>NC_080558.1:31995324-33237110 GCF_030253575.1 Rhododendron vialii
AGTCATGGGTTAGCGGGTATGGGATTGTTCTGTTGAGCTTTTGTAGCTCATGGTGTTACCTTTGGTGACCCTAACATATTATACTGGTGGCGACGCTGGTATAATGTGTCAGACTTTGTAGATGAGCAGGGTAAGCTGTACACCTTGGAGGCTTTTGGAGCCGAAGAGCTGGCAAGGATGGAAGAGCAGGCGGAGCTATAGTTAGGAACCTTAGATACCCTCCCTTGTGTATTAAAAGTACTCATATGAGAATTATGATGTAATAAGAGCCAGACTCTATTTTGAGGTTTCAATGAAATTGTCTTTTTAACGTACCCAAAATTGGGGGCATTACAACTGTCTTGCAATACACTTGACATGGGGAGTACATTTTGGCTTTAGTCCGGGGAACCCTGTTGAGACCCAAACCGACCTTTGCACTTGTACATAACCATAAAACCATCCCAACTAAGACAGGAACCCGTGGTTAGGACTTATGTGATATATCCTATTTATGTGCTTTTCATTTCTATACATACATATCATTCATGCATCATTGCATTTTGCAGGCTAGAGGGTAGGACTCCCTTAGGATTCGGTCAGTCCAGGAGACTTTAAATCCATGGAGTTTAAGATACCTTTGGTGTTTGCCATGCTCGAACGGCTCCCCTGGTCCAGGACTAACCTTAAGTGTGTACGTATTTGGATTCCAGCAATCATATTGCTTTGCCTTGGATGGTCAAGGTAAGGAGATTGGCTCTGGTTCCGAAACATTCAGAATTTAACTTGCCTAACAGCACCTACCCGGATTGTCGAAAATCATTCGGATCACAGTAGGTCTTAGGTCTAGTTTCTAGGAGGCACGAGGAAGGGTAGGCTAAGTATCCGTGATGAGTCATGAGTTTTTCCTCTTGCTTTGTTGCCAGTTCTGAAACATTGGTCGCCTACAAGAAGAAACTGTACCCAATTGGTTTCGCCCCCTCCAAAGACTGGTTCGCAAAGACACCCTAGAAGGCACTCAGTTGTTTGAGGTTCAAGTAGTACAGGAATAGCAACCTTCAACAAAAACACCACAAGAACCGTTAGCAAAAATACCACTTGAAAACCCTTTACTGATGGCTAACCAAGGAGATGGGGTAGAGGAGCTTAAGCAAAACATGGCCACCTTAGATGCTCAGTTTAAACAGTCCATTACCAATGTCAATGCACAGCTCAAGGCTTCCGTCATGTCCATGAAGAATGACATAACCATGGTGATGGAGGCCATGCAAGAAATTAGTGATAAGCTTCAAACCAAACCTCATCCACAACCCGAGCAGCCCAAAGAAGAAACGCCAGCTATGGATCCTAAGCTGGCCGCTCTCGTTGCCAAGATCAGCAAGCTAGAGGAGTCCGTTCAAGAAACCAAGCGACTTGGGAAATGAGAGGTCGACATGAACAAACTAGGCTTATTCCCGAACGCCAAATTGCCAGAAAAGTTCAAAGGTGTGGACTTTGCAAAATTCGACGGCACCGGTGATCCAAAGGCGCACCTTCAGGGGTATGTTGGATCCCTTACCATGCAAGGGATTGAAAAGGAAGCCATGACACAACTATTCCATGAGTCTCTGTCCCGTCCAGCCTGCAATGGTTTCTCACTCTCGAGCCATCTAAGAAAAGGACTTGGGAAGATATTGGGATAGCCTTCGTAGCTCAATATGATTTCAATATGGATCTAAAAATGACCATGAGAGAGCTGGAGAGTACTAAGATGGGCAAGAAAGAAAGTTTTGCTGATTTTGTGAAACGCTGGAGAGCCAAGGCTGCTCAAATGCAAAACAAGCCAGATCTTAAGGAACAGATACAAATCGTAACAAAGAACCTACCAAGTTCCTTTGCCCCATACATGGTTCTTTCCCAGGCTGCACCAAATTTCAAGACTTTCTATGACTCTGGATTAATTGTGGAAGAAGCCTTACAAAATGGTACTTTGGAAAAGAAGGAAACGGGATCGAAGTCCAAAAGAGCGTACTCTGGTAACAGCAATGTCCTCTTCGGGAATACCAATCAGGCCGGAACTTCTTCAGCCGAGCCCGTAGAAGTTAACCAGATCTCTGAAAAACCAAAATCCCAAAATCAAGTCTTTACCTAATTCAGCACCCCCAGGTCTACTTTACTCAAGAAACTCGCAGAAGCCGGGGTAATGAAACCTCTCCCGCCACCACAAACTATTCCACCAAACCTAAACCAAAGTGTTTATTGTGAATTTCATCAGATGCCTGGCCATACCACCGACAACTGCATTCGCCTTCGTCATGAGATCCAAAACCTCATCGACAATAAGGTGATTGAAACCCCTCCTCCAGATAAACCAAATACCGTCTCAAACCCATTACCACAACATAATACCCCTTTTCATATTAGCCAAATCTCCTTAACCCCGGATAAAACCACCCAAGATTTTGACCCAACCCTCTTAATTACCCATGATACCGAACCTAAGTCGATTGTGAAAATTCCCGAGGAAATTGCTCTTTGCTTCCTAAGAGAATGGGAAAATATGTGGGGAGATCTCATTTTTTATTGAGAGGAATTCAAAGCAGTCAGCTTCCAGAGGGATGCTGAACCACCATTCGGGCCTGCATGGGAAGTTGATTGGCAGAATGTTTATGCTGACCCCCTTGATGGGTTTTCTCTATATATGATGTTCGAAGGGCAAAACGATGACTACCAGATCCCTCAAGAAGTTCCAAAGTGGGAATGGGATCCAACCCCGAGTGAGTATCAGCTTTTAAACAAGGATGACCCCCTGGATATGTTTTCTCTACCCGCAATGTTCGCTGAGGAATACCAACCCTAGATGTCAGCCTATGGTTGGCTGGAGCCTGTCCCCCTTTACCCAAATTTTTACAATGAACCTCCAGAACCTGAGGAAGAGGTGGCTAGTAGTGAGTTTAACCCCATGGATTACATTGTGGAAGAAACGGAATCAGAACCCTCGGTCACCTTCCTGAAAGATGTAGATGTCACCATGATGAACTTATGGGAAGACGAACCAGGAGCCAAACCATGGGCCAGCTCCGAAGTTATCAACATAAAAGTAGGAAATGAGGAATGGACTATGAACAGGGCAATAATGGAAGCTGAACAATGGAAACCAGAAGATCTTTGGGAAGATTTGGTTATCGCCGATTTAGCATCCAACCTTCAGGATACCTCCATCGGAACCAAGCGCAAGGCCCCGATCGACTTATGGAGTGAAGAATCAAAGTACCGCCAGATCGATCACTTGATTAGGAGTGGCTGTGTCTATCAACCTCCTAATCTCCAAATTGGAGAGTCCTCTAACCCCGCAACTCCACCAGCCAAAGAGCCCTCAAACCCTTTCACTACCCCGACCAAAAACACTTTCCAACCTTTCGCCCCACCAGCCAAAGAACTTTCCCGTCCGGAGAAAAACCCTAAAGGGATGGTCAAGCAACAACTCGAACAGAGTCAAGCTAAAATGTTTGTTTGGGATGTGCTCGTTCATTCCACTCGACATCGAGAAGGACTCATCCAAGCCCTCTCCCACCTGAAAGTTCCCTCCGGTATAACCCCAGATGAGCTTATGGCACTCATTAAAACCATACCCATCAAGCATGCCATAACCTTTACCGACCGAGATCTGCCTGCCGAAGGGACAGATCACAATAAGCCGCTCCATGTCACTCTAAAATGCCATGGCAAATGGGTCCCAGTGATTTTAATTGACAATGGGTCAGCCATCAACGTTTGCCCACTTCGCGTTGCTTACTGCTTGGGGTACAAAAATAAGGACTTCTCTCCATCAGAGGTCAAGGTCTGAGCATATGACAACACTCGTCGCGATGTGGTTGAAACTCTCATGCTCCCTATGACTTTTGGATCCTATCAAACTGAGGTTGAATTTCATGTGGTAAGTATCCCCGCTTCTTTCAACTTGTTGCTAGGAAGGCCCTGGCTGCATCGACCAGACATTACAGCCGTACCCTCTACCCTTCACCAGAAAATCCGTTTAGGGCTTGAGACCGGAATGCTCACCATTCATGGAGACTCTGGGATCCACACACTTATTGAAGACAATGCCCCACTTTTGGAAATCTAGCACGAGGAAGAAGACATTGCCTTGGGAGGTTTCTTATTGGATACTTCCAATACTGTCTTTTCGGTCAGGATCGATGATGATTTCGTCATTAGCAACGTTGCCATAAAGATAATGAAAAAGATGTCCTACATGCCAAGTCTAGGATTAGGAAAGAACTTGCAAGGGCCTGCGAAGTTTGAGGCCCGCGGAATCCTCATACGCACTACCTGTCTTGGTTATTCACCCTCAAATGACAGTAAGACGAACAAGGGAGACAGACTAGAAGACTATTTCGTTAAAGAAAAAGCAAAGCAGGTTTACCAAGGTCAGCAAGAACCATTTTAGGATAAGGAAACTAATAGTCTGCTGCTATTTGAGATATTCGCCAACGATGTTTGGCCAGAAAGCGAGGAAGAATATAAGGCTGAAAAGGTACCAGGGAAGCCAACTGATTGGATTAAGGTCTTCAACATGAGGAGTCTAGCGGTCCTATTCAAGGAGGACGAACCAATGGGTACAGTCATAGAAGCTGAAGTGTTGATGCTGGGACAGGAGGTCCCCTAAGACCCAACTTCGCTCATCATGGATGCCATAAGAGATTACAAGAATTGGACTTTCATACCAAGTGTAACATGCCAAGGGTCTGACGCTGAGTCCAAATCTGAGTCCGAGTCTTCCAAGTTTGTTGAGTCAGAGTGTATGGTGCCCCAGAGGCATTCGCTAGCAATGAAATAAATGAATCTGATTCCGCTTACTTTCCTGACTTTAGAATAAATTGTGTCGATCCTGATGATGAAGAGATCTATTTCGATAGGGATGTCCCTAAAGAAATCCGTTCCCTAGTCGAAAGGGAAAAAGAAAGGCATGCTCAGCCTATAAAAGAAAAAATTGTTTTAATAAATTTAAGGGACAGGAGGGATTCCCAAATGGTTCAGATTGGTTTCGCGTTGTCTGCCGAAGAGCGTTAAGCTCTCACAAGTTTGTTGAAAGAATTCAAAGATGTTTTCGCATGGTCACATGCGGACATGCCCGGAATCGATCCTGAAATTGTGGAGCACCGGATTCCCTTTTACCCCGATGCAAAACCCGTAAAGCAGAAACTGAGGTGTATGAGACTTGATTGGGTGCTTAAGATAAAGGAAGAAGTCACTAAATAGATCGAGGCAGGGTTTCTAATGGTAACTGAATACCCTCAATGGGTCGCAAACATTGTACCCGTCCCTAAAAAGGATGGTAGGATTAGGGTCTGTGTTGATTTCAGGGATCTCAACAAAGCAAGCCCGAAAGACGACTTCCCATTACCACACATTGATGTACTGGTCGACAACACTGCTGGACATCCCTTGCTTTCCTTCATGGATGGCTTTTTAGGGTACAACTAGATCCTAATGGCCCCAGAAGATCGGGAGAAAACCACGTTTGTCACTAAATGGGGAACCTACTACTATAGAGTGATGCCTTTCGGACTAAAGAACGCTGGATCCACCTATCAGCGAGCCGCCACGACCTTGTTGCATGACATAATCCACAAGGAAGTGGAGGTCTACGTTGATGACATGATCGTTAAGGCCAAGGAACGAGAAGGGCACCTACTTACGCTCAGAAAGTTCTTTGAAAGAATCAGAAAGTACAGGATGCGCCTTAACCCAGCTAAATGCACGTTTGGAGTCACAGCCGGAAAAATGCTCGGATTCATGATTACCACCTGGGGTATCGAGGTTGACCCGACAAAAATCAAGGCGATTCTGGAGATGGAGCCACCACGCTCCGAAAAGGATGTGAGGAGTTTTCTCAGCAAGGTACAGTTTATCAGTTGGTTCATTGCCAAACTAACTTCGACTTGTGAACCAATCTTTCGTCTGCTTAAGAAGGGTGTGCCATTCAAATGGGACGATAAGTGCCAGAAAGCTTTCAAAGCAATCCGAGCTTATTTACGAAGTCCGCCAATGTTGACACCCCCCGTGTCGGGAAAACCTTTGATCCTATACCTGTCAGTCACTCCATCCTTTATGGGGTGTATGCTAGCGTAGGAAGGAGACGATGGGGTTGAAAGGGCTGTCTATTATCTAAGTAAAAAGATGGTGGGATGTGAAAAGCGTTATACTCCGTTGGAGAAAACGTGCTGGGCACTTGTCTGAGGTTCTAAAAAGTTAAGACATTACATGCTAGCCTACCCAGTGAGGCTGATTTCTCGAATGGATCCTCTTAAGTAAGGGTCATCATTTGGCCCGAAGGCTCGTGGCCCACCCTAAGCCGCCCGGCCCATCTAGCTTTTACCCGGCCCGAGCCCGTGAAACGAGCGGGCCAGCCCGGCCCATAGTTTGTAATGGGCAGGCTCTGGCCTATAAATTTTTACTCGGCCCGGCCTCGTGAGCCCGCCCTGTAGCCCCTCCGTGGTACCCGTCCAAAAGCCTGCCCCGGGCCCACCCATTAGCCCTAAATCCACAAAATCCTTTCTTTTTTCCCTTGCCCAAGGAAATTTAAGCCTGCCCGGTGGCTCGCCCGGTTTTTGGCCCGCTAGCCCGTCAATTGGGCTAACCCGTGGGCCAGGCTTGGGCTTCAAATTATAGTAGGTAGCCTGGCCCGCCCAGCCCCCAAAAAAGAAAAAGCCCGATTGGCCCGGCCCGGCCCGATGATAACCCTTACTCTCAAGTACTTGTTTAAGAAACCAGCTCTCACCGGGAGGATGGCACGATGGTTACTAATGCTAGCGGAATTCGAATTAAGGTATGTGACTAGGAAATTCGTAAAAGGAAGAGCTGCTGCTGAATTCCTGGCCGACTGCCCAGTTGAAGGAGGCGAAGATGCCGAGTTTCAGTTTCCCGATGAAGACATAATGACTCTAGCTGAGGATGTTTGGAAGTTATACTTCAATGGCACTGTGAATCAGAAAGGGTTTGGAATTGGCGTGTTATTAATAGCACCCGACGGGTCTCACATCCTTCTTGCCTTCAAGCTAAATTTTGAAGTCACCAACAATCAAGTGGAATATGAGGCTTGCATTGTAGGTATGGAAGTGGCAATCGAAATTGGTATAGAGAAATTAAAATTAGTGGGAGATTCCAACTTGGTAGTGTCACAGGCCAATGGAGACTGGAAAGTCAAAGAGGAAAAACTAAAGCCATACCATTAGGAACTCGAAGACCTCATCCCCCATTTCAACAAGGTGACTTTCACTCACGTACTGAGGCTTGAAAATTGATTTGCAGATGCTTTGGCAACTTTGGCATCCATGGTCGAAATCCCTCTCGGTGTGAAGCTAAGGCCAATTGTGATCGAACAAAAGGAGACATCGGCATACCAGCATGTCATGGTTGTGGATGAGCCCGATGATGGTCACCCTTGGTATTACGACATTTGGAGATTCGTGGAAAGAGGAGAATACCCCGTTGAGGCAAGCAAGAAAGACAAAATCGCCCTCCAGAGGATGGCAGCTCAATACATCATCTGCGGAGGAAATCTATATCGAAGGTCGCATTGCGGCATGCACAAGTAATGCATCCACGGAGCGGAGACGAGAAAGGTGATGGAAGAAATCCACGAAGGTGTGTGTGGCCCTCACATGAATGGCATAATGCTTGCCAAGAAGATCCTAAGGCCGGGATATTTCTGGTCTACCATGGAGACAAAATGTGTGGAATACGTATGACGATGTCACAAATGCCAGATCCATGCCAACCTTACACATATCCCACCATCCGAACTACATCAAATGACCTCACCATGGCCTTTTTCGGTATGGGGAATTGATGTCATCGGGAGAATTGTGCTAGTTGCGTCTAATGGTCATAAATTCATCTTGGTGGCTGTCGATTACTTCACGAAATGGGTAGAAGCTGCTTCTTATGCCACGCTGACCGCAGTTCAAGTTGCGCACTTTATCAAGCAAAACATCATCTATCGATACGGAGTCCCTCAGGCGTTTGTATCTGACAATGGGGTTCATTTCAAGGGTCTAGCCAGGGAAGTTTTGGATGAGTTCCAGATTCAAGTACACAAGTCAACCACCTATCGGCCGCAGACCAACGGAGTTGTAGAAGCGGCTAATAAAACAATCAAAGCCATCCTGGAAAAGACCATTCAATCCGCAAGATATTGGCATGAGCAGTTGCCACTAGCTTTATGGGGATATCGCACGTCTGTACGCACACCAACAGGGGTAACCCCTTACTCTTTGGTCTACGGTATGGAAGCTGTACTCCCCATTGAGTTGGAAGTTCCGTCTCTTCGAACTATGGTTGAGTGTGAGGTCTAAGAGGCAGAATGGTTAAGCAAATGATTCAAAGAGCTCATGTTGGTTGACGGACGTTGGTTAAGGGCTCTCTATCATATTCAAGGGTATCAGAGAAGGATTGCTCGTGCGTTCAACAAGAAAGTAAAGCCAAGGGACTTAGCAGAAGGCGACATGGTCTTAAAGGAAATTCGGGCACCAGTTTACGATCTGCGTGGAAAGTTCCGACCGAAGTGGTCCGGGCCATACATTATCAAGACCACCCTATCTGGAGGAGCTGCGTAGCTTATTAACTTGGACGGAAACGAATTTTCAACTTTGGTCAACCTGGATCAACTCAAGCACTATTATCCCTGAGAAAAGCTCGCTAGGCTGAAAACTGCAAGGGCGGGCAGACCCAGGCAAAAGTTAGAGCAAAAGCCTGTTAGGATGAAAACCCGCAAGGGCATCCTAGGCAAAAATTAAGGCATGCAATAAATGAGCTCGCTAGATCGAAAACCTGAAAAGACAGTACTAGGCAAAATTTAGAGCACAAAAGGAGAGTGTCAAAACCAGAGCGAACCCTAACCTGAACTACGTTATGACCTGATTCTTTTGCCATAAAGATATGTAGGCAGCTTTACTCTGAGGCCCGGTCACGATCAATCAAAATAAAAATCCAGGTTGCGAGAGTTCAAAGCACTAAATCAAAAAGAGGAAAGCCCTCCACGACTCATTTTATTACAATAACTACTTATAATACATAAGGCTGAGCATGATTTTCAAGAACAAAAAGCACAACATGATGAAGATAGGGTCCACAATTTATTCCATGGTCAGGGTAGTAGGATTGAGTCAGTGTCCTTGAGCTCTAGCCTTCGCGACAATATCTCCCCTTCCGGTAGCTCCCTCGAACCATCACAGACGGATAAGGGTGTGCATCGATCACTTCACGAGTTCTCCAGAACCGCTGATAGTTGCAAAGAACGGAATGGTGAAACAAGGGCAGAACAACATCGACCATAACCTCTGCAGGGGCCTCCTGTCTAAGGCCGAGTTGGCGCTGAATCCGGTATGGGATATAGAAAGTAAAGGCCTCCAAACCAGCAAGGACGACCCACTGGGGGCCCATGAAGTGCACAATCATAGGAGGAAGATCTAGCTACGAATGCCTCCTCGAAACGGTCTCAGCTCACAAACGCCTAAAAAAGTTGACCCATTCAGGAACTCGTCTGTCCGTGAACTCAAAGCATCGGAGAGACAACAACCTAGCCTCATATGCCCAATTGCCAGGAGGAATGGTCAGCACATTCACCTTATCACAGAGCCAGATCTACAAAAGAGAGAAAAACAAGTAAGAAACCATAGGAAGCTGAACCGAGCATTGAGGTAAAATGAGAACGTGTGAAAGACTCGAAAAAGGAGAGCTGAGTGAGAAGCTAACCTATAGGAGGAGATGACTACCCCCGTAAGTCTTAGTCTCTCCAGAACGAACTTTATCCAAACCTATCAATGTCTCAGCCAAAAACCATCGGAATCACGTCCTTTCGAGCCTCGATTTGAATGACAATGTTAACCAGAGCTGAGCTAGCATGACCAGTGGAGGGTACCAAAAGATAGGCCGCAATAAGGCACATGCAAAGGGCAGTCATGCGCCGAGTTTGATAAGTTATGTCCGCAAGATCACCGGGGGGAGAAAACTTCTCGATAAGTTGCATCACGTTGAGGCGACCCTCGCTAACTAAGTAGCGGGCAGCGCCGCTACTAAACCCAAGGGCCGTGGATAAAACCTTGTGGATGCTCTCACGAACAGGAGGGATAATGACTTCTCCCGAGCCGAAACCGCTGAGGTACGCATGGAACTCCTCTATAGTGGGACAAAGTTCTTACTCGCTGAAATGGAACACGTGAACCTCGGGATCCCAAAGATTCGCGGCTGCCCTCAAGAGCTCGGGGCGAAGACGAATGTTGCGAAGGTATCTCATGGAGTAGAGGCCATGAGCCCGGAAGTTGAGCCAATCAATGCCCTCCATTGAAACCAGTCATGTGCGGAGCGAACCGGTGAGCGAAAAGGGCCATTGAGAGGAGGAGTGAGCTTTAGAAGAATGAGAGTTGAGTGGGATAGAAAGAATTTGAAGTAGAAGACCTGAACTTATAGGAAGGATGGAGGAAACAACTTCAACTTTCAAGGAGCCTTGGGTTCCAAAAGTGCAAATTTTCCATGGGTTTTGCATGGGAAAAGGCTTGGTCATAGCATGGAAGCATAATGCAGGCATGCACTGGCTCAGAAATGCCATTGCACAGGTCAAACTTCAACCATCGTGCAATCTGTCTTGGAAAACAACGAAACGCTGACTGTCAAAAAAACAACCACGTGCGGCATAATGGAGCCACGCGCGGTATATTGAAACCAGAAAGTCAGCACGGTGTCATACTAATATACCGCGGAATCTTATGACATAACGCAAGGTATTTTGAAGACCCGCACGGCATATTATGTCTGCATTTCTATAGTTTTTGACAACAAAAGAATGGAATGAATTGGAGGCATCTTGGGGCACCATCGACCACCAGAACACACTCCAACAAGTATTTAGGACTTCAGGGATGTCGAGATGTCAAATCACGTCTCGGATCTTTTCAAGTTGTTTTCTCAAGTCTCACAAGTCACGTTGGTCAAAAGAAACTTGGTCCAAGTTTCGGTTCGGGTCCCGAGACAAAGTTTGAGATTGTCATCCTTTAAAGTCAACTTTTTCCTAGTTTTTGAGTATATTCCAAGCGTGAAGTTAAAACTTCCGAGTCGCGTACCAAATCTTAAAGGTTGACGTAACCATATTCAAGCCCATAGCAAGGGCATCTGTGTAAATTCTCAGATAAAGCCTCAATTTCTCAAGATTTGATCAATTGCTTTTTTGATTTCTCTTCCTTTGTCCATATGATTTTCATTTCAAACCCTGTATCAGAATCATTTTTGCGATCATTGGTTAGTTGCACATTACGGTAATAATCTTGGTTGTTCAATTTCTTTAGTACTGCAATAAAAAACGAAATTGAATAACAAAGACATTGAAAGAACCATTTCTATACATAAAATCCTGGGCATCCATGAGTCGAAGTACATAAGTAAAATAAGGCTTGCAAGCCTGATGCACAAAATCCTATTTACCAAGGGTAAACAGGCATCCTACAAAGGGAAGCACGTCGGCTCCGTCAAAAGACAAAAAGCAAAAAAAGAGTCATCTCTATCCTCACCCTGCTCCTCGTCCTCCTCAGAGACATCCTCCTCTACCTCGGAGCTGACAACCTTCTGAGTGCGAGTCACCCTAGGCACGGTACTGCCGGAGGTGTCCTCCAGATCAACGTCTATAGGCTCCTCGGTCTTGTCTGAAATGGTAATAGGCTCCTCCTCGGTGCCACCAGAGTGTCGCTGTCTCTTTGATGGACGCTCCTCTCGAGAGCCAGCAAAGGAAGCCTGTTGCATAGGCATGCGAACAGACTTCCTGCGTAGTCCTTGAGCAGCCCATCCTCTAGCCTGCAATAACACAACATTCATATAGCATTCGCATCATAATCATGAGTAAGTGTAATGGAGAACGACTAAGATTTAAGGGTTTACCATCGTCCCTCCAACGCGAGTCAGTACTGTCGGGGGATGACCCATGACATATTGACGCACCAGCTGCTCCAGGCCCATCATGGCCACTGCCATTTCCCTGGCATACTCCAGAGTCACCTATTTGTTGAAAGGAAAAATCAGAACGTGCAGTGACAATAGCAAGACGTACTAACGGAACAAAAATAAGATATACCTGAGCAAGAAACTTTAGAGGCTCGACTGTAAGACGTGGCACTTCCACCAGGCCAGGGACTCCCTAAGTGGTCACCACGTCCACTATCCTGGAAAACGCAGGCAACTTGGCCCCGCTCTGACCCACGTCGTCACCACGGCCTCCACCTCCTCTACCTCCATCTCCTCTCCTGCTACCTCTTCCCCCTCTTCCACTTCTACCGCCTCTACCACCTCTGTTGCCTCGCGCTGGCTGCGTCACCTCCCAAGCATCACGTATCCCAAGGCTCTGCATCAGGTACTGAGCCTGGTACTCGGTGTAGTCAGCAGTACAACCAGTGCCCGCCTGAAAGAACGGCTCCAGCTCGGGGTCTGGTCTCATGAACCGCTCAACCTCTCCCCGAGTGTACTGACTCGTCCTCTGCATCAGAGGAGGGAGTGGCCCAAGGACTCGAAAGCATCCAGCCTTAGCGACTGACGTGATACCTGGTCACCCAGGTTCCACTGCCAGCCGTAAGGGGACTCGAAAAGCACTTTCCCCCTCGTCACCTCCTTGCTTCGCGTGACGTAAGGGACCTCGAAGCGATCCCAGATCCTCCAGTAGACCTGCCATAAAAAAAATGAGCAACATCGACATACTTTACGAATTGAAATGGGTATGATGGATGTAAAGGTGTGTTCGTACCTGGTCAGGACGCAGCTCATCCAGAAAGAGACGGAAGGCATTCAGATTGCCCTTCCCCTTCTTCACCCCTCTATACTCCTTCGACCAATGCAAGGCTCGAGGGAGTATTGTGTCATCCGAGCACATGGTCTCGGGAGGGTACATGCCTAGTACCTTTTACGTCCAAAGCTGCAAGTCAAGGCATCGAAAGTCAGTAAAAGACAGAAATATATAATAGAAAGTTGACTATTCAAAGGAAAGGGATTGAGATATACCTCTCAGACCCTCCAGTACCCATTGAGGCTCACTCTTGCCCCTCGGGAGAGAGATCCCATGAAGGCATAGCACGTCCCCAGGGCTGCACCTCCCCAGTCAGAACAGGCAATCTCTTCGACGTCCCTCATGGCCGGCAAGAGCGAAAGGTGTACTCGGTTGCGCTTGTTGGGAAATAGGGACGCACCGAGCATGTACAGCAAAAAGCACCTCGCCATCTGCTCCTCCTGTTCCCCGTCCGTCGGGAGCTCCTCCATCCAAAACCCCAAAAGCTGTGCTTACTGGGCATCATCCATCTCCGCCCTCAGTACATACCCCACCATCAGCCTCTGGAACTCCGCACTCCTCCCCGTCGCGGTGTCAAAGGGGATAGGGTCACCTCCAACCGATGATCGCCGCAAAGTCCAATGGCGTCACCGTCATCTCGCCAAAAGAGAAGTGGAACAAGTTCGTCGTATCCCACCACCTCTCGGCAAATGCCCTCACCACCTGACGATCGTTGCTCGCCCTTGTCAACACCCCAACGAACTCCCCGAAGCCCGCCTGCCTCACTATCTCCCTCACTGCCTCGGGGAGCCTCTCCCAAAACTTCAGCACATGCATCTACCGCACCATCGTAGCAGAAGATCGGGATCGCCTGTTATAATAAAATGGCCATGGTCAGCAAACAGGTATAGCATGCAAGACAAATACAATATTCAAAGTGAGGAAATGAAAGTACAATGCATTGGAATTTGAAATGCAAATATTTAAAGTATGCCTCGTCTCGCTGCAGAGAAAGGTGCCGCTGAGGGTCCCTTAAAACTAGAGCCTCGTTGTACGTAGGCCTCTCCGGCTTGTAAGCGTCCAAAAGAGAAGGCACCACTATGTGCTGGAAGGGCACGTAGGGCGCCTCGCCGTAAGCTCCTCGCCCCTGTAAGGCCTTGGTCGCCTTATCTACGACGCTCCTGCGAGGGACTGCCTCGCCCTCAGCCTCCTCCTCAGCCTGTGGCTCCCTGCTAGCCCCAGTCTCAAGCTCAGCATGGAGCTCTGACTCACGGGACTCAAGCAAAGCCCCAGCCAGCCTAGGTACCCCTCACAAAGTTTCCACCAGGTCCGCGAGGGACGCTGTCTCTTAAAAGGCCCCTACACCAATGTGTCGCGACGACCCTGCACCCGCTCCACTACCTACGAACATGGCCGGTGTCTCCCGTTCCCCGGCTGGCTCCTCCTCGACAACGGGGGCCTTCCCCAGGTCGGCCCGAGGCACCCTCACGGGAGAGGCGTCAGCCTCCTCCTCTACCCGGTCCAAACCGCCATCACCCTCGGCCTCCGCGCCCTTCTCCTCCAAACCGATTGCACCCTCTGATCAGCCCGTAGCCTCCTCCTCATTCCCTCGTACCATTGTACTCGGACTCTCCGTGCTCTAGCCATAGCCGGCCAACACCCTACTGCCATCGTTGCCACCACCATCGCCAGCCACCACGGTGGCCCAGGCCATGGCATCTTTGGCCAATGTTGTCCAAACCGAGACGCCCACAGTCTTCGGAGCACCCCCGATCGTTGTACCGCCCTTTGGAGTGATCGGAGGCAGTGTAATCTCGACCCTCGATGGATGGTCACCACCGGGTACTTCCATGATCAATATGAGAGGGAGAGAATGATCAGGAGAGAGAGAGAGAGAGAGGGAAATTCGAACGGTGGGGCGTACTGTGTACGCCTCACCTATATATACCTCCCCCATGAACCGGTACGTCTGGAATAAAACCTAGACCGGGTTCATAGCCTAAATGCCGCACGGCATTTTGGCTGAAATGCGCGGCGTAATGATCAAGCATGCAGAATTCTTTGCTTTGTTACCCCGCGCGACCCTCTGCAAGCTACACGCGGCATTATGGGTTATTTTGACAGTTCGAGTCTTGGACAATTTCTAGACGTTCGAAACTCTGTTATTTGGGTTTGCTTAAGTTCGTTTGGGGACAGAAGAAAGATAATAAACAGTAAGAAGAGAAAGGTAACTTTTCATTCATAAAACCCGGGGTTACCCCCGGGATTTTTCATTACATTCAAAAAAAAAACTCAAAAAGAAGAAAAGAAGGAAAATCCTACTACCCCCTGCTTTTTCTTCTTCGTCCTCCTTCTCAATCGCTGCCCCCACCGGACGCATTGTTCGCTCCATCCGAACGGTCGTTAGAACCATTCGGATTCCCCTCAGAGTCCTCCGCGGTATCATCGAACTCGCGCTCCGGTGCGTACTCCGGATCGTGCTTGTCATCCAGTTGGTCGAAGGCAAAGTCTTGAAGGTTGGAGACCGCACAACGAAGGGTACGTATGGTGGAAATCAACCTCGCAATTTGCACATTGAGTTGCTCGATCAATTCCCGGTATGAGGCCATTTCGGCCTCGAGGGCAATGACGCGTGCAATAAGACCGAAATCCGCCATTAGATTGCTTTCAGAAGTTGGATTCAACATGTTCTTTGAAAAGATAGAAGAATGTGGAGAGAATTGTAAAACTTTTGATGGTGGTGCATAGAATGAGGCACCACCATCCTTATAAAGAGGCTCC
Organism: Rhododendron vialii; assembly: GCF_030253575.1. Classification (NCBI taxonomy): domain Eukaryota; kingdom Viridiplantae; phylum Streptophyta; class Magnoliopsida; order Ericales; family Ericaceae; genus Rhododendron; species Rhododendron vialii. Next base: position 32,010,869 of record NC_080558.1, read on the forward strand.
AGTCGACGAAAGGGCACGCCTGCATTAATGGGCACCCTTAAACCAGCCGACTGTTCTCGAAAATCAAAGAGTTGCATGGAAAATTGAAATACCGCGCGGTACCCCTATAAACTGCACAGCATTCTAGCTCCAGAGGATTAAATTATTCTTCTCAAAAATTGTTTAACCTAGCCACCAAAATCCCCTGGAAATCAAATATTCCAGTCGTTTTGCAGAAAAGTCTATTTAGAATGTTGTGCTTGGATTAAAGTAGGGCTGTCCAGCAACCCGACCCGACAGTCAAGCCAGCGGACGGTTTCAAACAGAACATTTGGTCGGGTTCGGGTTAAATTTTTGGACCCGACCAACAGTCGGTCGGGTTTCGGGTGAATGATTATAAAAGTCGGGTCACCCAACCCGACCGAATTACACATTATATAATGACAACTTTTACTTATTCTCATCATTTAGGATTTTCTCATTTCTTTCCGCCCCACCCCAGCACATTCCACCCCACCCCACCCTCAGCCCCAGGCACCCAGCCCCACCCCACTCTCTAGTCTCTCGTTCTCTACAACCGGCGATCGGCGATCAGACTGGCCGGAGAATGACCAAAATCAGATCCTTCTCTGAGTTCTCTCCATTCTCCACATTCCACCGAGTCACTGACTCCACTCTCCACACTCGCAGCCAATCGACGACAAAACCCCCGCCTCTCCTCCTAACCCTAAATCGCCTCACCCCTCGGCCCTCACTCTAAATCGCCTCAGCCCCCTTTCTCTCTCAATCGATTCGGAAGAAGTGAAGAACTGAGGAAGGCCAGAAAACCCTAAATCAAGACCTACTACAGTGTACGTCTCTCTCTCTCTCTCTCTCTCTCTCTCTCTCTTTGTGCTCTCTCTCTCTGTGATTTTGTCTAGGACTATGATTTTCTCTGAGATAGGGCTACGAGCTACAACTGTGATTCTCTCTTTCTCTCTCTGTGATTTTGATTTTTGTCTACGACTGTGATTTTGTACGAGTACTCAAAGTCTCAAATTCACAAATTGTGTAAAGTTTGCTTCCAGTGTGTACAAATTTGCAACCAGAGTGTATAAGTTCGTGACCAAAGTGTAATCTTTTTTACATATTAGTTTTGGAGAGAGAGTTGCATTGCCATTGATTAACCTGTTAAAAAATTCATTTTAGTTAAATGATGGTAGAAAAATGATCAAGTTCTCTACTGATCTGTTCATGTTATTTCATTCAGAATAGAGATTTGTGAATTTTGTGTAGAATAGTGATTTTGTAATGTGACTGTTATTTTGTTCTCTGCTGAGAGATGTTCATGTTGGTACTGATGTTCATGTTTGTACTGCTGTGCTGTAGTGCTGCCTATTAATCGAATCAGTGCTGCCTATTCAAGTTCGTTTAAAAATTTAACTGATTGAAAACCATCTGATCGTTACACTTGATTGTTGTAGGTGATGGATCCAGTTTTTGATTTCTATCCTGGTGGGGAACTTGAGGATGATGAGGTAGATGCTGAAGTAGTTGAAGTTGAAGGTAATTCTAATCCTCTTGTATCTACCAATGCCGATGTTGTCAATATTCAAGATAATACGTAGTTGAAGTTGAAGAAAATAGACTGAAAAGAAAGCTTCCACCAAAAGCGCCTAAACCTAAAAAAAAAAGATATAGGTCTCCTGCCTGGGATCACTTCAATGAAATTAAAGAGGGGGGAGTTACCAAATGGGCTGAGTGTAAGTATTGCAAGAACCAATATAAGGCTAAAAGTAAAAAACATGGCATTAGTAATTTGAAAGCTCACATCCCCGCTTGCCTGTTATATCCTAATAGAGACCAACATGGACAACAAAACCTTTCATTCAAACCCGCAGATGGGGGCGGTGTCGACGTTGTCACTCATGTCTTTTCTTTTGACGATTATAAGAGAGCTCTTACTGAAATGGTCATCATTGATGAACTACCCTTTAGGTTCGTTGAGGGAATTGGGTTTAGAAAGTTTTGTAAGGTCATGCAACCGAAGTTCTCACCGGTCCCTTCTCGCCAAACGATAACTAGAGAGGTTGGTGCAATTTCATAACTATGAGAGGGGAAAACTGAAAAAATTATTGAAGGGTCGTAGGATTTGCCTCACCACTGATACATGGACATCAATTCAAAATCTTAACTACATGTGTCTCACCGCACACTTCATTGATGATGATTGGAAGTTGCAAAAGAGAATTTTAAACTTTTCTCAAGTTATAAATCATAAAGGAGAGACCATTGGCAAGAAGATTGAGTCTTTGTTGCTTGACTGGAACGTTGATGGTATTTTTACGTTGACGGTAGATAATGCTAGTTCAAACGACACGGCTATTAAGTTCTTGAAAAGGAAAACAAAGGATTGGAAACGGACAATCTTGGATCATGATTATTTGCATGTACGATGTTGTGCACACATTTTGAATCTTATTGTGGTTGAGGGGTTGAAAGACAGGAATGAGAGTATTCTCCGTGTTCGTGATGTTGTGAGGTATGTGAGATCTTCTCCACAAAGATTGGAGAGTTTTAAGAAGTGTGTGGAGAAGGAGAAAATTATTTCGAACCAAACTGTGTGTCTTGATGTATGTACTCGGTGGAATTCCACTTACTTGATGCTAGAAGTAGCCGTTAAGTTTGAGAAGGCATTCCAAAGAATGGCATAAAGGAAGGCGATGATGGGGAGCTTGTGTCATTTGAGGGTGGGGAGGCCATAGAGTTGATTAGTGAGGGTGGCCAAGTTAGGAGCCATAGGGTCCAAAGAATTCCAACAAAGCTTGATTGGAAGAATTGTACGATGTTTACTAAGTTCTTGAAACTTTTCTATAATGCAACCAAGAAATTGTCGGCTTCTCTTTTTGTAACATCCAATGTGTTCTTTGATGAGATGTATAATGTTGAAGTCCAAATAGAGAAGTTAATTGCCAATAATGATCCTCTCTTGTCTAAAATGACATTTGACATGGAAAAAAAAATTGACATGTATTGGGGGAAGGGAGATAGAATCAATTTCCTATTTTATGCGGCGGAGGTACTAGATCCCCGGTTCAAGTTAAGGTGGGTGAAGTTTTGCTATATAAAAACCAAAGGGAAGGAGGTGGCCGAGGCAATGGAGAAACGTGTGAAGGGAGTTTTGGACAAGTTGTATGATGCTTATGCAAACGAGGGTGAATTTAGAGTTCAAGTGGCAAGTGCAACACTGAGTGTAGTGGTGGATGAGGATTGTGATGATCGGTTGAGTTTAGCAAGTGAATTTGACACTTACTTGGAGCAAGAGTATTCTAGTGTTCGTTCGTCGGAGGTAGACAAGTATGTGAATGATTTGTGTGAACGTAAGGATATTCCGGATTTTGATATCCTTTTATGGTGGAAGAACAATTCCAACAAGTATTCGATCTTCTCCCAAGTAGTGCGTGATGTATTAGCTATACCCGTGTCTACCGTTGCTTCCGAGTCGGCCTTTAGTACGGGTGGTCGCGTACTTGATCCATTTCGAAGTTCACTCTCACCATCAATGGTTGAGATTCTTGTATGCACCCAAAATTGGCTCCTAAGCAAGGTTCCAATCTCTCTTCGACAAGCTATGAATAAAGCTGAAGATCTTGAACGAGGTAATTTAATGTAAACTTGATAGTTGTTTGGCATTGTCGGTAGTATTTAACTATTTACATTGTATTGAATTTAATTTCTTTTTTTTTTTCCAGAAATCCTACAAAATGATGCAAGTTCGGAAGTTCCTAAGGATTAAGTGATGGGGCTTTGGACGTTGGTACTTCGTAAAATATTTAAAGTTAATGTTATTTTGTGATCTTTAGAGTTTTTTATTCTCATATATTTTTTTATTTGTATGTAACAGGTTTGAGTCTTTGGACACATGGGAGAGGAGCAATTTTTTTATTGCATCTGGTTACTGGTAGTTGTGACTTCATTGACTTGTGAACTTTAGAACTTGTAGTCTTGTATAATCTGGTGGTCTCTCTGGAAAACTTGTATTCTATTGTCTGGCGGTGGTGGTGAACTTGTAATATCATTTTAGTATTTTCTGTTTTGTTTTTGTTAGTGATTATGGTGTGCTATGGCTGGAAATGATTATGGTGTGTGGCAAGTGTGCTATGGCTGCTAATTTGGTTATGGTTTTTGTTAAGATTATGGTTGGAAATGTTAGAAAGTGAGATATTGTTGCTGGAAAATTGGAAATGGAACTGGAAAATTGGAAATGTTGTTTAATATATGGCCCAAAACGTGGATATGGGCCATATGGCATTGGGCCTGATTAGGCTTGTTGGGAAAGTGAAAAATAAGTCCAAAGTAATTAACAAGTCAGTCAAAAAAATGGACCAACAAAATGGATAAAGCCCAAGATAAAAGGCCCAACAAAAAAGCCCAATCTGAGAATCCGACCGAATCTGACCCGACATGTTTAATGGTCGGTTCGGTTTCAATCCGACAATTATTTCGGTCGGGTTCAGGTGTGATATCTGCTATCCGACCAAATGTCGGGTTGGACCCGACTCAAACCCGACCAAATCCGACCCGTGGCCAGCCCCCTAGATTAAAGGGTTCTCTGAGACTCGAAGAATTTTTCGTCCCCCAAGGAATCGCCATATTCGCATTTTTCACTATATTCAATTTAACGAGCTCTGTAGAAATTCTTAACCTAGTGGCACTCAACACTGTCACACATTAGGAAAAGTACAGGTGTATCTTTTGGCACGAGTGTCGAAATTTTGCATCGTTTCTTGATTTTGAAATTAGACTCATGTATCTTTCAAAATATGTAAAGATTGTTCCTTAAAGTTTTCTTAGCAAATTAGTTTCTGATTTGAAGTTGGTAGAACTGCAGAATCCGCAACTCTGTCTTTCCAAAGCTAAAAGTCCAACTTTAAACAAGCATAGCTATGTCATCCGAACTTTTTTTAACCTATGACATGTTGTTTCGAAGCTCTTGAAGCCTAGTTTTTATTGAAGCTGGTCTTGCTACCGAAATGGGTGATTACGTTACTTTTAAGTTGACTCTAGAATCTTGTTAGTAAAATATGGAGTAATTGCGAAGATTATCTTAAAGATTTGAATGACTATTGATGCCTAATAAGTTCTTAGATTACTTGTTTACCATATGAGACTTGAGTGGAAGCTTGAATCGTGGTGAATGACTTATACCTAAATTATGTGAATTTTATACAAGGTCTCAATTCAAGACTTTATTGAACATGTTTTGTACAATGATATGATCTCTATGGAAACCAATGAAAGTTGGGATATGTTTTCCTATTTAGCAAAGGCATTCCAACAAGGTGACACATAAAATGCTAAGAGTAATGCTAAGACGTCGAAGCTTATCCACTATTGGGGACGCCTGGTAGCTACACATGACAAGGGAAATGTGCTTTATATATCAAGGCTATGTTCGATGATTTGAATCTCTATGAAATGTTTTTAACATTGTCCATGGAAAAGCGTGTAAATTATGTATTAGTCACTCATACGAGCGTTAGCGTATGTGTTTTCTCCACCTTTCAGGAATTGAAGAGTTAGATGACATGGCACTCGTCTTGTAAAGTTGGGTCATATGATTAATTTGTGGCTAGAAGATGTGTTCTGATTAATTGTTAAATTCTGTAATCATTATAAGTAGCTTGCCAAATCTTATTAATAAGCACAACTTTGAGGTGTATTTGGGGATCTTAGCCATTTGTAAGTGTAAGTTGTCATTTTATTAGATTGCACAAGAAATGCTTTTGTTGGTTACGAACTCTTGTCCCTTATGATTATACTGGGGATTGTGCCCGTGCCTGAAGGCACTTACCACTGAAATCTGACAAAAACCTTAACTATCACTACAGTTTACCTGCAATACTCCCATCATCTAATAATCTGACTAATGCAAGAACACCTGGTCAAGAAAACACAGAAAGAATTGAAATAGGTAGCAATCTTTCAATCCAGCAACTATGTCAGTGCTTGAAGGCATGATGCAACACATTCGCAACAAATAAGTCTGTGCCCGAATGTACTTTTTTTTTTGCTCATCATGAAGACACTTATTCAAAAGCATTAACCTAATACAAAAGTTTAATGGACTATCCACCAAAAAATTGCCTACTCTCAAAATCACAAAGCATGCACTAAGTCAATCAAAAGAGTTTTCAATATCACTTAAAATTATTAAATTCAGTACATAGCGGGGGCCTTCCCACCAAAATTTGAAGCCACTACAGTTGATGTAGCACTTAATAGCAACCACCAAAAAAGATAGAATGGTAGCCAACAATCCATATAAAAAAAGAGAGAGGACAGAATGGAAGTCATTCGGGAAATAAGGGTATCAATATGAAATACCTGCCTTAATAGTCAAAAACTCCTTGAGTGCACTCACACGCCAATGGAAGTCATTCAGAAGACCGAAACGATTAGGAAGAGGATAGCCAACAATATATGACCTCCACCACCACCTTCCATCTATGGATACCTGCATATCAAATCTAAATGCCTGTAGGAGAGACATTTGACTTCCTAGATATATGGAGAGAGAGGAGAGACAAAGAGAGAGATAAGGCTTATTGGGATTGCTTACGTGAAAAGGAGAGAATAAAGTCCAAGAAGTTGAGCATTGATGGACTGAAAGCAACGGAAGTGATCGACGGTGGCAAAATCGATGGTTCGCCAAACACCCTATTAACCACCAAAGAGATTTCTGATCAAATTCATTTTTTTCTATAACATCACGCCAGGCCGGATGTGAACGATAAAGCTCATTTAACTGAAAGAAAGAGACAGAAAATAAGGGGCAGAATTCAAACCTCACAAAAAAGCCAGGGCTTCGAAACCTCAACCGTGAAGCCTCCCAGTTTCGTCTAGAGAACGATTTGAGCAATTAGGGCTCCGATTGAAAATAGAGAGATCGATAATAGTTCTACATCATTTCGAGATTCCATTTCAGAGGCCATTGGCAAATTAAGAAAACCTGTACTGAAGATGGTCGAGAGAGCTTACCTATAATGACAATTGCAATCAAAAACCCCTTAGATGTGGTCTTTGGCGGAGGAGCATAATCAGTTTCGTTCTACAACAGAGAACAAATGGGTTCTTTAAAATGTTGCTTGCAATCTAGATTGTGAAAAATAACATCATGCCTGAAGAAGAAAATAAATGATGTGAAAAGAATAAAGTTATGAGGTCATTCATTGAAAATCTTAACAATTATAATTTACTGAGTAAAAATAGATCAATAGGCAAGGCTCATTTCAACAAAACGAAAACAACACATGGCCACCAACAAACGTAGAAAATGTGACACCATAGTTCAAGATCATAGCAGCAGAGTAGTTCATAGTGTATAATTCCTTACAGTACTTTTTGGGCTGGCATAAAGCTTCCCCTGAACCTCGAAATTAACTGCTACATAGAGATAAGAATTAAATTGTGAGTCAATCGGAATTGGAGTCATAAAAGTGTTACAAATTAACATCCACCACACTCTATAACACATCCAACATGCATTTGAGAACTGTGTCTTTTGGAACTAAGCTCTGAGACCAATTCAAATAGAATAAAAGTTGGAACCAAAGTTCTAGGCAAATTTAATTCAACTTTCAACAACTCAAACATAAAAATTGATCATAAATTTTTAATGACCAGATGAAACAATTACCTAACACAACTCACAATCACTAACCATTGCCTCCTCTATCCTACAAATTAGTCCGAAATGACTGCTTACGGCATGCATAATAAGTAAAGGACACATAATAGAGTTCCAAACACAAAATGGGATTCGGTAAGACACAAAAAAAAAAAATTTTCATTGCTGATTAATGCATTGGGCTTAAGCCAAAAAACTTACCAAAGCAAAATGGAGCGCTGTCCTACCTCCAACATCCTTCACTTCCACAAACGTCTTCGTTAATCCCTCCCCAAAGTCCAATTCTTCTCCCAGCTCTGACCAATCGTTTCGAAATAAGCATCAAACGGACAAAACATGTGAAAAAACCGTCACAGGCTCCACCTAGTCAAACACTGTGTTAACAAAACCAACAACGGAAAAACACTAAGATCACCAGTTCTTACCCTTGAGGAGGTTGAGTTTTCCGTCGAACGCTGCGTCGAGAAGACGACGCTTAGGACTTTCAACTGCAAGTACCAAAAACACAAAAATTCAAAAACAATGGAAAAATGCAAAGATCACTGGTTCTTACTCTTGAGGAGTTTGAGTTTTCTGTCGAACGCTGCTTGGAGAATACGATGCTTGGGACTTTCAATTGCAATTACCAGAAACAAAAAAATTCAAAAAGGCCCAGATTTTGCCTTAAAAATCCTAACATCTAGTACCGAAATGAAGAAGAAGAAGAACTACACATAGATAGATGGAAGTCGAGCTGCACAACATCGGGTATTTCACTCACACCGGTTCGATCGATGGTGGAGCTTTTTTGATTTTAGGGCCATCGATGCACAAACCTTCCACGACTTTCTCAAAATCACATTAGAATAAAGTGTTTAAGGGATGAGATAGGACCAAATTTGTGGGTGTTGACCGGTTGATACGTCTTAGAGAGAGAGAGAGAGAGAGAGAGGAGGGGGTTGAATGATCTGGTCGATAGAGAGAAGGGAAAGCAAGAGAGAGAAACAAAATTATATCCTATTTCAAATTCTGAACCCAAATCATTGGTAACCATTGGATTGTTTTTTATCTCAGCCCTTAAAACACTTTATTCTCTTGCCATTAAAAATACAAAATATTTACAAAAATGCCATTCAAAAGTTAGTTTGTGAGAGGGATAATTTTAGACCGTTGGATGTGTGAAAATGAAGGGTTAAGATGGCAGAAAAAGGAATATTTTTTTGGCATCTTTGAGATACCTCCCCTCCCTTGTTATATGGATGTTGTAGACTTAGCAAGAACTGAAGTGAGTTGCTCATGATGTTGCTAGGGGCGGCTCTAGCGCTATTTTAATGTTTAATGTTTGAATGAATGGGTTGTTAAATTCCAGTTGGAAATTCACGATTCCGATTTTGTAGAAGTAGAGACTGAAGGAAAGCAACTGATCTTTCGTGGAATGCAGATGGTCCTAGAGTATTTTGGAACCGACAATAAATTCCACTTTGATAAAGTATCAGTGTGGAGCATGAGAAGAGTTCAAAACTCAAATTTCAGAATGAAATCTGGTGAGCTTCGCCTGTGCATTTTGTGCATTTAATAAAATTAGCTACAATTCCATAATCTTCGGGCATGGGTGAATGATGAAATGGAAGTTAATTAAAGTAGGATATTTTGAAAATGTAAAACATTATTTTTGAGTTTCCTGTTAAATAAATTATTAAATTTAGAGCACAGTTTTCTCATACTTTTGTTTAGTTAGAGTCCCATTTGTGTTGCAAGGTTTTGGGGTTTGCATTTTTACCATAAAGTCATAAATAGGCACAATTTTATAAATTCCGCTTGCACATGCATCGCATGTGCCCAACCTCTAGTAACTTTGAACAGTATAGTTCGGATATAAGTACCTTTCTCTTGAAGCTTACTGAACAGGCTGCACCTGTTTTCCTCACCTTCAAACCAAATGTTATACACGATACACATTGCATAGCTTTTAGGCAATTTGTATAATGAGAAATTCTAACTAAAAATAGGCTACAAACAATCAATCCCATTCTCTCTAAAGAGATCAATGATACCGGAAAACTGGAAAAGTCAATCACATTTAGTCCGCCTTCTACCAGTTTCCGACCAAGAAAGAAGCTTTAGATTCTCACGCTATATCTCCTTAACATACAAAATTGCCATTCCCGTTGGAATAAACAGAAAATTCCAAAGTATTTTCCATTGGGTTTTTCAGCGTGATAAGAGTTGATCCAGATCAACTGCACAAGGAAACAATCAAAGGGAGGGCCCCCGGTAATGGTTTTGAATATAATGGCCAGACTTCCTCGGCTTCCACATTGAACATTAAAAATGTGACAAATTGTTGCTCATTTTTCATTTTGTGCCGTACACAAGTGGACGGTTATGCTTCAAACCGTAAATATGCTTCCGCAGTGGTAAAGGTGTCATTCCATCCCACTACTTCCTTTAATAATAGGAAAAGGATGTGCTTCTGTGTTGAAAACAAACTCATCCAAAGCAATGACTGTCTTGTCCCCAAACAGGAGGTATAGATACTTCAACGTCTCACCCAAGAAAAATGTCTCCATTTTATCTCTTCTTCGAGGAGGAAGCACAGTCACATCGTCTAGAGAAGTGTAACCTCCGGAACCAACCTTTGTGTATTTCTCAAATGCCTTGAAGATCTCCCAACCCCATTCACGGTATCTACATAAATACATGACAAACGGTCAAAAACCTTCAAATATCAGAGAGTAAATGGAACTCTTACGCCGCATTTGGATCATGGATTTGTGGAAGAGTTTATGAAGAAAAATAAAATGATAGGTAAACGGGAAGAGAAAAAAAAGAAAGAGCATCTTCTGCACTTCATAGGAGCATATCCAATGCATATGCAAACAGAGCTTTCAAAGCCAACAAAAAGCAGCTACACTCTAGGGTAATGCTCCAATGCACATGCTAGTTGGACTTCTAAATTCTGGCAATGCCAGGCCTTGTGCTGATTTGGCAAGGCTCTGCTTTCGTTCTGTGTTATTGGTACCCACAAAAATGCCATTCAGCTTTTGTTGATTTTGGCATTTTGGGTATGAGTGTGCCAAAACTCAACATTTGGGTGTTGTGTTAGCTATTGCAATGGAGATGCTCTCATTTTGTGATAATTTTCTCCACATTTTCCTCTTCTCCCGTATCCCTTACAGATCCATGATCCTAAGATAGCCGCTAAATTGAGCAAATATGGGGTAACGTACTTAGGATCTTCAGTTACGCGGTACAAGACAAACAATGATTCAACAGTTTCAGGTCGCAAAAGATTGTGGCGATCAGCGTGTTTGATTACTATGTCATGTACATATTTTGAACTCTTGTTCCCACCGTCAGCAGCCCCTTCAGAATTTCCCTGCTTAAAATGGAACCTGATATCAGATTAACTGTACAGCATCACAACTCAAAAGAACTGCCAAAAAGTAACAGCTTGCAACGGGGTAAATAAATAATTTAGTAGTTCATGTTAAGAATTTTAGTGGTAACTTTGAAAAATAGGAAGCATAACTGACCTCGACATTAAAGTAAGCGATTTCTGGAGCAAGACCAGTAGAAGTTACGGAATACATCTCGAAGCATGTCTTGGCCAGTTCTTCTGCAAGCTTCAGATGTTCCAGATCTTCAAAGGTGAGTAAATTTGCTTTCATAGCAGCTTCCTTTGTAATGCCTTTGGTGGCACCGAGGGCCAGAGTACCAGAAAGAAAACAAACCTAAACAAGAATTAATTTTAACATGTCGGGTGTGGTCTGAAGACACAATGAAGGACATTGAAAGTGAATAGGCTTGTTAACATCCAATCTAATAAAAATAGCTGCTTTACTGAGCATATAGAAAGGACCCAGTTTTTCTCATATCTGATATCTTCCTCAATTACACAGTAGGATGTATCAAGAAATCACATATAAGCATAGCAGTCCAGGAACTGGGTTCATGGTTAACCTCTATGTGTATCTAAATGGAAAACAGAAACCATCGATAAAAAAATTAAAATTCTGTGGATAATAAAAATTGTTTTGAAACTGTTGAGTTTTCAAGTAAAATTAACTGTACATTACCTTCCTCAATCATTTTGAGGACAAAAGATAGAACATTTCAAAGACAACAATAGTCTTAAGTACTAGCATTATACAAAACTAAGTTTCTAGGGCAGAAATGGAACAACATTGTTTCTGGTCTAGGGAGTGTTACCACATTCATCAAGGATGCTGACAGCATTTAGACAGTTGTAAATGAAAAAAAAGAAGCCCTTTTAGCCATATACCCCGGCAAAACTGCTTATATGAGCCACAGCCAATCGAAGGTCAACAAAAGTCCCAACTGATAGAAAGAACCCAATGTATGAAGTTCGGAGTAAGTAAATCTATCAGTTCTACTCTCGAAATAATAAGCTAATTCCTAACTTCTGATAGTTCATATCAGCAAACCATGGTGGGGAAAAACAAATTTCTAGAACACATACCAGGTGATCCATCTTAGGACTGAAGGCACCATTAGGTCCATAAGGCAGTTCACCCACAAATACCAGTCCATTCGGACTGGATTTGCGAACAAGGAGGTGCCTAACACCCTTCATTGCTTCTTCGTACATGTCATGTAGATATGTGAGGTTATTTTCTCGGCGCTGCAGCCATACTTTAAGGAGGTACTCATAATAGCTGTCACCACGAGATCCCAGTCGAATGTTTTCGCCACTAAATTCACCATTGTTAGGGCTGCATATACGAGGAGAAAAACAACAACAGTGAGTAGCAATGTAGCATTAATAAGCCCACATGACCAGCAAACGTCATTAAACGACACTAAGATTTAAGGTTGATTCAGAAGAAAAGAAACCATGAACTCCGTGCCTGCCTTGTTCTTTGGAAGGGAATCCACTTCTCCTCCTGCTGAAGTCTGAAGAGTAAACCTTGCATTCATTCTCTAAGGATTAACAAGGTTAGTAATAGGCTATAGGCTCGACTGAAAGGAGAGAAGGAAGCAGCTTGACTTTCATGACTATCAGGGCACCTACTGAACTAGATGCAACTCAAAAGAAAGCTCCAACTCTATCTAGTGAAGGTTTAGGCTTTCTTGTATTGTTAATGAACATGTTAATATAACTCTAAAAGTCAGGGATTTACTGCGAGACCCATTTTCATCAGGGGCAGAGCAACCTTTCAAACCCAGGGTTCAACTGAACACCCTCAGTTGTGATTATCTAGCATATAGAAAATGTTTTAACACCTCAAACCACTAATGGGTTCATATGAACCCTCTGATTTCTTTTCTTGGACTCTCTAATCTGTCCGATAAGAAGATGAAGAGGCTGGCGTGGTACATGGTGCAGATGAAACATACTGTAGTTGTCTCCTTCGGCTATAATCAGGTGTAGCCCTGTATTTCTACAACTTGCTACTCTAACTTTGAGGTGAATCAAGCTACGTTCTGGACTTCTAGACAAATGGCACTTAGCATCATAAGAGCATGTGAGAGACCAAGGATTCACTGACCCAAAACTTGACAGATTTGTCCACAAGTAGCTGAAATTAAAATAGACTAGGGATGATCCATGAATGCATGTCGAAAACTGTCTTCAAATATGAAAGTGATAATTTGAATGGCAAATCTCATTGCCAATGAAGCATTCATTTTTCCTCTCAAGTGTAGGAAAACTCATTATTTGCTTGATGCAATTGCAAATTAATGTCAAAGTCAAATGAACAAAGAAATTTCACCAGCTCTACAGATCTCAACAACCATCCAGACAGATGGGCATTCCACGAGTTAGACGCCGAAAAAAATGACCCACTTCAATATTTTATTCTTTTCCTCCTTTTCCGTGTTTTGAAAGGATGCTTTTTTTGAATTTTTTCTTCAAACACAAGTTTTGAACTCCAATTGGCTGAATGTAAAGTAATGATTTCGGCAAGGGGGATAAAGGTCATCAATATCAAGTCAATGGTCTACAGTGTAGATAAAGAAATATGAACGAGGAAGTTATCATTGAGGGAAACCATAATACGATTTATCAATAAAACCTTTAGACATAAAGCCCATACCTTATGTAAATAGGAACCAGTCCTTCCACCTTTGGGAGAGTCTTCAAATGTTCCAAGACCTTCATGGATTCTGTACTATACTTTGGATCACCAGTGAGAGAGCTTAGATAATTGAACTCAAGCTGTAAAGTGGAAACTTCAGAAGTGCTACTCAAACCATCGGGAGCAGGGTGAGCAGTGTTATCACGTAGAATGACATCACTAAAGGGAATAGCAGTTGGACTTGAAGTAAAAGCAGTTAGCAGTCGATCAGCTAAATTCCTAGCATTCTCTAAATAGACAACTGGTTCAGGACCCTTGTGTGCTAGGTTCTTTCCTTGTTGTCCCCCGCTCAAATGGTAAGCACTCAAAAGGCCACCTAGAACACGTATGGTTGTTTCAAATAAATTAACTTGACCTTTCTCGTTAATTCTCTCTGGAAGGTGCTTTTCGATCCAAGAACCTGCTTCAGAAACTATTTCATCAATTCCCATTATCATGGCTGTATCCAGAGCATCCACAACAGTAGCACCTAGACCTCCTAAACCATCAACTCCCCTCTGGCTCAGTGGCATAAGCTCATCATGACCCATCGCATAGCTTTTATACCCAGACCATGCATGGATAAACGCGTTTCTAACACCTTGTTGCCTTGCTCTCCACTTAGATGCTACATTTAACTTCTCAGCTTCATGCTGAGAACTATTATTAGTACCCATTTCATCAGGTGATAATCTAGGAGGAAGCCTAGGTGGTTTTCTCCAAAATCTAGCAAAACTGCTACTACCGTTAGTGATGAGATGATCTCCTGCTTCAGTACCCATATCTTTTGCAATTCTACCAACAGAGTCGCTCGAACTTGCATGAGTTAACATTAGATATACCAAGCCACCGATCATTAGTAGCACTAAAAACTTTCCCGTGCTACAGCTTGTACAATCATGCTTTTTACTGGTAAGCACACTCTGGGTAATCAACTGCATATACAATGAATAACAACTGAGAACAAAGTTAAAGAAAAGTATGTGCACGTGGATAAACGAGCAACTATAACATCTAAGAATTCAAGATTTACAGAGTGAACTAGTAGCAGATGACTGTTAATCTTAATTTCTGATCAACACTTCGAAGCGATATAAAGCGTCTCACACACAGTATTGTACAACAAGTCAATAGGTATCAGAAGCTCCATAAAATTAAAGTTAAGAAAGCACCCCAAGGAATAACATTAACTAGACAGCCAGCTGTAGTTCCCGATACAAAACACCAATTGACTTGCAATCAGTAAACACTGGTGAACTGGCGAAAGCATTGGTCAAGATTTGCAATCAGCAAACACTGGTGAGCATCTTCTTGAAGGCAAAAAGACTTTAAACTGGGAATATGTGATAAATTACATCATCAAAAAACTTAATTCCACAAACACTGCCATTTTTTACAGGTTACACAATAAACTAGCTTTGTTATAACAACTCTTTCACAGTTAGCATAAGTGTAATAACAGGATATATTTTCAAGACAAAAAGTAACAAATTGAATCGAAAGAGATACCGAGTTTCATTAACTTTGCACCCAACTTATGTATTTCCAATTTCCATAGTTCAAGAACAACCAAAACAAGACCTAAGCAGTCATAGGGAAAGTTCTACAACCTTACCCAAGAAAGGAATTTAAAAATCCAATCATAAAAATGTCACGTAACTAGACTATAAGCTCTGCCATTCTATTATGGTAACGGCATATGAATAAATGTTAGGGAAGCAAAAAATGTTAATTGGTCATGAGCGAGGAATCGGGACCAGTACCAGAAAATATACGCATATCTATAGCAACGGAGAGCATTGCAAATGTTCCACCCGTTCATTTTTGTTCTGCTAAAGCATCTAACTCAAATCCAACAGAAAATGAATGGATAAGCCACACATGCTCATCTATGACTGGTTATAAGTAACAGATGTGGGCAAACTCTAGCATTCTCCCACACGTACGGCAATTGACTCGGATGTGGAGGAACTAAACAAAGAAACCAGATTACAGGAACCATAATGACTGAAAGTGGACTAATAGCACAAATAAACGGCCGTCAATTGTCAAAATAGAATTACCAATAAATGGAGAGGAACCCAGAATCTATACTAGTTTGTTTGGGATGTGATAATTTATTTTTTATAAGTAAATATAATTATATAAAAGAAGGTACAAGGGAATGCCGCCCGTATACAAATATCGACAAAAATGCCCTGTATACTTTTAAGAGAAAAGAAAAGCTCAAACCAATCTAAAACATCTGGCGTAAATTTCTGAGCCAAGTCACTCCAAATCTCCGAACCACCAAAACCTACTAAGACAGCCATATACAACAAAACAGAAAGAGCGAAATTCACATGCACCAATGGAAAGTAGAGAAAGTTGGCGATCTAGTTGGTGTTGTTGCGAACCTTGAGGCACGATCGTTGCCGGAATTTGGCGTTGTCGTAGTGGACATCTTTCATAGAGTATGGCAACGATTTCGACATACTAGAGAGAGTGAGAGATGTGGAATCGGATCTGACGGAATTTTTAAGAGAATTCGACACAGAAAGAAAGATGTATGTTCTGTTTGGAACAGATGAATCGGGGCGGAGAGGAAAGTGGGTGCAGGGGCGGTCAACAGTTAACTGCGGTCAAATTGTGGTCTTTGACCACCACCAATGGGCGACATATGTTCCAAACCACTCCGGAATCTGGTCTTGTTTTCTAAAACTCATTTGTATCTCTTCGTACACTTTAACATATACTTTAACATATGAGTCAAACAGTAATCCATCTATGTAAAAAATAAATTTGATCGAATATCGATAGGAGTATTAAAAATTAAATTTTACTTTGTAAAATAAATAATTTATCATAATTATTTTTGACAGGAATCAGATTGTCCATTTTCTAAATCAAAATTTAAGTTTTGATATAACTATCGACTTCCCGATCAAGTTGATTTTTTCTATGGTAATACTATATTGCGGGTATTAAAATATAAATGATTCAGATCACAACAATACGCTCGGTGGGGCTCATAATAAGCGGTGGTGGAAATATGGAGTTTTACACCAATGATGAATAGGACCGATTGTAAAAATTGATCCTTCATGTAATCCATTGTCTTAATAACAATTTCTTCGTCAGAAAGGGTTGAAAGGCTTCAACTTCATTTCTATAGTATATTAATAAAATAGATAGATAGATAGATATGACCCCCCATGCAGCCTTGTGCGAACTCACGTAATCTGTTGTGGCGTATCGTTTTTTAGAGATACCAATTATGGCATATCTATTAACTAGTTTTTGTCCGTATCTACGGCACTACGCACTCCAGTTGAAATTGCCTGTGCCTATGACACTTGCTAGCTAGTGGCTCAAACACTAAAATCAATTCATTAGTGTGTAATATGTGATCATCTTCTTAATGGCACGAAAGAGAATTACCCATACTTACGGCACTCCTCCAACTAAACTTTTAAGCAAGATACAAAGAATTATCAATTTGCTTATGGAATTTCAGTAAATACCAAGTAAAAAAGTTAAAATAGCACTATTATGGATCCCCCACCATATACATTAAACCCATTTGCAGAAATGAAAGAACATATTATAACTCAGAAATCAAAAATCTCAATATAACTTCAATCACTAATAATTATCAAACGCCATAAACTAACCATATAAAGAGTAAAAAAATATTAGTTCAGATCGCGAGAAAAAAACAGGCTATTGAAAAAAACTACAGAGAACTCAGGCTTTGGTTGAAATACCTCAGTGTAAGTGATCACTGGAGGCATAGTGTTTGCCCGTGCCTACAGCACTACCAACCCTGATTGGAATTGGCTCAATTTGCTGAAAATTATGTACCAATAGAGTTACTATTCTGAAGTTCAATTTCTGTCAAGACTTGCATCAATTTCTACCAATGTAGGCATGGGCAACCCGATGATAACAGAAAAGGAAGGGAGAAAAAGAAAAAGAAGGGTCTGAAAACACATGGATCTGGGCGCAGACTACACTACTAAACTATCATTCAAAACGGAACGTCAAGATGACTCAAAATAACAAAACTCAATTATGTGTAACATTTAACAACACACACCAAAAAAATCACCCAAATTTCTTGAACACTCGGAACAGACACAAATTCCACTCGGAACAGCAGCTAGATTGAAATTTAAACACTACTTGCACCTTGAAAAGAAACAAATACCAAAAACTCCCAAAAAAATCCCAAAGGAATGTTTCACGGCTTTCAAAAAATAATTTTTTTGTTAGACCCATTACCTTTTCTTTCACGGAGCTTTCTTGGCCTAGGTTTCACACAACTTTCTTCAACCAGTTTCGCCAGAATATTTTTTACTTTTTTTACTTTTTTGATAATCGAAAGGAATGTTTCTTAGCCTAGCAAAAATCTCAAAGGAATGTTTTATTTTTTTGATAATCGAAAGGAATGTTTCTTGGCCTAGCTTCCGACGGGATTTGTAGACTTCGGTGGGGATTCGAAAGATGACATGAGTGAGAGAGAGAGAGAGAGAGACGCCGGGGGGGGGGGGGGGGGGGGGGGGGGGGGGAACCCAAACAATAGGAGTTGGATTTTTATTTTTTATTATGCTAACGATAGAAGCTGGGTAAAAAGAAGAATGACATTTTTGTGAAATATCTAAAAGATTGTGGGCACTTTCTTAAGAGAGTTGGAGAAAGTCGGGCTATGCCAGCGGCCAAAAGCATTGCAGAATGGTCTGCAAAGCGCTGGTATAGTCCAACACGACCTATACCAACGCTTGGACAATGTGCTGGGATAGAGGCGCTACTATAGCTCTATGCCAGCACTTTTTGAGAGTACTAGTATAGATTTATTTTTACCAACGCTTTCTTTCCCAGCAGTTTTAAGCGCTGGTATAACATAATTTTTACCAACACTATGTTCCCTGTTGGGGATTCGAGCGCGCAAACCCTCGATCAACACACACACACAATCAAAGAACAAACCAACGAAGAGAAAACAATCACAACTAGAGAGAAAAGAGACACAGAGATTTTTACGTGGTTCTAACTTGAGCAATGAACTCAATTGTACATCCACCGGGTGCTGGAGTGTTTCATTATGAATGTTTAAATGTTACAGTTACAGTAGAATGGGTGCTGCCCTTTTGCTTTTATATCATAAGCATACAATAGACTGAAACCCTAAAAAGGCTGGCCCGCGCGCATCTCGGTTCGGGCTCAGTTTAAATAGATTTCATCTCAACAATTCTCCCACTTGAAAATTGCTAACAGCGGCACCTCCAAACATCAACGGTCGTCTTCAGACACCACCACCACCCAGTCTCTCACTTAAGCTTGGAGACCCACGGAAGCTGAACAAACCTTCAGCTTCCCCACAGTAACCACCTTTGTGAACATGTCTGCCAAATTTTCACTTGTGTGAATCTTCTCCAAAGTGAACTATCCTTCCTCCAACAGAGAGCGAATAAAGTGATACTTTATGTCGATATGTTTGGTCCTTGAATGGAAGGCTGCATTCTTCGCCAAATGTATAGCATTCTGACTATCGTTGAACAATTTGCATTTGTCTTGCTCTTTACCCAACTCTTTCATGAAGCTCCTTAACCATACCATCTCTTTGCATGCCTCCGTGGCTGCAACATACTCTGCCTCTGTCGTGGAAATAGTCACTTTTCTCTGTAGTCGTGAGACCCAACTGATTGCTGCACTCCCTAAAGTAAACACATACCCAGTAGTGCTCTTCTTGCTATCAATGTCCCCTGCCAAATCTGAATCCACAAAACCTTGCAGACAAATATCAGAACCCCCATAACACAAAGCCAAATCCGTAGTACCTTTTAGATAACGCAAAATCCACTTGACTGCTTCCCAATGCTCCTTATCCGTATTTGCCATGAACCTCTGACAACTCCCACTGCATCGGCAATGTCTGGCCTTGTATTAACCATGGCATACATCAAACTGCCTACTGCTGAGGCATATGGAACACTCGCCATGTAGCTCTGTTCTTCATCAGTTACTGCATTCCTTTCACTCGAAAGCTTGAAGTGACTTGCTAAAGGTGTGCTAACTGGCTTAGCATTCTCCATGTTAAAACGTTTCAGCACCTTTTTAACATACTCTTCCTATGACAACTTCTACTTTCCCCTTGCTCTGTCCCTACTAATTCGCATCTAAAGGATTTTCTTCACAGAACCCAAGTCCTTCATTGCAAATTCTTTGGACAGTTGTGCCTTGAGATTCAGAATCTCATTCATGCTTGAACCTGCAACAAGCATATTATCTGCATACAACAAAAGTATGAGATACATGTACCAAACTTTTTAAAGTAACAACAGTGATCCCCATGACACCTACTGAAACCCATATTAGTCATAAAAGTATCAAACTTTTTATACCACTGTCTTGGAGCCTGTTTCAACCCATACAGGCTCTTCTTAAGCTTGCACACTTGATTCTCCTTTCCTTCCACAACATAACCTTCTAGCTGATGCATATAGATGTCCTCCTCCAAGTCCACATGAAGGAAAACAGTTTTGACATCTAACTACTCTAAGTGCAAATTCTCAACAACCACAATATTAAGAACACATCTGATAGTACAATTCTTCACAACAAGTGAAAAAATTTCAGTGAAGTCGATACCTGGTTTCTGCTCAAAACCTTTCACTACCAACCTTGCCTTGAACCGTTTGCTACCATCAAATTCTTCCTTAATCCTGTAAACCCACTTGTTGTGCAAAGCTTTCTTCCCCTTGGGCAACTGAACTAATTCCCAAGTCTGGTTTGATGAGAGAGAATCCATCTCATCATCCATGGCGTGCTCCCACTCCTCTCTGGTCTCAACCTGCAATGCCTCTTTAAAACATTCTGGTTCACCACTGTATGTTAACAACAAATAATTTAAAGATGGAGAATAACGTATTGGAGGTTTAGCAACACGTGTAGACCTCCTGGGAGGGGGAGTCTGTGGATTTTCCTGTGGAATAGATTCGGTATTAATATCCTGAGGATGCAGGATTTTGCTGTTTGGGATCCCTTCAAACTCTACCAAGTCTGCATTTTCCTCAGCCTCCTCGGGTTGACTGTTCCTGTTTCTATACAGAGCAGATTCATTAAATACCACATTCACACTCCTGCGTGTTTTTTGATTTTCAAAATCATACAGCCTATAACCATAGCTATCAGTACCATAGCCTATGAACACGCACTTACGAGACTTAGCATCAAGTTTACCCCTTTCTGCCAGTTCTATATGCATATAAGCAATGCAACCAAAAACTCGTAAATGAGATAAATTTACCTCTTTACCTGTCCAAGACTCTTCTGGTAATCCACAATTCAAAGGAACTGACGGTCCCCTGTTGATCAAGTACACGACCGTATCTACTGCATGAGCCCAGAACTGCTTAGGCAACCCAGCATGTAACCTCATGCTTCTCGCACACTCTAGGATTGTCCTATTCATGCGTTTAGCAACTCCATTCTGCATTGGCTTTCTTGGGACCGTTTTTATCATACGAATCCCTTTCGCTGCGCAATGAGCCTCAAACTCATCGCTACAATACTCACCATCGTTATCTGATTTCAGGCACTTCAATTTCTTTCATGCTTCATTCTCAACTAGTGCTCTCCAATTCTTACAGACACTAAACACATCAAACTTATGTTTAAGAAAATAAACCCACAATTTTCTAGTAGTGTCATCAATGAAAGTAACAAAATAATTAGCACCACCACGAGAGGTTACCTTAGAAGGACCCACACATCGGTGTGCACAAGCTTCAGCTTCTCTGTTTTCAGGGTCCTAGCCACCTTCGTAAAGCTGACTTTCCTCTGTTTCCCGGGAACACAGTCTTCACAAAACTCCAAGTCCAGCGACTTACAACCCGGTAACTTTCCCTTCGACAACATTACTTTCATCCCCGTTTCGCTCATGTGACCCAGTATACGATACCACGTAGTGCAATCAATCCCTTTTGCTCCCACCGCGATGCTACTATATGTACCTCTAGATACATAGAGGGTTCCATCTTTCTTATCACGAACAAGAGTCAAGGCCCCCTTGCTCATCTTTCATGCATATGAAGTAAATGATGTAACAACTCCACCCTCTGGCAATTGACCAACTGAAATAAGATTCCGTGTTAAACTAGGCACATGTCTAACATTCTTTAATTTCAAAATTGTCCCGTCTGTCTGAGTAATCTGTACATCTCCTTTCCCAACTATGCTTCAAGTTTCATCATCGCCCAAATACACTTTGCCGAAATTTCCTTGCACATAATTTTGTAACACATCCATGCATGGAGTAGCATGGAATGAGGCTCCAAAGTCTACAATCCAAGACTCACTGCGAGAATCCAGCGAACAAATCAAGCAATCATTATCAGACTCATTAGATACATAGGCAGTGTTCTTACCCCTTTGATTTTTCCCGTTCTGCTATTTTGTCGGTGCCTTACAATCTCGCCTCCAGTGCCCTTTCTGACCACAGTTGAAGCACTCCTCAGCCTTCGTATATCCTCCTTGAGATTTATTACGGCCCCTGTTCTTTGAAACCGCTCTACCCTTATTTTTATTCTTGTTGTTTCCCTTATTCGCAGACCTGCCTCTATCCTCTGTACTCAATGCTGAACCCGAAGCAGTATCCTCACCCGATACCCTCCTTCGAGCCTCTTCGCCTAATATCAAACCAGCAACATTCTCCTGTTTTATCTTTTCAGATCCAAAAGAATTGCTTACAGCCACGACAAGTCTGTTCCAACTTTCTGGCAAACTTGATAGTAAAACAAGAGCTTTAATTTCATCATCGAAATTAATACCCACGGATTCTAGTTGATTCGTGACCGTATTAAATTTGTTGAGATGTTCAGCAACATTAGAATTTTCAGGCATCTTTAGGTTAAACAACTTTTTCATAAGATATACCTTATTAATCGCTGAAGGCTTTTCATACATCTTTTCTAGGGTTTTGAACAAATCTGCTGTAGTCTTTTCTTTGGCAATATTTGACGCAACTGACGGCGCAAGGGTTAACGCCGCTGATTGCGATCCAAAATATCCCAATCTGCTTGTTTTATGCTTTCTGGCTTAACACCACTGATTGGATGATATAGATTCTTCTGATATAGAATATCCTCCATCTGCATCTTCCAGAAAGCATAGTTCGTACCACTGAACTTCTCGATCTAGACTTTGTTTTTCTGCCATTGTGTGAAACCCTAAATCTTCTAACCCGGAGCTCTGATACCAGTTGTTGGGGATTCGAGCGCGCAAACCCACGATCAACACACACACAATCGAAGAACAAACCAACGAAGAGAAAATAATCACAAACAGAGAAAAAAGAGGCATAGATTTTTACGTGGTTCCGACTTGAGCGATGAACTCAATCGTATAACCACGGGGTGCTGGAGTGTTTCACTATGAATGTTTGAATGTTACAGTTACAGTAGAATGGGAGCTGCCATTTTGCTTTTATATCATAAGCATACAATAGACTGAAACCCTAAAAAGGCTGGCTCGTGCGCATCTCGATTCGCGCTCAGCTTAAATAGATTTCATCCCAACATTCCCCAACGGTTGCAAGCACTGATGTAGACCTGAATATACCTAGCCAACTCCACACTTTTGCCAGCGCCTAAAAACGTTACTGTAGGTTCATTTTTTTTTCCATAAATAAAGAATTACTACAATTTTCAGCTATATCCTAACTATAATAAATTATACTAGCTACTTTCCCGGCCCATCACATATCGGTTCACTAACTTTTTCCAAATAACTCAAAAACCAAAATAATTCATTTTTCATTGGAGAAATTAATACTCCATATATAAAATGTCAAAAGTAGTTCCATAACATTGTCAACATTCAAAAGTAGATCAAACATGCCAAAATATTACAATCCAACTACATTGCAGAAAATACATGGAATAGATAATTAATCAAAAGTTGACGATGCCATCCTTAACAAGATCTTCCCGAGAGAGCTTTCAAAATGACAAGTTGAAATCATGGTTTTTGCTAGAACGTCCTATTACCTGCAATGCAAATGATGAAAAATAAGAACCAAGTTTATCTTTTAACTCCCATGACAATTCATTCAAGTAAAAAAGTTAGATAACCACAACTAAGTTAATGTAAAGAAAATATTGTTCCTGGTAAACACAAATTTAGAGTTCATATCTAAGGAAACTAAATTGCGTTGCAAAGCCTATCAAATACTATTTATGGAAATGAAAAATCTTTAAGGGTCGATTCAAGTTCCTTTTCATGATTCTAAGGAAGACCCCCTGTGTTTTTGGTTCCCAAACCATGGATTAAGGAGGGCCCCACAGTATTATAAGGGGGATAATCCAATACCTCTTTGCAAGACCTCATCCAAACGAGCCCTGATGTTACTTTTCACTGTTCTGTTTTGGTCTACCAATGCACGAGAACAGTCAAAAGCATGACCCCTCGCTGATCGGCATCCTCATCGTAGGCAGTAGCTTAATGTCAATGGTTTTACTTAATGTCATCTACTATGCTGTTTTGATCTGGGTTTCTGGTGTGCAACGAGGACACGAACAAATGATCACTATACTCTACTAACGAATGGATAATTTATATAATATGTTATCTTTTACCCTTCTAGTTCTAACAATCTGATTATATGCCCATGACTAATAGAATCTCTTCTAATAAAGCCAATAATAAGCAAAATTTTCATTTGAAAATGGATGATCACTGGCTTTATTGTCCACCATTTGCAAAATTGGAAGAAAAAGAATTACAATCACACAGCTATGCACTCGGGAGTGAAGTCAACAGAAGGAGAAGCTATGCAGATAGAATAGAAATGGGAGCTGCTATTGCTATATCATATGAAGCACCAACACTCCAAAAGGGTGTTGTGTCCACGTATTGGACACGAGGACATGGCGGGGACACACGAGGACATGGCGGGGACACGCCCAAATACGTATTGGACACGCTAGTAACTAATTTTCAGTTTCCAACAATATGAACTCAAATCCCAATTCTTACAACCATATATATTCTAGGCAAATCAGATCAGTTTCAGCCATTAG
The DNA here is from genome assembly GCF_030253575.1 of Rhododendron vialii. Taxonomy (NCBI): domain Eukaryota; kingdom Viridiplantae; phylum Streptophyta; class Magnoliopsida; order Ericales; family Ericaceae; genus Rhododendron; species Rhododendron vialii. The sequence goes on from NC_080558.1 coordinate 32,035,639, forward strand.
AGTTCAATTTCAGCACCTACAAGGGTGATTAATGCCTCTAAACAACATTTCCAACAATTGAGTTCATATTTTCAGCATATACAGTCAGTTTGAGCATATAATGGGTTATCCAATGCACTTAAAGCACACTTACAGCAGATAATGGGTAATCAACCAATCAGATAGCATCAAGCCGATGATCTTTGATTCAAATCTTGCAAAAGATACAATTGTAGACTTACAAGGGCACTATGATTTCAATTCCTATACAATGTAAGAATGTACCTCGATCAGAATATTCGATGTCATGACTTGCATGTGATGATCCTTGATGTGCTTGTGGAGAAGTCTGATCTAGGGGGCCATTGCAACTGTCTCGAACCTAAGATATGCAATGGAAAATTTGCATAAGCATCTAAACAATACAACTATACGCTATCTTAAGTGGTAACAAATTACAGATTTCATCAAGTGAAACAAATGTAATAACCTGTAATCCAGCATGTCTCATCACAATAGCCATTCGTTCTTTTAAAGTGCTCATTTCAGCCGCTTGAGATTGCACCTTATCTTGTAGTTCACGTATAGTTTGTTTGTCTCTCATTTTCTCTTCTTCATCAGCCACATTAAATTGCGGGAAATCGTTGCAAGTTGAGCCACTACTTTTAGGAGTAGGCCCAAACCCACAACCACGAACACGACCAGACCACTCTTTTTTATTAATCATTTGAGAATAAACGTCATTCGGGGACCAATATATGCTGCCCTTAGAATTTCCTTCCAAGCTATTTGGAAGCAATTCCTTAATTTTTGCCTAAAAAATTGATACAAGTTTAACTAGAGTACAAAAGATGAACTAAAAACTACCAAAAAAAATGAAGGAAGAGAGAGATGAGCATAGAAAAGGAAGAGAGAAACGAGCACAGAAAAGAAATGTCATTTAATGCTAGTCATTATAAATTTTAAACTTGAAAAACATGATAACTCATACAATATTTGCAGCTGCAATGTCATTAATAGCAAGATGGTTGCTTTTATCTAATTTAATGGCATCTAACAAGATAAGGAACATGTGGAACAATTCATACAGAATTACTCAATCACTTTACCATATTATTAAACTAGCTAGAATTAAATTAATCCTTGTGAAAAGTACCTTGAAACAATTCATTTGCTTGTACATCTAAGTCCCCCTCTGCCTAGTGAGGTTGCGAAGAGCTACGTGAGTTGGAAGGCCGTGAAGTTCCAGGCAAATGGTGAGGCTGTGAAGCTCTAGGCAAATGGGTAGTCTGCGAAGATCCATGTGGCTGAGTGGGTTGTGAAGCCCCACATGATTGGGCACGATTTGGAGATCCATGTGAGAGACTAGGTTGTGAATGTTGCTCTATTTTGCAAGTAGTAAATCGTCTTTTCTTTGCCATGCCTATTCAAACAAACAGTAGAATAATAAACAATAATGGTCACTAATGCATAAGAGAGCATAAGCAAATTTCATGTAGCAAACTCATACTTAGCTAAAACCCAAATCACTCAATCGTGTCAATGCATATTTTAGCCCGCTATAGCGCTAAAAACCCTCAATTTGGCAACCGGCAGCAGCCATAGTCTATTCTTTACCACGATCATTCATTTGTTCAGTTGTCAATGTGCAATCCAATGGTGTAGTAAAAAAAAAAAGGTTGGTTTGTATGATTTCATTACTCAGTTTTCTGAACTTCATTGTAATGTTCACAATAATCTGATTGGACACGAGGAGGACAAGATTAATCTGTAAATGTGATATTTGTCATTTAGAATGCCTTCAAATGATGCTATAGTCGGAGGGAAATTCTAACCATGCTTCCATGCCCACAATAGCAAGATCCATAACTAAAACCATCTTTATATGTTGTCCTGTGTTTCAAAAAAATACAATTTGCTAATTCATATCTAGCTATATATTTCCCAGCTAATTGAACACATTAGTATTACTGTATTACCACAAGTCCAACAATAGTTTTGTGACTAGCATACTCATTTCAAGTGAAATCATACTGACAAGTGGGTATTAGCCAAAGTGGAAGAAAAAGGGAGAATTCAGCTCAATCACGACAACTTATCAAGACAAGGAATTCAAACTATGACTACATTGAAAGGTGAAAAACCAGCTTAAGACAGATAAATGAAGAGAATACTACGAGATGGGTATTGTCAAAAGTGAAGGAAAGGAGCAGAATTAGCTCAATCACAGAAATTAATCCACAATTAAGGGTAGTCAACACAATCAAATTAATGACTACACTGATAAGCAAGACTGAAGAGAGAAAAAGTAGAAGGTTACTACATAAATGGTTAATGCCAAAAGCGACGGAAAGAAGCATAATTAGCTCAATCACAACAGTTGAACAAGAGGCACTAGTCAGATCAAGGCAGCCATCTTTTACGTCAATGCTGGATCAACCGACTTCGCTTTGAATTATTTTTAGAATGATTTCAACAATCAAATAGCAGCCCAATAATAAAAAAACCCAACAAATCTCTGGCTATATATACATACACAAGCCAATACAACAAATCTCTAGCTATAGAACAAAAAACCTGGTCATTTGAAACAAAGATAAAACAAGATTCGTACATGCAGAGCCGAAAACCCACCGGAAGCACTGACTGTTTGTCTTAGTGTTCGTATAAAACTCTAAAAAGAGGTTGTCTAAAGTTAGCTAGACCGAACGTGACGCTTGCTGATCGTGGAGAACAGCAGAAGCAATGAATAGTCATCTGACTCTATCAATTCCCCTTTTGAATGGACATCGACCTCCTTAGATTAGATTAGAGAAAAAGAATTTCTACTGAAGGGGGATTTGGCTCTTCTCAAATCAACTTCATGTTTTACCTATTAATGTTGATTGAACTATACTATGATGTCAATAGGGCAAAAATAAAATCAAGGAATAAACAAGAAAGCTAAAATAGGGGTGTTCGGCTCCAAGAGCGCTGGCCGAACACGGCGTGGTTTGCGACCGAGGCCTGTGGGGTGCGTGCGTGCTTGTGTGTGTGTGAGAGAGAGATGCATGACTAACCGTTGGGAACGGACGAGGGAGGGCTTGGCGGACTGTGACGCACGGAGTGGTGGGGATGGAGGTTGTTGAGAGAGACGGAGGAAGAGCTACAGGCAGGAGAGAGCGAAAGTGAAAGAGAAGTGGAATTAATTTGGGGATTTCTCTTCAACGCCCTTTTGAGAAAGGCGGGAACAATTTTACGGATTTCAAGTTTTGGGGATTTCCTTCACAGCGCGCGAACAGATTGTATTTTGGACAATTAGGGCCAAAATAATTAAACGCCCTAGTATCAAGTAATACGAATAAATTCCAAATTTAATAAGTCAACTATATTTTAATAGTGGTCGATCTGAACCATTAGAATTTCACGTCATACTGATTCCTTCATTATCACCAATATCGAAGATCATCAAATATCGGTGACTACCTGATCGGACAACATTTGATACATCCCAAGGCATTAATTAAAGTATTGGATTGCAATACCCGCTCCCACTTGAGTCTTTTTTTATCGATCGGAGCTGTCCATATTTTACATATCATGGAGTACATAAATCGTATACAAAAACGAAGTTAATCGAGTATCGTTACACACTTGATCGGCCATACAAACTCATTTTCTTAACGAAACTGTGTCTCAATAAAGAAGCTTTTTAAATCCGATCGAGACAATTTTTTTTATGAGAATGCTATATTCAACAAGGAAAACAAAAGCAACGGTCTGGATCGTCGTATTTGTGTTGCAGTCGAATGACTACCGTACATTTAAGTATAACACAAGATTTAATTTGTTAACAATTACATTGAACGTATAGAATTTAAAGGCCATTACCAACTCAATTTTTATCGTGGTCGATCTGATCCATTAGAATTTCACGTCTCACTGATTTCATCGTTGTCGGAGATCATCGGATATCAGCGACCACCTGATCTGACAACATTTCATGCATCCCGAAGCATTAAAGTATTAGATTGCAAGACCCGACCCCGCCAAAGTCTTTATATTTCGATCTGAACCATCTATTTTTTTGCATATATATGAATTTATCATTCGTACTAAGAATTAAGTTGATTAAGTATCTTTACACATTTAATCGGACGATAACTATCGTCCAAAAAATAAATTGCGTTGTAATCAATGAGCTTTCTAAACCTGACCTAACCAAATTTTTATTATAATAATTTAATCAATAAGCACAACGATGATCAACAGCCTCGACTATTAAAATAGTTTTGTTTTATTGAGATCTGCTAAATAATCATATCGAATGGTATTAAAAATGTATAACATTTAGTAATATTTTTATTTTTAATTTTTTGATCTGGTGTAGTAATATTATTAGATATAGTTTTGTTCGTTCATAGGGTCTATCCCAACACTTCTTTTGGGTTGCTGGCAAAGGGGGTGTCTATTCTAATGCTTTCAGTAGGCGCTAGTAAATGGGAGGTCTATTCCAGTGCTTTTGATTGGGCGCTAGGAATTAGTCGATCTATTCTAGCGCTTTTGCTTTGGGCGCTGGGAAAGCCTTATTCTAGCAGCGGCTAAAAAAACGCTGGTGTAAACCTCCTATTTTAGCGCTTTTTGTAAGCACTGGTAGACAAAGCGTTGGCAAATCCCAAATTTCTTGTAGTATCAACCCTTGGATCAAACAAATTTGAGCCATTGCAACAATTTGTCCCCACACCCTTCTATTTTATAATAGAGATTTGTAGTCGCCACGTAATTTTAAAAACTAAAAAACTATTCATGAGGCTCTTAAAGTTCGAAAGTTAGCGGTACAAAGATGAGAAGTTAATTGTCGGGCACCCTAGAAGAAACATTGGAAAATTGTAGGTGGAGTTATTTGTTGTACACAAAGTGTTGTACCATAACAACTTTGGTAGAAAAACTGATAAAATCCGGATCGATTAGAATTTCTTTTATGAAAAATGCTAAAAGCAACCCAAAGACTAATAAGATCTGGATCGAATCGAATTTCTTTTATGAAAAATGCTAAAGACAATCCAGTGGGTTATCGTTAAGGTTCAAAAAATGTATTGAAATGTATGAAAATCGTATAAAAATGTGTGAAAGTGTATTGAAAAGTGCAAAAAATGTACTGATGTGAGGTGATCGGCCGCTGCGGCCGACCTATACTCATCGTTGAACTTACAGCCCGTTGGGATTGAGAGATTTGATGAGAAAAGGAAATGAAGGATTAGGTTTTTTTTTGGCCAAATCACTCGTTTGAATTGAGTAATTGGCGAGAAATGGAAAGAGAAATACAAAAAGTGTATTTTTTGATTGGCTCATTTCCCTCTGTGATGAGATTTGATGAGAAAGAAGTAACACCAAAACCCTTTTTCTTCTCGTTTTCCTTGCTTATTGACAGCCCACTCAATAGAAGGACCCTTCTTTTATATGCATCTAGATCCAGTAACTTAACTCATTTAAACCCATTTGAACCGTTCAAGTCTTAACCCCTAGGCCCTAATCTTATCCTAACACAAAAACCCCTATTCGGCTATTCCCTTGTCTTTTCATATTGTTATTTTCTGTTTTGAATGGAAAATAAATAAAACAAACACAAAAGTACAATTGGAGCCAAGTATTTCAGCTACTATTTTATGGTACAATTTTTTTTGATAGGCAATAAAATTTTATTAAAAACTCGACAAAGGATATATCGAGTGGAGGAAAGGGGGAGGGGAGTCCAACCAAGGGTTAGATGGGAAAAGAAAAAAAAAACTATTGGAACTAAGCCCAAACACACCCTAAGGGCTAAACCCCAAGAAATACAACCCTAAATCACATGGGCTTGGCCCAAATCAAGAACCAAAACTAACCCTAAACTCAACAGCTTCTGCCACCACCACCATTAGACCTACGTTGCCACCAACACCACGCCACCACCAACACCACACCCTCAGCACCTCCAACAACCAAACCACCCCACAACCACAACCGCAACCCCCACCACCAGATTCACCATCGCAGCAACCCACAAACCCCCCCGCCCCCTGCCATTTGAAGCTCCACCAAAACCAAAATCGCCACACCTAGGCAATGAAACGAGCAGCCCTGCGTCACTGTAAACCCAGTGAGCAACTAGATCCCAAAGAAACCCACCGAGGAGCCGTCAATTCGGTCCTCACAAACGGAATGAGACCTTGAAGCTAAGCACTTCCCTACGACATCAACAACGCCACCGAAATGTCGACACCACATAAACCTCCACGGCCACACCTCCAACGGTAAGAACCCCAAAGCACTGTTAGGCTAGAATCGCAACCGTCCAACAACAAAAGCGATAGGAACAAACGGCACCTCTACATGTGGTAGCCAACGAAAACAGACGGCGATCAAAGGGAGAAGAGGAAAGAAAGAAAATGGCGAACAATGAGAAAAGGGAAAGGGGAGAGAAAAGAAAGGGGAGAGAGAGAGATGCGTCTGGGGGAGGAGGAAAGGCCTCTTCCCCCCGACAGAAACCCTAGATCTACGGCGCTACGTGTTGTGGAGAGCGAGAGGGGGAGGGGGGGGGGGGATCATACGTATAGTTTATGCTATGGTTGCTACTGTTTATTTTCCTTGTGATGTAATTTTGTCCTTTTTTGGTTGTGTTATTGAGCCTCATGTAGCCCAAATGAGGTATTTCCTCAACTAAGCAGTGGGCTTTTGGCCTCTATTAAAAAAAAATAATTTAACTTGTAAGTAGCCCAAGACCAATTCAAGTTTTTGTCCCAATCCAGTAGAAGCCGAGCACGTTTAGGTGTTAGGCTAGGTAGGTTTGGTCCTCTTTTGGGCTGGGCTTGGCCGGCCTTTGTGCTTTTGTTGTAGATTTGGGTTTAAGACTCATATGTGTCTGGGGCTTGGCTCAATGGATATTATGGGGCTTTGCCCTAATGGGTGTTCTCTTGGGTTGATTTCTTGCTAACCTAGGGTTTGTGTCCTGGGTGGGCAGAAGTTTTTAGCTTAGTTTAGGATTTGATGTCATCATCCCATCATTCCTTGACCTTTTAATCTTTGTAATTCTCAATGATTAATAAAATCTTTCTTTTGCCGTTTAAAAAACAAACAGTAGAAGCCGAGAGAACCGGCCGAGAGAACCGACCAAGTTGGTGATAGCTGATGTAGAGACCCGTATTTTTGGAAATCGTTTAAAGAATTTATTATTGTTAGAATATGGAATAAATGAGAGATTTATTGAATTTATTTAATTTGGGGTCAATGTGAGAAGGTTGTTTGTAGAGGGGTGCTTGTGCAATTTATGATTGTGTGAGTGTGTGTGGAGGGGAAAGAATTCCCCAAATTCTCTCTCTCTCTTCACCCGATCTCTCTTCCCTCTCTCGGCTCCTCTCCCTCTCTCACTCCATCACTCAAAAACTCCACCCCAAACTCAAAACCCATGTCAATCAACCTCCAATCCATCATCTACGCGCGTATTGAAGCTCGTACATCGTTGGCTAGCGCTCGGTGGAGGTGTATTTCTCTCAGTGTCGATTTTGGAAGCTAGGGCTCGATCTTTCCTTGGGTTTCGTTCTTCAACGTGAGGTAGGTTTCTAACTTTCTCTATATGTTTATGAGTTGATTCGGTGTCTAAAAGTTGCTTTGGATCGTTGTTTGGAAGCCTTGTGCTTGCCCTTGGAAGCTGTCAAACCGTGCTGAAAAACCTAGGTGCTACATGTACTAGTGTTTACCCTGGTACATGTACCAAACTCAGATTTCTCTGATTTTGTTCGTTGGGTACATGTAGCGCCCTTAACTACTACATATACCAAAACCCAAATTTCATGTTTTATTCGCTGGGTACATGTAGTGCCCTTAACTGCTACATGTACCAAACTGAAAATTTCTGAAAAGTTTCTTCTTCCATGGTTTGGACCCCCGATCACTTCTAATATCTCCTCAACACTTCCAAACCACTTCCTAACATGGTTACTTGTATCTCGATGGTTGCTTGAGTCGCTCTTATGTCCTCGGGCCCTTGTTCTTGGAAATTCAAAGTAAGAAGTTAACTTGAAATAATGTCAAATGTTGTTTATGCATTAGAGTGATGCTTCGTCATCTCCGATATAAGGAATAACACCCCAGGCGTAGGGTTTAATACGTTGAGATAAGCATAATAATCCGAAAGACCGGGTATCGTACCCAAGGGAATATTTGTTATGGCTTGGATGAATTTATAGATGTAAGCAAGGTTTTCGGCCTTTAGACAACGAACTTTGTTTTATTTTAAGCGGTGGAAAATAAACGGCTAAATTAAATGAACATTAACTAAGAAAAAAGGTAGGCTAGGTCTAGGAGATCCTAACACCCATGACTCAAGTCAAATCACTTTTCTCATCCATTTTCTCGGGTTGAGATACACAACTAAGGTTCTCAATTTGGAAGATATATGGTTCGATTACCAAGCGAGCTCTAGGATTCATTTGGCAAACGCCTCGTGCGATAGAGTTCCAAGCATCATGTGTGGCAAGTAGCAAGCTCTTCCCTACACATGATCAAGGAGGTTAACACCTTAGCAATTTGACAAACAAATCCGAACTAAACATCTATTTTCGAACCAAAAATTCAAACTTTATGATGAAAAAAGTAATATCAACTCAAGCCATGAGGTGCTAGTCACCCCATGACCTAGCCCTAAAAGACTACTCACTCATATCTAGAGAGATAGAAGTAAGACAAAATCTAGCTAACATATTGAATCAACGAAACTTGAAATAAACTAGAGATTATGATAGATCGGAAGCGTAGCTACAACTTTAATGAAGGTGAAAACAACAAAACTGTAACGCCCCCAATTTTGGGTACGTTAAATAGACAATTTTATTGCAACTTCAAAATAGAGTCTGGCTCTTTATTACATCACAACCTCCGTAAGAGTACTTTCATAACACAAGGGAAGGAAAACTAAGGTTTCTAACTACAGCTCCGCTTGTTCTTCCATCTTAGCTAGCTCTTCGGCTCCAAAAGCCTCCAAGGTGTACAGCTCAACTTGTTCATCTACAAAGTCTGACACATTATACCAGCGTCGCCACCGATATAATATGTCAGGGTCACCAAAGGTAACACCATGAGCTACGAAAGCTCAGCAGAACAAACCCATACCCACTAACCCATATCTTACAAACAACATATAGTAACAATAACACATCCACATTCGCTATTCAAACTATCGTTGGTGTCCATGATTTTCTGAGTTTCTCCTACGCGACTCATCGTAGACCGTGTCACAAATTTTCATATACCAACCATCATTTCCAAAATCATTTTTCAACACACCCAACCTCGGTTCCGCCGTTCCGGGTTTCCGAGTATCCTCATAATGGTTCTGCCGCACTGGGTTTCCATTGGCACACAAAACCTGCATTGGCTCCTCTTCGCGGATAACCAAGCCACATTACCAATGAGGCTACCACGTCCGGCCGCATTGGCAACCTTCACAATGGGCTACCAAGTCCGGCCACATTGTGGTTTTCACAATCCACGCAATGGGCTACCAAGTCCGACCACATTGCGAGTTTTCATTCACACAACGGGCTACCAAGTCCGGCCACGTTGAGGTTTTCACAATCCACACGATGGGCTACCAAGTCTGGCCTCATCGCGGGTTTCCATACACACAATGGGCTACCAAGTCCGGCCACATTGCGGTTTCAAAACACTTCTCATCATTATCCACACCCTAGGTGTCATGTATCTACTTTCTCGATTTTTGTGTCACGTTTTCATGCATAGACTCCGCGGTAGGACTTTTCACATACGAAATCATAAATCATTCATTATAATCTTGAAACTAAACTAGCAAGATCATCCAACTATATATTGTTAATCATACTCAATCAATACTTAAAGCATAACGCCATATGTACGGATGCCTTTGGAATGAAAATCACTTATGCTTTATCACACCACAAGTAATACAAGCAATTCATATATGCATGCTCATAATCATCTTAAAGATCAAAATACAAATATTTCTAAACAAACGATAAGTTCTATCCTTCGAAATCCGTTAAGGATAATCTACTTATACTTAGGGAAGTGAGTAGAGGTATTCTACCGTTCTTCTTGGCGGTAGTGATGACTACGAAATGTAAGTTGATAATCGGACGGAGTGACTTCCTACAGTAGGCTTCCGATAGCTTCGAAAGAGAAAGATTTCTTTTAAAACTAGATCTTGACTAAACTACTTAAACTTTTTGGATCGAAGGGTGGTTGAGGAGCAATTTAGTGGCGGTCTTGGATGAGTTTTTTGAAGAACACAAGAAGAACTCAAGAACACCAAGAGCAAGGAAGAACAACACAAGCTTTCTAGAGAGAGAAGTTGAAGAATGGAAGGTGTGAGAAATGACTTGGGCAAGGGTGCTATTTATAGCAAAAGTCTTAGCTATTACCCAAGGGATAAAATTTTCCCTAACTTTTATTGTCCAATGGGTAAAATTTTCCTATTAAAATAATCCAACTTGGCTCATGTTTTCTTATTAAAATAATGAATTTTGTACCTAGAGAATCCTAGGGTATTTTTGAAAGGATTAACTCTATTATCCAAGGGGTAATATTTACCCTAGCATGTATTGACCAATGGTTAAAAAAAAATTTGAATAAGACTTGAATGACTACATGTCCTTTTAATCAAATATATAATAGTATTATGAAATCTAGTAAGATTTTCAAGTATCCAATAAAAAATTATAAGATCAAAATTCTTTATTAAAATAATTCAATTTAGCACATGTCTCCCATTAAAAAAAATAACCTAGTGTACATAGGAAATCTTAGAGCAATATATAAAGTACATACATATATGTATATAAGTATGGCTAAGGGTACAAAATACTAGATTTTCAAATTCAATATCCCATTAAAGAATTCCAATTAGGCACATGTAGAATTAAATAAATAGATTATGTACCTTAGGAAATCTAGGCTTTTATATAATATGATACATAAGTACACATGCCCATATATTTAAATATATAAATAAGTACCAAGTATCTAATAGAATATAAGGCTAGGATTCCTTTATTATTATAATACAAAAAGTACTAGTACTTAAGTATTATTAAAGTACTTTAGAAATCTAGGGATTTGATTTACCCATATATTTTAATGCATATAAGCACATGGAAAATCTATGGAGGGATTATTTAATAGATCATTGTACTTATCAAATATTCTAATGGAAGGCCTATTGTCCAATGGACAAAGATTACCCTAATGTTTATCGCCCAATGGGTAATAGTTAAAGGTCCAAAAGGTTTCATTAGGATTTGAAAGGTTCAAAAGGTTCAAGGAGGTTCAAAAGGCTTATCTAGGGTCAGGAGAAAGTAACTAGATGAATTGATAGTTAGGTCCCTCTAACTAATTGGTTAGAATCTAACTATACTTGCCAAGTAGAATCTTTAGCCAAAAAATATAATTTTAAAAGGCTAAAATTCTAATTATGACAGATTTTTAGTAATACAAAAGGAATTTTTCGGAAGCAAATCCAAGTATTAAAATAAAATTCAAATTTTTAACGAAATTTTTACTTACTAAAAATCAGGGTTGTTACAAAAACTAAATTATCTAAGGCAGAAAATTGAAGTTTCAAAGCTGAAAAATGAAGAACAATTCAAAAAGCAAATAAATCCTGTTCTAGATCTAGAAATGAGTACTATTACTGCTATATCCGTGCAATGGTGACATAACGGGGTATTTATACCGCCTCCAACTTACGCACACAATTCGTACAAAGATGCCCTAATTTTTTGCTAAGAAAGCACCTCGGTACCGATATCTCTTCTGTCTTGGTGTCGGTACCGAGCTCAACAAGCAGGCTCTTCTAACCCCCTCGGTACCGATACGTCTTCTACCTTGGTAGCGGTACCGAGGCCTTTAACTCCAGCACTTGCTCTTAGGTTCTTATCTTGGCCTTTCGTGCCGTCGGGTCTTCCCGGCTTTAGCTTTTGGAGTTTGGCTACCCTCAAGAGTCATCCACGGCATTGAAAATAGCTTATTTGCATGATTTTCCTGAAATATCTTAAAGACAACCTTTCGTGCAAAAGTAAGTAAAAACAACTAAATTAACGATGTAAATAAACAAAATTAGAGACTTAGTGCACCCTCGATGGCAATATCGGGTGCTTATCAAGTGAGTATGGGGAGCTTTGAGACATGCTTATATGATGATGCAAGTCTGATGTATATATTGCTTAGTGTGATATTGAGGTTTGTGAATTGAAGAATATTATGGGATGACGAATTAGACGTTGTGGACTTGTTAAACACCATGTGTGATGACGAGGTTGATTGCTAAATAGAAAGTTGGATAAATCATGAACGGAATACGATAAGTTTACACTTGATGCTATGTAGTACGAGGGATCAATTTAGATAACGAGTTTGGGAACAATATGGAAGTATGAGTTAATATGTGAACCGTCCGCTTAACATCGATATATTACTCTTATCTACATTCTTAAAATTAGAGTCTTGAAAATGCATAGGATGAAAAGCGATACAAATGATGTGAAATGAATGTATGGGGTCATGACCACCCGAAATGCATTGTGGGTATATGGGGTCCTAAGACTTGGAATATGAAATGGATGTACGGGGTAATGAGCACCCGGCGGAATATATTGTGGGTATATGGGGCTGTAAGACCCGGAATGTGAAATGGATGTACGGGGTCATGAGTACCCGGAATGTATTGTGGGTATATGGGGCCCTAAGACCCGGAAAGTTTCTTAAGTTCCTTGAGACCGTAGTCGTGTGAATTGAAACTTTGAATAGAAAAGAATTAGAAAGTCGACTAATGGGTTGACTAATGACAGTGAGGTGCTCCTTGAGCCTTGGATTTCCGGTACGATGTTGCTGTCCGATTGCATTCTCCTCTGTTATCTAAGACTTCACTTCTTTATGTTCAAAACTCCTCATTTGTACATAGTTTGAGCATAGATTTCTCTACTAGGCGCGTGTTTACTCAACACTTCATTTTTCAGGTGTAAATCCAGAACAGTAGCATGGAGTGCAGTGCATGTATTGGTTAGAGATCTTTTGAAAGTCGATATGGGAGAGTTGCATTGACATCTTTGTAAACCTCTTGAAAGGTGTAATCGTAACTTATTTTGTTTGACAAATGGATAATTGTAAACTATATAACTTTCTTTTCATTCTCTGTGTTTAAGAAGCATTGGGCTAGTGTGCCATGAATGAAAACTCTTTTGGGTATGATGTATATTATTGTGAAGATTTTAATTATCTAAAGTGATTATTATTTATGTTGAAAATTGAGGGCGTGAAAGCCGAACCAACCAATCCAACTACCAATTGGTCCGATTTCATATATCTCAAACCGAGCGGTTTTGATGCTTCAAAATGTTTGAAATCGGACCAAACTGGATCGATTCCATCCCTAATCTGAATGTAATCTCGATGTTCCATTTATGTCAAAGCCCTTTTATAACTACTAATTATTTTGGACAAAAAAAAATTTTGGTAAAAAATTTGGACACATGTTAAAGCACTTTTTATGTGTTTGTTACTCCCTTGGCCTTGTATTGCTTATCCGTGAAACGGAAGGGGGGGGGGGGGGGGCGCACTTTTTTGTGTGTTTGTTACTCCCTCGGCCTTGTGTTGCTTATCTGTGAAAATAGGTATAAGAGGCATTTTTTGTGCATATTGCCAAAGGTTTGGTTTGTCTCGAATTCTCCTCCATCCATACCCCCAATGATTGGGGACTACATGAGTTCTATTATTGTTGTTGTTGTTATTGTACCCATATAATTGATTCATGCTTCCATAGAAAATTTGATTAAGTTGTCAGCATTACCCATTATTGTCTACATCTAAAACTTCATCAAACCATTACCAAAGTTAATTAGTTTGTACAAATTTACACACTTTTTCTTTTGACTTTCAGAGTGGATAAACATTTTGGAATATCCAAAATAAAATACTAGATAAACAATATAAGACGAATGGAGTAAACATTGTGAGTAATATATAGCTATTTAAAAGGTGAAATATTCCGTAGAGATGTCAAAAAGCGTATAAAAACATATAAAAAGAAAGGAAAAAAAAAGAGAGGGGTTAAAGTTCATATGTAGTTCTAAAGTTTTCTTTGAATTGATTTAGTCCTCCAAGTATTTAGCACATGTCAATTAAGTCCTCTGTTTAATTATAAATTACAACTATTAGGACAAAAGTATTATCCAAAAATATAAAAGCCACTACAATTCCTAACAATATGATAATAGGTCATAAACAACAATTTCATTTTGTAGACATCCTAATTTGGATTCTTAAATGTCTAAGTCTTGCCTTGGGTGAATCCTTGTAATGTAACGATTCTCGTGTGCCTTGATTTGAAGTACAAAGGTTTGATTGATCGAGCTTTGACAAGCTTCAGATTGTTTGAAATGTTTAAGAAGCTTGTGGACATTTTCAGTGTATCTATCTTCACTTGGAGTATCGATCGTCACTTCCTGTAGTGTTGGTCATGGTTATATGTGTCGATTGCTAGATCCTCTGTCGGTCGCCAATTCTTTTGCAAATCTGCTACTTGGCCTCTGGTTCGAAACCAAGGCCGTTACTTCTAGTGATAGCCACTCCTTCTAGCGGTCTCAGTTCTTATTTTGCGATAGAAGCTTCTGGAATCAATGGAGCATATTGGATTCACTCCAAACTCTTTCAATCCGATCGTTTGCAGTTAGTTATGGATCAAGGACTAATCTCAAAGGACTTGTAGCCGGATTTATCTCTATTTTTTGGGGTTAAATTAATTCTTTTGATAACCTTTTAAATTTATCCCTTAAGCCCTATAAAACATTTAACTTAGGAAAAACATTTTACACATGATTATCTAACCAAACAATACAAAATGGGTTAAATATTTATAGAAAAATATTTTACGTCCATACAAATGGATTCTTACACCCTTTTGTTTTGTGTTTTGAAATTATGGGTTGTGTAATTCCACATGAACCTATACCTTTTCTCTCTAGGCCCAAAAAAATCATAGTTATTTCATTTAGCACTGGGTCCCTTTGCCAAATGGCAATTTGGGACAAAACCCTAAATCTAAACGTTGATCCCTGAGTTCATTGCGATACCAGCCGGCCATCTTCAACCTTTTCCCACCTAGGCGTACTACAGAAAAGGTGGTTGAGCGTAAGCTATGGTGGTACTAAGGATAGAGTTGGTACAATGCTAAGGTTGTGTGGATATGTTATTGCATTTCTTAAATGTTTTTTAGGATTATTCATTTGTCTCAACGGGATGAATTTGAAAAGTAAAATATATAAACTGAACAAAAAAATTGTGAATACAAGAAAATCCAAACAAACATACTTTTCAAATCATTCTTGTCTTTATCTACAAAATTTTAACTTTGAATCGTAATTTTATTACTTTTCTTTCTAATTCCTTTCATCGAGATGAGCTAATAATCTACAAAAATTTGACACAAAACTAACAATGACAAAAAACCAAAATAAAGACAAGAAAAAATCCAAGTGACTATTAAGCCAAGCCACCCCTAAGCGAATAAAGCTTATTCAAGGGCATAATTTTTTTTTTTGGCGAAACGTTCATGAGTGGGGTTCACAAAGATATCTATTTTGAACCCCAAGAATTAGTCTGGTTGGTTAATGGGTTTGTTCACCACACAATTGATCAGAGTTCAATTCTTGGAGTTAGACTGCAAGAAAGTAATTTCTTGTGAACCCCTTAGTCCCAGCATGGATGACCTGCCTTTGACCAGACCGGTAAGGGTATTAGTTGAGGTGCGTGTAAATTGGCTCGAACACCTGATCTTAGAACAAAAAAAAAAAATTCTACTTTTGCAATTATTGATGATCCGTCACCTTAACAAACAAGTGCTAAAAAGCCCAAGGAGTTAGCCTAGCAGTCAAGGCCTGAGACTTGGAGTTTGCTCCATCTTAAAGTCTCAGGTTAGAAATCTCTTAGGTGGTATCAATCAACTCATTTAGAGCCAATCCACAAAGAGCTTTGCTCTGACTTTAATTTAAATCTCTGCAAGTGGACGGTGAAATTAATTCCAGGGTTAGTTGAGGTGCGTGTAAATGGGTCGATGACCCATTAAAGATCTAACCCACTTAAAACTTACCCAATTTTGTCCGAACCCACTCATTTGACTCCCCTAGCTGACCCGGACATATGCATTATGGAAAAAAGCCCAAATAATAAAGACGGAGAATCATGGGCGAGGGTTGAGCGTTCCAACTTTGACATTGTCTGACAACGGTCTACTCTAATAATTTGATCCCATCAATTTTTTTTCATAAGTTATAGTGTGAAGATTATTTGATTGAATGATAATTTTCTATTGGGGATTGTAAGGGTTAGATTTCTTAGAGGGTTTCAACCTAAAATTAATTGGCTATAGCTGGAGTAACCTCTAGAATATATTAACCAAGTTTGGGTGGCTTAGATGAGCAATGTGGGATTAAGTCTAACACTCCCTCTCACGTGCAGCCCGGATGCACGTAGAGGTATGAATTGAAGAAATAAGAGATTTGACTCGGGCGACCCCTCACGTGTAGCCCGGATGCACGTGGAGGTATGAATTGATGAGTTGAGGCGATTGACTCGGGCGATAGAGACTTGACCACGCGAGGTGAGGCCACTCAAAACCTACCTTTGATGCCATGTTGAATTTAGGAGAATGAAATATTGAGAGAATATTGGTTTATTTCTGAATAAATGTTTTACAAAGATACGAAGCTCTTTATATATATACAGAGAAACTAAACTAGGAAAGAATAAATATACAATATTCCTATGCTACAATCAAAGATGTCCAGTCAATCAATTAGACAACCAATCAGCCAGATTTTCCTCCAACAGTATGGTCTTTAAAACAATAAATGATCTATTTTTAATTGAAAGTTGTCATTTGTTTTGAGACAAATAAAGGGTAACTGAAATCTAAGTTATCCTTCAAGGGTAATTGAAATCTAAGTTGATACGGATAAAAAAAAAAAAAAAATTCTAAGTGCATACAAGTGTTATTAATCCAATTCTTATATGAATAAACTTGGGGAAATGACAGGACAGTGGGGCTTGGGGCAAATTATTACCAGGTGATGGACTACCTTTTTGGAAATCATAAGTCATGAGAAGGAGAATATTAATTCCCAATACATGGAATTTATAATTTATCAAGACAAAAATATCCCTGATTGATATTAAAAAATACTTTTCAAGACACCATTGATTATTGTTTGACGTATAAAAGAGCAAGTCATTAATTATAATGGACTACATTGGGTATTAGTAAAGACCAATATTTCTGTTAACATCGACCAAGTCATATTTTTTTAGAAAACTTTGTCCCAAATAATTGACTATTGCTTGACATATAAAAGAGCAAGTCATTTATTATAATGGACTACATTGGGTATTAGTAAAGACCACGTGAACACTACTAAATTTGGAACACTGACACACGTTTTTCTCTCCCACTACACACAGCCTTCTCTCTAAAATAAATTAAGTGTTTCAAATTTTAATCCGTTTGAATGGGTGAGAATATTTTATTTTTTTGATTATTTAATTCTAAAGGGTCATAATTAAATTTTGACTATAGGGCTCTCGTTGATTAACTTTAAGAAAGTCGTAGAATCAAATATCTTTTAGGACTAACCAACGAGAGCTCTATAGTCAAAATTTAATTATGACCCTTTAGAATTAAATGATTAGAAAAATAAAATCTTCTCACCCATTCAAACGGATTGAAATTTGGAACACTTAATTTTTCAACCTGCAGTTTATATATTAAAAAATATGGTTAAAAAATTAAGTGCTCCGAATTTCAATCCGTTTGAATGGATGAGAAGATTTTATTTTTCTAATCATTTAATTGTAAAGGGTCATAATTAAATTTTGACTATAAGGCTCTCGTTGATTAACCCTAAGAAAGTCGTAGAATCAAATATCTTTTAGGACTAACATATTATATTGGTGGTGACGCTGGTACAATGTGTCAGACCTTATAGATGAACATGGTGAACTCTACACCTTGAAAGTTTTTGGAGCCGAAGAGCTGGCTAGGATGGAAGAGCAGGATGAAAGAGCAGGCAGAGCTATAGTTAGGAACCTTAGTTTTCCTCCCTTTGTGTAATTATGAGGATTATGATGTAATAATGAGCCAAACTCTATTTAGTTTTTCAATTAAATTGTCTATTTAACGTATCCAAAATTTGGGGTGTTACAACAATAGTGTATTGCCATGTGCCAATTGTTGTTTGTCAGCTTTTTCTTATCTTAGAGAAAAAATTAAATATAAAAGTCCTTCGTTGGTTGGTCTAGCTTCTAATAAATTCTATCCATTCACAACCCGTAAATCAAGAAGAGTCAAGAGTGATTTACATTCTTTTCTATTTATGCATTAGATCTTATTTTGCTTTATTTATGTAAATTCTTAACATTTTTTTTATGAATTAATACCTGAAAGAATACTTCTATGGTTCCACGTAATAAAACAGAAAGTACGCGTATTTGCACTAAAAGTGGGTGCGAAAAACTAATTTTCATTTGTCATACTAGTAAAATAAGAAATAAGTTCTATTTGTACAAAAACTGGGTGCAAATTTTTATATTTTTCCTAACGTAATCAAAAAATGAAAGATAGTTCACTTCCTTAAGTTCTTGTTTAATCTCTCTCTCTCTCTCTAACCCTAGCTGTCACACCTCTTTGTTTCTCCCTTCCTCCCTCTCCCTCTCCCTCTCCCTCTCCCTAGTGCTTCCACCCTAACATGGGCAGTGGGAGGGGAGGGTGATCTTCCCTGTGGAGTTTTTCTCTTCGTCGGCCTCCGATCGGAATCTATTTTCACCTCCTTTCATCACTCTCCACCCTCATCCTCCCCTTACGCCTCCCGACGCCTTGGCCTTCCCGATTCCTCTACCGTCGGACCTCCTCCATATTCACCGTTCGCCGGTGACTCGTCTGGTGGTGGGTTCAGATGTGCGGCTGTGGGTGTGGAGCTTTTTGTGCATGATTGGGTTGCCGGAGTTGGAGATCTTTGTTAGTGGATAATGATGGCGAGGTTTTTTCATTTTGTTGTTGGTTTGCAATCTTTTGCTTTTTCTTCTTCTTTTTGTGGAGGTTTTTCTCTTCGGTTTCTTGCCGTGAGCCTTTCTCTCGACTGTGTTTCTCTTAGTTGGGTTGTTTCTCGTTTCCGCAAGAAAAAAGGTTTAGTTGGTTTGGGGTATAGTCTGTGGGATGAATCTCCGCCGTCTTGGTTACTTGATCATTTGTCCAAGGACGAGTTTTCATTTTGATGCAATTTTTCGTTGGAGTAATAATATTATCTGTTATTGTTTGGCAAAAATAAAAAAATAAAAAAACGAAAAAGCAATCAATCATGAGATTCACCCCACATTGTTAAAAGGTGCCCTTCACACCTTCTGCTAGAGCTACCATTAACAAACAAATCAGAGGTTGCCCTCTTTGTCTTGGAGACTTGTGCTGCGCTGGAACTTGGCCCACCTTGTTTAAGGTTGTGTCTGTACTCCACTGCCACCTGTTCAAACACTTCTACATCAAACATGTTCACCCTCAGCTGCTTTGTTGGCTTCATTTTGTCCCTCACATATGCAAATGCCAGTTGGTCTCATGGGTTAAATGCTTCCAATTCATTAAATAACAGGCAGGAGAAGTAGTTGCTTGCTATACTGTGCTTTCTCACTATTAGGGCACTGTCCGGTACGTCTGCTCATAAAACAATTTCATTTGGAATCATCAGCTACTAATATGACTACAGCAAAATTTCAAAATCTTATACGGATCGATACAGGAAACATATAACAAATGTATGTACACCTAACGTCGCTGGGATAATTTTTCAGCAACTTGAAGTGCCAAAACAACATATTGTTTGGCATTGTTTCTCATATGATAAATGGGGGTTAGGTAGAAATATTTAATTAGTTGGAGCCAAAATGAGTGGTGGCTTGACACAAGATTTTGTGCCAATTTTCACACAAGATTTAGAAAACCAATAATTTGGCTATGAATCTAGCTAACGGAGTCGAATTCATCAGAGATCATACAAAATTGTAATTATAGTTTGATAATGAATTTCGCCATCCATTAGAGACGCTCTAGGCTTCAAGAGAGAAGGCAAAATGAGTCAATTCCAAAAGTATTGCTCAAACAGGCAGTGACTAAATCATCAAAGAATTGAACACACTTTTTCAAGCATGTGTTATAAGTTGCATGTAAACAAGCATGTATTGTATTCCCTCCATCCCATTTTAGTTGCTTGGTATTCTATGTTGAGATGTCCCAAATCTTTTCCTCTTTTTGAAAAGTCACAAAAGGAAAAAAAGTGAAAATTTTAAATAACTAACCATCATGAATGATTGAGAACAATTTGAGTGATATAGAATAAGGGGGTAATGTTGGAAATCCCATGAAGATTTTTAGGGAGACACGCACTAATTGCATGTTATTTTAAAAAGTTGCAATGTACAAAGCAAACAAAATGGGACAAATTAAGGAAGTGACTTCAAATAAAAGCGTACAACATGCAATAATTTCAAAATCATGCAAAATACAAAATAAAAAACATGCAGTGAATTATGCCTCTACTTGGTATCATGATCTTATGATTTTCTTTTCAAGTTCTTTCCATCCAATTTGGTCACACTTAACACATAAAATATTGGAAAAAATTCAAAAAAATCGCTGAACTTACACCGTAATGTCCCATAGGTCTCCAAACTTAACGTATTTTCAATTTAACCTCCAAAGTTTACAAAAAAACTTACAATTAAGCCTTTGCCGTCATCTTCCGTCAGGTTAAAAACGGAATTGTGAAATGTGTACTGTTCATCCAACGTTTAATATTTATTTGGACTCATTACGGATCCTATAAGGATGATTCAAACTTCAAGTCATTCTTAAAATATTTTTTTGTAGGTTTCTTTAAAAAATTAGCCCAATCCGATACCGGTAAAGCTCTCATATGAGTTAGGGCTTTCTTAGGGTGTTCATTGAAAGGTCTTTGAGCCAAAAATTTACTATGACCATTTATGATAAAATTATCAGAAAAATAAAATCTTCGCACCGGTTCAAACAAATTGAAAATTGGAGAACTTAATTTTTTGTATCCGGTTCAATCTGTTTGTGAATTTTTTTTAAAAATATGGTTAAAAAATTAAGTGCTCCAATTTTCAATCTGTTAGAATCGGTGCGAAGATTTTATATATTTTTCTGATAATTTTATCATAAATGGTCATAATGAATTTTTGATTCTAAATTTTTTTAATGAGCACCCTAAGAGAGCTCTAACTCATATGAGAGCCTTACCGATATTGGATTGGGCTACTTTTTTTAAGGAACCTATAAAAAAATATTTTAAGAATGAGTTGCAGTTTGAATCATCTTTATAGGATCTGTAATGGGTCCAAATAAATATTGAACGTTGAAGATGACGGCAAAAGCTTAATTGTAAGTTTTTTTAAACTTTAGAGGTTAAATTAAAAATACGTTAAATTTGGAGGCTTATAAAACATTGCGGCGTAAGTTCAACGATTTTTTTGAATTTTTCCCTAAAATATTCATGTTTTTAAGTACTCTTGCTTTCAAAATGGTTTGAAAGATCCCATGCAATTAACTCTAATTCGTAAAAAAAAGTAGGAAATCACATAATTGAATGGTATTGCTCTTTTAGAGTAGTTTCCAAAACCTCGAGAGGCGGAGGGGTAGATTGAGAAATCGCGAGTAGCAGGAGCTAGGGTATTATGCATTCTTCAAGGCTCTCTCAATGCGCATCTTTTCTTATTGTTTTGAATTTTTTTCCCCCTTGTGAGGAATGAAATTTAAGAAAAGGAAGAAGGTAATAACGATGAAGATTAAATTCTTTCCACCGGCGGTGGAACATCCCACTTTTTCACCACATTTTTCGGTTCTACCGTGTATTTATTGTTGATATGAACCGTTTATTTTGTAGACCCCACATAGTAGTGTATCTATTAAAAAAATAAACTTGATCGGACATCGATAGGAGTATCAAAAATTGAATTTTGCTTTGTAAAATGGATAGTTTATCTTTATTATTATTGACAGAAATTAGATCGCCCATTTTATAAATCAAAATTCAAATTTTGATATATCTATTGACTTCCGATCAAGCTGATTTTTTGCATGGCAATACTATATTGCGGGTCTTAAAATATGAACAGTTCAGATTACAACAATAGATACTCGGTGGGGCCCATAATAAGCAGTGGTAGAAAAATTGAGTTTTACACCGACGGTGGATAGAATTTATTCTCATAACCATGTGTGAATACCTGAAGGATAGGGAAGCTTATTCGGAGTCCAAGGCTGCAACCCATTCTCACAATAAGTCTCCATCTGCCTTTTTAAAGAATCTACATCCCACCATTTCTTCCACCTTGCAGTTGCCATTGCTTCTTCCATAGTATGTATATAATACGGATGCCTAGAAATAGCCATATCCACATTTTCTGATATCACAAGTGCGTGGATTAAAAGCAACGGATCCACCACCAGCTGAAGCTTTGCATCTATCCACATACTAAAAATTGCGTTTGGGAAAAGTCTGTGCACTAAGTGTTTTGGTATCACCCCGTTCATAGCAGCATTTGCGTACAAATGCACAGTCGAGACACTGATAATTCTCCATACACCGATCTCTTTTTTTCCTCCTGAGTCTTTTCAGGAATTAGGTTGTGGAAATGGAGTCCTCTGAGCGTGGAATTGTCTATGAACATGAAGAAACAAACGTGGTCTAGGGTTTTGGATCCGAGGCCCTTTGGCTGCCGGATTTTGTCATGGTCACCGAATATAGCTGAGACTACTACCACCCCATTGCATTTTTCCATCGCATTTCGATCTGCAGTACACCAAAATAGCAAGGAAAGAGACGATATTAGCAACAACCGATCCACGACACTTGGGTTTTTTTTTTTTTGTCACATTTCAACATGCATTATACATAAAACTAAGAGAAAAGAAAGACAAACATTGAATATTGTGAAAGGAAAAGGAATTGATTTTCACACTTTTCTTTTTTATATTCACACTTTATTTTTTGTCTTTTAGCAAAAAAAATACATATACTTTTAACACTAAAAAATAAAAAAGAGAGTGTGGATATCAAACAAGAGGTCAGAACGGCACCTGCGCGCTTTCTGTCACTTTAACTTCTAACGGTGTGAGACGAGACGTTTCGTCTCCGTCTCTTTGACTTAAATCTCAAAGAGGGATTTTCTTTGGATTGTTTATCCAAAACTCTGAGCCTCGTTTTGTCTTCTTCAAAAGTCAGGCAAAAAACTCCCTTTCTACCGCCATAGCCGCCGCCTGCAACTCGCTCGTGTCACAGGGACCTTTTCATTAAACTCGTAAGATCTCTATTTCTTCTGTTTAGGTTACCCACTAAGATTTCTCTGAGATCTCATTCTCAGATTTTGGGTTTCTTCAAGGGTTTCAATCGCGCCCATTTCCAGTTTACTTTTTCTTCGAGTATATTCATGGCGGATGAACATGATCCAAAGCCTGGTAAATTTAGGAAACTCTGTGACACTCCTGCTGCCATGGGGCTATCCACGTATGCTCTCGCTTTTGACTTTGCAATTTTTTATTTACTGCCTTCTCGTAGCTTTTTCTATGTGTCTAATTTTAACTTTGAATTTCGATCTTGCAGCTGAAAACGCTAACAGGCACCCTAGACGAGAACCAAGTTACGTCCGAACAGAGGACATCAACAGGATCTTGAAGTATACAGGTGAACTCGGCACCCCTACAGCTGGTCGGGGTCGCAACGCAGACGTTTTATTGGGATATGACCCCGTGTATAGAGGGGTTATCGACAGAAGACTCGCCAATCCGAGTACAAGTGTTGCTTCTACCTCAACTGTTCCCCAGCCTAGGAGCCTAAGAGCTAACGTCGGAGTGACGGTTGCCGGGCAGTTGGGTGAGATTCCCATTTCAGAAGGTATTCCGTTACCTCGGCTGAGAGTTCGAAGACCCTCTCTAAGACGAGCTGCCTCTCAACCACAGCCCGAACAGCCGGTTCTCAGCCGTGTAACCAGCCAATCATCCTCTTCCGGCTACTCTCCATCTCCCCCTGATTCAGGTACTATGACTCGTCAACCACTGAACCTTAGTTCCCTTCTTACCGTCACCACGCGGGGACATGGTGGTGCCAGTAGGGTGGCATCAACTGACGCCCCCACCCCCCACGATCTCGTAGCAATAGGGGGGGATCATCTTCTTCTCTTCGGGAACACAATAGTTCCCTTGAGGCTGTTGATACTCATCGGGACAAACGTCCTAGGACCGAAGATCCTGGAGACGCCCCTGCCCAAGCCGTAGATTTAGTCCAACAACCCATTTCACCGAGCACTCAAGTGCTTCCTCAAAGCTGGGCCCCCCAACTCATTAGGGGTGATCGGCCTGTTCACGTTGGGGATAGCGCCAGTTCTTCGGAAACAGCACTCGCCCTCGCTCAGTGTCTGCTGCTTCCCGTTGATATGCAGAAGGAGTCGGAGGCCGCACCTGATTGGCTTATTTCCACTGGTCTCGTTAGTGGGATCAAGGTATAGTGTTCTCATCACTTTTAAGCATGCTTCATTTTCCTTTTGTTGTCTTACAGTAACATCTTGTTGATCATCTTGCAGTTTATTCAAAAGATGATTACTCTGGGCCAGAAGTTCCAGGACGCTGATACTGAAAGAATCACGCTGTTGAACAACAACACTAGGGTGCTCCGCACCATAACTAGACTGGAGAGAGAGAGAGAGAGACAAAGCCAAGGCTGATTTTGAAGAGGCAAAAGACAAGCTTGGGACAGCCAAAGACAACCTCAATCAGGCTTTGGTTGAAATAGAAAAAACCAAAACAGCTGCTCACGAGGAAGGCTATCAGAAGGGGTTTGATGCTGCTACAGCCAGCTATGTGAAACAGATGCCAGCTATACAAGATCAGATCTGGGGTGCAGCTGGGAGGCTTGTCTGACAAAGGTTGGTATTGCTGAAGACTCTATCCTCTGGGTGGAAAACGATCTGTCGAGTAGGCATGTTTCAACCACTGCAAATGACCTAGAAGAAGACGTGGACCAGCAAATTGAAGACTTTGCTGAGACTGATGAGGCGACCCCTACTGACACTCGTAGTACCGTTGTTGAACGCTCACCTGTCCGGGATACAGCCAATGCACCTATCATCCTGGAGGAGAATCCAGATGGCGATGGTGCCGTGGCCGGGACTAGTTCTGATGTCCCACATGAAACTCCTCCAGAGGTCCAGAATGTGGACTGATAGGTAATTTTTTGACATGAACTGTTTTAATGGTTTGTGGAAAAGTTTTGGTTGGTCCTGCGTGACCGTAAGTATTTGGCCCTGCGTGGCACCAGTACTATTAAAACTTGTGATGATACAGGTATTCGGCCCTTTGTGGCATAACTATACCATTTGCTCGGCTCCTCTCATTTTTTGCATGTGTTCGGATGTAAATAGATTTACCTAAGTATTCGTACTTTGATCCGTTAATCACATGTTTGCTTGTGCATAAGTGTTCAGTACTTTAGCAAATCCTGTACTTTTAAACCTCTTTCTAAGTTTCACGTACTTAAATGCTTTTCTAAGTCTCTCGTACTTACAAATCATACAAGTGTTTTCATACTTGTACTCGTTAATTGTTTGCATAAGTTTCACGTACTTAAAAACCATACAAGTATTTCATACTTGTATTCGTTAAGTTTCATGTACTTAAAAACCATAAACCATACAAGTGTTTCATACTTGTATTTGTTAAGTTTCACGCACTTAAAAACCATACAAGTGTTTCATACTTGTATTCGTTATGTTTCACGTACTTCAGTGTATAGGTGCCTGTTCCCTGCTCCTCAATACGAATGAGGAAAACTAAGCCCGTAGTTCGTATTTTTAAGACAAATACCAAGAACGCAATATTTATTCTGCAAAAAGTGATTTTATTCATAATCTGGGAAATTTAAGAGGGCGTTATTCGTACCCCTTGCAACTAAAATAATAAAATCAAAAAACTAGAACAAGGGGATTATATTTGTAATTCCCACACAATCACGTAGTGCAATCTAAAATAGAACTTAACGCTTCTAAGCAAAGAATTTTCGCAGATTATGGACATTCCAAGGCCTCGAAATTGGATTACCATCCAGAACAACTAATCTATAGGCCCCAATGCCTACAATCTTGGCTACCCGATACGGGCCTTCCCAGTTGGCCCCCAGCTTGCCTTCGTTGGCCACTTTGGTGTTGCCGAGCACCTTCCGTAGTACGAGGTCTCCAACACCAAATTCTCGAGGATGAACGTGCTTATTATAGCTTTTCATCAACTGTTCCTGGTAGGAAGCCAGATGGACCAAGGCCCTTTCCCGCCTCTCCTCGGCGAGATCAAGCTCAATTTCAAGGGCCCTATCATTGCCCCCACTTTCGACTAGTGCGGTCCTATTGGTCGGAAGACCAACTTCCAGAGGTATGACAGCCTCTGTTCCATATGCCAATGAATAGGTGGTCTCTCCCGTAGACCTCCTAGGCGTTGTTCGGTGAGCCCACAACACTAATGGTAACTCGTCAGGCCACTTCCCTTTGGCTTTGTCCAGCCTTTTCTTGATCCCGTCAAGGATAGTTTTATTTGACGCCTCTGCCTGCCCATTACTCTGAGGGTAGGCTGGGGTTGAATAATAATTTCGTATTCCATACTGGACACAAAAAGCCTTGAATTTCTTCTGAAATTGGGATCCATTGTCTGTAATCAATGAGTAAGGGATCCCAAAGCGAGTGATGATGCTCTTCCACACGAACTTTTCTATCATAGGTTCAGTGATTTTGGCCAATGGTTCTGCCTCAATCCATTTAGTGAAATAGTCTGTTGCAACTAGTAGGAATTTTCGATTCCCAGTTGCTTTGTGTAGTGGACCCACGATGTCCATTCCCCATTGAGCAAACGGCCAGGGACTTGTCAAAGGCACCAGATCCTTGGCTGGTGTTCGAATCATTGGTGAGAATTTTTTGACATTTCTCACAAATTTTTACATACACCTTTGCATCTTCCTTCATGTGTGGCCACCAGTAGCCTTGGGTAATTGCTCGGTGGGCAATGGATCTGCCTCCAGCATGGCTCCCACATGTTCCCTCGTGGATTTCATGAAGAAATTTTTGCACCATCTCAGGATGTACGCATAGCAAATACGGGCCTGTGAAGGATTTTCTGTATAACTTACCCTCTGGGGACAGCCAAAACCTAGCAGATTTGGTCCTTATCTTGTGAGCCTCCTTTTTGTCAGAAGGAAGTATCTCGTCTCTTGAAAACTCCATGATTGGGTCCATCCAACTTGGTCCTTGGTTCACGTCCAAGACCAAGTCCACACTTTTCCCAATGCTCGGCTCACTCAGATATTCTACTGTCACCTTCCTCTTGAACTCAGTTGGTACTGCTGTAGCCAACCAAGCTAATGAATCTGCATGTGCATTCTCTCCAGAACTTATCTGTTCAATGTATACCCTTTTGAAGGTATCAAGCAGGTCTTTGGCTGCCTGAACTTAGGCTACCATCTTTTCACTTCGGGTTTCATATTCCCCGGACAGTTGATTGACCACAAGCTGTGAATCACAATACACCCTAACCCGTTCTGCTCTTAGGGTTTTTGCATTTCTTAATCCAGCCAAGAGTGCCTCGTACTTAGCCACATTATTCGACGCACTAAAATCAAGCCGAACAGATAATTCGATCAATACTCCTTCAGGAGGAAAAAGGACTACCCCAATTCCTGATCTAGTATTACATGCTGATCCGTCAACAAATAGCTTCCATTCCGTGGGATCCTGTTTGGCTGAGACTTGTTTCGTCGTGGGTGATGTCTTAGTCTCCTGTTCCTTTCTCGTAGGAGGCAGGGGAGCTACCGTGGGAGAAAACTCTGCCACAAAATCAGCCAAAACTTGGCCTTTGATTGCCGTGCGTGGCTGATAATCGATATCGTACTGGCTTAACTCGACAGACCATGTCAAGATCCTTCCTGAGAAGTCTGCTTTTCGTAGCAGTATTTTAATGGAAACTCAGTATAAACCACAACCTTGTGGCTTTGGAAGTAGTGTGGCAATTTCCTTGTGGCTGTTCTAAGTGCTAGGACAAGTTTTTCTAAGGGCAGATATCTCGTCTCTGCATTCAGCAGTGTCTTGCTAACATAATAAATAGGGATTTGTTCGATTCCCAAATCCTCAACAGGACTGCACTTACTGCATGCTTAGAAACAACTAAGTACAAAACTAAAGACTCACCTGGCTGTGGAGTTGACAAAAGTGGGGGCTCGGCCAGATACTTCTTTAGGTCCTGGAAGGCCTGTTCGCACTCTGCTCCCCATTCAAATCCCTCCCTTTTTTTCAATTAAGGGTCTGCACTTGTCACTTGACCTGCTAATAAATCTATTAAGTGCTGCAGCCATTCCAGTCAACCTCTGGACTTCCTTAGTGGTTTTGGGACTTTGTAGCCTTTGCAGGGCTGCAATTTGATCAGGGTTAGCCTTAATCCCTCTCATGGTCACCAAATGGCCCAGGAACTTTCCTGAATCGACTCCAAACGCACATTTCGAGGCGTTGAGTTTCAGTTTATATTCCCTCAGGATTTCAAAAGCTTCTTTTAAATCAGCTATATGTCCCCATTTATCTTGATTTTTCACCACCATATCATCTATGTAAACTTCCATAGTCTTTCCAAGGAGCTATTTGAACATGATGGTTGCAAGTCTTTGGTATGTTGCCCCAGCATTCTTTAGCCCAAACGGCATTACGCTATAGCAGTACAATCCTCGTGGTGTGATAAATGAAGTATTCTCTTGATCAGGCCCAAACATAGCAATCTGATGATATCCTCGATATGCGTCGAGGAAACTCATTCGCTCGTAACCAGCGGTTGCGTCAACCAACTGGTCTATCCTTGGAAGAGGAAAACTGTCTTTTGGCCATGCCTTATTTAGGTCTGTGAAGTCTACGCAGACTCGCCACTTCCCATTCTTTTTCTTCACCACCACGGTGTTGGATAACCACTATGGGTAGTAAACTTCACGTATTGCTTTGGCCTCCAGTAAACGATCGACCTCTTCAATTACTGCATCCACATGCTGCACGGCTGCCCTCCGTTTTTTCTGAATGATTGGCTTATGCTAAGGATCAACGTTTAAATGGTGACAAATCACACCTGCATCCATTCCGGGCATTTCCTCTGGCACCCATGCAAATACATCAACGTAATCCTTCAGAAATCTTATCGATTCAGCCTTTTCGTCTGCTGGTAAGGATTCCCCGATTAAGAAATATCTTTCAGGATCAGTCTCGCTGATCTGAATCTTCTCCAAGCCTTCGACCACCTTTTCTGCCGGACTTCTTCCAACATCTTCGATAGTTGGTTGATCTGGTACTTCTAATGTATGAACGTGGTGGGCCTTAGGGGCTCTTTTAATGATGGAAATTAAACATTGTTGGGCCACTTTCTGATTGCCTCTGAGTACCTCAACCCCATTCGATCCTGGGAATTTCACCATCTGGTGATAAGTCGAGGAGACTGCTCTCATTTTGTGCAGCCATGTCCTCCCTATAATCGCGTTATAGGAAGAAGGAACATCGACAACCAAGAAATCTATTTTCAACACTACTGATCCAGCCCGAACAGGTAACGTTACTTTTCCAAGAGGCCAAACTGCACCTGCACCAAACCCAATCAGGGGTGTTGTAGATTGTTCTAAGTCTTTTTGGGCCAGTCCCAGCTTCTTGAACGCATCGTAGTACATCACCTCTGTACAACTCCCTGAGTCCACTAGAATCCTCTCAATGTCGTATTCCCCAACTCGTAGGGTTATGACCAAAGCATCGTTGTGGGGTAGTTGGACTTCTCCCAGATCATCATCTGTGAACGCTATGCTTTCATTGCACACATCGTTCCCTCGCCCTCTCTTGTTTCCCATTCGCATTATATGCTGATCGTGCTTGACCTGCCTTTGTAATAGCCTAACCTCATTTCTCGTATAAGGTGTGGCCAAACCATGTATCATGTGGATTACTCCTTTAGGATTTTGCTCGTAGCCCAGTTCCATGGCTTTCCCTTTTTCCTTTGGATCCTCCTGGATAAATTCCTTGAGATAGCCCCGAGAGACCAAATCGTCAAGGTGTCTTTTGTACATCTCACAATCCTCAGTCATATGGCCCCAATCTTTATGGTAACTGCAGTGCTGATTCGTAGCACGTTTTGCGTCATTGTCTCCGCCTAGACTTGGGGGCCACTTGAAATATGGCTGATTCTTTATTCGATAAAGAATCCTATAAATTGGTTCCTTCCAAACCGTAGTGACAGAAAAGAAAGATTTGGGGTCAGGAGCTTGCTTATCCTTGTACGGCTCTTTCTTAGCCTGCCCATACTCCCTTCTCTCTCTATAAGTTTTGGGCTCTAGCTTATCCACCTTTTTGACAGGTGCCTTTGGCTGTTCGGCAACAATCCTGCCATCCTCACGGAGTATGTCATCCTCCATTCTGGCGTGTTGCTCTATCCGTTCCATCAATTCAGCCAATGTGGCTACCGGATGTTTATTCAATGAGCGACGTAGCTCTCCCCGAACAGGCAAACCAGTCTTGAAGGTGGCAATTGCATACTCCTCATTGCAGCTTTCAATCTCATTGAAAGTTTCCCAGTACTTCTTTGCATAATCTCTGATCTGCTCGTTTTCCACCTGTTTCATGGTGGAAAGACTTTCAAAAGTCTTTGGAGCTTTTCTGCTTGTCAAGAACCGAGCAGTGAATTCCTCAGCCAACTGCCTCCATCCTCGTATGGATCGTGGGGCCAGTTTATGAAACCAAGCCAAAGCCACCTTGCCAAGACTGGAGGGGAACTTCTTGCATAAGATGGCATCATCCCCCTCGTGTATGAACATAGCTTGTTGATAGTGCTGTATGTGAGTTACGGGATCCGTATTTGTCTCGTAAAGTACGAACGTACCGTGCTTCACTCTGCACGGCAACCTAGCCTCTTGTAGCCTCTTTGCAAAGGGGGAGGCTGCAATATTACTTAGGGCCTTGCGTGCTGCTTCTCGTGCAGTCACTGTCCCATCCTCGAGCTCCTTCGATTTGTGAGCCGTAGCCTTGACCCAATCAGTATCAGGCCTTTCGTACCTGTCCCGATGATGCTTCATTGTTTCCTCCTCTTCTGGGGTGGAACTTCGGTCTCTGCTCCTCTTTTTTCGTGAAGAAGCCCTTCTTTTCGGTGTTCGGCTTTTACTTCTGCTTCTCCTCTTTCGTGGAGAAGCTTCGTATCGCCCTATGATAGGACTCCTGCTCATTCTCCCTAATGAGTGAGCCTACTTATGGACTACCAGAGTCCGTCTGTCCTTCTGGAAATTCCTTCGAGAAAGTCCGGAATCGTCTGGATGCTTTCGTACCCGCTGCAATTCTTGTATTTCGTACTCTCATTTTCTAATCAAATGAGCATACTCCTCGATTTCCCTTTTCTTTTTATCGAGGACATCGTTATCATTGTGTATACTTCTTGAATGGGTGACCGACTCTTCTCTTCGATGAGACTTACTCCTTCTTGTGGAGCCAGTGGCAGTTTTGTCTCCTTTTTCTTTGGAGTTATCTCTGTCATGTCTACCAGTGGGCTTTTTCGAAGCACCTGGTGGGGATTTATCTCTTCCCCCACCCAACTGGTCCTTTGGACTAAACGACGTAACTGGATCTTTTTCCATCATAATTATTTTTCAGAAAAATTTGGTTCGTTTCCCACAGACGGCGCCAATTGTAGGGAGATGAAAACAATTGATGCTTCGGATCACCTTGGATTGCAACGGCTTATTCGTGCCTTTTCACCGGAACTCTAATTCGTCGTCGGAACCCTAATCTGCAAAACAGACAAGGGGTGAGCGCACCTTTGCCTCTCGTGGCAAAGGCCCTCCGATGCCTAAATTAGTATCACGTACTTAGAGAAATCCTAATTATCAGTAAGAACGAGATTAGATCTTAATAAACTGCGTACCTTTTGCCTTTAGGTTTACCTTATATTTATAGACTTGCGTATGCTTGCTGCCTAAGCATCCCTGTTGCCCCAAGATTCCTATCTCGTATAGGAAACCTTGGATATCAAGGATTCTCGTTTTCCTTATCAATTCATTACAAAAGAGTCATTTTAGGATTCTTTTCCATTAAAAGCCGAACATCCCATTCTCGTTGGGTATCTTTCTCAGATCCTATATTCTTGGGATCTCATCCATGACTACTCTGGAATCTTCCAGAGTATTTCCTCTGCTCTTGCTTTTGATTGGAGCTCTTTCCTTGTTTGGCTGTATCGTAGCCGAACAGTCTGCCTGGACCAGCTACTTCACATGTAACTTGGTCCAATGTAATCGGAATGTCTCTATCTGGCGAACAGTTAGTTTACACCAATGACTTCTCATGTTATTGGCCTTTATCGCCGTTCAACGCATTGATCGGCGATAAGTCCTGTCCAATCTTTCACGTGTTCTTACACATCACGTGTTCGGCAACTAGATGTATCTGTTCGGGAATACCTCCCTACAAACATCACTCGGCTCGTTGTCACTACACTTCTCCTCACCACCTTACTCTGGCTCAGGCATCGCATCGCCCCACGGGTTCCATTCTATCTGCAACACAATCAAAAATTCAAGACAAAGGATATCAATGACAGCATTAAAGCAATTCAAGGTGAAGTCTACTAGCAGAATGTTTGTTTACCCGGGTGCTCAATAGCTCGTTAAGGTAGACTCTGAAGGCAAAGAGGCTCCCATTTGACTCCTTTCGTCCTCTATGCAGTACACCCTAGATTAGTGCACAGGGGGGAGTCCTCAAATCAGGACACCTAGTCTCTTGTGGTTACATTTTCAACACCTCATAAGCTCACAACTGCAAAGTTTTAAATAGGCACAGCGTCAGATATGTTCTAACATGGCAAAGGAATGGTATGTTCTATCATGGCAAAGCTATACAAGTCAAAGGTACAAGAGTGTATTGAATTTAAACTACAAGTTTGAGATCGTACCTCTCACACCCTCCAGTAGCAAGCAACTGCTTTCTTGGTCCTTGTGAATTCTCCCATGAAACTGTAGCACACCCCTAAAGCAACTTTGCCCCAGTCAAAGCATAAGGCCGTGCTAAGGTCCCTCAGAGCTGGTAGGTACGACAAGTGCACCCTGCTGTGCTTGTTCGGGTACAGGGAAGCACCGAACAAGTACAACGAGTAGGCCCTCATCATCTGCTCCTCCTCCTACGGTGTGGTCGGGATCTTCTTCAGGTAGTCCTTAAACTGCTCATACTTCACCATTTCCTCATCTCGATCAGGCACTTG
This sequence comes from Rhododendron vialii, assembly GCF_030253575.1. Classification (NCBI taxonomy): domain Eukaryota; kingdom Viridiplantae; phylum Streptophyta; class Magnoliopsida; order Ericales; family Ericaceae; genus Rhododendron; species Rhododendron vialii. The sequence continues at coordinate 32,069,003 of NC_080558.1, forward strand.
TCCTAGGAACCACCTCAGGACTATTGTGTCTCTGTGAATCCCTGTGTCAAACGAGATGGGCTTGCCTCCGACCCTCAAGCCTGTGATGGCCGCAAAGTCTAACGGGGTCACTGTCATCTCTCCCACCGGAAAGTGAAAGGTGTTGGATGTGTCTTGCCACCTTTTAGCTAGTGCAGTGAGAAAGACGTGGTCGTTCTTTGTTTGTGTCAGTATTGGGATAAACTGACCAAACCTTGCCTCATCCACCAACTGTCTAACACGCTCGGGCAATTCTCTGTATAGCGCGAGCGAGCTTGTTGCTCCTCCATGCCCACGCGAGGTGGCTACCCTCCTCTGTTCAAGAAAACAACAAACAAAAGGGATGCATCAGAATACGTGCAGTTCAAGTTCAAATCGACAAATACAATCAACAGGAACAATTTCAATACAATCAACAGGAACAGTTTCATGTTCAAATCAAGGCGTTCGATCGGTTGATTCAAGTTTCAAAGTTCTAAGTTGAGGCATTCTGTGTGCATGTCAAGGTGTTCTACATCCATTCAGGACGACTCAAAAGCAACTGTACGAATAAAAGTTACAGCAAGTATTGAAATTATACCTCTACCCAAGATGTCGAAAGGTGCACCTTGAGGTCCCTCAGCACCAACTCGGGATCGTAGTCCTCCCGCCGCGGCACGTAGGGCGCAGAGCCCGACGGGACAAACACGTGCGGCTCCGGTGGCATGTACGTCTCTGCTACACACTTGGCGCGAGTCACTTGTGCCTTTGCCCTGGCCTGCGCCACAATCAACTCCCGCGCCCATGCTACATCAACCTGAGCTCTCTCGGGTGCTTCGACCTCCCTCACAAAGTCCTGCTCATCGGCCCTTGCCCTCTTGGTCTCGGCCCTCAACCTCTCCTCCTCTTGGGCCACCTCTATCACCCTCTGGCTCTCCTCCCAGGCAGTTAAGACCGCGGCAGCCACAGCTGGGTTCTCCTGGAGCAATTAGGCAAGCACCTCCTCGTCAACGAACTCCACAAAGTCGCCTCGGGTAATGAGCTTGTGCCCCGACGACCCTGCCGTAGGCCGGAACTCAACCTGCTTTGCCGGAACATCTGTGGACCTCTCCACCTCAACTGTCGAGCCCTTGCCCTTCGCCTAATCCCTTGGTTGAGACTCGCTTTGAACATCACCATCGCCACTGCTACTGCCGCAGGCCCCACCGAGGCCTCCGCCAGTAATTACAACGCCCTCCAGGGCACTCCTCAAGTCTAGACGTTGAATGCGTGGGCCCATTGTCTCTGCCGTAACTGGCTCACGCTCCTCCATGACTGGCGCGCGCTGGTCCCTGTCGCCGCCAACCTCTTATGCTTGGCCTCCGATGTTGCCGCCACTACTCAGGGCCTTTGCACTTGTACTCGTTATAAGCCCCTCCACTGTTTGACCATCGATTGGAGGCCTCTTAGCCTCGCCTTCATGTCTTCGATCTTCACCACCACTGCCGTCGCCACTACTTCTACCACTGGACTCTGCCATGGATGTATTTGTTCGTGGATTTCGTGGGTTTTGGGGGGGAAATCAGAGAAGAAAAGAGTTCATGGGAGAGAGATGAGAGGATTCAAAATCGATCAATGGCGGTTACCCTTTTGGTCCAGAGAAGAAAAAGGGAATAAAAGAGGTTTGGGCCGGATCTGGGTCAGATCTGACTTACGGCCCAACAGCTATATACACGCGCACGCTAATAGGACACCCGCAGGCGCAGGTCCTTTCGGGCCCAAGGCCCAATTTGTCAATTTTGCCAACAATTTCTCCCCAGCTGCAGTCCATCTTGCCACTATCCATGCTATTTGCAAGGGTAATCACTCCTTGTGCTACTTGGGTCAAATCAACAATAGCCCATCCTGTCAAACTCAACGACAGCCCGTCCTATCCAAATCAATGACAGCCCGTCCTGTCCAACTCAACGATAGCCCGTCCTATCCAACTCAACGATGGTCTGTGTTATCCTCAATGATGATCTATTAGTCCAAATTTCCTATTCAACGACAGCCGGTCCTGTCCAAGCTCAACGACGGTCCGCCCGTCCAATCAGTCTACAACAATTGTCTGCCTATCCTCGCCCACATCGGTCTACAGTTAGCGTAGATTCTAGTAGTTGCTTCGTTCTCTAAGTTAATGTGGAATAATACCCCAAGCGTAGGGCTTAACACGTCGGTTGAAGCATAATAAATCGGAAATCCGGGATCGTACCCAAGGGAATAATTATATGGCTTGATCGGATTTGTAGATGCAAGTAAGGGCTTTCGGCTTTTAGACAGCCAACTTTGTTTTACTTTAAACGGTGGAAATAAAAGGCTAAATTAAAAACGAATTAACTAGAGAAAAGATAGGCTAGGTCTAGGAATTATTAACACTCAAGACTCAAGCTAAGTCACACTCTTCACCCAATTACACAATTTAAGATACTTGATTAAAGTTCTCAAATCGGAAGATAAAATGATTTGAGAACCAAGCTAGCTCTAGAATTCATTTGGCAAATACCTCGAGCGACAGAGCTCTAAGCATCATGTGTGGTGGGTAGGCGATGCTCCCACCTACACATGATTAAAGAGGTTAACACCTCGGTAATTTGACAAACAAACCCGAACCCCACATCAATTCTCAATTCAAAGATTAAAGCTTTATTGGGTGCAAAATGCAATTTTCGCCCGAGCCATGAGGTGCTAATCACCCCATGACCTAACCCTTCAAACTACTTGTGGGGGGATGAAAACAATTGATGCTTCGGATCAATTGGATTGCAACGGCTTGTTCGTGCCTCTTCACCGGAACCCTAATTCGTCGTCGGAACCCTAATTTGCAAAATAGACAGGGGGTGAGCGCACCTTTGCCTCTCGTGGCAAAGGCCCTCCGACGCAAAAGTTAGTATCACGTACTAGCAGTTAAACCCTAATTATCAGTAGGAAAGCAATAAGAATGCCAAGTATTGCGTACCTCTTGCCTCAAGGTTTACCTCATATTTATAGATTTTCGTATGCTTGTTGCCCAAGCATCTCTGTTGCCATAGGATTCCTAACTCGTATAGGAAACCCAGAATATCAAGTGTAGGGAGGCATTCCCGAACACATACATTTAGTTGCCGAACACGTGATTATCGGGAGCACGTAGTAAGTATGATAGGACTTACCGCCGGGCAATGTAGTGAACAACAATATGGACCAATGATATGAGAAGTCATTGATCCATGCTGTTTGTTCGGCAAACTAAGGGCCAAGTTACATGTGAAGTAGATGGTCCAAAACAGACTGTTCGGTTATAAACAGTCGAACAGATGAAGCAAAGAACCAAGCACGTGATACGAGGGATCACGAGTTAAAAAGAAATACAAATGGTATGTGGGACCATAGTCTGAATATAGGCAAGACAGTCATCATGCTAAACAAATGTTCGGCAAGATGGACCAGTGACATGAGAAGTCAATGGTCCAAGCAGTCTGTTCGGCAACGAGATGGCCGAACAAAAGAAAGGACTTCAGTCAAATATTGAAGCATAAGGAACATTCTGGAAGAGTCCAAGAAACAATAGTATTCCGATTAGGAATAAGATCCCGAGAATATAGGATCTGATAAAGATACCCAACGAGTATGGGATGTTCGGCTTGTTATGGAAAAGAGTCCTACAAGGATTAAAGTAATGAACTGATTAAGGAAAAGAGAATCCTTGATATCCTGGGATTCCTATACGAGTTAGGAATCCTAGGACAACACGGATGCTTGGCCAGCAAGCATACGTGAATCTATAAATAAGAGGAAAACCTAAAGGTAAAAGGTACGCAATACATTGCATTCTTATTGCTTTCCTACTGATAATTAGGGTTTGATTGCTAGTACGTGATACTAACTTTGGCATCGGAGGGCCTTTGTCACGAGAGACAAAGGTGCACTCACCCCCTGTCTATTTTGCAGATTAGGGTTCAGACGACGAGTTAGGGTTCCGGTGAAGAGTCACGAATAAGCCGTTGCGATCCAATTGATTCGAAGTACCAATTGTTTTCATCCCCTTACAATTGGCGCCGTCTGTGGGAAACGAAAGAATTCCCTTTTGAAATACGACCATGGTGGAAGTAACTCCAGCAACACCGCATGAACCAAAAGATGTGTTAGATGGAGGAAGGGACAAATCACCACCTGGGGCTCCGAGAAAGCCCCAGGGTGGGCATAGGAGGAACACGAGTAAGGACCGCCCCCTTACCGTGCATCATAACTCCAAAAATAGAAGAGATGGAGAGACGGCTTCGAGATCCACGAGAAGGAGTAAATCCCATCAAAGGGATGAATCGATCGCGCACTCCAGGAGTGTGCACCATAGCGACGACGTTCTTGATAGAAAGAGGCAAGAAGTCGAGGAGTATGCTCGTCTGATTAAAAAACGAGAGCATGAGATCAGAGAATTGGAAAGAATTAGGGAGCATCCGGAGGATTTTGGACTATCTCGAAGAAATTCTAGAGGCAGTAGGTATGCTGTGGTACAATACAGAAAAGCTCCTTCACGAGGAAGAAGGAGCAGAAGTCCTGTTATAGGGCGTCATGAGGCTTCTCCACGAAAAAGGGGAAGAAAAAGTAGAAGCCGAACACCAGAGAGAAGGACTTCTTCACGAAAAAGGAGGAGCAGAGACCGAAGTTCTACCCCCGAGGAAGAGGACACGAGAAAGCATCATCGAGACAGGTACGAGAGGCCTGATGCTGATTGGGTCAAGGCTTCGGCCCACAAGTCAAAGGAGCAAGAGGATGGGACAGTAACTGCACGAGAAGCAGCGCGCAAGACCCTGAGTAATATTGCAGCCTCCCCCTTTACAAAAAGGCTACAAGAAGCAAGATTGCCGAGCAGAGTGAAGCACGGAGCGTTCGTACTTTATGAGACAAATACGGATCCCGTGGCTCACATACAGCATTATCAACAGGCCATGTTTATGCATGAAGGGGATGATTCCATCTTGTGCAAGATGTTTCCCTCCAGTCTTGGCAAGGTGGCTTTATCCTGGTTTCATAAGTTGGCCCCACGATCCATACGAGGATGGAGGCAGTTGGCAGAGGAATTCACGTCTCGGTTCTTAATGAGCAGAAAGGCCCCAAAGACTTTTGAGAGTCTTTCCACCATGAAGCAGGAGGAAAACGAGCAGATCAGGGATTACGCAAAGAAGTACTGGGAAACTTTCAACGAGATTGAAAGTTGCAGTGAGGAGTACGCGATTGCTACCTTCAAGACTGGTTTGCCTGTTCGGGGAGAGCTGCGCCGTTCATTGAATAAACATCCGGTAGCCACCTTGGCTAAATTGATGGAACGGATAGAGCAACACGCCAGAATGGAGGATGACATACTCCGTGAGGATGGCAGGACGGTTGCCGAACAGCCGAGGACACCTGCCAAAAAAGTGGATAAGCCAGAGCCCAAGACTTACAAAGACAGAAGGGAGTACGGGCAGGCTAAGAAAGAGCCATACAAGGACAAGCAAGCTCCTGACCCCAAGTCCTTCTTTTCTATCACTACGGTTTGGAAGGAGCCAATTTACAGGATTCTTTATGTAGGTGGACAAATTCAAGTAGTGCTTTGAACAGCACTGGAATGCAGCGGCTTCACGTGCCTCTTGAACGTAACCCTAATTTGTCAAAGGAATCCTTATCCTGCAAAAACAGACAAGGAGTGAGTGCACCTTTGCCTCTCGTGGCAAAGGCCCTCCGATGCCTTTGTTAGTATTTCGTACTAGTGATCAAACCCTAATTATCAGTAGGAAAGCAAATAGAATGCAGTGTACTGCGTACCTCTCACCTCTAGGTTTACCTCATATTTATAGATTTATGGATGCTTGCTGTCCAAGCATCCATGTTACCATAGGATTCCTAACTCGTATAGGAAACCTAGGATATCAAGGAGTCTCGTTTCCTTTATCAGTTTATGGAAAAGAGTCCTTTTCCTTTAAGAGCCGAACATCCCATAGTTGTTGGGTATCTTTCTCAGATCCTATATTCTTGGGATCTTTATCCCTTTATGGGACATGACTACTCTGGAACTTTCCAGAATGTTCCCTCAAATAGTACTTCTCTCTCTGTTCGGCCATCTCATGGCCGAACAGATGGCCTGGACCAATTACCTCACGTGTTACTGGTCCTAAGGAAACAATTTGAACCATATCCTTTGTAAGGAACTCTCCACTTGTTCGGCTCTCTCTTGCCGAACAAGTTTCTATGAATAGTGGCATCTCATGTCATTTTCCTTGTATTTGGTCCTAATAACGCCTCATGTTATTGCACCGAGAATCGTACAACCTCTCTGGACCATTGACTTCTCATGTCACTGGCCCACAGTGCGTTGACCCTTTGTTGACCATGCTCGGGCTTATTTTGCACCTGTTCGGGAATACCTCCCTACAATTGCTCCCCAGCTTTGCTCGTTTATTTTTTACTCAGATGACGAGTAAAGCTTTTTTACCGAACAAATTTACTTTGTTTCTGCACCCTATTTCACATATCGGTGCAGCGTTTCATCACGTTGCTTAAGGAAAAATCATATTTTCTTGTGGCCGTCACAGGCTTTTAACCCTAACTTTTACACGCGTCGATCATCGTATTGCGTTTCATTAAATACGAACAGACGTGTTTATGGGAAAACGGAATGCTCAAACGGCGTCTGGGATGACGTTTCTCGTACGCCACCCACTTTTTGGGGTATTTTTGGGTTTTCGTCCCATTTTCAAAAATCTCAATCTCTCTCTTAGATTTCCTCAGCAGAAAGAGGCGATTTCAAGGTTTACCCGCCATTGAAGCTCTGTTCATCATTTCAAGACCTCTTCCTCTCTGCTCTTAGGGATTCAGTCGACTATTTTTCGTAAGTCATCATTCCTCTCCTTACTGCTCTATCTCTCTTGGTGGATTGTTCACAATCTTTCGTTTAGGGTTTCATCGTCCCCTTTCTTTATACTTCAAAGAACCCAAAAAGCTTTTCTGGTAATGGGGAGATTTCGCAGACATTGCAATACTCCTCAAACTATGGCTAGTTTCAGATCTCGATATGGGATTCCTGACAACGTAGCTATTGTTTTGGCACCTGAGGATGCCATCCGCGAGAGTTTTGATTTCGACACCCTTCATATTCCGGTAGTAGCCGTCGTTGAAGGTGGAGTTAGGTTTCCCTTAGCCCCTCTGCTCCGCCAAGTCTTAGCGTATTACAGGCTTTCGCCAATGCAGGTTTCTGCTAATTTCTTCAGGGTAGTTATGGGCATAAATACTTTAAACCAAATGTTAGGGACTTCGCTAGGCCTGTACGACATTCATCATCTATACAGTATTTCCAGAACTGGGGACGCCCTTACTTATTATCTAAAAAGTAGGGATTCTAGAAAAAAGCTTGTCCTTGAACTCCCTAACTCTGCTCGAGGGGATGATGACGACTTTCTGATCGTTACGGGCAACTTCGAACCCAGAGATGAGGATGACCAAGTGATTGGTTTTCATGCCCCTCACATATTCGGGAGCCCACGTTAGTGCTTTTCCCTAATTTCATATGTGTTGTCCTTTTTCATAGGAAGAGCTTTTTCGTGCTTCTAATTTCTTTGTGCTTTTTGTTTCAGCATCAAATATCAACCGTGGTTATAACATCATAACCCCACAAGTTCACGTAGCTGATATCAGACGAGCACTTGCATTCAACGGCGAAGGGACATACCTTGCAGGCCGAGCAAGAGCAGCCCAAGTACTTCTCAGCTACAAAGCTTCATACGGTGGGTTTATTGATCGGCGAACCCGAGCAGCTGATAATCCTGCAGTAGCTGGTCCTTCAAGACCAGTTCCCGAACAAGAAGAGAGGCGTTCCCAGACTCCTCCAATCTCTGATGAGCCTATCCCTCTTGCTGAGGAAGCTTCCAGTTCCACATTCAACTCGTCTTCCAGCGGCCGTACCTTCTCAACTTCAGAGATGAACCGGCCAATTGACTTGGGCAGCCTCCTCACCATTCCTGGTAGAGGTCGTGGTCGGGGCCAAAATGTTCAAGGTCGTGGTCGTCGCCTCCAAACTCAAACAGATGCTCCCCCTGGATTTTCCCTTGAAGAGATTGAAGCCCTTCACCGTGAAAAACGTCAACGAGTGGAGGAAACTCAAGAAAGACCCCCTACATCCTCCTCATCTCCTGCTCCCCTCTGGGCTCCTCCATTCTCACACGGGAGCCGAGCTATCACTGCTCGGGACAGTGTTGAGTCAGAAGGCACTGCCCTTGCCTTGTCTCAAGCTTTTCTGCTGCCAGGAGATATGCAGAAGGAGGTGGCAAGCTCGCCTGACAACCTTCTAAGCTCATTCATGTCTCACAATGCCAAGGTAAAAAGTTCGCTTTTGTAAATCATAGCATACCATAGCATTTGGTTTCCATGTTTAACTATTTTGATCATTCCAGATGATGCAAAAAATGGTGGCAATGGCTCAAAAGCTTAGCCAGTCTGAGCCTCAACGTGTCAAGCTTGCAAGTGAGAATACCAAGCTTCAACGTACCATCATCAGGCTCGAGAAAGAAAGGAACCAAGCCTTGGCAGTGGCAGATGGGTTAAAGGGACAACTGAAGGGGGCGGAGGACAGTCTTGCTCAAACTTTGAAGGAGCTTGAGACGACCCAGACTGAAGCCAAAGCTGCTTTTGAGAAAGGATATAATGAAGGAATCAAGATTGCCACGGAAAGCTATACTAGCCAAATGCCTGGGATACAAGACCAAGTCTGGGTGGCCTCTTGGACAGCTTGCCTTGCCAAAGCTGAGATTCCAGAATCATCTCCTCTGTGGACCAACATTGAACTACCCAGTGCTGCTAGTCAAGAGGAGGATGTTGCTGAGGAGATAAATGATGAGCAGGAGGTGAACGTGTCTGCTGAGCAACCTGTGTGTGAAGTGGAGCCTCAAGTTGATATGACCAATCCTGGCCAAAAGGAAGTCAGTGATGGTCAACTTGGAGATGAAAATCCCACAGAAGAGCTGGCTGCTCCAGTAGCTCCTATAATTACTCCTGCAGCTGTCCAAGATCTCACAGAAGATGAATGAGCTCTGTCGTTCTTTACATCTGTTGTTGAATTATTCCTGTCAAGATACCTTTTCCATATGTTTCTGTCATGGGTGTTTTAAGATGTTTAAGTATTTCGTACTTAAATCGTTTAAAGTTTATTGTTTAAAAGTTTCACGTACTTTTATGCATATATTCGTATGCTTCCAAGTTTGTGCATATTTTCGTATGCTGTGGACTGTTGGTGCATATATACTCGTATGCTTTTATGCATGTATTCGTATGCACCATAAGGGTTCTCGTACTTTGAATATCTCGTGGCTAACATATACTTGTTAGAACAATTCTTCAAGTATTTCGTACTTGCGTTCTCATAAGTGTCACGTACTTTAAAGTATCACGTACTTAGAACAATTTCTCAAGTATTTCGTACTTGTTTGAAGTTCACACAAGTGTTTCGAACTTGTGTTCAAGTATCACGTACTTAAATGGATATCCTATACCCTGCTCCCCAATACGAAAGAGGGAAACCAATGTCGTGATTTCGTATTCAAAACAAATACCAAGAAAACAGCAGTCTAGACAAAAAACGTAACTTCATTCATAAACTGTAAAACCCAAGAGGGCGTTACTCATATCCCTTGTAAAAATAACAAAACTAGAACACAAGAGAGTTTTATTCGTAACTCCCACACAATCACGATGTGCATAAAGAAAAATTATATAAAAAACTTTCTTAGATTATGAACATTCCAAGGTCTTGGCACTGGGTTCCCATCCAAGTCTGCCAATCGATAAGCCCCAATGCCTGCGATTTCTGTAACTCGATATGGGCCTTCCCAATTTGCCCCTAGCTTTCCCTCATTAGCCACTTTAGTATTGCCAAGCACTTTTCGTAGCACAAGGTCTCCAACACCAAACTCTCGTGGGTGTACATTCTTGTTATAACTTTTGATGAGCTGCTCTTGGTATGAGGCCAAGTGCACCAAGGCCCGTTCTCGTCGTTCCTCGGCAAAGTCTAACTCAATCTCCAAGGCTCTGTCATTTCCTCCACTTTCAACCAAAGTGGTCCTGTTGGTCGGCAGACCTATTTCTAATGGAATAACAGCCTCTGTTCCATATGCTAATGAATAGGGGGTCTCTCCCGTAGACCTCCTAGGCGTTGTTCGGTATGCCCATAGGACCAATGGCAATTCATCGGGCCATTTCCCCTTTGCTTTATCCAAACGTTTCTTGATCCCATCAAGGATTGTTTTGTTTGAAGCCTCTGCTTGTCCGTTGCTTTGAGGGTAAGCTGAAGTTGAATAATAATTTCTTATCCCATACTGGGCACAGAAAGTTTTGAATTTCTTCTGAAATTGCGACCCATTGTCTGTAATCAACGAATAGGGTACCCCAAAACGAGTTATGATGCTTTTCCACACAAACCTTTCTATCATAGGTTCAGTAATCTTGGCCAACGGCTCAGCCTCAATCCACTTAGTGAAGTAATCTGTTGCAACTAATAGGAATTTTCGATTCCCAGTTGCCTTGTGTAGTGGACCCACTATGTCCATTCCCCATTGAGCAAACGGCCAGGGACTTGTCAGCGGCACCAGGTCCTCGGCTGGTGTTCGAATCATTGGTGAAAATTTCTGACACTTCTCACAAATTTTTACGTACACCTTAGCATCTTCTTGCATGTACGGCCACCAATACCCTTGGGTGATTGCTCGGTGGGCTATGGACCGACCACCAGCATGGCTTCCACAAGTCCCCTCGTGAATTTCGTGGAGGAACTTTTGCACCATCTCAGGATGCACACAAAGCAAGTAGGGTCCTGTAAAAGACTTCCTATATAGTTTTCCCTCTGGGGATAACCAGAACCGAGCAGATTTGGTCCTGATTTTATGTGCCTCCTTTTTGTCCAAAGGGAGTACTTCATCTCGTAAAAACTCCACTATTGGGTCCATCCAACTTGGTCCTTGGTTCACGTCCAAGACCATCTCTACACTTCTGCCAATGCTCGGCTCAGCCAAATACTCTACGGCTATTTTTCTTTTAAACTCAGATGGCACAGCTGCGGCTAACCATGCCAATGAATCTGCATGAGCATTCTTCCTAGAACTTATCTGTTCAATATACACCCTTTCGAAGGTATCAAGTAGATCTTTGGTCACCTGTACATATGCCGCCATCTTCTCGCTCCGGGTTTCATATTGCCCGGACAGTTGATGGACTACGAGCTGTGAATCAGAATACACCCTAACTCGTTCAGCTTTTAGGGTTTTTGCACTTCTCAAACCAGCTAAAAGCGCCTCATACTCTGCCACATTATTTGATGCATTGAACCCTAGCCGAACAGATAATTCTAACATTGACCCTTCAGGGGGTAAAAGCACAACTCCAATTCCTGAACCGGTGTTGCAAGCTGACCCATCAACAAACAGCTTCCATTCCAGGGGATCTTGTTCGGCTAATGCCTGTTTCTTCGTTACAGGAGACTTTGCTTCACACTCCTTTCTCGTAGGAGGTAGAGGTGCAACCGCAGGTGAGAATTCTGCCACAAAATCCGCCAACACCTGGCCTTTGATTGCTGTGCGCGGCTGATAGTCGATGTCATATTGGCTCAACTCAACGGACCAAGTTGAGATCCTTCCCGAGAAATCTGCCTTTCGGAGCAATGATTTTAATGGGAACTCAGTGTAAACCACAACTTTATGGCTCTGGAAATAATGTGGCAATTTTCTAGTTGCTGTCCTTAGTGCTAGGACCAATTTCTCGAGGGGCAAATACCTTGTTTCGGCATCTAACAAAGCTTTGCTCACATAATAGACTGGGATTTGCTCGGATCCCTTATCCCTTAATAGTACTGCACTTACAGCATGCTCAGAAACAGCTAAATATAAAATCAGAGACTCACCTGTTTCTGGAGTCGAAAGAAGGGGAGGAGAGGCCAAATATCCCTTTAGATCCTGAAAGGCTTGTTTACATTCTGCTCCCCATTCGAACCCTTCCCTTTTCTTTAACAGCTGAAAGAAAGGTCTGCACTTGTCACTTGATCGGCTAATAAATCGATTAAGAGCTGCTGCCATCCCAGTTAATCGTTGGACTTCTTTCGTTGTTCGAGGACTTTCCAGATTTTGTAAGGCCTTTATCTGGTCGGGATTTGCCTCTATTCCCCTTAGAGTTACAAGATGGCCCAAAAACTTTCCAGAGCCGACTCCAAACGCACACTTCGAGGCGTTGAGTTTCAACTTGTATTTCCTCAAAATCTCGAAAGCTTCTCTCAAATCTGCAATATGGCCTTGCCCAGATTTACTCTTTACCACCATGTCATCTATGTAGACCTCCATAGTTTTGCCAAGCAATTTTCTAAACATGATGGTCGCCAGTCTCTGATACATTGCCCATGCATTCTTCAATCCAAAAGGCATGACATTATAACAGTACAACCCTCGTGGTGTAATAAAAGACGTCTTCTCCTGATCTGGCCCAAACATTGCAATTTGATGGTATCCTCGATATGCATCGAGAAAACTCATCCGTCCATATCCTGCTGTTGCATCCACCAACTGGTCAATCCTTGGAAGAGGAAAACTGTCTTTAGGACACGCCTTGTTTAAATCTGTGAAGTCAACACATACACGCCATTTTCCGTTCTTTTTCTTGACGACAACAGTATTTGATAGCCACTCTGGATAATAAACTTCCCTTATTGCCTTGGCTTCCAACAAGTGATCCACTTCTTCGATTACAGCGTCAACGTGCTGTACGGCTGCCCTTCGTTTCTTTTGAATGACCGGTTTATGCTGTGGATCTATATTCAAGTGATGGCAAATAACATCTGCATTTACCCCAGGCATCTCCTCTGGTGTCCAAGCAAATACATTGACATAAGTTTTCAAGAAACTTATTAATTCATTCTCCTCCTCTTCTGGCAGCGATTCCCCAATTAGAAAATACTTATCTGGATCAGTCTCGTTGATAAGTGTTTTCTTCAAATCCTCAACTACCCTCTCGGTTGGGTCTTTTCCAATATCCTCAATGGTCGGCAGATCCGGAATTTCCACGGTATTAACATGGTGGGCATTATGGACTCTTTTAATGATGGATACCAAACATTGTTGAGCTATCTTTTGGTTACCTTTGATGTGCTCAATCCCATTAGACCCTGGGAACTTTACCATCTGATGGAAAGTTGAAGAGACTGCCCTCATCTTGTGCAACCATGTCCTTCCTATAATCACGTTATAGGAAGACGGTACATCCACCACTAAGAAGTCGGTTCGTAGCACCACTGTCCCAGCCCGAACAGGCAGAGTTACCTTGCCTAAGGGCCAAACTGCTCCTGCTCCAAATCCGACCAGTGGAGTTGCTGATTGTACCAAATCTTCTTGTGTGAGCCCCAGTTTCTTGAACGCATCGTAGTATAGCACTTCGGTGCAACTCCCTGAATCCACCAGGATTCTCTCCATATCATATTCCCCAACTCGTAGGGTTATGACCAAAGCATCATTGTGAGGTACCTGGACTCCTCCCAGATCTTCATCTGTGAAAACTATGCCCTCGTTACTTGCCCTTTCGTCGCGCCCTCTTTTCTTCCCCAACTGCATTACATGTTGGTTATGTTTTACTTGCCTCTGAAGCAATCTCACCTCATTTCTCGTATAAGGTTCGGCTAATCCATGTATCATATGGATTACCCCTTTTGGAATCTGTTCGTAATCCAATTCCATTGCCTTGTCTTTATCCTTGGAATCTTCTTGGATAAATTCTTTAAGGTAACCTCGTGAGACCAAATCATCAAGATGTCGTTTAAACATCTCACAGTCCTCTGTCATGTGACCCCAATCCTTATGGTAACTGCAGTGCTGATTCGTAGCACGTTTTGCATCTTTATTCCCACCAAGAGTTGGGGGCCATTTGAAGTATGGTTGATTCTTTATTCGATAAAGAATCCTGTAAATGGGTTCTTTCCAAACCGTGTTTATTGAAAAGAATGACTTGGGATCCGGGGCTTGTTTATCCTTGTACTGCTCTTTCTTCGCCTGCCCATAATCTTTCCTTTCACGATAAGTTTTGGGCTCTGGCTTGTCAGCTTTCTTTATAGGCCCCTTTACTTGCTCGGCGGCCAACTTTCCATCCTCTCGTAGGATGTCATCCTCGTTCCTGGCGTGCTGCTCAATCCTCTCCATTAATTTTGCCAATGTCTGCACGGGACTCATGTTTAGAGACTTACGCAGTTCCCCCCGAACAGGTAAACCCGTTTTGAACGTGGCTATTGCGTACTCTTCACTACATCCTTCAATTTCGTTGAAGGTTTCCCAGTACTTCTTTGCATAAGTCCTGATCGGCTCGTCCTCTCCTTGTTTCATAAAAGAAAGACTCTCAAAGGTTTTGGGAGCTTTCCTGCTCGTCAAGAACCGTGCAGTGAATTCCTCGGCCAATTGCACCCATGTTCGGATGGAGCGCGAGCCCAGTTTGTGGAACCAGGACAGAGCAACCTTCCCCAAACTCGACGGGAACATCTTGCACATGATTGCATCATCCCCTTCATGCATAAACATCGCTTGCTGGTAATGCTGTATATGGGCCACGGGATCAGCATCTGTCTCGTAGAGGATGAATGTCCCGTGCTTTACCCTGGTCGGCAATCTAGCCTCCTGTAACTTTCTTGCAAAAGGGGAAGATGCTATATTCTACAGTGCTTTCCGTGCTGCTTCCCGTGCAGTCATGGCTTCATCCTCTGGTCCTTTCTTGGACCTAATTCGTTCCCAATCGGAATCAGGTCTCTCGTACCTGTCCCTATGATGTTTTCTACTCCCTTCTTCTTCGGGGGTAGAACTCCGACCTCTGCTTCTCCTCTTTCTTGGAGATATCCTCCTTCGCTCGGGTGTTCGGATCCTGCTCCTCCCTTTTCGTGGAGAAGTCTTATGTCGCCTCGGGGTCAGACTTCTGCTTCTGCTCCTCCTTCCTCGTGAAGGAGCCTTTTGGTACTGTACCAAAGCGTATTCACTGCCTCTAGAATTTCTTCGAGATAGTCCAGAGTCCTCCGGATGTTCTCTGATTCTTTCTAGTTCTCTGATTTCATGTTCTCGTTTTTTGATCAACCGAGCATACTCCTCAATTTCTCGTCTCTTTTTATCAAGAACGTCTTCGCTACGGAATACACTTCTGGAGTGTGCAATCGATTCATCCCCTCGATGGGATTTAGTCCTTCTCGTGGACTTCGATGCCGTCTCTCCATCTCTATTTCTGGAGTTGCCGTGGATAGTAAGGGGGTGGCCCTTACTCGTGGTCCTTTTGTGTCCTCCTTCGGGCTTTCTCGGAGCCCCGGGTGGAGACTTATCCCCTCCTCCAATTAACACATCCTTTGGGTCGTGTGGCGTTGCTGGCTCTACTTCCACCATGGTCGTATTTCAAAGGGAACTCTTTCGTTTCCCACAGACGGCGCCAATTGTAGGTGGACAAATTCAAGTAGTGCTTTGAACAGCACTGGAATGCAGCGGCTTCACGTGCCTCTTGAATGTAACCCTAATTTGTCAAAGGAATCCTTATCCTGCAAAAACAGACAAGGAGTGAGTGCACCTTTGCCTCTCGTGGCAAAGGCCCTCCGATGCCTTTGTTAGTATTTCGTACTAGTGATCAAACCCTAATTATCAGTAGGAAAGCAAATAGAATGCAGTGTACTGCGTACCTCTCACCTCTAGGTTTACCTCATATTTATAGATTTATGGATGCTTGCTGTCCAAGCATCCATGTTACCATAGGATTCCTAACTCGTATAGGAAACCCAGGATATCAAGGAGTCTCGTTTCCTTTATCAGTTTATGGAAAAGAGTCCTTTTCCTTTAAGAGCCGAACATCCCATAGTTGTTGGGTATCTTTCTCAGATCCTATATTCTTGGGATCTTTATCCCTTTATGGGACATGACTACTCTGGAACTTTCCAGAATGTTCCCTCAAATAGTACTTCTCTCTCTGTTCGGCCATCTCATGGCCGAACAGATGGCCTGGACCAATTACCTCACGTGTTACTGGTCCTAAGGAAACAATTTGAACCATATCCTTTGTAAGGAACTCTCCACTTGTTCGGCTCTCTCTTGCCGAACAAGTTTCTATGAATAGTGGCATCTCATGTCATTTTCCTTGTATTTGGTCCTAATAACGCCTCATGTTATTGCACCGAGAATCGTACAACCTCTCTGGACCATTGACTTCTCATGTCACTGGCCCACAGTGCATTGACCCTTTGTTGACCATGCTCAGGCTT
This sequence comes from Rhododendron vialii, assembly GCF_030253575.1. Lineage (NCBI taxonomy): Eukaryota > Viridiplantae > Streptophyta > Magnoliopsida > Ericales > Ericaceae > Rhododendron > Rhododendron vialii. Next base: position 32,085,270 of record NC_080558.1, read on the forward strand.
ATTTTGCACCTGTTCGGGAATACCTCCCTACACTTTATCGAATAAAGAATCAGCCATATTTTAAATGGCCCCAAAGTCTAGGCGGAGACAAAGATGCAAAACGTGCTACGAATCAGCACTGCAGTTATCACAAAGATTGGGGCCATATGACCGAGGATTGTGAGATATTCAAGAGGCACCCTGATGATTTGGTCTCTCGGGGCTATCTTAAGGAGTTTATCCAGGAGGACCCTAAAGAGAAAGGGAAGGCTATGGAGCTGGGTTACGAGCAAATCCCTAAAGGCGTGATCCATATGATACATGGGTTGGCTACACCTTATACGAGGAGTGAGGTGAGGCTGTTGCAAAGACAGGTCAAACACGATCAGCACGTGATGCGATTGGGAAACAAGAGAGGGCGAGAGACTGATGTATGCAATGAGAGCTTGGCATTCAGTGATGATGACTTGGGGGAGGTCCAAATACCCCACAACGATGCATTGGTCGTAACCCTACGAGTTGGGGAATATGACATCGAGAGAATTCTAGTGGACTCGGGGAGTTGTACAGAGGTATTGTACTATGATGCATTCAAAAAGCTGGGCCTGGCCCAATCAGATTTAGAACAGTCAACAACACCTCTTATTGGGTTCGGTGCAGGAGCAGTCTGGCCCCTTGGAAAGGTAACGTTACCTGTTCGGGCTGGATCAGTGGTGTTGAGAATAGACTTTTTGGTGGTCGATGTCCCATCTTCCTATAACGCGATTATAGGGAGGACGTGGTTGCACAAAATGAGAGCAGTCTCCTCGACTTATCACCATATGGTGAAATTCCCAGGTTCAAATGGGATTGAAGTCCTTAAAGGCAACCAGAAGGTGGCACAACAATATTTGATTTCTATCATCAAAACAGCTCCAAAGGCCCTCCATGTTCATACATTAGAAGTACCAGATCAACCAACCATCGAGGATGTTGGAAGAAGCCCGGCTGAAAAAGTGATTGAAGGATTGGAAAAGATTCAGATCAACGAGACTGATCCTGAAAGATATTTTTTAATTGGGGAATCACTACCAGCAAACGAAAAGGCTGAGTCGATAAGATTTCTAAAGGAGTATATTGATGTTTTTGCATGGGTGCCAGAGGAAATGCCCGGAGTGGATGCAGATGTGATCTGTCACCATTTAAACATTGACCCTCAGCACAAGCCGATCATTCAGAAAAAATGAAGGGTAGCCGTGCAGCATGTAGATGCAGTGATTGAGGAGGTCGATCGATTACTGGAGGCCAAGGCAATACGTGAAGTCTATTACCCAGAGTGGTTATCCAACACTGTTGTGGTAAAGAAGAAGAATGGTAAGTGGCGTGTCTGCGTGGACTTCACAGACCTGAACAAAGCGTGTCCTAAGGACAGTTTTCCTTTACCCAGGATTGACCAACTGGTTGATGCAACCTCTGGTTACGAGCGAATGAGTTTTCTCGATGCATATCGAGGATATCATCAGATTGCTATGTTTGAACCTGATCAAGAGAAGACTTCGTTCATCACACCACGAGGGTTATAATGTTACAGTGTCATGCCGTTTGGGCTGAGGAATGCTGGGGCTACATACCAAAGACTTGCAACCATTATGTTCAAGAAGCTCATTAGGAAGACTTTGGAAGTTTACATAGATGATATGGTGGTAAAGAGTCGAGAAAAAGGAGGGCATATGACTGACTTAAAAGAAGTGTTCGAAATCCTGAGGAAGTATAAACTAAAACTCAACGCCTCGAAGTGTGCGTTTGGAGTTGGTTCAGGAAAATTCCTGGGCCATTTGGTAACTATGAGAGGGATAGAGGCAAATCCCAATCAGATTGATGCCTTACAGAGACTACAGAGTCCCAAAACTACCAAGGAAGTCCAGAGGCTGACTGGAATGGCAGCGGCACTTAACAGATTCATCAGCAGGTCAAGCGACAAATGCAGACCCTTTTTTCAGCTATTGAAAAAGAGGGAGGGATTTGAATGGGGAGCAGAATGTGAGCAAGCTTTCCAGGACCTGAAGAAGTACCTGGCCGAGCCCCCACTGTTGTCAACTCCACAACCTGGTGAGTCTTTAATTCTGTACTTAGCTGTTTCCGAGCATGCAGTAGGTGCAGTTCTGTTGAGGGATTTGGGGATCGAGCAAATCCCTATTTATTATGTTAGCAAGACATTGTTGGATGCAGAGACGAGATATCTGCCTTTAGAAAAACTTGTCCTGGCACTTAGGACAGCCACAAGGAAATTGCCACATTACTTCCAAAGCCATAAAGTTGTAGTATATACTGAGTATCCATTAAAATCACTGCTTCGAAAGGCAGACTTTTCGGGAAGGATCTCGACATGGTCCGTGGAGTTAAGCCAGTATGATCTCGAATATCAGCCACGCACAGCAATCAAAGGCCAAGTGTTGGCAGATTTTGTGGCAGAATTTTCACCCACTATGGCTCCCCTACCTCCTACGAGAAAGGAACAGGTGACAGAGACATCATCCATGAAGGATCAACCTGCAGCCGAACAGGATCCCACGGAGTGGAAGCTATTCGTTGACGGATCAGCATGTAATACTGGTTCTGGAATTGGGGTTGTCCTTTTTCCTCCCCAAGGAGTTCTGATTGAACTATCTGTTCGGCTTGGATTCAGTGCATCGAATAATGTGGCTGAATATGAGGCACTCTTGGCTGGATTAAGAAGTGCAAAGACCCTTAAAGTAGAACGGGTCAGGGTGTATTGTGATTCCCAGCTTGTTGTGAATCAGCTGTCCGGCGAGTACGAGACTCGAAATGAAAAGATGGTGGCCTACGTGCAGGCAGCCAAGGACTTGCTTGATACCTTCGAGTGGGTATATATTGAGCAAATAAGTTCAGGACAGAATGCTCATGCAGATTCCTTAGCTTGGTTGGCTGCAGCTGTACCAACTGAGTTCAAAAGAAGGGTGGCAGTAGAATATCTAAATGAGTCGAGCATTGGGAGGAGTATAGACTTGGTCTTGGACGTGAACCAAGGACCAAGTTGGATGGACCCAATCATGGAGTTCTTACGAGACGAGATACTCCCTTTTGACAAAAAGGAGGCCCATAAGATAAGGGTCAAATCTGCTAGGTTTTGGCTGTCCCCAGAGGGAAAATTGTACAGGAAATCCTTTACAGGCCCATATTTACTATGTGTACATCCTGAGATGGTACAAAAGTTCCTTCATGAAATCCACGAGGGAACATGTGGGAGCCATGCTGGAGGCAGATTTATTGCCCACCAAGCAATTACTCAAGGCTACTGGTGGCCACACATGCAAGAAGATGCAAAGGTGTATGTAAAGATTTGTGAGAAGTGTCAAAAGTTCTCACCAATGATTCGAACACCCGCCGAAGATCTGGTGCCTTTGACAAGTCCCTGGCCTTTTGCTCAATGGGGGATGGATATCGTGGGTCCATTGCACAAAGCAACTGGGAATCGAAAATTCCCGCTTGTAGCAACTGATTATTTTACAAAGTGGATTGAGGCAGAACCACTAGCCAAAATCACTGAACCTATGATAGAAAGGTTCGTGTGGAAAAGCATAATCACTCGTTTTGGGGTCCCTTATTCATTGATCACAGACAATGGATCCCAATTCCAGAAGAAATTCAAGGCTTTTTGTGCCCAATATGGAATAAGAAATTATTATTCCACCCCAGCCTACCCTCAGAGTAATGGGCAAGCAGAGGCGTCTAATAAAACTATCCTTGATGGAATCAAGAAAAGACTGGACAAAGCTAAGGGAAAGTGGCCTAACGAGTTACCATTGGTCCTGTGGGCTCATCGAACAATGCCTAGGAGGTCTACGGGAGAGACCCCCTATTCATTGGCCTATGGAACAGAGGCTGTCATACCTCTGGAGGTAGGCCTGCCGACCAACAGGATCGTTTTGGTTGAAAGTGGAGGCAATGACAGGGCCCTTCAAATCGAGCTTGACCTTGCCGAGGAGAGGAGAGAAAAAGCCTTGGTACATCTTGCTTCTTACCAAGAACAGCTGATGAAAAGCTACAACAAGCATGTTCACCCTCGAGAATTTGGTGTTGGGGACCTCGTGCTACGAAAAGTGCTCGGCAACACCAAGGTGGCTAACGAAGGCAAGTTGGGGGCAAATTGGGAAGGTCCGTATCGAGTGACTGAGATTGTAGGCATAGGGGCCTATAAATTGGTAGATTTGGATGGTAATCCAATTCCGAGGCCTTGGAATGTTCATAATCTACGAAAGTTCTTTGTTTAAAAGAAGCATTCAGTTCTGTTTTAGATTTGCACTACGTGATTGTGTGGGAATTACGAATATAATTCCCTTGTTCTATATTTTAGTTGCAAGGGGTACGAATAAACGCCCTCTTGAGTTTTACCGATTATGAATAAAATCACTTTTTTAGTATAATTGTTATGTTCTAATCTAGAATATTGGTATTTGTTTTAAATACGAACTACGAGATTAGTTTCCCTCATTCGTATTGGGGAGCAGGGTATACAGTTCAGTACGTGAAACTGAAACACAAGTATGAAACACTTGTAAGATTTTCAGTACGTGAAACTGAAAATAAAGTATGAAACACTTGTAAGATTTTCAAAACTTTAAGTAAGTGATACTTAGGCGTTTTTGCGTGAATACATCCAATACACAAGTAGTTCTAAGTACGTAATACTTAGAAGTTATGGTATGAGTACGTGAAACTCAAACGAATGCAAGTACGAGACTCTTGTAAACGTTTATTGGCATGGCTTGAAAACATAACGAGTATATGTTAGCCACATTTGTTCAAGTACGAGAAACTTAAAAACATTAAGTACGTGACACTTAAACACAAGTATGAAACACTTGTGTGATTTTCAAACAGTTAAGTACGTGACACTTAAACACAAGTATGAAACACTTGTGTGATTAAGTATGAGCACACTTATATGCCTTAAAAACCATTCAAGGTGGAACGCTTTTAAGTACGTGAAACTTAAAATTCAGAACAGGAAATCATATGTGAAAGATTTGCTAAAAAGTACGAAATACTTATGCAAACAAATGATGCTTAAACAGTACGAAATACTTAGATTGAAAATTGCATACGAACAGATGCAGCAAACATGGAAGCCGAGCAAAACATAAAAGTTATGCCACGAAGGGCCGAATACCTGTTTTAAAATAAAGTATTGATAGTACTGGTACCACGCAGGGTAAAGAAGGCTATGGTCATGCAAGACCAGCCGGATGATTTTTAAAACTACCTGTTTACTATCTTAATCCAGGTTCTGAACCTCAGGAGGGACATCAGCCTCATCAACAGCAGTAGCAGTTTGTACCTCTGGGATAACAATCTCAGTGGTCACTTCCAGAGCAGATGATTGCACAACGTCATTTTGTGCTTCAACTTGTATTTCTTCATCAACATCTGCAAAATCGTCAATCTGTTGATCAACATCGTCTGCTGGAGCTGCAACTTGGCGACTTGGTAGATCATTCTCAACCCATAGGGGAGAATCCTCAGCAACTCCTGCCTTTGTAAGGCACGCCTCCCAGCAAGCAACCCAGATTTGGTCTTGAATATCAGGCATCTGCTCAACATAACTTGATGTTGTGGCGTCAAAACCCTTCTGATAACCATCTTCAAAGGATGCCTTTTTGGTGCTGTCCATCTCGGCCAAAACTTGATGCAGACTCTCCTCCGTGGTCACAAGCTTGCCCTTTGTCTCAAACAAATCAGCTTTAGCTTTATCTCTCTCTCTCTAATCTCGTGACTGTTCGGATCAGCCTGGTGTTGTCATTTAAAAGCCTGATCCTTTCGGCTTCAGCTTCCTGGAATTTTTGGCCCAGTACGACCATTTTTTGGATAAACTATAGCAAATACCAAAACGCGAGTAACTTTTTTCTTAAAACTTACAAAGATGAAGCTTTAAAAAAGAGAAGTTTTTATTACCTTGATTCCACTGACGAGACCAGTGGACACAAGCCGATCAGGGGGAGACAAAGACTCTTTCTGTAAGTCAACAGGGAGTAGCAACCCTTGGGCCAGAGCAAGTGCTGTCTCCGACGAACTAGCACTATCCCCGACGTGAACGGGACGGTCTCCTCTAGTGAATAGAGGAGTCCATGTTTGAGGAAGTACTTGGGTAGTTGGTGAAATGGGGTGATGTGTTTCGGTGTCTGCTTGAGAAGCAGTACCAGTAGGGTCTTCTGATCTAGGCCGTTTGTCTCTGTGAGCATCACTAGCCTCTATGGTAGTCTCCACTTCACGAGATGAAGTGGAGCGGTTCGAACCTCCTCTGTTACGACGGGGTGCAGGAGGGGCGTTCCCTGTGGAAGCTACCCGACCAGATCCCCGTCCCCGAGAAGAGACGGTGAGGAGAGAGCTGAGGTTTAAAGGCTGACGTGTCATGGTGCTAGAGTTAGGAGAAAATTGAGAGTAACCTGAAGAGGATGATTGACTGGTGTCAAGATTCACTACTGGCTGTTCGGGTTGAAGAGGAATGACCTGTCTGGATCTTCGAACTCTAACTCGAGGTAACGGAACTCCTTCGGAAATAGGGATTTCCCCCAATTGACCAGCTACAGTTACTCCTGCGTTGGCCCTTGTGCTCCTAGGCTGAGGAGCAGTTGATGTGGAGGCAGCACTGGTGCTGGGGTGAGCAAGCCTCCTGTCGATAACACCTCTGTACGCAGGATCGTATCCCAGAAGCACGTCAGCGTCACGACCCCGACCAGCTGTTCGGGTACCAGGCACGCCTTTATATTTTAGGACTTTGTTAATATCCTCTGTTCGGATGTTGCTTGGTGTACGTCTGGGACGATGATTAACGTTTTCAGCTGCAAAATTCAAATCGAAAAACCAAATTTAGTACATGGAAAGGCTACGAGAAAGCAGTAAATGAAGAATTGTAAAAGGGTAAAATCAAGAGCATACGTGGATAGCCCCATATGTGGGGGCAAAGGAGCCCCAGCACTTGGCCATCTTCCCCTAAAGGCTCGAATGCTCCAGTCACATAGAGGAAGTCGATCTCGTGGTCACGAGCAGAATCTGGCAGATTGAGCACGAAGCGCTTCTCTGCTCTCCTAACTTTGAAGTAGTAAGTATTGTACTCAGGGTTTAGTACTATACTATACCACCACTGGATGTCCCAGATTCCTAAATTGGTCTCTAGAATCCCATTTAGGGCTATAGTCCCCATTATCAATCTGAAAACGTTCGTAGAAACTTGCATGGGTGTAAGACGGTACCAGCTTAAAATCTGGCGAAGTAATGGATGAAGGGGGAAACGGACCCCGCCTTCGACAATGGACACGATTGGGATACACATTCTATCCCATGATCCAGCATCCCTATCCGCTCCTAATGGGGCGAGTTCAAGCCCTACGTTTTCAGGAATATTGTATTTTTCTCTAAATGCCGCCATGGCAGCAGGGGTATCACAAAGCTTCCTAAACTTACTGGGTCTAGGAGGGTTGTCATCCGCCATGAGTATATTCAGAAAAGAAGAAAAGATGGAAATGGGTACGAATTGAAACCCTAGAAACGACCCACACAATCTGAGAATGAGATCTCAGATGGAAACCTAAGAAGAAGAAAGGGAATGAGAGCGAGAATCTTATGAGAATATTGTGACGATTCCCTGGAGTGCAATCGAGTTTGCAGACGGCGACAATGGCGGAAAGCTTTAAAGAGAAAAACTGAAAGTTTGAATGTTTTGGATGAAAAACCAAAAAGAGCCCTTTCAGGGGTTTAAGGGTAAGAGACGGAGACGAAACGTCTCCTCTCACGCCGTTGCAGATTAAAGTAACGGAAAGCAGAAACCGTTCTGACACCGTTTCATAGAACGTCGGTTTGAAATTAATGCTAGGCATACGAAAACGTGCCACGTGGAGTCGTTTACCCCGAAATGGTATAATGACAGAGGTGTCAAAAGGCATCAATGAGATATTGAAGATATGACTGCACGGGATCAGAAGAGTCTGGTCTAATTTAAATCCTGTTTCTAAGCATCATATTTTTCCCCCGAACAGTGGTAAATAAATGAAGCTGGGGAGCAATTGTAGGGAGGCATTCCCGAACACATACATTTAGTTGCCGAACACGTGATTACCGGGAGCACGTAGTAAGTATGATAGGACTTACCGCCGGGCAATGTAGTGAGCAGCAATATGGACCAATGATATGAGAAGTCATTGATCCATGCTATTTGTTCGGCAAACTAAGGGCCAAGTTACATGTGAAGTAGATGGTCCAAAACAGACTGTTCGGTTATAAACAGTCGAACAGATGAAGCAAAGAACCAAACACGTGATACGAGGGATCACGAGTTAAAAAGAAATACAAATGGTATGTGGGACCATAGTCTGAATATAGGCAGGACAGTCATCATGCTAAACAAATGTTCGGCAAGATGGACTAGTGACATGAGAAGTCAATGGTCCAAGCAGTCTGTTCGGCAACGAGATGGCCGAACAAAAGAAAGGACTTCAGTCAAATATTGAAGCATAAGGAACATTCTGGAAGAGTCCAAGAAACAATAGTATTCCGATTAGGAATAAGATCCCGAGAATATAGGATCTGATAAAGATACCCAACGAGTATGGGATGTTCGGCTTGTTATGGAAAAGAGTCCTACAAGGATTAAAGTAATGAACTGATTAAGGAAAAGAAAATCCTTGACATCCTGGGATTCCTATACGAGTTAGGAATCCTAGGGCAACACGGATGCTTGGCCAGCAAGCATACGTGAATCTATAAATAAAAGGAAAACCTAGAGGTAAAAGGTACGCAATACATTGCATTCTTATTGCTTTCCTACTGATAATTAGGGTTTGATTGCTAGTACGTGATACTAACTTTGGCATCGGGGGGCCTTTGTCACGAGAGACAAAGGTGCACTCACCCCCTGTCTATTTTGCAGATTAGGGTTCAGACGACGAGTTAGGGTTCCGGTGAAGAGGCACGAATAAGCCGTTGCGATCCAGTTGATTCGAAGTACCAATTGTTTTCATCCCCCTACATCAAGGATTCTCATTTCCTTTATCAGCTTATAGAAAAGAGTCCTTTTTGGATTCTTTTTCAAAATGAGCTGATCATCCCATACTCGTTGGGTATCTTTCTCAGATCCTATATTCATGGGATCTCATCCTTTAACGGAATACCACTGTTTCTGGATCCTTCCAGAGCGTTCTTTTTACTCCAACTTCTGATTGGATTTCTTTCTCTGTTTGGCTATCTCATAGCCGAACAGACTGTCTGGTCCAATCACTTCACTTGTAACTGGTTCTTTAACAATTATTTGGACCATTGCCTTGCATGATGACTGTCCCGTCATCCCTCGTATTACGTGCTTGGTTCTTACTTCATCTGTTCGGCTATATCATAACCGAGTAGTCTGCTTGGACCAGCTACTTCACATGTAACTTGGTCCAATGTAATCGGAATGTCTCTAATTTCCGAACAGTCAGTTTATAGCCATGATTTCTCATATCATTGGCCCTTAATTTGCCGAACAGACAGCATGGATCAATGACTTGCTGTATCATTGGTCCATATCGCTGTTCACCGAACTGCCCGGTCGGTAAGTCCTGTCGTACTTACCACATGCTCCCGAATATCACGTGTTCGGCAACTAAATGTATGTGCTCGAGAATACCTCCCTACAATTGCTCCCCAGCTTCATCCATTTACCACTGTTTGGGGGCAATAAATGAAGCTTAGAAACAGAATTTTATTTAGACCAGACTCTTCTGATCCCGTGCAGTCATAATTTCAATATTTCATTGACGCCCTTTGGCGCCTTCGTCATTATACCATTTCGGGGCAATGACTCCACGTGGCACGTTTTTGTATGCCAATCATTAATTTCGAACTAACGTTCTTTGAAACGGCGTTAGAGCGGTTCTTACTTTCCGTTACTTTAACCTGTAACGGCGTAACAGGAGACGTTTCGTCTCCGTCTCTTGCCTTTTAAACCCCCAAAAGCACTTCTTTTTGGGTTTCTTACCCAAAAAACTCGAACTTTCAGTCGTTTCCCTCTCTAAGCTTTTCGCCATCGTCGCCGTCTTCAAACTCGATTGCATTCCAGGGAATCGTCACAATATTCTTGTAAGATCCTCGTTCTTACTTCATTTCTTCTACTTAGGTCTCCATCTGAGATCTTTATTCTCGGTTTTGTGGGTCGTTTCTAGGGTTCCAATCGCACCCATTTCCAGGTTTACTTTCTTCTCGAATATATCCATGGCAGATGATAATGATAACCCTCCTAGACCCAGTAAATTTAGGAAACTTTGTGAAACCCCAACTGCCATGGCGGCATTTAGGTCTGAGTATAGCATCCCTGATAATGTGGGGCTCGAACTCGCCCCCTTAGGAGCAGATAGGGATGGTGGCTAATGGGATAGAATGTGTATCCCAATCGTGGCCATTGTCGAAGGTGGAGTCCGATTTCCCCTTCACCCATTACTCCGCCAAATCTTAAGCTGGTACCGTCTCTCCCCCATGCAAGTATCAACAAATGTATTTAGGCTGATAATGGGTGTAGTTGCTCTGAATAGGATTTTGGGGACCCAGCTAGGAATTTGGGACATTCAATGGTGGTACAGTATTGTACTAAACCCTGAATATAACACTTTTTACTTCAAAGTTAGGAAAGCAGATAAGCGTCTTGTGCTCAACTTGCCAGATTCTGCTCGGGATCATGAAATCGATTTCTTTTATGTTACTGGAGCCTTTGAGCCACTAGGAGAGGATGGTCAGGTGGTGGGCCTCCACTGCCCCCACATATGGGGATACCCACGTATGCTCCTCATTTTGTATCTTTGCAATTTTTCGTTTACTGCTTTCTCATAGCTTTTCTATATGTCTAACTTTGGTTGTTTTCAATTCGGATCTCGCAGCTGAAAACGCTAACCATCGTCCCAGACGTGTACCAAGCAACGTCCGAACAGAGGACATTAATACGATTTTAAAGTACACAGGTGTACCGGGCACCTCTTCAGCTGGTCGGGGTCGTAACGCGGAAGTGCTGCTGGGGTACGACCCTTCATATAGAGGGGTTATAGACAGAAGGCTTGCCCATCCTAGTACCAGCGCTGCCTCTACTTCTACATCAACGGCTCCCCAACCACGTATTTCAAGACTTCAAGCTGGTGTTACCATTGCTGGTCAACTTGGAGAAATTCCTATTTCAGAAGGAGTGCCGCTTCCCCGCTTGAGACTTCGAAGACCCTCCCAAAGACAGGTCATTCATCATCAACTCGAACAACCAATATTAAATCTCGACACCAGCCAATCGTCCTCTTCTGGATATTCTCCTTCTCCTCCAAACTTAGCAAGTATGTCTCGTCAACCTCTAAATTTAAGTACTTTACTTACCGTCTCAGCCAGAGGACGTGGTGCTGGCCGGGCAGCCTCTTCTGGTCTTACTCCCCCACCACCCCGTCGAACCAGGGGTGGTTCTGCTCGGTCTTCCTCTTCCCCTCATGAAGTGGACACTACAGTAGAGGCCAGTGAGGCTCACAGAGACAAACGACCTAGGGAAGATGACCACACTGGCTCTGCTTCTCAAGCAGGTACTAAAACTCACCTCCCTATTTCGCCAACTGCCCAAATCCTTCCACAAACGTGGACTCCTCCATTTATTAGAGGAGATCGTCCCGTTCACGTTGGGGACAGTGCTGGTTCATCCGAAACAGCTCTTGCCCTAGCTCAAGGGTTGCTGCTCCCTGTTGACATGCAAAAGGAGTCCAGATCTGCGCCTGACCGGCTTGTTTCCACTGGACTCGTCAGTGGTATCAAGGTAGTGTAATCTTGATCTTTCCTTTCAGTTATATGTGAGTTCTTATGTATATTTTGTATACTTCATATCATGAATTTGCTACACTCGTTACTTACTATTCGGTGTTTTGCCAGTTTATTCAAAAAATGGTCACTTTGGGCAAAAAGTACCAAGAAGCTGAGACCGAAAGGATCAAGCTGCTAAATGACAACACGCGGCTGCTTCGGACAGTTGCTCGTTTGGAAAGAGAGAAAGACAAAGCCAAAGCTGACTTTGAAGGAGCTAAGGGCAAGCTGGAGATTGCTGATGAGGGCCTAAATCAGGCTTTGTTGGAGATTGATAACACCAAAAAAGCTTCTTATGAAGAAGGGTACTAGAAGGGTTTTGATGCCACAACAACAAGTTACGTCGAACAGATGCCAGCTATACATGACCAGATCTGAATTGCATGCTGGGAGGCATGTCTGACCAAATTAGGGGTTGTTGAGGATTCACCCTTCTGGGTTGACAATGATCTGCCGAGCACCCTTTCTCAAAACATTCAGGAACCAGCAGGACATCCAGAGGACGACATCGAACAGCAAATTGAAGAATTTGCTAATGCTGAGGAAGACACACCCACAGGTGTGCACCCTGCTCAATCTCTTGCTCGGGTTTCGACCCTTGAGCCCATAAACTTGGAGGAGAATGCAATCGAAGATGGTGCTGATACTGAGATCAACACTAACACTCCAGAGGTCCAGAATGTGGACTGAGCTGGTGAGAACATGAACTTTTTGAGTTTTGGTTGCTGGTCCTGCGTGATCATAAACATGTTTTGGCCCTGTGAGGCACCAGTACTATCAATACTTTGTTTAAGACAGGTATTCGGCCCTTTGTGGCATTTGCTCGGCTTCCCTTTTTGTTGCATCTGTTCGGATGCAAATCAGTTTAATCTAAGTATTTTGTACTTTGATCATTTTTTAATCATATACATTGCTTGTTTGCATAAGTATTTCGTACTTTTAGCAAATCCTACAAACATGATTACTTGTACTGAATCTAAGTTTCTCGTACTTAAAATCATTTGCTTCTCAGTTTCTCGTACTGTTGACAAGTTTATTTCATACTTGTATTTTTCACGTAAATACATACAAGTGTATTCATACTTGTTAAGTATCTCGTACTGAAAATATGTTAAGTGTCACGTACTTTAAATTGTTGCAACAGACTGTTTACAAACAATCATACAGATGTTAAGTGTCACGTCCTCGATTTTTAACATAAATATAAAAGGGTTTTCCACAATAAAACCTCACGATTAACCGTACCATGCCCCCAAAAAGGGTTTGACGCTTCCAATCCCATAAATTACACTTCTTTGTCCAAATGTTTACAAAAGTACATCATCGGCTCAACGGCCCCCAAAATATACAAAAGTGTCAAATGAAGTTACAAATACATCTTCCAAAAATAGGTTTACAAAGATGGGTAAGTAACTCTCCGATGTTAGCTTTCAAAACCGCGTCCACATCCAAGCACTCCAAACATGTTGCTACTGCCTTGTGTTAGTACCTGAAAATGATGGAGGGTCTGAGCTACACTAGCCCAGTAGAAAGCTTTAATCTAACAATGTATGCATGTGAAATGTAGGAATAGTCACGAGATGAACAATGGCAGCAAGATCAAACGGATGGACAATAATAGCAATTTGAATCCATTACTCCATTTCAAAACCAATCGTGAGTCTTACCGAACAAACTTAAAAAGAAACACCATATGTCAAGACGTGTCTCGTACATGTGTCATGAGCCGAAGCTCTAACTGGGCCAATTAAAGGACCCCAATGTCCTCTGCCAGGCTCTTTACCCTTTCGGGATGTCCTGAAATATCAATTATGAGCTTATAACTCATACCAGGCCAATTAAAGGACCCCAATGTCCTCTGCCAGGCTCTTTACCCTTTCGGGATGTCCTGATATGTTCTCGTCGTGTCCGTAAGTTTCAATATCCTTTTATCAACACGTTCGTATTGTTCAAATCCAACTTTGATTTATAAAACGACTTTCGTAAAATCAAGTTCAAATGAGCTTTAAGATCATAGATACATCCAACGAAGTCATTTGGTACGAGTAATCAAGTTAAGGGATCATTCGGGGAGTATTAGAATGGGTTGGAAGTGATTGGAACCCAAAACGGTGAAGTTTGAAGCAAAACTGTAAAAGCTGGAGATAAGCCAAAGGTATCGATACCAAGGGAAATGGTATCGATACCATTTGGTCCAGAATCATTCCAGACGCAAGGGTATCGATTACAAGAGCCAAAGGTATCGATAACAATAGGTTTTCTGGGTTTTGGGGTTCAAAGGTATCGATAACAATAGGTTTTCTGGGTTTTGGGGTTCAAAGGTATCGATACCTATGAAGATGGTATCGATAACAACAGGTTTTCTGGGCTTCGTAACGTAAAGGTATCGATAACGATTACCAAAGGTATCGATTACATAGCTGTTCGAGCAGATTTTCTGCAGATTTCAATGGGTTTCTCAACAACAACAACCACAACAATATCAACAACGATCAATGGCGAGAATCAAGTTACAAGAAACAAGTCATAAACATATATTGATAGTTAGAACTCCCTACCTCAAAGATCGAAGAACGAATTCAAAGAATTTCCAAGCCCTAGCCCCAAATCTTGAAACCGAACGGAATATGCCTCCACCGAGCTCAAACCAGCGATAAACGAGCTCTACTACGCAATGTAATGAAGGATTGAAGGTTGTTTTGTGAAGGCTCTAGGGTGATTTTGGGTGAGAGCAAGAGAGACGGTGAGAGAGCCGAGAGAGGAGAAGAGGACGGGAGAGTGAGAGAAAAGAGGATGGGGAATTTTATTCCCTATGCTCACACACATATATGTTATACACACACTTAGCACAAATCACACGCTCACCCTTCAAATGCAACACTTTATCACATTAATCCCAATTCTCTATAACTCAAATCAATTTCCTCCTTTTATTCCTTATAAAACATTTAAATAGATTTTATAAATTTACGGGTCCTTACATTAAGTTTCACGTACTCAACCAAATTTAAGTTTCACGTACTTGAATTAGTGTGGCTTAACATATACTCGTTTATGCTTTAAGCAAGTTAATAAACTTTTTACAAGTGTCTCGTACGTTAAAGTCCATACAAGTGTTTTCATACTTGTATTCGTTAAGTTTCATGTACTTAAAGAATCATACTTGCGTTTAAGTTTCACGTACTTAAACAAGGCATACAAGTGTGCTCATACTTGTTAAAGTTTTTTGAAAATCACACAAGTGTTTCATACTTGTGTTTAAGTGTCACGTACTTAACTGTTTAAAAATCACACAAGTGTTTCATACTTGTGTTTAAGTGTCACGCACTTAACTGTTTGAAAATCACACAAGTGTTTCATACTTGTGTTTTAAGTTTCACGTACTTAACTGTATACCCTGCTCCCCAATACGAATGAGGGAAACCAATCTCGTAGTTCGTATTTAAAACAAATACCAACAGTTATACTAGAACACAACAGTTATACTAGAAAGTGACTTTATTCAAAATCTGTAAAACTCAAGAGGGCTGTATTCGTACCCCTTGTAACTAGAATAATCAAAACTAGAACAAAGGAATTATATTCGTAATTCCCACACAAGTACGTAGTGCAAATCTAAAACAGAACTTAATCATTCTCTTAAACAAAGAATTTTCGTAGATTATGGACATTCCAAGGCCTCGGAAGTGGATTACCATTTAAATCTGCCAATTTGTAGGCCCCTATACCAACAATCTCGGTAACTCGATAAGGGCCTTCCCAATTGGCCCCCAACTTGCCTTCATTGGCCACCTTGGTGTTGCCGAGCACTTTTCGTAGTACGAGGTCCCCAACACCAAACTCTCGAGGGTGAACAAGCTTGTTATAGCTCTTCATTAGCTGCTCCTGGTAGGAAGCCAGATGGACCAATGCCCTTTCTCTCCTCTCCTCGGCGAGATCAAGCTCGATTTCAAGGGCCCTGTCATTGCCTCCACTTTCAACCAAAACGGTCCTGTTGGTCGGCAAACCGACTTCCAAAGGTATGACAGCCTCTGTTCCATAAGCTAATGAATAGGGGGTCTCTCCCGTAGACCTCCTAGGCGTAGTTCGGTGTGCCCATAAAACCAATGGTAACTCGTCAGGCCACTTCCCTTTAGCTTTGTCCAGCCGTTTTTTGATCCCGTCAAGGATAGTTTTATTAGACGCCTCTACTTGCCCATTACTCTGAGGGTAGGCTGGGGTGGAATAATAATTTCGTATTCCATACTGGGCACAAAAAGCCTTAAACTTCTTCTGAAATTGTGATCCATTGTCTGTGATCAAAGAGTAAGGGACCCCAAAGCGAGTGATAATGTTCTTCCACACGAACCTTTCTATCATGGGTTCAGTGATTTTGGCCAATGGTTCTGCCTCAATCCATTTGGTAAAATAGTCAGTTGCCACAAGCAGGAATTTTCGATTCCCAGTCGCTTTGTGTAGTGGACCCACGATGTCCATTCCCCATTGAGCAAACGGCCAGGGACTTGTCAAAGGCACCAAAACCTCGGCGGGTGTTCGAATCATTGGTGAGAATTTTTGACACTTCTCACAAATCTTCACATACACCTTTGCATCTTCCTGCATGTGTGGCCACCAGTAGCCTTGGGTAACTGCTCGGTGGGTAATGGATCTGCCTCCAGCATGGCTCCCACATGTTCCCTCGTGGATTTCATGAAGAAATTTCTGCACCATCTCAGGATGCACACATAGCAAATATGGGCCTGTAAAGGATTTCCTGTATAACTTATCCTCTGGGGACAGCCAGAACCGAGCAGATTTGATTCTTATCTTGCGAGCCTCCTTTTTGTCAGGAGGGAGTATCTCGTCTCGTAAGAACTCCATGATTGGGTCCATCCAACTTGGTCCTTGGTTCACATCCAAGACCAAGTCTACGTTCCTCCCAATGCTCGGCTCATTCAGATATTCTATTGCCACCTTCCTTTTGAACTCAGTTGGGACAGCTGCAGCCAACCAAGCTAATGAATCTGCGTGAGCATTCTGTCCAGAGCTTATCTGTTCAATATACACCCTCTCGAAGGTATCAAGCAGGTCCTTGGCTGCCTGCACGTAGGCCACCATCTTTTCATTTCGAGTTTCATACTCGCCGGACAGCTGGTTCACCACAAGCTGTGAATCACAATACACCCTTACCCGTCTTGCTTTTAGGGTTTTTGCACTCCTCAATCCAGCTAAGAGTGCCTCGTACTCTGCCACAGTATTTGACGCACTAAAGCCTAGCCGAACAAATAGCTCCAACATCACTCCATCAGGGGGAAAAAGCACAATCCCAATCCTTGACCCTGTGTTACATGCTAATCCGTCAACATACAGTTTCCATTCCAAGGGATCCTGTTCGGCTGGGGGTTGATTCTTTATGGGCGATGTCTCTGTTGCCTGCTCCTTTCTCGTAGGAGGTTGGGGAGCCACCATGGGAGAAAACTCCGCCACAAAATCAGCCAACACTTGGCCTTTGATTGCTGTGCGTGGCTGATAATCGAGATCATATTGACTTAACTCCACGGACCACGTCGAGATCCTTCCCGAGAAGTCTGCTTTTCGTAGCCGTGATTTCAATGGAAACTCAGTGTAAATCACAACCTTATGGCTTTGGAAGTAATGTGGCAGCTTCCTCGTGGCTGTCCTAAGTGCCAGGACAAGTTTTTCTAAAGGCAGATATCTCGTTTCCGCATCTAGCAATGTCTTGATAACATAATAAATAGGGATTTGTTCCATCCCTAAAGTCCCTTAACAGAACTGCACTTACTGCATGCTCTGAAACAGCTAAATACAGAATTAAAGACTCACCTTGTTGCAGTGTTGACAAAAATGGGGGCTTGGCCAGATACTTCTTCAGGTTCTGGAAGGCTTGTTCACACTCTGCTCCCCATTCAAATCCCTCCCTCTTTTTCAGCAATTGAAAAAAGGGTCTGCACCTATCACTTGACCTGCTGATGAATCTGTTAAGTGCTGCTGCCATTCCAGTCAGTCTCTAGACTTCCTTTGTGGTTTTGGGACTTTGTAGCCTCTGTAGGGCAGCAATCTGATCGGGATTAGCCTCTATCCCTCTCATGGTTACCAAATGACCCAGGAACTTTCCTGAACCAACTCCAAACGCACATTTCGAGGCGTTGAGTTTCAATTTGTACTTCCTCAAGATTTTGACAACCTCTTTCAAATCAGCTATATGCCCCTGTTTATCCCGACTTTTTACCACCATATCATCTATGTAAACTTCCATAATCTTGCCAAGCAATTTCTTGAACATGATGGTTGCAAGTCTTTGGTATGTTGCCCCAGCATTTTTTAGCCCAAACGGCATAACACTATAGCAGTACAACCCTCGTGGCGTGATAAACGAAGTTCTCTCTTGATCAGGGCCGAACATAGCAATTTGATGATACCATCGATATGCATCGAGAAAACTCATTCGCTCATAACCAGCGGTTGCATCAACCAACTGGTCAATTCTTGGAAGAGGAAAACTATCCTTTGGGCACGCTTTGTTGAGGTCTATGAAGTCTACGCAGACACGCCACTTCCCATTCTTTTTCTTCACCACAACGGTGTTGGATAACCATTCTGGGTAGTAGACCTCGCGTATCGCTTTAGCCTCCAGTAAACGATCGACTTCTTCTATTACTGCATCCACATGTTGCACGGCTGCCCTTAGTTTTTTCTGAATGACCGGTTTATGCTGGGGATCAATGTTTAAATGATGACAGATCACATCTGCATCCACTCCCGGCATTTCCTCTGGTACCCAAGCAAATACATCAATATATTCCTTCAGAAATCTTATTGACTCAGTCTTTTCTTCTGCTGGTAATGATTCCCCAATTAAAAAATATCTTTCAGGATCAGTCTCGCTTATCTGAATCTTTTCCAAACCTTCAACCACTTTTTCAGCCGGGCTTCTTCCAACATCCTCGATAGTTGGTTGATCCGGTACTTCTAACGTATGAACATGGTGGACCTTTGGGGCTATTTTAATGATGGAGATCAAACACTGTTGAGCCACTTTTTGATTGCCTCTGAGCACTTCAACCCCATTCGATCCTGGGAACTTTACCATTTGATGATAAGTCGAGGAAACTGCCCTCATCTTGTGCAACCATGTCCTTCCTATAATCGCGTTATAGGAAGAGGGAACATCGACTACTAAGAAATCTGTCCTCAATACCACGGTTCCAGCCCGAACAGGTAGTGTTACCTTTCCAAGGGGCCAGACTGCTCATGCACCGAAGCCGATCAGGGGTGTTGTAGATTGCTCTAAATCTGTTTGGGCCAACCCCAGCTTCTTGAACGCATCGTAGTACAACACCTCTGTACAACTTCCTGAGTCCACAAGGATCCTCTCAATGTCATATTCCCCAACTCGTAGGGTTACGACCAATGCATCGTTGTGGGGTATTTGGACCTCTCCTAGGTCATCATCACTGAATGCCAAGTTCTCATTGCATACATCAGTCTCTCGTCCTCTCTTGTTTCCCAATCGCATCACGTGCTGATCATGCTTGACTTGCCTTTGTAACAGCTTAACCTCATTTCTCGTATAAGGTGTGGCCAACCCATGTATCATATGGATTACTCCTTTAGGGTTTTGCTCGTAACCCAGCTCCATAGTTTTCCCTTTCTCTTTTGGATCCTCCTGGATAAATTCCTTGAGATAGCCTCGAGAGACCAAATCATCAAGGTGCCTTTTGTACATCTCACAGTCCTCGGTCATATGGCCCCAATCTTTATGATAACTGCAGTGCTGATTCGTAGCACGCTTTGCATCATTGTCTTCGCCTAGACTTGGTGGCCATTTAAAATATGGCTGATTCTTTATTCGATAAAGAATCCTATATATTGGCTCCTTCCAAACCGTAGTGATGGAAAAGAAAGATTTGGGGTCAGGAGCTTGCTTATCCTTGTACGGCTCTTTCTTAGCCGGCCCATACTCCCTTCTCTCTCTATAAGTCTTGGGCTCTGGCTTATCCACCTTTTTGGCAGATGCTTTCGGCTATTCGGCAACTGTCCTGCCATCCTCACGGAGTATGTCATCCTCCATTCTGGCATGTTGCTTTATTCGTTCCATCAATTTAGCCAAAGTGGCTACCGGATGTTTATTCAATGATCGGTGTAGCTCCCCCCGAACAGGTAAACCAGTCTTGAAGGTGGCTATTGTGTATTCCTCACTGCAACTTTCAATTTTGTTGAAAGTTTCCCAGTACTTCTTTGCATAATCCCTGATTTGCTCGTTCTCCTCCTGTTTCATGGTGGAAAGACTCTCAAAGGTCTTTGGGGCTTTTCTGCTTGTCAAGAACCGAGCAGTGAATTCCTCGGCCAACTGCCTCCATCCTCGTATGGATCGTGGGGCCAGTTTATGAAACCAGGATAAAGCCACTTTGCCAAGACTGGAGGGAAACATCTTGCACAAGATGGAATCATCCCCTTCATGCATAAACATAGCTTGTTGATAATGTTGTATGTGAGCCACGGGATCCGTATTTGTCTCGTAAAGTACGAACGCACCGTGCTTCACTCTGCTCGGCAACCTAGCCTCCTGTAGCCTCTTTGTAAATGGGGAGGCCGCAATATTACTTAATGCCTTGCGTGCTGCTTCTCGTGGAGTCACTGTCCCATCCACGAACTCCTTGGACTTATGAGCCGTGGCTTTGGCCCAATCAGCATCAGGTCTCTCGTACCTATCTCGATGGTGTTTCCTTGTTCCCTCCTCTTCGGGGGTGGAACTTCTGTCTTTGCTTCTCCCTTTTCGTGAAGAAGCCCTTCTCTCGGGTGTTCGGCTTTTACTTCTTCTTCCCCTTTTTCGTGGAGAAGCCTCATAACGCCCTATGACAGGACTTCTGCTCCTTCTCCTTCGTGAATGGGTCTGCTTATGGACTACCAGCGTTCGTCCATCCCTTTGGGAATGCCTACGAGAGAGTCCAGAATCTTCTGGGTGCTCTCGTACCCGCTGCAACTCCTGTATCTCATACTCTCGTTTTTTAATTAAACGAGCATACTCCTCGATTTCCCTTCTCTTCTTATCAAGGACATCGTTATCATCGTGTATACTCTTTGAACGGGTAACTGACTCTTCTCTTCGATGAGACCTACTCCTTCTCGTGGAGCCAGTAGTAGTTTTGTCTCCTTTTTCCTTGGAGTTACCTCTGTCATGTCTACCAATGGGCTTTCTCGGAGCGCCTGGTGGGGATTTATCTCTTCCCCCACCCAACTGGTCCTTTGGACTAAATGGAGTAGCTGGATCCTCTTCCATCGTACTTACTTTTTAAAAGGGAACTCGTTCGTTTCCCACAAACGGCGCCAATTGTGGGGGGATGAAAACAATTGATGCTTCGGATCAATTGGATTGCAACGGCTTGTTCGTGCCTCTTCACCGGAACCCTAATTCGTCGTCGGAACCCTAATCTGCAAAATAGACAGGGGGTGAGCGCACCTTTGCCTCTCGTGGCAAAGGCCCTCCGATGCAAAAGTTAGTATCACGTACTAGCAGTTAAACCCTAATTATCAGTAGGAAAGCAATAAGAATGCCAAGTATTGCGTACCTCTTGCCTCAAGGTTTACCTAATATTTATAGATTTTCGTATGCTTATTGCCCAAGCATCTCTGTTGCCATAGGATTCCTAACTCGTATAGGAAACCCAGAATATCAAGGATTCTCGTTTCCTTTATCAGCTTATAGAAAAGAGTCCTTTTTGGATTCTTTTTCATAATGAGCTGATCATCCCATACTCGTTGGGTATCTTTCTCAGATCCTATATTCACGGGATCTCATCCTTTAACGGAATACCACTGTTTCTGGATCCTTCCAGAGCGTTCTTTTTACTCCAACTTCTGATTGGATTTCTTTCTCTGTTTGGCTATCTCATAGCCGAACAGACTGTCTGGTCCAATCACTTCACTTGTAACTGGTTCTTTAACAATTATTTGGACCATTGCCTTGCATGATAACTGTCCCGTCATCCCTCGTATTACGTGCTTGGTTCTTACTTCATCTGTTCGGCTATATCATAACCGAGCAGTCTGCTTGGACCAGCTACTTCACATGTAACTTGGTCCAATGTAATCGGAATGTCTCTAATTTTCGAACAGTCAGTTTATAGCCATGATTTCTCATATCATTGGCCCTTAATTTGCCGAACAGACTGCATGGATCAATGACTTCCCGTATCATTGGTCCATATCGCTGTTCACCGAACTGCTCGGTCGGTAAGTCCTGTCGTACTTACCACATGCTCCCGAATATCACGTGTTCGGCAACTAAATGTATGTGCTCGGGAATACCTCCCTACACTACTCACCCATATCTAGAGAGATAAAAGCAAACAAAAATCTATTTGACATAATTGAAATAACAAAACTAGAAGAAAATTAGAGATTAAGATAGATCGGGAGAAAATAAACAACTTTAATTAAAGCGACAATATCAAAAACTAACAACTAAAGGCAGAAATTGAAATATTCAAAACTGAAAAAATGAAGAACACTCAAGAACAATTTGAATTGCAATGAAATCTAATCTAAATCTAGAAATTATGCTACTTGAATCTATCTACTTGTTGTTTTTCAAAAATGACATAAGCTTTTATATCTTTGAAGATTCGCGCCTGGAATATTCCCCAGATGCTCTGAAGATTCGCCTCTAAGGCCTTCGGCATCGATGGCAACGGCCTTAGAGTGCTCTACTATGGGGCTCGGCATCGATGTAACACAATACATCCCATCGATGCCGAGATGGTTAAGGGACTGGACCGCTAAGGGGCTTGGCATCGATGGACCTTATTCCTTGACATCGATGCCGAGATCAATAGCTCGATGTTTGGCCGTCATCCTTTGCCTTGGCTGCCTGCCTCTTTGCTCGGGTAATTCTGCTTCTGCAGTTTCCACAGCACCAAACAGCTTTCACAGCATCTTATTTTCATTCTCGAAACTTAAGTAAAGATTGTATTTTAAACCTTTCTTTTATCTTTTCTTTACTTTAATTTATTTAATGAAAATAAGGAAGTACCCCCCATTTGAAAACAATGGCATTACCAGAATTTTGAGATTTCAATCCAATCAAAATGTTGACCCTTAGCTTTTAGTGTAAAACAGAAAACAACACACTTTTTTATCGAATAAATGACTTAAAACATGACCTTAATCTTTGAATAAAACCTTGCAATTTTGAAGTTGCTCTTAGAAAAATTCAAGGATCAATTACCGCCATTTTTTATCTCGAAAATCGATATTTTTTCGAAAAGTGATTTTTCCATACTTAGACAGATTTTCAGGGGCCGACAGGGTCTTCATTGGTTCCTCGGGTACTTGGACGCACTCGGGCCATGGATGATGTCAAAATATGTCTTATTCACACGATTTACCTGAAAGCACTAAAAACATACCTTATGAGTAAACGCAATTAAGAAGCAACTAATTAAGCGATGAAATTAACTAAAACTAGATACTAGCGCACCCTGCATTGCATTAACGGGTGCTTATCAGTAGTCTTATTGCTCTGTCTCGGATTGTCTTTGATAAGGAGATTGGCTCTGATTCCCAATGGATGGAATTCAACCTACCGGACACGACCTACCCGTGATTGTTGGAGTTCTTTATGTCGAAGAAGGATCGATCCCCAACGACGATGATCTGTCCACGATTGATTATTCCCCAAAAGAGTCTGCCTCGGCATTTAATGATGGTCCGCCCATCTTCGATCTCTTGATGCATGGTATTTTTATATACATGCCTGCATTTTCTATTTTGTTTTCCTATGGATAGCCTTGAGGGGTGTCTAGAAATTTTTGACATTACTCGTACCAACTCAATGGTGCTTCGCGTGCCGTCAAAGAGGGATTACTGTAGACACCCCAATCTAGACTTTCCAGATTAGTTTACTTTCGGTCTTTGATTCCCCGATAACGAAAAGGATCAAGAATACCACCGGGAATGATATCATGATTGAGCTTTGAGCGTTTGACCCCCTCTTAAACCTAACCCAGCCTAAGCTTGAAACCTACCTGCACGCATTGGTCCAAAACCATGGTGCGCTGGTCCAAGTGCCACATGTTGGTCATCGGTCAACTTTAACCGTCGACCAGCAGAGTCATTTGGACCCGCGTGCGCAGGTCACCAACCAGCGCGCGCTGGTCAAAACCCTTGTCCCATCACCTTTATTCAGCCATGATCACAGGACTTTTAGGGCACCCTTGACCCTGTTTATTCGTCTGAGGAGTGATACTTAGACAAGGGGCTGTCCCCCCTCTCTCACACACCTCCCATCGACCTTTATTGAAGGAGAAGACTTGTTTGCCAAGCCAAACTAGCCATTACTTGGCTAGTTACTTCTCTCCTATACCCCTCCATCCTCTATAAATACCCCCCATGCACCTCATGCTAAAGGGTTACAAAAAAAGGCTACCAAAAAATTCCGAAGGCAAACCCCTAACCAAAGCTTCTTGTTCATCTCTTTCTTGAGTAAGAAAGCCATTGACAAGTAGCACTACATACATCCATCCTTCCATACATCCAACAAAACCTCAACTTAAAGCTCAAATATCTTTCAAATCCAAAAATCGAAGGTATAGCACCTTTGTACTACTTTCTGTTTTGATCCCTGAGGGGGGGGCTGGTAGGGTCAATGCTGGTAATCAATACCAGGTCCTGGCCCTAAAGCTAGCAAGATTTCAAAACCGTACTGACAAGAACCAGCGCATGCCGGTTGTATGTATGCACCCCACATTGTAGCTGCGTGCGCACGTCTTGCGTGGGGACTGGTGTCTCGTTGTTTTATGCTCTTCTTCCCATATACTTCACTGCAAGCATGATAAAAAATAATTTATTACTTTCCTAAATTAGAACTGTTAGTTTTGAGTTCAATATTCATATCTGCTGCAATAGAATACCCTTAGGGCCTTTCTGAACATGTCTCAGAACCCAGAACTATGTAAACCAAGCACTGGTTCAAGAATTCAAACCTGTGCGCAGCAGTGGGAGACCCGTGCGAGTATGTCAATCTCTGATTTGTGGCTTGCCTTGCATGGGTAACTAGGCTTTAGCCCTTGTTTAATCCCCCACACTGTATAGTAACTGCCTATAAACTGCTTGGTTTGTCCTGGGTGTGCACTGGTCACTTTCAGAGCCCAGACGGTTGAAAATAAGAGCTGTGGGGTTTAAGCTTACTAGCGCGCGCGTGTCTTGGGTTAGCGCGCGCAGGTTTAATTAGCATGCAGTGACTTGGTCGGTGCATGCTGGTTTCTTCCCGCGCATGTCACTCCAAAGTAGTGGCCTTCCAGTCTGTTTAAACTCCCACAGGAGTTTGTTTTCATCTTATACTAATTGTTTTCAATAAAGCGAGCATGCTATCGATCACATACTGCCAACATGTTACAGTTTTAGTCCCTTATACTATTCCCCCGCCTAATTGGCTAAAAATTGATTAGTGAGAGAGAAGCACAAATGTTTTATAAATGCCCGAGCAGAGACCGATCTCCGGATTGGGCGAGAGGGGTGCCTTAAAACCCTTGCCCTCTCGTAACATGGCTCCCAAACCTCAGATATCAAGGTGACAACGGACCAGTCTATGCCTTTTCAAAATCAAACAACGTAGCAAACGTTTCAAGTTCGGTTCCTTGGGTGGCATACCTTCAAACCCAAGTGGCGACTTTGAATTGTGCGTTTCGTCGCGCTTCAAAAAGGGGCGCACCCGCATCATCGCGATACGATTTTCGGGGCGTGTGCCCATAGGTGTCGTGTCCATTTGTTGTAGTTTCCAAAACCCAAGGTCCACTATTTAATTTCAACGGGACAAAAATAGCCTCACTTGCAGAATACACATCTTCTCATCGTCATCTTCATTGTTAAAACCTGAACGCCACGATCCACCAATGGCCACAATCACCGCACCACCACCACCATGCTGCCAACCTCTTTTGCCCTTCCTTGCCTAGGCCCAGTCACTCGGCGCAGTAAAAAAATTGCCGAAAAATTCATTTTTACCCATGACATTCCACTTTCTCTCTCTACAAATTAGGCCGTCGTTGGTGATGATGCACGACAGCTGGCGATGGCGAGAGACCATCGTGTCTCTCTCTCTCTCTCCTCAATCTAGATCTGAAAATCTCAGCCTCCATGGTAACAATTGTCAATGGGGAAACTCTCGTCTGCATCAACGAGCTCCTTAGAGTCTTAGAGTCGTTGCCGGAAAGTTGCAGTCGCCGGTAGGGGAGGAGGAGGTACGAAGTCCGTCAAGAGAGAGAAAGAGAAGTTCCCTTCTAGGAGCTATGGAGTTCACTAGTTTACTAAAGAACTTTGCACACCATTTGTTCATCGAAATTCCTAATAGAAGAACCAATATAGCAAAAGAGGACTAAGTTGATCTGACTGATCCAAACCTCCTTGCATATAGTTTCTTGGTGATGTTACTAGTCATTTATTTTTGTGCTTTTATAAAAAATCACCAACTGTTCGGCTTCAATATTCATATCTTAAAATCTCGTGAATGCTCACTAAAATAATTCTATTACACTTTTACTAGTTTGATACCATTGGTATGCTGTAGTTCATAGCAGAATACAAAGCTTGAAATCTCATGTATATGTAGTTCATAACTGAATACCATTTCTATGTATGTTTTCTAATATTGTTATTGAAGGTAGTGATACCTCACTAGTTTGGACACCGAAAACTACTAACATCCACGGACGGGATTTGGACACCAAAAACTACTAACATCCACGGGATTTGGACACCAAAAACTTCACAAAAATCGGCACTTTGTTATGAAAACTAGTGAACATTTTCTAGATTTGAGCAAAAAAACACTTTTCAAAAAAACTAGCGACACTTCACTAGATAATATCTAGTGGGCATTCACAACGTGTTTTGGAAACTGACACTTGTTATTCCTCTAGATTTGAGCATAAAACACTTTTTAAAAAACTAGTGAAACTTCACTAACTAGTGAACATTACAAAAAATACTAGATTTGAAAACTAGTGAACATTCTCTAGATTTGAGCAAAAAACACTTTTAAAAAAAACTAATGATAGTTCACTAGATAATATCTCGTGGGCATTCACAAGATATTTTGGATATTGTTGTTAGAAAAACTAGTGAGCATCCTCTAGATTTAAGCATAAAACACTTTTTAAAAAAACTAGTGAAACTTCACCAACTTTTAATTTGCATTTTTTTGATATTGAAGGGTGTCGTCAAATCATGGATCACAATCTCACTACTTTTGTTTATTAAAACTAGTAAGGTATCACTACTTTTGTGAGGTGTACTTATATATTATAAAACTAGTGAGGTGTCACTACTTTATGCTCTTCTTTCAAAACAGAGCCTTTCGGCTCCCAATTTCCCTTCGATTGCGGTGATGGCTGCGGTGATGGCTTTAAAGTCAGGCCCATGCAACATATGACCCAAACGGAAGGTGAAGTACCAAAGAAGAAGTGGTGATGGTGGTTGGTGGCGAAGGTGATCACCGACGACGGCTTAATTTCTAGAGAGAGAAACTGGAATGTCGTGGAATAAAAGTGGTTTTTCGACGGGTCTCGGCTGCGCCGACGGACAGGGCCCAAGCGAGGAAGGTCTAGGGAGGTTCGTGGCATGACTTGTGTTCGTCGTCTCCTCCTCCATGTGCTTGCCAGAGCCTTGTCGTACTGTACTTCGACAATTAAAGCTTCGACCTTCATTGGAAAATGACCGGAGATGGTCACTGGAAAATAACCGGAGATCGTCGCCGGGAAATAAATTGGAGGTAGTCATTGGCATATCGCCGGCGGTAGTTGCCAGACAACCTTTGGATGTATTGGCAGACATGGTCACGAAATATCGTGATGCAAGAGATCAATTTGATTGAGGGGTATAGGCATACTGTTCACAAGGTGGTGGACTGGAATTGTTTCCAAAATACAAGGTGGACTTGTGGTATTACGGAATTGCAATAGTGAATCCCCGTATAAATCTCCCTCTATTTGAAATAGGACTTGTTCACCTAACTCATTAAGGATAAAAAGGATTACTCGTATTCTTCCTATATAATTACTTCTATCCCATTCTAATTTTTTTTTTTTCCGAAAAAAATGCAATTCATATAGTTAAGAAAAACAGATACAAACTGGGCGGCTTATAGGCCAAAACAAACATTGAAAAAAAGTATACGCTCCACAACCTGCATAAATCAAGTACAACTACGATGTTGGACCCAGGCCTCCGAACCGGAGGTGGGTGGAATATAGATGATCGCCGAAGAACCACACTCCTGTAGCAGGGTCCTCTCGACCTGCCATCAACGTGCCTTCACCGTCGCCGCTGCGAACCTGCAAACAGCTGGAACCCAGACCATCATGTAAAGCCCAATAAGAAGTGCAACAGACAGGTGAGGTCTAGACAAAACCTAGCCCAAGCCAGCCAAACCTTGGCCTCCATCGCCGCCACCGCCACCACAACCCAACGCCACCACCAGCAAACCCACACCACCAGAATTGCACAATCAGGCCACGCCGTCAAACCAACCGACGACGATGAACAACGGCGGCCCAAAAGCCACTGCCAAAACTCTTCTTCGAAGCAACCCCAAGAATCCCGAGATCTGCATCTCCGAACAGCAGCCACATCGAGCGCTTGCCGGAGTCCTCCACTTCCGTTAGGAAAAAACAGAAATCATTCAAGAATGATCTGGCAGGAGGCCCCATATCCAAGTCTCCTTCATCCCTGAAGTCACCCCATGCCGTTAGGCATACCGTTGACACTCAAGAGTAGAGACCAGTGGTCGAGGAGAAGAGAGAGGGGGGGAGGCGGCTAGCGGCGGGAGCCCCCCGAACAGAAACCCTAGGCGATGTCTGGTTCTTTTTCTGTGAGAGAGAGAGAGAGAGAGAGAGAGAGAGAGAGAGAGAGAGAGAGAGAGAGAGATTGATCCATTGATCCAATCCCATTCTATTACTGTATGATGTTCTAAGATATTGTTGTCCGAATTTGTAACTTTTTTCTTCTGTTAATATTTCTAGTCTTTTTGCACAAGCATTTTTGAACTAAACTAGTAGGTGATTGAGGTAAGCAATTTCAGGATTAATCATTTTAAAACTTTGTATGAATAAAATGAGGCAAAAGGTCAGAGAGGCTCTTATATAAATACTATTTTCTTCTTTTCTATTCGATGAATCCATATAACAAGGGAGGGTTTCAACAAGAGCGAGCTCCCCACACAAGCGGTCATCAAAAGAGCCAATCAAAACACAACGCCACAAGGAGCTCAGCGCCCCACGCAAGCGCTTCAACAGAGCGCTCAAGCGCTCCAAGCGCCCCACGCGAGCTCTGATAGAGAGGAGAGAGAAATCTGCCATAAAATGAAGAACTCAAGATCGCGCTTCAAGAGTGCTTGCTCTCCACGCAAGTGCCAAGTTGCCAACCTAGTGCACTCAGCATTTGCAAGCGCCCTGCGAGCACGCTGCAGACGCTCACCTACTGATCAGTTCAGGCCTTAGAAAAAATTGAACTCTCCAACTCAAGACTCACATACAAGCATGGCACATGCCTTAGAGTAAATTAAGGACTAAAAACATAGGGAGATTTAGTAATAAGTCCACTATAGACATTTCATAAGCTCACAAGTCAACCTAATAGTTTTGTAAAGCCACAAGTCCACATAATCTAAACCCTAGGATACCCTATGAAAGTGTCAAAAACCCTAAACCCTATGAAAGTGCCTAAACCACTAAAACCCTATAATAGGAGAGTGCACCCTAAAATCCTATAAAAGTGCTTAAATCCTAGGGTACCCTACGCTAGGGTTATCTACCCTATCCTGGGGTGCCCTATCCTATAATAAAAAAGTGCACCCTAAAATCTTATGAAAATGCCTAAATCTTGTGGTATCCTATCCTACTCTAGGGTACCCTAAAATGGACTTGAGACCTTACAGAATTAATAGGTGGACTTGTGGGCTTATGAAGTTCACATAATGGACCTAAGACTAATTTTCTAAAAAAAAAAAAACCTAAGCATGCACCTAAAATGCCCACTCACGAATCAAAATTATAACTAAGTGAAATGCAGGAAAATCAACTAAAGGGAGGCATGATAAAATGCAAGTATAAAATGCATGGATTATACCTTCTCGGATCGTGATCAACGATGCACGGGACAAATGTGAATTTCTTCCTCGAACAACTTCAATCAAAGGGTGAAATGTCTAAAATTACATTTACATGGATCTTGTTTGATAGTTATCAATAGGATCTATAATAGAAAATTTTCAAAATTATAAAAAATATCATAAATTGGGAGATAAAGAGTTTAAAGAACGACACAAATATCGAAAAACCTAAAGGTTTTGGGACGGAGGAAGTATGGGAACATGTCTCTCTCTCGATTTCAAATCTGGGGATTTGAAATTTGAAATTTTGCACAAAGCACGTCGCTCTCTCTATACTCTACTCTCGTTCTTCTCTCCCATTCGCTTTTTCTCTTTTCCTTTCTTCTTTTCTCTCTCTACTTCATAGTCTGAGAATGGCAAGAAAACCAGACGATAACCCTAAATTGTCTTACCCTATCCGTCTTTTCTCTCTCTCTCTCTCTCTCTCTCTCTCACCAGTTATCAGCCACCGACTCACCACCATAGCCCTGCCATTGTCACCTCTCCTCGAGTTAGGGTTTCGAATCTCTCTCTCTCTCTCTCTGCACCATCTCCCTCTTTTTAATCGGGAATTTCTACTCTAGGGTACTTACCAAAACCTCAAAGAGGTTAGATTAATTTCAATAAATTTATATGAAATCCGTTCTGATATTTCAAGATTTGCTTCTTATATTTTTGCAGCATAGTCAACCAACAGAGATGCTGAAGCTTTTTAGGCACCGCCAATTTTGAATGAGTCCGCAATCTGCGTACTTGATTAACCTCCATCTAATAATGTTGCTTCGGTTACCTCTTTTAACCACCAACGTTTAAACCCTTTGAATCCTTTCAATTGTAGATTTAGTGGCAGGTACTTTGCAAGTGGTCATGTTTGATTTTCGGTGGTGATTATGAGGTGATCTAATTAGGAATCTTTTTTTGGTGTTATTGTTCTGTTTCTACTCCTCTAATTAGAAATCTTAATTTGAGGACCCCGTTTATAAATGATTTGTTGTACGTTTTAGAAATAGACCATGCCCCTTTATACCTAGCTAAAAAATATAATGGTCAGATTTGTGGTCGGGACATTGAGTTAAGTAAGGACATTGTGAAGAATTTTTTTATACCAATCTCCCCCTTCAAATTTATGATTGCTGCATGTCATTATTTTTTTCACTTGGTTATTATTTTAGTCTACAATATGGCTTAATCATGACTTCAAAAAATAGCATGCATTAATAGAAAAATCAGGTTAAACTATAACTACTCATGGGACTGCAGGTATGGTGCTTAGCCTGTCACTTCCTCGATTTTTTAAACATAAATAAAATAACTTTTCTTAAATAAAATCCTCACAACCATATACATCGAACCCAAATGAGTTTACCATTCCCTATTTATTGAATCACAATTCCAACTCCAAGAGTTTAAGAATCTTACATCATCAAAAGAAATTGAGTTAAGGTTCTATTACATCCCCAAAACATGATTTACCAAATTATCAGTGAGTCACTTCTATCACATCTTTCAAAAATATACACTTTGATGCATGCACTTCGCTCCATGCTACTGCTCCAGAGTCATCCTGAAAAATGAAGGGTTGAGCATACACTTGCCCAGTAGAAATATCTCTAACTAATTCCATGTGCTTATGAGAAGATGAGTGCCAAGGGAAAACATTTTTAATAAAAACAATAGCGTTTTGACCAAGAGTAGAATATGTGACTCAACCTCAACACTTAACAACAAAACAAAACTTACATAGAACTCTATCCCATGCATGCCAATCTTCTTAACCTTGCACAAACACTTTGGTTTATAATTACCTCTATTTGCCATCATCATTATCGTATCTCCTTGTTACATTCCCCTTTAATAACCTAGAAACATTTCGGATTCTTTAAACAACCCTTTTCTCTTTCATGTCTCACTTCACCAACCCATGTGCATCTCATCTAAGCACACATACTACATATAAAGAAGAGAAATATATGGCAAACATGGACACTTCAAACCCAAAGAACACACTTGACTACCCAGTCTAATCTTCTCGATATTAGGTTAACACTTATCTTATCCTCGCTCATGTTCCCTTTATCACGTTTTTATGTTAGTGTCGGTATATCATCATTTATTTCTCTTTCTCACCCATGACTTATATTCTAGTCTCAAGTTATCATCTACCAAAGTTCTTTACATCAAATTTCCTTTTATGAGTTTGACATGCAAATACCCTTTATACACCTCTAACAATGCATCACATAAACCATCATACCAAACAAGTTACAAGTTACAATCCATTTTATTCTCATCCTTTACCCTTATCGTCATACTTCCTATTTCAACATCAACCTAACATGAGTAACTGGCATTTACATGTATGCACGTCTTTCATTCAAACCGGCACCTGAACAAAGAGCCCAATGATTAAAAGTCCATGAGATACCAACCCAAGTTCAAGGTTCATTGTTTTCCATTTGAATATTCAATTTTGTCTCAATTCGAAATTATTGGTTGTAATACTCGCTCCGGATATTTCAGTATTTCAATTACTTTTAATTGAACTATGTGTTTTAGGGGTTTAAATCGTAAACAATAGAACTTGCGAGGGTCTTGTGTGTAATTTGTGATTGGAGCATAAGTTAGGACATGGTTCCGCTAGCATGTGATAAATTCCCTTGTGCCTTTATATAGCAAAATATCCTGGGAATATTTATCTTTCTCCATACGTATCTTGTTTCTACATAGAGAGAGAGAGAGAGAGAGAGAGAGAGAGAGAGAGAGAGAGAGAGAGAGAGAGAGAGAGACGACAGAAGAGAAGGAAGAGGAGGCCAGAGACTCTGGTCTGTTCTTTATGAAATTATTCAAGGTACCTAGAAAGCTTTTAAATTTTCAGAATTTTCTGAGAAGTGTAGAAAAAGATTAAAATAATAAACCTAACTGTGGTCAGGATCCTATTTTTTAGTAGACAGCTTACAGAGCTGCGTCTTTTATCAATTTTTTTATAGTCAAGAGATCCTCCTGATTATGGGTTCTTATGAGTTTGAAATATTGATAAGTTGATGATGTTTTGGCGTTGGAATTACTAAAAAGTATTAAGTATTCGATTTTTAATGAATTTTCGAACACAGACTGTTCTGTTGGAAATTGTGCTTCGCTGCACAAAATTTCTGAGTTTGGAGGTGATTTTGACTAGGTTTCTTTATTGTGAAAAATCTGGAAAAAATCAGGAATGAATGTTGGTGTGTGGTAATGGTGTGTACCGAATTTAGGATTTATTAGATGCATATTCTAAATTTGGTGGATTTTACAAGTTGGTGTGTCCTTGCTGAGTTTTGTATTTGCTGCATTGACACATTTTGGGAAAATGATCATATCTTTTAGCTCGGGTATCGGGTTAGCGCACGGGTTGTTGATTCTGAAAGTAGACTCGTATGTATTTTGGAATATGTGAAGGTTGTGGCTTAGTTTGTACCAGTTTAAATCAGTTTTTGATTAGAAGTTGATAGACGTGTAGAATCTGTGATTTTGAACAGATTTTTGTGTAACTTTGGACGAGCATAACTTTGTTGTTTGGACTCCGTTTTTAACAAATTTTATATCAAAATTCATGCACCGGAGGTGTACTTTCTAATGGTGGTGGTTTCATGATCTGGCTTTAAACCTATAAGAAGTTATAGGCAGAATACGATAGGCTATTGTAGATTTCAGACCAAATATAGAGGTGATGTGGTGTTTGAGTGTTACGCTTGTTTAGGGACACTTATAAACCTTTAAGATGGACATGCTTGCATGGGTTAAGCATCGTTAATCTATTGTTAGTGTTATAGATTATTTTAAGGAGTTGGTGGTAACGTTTAAGCGTTCAATAAACTGATATGGTTAGCTTGTGACTAGGTATCAAGCTAGTCAATTGGGGAGGTTCCGAAATCGTAAGTTTGGCGTACCTTGGTCGATAAAAAGGTGAGTGTGTTTGATATGGTTTTTCTCCATATAATACTGTTGTGGTGTTGGGTGTATATCTTGCTAATCGTAGTTAGCTTTTGATATGGTTATCCTTATTGAGATATTGCTGTAGTGGTGATGTATATCATGCTACTGTTGTTTAGCTTTGATATGTTGTGAATGTGTGCGTGTGAGGCACCCATGTCGTAAGCCATATCGTTCAATGGACGATGGTTGGGAGCATGGTGTTTGGGACACGAGATTTGGTTGTGCTATGCGTGTTTGATGAAAATACATGCTGATGGGTGTTGATTGAACCGCCGAAAGTTAACATGTGAGGCATACCATGTCGTATGCCATGCCGGCTAATTGTCGGTGGATGGGAGCATGGTATGTGGGACACCTTATCTTGGGTTCATGGGATATGGCAGACGTGCCACTGCATGTGATGTGATTACATTCATATTATTGTGCATTGATTATTATTGCTCAGCTGGGTGGATATGTTGGTTATAACTGTTATATACATTCTAGTATTTCAGTTACATTGGTGATGTGTATTCATGTTGATATTCCTTCGGGTATTGTGGTATTATGTTGAACATTTCTATATCTCACACTCTGGCTTTCCTTTTTGGTTTGCCAGGTAGCAAGTTGCTTAGAGTTGGTCCACTACCGGTCATCGTGTTGACGTGTTTTGCTAGCGTCAGGTGGGATTTTGGTTACGTTGTTGTGGAGTGCCTTAGTTGGTGCAGAACTTAATTTGTAAGGAGTTGTAGCTAAGGATAGTTAAAGCTTTTAAATTGTATAGGTCGTAATTAAGTTTGGTCGATGGCTAGTATTCTATTTGGGGTTAGCCTTGGACGTTGTGGAGAGTCGAGTTTGTTGTAGGTGGTTGATGAAGAAGTTGGTTTATTCAAGTTGTAAGTAAGTCGTTAGTGGATGTGTTGAAGTATAGAATTTTTAAAGTATTATAATGCAGATGTTGTTTATTGGTTGTGCGATATCATGGTTGGTTGGTCAATACGTTGACTCATTTTTTTATGTTATGTTAAGGTGTTAAGTCTTTCGCTGGGTGTTTATTTCTGACAGGTTATGAGGTGTGGTTTGGTCTTCTGTGTGGAATGTCACGTGGTCGCGCTGACTCGGGCCCACTTTGGGTGTCGTTTGTGGGGCGGGGCATGACAGCTTGGTATCAGAGCTAGTACTTTCTAGTCTCTGTGTTGAGAGTCGATTGGGAGTTTTGGTAATGGACTATATGGTGTTGTGTCTGTCGAGTAGGAGTTAGTGGGTGATTAACGTGTGCATATTTAATACTTAGCACTATGTTGTTGTTGGTGGTTTGAATTGTTGAAACAGGTTATTGATATGACTCAGTACATGGGGCTGTAAATGGTAAGTATTCCATGGTAGATTGCACAGCCACATGCGGTGTTTCAGTACATGAAGCTGTAAAAAGTTCACGCACAGACACTAGGTATCGATACCTCTTTTATCGATACCCCTAAAAGAGGTATCAATACCTCTTTCTTCCCTGGACAACATGCTTCCTAGTATCGATACCCAGTGTTTGGGTATCGATACCCCATGTTTCTCTAGCAGGTTTTGGCTATTTTCTTCTTTTTCCCGGTCTTCGAAAGCCCCGAACCTTCCTTCCATGCTTTGATTGCTTCGTTTGAGATTTCGGGAGGGATTCCTAATGTGCCACATGTACTCGAATGCTTCTGCATTCCTCCGGGGATTATTGGGAGCCTTGGAAACGACCTTTTCGCTCCGATTACCTACTTTCCAACAAAAACACAATTTGCGCACAAAATCAAATAGAAACAAGTATAAAACGCTTACAAGTGCAGCAAAACGGGATAGATAAGCCCCATTATTTACACTATATAAGGCTTATCACACCTCCCAACTTGGACTTTACTCATCCCGAGTAACGACATAAAACTATCTATGATCTATACAATCTTCCCAACTAAGATAAGGTACAAAACATATGCTCAACACTTTTCGAAATGGCAAAAGTCTAATTTTTTTTGTCACAACTCACTCCGCAAGCATGCCATGCACCATGATTCAGAAACCTTATTAAAGACAACATGTGAGTAAGTTAAACGCAACAAGCTTCGGTTCCAATGCTCACGAGGGTAACGCTCAACAAAGATTCACTAGAACGATGTAGAATGTATCCCATGATCAAGCACAAAGGGTTTATGCAATAACTGAAACAAAAAGTTAAGCATATCATTCAATGAATTCACTTGCAACGAAGTACGAGCTTATTATGCACAAAATACTGAAAAGAAAATCACAACAAAACATAGCCAAGTACCACAACCTTTCGGGTATGCATAGCATGGAAAACATAGGCGTACTCGAAATCAACTAAGGACTTTAATTAGCTTTTAATGAGTGACGGGTTACAAAGAATAGGTTAGACAAAATGGTTGCCGGTCTATGCTAGCTTGGGAACAACTACCCCATGACCGGAACCATAACCTACGACTACCTTGCTCATCATGCTATCAACCAACATAAACAAAACTACCAAATGAAAAATAGGAAATAGATTTGAAAAGCAAAGACACTGCTAACTTAACCACCGACTCAAGAAACAAAAGTGAACATACTACTACTACTACTACTACTACTACCACACCTTGCAATACTAACTACTACTCATCACCTTGTCCGCCACTCGCACCAGGACCAAAAACCATCTCTGTATCCTCCCCTTGGAACATGCCCAGATCCAATTCTTCTTCCTCATCAACCTTGTCACTGTTCTTAGATTCCACCTCCGGTGGGGCGACACACTGTTCCCTTGTTGGGAACCGTTGAGTCAACCAATCCACTTGGTGTGCTTGTCGCGCCAACATTTTCCGATCCACTTTCCTATCCCTTTTCATTTTCCTGTTTTCATTCACCAACCAAATAGCCATGCAAAAGATTATCTTGATCCACGAATCCTGCTTCTCCTTGGGCCCGGGCATCTCAGTCATTTCAGCCACCTTGCCCTTATCCTTTTTGGACGGTTTGTGAGATTGGGATTTACTTTTGTTCCAAGACAAGATGTCAAGGGGACCCGGCTTTCCAAATTCTAAAGGGGCATACATTTGCCCGGTCACTCCTTGATTCTTGCACAACGCGGTTATCATGCAAGGAAACGACATGCGAGATGAGTCTTGATTGTTGGCTTGGAAGTTGATGATTTTAAAGAAATGAAGCGGGCAATATCAATAACATGGTTTGGGCTCATGAAAGCATGAATCAATTCTGCCCCCCTGTGCTCCATTTATGCTTGGACCCTTTTGGATATGGTTGGCGTGGAGAACCTTTTTAATGAAACGACAATCCTCTTTACAAAACCCCTGCACAAAGGCCCCATTGTAAAGGCTAGGATAGGAGTAAACGGCATTGATGACTTCATTTAGGTTGAGCATCACCATATTAGGGTAGGTTATCATCTTCGATCGGAGGGGGACGGGTGTAGTCCAAATATTTATCGATCACCTCATGGTTTACTTCAACAGTCACTTTCCCCGGTAATCTATACACACACGCCATCTGGTAATGACTCGAGTAGGGACCATTTCATTGTTGGCGTTGGGTACCACCGTAACATCGGATTTTTCGGGGACCACTTGTATGGGACTAACCCATTTACTCTCAGCAATAGGATAAATAATTCCCACATCCAGAAGCTTCAAAACCTCCGCCTTCACCACATCTTTCATTATGGGATTCAATCGGAGTTGTGGTTGACAGGATGTTTGACATCATCCTCGAGGGCAATGTGGTGGTAACAAATTGAAGCATCAATCCCTTTAATATCTGCTATAGACCGACCAATGGCTTTGGTATCCCGCTTTAAAAGCTCAAGCAGTTGGGATTCTTGCAAGCCATCGAGAGAGGAGGAGATCACCACCGAGTAAGTTTCATTTTTGCCTAAAAAGGCATATTCAATGTTTTCGGGAGGGCCTTCAACTCGAGCGTTGGTGGTTGAATACTCGAGGGAAGGGTCTTGCACTCGAGAGGAGGCAACTCTTCAAATTTTGGAGACCATGCTTCTGTCCCACAAACATCTTCCACGTCAAGCAAAGAACACAAATACTCCACCTCCGATGAGTCAAGAAAATTCACCTCTTCGGCGGTAAGGCATACCTCTAACGGATCCTTGTACAAGAAAGTGTCCACATGCTCTTAGACCAAAGAATCAATAAGGTTAACTTCATGGATACAATCATCATTCCCCATTTCGCTCCCAATGTTAAACACGTTCACTTCCATCTTCATGTTGCCAAAAGTAAGGTTGAGCAAACCACTTCAGCAATGGATAACGACATCGGCTGTGGCTAGGAATTGATGCCCAAGAATGACCGGGGTTGATGTTGATGCTTGTGACGTAGGTACAGGGCAAGTATCCAAGATGACGAAGTCCACTGGATAGATAAAGTTGTCCACTTGCACAAGTACATCCTCCACCATCCCTCATGGACTCGGATGCTTCTATTGGCCAATTGAAGGGTCACCGGTGTGGGCCTCATCTCTCCCAATCCAAGTTGTTCGTAGACAGAGTATAGAAGCAAGTTCACACAAGCCCCCAAGTCGAGGAGAGCTTTTTCAATTTTCTTGCTGCCAATGGTGATTGAGATGGTTGGGCAACCCGGATCTTTATACTTGGGAACCACGTTGGTTTGAATGATTGAGCTCACTTGCTCCGTCAAGAAGACCCTTTTTGAACATTTAACTTATGCTTTTGAGTGCATAAGTCCTTGAGAAACTTGGCATACGTGGGAATTTGCTTGATCGCATCTACCAACGGGATATTGATTCTTACTTGTTTGAAAAGCTCATAGATCTCAGAATTGGTATTGGCATGGGCTGGCGCTTTCAATCTTTGGGGAAAAGGGGCCAGAATTTGGGAAACGGGAACCTTGGGCTCTTCCACTTGATATTTTTCCGGATGCTCACTAACCGGAGAGGGCTCCGAGGTTGGTGAGTCAAAAGGAGGATCTGGAGCTTGCAAGACAATTGGTGTTACCGGAGGCTTGATGGGCTTGGAAGGAATGGCCTTGTTGATCTCCTTGCCACTCCTCAAAGTTGTAATAGATTTGGCTTGCTCGGAATTAAGCACCGAAGAGCCTGCCACATAATGTTGTCCTTGAGGATTGGCTTGGGGTTGAGTTGCAAGTTTTCCCTTCTCTTGTTGGAGCATCCCTACCGAGTTCGTCAACTTTGCCATTTGATTTTTGGGTTCCCCGAGCGTTTGAGTGTTTTGCTTGTTGATGGTTGTTTGGCTTTGCATGAAGCATTGCATAGTGTCCTCCAATGATCCATTATGAGGTTAGAATTGATTCGGCCCTTGAGGAGGTCCCGGAGGTGCAAACCCCGGAGGTTATTGATGTTAAGAGAACCTCGGCGCTCCTTGAGATTGAGGAGGCCGGAAAGCTTGGTGTTGTTGAGGTGGTGGAACTTGTGGAGGTCCGGGAGGTTGAGGATCGCTCCACCAGAAATTTGGATGCATCTTCCACGCCGCATTATAGGTTTGGAAACAAAGGTCAAGCCGTTGATTAACGGCATTAACTTCCGCTTGCCAGATTCCTTGAAGGATATCCTTAACGGAGGGGAGCATTTGGCAATCTCCCATAGCATGACCTGCAATTTCACATAAAACACAAATTTCCTCCGCCTTGGCCACAGAGGCCACGCCGGCTACCTTATGGAGTTGCAAAGTTTCAATTTGATGAGAGAGTTGGGTGACCTTATGTGCTAGGTCGCTTTGCTCACTCAATTGAAATTTTTCGGAACTGCTCAGAACCGGATTAACCATGTTCCTATCAGAGGGGTCAGAGGAATCCCAATTTTGAGTTTTTTCAACTAACTCCTCAAAATAGTCCCACGCCACATCAGGGGTTTTAGCCATAACTCCACCGACACACATGCTATCCATAAGATGTCGAGTACTTTGGAAGCATCCCTTCAACAAAAACTCGACAATTTTGAAAAACTGGTAAGCCATGATGTGGGATGGAGTTTAGCAAATCCTTTTACGTCTCCCAATATTGATAAAATGATTTCCCCTCTTTTTATTTAAATGTTTGAATTTGATTCATGAGATCCTTTGTGAGATGTGGGGGAAAAAATTTCATGTAAGAAGCCTTAGACAAATCCGCTCAATTCGCCAAAGATTGGGGTCTCATGTTATTCAACCAAATCTTGGCTTTATCTTTCACGGAAAATGGGAAGAGTTTTAGCTTTGCGGATTCAAGCAGTTCCGGCGTGGACACTATTGTGGATACGTATTCCTCAAATGCCCGCATATGAGTGTACGGGCATTCTTTGTCTTTTCCATAAAATGATGGCATCATATTAATGTGATGCATTTTCATGGTGAAAGTATTCACCTCGGTTGCAGCCGGAAGGACTATAGTGGGGTGCGGAGTAGTACGGGCCGGATTCATATAGTCACTCATAGTCCTTTCGGGCACAACCGCTGGGTTACCTTCACCACCGTTACTAGCCATTCTTTCTCGAGGTGGGATTCTTACAGAAAAAGGAGTTCTTTGGGGTGGTGGTGTCCTTGCTCGAACCCAACGAGGAGTATTGGGTCGAGGAGGAGAAAATGATCTATGATGCCTTTTAGAACTCGGGCTCTGAAAGGCACCATGATGACCACCACGCATACACTTTAAACCCTTCTCGAGAAATAATGGACAACAAGATCAAAGCAAACAGGCAAGAGGGGCTATGCTGCCGTCCCCTACCAACAACTTCGAGGGGCTATGCCGCCTCCTCGAGAAGTAAGGACAAAAAAAAAGAAGAAGGTAATTTATACTTAGTCTAGCTTCATTACACCTCAAGTTAGAGAGAAACTCAGGTTAGAGGTATCCACTAGATGAAGTATAAACTACGCAAAGTAAAATTAAGAGAGATACTTACAATGGTTTGACGAACCTCCAAAATAAGCTATAAAAGAAAGCGCTCCTCGGCAACGACGCCAAAAATGCTTGTGACCTTAATGTGTGTTGTAATAAGAATACCCCAAGTGTAGGGCTAGGTCGGTTAAAAGCATAATACCCGAAAGTCGAGGGTTGAATCCACAGGGAGCGCGTCCATAACTCGTTCAGAAGTTTGCTTTAGTAGAGATTGTAGCGTTAGGACCGCTAACCAAGCTTGGCATTGAGACGGCCAACTTAGAGATTTAGTAAATGGCTACTTAACCTAACTACGGCTTTTTAACTAGAGATTAAAACTAAATGCCAGGTTTAGAGATAATCAACACCCATAACGCAAGGGTAAACTTGATTCTTCTCTTTTTGACAGAGGTGTTAAACATGTCTAGGGTTCTTTTGAGACATTTAAACAAACACATGGAGGGACATAGCTCAAAGCATCAAATGTGGCAAGAAGTGTAACCCTTGCCTACATTTGATCAAAGAGATTAACACCTCTAAGTTTTGATACATAAAATGAACCCTACTACATGCTTAAGCTAGAAAATGAGGATTTACGAGAAAAGAACAAGAAATACCCATGGCTACGGGATGCTAACCATCCCACAACCTAACCTTGCTACACTACTCACACATATGGAAAGAAGATATGAAATGAGCAAGGGTAAAGATAAGGAAAATACTAAACATGGATTAAATTCGAAATAAACACATCCTTGAAGAGGAGAGAATTTCTTACAACTTTAATGAAGGCACATACTTCGAAACCAAACGGATCGTACCTAAAAACCCTCCTCAAAACATGAATGAAGAGAGAAGTGGGAGCTAAAGCTTTAATGGAGGTAGAGAGAGAAAGTGCAGGTATTGAATGCCCTAGAATCGGGCTTAAGTTGGTATATATATCCCCTTTACAAAATAATTACAAAAATGCCATTAAAAAGTTCATGCGCAGACACCAGGTATCGATACCCCTAAAAGATGTATCGATACCTCTTTCTTCCCTGGACAACATGCTTCTTGGTATC
The DNA here is from genome assembly GCF_030253575.1 of Rhododendron vialii. NCBI lineage: Eukaryota > Viridiplantae > Streptophyta > Magnoliopsida > Ericales > Ericaceae > Rhododendron > Rhododendron vialii. The sequence goes on from NC_080558.1 coordinate 32,127,146, forward strand.
AATACCCACTACAAGAAAAATGAAAATTAGTGACGAAAAAGTGGCGACGAAATTTAATTTTGTCACTAAAAGAGTATATTTGGCGACGAAAAAATAAATTCGTCACTATTTTGATAACTTTCGTGACAAAATAATTTCGTCACCAATTATGCCTGTTTAGCGACGAAAAAAATATTTTCGTCAATAAAGGTACCCATTTGGCAATAAAATACATTTTTCGTCGCCGAAAGCTTAAAAAATGTGACAAAATTATTTTTTGTCGCCAAAGATAATCATTTTGTGATAAAAAATATATTTCGTCGCCAAATGTGAGCAATTTAGTAACGAAATATTTTTTTCGTCACCAAATGCTTAACTTTGGTGACGAAAAATAATTTCGTCACAATTTTAACGCTTTCAGCGACAAAAAATATATTTCGTTGTCAAATGGGTACCTTTCGTGACGAATTTATGAATTGCGCTTTGTCACTAAATGTATTTCGGACATAACTCTTTACTAAAATCTCCGATTGAGATAATTCAAATTGGGTTTGAACAATAACTCAATTGCTTACAACTTTCATGTTTATCAAAATTGCTAATTTTAATGTTTAAAGGTCCAAAATTACATTCAAAATATATTTTCATGTTAAACATATGTGTTATATATTAGATATTTCAAATATTTACTGAAAAGTGTGTGTAGTGCAGTTGGTTGAAGCTTGTGCGAAAAACTCAAGGGACTCGAGTTCGAAACCCAGCAGGAGCAAGAAAGATGGATTTCTTTTCCCATATGAAAACATCTTTCACAACGAAAAATTTCGTCACCAATTTGACCCATAGGTGACGAATTTTTTCGTCGTCAAAAAGCACAATAAGTGAGGAAAAAAATTTCGTCACAATTATTCACTTTTTGGTGACGAAATATTTCGTCATCAAAAGGAACTATAGGTGACGAAAAATAGATTTCGTCACCAGGTAGGAATCCTCGACAACCTTTAGTCGACAAATTTTTTTTCGTCACCTATATTATTTGTGACGAAAAACATGCAATTTGTGACGATTTTCATTCGTCACCCAATTGAATTTTTCTTGTAGTGACCCAGTGTTGGGGGATCAATACCCCATGTTTCTCTGGCTAGTTTTGGCTGTTTTCTTCTTTCTTCCGGTCTTCGAGAGCCCCGAATCTTCCTTCCATGCTTTGATTGCTTCGTTTGAGATTTCTGGGAGGGATTCCTAATGTGCCACATGTATTCGAATGCTTCTGCATTCCTCCGGGGATTATTGGGGGCCTTGGAAACGTCCTTGTTGCTCCGATTACATACTTTCCAACAAAAACACAAGTTGCGCGCAAAATGAAATAGAGACAAGTATAAAACGCTTGCAAGTGTAGTAAAATGGGATAGATAAGCCCTATTATTTACACTATTTAGGTCTTATCATCGAGCAAGCCCTGGACTCCAAAAACTCCGAAACTTACCAAGAACGATCTCTCCGAGCTTGTTCTGACGAAACCCAAGGTTGAGGACCCTTGAGGATGGTGATTTGGTAAAGGATCTTGGTGATTTTGAGTTGGGGGTGGATTTTTGAATGAGAGAGAGAGAGAGAGAGAGAGAGAGAGAGAGAGAGAGAGAGGTGTGTGTGTGGGAGGAAAAATCTATTCTCTACACACACACACACACACACACACACACACTCCTATATATACAAACATACATAAACATTACACTAAATATCCCAAACTTCCAAATCTTTTCGCATTGAACCCTCAAACATATTCTCCACATTATATCACTATTTTATCCTTCATAAAACATTGAGATTATTGAAATAAAATACGGGTCTCTACATAGCCCTTAGCCCAATGGTTAGGGAAGAAGAGAGTGGAAAACCATGAGAAAAAAGAGTCTACTAGGTGTTCGACTGATTGCCCATTAATGGGATGAATTGGTAGGAGGGTGTAATTAATGACATCCGAAAACAATATGCAGTTTGTATGATTTTTTGTTGTACCTCTGTTAGTTTTTTTCTAACCCAGAAAAACATACATTTAAATTGACTTTTTTTGCATGTGTAAAATTGTAGAGAAAGATAAATGACTCGGGATACTTCTTTGATCTCTTCTGGAGGAGTAAAAGAAATTGGTACCAACTTTATTCCAAAAAAAAAAATAGTATTCAAATATAGTATTGCTCTTGAAAATCACTTTGAGTTATTTTACTCCCCTTAGTTTCATTTTACATTTAAGTTTGCCAATATCTTGGGCTAGTTTAAACCATAAAGTTTAGTAAAATGTAATGGTGAGCTAAGAAATTAAGTTGGATAATGAAAAAATACACTTTGATGATGTTACATTCCTTGCTTTCACTCTCATGCTTTGTACACATTTAGTTAGCCAATGTCTTGTGTAACGACCCTGAATTTTGGTCTATAAAAATTTCGTTAAAAATTTGAATTTTATTTAATTTACTTATTTTCTTTTGAGTGACTATATGTTTTCTTGTAAAATTCGTTGTAGTTAGATTTTGGTCTCAACTAGAAACCCTACTTGGCCAATTTGGTTAATTTCCAACCGACTACTTGGAGGAACCAAGCAACCGACTTACCTAGTTACTAGATGAACCTTTTGAACCTTTTGCCTTTGCCCATTGGTCCATGATGGTTAGGGTAATCTTTGTCCATTGGACAATAGGCCCCCCATTTAAATATTTTGGTAAAGTACAAAATATAGTATTTTAATGGTTTATAAAACATGTGCTAGTACTTGTATGCTTTATTTATTGGGGATTCTTCCACCCCTCCATTATCCATTGGTTAATAACCACAAGGGTAATTTTTGTCCATTGGATAATAAACTTTTTATAAAAAGTACATGTAGTCTTTTCAAAATTTTATTTTAAAGGTACTTGTACTCTTTTAACCAATGGTTATTAACCGCAAGGGAAACTATTATCCATTGGGTAATAACCGTTAGGAAAGTTAGTGACCATTGGATAATAGAGACTTTTGACCAAATAAAGTACTGATGTGACAAGGAAACTTTCCAATAAAGTTGATTTGACTTGTACTTTATTATTATTTTAATAGGGAGAATCCTAGCATTTTTATTTAATTGGGGTACTTGGTACCACACCCATATTTAATATAGGGCTTTTGTCACATACTTTAAAAAGTACTCCTCGATTATTTTAATATAAAAGTTTTCCTTGTAGCTATTGTCCATTGGACAATAAAAGTTAGGGGATTTATTATCCATTGGGTAAAAGCCCAAATCTTTTTCCTAAGTACTCCTATATTATTTTATATTGGGGTTTTGTACCCAATTGGATTAATTTATTGGGGAGTTGATCTTCCTAGATTACAAAGTACCCTAGTTTATTTATTTAAAGGGGCATGTGCCTAATTGTATTTCTTTATTGGGATTTTAGATTTTGTGAATCTTGTACTTTCTTATTCTCACTAATATATATATATATGTGTGTGTGTGTGTGTGTGTGTGTGTACTTGAGAGAGAGAGAGAGAGGGAAAGAGAATGCCGAGAGAGAGAGAGAGAGGACCCGAGAGAGAGAAAGAGAGAGAGAGAGAGAGAGAGAGAGAGAGAGAGGAGGAAGGAAGAAGGAAGTAGACTTGTACCTACCTTGATCTTCCATGATCTTTCTTCATCTTTCAAGTCCATGGAGAATCTTTTTCCTAACCAAATATAACTCCCATTTGTACTTCTAGGATTTGTTCAAAACAAATCTTGTACCCCTTGTCTCCTATCCTTCCAACAAATCTCCCATAGTTCAATCCAAGGACTAAACTAGCCTTGCAAGCTACCATATTAGGCCTTAGTCTTTTTATGCCTAATGACAACCTATGATGGACCTTTATGACATAATCCTAGCTTTTATTAGCCTTAGACCTTGACTACAAGCTAAACCTAGGTTATGACTACCTAAAAAGCCTAAGATCTTAGTTGATTACATAGCCTTACACCTAAGATTTAGATTGGACAAGCTATGACTTGGTTGAAAGGTTGATTTGATGACTTGATGGAGCAAAATCCATGGGAGATATAGAGAGAGAGAGGGCCGGCCATAGAGAGAGGGGGAGAGCCAAGGTTTTGCCTATAAATAGCACCCCATGTTTCTCATTCAACTCACACCTTCAAGCTTTGCTCTTCCTTCTCTCTAGAATTCTTTGTTTCTTTCTTTGTTCTTGTTAGTTCTTCCTTTGTTCTTGAGTGTTCTTGTGTTCTTCGAGAAACTCAACCTAAGCCGCCACTAAACCGCCACTCGACCACCCTCTCGATCCAAAAGTAGTAGTAGTGTTAGTCAAGTAGAAGTTTCGAGAGAAACCTTTCTCTTTCGAAGCTACCGGAGACCACCGTAGGAAGTTACTCCGTCCGACCACCGACATACTTTCCGTAGCCGACTACCGCCAAGAAGTAAGGTAGAGTCCCTCGTCCACTAACTCAACGTATAACGTAGAACTGTATGTTGGAAAGTATAATGTAGAGTCCCTCATCCACTAACTCAACGTATAACGTAGAACTGTATGTTGGAAAGTATAATGTAGAGTCCCTCGTCCACTAACTCAACGTATAACGTAGAACTGTATGTTGGAAAGTATAATGTAGAGTCCCTCGTCCACTAACTCAACGTATAACGTAGAACTGTATGTTGGAAAGTATAATGTAGAGTCCCTCGTCCACTAACTCAACGTATAACGTAGAACTGTATGTTGGAAAGTATAATGTAGAGTCCTTCGTCCACTAACTCAACGTATAACGTAGAACTGTATGTTGGAAAGTATAATGTAGAGTCCCTCGTCCACTAACTCAACGTATAACGTAGAACTGTATGTTGCAAAGTATAATGTAGAACCCCTTGACCCTAACTCTACGTATAGAACTGTATGATAGAAAGTAGGTTATCTTTATTTACGTACTTATCGTTGTATAGAAGTATTCGTATTTTGATCTTTAAGATAGTTATGAGTATGCGTATATGAGTTGCTTGTATTACTTGTGGTATGTGATAAAGCATAAGTGATTTCACTCCAAAGACGTCCGTACATGTGGCGTTGTGCTTTGAATAAAGCATAAGTGATACACTCCAAAGGCGTCCGTATATGTGGCGTTATGCTATAAGTAGTGATTGAGCATGTTAAAGTAATATAGAATTGGATGATCTTGTTAGAAAGATTCATGTCCTACCGCGGAGTCTTTGAATGTAAACGAGACACGAGAACCGAGAAAGTAGAAACATGACACCTAGGGTGTGGTTAATTAAAAGAAATGTTTTCCGAGGAAGGAAATATTTTTGAAACAACATATTGACCGGTTTTGGGTGACATTATGTGAGTTGTGTGCGTGTGTAAAAGAGACATTTGAAAAGGTTTTTTTTGAAATGTTTTGAAAACCGCAACGTGGCCGGACTTGGTAGCCCGTTGTGTGTATGAAAACTCGTAATGTGGCCGGACTTGGTAGCCCATTGCGTGGATTGTGAAAACCACAATGTGGCCGGACGTGGTAGCCCATTGTGTGGTGTGTGTTTTGTGTGTGTTCCAATGGGATCCGGGAAAAACGGAACCATTGTGAGGTTGTGTGCCAATGGGAACCCGGCGCGGCGGAACCATTGTGAGGATACTTGGGAACCCGGCGCGGCGGAACCAAGGTTGGGTGTGTATGCTTGGTTATCCGCGGTACGGAGCCAATGCAAATATTTTTGTGTGCCAATGGGAACCCGGCGCGGCGGAACCATTGTGAGGATACTCGGGAACCCGGCGCGGCGGAACCGAGGTAGGGTGTGTGTAGCTTGGTTATCCGCGGTACGGAGCCAATGCAAATATTTTTGTGTGCCAATGGGAACCCGGCGCGGCGGAACCATTGTGAGGATACTCGGGAACCCGGCGCGGCGGAACCGAGGTAGGGTGTGTGTAGCTTGGTTATCCGCGGTACGGAGCCAATGCAAATATTTTTGTGTGCCAATGGGAACCCGGCGCGGCGGAACCATTGTGAGGATACTTGGGAACCCGGCGCGGCGGAACCAAGGTTGGGTGTGTATGCTTGGTTATCCGCGGTACGGAGCCAATGCAAATATTTTTGTGTGCCAATGGGAACCCAGCGCGGCGGAACCATTGTGAGGATACTTGGGAACCCGGCGCGGCGGAACCAAGGTTGGGTGTGTAGCTTGGTTATCCGCGGTACGGAGCCAATGCAAACGATTTTGTAAAGTGTGTGGCTTGGTTATCCGCGGTATGGAGCCAATGCTAATGATTTTAAAAAGGTTGGGTGTGTAGCTTGGTTATCCGCGGTACGGAGCCAATGCAAACGATTTTGTAAAGTGTGTGGCTTGGTTATCCGCGGTATGGAGCCAATGCTAATGATTTTAAAAAGGTTGGGTGTGTAGCTTGGTTATCCGCGGTACGGAGCCAATGCAAATGATTTTGAAAGTGTGTAGCTTGGTTATCCGCGGTACGGAGCCAATGCAAATGTTTTGTGTAAACAAATGATTTTTGAAAGGTTGTTTTGTAAATGAAAATGTTGACACGGTCTACGATGAGTCGCGTAGGAGAAACTCTGAAATCTTGGACACCAACGATAGTTGATTAATGAATGTGGATGTGTCATTGATTAACTGTGTATATACTTATCATGTGGAAATTGATGTTGTATTATAGCTTGTTTATAAGTTATGGGTTAGCGGGTATGGGATTACTCTGCTGAGCTTTGTAGCTCACGGTGTTGCCTTTTGGTGACCCTGACATATTATATCGGTGGCGACGCTGGTATAATGTGTCAGATTTTGTAGATAATCAGGGTTAGCAGATCACCGTGGAGGCTTTGGAGCTGAGGAGCTAGCAAGAATAGAGGAGCTGAGGAGCTGTAGTTAGGAACCCTAGAATCCCCCTCCATTGGTGTAAAATATTGAACTCTTGTGAGAGTAGTTGTTGTAATAAGAGCCAGACTCCATTTGATTGTATCAATAAATTGTCTTCTTAACGTACCCAAAATTCAGGGCGTTATAGATTTTTATCAATAAATTGTCTTCTTAACGTACCCAAAATTCGGGGCGTTACATCTTGGGCCAATTTAAAGCATGACATTTGATTAATGGTGAGATTCAATAAACTAAGATGGAATGTGGTGTAGGCATGAGCCACAACTTTGCTGGTGCTACTTCAAGCAAGAGAGCCCATCTACCACATTTTGGAATTGTATAGAAATCAAAAGTGGTAGTAGTAGTAGCCAGTAGCAAGAGAAAGAAGAACAAGGAGATGTAATGCTGAGCTTTATATCCCAAGATTCCCAACTTTTAGCCACATAACAATAATTCTGAATAACAAATTTGATTTAAAGACTAAACTTTCAGTTCTGTTCAATTGTTGGTCATTCGAGTGAGTCGAATTTGATCATTGATAGAATTCTGATTGAATGACATTTTAAGCGTATATTGATCAATATCCATTGCTCTATTTTTTAGCTTCACTTGCTGATACATGCATGTTGTGGTAAGTTATATGTTGCAAAGAAGGGAAAGGGTATAACTGATAATCACCCAATAATGCATATTCTTGGTGCTTAACTCCTTAGTTTTATCATATTTACGTTTATAAAGTTAGTGTTTGATTAGATATTGCACGTAAGGTGTGTTTTTAGTGTTTTCAAGTAATTCGTGTAAATAAGGCGTGTTTGAACGCCAAGGAATGCTCCGGGTGCAACCAAGTACCCAAGGCCACATGCCACCCCGTTGTGGTACTCAAAAAGTCATGAAAAGATGGTTTGGAGGTTGCTCGAGACGCCCAAGGGTCAAGGGAATTGAAGGAGATGTGAGGATTTTATCAAAGCTATTCATTTTCCAACCAACTGAGGGAAAAATCATCATATCCTTTGATGTACAAATTATCTTGGATCCAAATTACTTTGGTTAGAAAGTGGACTCAGCAAGCTTTCTAAGGGTCCAAAGAACACCCAAATTCGAGGTCGGGAGTGTCCGGAGCGAGCCCACGAAATTCAGCCAAAATTTTCCTTAATGGCCTCGATATCGATACCTCCACAACTATGGTATAGATACCGAGAGCTTATCTCAGGAAATAATCAGTCTAGGCGCGTGGGTACCGATACCAAGGAAGAGGAGGTATTGGTACCGAGTAGCTTTGAGGCAGATAATGGCTTCGGTACCGATACCAAGGTTATAGAGGTATCAGTACCGAGGGCCTTCGGAGCAATTTTTTAGGGCATTTTGTGAGATATTTGTTGGACAAATGAGGGCTTGTATAAATACCCCATTATGTCACAAATATCTAAGAGTACAACCTTTTAGATCTAGAATATGATTCTCTTTGTTTGTTGCTTACTTTTACTCTTCATTTTCCTAATTTAATCTTGCATTTTCTACCTTAGTTAATCTTATTTTGTTGTTTTTCCCTTCATTAAAGTTGTAGCTACGCTCTTGATCTATAGTAATCTCAAGTTTATTTCAATTTCCATTGGTAAAATATGTTTTCTAGTTTTTGGCTTGCTTTATCTCTCTAGATATGAGTGAGTAGTTTAAAAGACTTGGTCCTGGGGTGATTAGCACCTCATTGCTCGGGTTGATCTTGCTTTTCTCATCAAAAAGTTTCAATCTTTGGTTCGAAAATCAAGTTAGTTCAGGTTTGTTTGTCAAATTGTTGAGGTGTTAACCTCCTTGATCATGTGTAGGCAAGACCGTGCCACTTGCCACACATGATGCTTGGAGCTATGTCGCTCGAGGCGTTTGCCAAATGAATTTTTGAACTTGCTTAGTATTTGAACCCCATTTTTAGTCTAAAATGGTTTCCATTGCAAAATCCTCCGGGTTGAGAACCTTAGTTGCGTATCTCAAACTGAGTAACAAAATGAGAAAAGTGGATTGATTTGAGTTGTGGGTGTTAGGATCTCTTAGACCTAGCCTTCCATTTTTATATTAGTTAAATCATCGTTCAAATTTGCCATTTATTTTCCACCATCTAAAGTAAAACAAAGTGTGCCGTCTAAACGCCGAAAACCTTGCTTACATCTACAAATCCATTCAAGTCGTAGTAAATATTCCCATGGGTACGATACCCGATCTTCCGAATTATTATGCTTCAATTGACGTATTAGCCCTACATTTGGGGTGATCATATATCTATATATATCGACAGACGAAGCAATAACCTCACAAAAGAAAAGTATGGCCAATTTTTGCCGATGCCATTGTGGTAATCACTCAATTCTTATTCTTTACTTGGTTGTTCAATTGATAAAACTAAGTATGGGGTGCACGGGTTCTAAGCACAAATATGGCCTACTGTCTATGTTTTCGTTAACTTGGCATCTGTTAGTTTAGTATTTGTTTGGGTTAGTCTGGAATGCGTATCCTATGTTATTAAGTCTAAGACCTAATGTGTATTTGGACTTGGGAACTGAAAGGCCAATCAACCCTATGCCAGTCCAATTAAGATGAAAAAACAGCTTTCACCTTATTGTTAGTTCTGCTTCGTACCCATCTATGTCTTAAGCACAACCACGACCTCTATTGTGAATCCACCCTATTAAGGGAGTGTGCACTTGCCTTCAAGCACGGGCAATTCCCTAGAGTTTTTTTGAGTTAGTATGTAATGCGTATCCTATGTTATTATAAGTTTAAGACCTGATGTGCATTTGGACTTGGGAACTGAAAGGCCAATCAACCCTATGCCGGTCCAATTAAGATGAAAAAATAGCTTTCACCTGATTGTTAGTTCTGCTTCGTACCCATCTATGTCTTAAGCACAACCACGACCTCTATTGTGAATCCACCCTGTTAAGGGAGTGTGCACTTGCCTTCAGGTACGGGCAATTCCCTAGAGAAATGCGAGATAGAAGAATCAAGGGAGTGTGCACTTGCAGTTTAGAATCCATATAACATTCTACAAGAGGAATCTCAAAGATGCCAAAAGAATAAGACACCTATAGAGTGCATTTTGGTGCAATTGGGTATATTAGCCACTAATTAATTAGGATTCGACTCCTGTAGAGTGCATTATCGGCTGATTGTACATGCCTATATACATACGCAAATGCACATATCACTTTTGTGTTCTATTACTTCTGGAGTTGAAAATATTTTATCAGATAAATATTATAAAAATGATAAAAATAGCCTGTTGTATCCCCTGCGTGTCAGTGTGTCCCATGATTACAAACATTAAATTTAACGGGCACACCCCATATGTGTCTCATAGGTGTCCTCGATGTGGTGCACGTCTCCAGAGTGTCCAACACGTGACATTTGTTGGTTTAGCATTTTTTTGGTTACCATGGAAAGCTTATCCTATGCTAAGACTTGCTTTGCATTTGGACTTGGGAACTGAAAGGCCAATCAACCCTATGCTGGTGTAACATGAAAAAACAGCTTTCCATTATTAGCTCCCAGCCTCCCACTACATATAACCATCTATCTCTTAACCACGATCATGACCTCTTTTGTTAACCCACCAATTGTTAGTTATGCTTTTGGTTTTAAAATGCAAAGATGTCCTATTAATACATTGAACAAAAAGTATAATGTGCCCATGAAGGATGAAAATATAATTTCTGAATGCAAGCTTCCTCAGAACCGAATGGTCGTAGCCAAACCCTATGGCCCGACCAGCCACTAAGCCAGTATATTTCAGGCCGCTACAGATTGTATGATTTCTCTCTTAAACTCATGAGCATTAGCCTCAAAAGTAATATGGCCCCTCTCAAAAATAATATGGCCCCTCTGGCTTTTTATAATACGCATCAAATACACTAGATTGATTTGCATTCTTTGAGTATAGCAATTCTACCATGGAGTAAAGTATTAAAGAAACCATATTTTGCCTATCGTCTTAAGCCTGCAACCCTTCTTGCTAACATGAATGTGATTTTTATTTTATTTTTTTAGGTGTCAATGATTTTGGAGATGGAGCTAGTTTGCAGACACGAAGTGGGTACAAACACAAAGTAGGTTAGGATCGAGAGAGAACACAAGACACGTGATATATTATTAGAGAACACTAAACTCTGGCTTGAATATTACACAGGGTGGAACTCTCTTTTTATAGGTGTAAGGAGAGAGTACAAACACTATAGTTTACATCACAGATTACATCACTCAAATAGTATTACACATATAATTGGAAAATGCTATTCATACCTACCTTTATTATTACTAGTCTACTTCTGCATGCTCTACTATTTTACAACTTTCAACGTAATAATTCATGCCACATCATACATCATAAACAGTACACTCTAATTATACTCCTTATAGTACACAACAGTAAACCCCAATAATATTACCCTCTCTTGGAAAGGGAAAGAGAGCACCACACAAAAGAGACGGCTGGCCTGAACACTGGGATGCTATGCAGGATGATCTGAACCACTGCTTCCAGAAGAGTCTTCAGTTCTGTCAGTTAAGTAATACTGCTCCAAAAGATAGCGGATATTTTGGTGCCATTCTTCCGGATAAGTATCATTGAATTTCCAGTTTACAGTTTCATAATGGAGGAGAGATGAGGGTACTTCTGCAGGTGTCAATCCATTGAGTGAACACAGTGTTTGAGTCATGACCAGATAATTTCCATTGTGGTCCCGGATGCTCTGAGACTCCTAATATGCAGAGAGGAATATAGTGTGATACTCCTTTCTCCATGTGATAGAACCATTTAGATTGGGATGACTCCTGTTGTTGTGACTTGTCCATAAAGAAAATTGGAGATCTCCGCCTGCACTGTTGGGGATTTGTTTGATCTTCTGTTGCCAATAAGGTATGCTTCCAAAGAGCAAGAGAAATTTCAAAAAGAAATCTTCTGGAGGTTGGACTTGATTGAATGCCGCATGTGCCAGATATACCAATACTGCTAATTTATTAAAATAGACACTTATAGTATACACATCAACTAAATACCATAAGAGGAGATAGGCTTCTTTTTTGAAATAAAAGACATTGTGGTAAGACACTTCAAACTGGGTGAGAAAGGGATAGACAGGATGGAAAGGTAAACCTTTTATGGGACCTTCATCAAGACCATACTTGAAAATACAGAGATGTTGAAGGTTTTGACACATTTGTACACACCTGGAAAGAAGGGTTAACTCTAGAATTTAACACTGAAGGTGGACAGGAAGATGAACTGGGTGGAAACAGGAAATCATGGGAAAACAACCAGGGACAAAGGAATGTGATTTTGTTTTTGAAAATTGGTTGATTTCTTTCTTGAGCCTTGACAGAAAATCAGGGAGGACATTTGTTTTTCCTTTTACGTGAACAGCATCAAAACTCCAATTTGAAAACCAATTTGCCCATCTGAGTAACTGTGCTTTGGAAGGTGCTTCTATTTGAACTTGAGCATGCTGGAAAAACTCATCATATCAGTCTCAATTAGAAAATGATGACCGATTAGATGAAATTCAAACTTCTCAATGCTCCTTTTGATTGCAAGAATTTCTTTATAGGTAGAGTGGTAATGAAGTTCTGCTAGAGAGAAAGCACCACTCTTGTATCCACAAATTCTGCGCTTTTGATCTGAATTTTCTTTCAAAAGAACTGCTCCCCAATATAGATCAGAGGCATCTGTCTGAAGGACTCTCTTCCCATCTGAAAGTATGGTTAATGGAGGAAGAGTTTTGGCTATGGCTTTGAGGTCTTTTACAGCTTTGGTACAAAGGGCTGACCAAGGAGGAGGGGTTTTCTTTAGTAGAGCTGAGAGAGGAGTTCGGTATTGGGCAAGGTTGGGAATGAAATCAGCCATATAGTTAACAATTCCAAGGAACTGTTGAACTTGTTTGACTGTGAGATTTTCATCTGAAAAATGGTCAAGTTGGGAGGCTATATGAGGTTGAAGGGTATATTGACCTTTAGAGATATGCATCCCTAAAAAATCAATTTCTGGTTGGGCAAGAAGCATCTTTTTCTCTGAAAGCATGATAACATGGGTTTGGACTAGGGAATGGAAAATTTGTAGTAGGACAACATGAGACTCAGTATCTGGGGAAAAGAGTAGGATATCATCAATATAGACTAGTGCTGAGAATAGGATGGGAGCAAATACCAGAATCATGGCCTTTTGAAATAAAGATGGAGCTGTTTTCAATCCAAAAGGCATGACTGACCACTGGAAGTGGTGATCTTGAATGCAAAAACTAGTTTTGGGACGATCATCTGGATGGATACCCAGCTGCCAAAAACCTGCTTTCAAGTCAAATTTTGAGAAAATTTGAGCTTTAGGCAAATTTGCAAAAAGAACACTTCTCCGAGGAAGAGGGAACTTGTTATCCTGCAGGAAATGATTAAGAGGCTGGTAATTGATAACCAGGTGAAGCTTTCCTCTTATCTGCTTTGTTCTTTTATTTACATAAAATGCTTCACATACCCACTGAGAGGTTGTGGGCTCAATCAGACCTTCTGACTGGAGTTGCTAGAGCTCTTGAAGAGCAAATTGGTAGTGTTCTGGGTTCATTCCATGATGGGTAGCTTTTGTGGGATTGATATCTTCATTTTTCTTGAAGGGAAGAGAAATGAAGAAATCTGGGTTTTTCCAGAGTGGGTTGGAGCATTTGGTGAGGAACTGAGAATGGGATTCTGCACAGGAAGTTTGGATTATGGCTTCTTTGATGGAGGAGAAATTTTCTATGGAAAAGAGATTTGGCTGAGTGGTCCAGGGTAACAGCTAGTTTTTTTATTTCAAGCCTTTTTTGAGCCAGGAGACTTTGCTGAGATTTTGGAGAATATCAAAGCCTAACAATAAATCTTTTCCTGGGAGATCAGAACCATAGACTTGGTGTTTTATGGTGTATCCTGGGAAAAGTTGGATGGTAATAGGCTTACTGATCAAAGTGATGACAAAAGTTTCTCCATTGGCTGCTGTAAAGGGTCTAAAACATGATTACCAATAGGACCTGGGAAGGATTGTTGGGTTTAGAATAGAGGCTGCTGCACCAGTATCAAAGAAAGCGATGATTGGTATAGGTTTCTCATATTTTCCAAGCAAAATTTTGACGTTGGCTAAAGGTTGAGCCAGAATGATGTTGGAGAACCCAAATGTTTGGACTTCATAGGGGAATGAGTCAGGATCATCAGAAGAGTCATCTGATTCTGATGAATCATCTGAATCATCAAAAGTGAATGCAAGGACTGCTTCATCTGTTGCTTTATCATCAATAGAAAACAGAGATTCGACATCAGCATCTTCAAGATCATCATCAATGAGAGCCAAAGAGCTCACCATTTTGTCTCTTGCTGCTTTATTTGGACACTATTTTGCATAGTGCCCTTTCTTTCTGCATATGTAGCAGCGATCAGACTTTCGCTGCCCGCGAAACTTTTTCTTCTTGAAAAATTTCCATTTTTTCCGGCGTGAGAACTTGCCAAATTTTGAAAACTTTGAAAACTTGCCAAGAGATTGGAACTTCCATTTCTGAAAGTGTTTGGACTTCCGGTATGAAGGACGGCAAGTGCACTTCTTGTCTTTGCACTTTATAGATAGGTCAGGACGGTCACATGCTTTGCCAAGAAGTTTTCCCTGTTTTTCAAGAGTTCTGAGGAATTTCTGGTGATTGCACAGTTTTTCCAAGGCAATCAAAGAATGCTAGTAAATACTGCCAAGAGATGTTGCATTCAGCGTCAATCCTTTTGTTTGAAGTAACCTTGTTGTTTCATTTCCCAATGGTTCAGGAAGGGAATTGAGAAAGGCTTGCTTGAGGTTGACATCATCCATGCCGTTGAGAAGATAAAATCACTGAGACATACGGTCATAATGAATCTCGAGATCTTTCCTTTTGAATGAACAACACTTCATGCTGAGATATTCTTCTCAAACAAACTCTTTTGTGTTGTTGTGGTCACCAAGAAATTCAGTATGCAGGACTGAGATAAATTGATCAAGGGTTGGCAATTGTTTAAGCTGCAACTGTCGGTATTCACCAAGAGCCAAGTACCATTGACGAAGACGGCCAAGGAATTTTGTTGTACACTTAGTAATAACAATACTCAGTGTAGCATTTGGGGAAAGCATAGCAGCAGTGCACCAAGCATGGATCTCATAAAGTTTATCCAGCCATTTTGATGGGGGAATGTTATCAAAGGAGAAACCTTGGGTATGGATGTTGGAATGTGAGAAGGAATCAAAGGTTGGGATTTCTGGAGGTGTATCAAACTCAGGACCTTTTTCAATAATAGGATCTTCAACATGTTCTTCAGGAAGATCTGGGTTCATTATGAAAACATGAGGAATTGGAATAGAGTGAGTAGATTCAGAATCCGAATCAAACTCAATAGTTGGTTCAGGTGAGGGGGTTTCTGGTATAGTGGCTAAGGTATGTAGGACAATGGAAATTGGATTTTTGGAAGAGTTAGAAGTTGACCGAACCATTAACTGAGGTGACTTTGAATTTGGATCAGTTGGTTTAGAAGGAGTGGAGGTAGTAGGAATTGAGGTAGAGGTAGTTGGTGAAGACAGAACTGTTGGAGGTTGGATAGGCTTTATCTGGGGCTTTGGGAAAGGAAGTTTTGGTGGAGATGGTCTTTTTGGTGGAGGAAGGAAAGTTGATGAGCTTCCAAAGATGGAGTTTGACTCTCCAAATTCTAAGGTAGGGTTTATAGGTAAGGGTTGAGACATTTGAGGATACCCAAACAAACTTTGTTGAGAGGAAGATGTGAACATGTCAAATGAGCTTTTTTGTTGAGAATACTGCTGAGCTTGAAGTGAATGAAGCTGATTTTTTAGATGCTTCATTTCAGCATCCTTTTGGTAAAAAGCTACTGAAAATGCTTGGTTTGCATATGCCATCTAGAGAAGTTCCTAGTGAACATTTTGAATTTTCTGCTACAAATCTCTGATAAGAAGTTCCAAAGTTGATAACTTCTTATGGACAACATTCTCCAAATTTTGCTGGGAGTTTGCAATTCTCTGAAGAATTTTGTTTTGAGCTAGAGAATTTGCTGACTGCCAATTTATTGCTACTTCTGCTGCTTCTGTTGCTGACACTGCTTTGGTGCTACTATCAGGGAGAATGGTAGTAGGGTTTGGAATTTTATGACGGTGGGTTGTTCTTTCTTGAGAATTATGAAATTCCAGAGGAGAAAAATCTGCTTCAGTCCAGGAAGGAGATGAGGTGAACATAAAAAACCCACTTGGTTGACTCGAAGAGCCATCATCAGATGGAGGTTGAGGAGGAGGTGGAGATTTACAAGGAGTGGGAGGTGACGGAGGACATATGGGACATGGTTCTTCAAAGTCTTCTTCATCTTCTAGAAGACTTTCTTCTAGACACTCATCACAGTCACAGGCATCAAAATAACAATGACCTGTTTCTAGATTTTTGAAATAGAAGACTGGAAGGCCACTGGGTTGGAAATATTTAATTGGAGGGCCAGGTCGAGAACCATCTACAAACATGTCAATTCTCGAGGGAAAAATGACAAGATGGGTGGAGGATGAGGCAGAGACTTCTTTTGGGAATGAAATCTCTACTGTACCATCAGGTTTTGGGATGAAAGTTGGATTTGAGGATTGAACTGGAATAGGCTTTTGTTGGTTTTTCTCATAAGCTGTAACCCAAGACTCTAGGAGAAGCTTGAGAAGCTCAGGACGGGAAATCTGTCATGGAACATGAACACAAGAAGCTTGGTGAGGTGCGTTGACAGTTAGGAAAATGGCTTCATTTGTGGAGGAAATGACATGTCAAAGGCATGGTTTTAAAGGCGATAGGCCATTTGATAGTGAAGGGTTGCTGCATATGTGGTGGAAATTTGGGAGGCACCACCAATTTGAACTTGCACTTTCAAGACTGATAGCAAATGAGGACCTGCTAGTGGCATGTTGAAATTGGGATAAAAGGTAAAGATCATAGTTCCAGCATTTAAGGTGGTTTGGACAGTGGCAATACATGCGTGCTAGTACTGTATGAACATGGTATCTACCAGAGCAAGTCTGGAAGTAACAGATAAACCTTTTCTGCAATGCAAAGTGACAGCAAGTCTGATTGCTCCAAAGTGAAGATGGGTAAATCCTTGTTGTTGCCAAAGGCGAGGCAAATCAACCGGGATTTCCAGGGGTAAAAGTTGTTCAGCCTCTGTAGCTGTTATAAAACATTGATCAAACTTAGAGGCTTGGACATACTCTTTTATGGAGGTTGAGCGTTTTGTAGAGAAGAGTTGGGTGTCAGTCTTTTTTACAGAGGTTTGTTGCCTGACAAAAGCATTATATGGGTTTAGGAAAGGAAGATCAGTAAGAGGAACCTTACTATCATCAGGAAGGTATTCAAACTCATACAAGTACTCAAGATTAGAAGAATAAGTGGAGGAATTTCTACTAGTGGACGATCGTGAAGGAACAAGAGAAGAGGTGGCAGAGGAATGGGTAGAAAACAGATGATTCATTTTTAGATAAAAATCTGAGTTCTTCGTTTCCTCATACAACAAATCTTTTCTTTTGCAATATAAAATTTTTAACCAATTTTGATTAATAAAATTCTGTATTCTAGGGTAGATAAACCGAGACACACTGCTCAAAGCCAAAAGTCTCAAGGTAATTTTAACCCACTGATACAAAATTCTTTAGACAAAATAGTTAATGAAGTTTCTGATGTGGAAGATCCTTTAAAGGGCAACCACAGAGCATACGCTTCAATATTTCTTTTTAGAAAAGATTTGAAGTAGTTTTGAAAAAGAAGTTCCCAGAAGGGGTTTACACTAGAATGGAGGACATGGCTCTGATACCAAGTTTGCAGACACGAAGTGGGTACAAACACAAAGTAGGTTAGGATCGAGAGAGAACACAAGACACATGATATATTATTAGAGAACACTAAACTCTAGCTTGAATATTGCACAGGGTGGAACTCTCCTTTTATAGGCATAAGGAGAGAGTACAAACACTATAGTTTACATCATAGATTACATCACTCAAATAGTATTACACATATAATTGGAAAATACTATTTACACCTACCTTTATTATTACTAGTCTACTTCTGCATGCTACTATTTTACAACTTTCAACGTACTAATTCATGCCACATCATACATCATAAACAGTACACTCTAATTATACTCCTTATAGTACACAATAGTAAACCCCAATAATATATTGGGTTCTTTGTTAGACAGCTTAGGTCAATAGTAAGATAGAGTAGTTGGTATAAGCCATAGCACTTGCAATTGTATTGGAGTCAATTTCTTTGATTTGTGTTCCCTAACTTAAAAACATTGTAGAATTGTTTTGGAATTCAATGCACTAAATTTTGATGATCCTACGTTAAGTGGGTGTGTGTGATGCAAGAATTTTTGAAAATTGTAGAGTATGAGTTAGGGGTGCTGGTAAATGCTTTTGAATAAGTGCCTTCAGGCTTGCATTCTCTGATGGGGTGTGATGAAATGTGCAAGTTTTTTTATCTAACTTTATAGATGAATTGTTAAAACTGCTCTATGCATTTTTTGCGAAGGTTAGGGAGGTTGAAAGAGCGGATCATTATGCAGTGGTTTAATTGGCTTAGGTTGTGATCATTTTTTTTTGTGAAACTTAGACAACTTTGTTTTTTGTTGGTAATTGTAAACTGGTAGTTTTTTTTTTTGAAATTCATTTGCTTGAAATTGATTAGATGTATCCTATTTGAAACTTATTTAAAATCTTTTCCTGAAAAAGTCGGGTTTGTTGTTGGGTTGGTTAAAAGAAGGGAAGGGTAATTCAATTTAGTAGCATTGCTATGTGTACATAAGCCATGTGCATACCATGTATATATGGGTTTGTGAAACCCATTTCGGGTCCCACAAAGATGATTCGAACCGTCCATTATTGTTAAAACATTTTTTTATGGAGCTCTGTAAAAAATAAACTCAACCTGAGATCGGTAAGGATTTTTTTTGAATTTGTAAAGGCGAAACTGAGCAGTTAAGTAGTTTTGCCGCAACAAATTCAGAAAAAATTCTTACTGATATCGGGTTGAGCTGATTTTTAATAGAGCTCCATAAAAAATATTTTAAAAATAATGGGCGGTTCAAATCATCTTTGTGGGACCCAATGTGGACCCCACAATACCCTCATGTGCATGATATGTATAACCCTTATGGAAAAGTCTTCAATACACACCCCTTTAAGGTGTGTACCATATGCACCTATTGTGTGGTTCATATTGTGCCACCTGATAAAAAATTACTTGTAGGACCGGTCATTCATAACATTTTATTTCGTATCGTAACTTTTATATTAAAAATTCGTAACTTTTCAACAATATGATTCGTAACTTTTTAGCAATAGATTCGTAACATTTTGGGATTCATAACATTTTGGTGTATTTTAATAAGGGTGCATATGATACACACCCAAATAAGGGGTGTGTATTGTAGCACTTCCCTAAGCTTATATGTACCCATAACATTTTCCTATAATTAATTTAAAAAATTAATCTACTATCACGCCCATTATGCGTCCAAAATAAGAATCGTACCCATCCAACAGGGTTTGACCATTACTTGATTGTAGTCAACTTAGGCACCTAGTTGGATTCGTATGTGGCTAACCTCAACCTTACTCGGGACAAACTTTGAGGAAGAGTCATCTTTTTCCTTAGAGTTTTAACTATGAGGTTTGGTGTTTTCGGTTTGATTTTTTGGCCTTCGATTTTGCCCCCTTGGTTTGTTCGTTGTGATCGGTTTTCTCTTTCGGATTTAGGTAGCTTTGATTGTCCTTTGTTTGGGCTATGTTTACGGATGTGTTTTGGGTTGGTGTCTTAGTTTGATTTTGGTGTTTTGGTGTTTGTTTTGCTAGTTCGAGTTTGAGGTTGTGAGGTTCTTGGCTCTGGTTTTCCGGGTTTCTGATTGGCATCTTTTCTTCCTCTAGGTCTTTGGTGGCTTGCTGGTGTGCCCTCATCCTTTTATAATCTTTATAAAGATTAATAAATTCTACCTTGTGCTTGGATATTAGATAAGTTATAACAGGCCTTTAATAAATTCTACCTTGTGCCATTGCAAGAGACTCTACCTTGTGCCTGGATATTAGATAAGTTATAACAGACCTTTAAAATCTGTCCTTACTAAGAATTGTTTGGGTGCCAAAAGTATAAAGAACTTTTCTATGAAAAAGCGTACTTGAACTTTTTTATTTTTATTTTTATTGTAAACACTTGCAAAATTTAGACATTTTGCTAAAAGTGATTTTTATACAGGTTTTATTTAATTGTATTGATAGCCAGTAAAATAAAAGAACTAATAACAAATGCAAGCCTACATAGAACGCGTTAACTAGTAGTAATATAAATGTATTCAGTTGTGCATAACATGAGTTCACCATTAGCTCAATTAGATTAGAAAGGAGGAAAGGTTTCAATTTCGGTACAGAAAAGTTAATTTATATTTTCAATCATAGTAAAAATAGTTTGCAATGCATTTGATCGTCACTCCTACAATATCAGATTTTAGTTCAATAAAAAGAAGGAAAAAAAAGTATGGAATAACGTTAATTTTCAAATGATGTACACATTAAGTGTTTATCATATAGGAACCGAGGCAAAATTTTGGCTGAGGGCCCCAATCTTAAGAGAAGTATTTTTATGCAAAACAATGCACTCAATATATCGTGTTATTTATGTAGTACACTGATATGTTGTATTTTGTTTATCATATATACGGAGTAGTATTTTATGATACGGAGTAGTATTATTTTGTTTTGTTGTGGACAATGGCAATACCCTTTATAGCTCTGTCTTGTTACCGAAGTTATTGACGAATCCCCCATTGCCTGAGCCTCCTTTTCTAGTCTCAACGGTCTTCATCAATACACATCTCCTCTCTCCTCTTCTCTTCTGCACCAATTCTCCTCTCCACTCTTCTCCAGTGCCCCCCACAAACAAAAACGCCATGGCCACACCCAACAGCAAAATCCCTGCCACCAAAACCAAATCGATACCGGCCCGACTCGATTCGACGCCTACAACCGCCTCCAGGCGGATGCCTTCGCATTTGGCGAGAAACTCCCCATACCGGAGATAGTCACATTCGGCAAGAGCTTGCTCCTCGAAGCCCTCCTCGGGTTCCGGTTCAACGTCCGAGAAGTCGAGATGGGCACCCGACGGCTTCTCATCCTCCAAATGGTCCACGACCCCACCGCATTAGAGCCCCGGTGTCGGTTTCAGGTTCTTTCTTATCTACTCTATTGGTTTTAGGGTTAGACAAGTGTTTATGGGTTTTTCAAATCCCATGCTTTTGCTAATCTATGGTTTGAATTCTCACTGAATTTGGGGCTTGGTTTTGGTTTTGGTTTGGGTTTGGGTTTTGTGCGGCTGTCAATCTAGGGTTTCAACTCTCAGTGAACAACCGGAGGTAGTTGCCAAGATGGCAAGTGGTGTGGGGTTCCAACCGTTGTATCCAATCGTTAGCGCTCTCTCTCTCTCTCTCTCTCTCTCTCTCTCTCTCTCTCTCGATTTTAGGTATTGATTTTCTCGCCAATTTGTCAATCTATTTGTTTGTTTGTGTTTTTATTTTCTGTGTGATTGCAGTCGATGAGCCACTCAAGATTACCTTTAAGGTACCCAACTCCTCTCTCTTTCTATAATATGCTGACTGATCTGCTATAGGCAGATGAACAACAAAATCTTTGGTGAATTTACTCTTGATTTTGGGTTTGATATGTTCTATCAATCTTTGAGTATGTTTTGAAATTGGGTCTCTCAATTTTGTTAAGAACACCCAAAAATTTGCATAGGATTTCTTGATTTTTTTTCCTTTGAGATGTGGGTCTTTTGATTTTTTTTCTTGATCATGATTTATATTCATGATTCTTCAATAACTTTGGTGCCTTGTTCTTTGTTTGGCTTGGTTTGCAACAACTTGGGGATGTGCTGTTCCCAAAAATCTTCAGCAAGTGTTTTGATTTTTTTTTTTTTTCACCTCTTCTTGTAGTCCTCAAATGAATTTGTTAGATGGGACTTAGTTTGCATGCTACACTTTAAATCATTTTGCTTTTCTTTATTCAGGGCTCCTACTTGTTGCCCAATGTAGAATATGACATTTCGGGAAAGCTTGTCCAACCAATTTTTTTGACATGCATTATGCTTCTTTCAAGACGAATTTTGATCGTCTGAGCGCTACTCTACAAAGCCATGGATACTGAAACAGGGAAGGCCGGAAGGCACATAGTAAGATTTATTATTGCTTTAATATTTTTCTTTATGCTGTCTTGAGGCTATTTCAGATTGATTGCTGCTTCTTAATACCATGAGTTAATAGTGTTTATTATTATTATTTATCTTTATAGTTTTAGATGATTGATTTTCCCTGGTTTCGTATTCTCGATGTATGTAACGCCACTTTACCTGAAAAATACTTCCAAAACGAGAATTTACACGTAAAGGGATCGAATATGGTTAGTAGTTTAGGATGGTTAGTAGTAAAGGAGATGCCTAGGATTTGATGAATTACTGGACCTAACTGTTTGCTGACGCTCAATGTGTGGTGGCGTAAAATCATAGATATAGACTCCTAATTCAGATGGACTCTCCTTGAGCAATTTGCGTATGTCCAACGAGTAAATACACAACCCACTCCTCAGTACTCAAGTTCCTCAAATTTTGAAAACTAAGTACGAGAGATTTTGAAAATCAAGCTGTGTAGTATACACTTCATAAAACTAAATTTCCTTTCCCCTACCCTTCTTGTCTTCTGGCTTTTAT
Organism: Rhododendron vialii; assembly: GCF_030253575.1. NCBI lineage: Eukaryota > Viridiplantae > Streptophyta > Magnoliopsida > Ericales > Ericaceae > Rhododendron > Rhododendron vialii. The sequence continues at coordinate 32,149,791 of NC_080558.1, forward strand.
GGTTTACTCTCTTGTCCGCGCAACATTTTTTCTTAGATTGCCTGCTACGCGTGGTTCTATGGGCATGTTCTGGGGAAATACTCATAGCTTTGCCAATCATAAACCAATATTTGAGTAGATCTTAGGCTTGTTAAAACATCCAACTCATATACTAAGTTTGGAGGTTATATTCAACCAATGTGGGACAAGCTCTAACACTCCCCTGCACGTGTGACCCTTGACTCGCACGTGGTGAGGTAAACAAAAAATTCAACACATACGACAACAATCAATTAACAACGACAAACAAAGGGGAACAAACCATCAACAACATAGGGTCATGTCCAAGAGCCTCGAAAAACCTAGCTCTGATACCATGTTAAAGCATCCAACTCAAAACCAATTAGTAATGAGTGGAGAGGCCGCCGAGTCTCATATACTAAGTTTGGAGGTTATATTCAACCAATGTGGGACAAGCTCTAACAAATTTCAATCTAGAATTTTGTTTTGTAATTTGCAGCAGATGAATTGTCACTAAAGGTAGACATTCTAATATCTTCCACAATTGCCTTGGTTTAAGTGATACAGTTTTTTCAGTTTGGTAATGAGCAAGGGATACAAACCAATTTTAAGGTGTGTCCCTTTTTCATTGACTTAATTTATTTGACTGTAATTCATTGAAGATAAAAAGGGCTGTATGATCTGCTCTAGATATGCTCTTTGGAAGAGCATAGGCTTACATTAGGATGAGCGAAAATAAAAGTTACAAATTCTTATATCAAATTGACTCCTTTTAGGGACAATCATAAGTAGAAGCATGGTTAGTCTTGAAGAAAAACAAGTAATTGAGTAGTTTTTAGCCCTTCAACTACATTACCTATTGTATTTCCTGGACAAGTGCTCATATTTCCCCTACGAATGTCATCTCCTTCTGAAGTGGTAAAAGAGTAAGTCAATGTAGAACAACTTGCTTGGGGTGAAAATGGAACTTCAGAGACTATTAAACTATGGAGAAAAGGCATAATGGGGGTAGTGGGGTATGACTGTGGCTTGTCGTTTTGGGAGGATCATTGGCTCTCTTCTTATGCCATGAATAAGATTGTGGCAGCTCGTACTCTCCACTCAATTTATTGATCAAAAGGTGTTTATCCCTTCCATTCTTCTCATTAGGGTTGGGAGTTTGGGATCTTCCTACTGTAGCACACCTACTTTCTAATGACAACATGGAATAAATTAAGGTTACTCCTATTCTAGGTTGCTCCATTGCTTACTTCAATTAGCTCTATCTATATTTTCAGATGTGCCTCCACCCTTTGTACCTGCATGGCCATAGAATTACTTATGGCATTTGAACAAGCCTTTCAGATGCAAGTTCAATATAGTAAGTTTCTCATGATATCTATGCTATATTCATGGGACTTTGTAGATACTACTTTAAGACAATGATCAGAGGCATATCTTGTATGAATATGTGATTGTGAATCCAGTTGAAGGCAATGTTCTAAATGGCGCTTGGCGGTAGTAGGGCGGATACCCACCTCCAAGCGCCAAGCCGCCTAGGCAAGGCCAAGCAATTCGGCGGATTTTTTTATTTTTTATTTTTTTTAACAAACCATTATCCAATCAAACTATATTTCATGTATCCATAATGCAAGTTCAAACTTCAAAGTATAAACCCAAACGAAATTAAGTAGTAGCAACTAGCAAATAAGTTGAATAAGACAATAAGTAGCAGGGCTTCATTCACCTCCCTCGTATTATTTTATATATTTATTTATTTTTTAGGCAGCCAAAGGCCTCCAAAGACGCCGACGACGCCGCCAAGCCCGCCAAGGCCACCTTGGCGGCTGCCAAACACTGCCAAACCTCCCTGGGCGCCAAATCAAACGCCAAGGGCTATTGGCGTGGCGGCAGGGTACCTCCAAGTGCCTAGGCAGCCGCCATTTAGAACACTGGTTGAAGGTCATTTGCTCAAGATTCAAAAAAACATGTAAAGATTCAAGAAGACAAGTTTGTTGCAACTTCAACATCAAAATTTGCTGCAGTCTGTACATTAATAAACAATGTATGTAATATTTGTTGTGTTGTTTGTTTCCCTAGCACTACCATTCTATGGAATTCAACTGCAATAACAAAGCTAAACAAAGCCCATTGGCAACCTGGCTAGAGACCACTTTATGAGACTGAAAATAAGCAGATAAAAATCATTGACGTGGGAGGAGTTGGTGGAAGACTGTGGTGGCTGGAGGCCTGCTTGCGGTGGCTCCAAGTGGAGCAGGGGCACCAGATAAGGGTTGCTTAGGACTGTAATTTGCTAAAAGGATAAAAATGTAGAACGCAAGGGTGCTGTAGAAGAAAGTAACAAATACCATAGATGCCATTGTACTCCATTCTTCCTTCTTTTCCTTATTTATGCATACATATTTGGCCATTTCATAGCATCCATACAAGATACATCTTCTCCATCATTATGTTGGTGGTCTTATTTATGAAACTAAGTATTAACATATTTTGCAGGGGAAGAAGTGCTGAAGCTGAATGAATTCACTACTTTGAGTTCTTTTGCAAAAAGATAAAAGAAATATTGTTTGAGTAGCCTTCTTTCTTCTTCTTTTTTTTGTTTTTCATTTATCTTCTCTTCTTCCCCATTCAAAAGTGGTCTTTTTGTTTTGTTTATAATTTGCTTGCAGCAGCTGAAGAGGCTGTAGCATTATCACAGTGGAGGTGATGAAGAGTATACAAGTACGACAATGGTAGCATGGGCTTCCATTTACATCTATGCAAGGCATCATATACTACTACTTAATAAAACGTGAATCCCACTAGTATGTTTTCCACCCTTTACATTTCAAAAATTACCCTTTCAAAACTCTTGACATTGCTTATCCACCCCAGATTAAAAAGACGGCTTCTGTTCTGTATCATCTTCTAGAGCAACATTTCCCTTTTACAACAACTTCCGTACAAGATCATTTCTGAACGACATTCAAATCGAAAATCAAGCAACCGCCCGATTCTTCCTCCTCTAGACCAAATAAGTGCATGAGTCACATCAAAGCTTATCGATTTCACTGGTCTGTATCGACATAAACCTTTTCTCTGATTCTCATAGTTTCTATTGCTTGTTCTACTATTTCTTTTGATAGGCTGCCTGTTCTACTATTTCGTGGTCCATTTCAAGATACATTTTATTTTACCCATTGGCTATATACTTAATGTTTTAGGCCCTTCATTTTCCTTCTTCGTATGCATTGTTCTATAAATAGCATGCTCTCTGTGACTTCCTTGCAACGTGTGGGTCTTTCATATTTGTTTGTTTGCGTATTGTTGCTTAAAATCTTTAGCAAGTGTTTTGAGTTTATTTCACCTCTTCTTGTAGTCCTCAAATGAGTTTTTTAGATGGGAGTTAGTATGCATGTGACAGTATAAATTATTTTGCTTTTCTCTCTGACATTTCGGGAAAGCTTGTCCAAAATTTTTTTTGAAGTGCATTATGCTTCTTTCATGACAAATTTCGATTGTCTGAGTGCTGCTCTATGAAGCCATGGATACTGAAATAGGGAAGGCCGGAAGGCACATAGTAAGATTTGTTATTGCTTTAATGTTTTTCTTTATGCTGTCTTGAGGCTATTGCAGATTGATTGCTGCTTCTTAATACCATGAGTTAATATATATATATATATATATATATATATAGCCCTTCCCGATCATTTTTTTTGTTGATTTCTCGCGGGTACCCTTAAAATCACATTCTGAACACACTGAGCGGCTCGGATCATCGCAATTTGATCGGGAAAGGGGAGTCCCGCACGGTAAGCCCGTGCGGGATCCCTCATTAGATATATTCTATATACATATATATATATATATATATATTTTATCTTTATATTTTTAGATGATTGATTTTCCCTTGTTTTTCATTCTCTGTGTATTTAATGTCACTTTACCTAAAAAAATACTTCAAAACTAGAATTACACGTAAAGGGATGGAATATGGTTAGTAGTAAAGGAGACGGCTAGGATTTGATGAATTACTGGACCTAACTTGTTGCTGACACTCGAGGCGTAGCGGTGTGGATATAGACCATGAACAATTGCTTTCCTAATTCAGATGGAATCTCCTTGAGCAATTTGCATATGTCCAATGGGTAGTGAATACACAACCCACTCCTCAGTAATCAAGTTCCTAAAATTTCAAAAACCAAGTACGAGAGATGTCGAAAATCAAGCTGTGTAGTATTGAATTTCCTTTCTCCTCCCCTTCTTGTTTTTTGGCTTTTTATGGTTGACTCTCTTGTTCGTGCAACACTATTTCTCACATTGCCTGCTACACGTGGTTCTATGGGCATGTATTAGGGAAACACTTATATCTTTGCCAACCATAAACTAGTATCTGAGTAGATCTTAGGCTATAGGGTACGTATTTCAACTTAAAATGTTGTTTTGCAAATTTGCAGCAGAGGAATTGCCACTAAAGGTAGACATTCTAATATCTCCACTATTGCCTTAGTTTAAGTGATACAGGTTTTTGAGTTTTGTAATGAGCAATGGATGCCTTTTAAGAGCTACGAATCAATTTTTAGGTTCGTCCCTTTTCCATTGATTTTATTTACTTGAATGCATATCTATAATTCATTGAAGATAAAAAAGGGCTGTATGATTTGCCCTAGATATGCTTTTTGGAAGAGCATAGGCATACATTAGGAGGAGCGAAAATTTTAGGAAGTACCAAATTGACCCCTGTTGGGGACAATCATAATGTAGAAGCATGGTTAGTCTTGGAAGTTAAACAAGTAATTGAGTAGTTTGTACCCCATCAACTGCATTGCTGTTGTATTTCCAGGAGAAGTGCTCGTATTTTCCCCTACGAATGGTAACTGTTGCTTATTCTATCTTAGCCCCAACCTTTCTGAAGTGGTAAAAGAGTACGTCACTGTAGAACAACTTGCTCAGAGTAAAAATGGAATTTAGGAGACTATTAAACTGCTGAGAAAAGGCATACTGGGGGTATGACAGTGGCTTGCTGTTTTGGGAAGATCATTGGCTCTCTTCTTATGCCATGAATAAGATTGTGGCAACTCCTACTCCCCACTCAATTTATAGATCAAAATGTGTTTGATCCCTTCTATTCTTCTCATTAGGGTTGGGAATTCGAGATCTTCCTTCTGTAGCACACCTACTTTCTAATGACAGTATGGGACAAATTAAGGGTACTCCTATTCAGGTTGCTCCATTACTTACTTTAATTAGCTCTATATATATTTTCAGATTTGGCTCCACCCTTTGTACCTGCATGGCCATGGAATTCCTTAAGGAATTTGAACAAGCCTTTCAGATGCAAGTTGAATATAATAAGTTTCTCATGATATCATACTATATTCTTGGGACTCTGTACATTCCACTTTAAGACAATTATCATAGGCATTCCTTGCATTAATATGTGATTGTGAATCTTGTTGAAGGTCATTTGCTCAAGATTCAAAAAAACATGTGAAGATTCAAGAAGACAAGTCTGTTGCACCTTCAACATCAAAATTTGCTGCAGTCAGTACATTAATAAACAATGTATGCAATATCTGTTGTGTTGTTTGTTTACCTAACACTACCAGTATATGGAATTCAACTGCAATAACAAAGAAAAAGAAAGCCCACTGGCAACCTGGCTAGAGACCGCTTTATAAGACGAAAAATAAGTAGATAAAAATCATAGACGTGGGAGGAGATGGACTGCGGTGGCAGGAGGCCTAATGCTGGCAGTAGCTCCAAGTGGAGAAGGGGCACCCGATAATGGTTGGTTTGGACTGTAATTTGCTAAAAGGATAAAATAAGAGAAGGCAAGGGTGCTATAGAAGAAAGTAAGAAATACCATAGATGCCACTGTACTCCATTCTTCTTTTCCTTATTTATTCATACATATTTGGCCATTTCATAGCATCCATACACAATACATCTTCTCCATCATTATGTTAGCGGTCTTATTTATAAAACTAAGTATTAACATATTTTGCAGGGGAATAAGTGCTAAAGTTGAATGAATTCACTACTTTGAGTTTTTTTGCAAAAAGATAAAAGAAATATTCTTCGAGCATCCTTCTTTCGTCTTCTTCTTTTTTGGTTTTTCATTTATCTACTCTTCTACCCCATTCAGAAGTGGTCTTTTTGTTTTGTTTATATTTTTCTGTAGCTTAAGGGGCTTGGGAAATGTCACAGTGGAGGTGATGAAGAGTATACAAGTACGACAATGGCAGCATGGGCTTCCATTTACATCTACGCACAGGGTTATATACTAATACTACTTAAAATAACGTGAAGCCCACTAGAATGTTTCCCTCATTTTACATTCCAAAACTAACCTTTCAAAACTCTTGAAATTGCTTATCCACCCCAGATTAAAAAGACGGCTTCTGTTCTGTATCATCTTCTTAACCAACCTTTCCCTTTTCCCTTTTGCACCAACCTCCGTATAAGATCATTTCTGAACGGCATTCAAATCCAAAATCAAGCAACTGCCCGATTCCTGCACCTCTATACCAAAGAAGTGCACGTGACTCACACCAAAGCCTATCAATCCACCAGCTTCTTCAAACCTCCACCCCCTGACGACCCCACGCGGTGTCCTGAAAGTTCTTCGTCAGCCATCGCCTATGGCCTACAATAGCTTTTGCATGTGAGTTTCCTCTTACCTCTCTTAACAATGGTTTGAACTCAAATTGTATGTCCCATTGCAGGACCGATGCTGTTATTCCTTCTAGCTTGTGAAAAGGAGATTCACATTGCAGAGGATAAGGTTAAAGATGAACATATGACTCCAATTTATAGTTGCAATTAAGGTCTGTTAATTGACACTATCTTCCTTGGGTTTTTCAACCCAAAAAGAATAAAAACAGACGAATGCAAGGTCCACAGAAGGTGGGGAAGTAGTATGCCCGGCTTACCAAGTTCTACCTTGGAAGGACCCAAAAAAATTAAAAACTACTACCTTTCAGAATTCTCACATCTTTTTCGTGCACGAAACCTAGAAATTTTCAAGTGATAACCATATTATCTAGAGGGAAAAACCATGTGTAGGGTGCTTGATAAAATGCCTTCTCCGTTTTTATTTAGTGACTTTGCAGGAAATATACGTATCATTATTTGTGCATCTTTTCTCTGTGTGCACATTTTACCTTACAAAATCGGACCTATTTTTTATGAGGATTTTATTTTTGATTGGTCTTACATGTATGACTAAAATATTAATTTTCAACTTCAACAGTCTTTCTCCACATAAACCTTTTCTCGGATTCTCATGTCATACGTGCTTAGTTTGTATGGCTTGTTCTACTATTTCGTGGTCCATTTCTTGATACATTTTGTTTTATCCATCGGCTATATACTTAATGTTTTAGGCCCTTCATATTCCTTCTTCCTCTACATTGTTCTATAAAGAGTATGCTCTCTGTGACTCCCCTGCAATGTGTGGGTTCTTATTTGTATATTTGTGTAGTGTAGCTTAAAATATTCAGCTAAGTGTTTTGAATTTTTTTTTTCACCTCTCCTTGTTGTCCTCAAATGTGTTTTTTAGATGGGAGTTAGAATGCATGTTACAGTATAAATCATTTTTCTTTTCTTTGTCCAGGGCCCTTACTTGTTGCCCAATGTAGAATATGACATTTCAGGAAACCTTGTCTAACCAATTTTTTTTGAAGTGCATTATGCTTCTTTCAAGACAAATTTTGATCATCTGAGTGCTGCTCTATGAAGCCATGGATACTGAAACAGGGAAGGCCGGAAGACACATAGTAAGATTTATGTCTTGAGGCTATTTCAGATTAGTTGCTGCTTCTTAATACCGTGAGTTAATAGTTTCTTTTTTCTTTTCATCTTTATAGTTGCAGATGATTGATTTTCCCTGGTTTTGTATTCTCTGTGTATTTAACTCCACTTTACCTGAAAAATACTTCAAAACTAGAATTACACGCAAAGGGATCGAATATTGTTTTTTTTTTTTTTTGAACAGCGGATCGTATATGGTTTGTATTTAAGGATGGTTAGTAGTAAAGGAGATGGCGAGGATTTGATGAATTATTGGACCTAACTGTTTGCTGACGCTTGGCGCGTAGTGGCGTAGATATAGAATTACCTTGAGCAATATGCATATGTCCAACAAGAAGTGAATATACAACCCACTCTTCAGTACTCAAGTTCCTCAAATTTCAAAAACTAAGTATGAGAGATGTCAAAAATCAAGCTTTGTAGCATACAATTCTTGAAACTGAATTTCTTTTCCCTCCCCTTCTTGTCTATTGGCTTTTTGTGGTTTACTCTCTTGTTTGTGCAACACTATTTCTCACATTGGTTGTTGCACGTGGTTCTATGGCCATGTACTTGGAAAATACTCATATCTTTGCCAATCATAAACTAGTATCCGAGCACATCTTAGGTTGTTGGGTACAATTTCAATCTAGAATGTTGTTTTGCAGATTTGCAGCAGATGAATTGCCACTGAAGGTAGACATTCTAATATCTTGCAGTATTGCCTTGGTTTAAGAGAATCTCCAACCCATCTCTAAAAGTCCAAAATGGAGAATGGATGCGACATATTGGAGGGAAATTTTATAATTTATTCCCACTTTTTGCACTTTATGAGAGAATCTAGAAGGGACCCACCCTACTTTTTAGATATTTGGATCTCCAAATTGGCTTTGGTTCTCCAAATATGGAGACCGTACTCCCGTTTTTGATATAAAATCTCTAAAAGTACGATGGGTCCCTCCTATATTCTCTCATAAAGTGCAAAAAGTGAAAATAAATTACAAAATCTCCCTCCAATATGTCACATCCATTCTCCATTTCGGACTTTTAGAGATGGGCTAGAAATGCTCCGAGGTACAAGTTTTTTAGTTTGGGAATGAGCAATAGATGCCTTTTAACAACTATGAACGAATTTTATGGTGTGTCCCTTTTCCATTGATTTAATTTATTTGAATGCATGGCTGTAACTCAATGAAGATAAAAAAGGGCTTTTTGATCTGCTCTAGATATGCTTTTTGGAAGAGCATAGGCTTACATTAGGAGAAGCAAAAATGTTATATCAAATTGACCCCTGTTAGGGACAATCATAATGTAGAAGCATGGTTAGTCTTGAAGAAAAACTAGTAATTGAGTAGTTTTTAGCCCTTGAACTACATTAGGTGTTGTATTTCCTGGACAAGTGCTCATATTTTCCCCACGAATGGTAACTATTGCTTATTCTATCTTAGCCTCATCCCCTTCTAAAGTGGTAAAGGAGTACGTCATTGTAGAACAACTTGCTTTGGGTAAAAATGGAATTTAGGAGATTGTTAAACTGGTGAGAAAAGGCATAAAGGTGGTATGACAGTGGCTTGTCGTTTTGGGAGGATCATTGGCTCTCTTCTTATGCCATGAGTAAGATTGTGGCCGCTCCTACTCCCTACTCGATTTTTTGATCAAAAGGTGTAGCACACCTACTTTCTAATAACAGCATTGAACAAATTAAGGGTACTCCTATTCTAGGTTGCTCGATTACTTACTTCAATTAGCTCTATCTATATTTTCAGATTTGCCTCCATCCTCTGTACCTGCATTGCCCTGGATTTCCTCAAGGCATTTGAACGAGCCTTTCAGATGCAAGTTCAATATAAAAAGTTTCTCATGATATCTATGCTATATTCTTAGGACTTTGTAGATTCTACTTTAAGACAATTATCAGAGGAATATTTTGTATGGATATGTAATTGTGAATCCTGTTGAAGGTCATTTGCTCAAGATTCAAAAAGAACATGTGAAGATTCAAGAATACAAGTCTGATGCAACTTCAACATCAAAATTTGCTGCAGTCTGTACATTAATAAACAATCTATGCAATATCTGTTGTGTTGTTTCTTTCCCTAACACTATGGAATTCAACTGCAATAACAAAGTTAAACAAAGCCCAATGGCAACCTGGCTAGAGACCACTTTATGAGACGGAATATACGCAGATAAAAATCATAGACGTTGGAGGAGTTGGTGGAGGACTGTGGTGGCCGGAGGCTTGGTTGCTGTGGCTCCAAGTGGAGAAGGGGCACCAGATAGTTGTTGGTTAGGACTATAATTTGCTAAAAGGATTAAAATGTAGAAGGCAAGGGTGCTATAGAAGAAAGGAACAAATACCACAGATGCCATTGTACTCTATTCTTCCTTCTTTTCCTTATTTATGCATACATATTTGGCCATTTCGTAGCATCCATGCAAGATACATCTTCTCCATCATTATGTTGGCGGTCTTATGTAACATATTTTGCAGGGGAAGAAGTGCTGAAGCTGAATGACTTCACTACTTTGAGTTCTCTTGCAAAAAGATAAAAGAAATATTCTTCGAGCATGTTTCTTTCTTCTTCTTTTTTGGGTTTTTCATTTATCTACTCTTCTTCCCCATTCAAAAGTGGTTTTTTTGTTTTGTTTTTGCAGCAGTTGAAGGGGCTTGAGAATCGTCACAGTGGAGGTGATGAAAAGTATACAAGTGCAACAATGGTAGCAAGGCTTCCATTTACATCTACGCATAGCATCATATACTACTACTTAAAAATAGGTGAAGCCGACTTGAATGTTTCCCACATTTTACTTTGCAAAATTACCCTTTCAAAACTCTTGACATTGCTAATCCACCCCAGATTAAAAAGACAGCTTTTGTTCTGTATCATCTTCTAAAGTAACATTTTCCTTTTCCCTTTTGCACCAACTTCTGTACAAGATCATTTCTGAACGACATTTAAATCCAAAATCAAGCAACCGCCCAATTCCTCCATCTCTAAACCAAAGAATTGCACGTCTCACACCAAAGCCTATCAATTTTACCAGTCTCCACATAAACCTTTTCTCTGATTCTCATAGTTTCTATTGCTTGTTCTACTATTTCGTGGTCCATTTCTTGATACAATTTTTTTTACCCACCGGCTGTATACTTAATATTTTAGTCCCTTCATTTTCCTTCTTCCTATGTGTTCAGTTTTAGGGTAATCGTAATAGGGAGAAAACCCATTAGGGTTCATTTCATTCAACGTAAAATATATATATACAAGCTGTATAATAATTGCACTACAGTCCTAGTTACTTAAACTAATTACATGATAAGACACATAATTACACTAGATACAAATAGATCCATCATCTAACACTCCCCCTCAAGTTGGTGCGAAGATATCAATCAAGCCCAACTTGAACACAATAGGATGAAAACTCTTGCTACCCAGCCCTTTTGTGAATATATCAGCAAACTGATCTCCAGATCTCACAAACGGCATACATATCAAACCCTCGTTTAACTTTTCCTTGATGAAGTGTCGATCAATCTCTATGTGCTTATGTCATGCTGAACAAAATTATGAGCAATGTTAATGGCAGCTTTATTGTAGCAGTAGAGTTTCATCGGAACACTGTCAGCACATCCTAAATCATGTAACAAAGTTTGGAGCCACAAGAGCTCGTAAACACCATGAGCCATAGCTCTATATTCAGCTTCTGCGCTAGACCTGGCAACTACCGATTGCTTCTTACTTCGCCAGGTAATCATATTACCCCAAGGAAAGTGCAATAGCCAGAAGTAGAGCGCCTATCATCCACAGAACCAGCCCAGTCAGCATCAGTGAATGCCTCTAATTGCAAATGGCCATGATCAGAGAACAAAATTCCTTTTCCTGGAGCTGATTTCAGATACCTCAAAATACGATAAACTGCATCTAGATGTGAAGTACGAGGATCATGCATAAACTGACTGACAACACCTACTGCATAAGTAATATCTGGTCGAGTGTGGGCCAAGTATATTAGTCGACCCACAAGTCGCTGATACCTCTCATTATCAGTACGCTCCCCTATATCTCCACTAAGATGATGATTCGCAGTGATTTAAAAAGCGCACGAAGCGCGCGCTAAAGCACGAGGCGCAGCGCAGCGCAGGTCCTGTGCTTCAACGAATTGCGCTATGGCAGAAAACCCAAAGACGCAGAATAGGCGCCAAGGCGCACGCTATGGCGCAAGGCGTAAGGCGCAGAGGCGCACGCCTTTTGTCTGTGATCCAAAAATTGATCCTACGGTGCAGAAAACACACGGCGATGGTGGCGATGCACTGAATCATTGTTCTTTTAAGTCTGATTTCAACCCTAATCCATCATATGATACATACCCAGCCAGCAGAGCAGCTTCAGTCGATTGAGATTGCAGCTTCAGTCGATCGAGACATCTTCTGGTCCTTTTGGATCGACGATCGACCGAGATAGGTTCTGCCGACAATGGCTTCAGGCAGCGACGGTAGTCACGGTAACCTCCTCCTCCTCCTCCTCTTCTTCTCCGATTGATCTGGTTCTTCTTCGAATCTTCTTCTTCTTCTTTTTTTCTTTTTTCGTTTTCTCTAGTCCAGCTCTTCTTTCTTTCTTTTTTTGTTCTCTCTTTTTTCATTTTCTCCATACTCCAGCTATTCTTTCTTTCTTTTTTCGTTTTCTTCAGTAGCCCAGCTCCTTTCTTTCTTTCTTCTTTTTTTTTTTTAACCTTCACTGCAGGGCAATTTTCTCTTTTTTTTGCTCTGCACTCCAGTAACTCCACTCCAGCTCTGTTTTTTTTTTCTTGGCTAGTGGGCTGTTAGTTTTTTTTTTTTTCCAGCTATGTGTTATGACTCTATGGTATTATTTGTACTTGTTAATTGTAGATGACGTCTGAAAATACTAGTAAAAGGGACCTTGGTTGGAAGTATTGTGAAAAGATTGATCCACACAATTCTACCAAGTTAAAATGTATTTTTTGTAATGAAATAAAAAATGGGGGTGTGTCAAGAATCAAGCAACACCTTGCTGGAGGAGCTAAAATGAATACGGCGGCATGTCGCCGATGCCCACTTGAGGTTAGAGAGGAGATGAGTGAGTTCATACGTAAAAGGGATGAAGCAAAGAGTCAATTCAAGTGTATACCAGATTTTGATGATGCAATGAATGATGATGATTATGACCTTGATGATGATGATATTGTTGAATCCGATAATCCCCGTTCTAAGAAATCTTCTACTCACGGAAGCACAACCTCCGCTTCTATTCATTCTAAGCCTAAGAAACCAAGAAACATAGGGCCTCTCAACACTTACTACACTCCTGAACCAGAGGTGGTGGTGGAAAATAGAAAAGCCAAGGGCAAACAGCCAAAAATTAATGAGAATGAACCATATAAGAAAATATTGAAAGACCGGGCTCATCAGGCTATTGCAAGGAGGATATATGATTGTGGGATACCTCTAAATGTTGTGAACAATGATAGTTTTGCGCTAATGATAGAGGCTATTGGGCAATACGGTCCGGGTTTGCCCCCACCAACTTATCATCAAGTGCGAGTCCCTCTTCTAAAAAAAGAGGTAGAACATGTTAACAAGTTGATGGAGGAGCACAAAAAAGACCAAGAACAATATGGGTGCACGCTAATGAGCGATGGGTGGACTGATAGGAAAAATAGAACATTGATGAATCTTTTGGTGAATTCTTCGAGGGGGACCATGTTTCTGAAATCTATGGATGCGTCTGGAATTGTAAAGGATGCAGAAATGATATATGAATTGCTTGATGGGTGGGTGGAACATATTGGAGAAGGAAACATGGTTCAAGTTGTTACGGATAGTGCTGCGGCAAATGTGGCGGCAGGTGAGAATTTTAATTTGCTATTTGGTTGTGTTACTTACTTAGTTGAAGTTATGAACAATAAAAAATCACTTATTATTCTAGACTTCTAGTTCTAACTTCTAACACCACTTATTTATAACAATTACTAGGGAGGTTGTTGGAGGCAAAACGACCTCACTTGTTTTGGTCTCCATGTGCCGTCCATTGCTTGGACTTGATGTTAGAAGACATTTTTAAGTTACCAAATTTGAAGACAACTTGGGAAAGGGCAATAATGATTCATGGTTATATTTATAATCAACCCTCTTTGTTGAATATGATGAGGCAATTTACCCAAAGGAAGGAGCTCTTTAAGCCGGCGAAAACTCGATTTGCAACTGCTTTTTTGACTTTACAAAGGGTTTATGAACAAAAGGGAAATTTAAGGAAGATGTTTACTTCAGAGAAGTGGACCAATAGCAAATGGGCAAAAGAGCAAGGAGGAAAACATGTAGAAAAAGTTATGTTGATGGCCTCATTTTGGAGGAATGTGCTCCTTGCCCTCAAGTTCGCATCCCCACTTGTTAAGGTACTTAGACTGGTTGATGGAGAAGTCAAGCCTCCAATGGGATACATTTATGAGGCTATGGATCGGGCTAAAGAAACTATTGCAAATTCCTTCAATCAAAATAAGGAGATCTATGATGAGGTCTTTAAGATAATCGACAAGAAGTGGGAATCCCAATTGCATCGGCCTTTGCATGCAGCTGGTTTTTACTTAAATCCTGAATTTTTTTACAAAGATCCAGAGGTTTGCAAAGTTCCAGAAGTCATTGGAGGCCTATACAAATGTATCACAAAGTTGATTCCCAATAATGATACACAAGACCTTGTTTGTGCCGACTTGATGAAGTATGAGAGAGCTGAAGGACTCTTCGGTAACCCAATGGCAATAAGGCAAAGAAATACAAGGGCACCAGGTATCACCATGATAACCTTAATCTAGTAACTAATTTAAGTCGTAAGAGTTGCACTTTAAGAATGTTTTCCAATATCAATATGCTATGTGTAGACACCCCAATCTGGGCTTCCAGATTAGTTTACTTACGGTTTTTGATTCCCTAATGATGAAATGGATCAAGAACACCCTGGGAATGATAGCGTGTTTGAGCTTTGAGAGTTTGCAAAACCCTTGAACCTAACCTAGCCTAAGCCACTTCAAATACCAAAAACCCTACTGGTCCGCGCCAGGGCGCAACCATCCCGCACCAGGGCGCACCCTCGCCCGACAGAGCACCAGGGCGCACCATCGCGCGACAGACTGACTCCGTCGCTCGACGATCTAACCTACCACCAACCTTTCTGAAGGAGGACTGTAACGCCCCGAATTTTTGGTACGTTAAAAAGACAATTTTTATTGAAAACTGAAATAGAGTCTAAGAGTTTGGCTCATTATTACATCTCAAAGTCTTACAAGAGTACTTTAAAACAAACAAGGAGGGAACTAGGGTTCCTAACTGTAACGACCCTGAATTTTGGTCAATAAAAATTTCGTTAAATATTTGAATTTTATTTGAATTACTTATTTTCTCTTGAGTTGCTATATGATTGCTTGTTAATTTTCGTCCTAGTTAAAATTTTGCTCTCGACTAGAAATCCAACGTGACCAATTTAGTTAGTTTCCAACCGACTACTTGGAGGAACCAAGCAACCGACTTACCTAGTTGCTAGATGAACCTTTTGGACCTTTTGAACCTTTTGCTTTTACCCATTGGTCCATAATGGTTAGGGTAATTTTTATCCATTGGACAATAGGCTTCCTATTAAAATATTTTGGTAAGTACAAGATATAGTATTTTAATGGTTTATAAAAACTTGTGCAAAGTACATTTATTCTTTGTTTATTGGGGATTCTCCCACCTCTCCATTATCCATTGGATAATAACCACAAGGGTAATTTTTGTCCATTGGATAATAAACTTTTTATTATAAAAGTACATGTAGTCTTTTCAAAATTTTATTTTAATAAAAGGTACTTGTACTCTTTTGTCCAATGGTTATTAACCGCAAGGGAAACTATTATCCATTGGGTAATAACCGCTAGGGAAGTTAGTAACCATTGGGTAATAAAGTCTTTTGACCAAATAAAGTACCAATGTGACTAGGGAACCTTCCAATAAAGTTGATTTGACTTGTACTTTATTATTATTTTAATGGGGAGAATCCTAGCCTTTTTATTTAATTGGGGTACTTGGTACCACACCTATATTTAATATAGGGCTTTTGTCACATGCTTAAAAGTACTCCTTGATTATTTTACTATAAAAGTTCCCTAGATATTATTGACCATTGGATCATAAAAGTTAGGGTATTTATTATCCATTGGGTAAAAGAGTTATTCTTTTGACTAGTCTTTTTCTTAAAAACCCATGTGATGAAGTAACCATATTTTAATTTGAAAGTACTTATTAGCCTTAGTAGCCTTTAAGGCCTAAGATTCTTAAAAGTACCCTAGTTTATTTATTTAAAGAGACGTGCTTATTTATTTGGAAATCTTAGCCTTTAAGTTTCCTTGACCCTAGTACCAAAGGTACCCATTGTTTATTGTTGCTTGTACTTTTATATATATATATATATATATATGTGTGTGTGTGTGTGTGTGTGTGTGTAGTGTACTAGGGAGAGAGAGAGAGAGAGAGGGAGAGAGGAGAGAGAGGCCGAGAGAGAGGGAGAGGAGAGAGAGAGCCGAGAGAGAGATAGGAGAGAGAGAGGGAGAGATTTTGTTGTACTTTCTTGACTTTCCCTTGATCTTTCAAATCCTTGGTGAATCTCCTTCCTAACCAAAACTAACTCTCCATTGTACAACTTTCAATTGTTTAAACCAAATCTTGTACCCCTTGTCTCCTATCCTTCCAACAAATCTCCCATAGTCCAATCCAAGGACTAAACTAGCCTTGCAAGCTACCATATTAGGCCTTAGTCTTTTTTTGCCTAAAGACAACCTATGATGGATTATTATGACATAAATCCTAGCCTTTATTAGCCTTAGACCTTGACTACAAGCTAAACCTAGGTTATGACTACCTAAAAAGCCTAAGATCTTAGTTGATTACATAGCCTTACACCTAAGATTTGGATTGGACAAGCTATGACTTGGTTGAAAGGTTGATTTGATGACTTAATGGAGCAAATCCATGGAGGATTTAGAGAGAGAGAGAGGGCCGGCCATTAGAGAGGGAGAGGGAGCCAAAGTTTTGCCTATAAATAGCACCCCATGCTTCTCATCCAACTCACACCTTCACCTAGCAACTTCTCTCTCTAGAAAAATTGTGTCCTTTCTTTGTTCTTTCTTTTGTTCTTCATGTTCTTGAGTAGTTCTTGAGTTCTTCAAGAAACTCAACCTAGGCCGCCACTAAACCGCCACCCGACCACCCTCTCGATCCAAAAGTAGTAGTAGTAATAGTCAAGTAGAAGTTTCGAGAGAAACCTTTCTCTTTCGAAGTTACCGGAGACCACCGTAGGAAGTTACTCCGCCCGATCGCCGACGTACTTTCCGTAGCCGACTACCGCCAAGAAGTAAGGTAGAATACCTCTACTCACTTCCCTACGTATAAGGAGAGTCCCTCGTCCACTAACTCAAAGTATAACGTTGTTATTTTGAACCGCTAATTATATGTAGTTCATCCTTACGTACTTATCGTTTGATTAGAAGTAATCGTATTTTGATCTTTAAGATAGTTATGAATATATGTATATGAGTTGCTTGTATTACTTGTGGTATGTGATAAAGCATAAGTGATTTCACTCCAAAGACGTCCGTACATGTGGCGTTGTGCTTTGAATAAAGCATAAGTGATACACTCCAAAGGCGTCCGTATATGTGGCGTTATGCTATAAGTAGTAATTGAGCGTGATGAGTAATATAGAATTGGATGATCTTGTTAGGATGATTCTTGCTTACGTTTGTCCTACCGCGGAGTCTTTGCATGTAACGAGACACGAGAATCGAGAAAGTAGAAACATGACACCTAGGGTGTGGTTAAAGAAAGGAAATATTTTTCGAGGAAGAAAATATTTTGAAACTACATAATGACCAGTTTTGTGTGGCATTATGTGTGTGTGTTGTGTGCCAATGGGTGACCGGGACGGCGGAACCATTGTGAGGATACTCGGGAGTCCGGAACGGCGGAACCGAGGTTGGGTGAGTTAAACAAACAATTTTTGACATGTTTTGGAAACCGCAATGTGGCCGGACTTGCCCATTGTGTGGTGTGTGTTTTGTGTGTGTTCCAATGGAAATCCGGGAAAAACGGAATCATTGTGAGGTTGTGTGCGTTCCCATGGGAATCCGGAGCGGCGGAACCATGGTGAGGTATAGCTTGGTCATCCGCGGTACGGAGCCAATGCAAATATTTTTGTGTGCCAATGGGAACCCGGGACAGCGGAACCATTGTGAGGATACTCGGGAGTCCGGAACGGCGGAACCGAGGTTGGGTGTGTAGCTTGGTTATCCGCGGTACGGAGCCAATGCAAATATTTTTGTGTGCCAATGGGAACCCGGGACGGCGGAACCATTGTGAGGATACTCGGGAGTCCGGAACGGCGGAACCGAGGTTGGGTGTGTAGCTTGGTTATCCGCGGTACGGAGCCAATGCAAATATTTTTGTGTGCCAATGGGAACCCGGGATGGCGGAACCATTGTGAGGATACTCGGGAGTCCGGAACGGCGGAACCGAGGTTGGGTGTGTAGCTTGGTTATCCGCGTTACGGAGCCAATGCAAATATTTTTTGTGTGCCAATGGGAGACCGGGACGGCGGAACCATTGTGAGGATACTCGGGAGTCCGGAACGGCGGAACCGAGGTTGGGTGTGTAGCTTGGTTATCCGCGGTACGGAGCCAATGCAAATGATTTTAAAAAGGTTGGGTGTGTAGCTTGGTTATCCGCGGTACGGAGCCAATGCAAATGTTTTGTGTTAAACAAATGGTTTTTGAAAGATTGTTTTGTAAGTGAAAATGTTGACACGGTCTACGATGAGTCGCGTAGGAGAAACTCTGAAATCTTGGACACCAACGATAGTTGATTAACGAATGTGGATGTGTCATTGTTAAGCTGCGTATATATGTATCATGTGGAAATCGATGTGTTATTCCTTTGTTTATAAGTATGGGTTTGCGGGTATGGGATTACTCTACTGAGCTTTGTAGCTCACGGTGTTGCCTTTTTGGTTACCCTGACATATTATATGGGTGGCGACGCCGGTATAATGTGTCAGATTTCGTAGATGATCAGGGTAAGCAGATCACCGTGGAGACTTTTGGAGCTGAGGAGCTGGCTAGGATGGAGAAGAAGGAGGAGCTGTAGTTAGGAACCTTAGAACCCCCTTCATTTGTGTAAATATTGAACTCTTGTGAGAGTATTTGTTGTAATAAGAGCCAGACTCTATTTTGAGGTTATCAATAAATTGTGACTCTATTTTGAGGTTTTTAATGAAATTGTCTTATTTAACGTAATTCGGGGCGTTACACTAACTACTACTCCGCTTCTTCCTCCATCCGGGCTAGCTCTTCGGCTCCAAAGGCCTCCAAGGTGTAATGTTCACCCTGTTCGTCTATGAGGTCTGACATATTATACCGTCGTCGCCACCAATATAATAGGTCAGGGTCACCAAAAAAGGCAACACCATGAGCTACAACGCTCAATAGAATAATCCAAACCCTCTAACCCTTAACTTACAAACAATATATCATAAAGTCAACAATTTCCACATAACACATACTAATCTAGCCAAAATAATTAACAATGACATATCCGCATTCGAGATTCAATCAACGTTGGTGTTCAAGAGTTATGAGTTTCTCCTACGCGACATTTCGTAAGTCGTGTCTCGTTTCCCTCATTTCATAACCCATTCATTATTTCAAAACTCATTTTTTAACACACCCAACCTTGGTTCCGCCGTTCCGGGTTCCCAAGTATCCTCACAATGGTTCCGCCGTCCCGGGTTCTCATTGGCACACATTGCATTGGCTCCTTTCCGCGGATAACCAAGCACACACCCAACCTCGGTTCCGCCGTTCCGATCTCCCGAGTATCCTCACAATGGTTCCGACGTCCCGGGTTCCCATTGGCACACATTGCATTGGCTCCTTTCCGCGGATAACCAAGCACACACCCAACCTCGGTTCCGCCGTTCCGGTCTCCCGAGTATCCTCACAATGGTTCCGCCGTCCCGGGTTCCCATTGGCACACAAAACACACACCACACAATGGGCTACCACGTCCGGCCACATTGCGGTTTCCAAAACATTTCACCCTTTTCAAAACACGTCTTTTCATAAACCACACCCTAGGTGTCATGTTTCTACTTTCTCGATTTTCGTGTCTCGTTTTCATGCATTGACTCCGCGGTAGGACTTTTCACATAAACAAGCATTTATTGAAACTCAAAATGAAACCATCAAGATCATCCAACTCTAAACTACTTAACATGCTTGAATCATCAATAACGAACATCATGAATTTCATTCGTTCCCAACAAAAGATAACCTTATCTACTTTAAATAAATGATCAAAGTTACTTCCTAATGAACTTATATTTAGAGTTAGGGTACACAACTACTTTATATTTGGATAGTAGATAAGGATAACTACCGTTTCTTCTTGGCGGTGGTCGGCTACGGAGATTTGGTCGTCGGTTTTGGAATTCGGCGGCGTAACGGCGTCGGTTTGCTTCGAAAGGAAAAGAGATGTACTTTCTTTTCCTAGAAACAACTTTACTAACTAATGTGGACTATTTTAAAGATCTATGGGTGGTTTTAAGAGGTGGTTTGGTGGTATTGCTCAAGAACTCAAGAAAACTCAAGAAAACTAGAACTTTGGAAGCAAGAACACTTAGAATTTCTAGAGAGAAGTTGGAGCAAAGCTTGAAGGTGTGAGTTTGAAGCTTGGAATGGCTTCTATTTATAGGCCAAGACTCCCCTCTCTCTCTCTCTCTAGCCGAATCTCTCTTGCCGAATCTCTCTCTCTCTCTCACTTTTCTTTCACTTGTCATGGTGGATTGATAGGTTGATGGGTGAAGTTAAGGCTTGCTTGCACACTAACCACCTAGTTTTAGGCTTGCATGGCTAGTTTAGTACCAAGGATGGGATTTTGGAAGATTTGTTGGAAGGAAAGGAGACAATGGTACAAGATTCTTGTGTTAAACAATTGAAAGATGTACAAAGGAGGACAATGGGGTTAAGATTTGGCTAGGAAGAGTAATCACCCAAGATTTGAAGTACAAAGAAGATCAATGTCAAGGTATACATCACATCCCTCCTCTTTCTCCTCCTCTCTCTCTCTCCCTCTCGGCTCCTCTCTCCTCTCTCTCTCTCTCACGGCCTCTCTCTCTCTCTCCTCTTTCTCTTTCTCATGTACTAGCATATATATATGTATCTATATTACAATGTGCAAGAATACAAATAAAATAATAATTACTTTTGTACAAAAGATCAAAGTAGTCCTTTAAGGTCAAGATTTTCCCATAAAATTAATACAAAAGGTACTAGTACTTAATTAATATAATAGTGTACTTTGTACTCTCGGGAATCTTAATAAAAGATTAGTTTAATAGGTCTAGTACTTAGTTGGCAAGACTAACCTATTGACCAATGGGTAATAAATCCCCTAATGGTTAATAACCAATGGGTAATAAAGGACGAGTACCCTAAATAATAATTTAAGTCTTATAAAAAGACTACATGTCCTTTTGCATGAGGCAAATACACATATGCATATATATATATATATATATATATATATATATATATATATGTACTTATCAAGTTATAATATTTGGAAATGCTATTGTCCAATGGGTAAAGATTACCCTAACGGTTATTGTCCAAAGGTTAAAGGTTACTAGGGAACTTTTTAAATCAAAAAGTACTTTAAAGCAAATTATAAAAGCCTATTTTTTAAAGATAATAGTACTTTGTTCAAATCTTTCATTAAATCTTTTTAATATAAAGAATTGGGTTTCTATTATCCAATGGATAATAGTTCCCCTAACTTTTATCGTCTAAAGGATAAAGAATAAAACCAAAACAATAAAAGAAATAATTAAACAATTTCTAGTCTAGGGTTTGAAAATGTTCAAAAGATTCAAGAGGGGCAAAATGGTCCATCTATGATTAGAGAAAAGGAACTAGGTGACTTCCTAGTTTGGTTATACCAACAAGTCGGTTAGAAGCTAACTAGACTTGCTAGGTAGGGCTTTAAAAGTCAAGAAACGATCTTTGAAGGGCTAAAGTGTAATTAGGGTTTCTAGTCGAGGAATATGATAAGGCGTTTAATTGCTTGAATACAAACTACTAGGAATCAAATAAGAAAATCATCGAGCAATTATGAGAAATTAAGAAATTTCGAATAACAACGAGATTTTTATTGAATGAAAAATTGGAGTTGTTACAAGGACAGTTGGCCACTAATGCAACCTCAGCTAGGCCTCGTGGACTGGCTGAACTCCTCTGTTTCCAACCAGATTCACCCCCATTTCCTCCTATAAATACCCTCCATTTGTTCTCTTTCAAAGGGTTAACAAAAATTGGCATTCAAAGGTTTACACCCTAAGCACCATAAAGAGCATAGCTTGTTCTTCTTCAACTCAAACACCTCAAACAACCTCAACCTCAATTCAAAGCTCAAACATCTTTCAAAACTCAAGAACCGAAGGTATAGCTTACCTTTGTTATGCTCTATATTCTGATCCCTGAGGGGGGCTGGCAGGGCCAAGGCTGGTAATCAATACCAGTCCTGTTCCTAAAGCTGGCAAGGTTTCAAAAACCGTCGTGGTAGTACCAGCGCGCGACGGTCCCACTCTCGCGCGCGACACTCTGTTGTTGCACGAGTTGGACCGCGTGGGGATTCGTTTCCTACTATTTTATGCTTTTATTTCATATAGATCACTGTTAAGTATGATAAAAATCACTTTACTGCTTTCTTTAGTATAAACTGCTAGTTTGTAGTTCAATATGAGTTTCTGCTGTTTTGGAGTACCCTTGGGATCATTCTGGACCTGTCCCAGAACCCAGAAATGTGTAAACCAAGCACTGGTCTGGTTGCGCTAGGGCGCGGCCATCCCACTCCAGGGCGCACCATCGCGCGCCAGACTGACTCCATCGCGCGACAGAGCTCCAGGGCGCACCATCACGCGCCAGAGTGACTCCATCGCGCGACTGTCTACCTCTGACCAGTGAATGGCCTTGCACGGGTAGCTCGGCCTTAGGCCATTATTTTGTCCCCACACTATTTATGGGGTGTTTTATTAATTTGTAGGGCTTTACAGCCTTTAAACTGTATATTATGCTGCTATAAACTGCGTGGTTTATCCTGGGTGTGCACTGGTCCTTCCAAAGCCCAGATGGTTTGAGAATAAGAGATGTGGGTTTGAGCTCACCGGCGCGCGCATGTCTTGGAGTTGTGCGCGCAGGAATAAACAGCATGCAGTGACTTGTTCAGTGCATACTGGTTTCTTCCTACGCACGTCACTCCAAAACAGGGGCATCCCAGTTTGTTTAAACTCCCACAGGAGTCTGTTCTCATCCTATACTAACTGCTCATCCATGCTATCATTCACATCCTGCAAACATGTTACAGCTTTAATCCTTTAAACTGTTCCGCCGCCCTAAATGGCTAAAGAATTGATTAATCAAACAGAATCGCAAACAAATATTTTCGCAAATGCCTAAGTAGAGACCGATCTCCGGATTGGGCGAGAGGGGTGCCATAAAACCCTTCCCCTCTCGTAACCTGGCTCCCGAACCCAGATATGGTTATGACGGACTGGTTCCTTAACTTTTTCAAATCAAACAGCGCGACAAGTGCTTTGAAATACGGTTCCTTGGGTGTCGGACCTTCAAAATCCGAGTGGCGACTCTGTATTTTGCGAGCGCTTGCTTCCCCGCTCGCGCTCCCTGGATCCGAGCCCTTGCATTTTGGAATCCGAAAATTCCAAGGGCACACTGCCCATAGTGGCGACTCTGCTGGGGATACGAATCAATACTGGTCTATACTTAGATTTTAATACGCTCGAGAACGATCCCACAAAAGTCTGTCAAAATAGTGAGCTTCGCGCTGCTAAAGAAAGGATTGGTGATTTAACAGGACCTCGTGTCCAGCCATCCAATCTGGGACTTTTTCCGATTGTTCTATCGTGTAGTTTTCTCTAAGTATGGATCAATAAAGAGAGCCAAATTTGAAAAGGCATTTGCGAATTTGTGATTCTGTTCTATTAATCAATTTTTAGCATTCTCATTTGCATCGATGTGGGATAAGCCCCGTTGGATCGTTTTGGCAATCCGGCACGGTTTACCGGAGCCCGGGGACCCCGAATGACCAACAACCTCCACGATGATGGGTCATTCTACCGTTCGACTGTTGCTCTACGATTACACGGGCAATGGGAGGTATATCTTTGGCTCTAGTCCGAGGAACCCGTTACAAGCCAAAACCAGCCTTTGCATATACAAAGCATTAGAACTCTCCAAACTAGGACAGTACCTACAGGGTAAGATTACTTGCATCTAACCCCCATATACTGTCTATGTGTTTCTGCTTTCCCTATCGCATGTACTGTACATACACTATTTTGCATAGGAGCATGCTTAAGGTTGTCTTGTCTTTCAAGTTTGTCATGCGCTGTCTAAGACGTTGTTGGACCCGATGAGGAGTCGTTTATTCTGTTGAATGTTCGTTATCAATCGCAAAGTCTTTAGTTCAATGAGACTTTGAGAAATCAAAATTTACTACATCCTTGGCTCATGCCCGATTGAGGATTCAACCGAAAATATGGAACAACAAAAGTAGTGATGCCATGTCACTGACGCCACCCAGGTTGAAGTGCGAAGTCACTATACACCGCGGTGTTCAAGGTTAAGGTGCCATGTCATCACCATCGGGTCATTCCAGATTCAAAGTTGAACCTTCAAATGGGACTAGTCGAAGATTTAGTCTATTTTGACATCTTTTAGTATCTGTCGATCTACTCAGGGACACATCACCGAAAAGAATTCTGAGGATTCTGGCAACGTCTGAAATTCGTGAGGCAAACTCATCTCTGTTTTTGTACATACATACCGTTATGCGATGAGCATGTTTAGGGCGGCTTCTAAGTAGTCTCTTTCGAGTCTGTCTTATGTTTATTAGGACGCTGCTAGACCCGATGAAGAGTCGTGCATCTCGATGGAACACGTTGTCAATTTTCAAAGTCCTTGGATCAGCGAGACTTTGGGAAATCAAACCTTTTTAAGTCCTTGGCTCATGCCCAATTGAAGTTTCAATCGAAAATAAGGAACCACAAAGTATGGATGTCGTTTCACTGGCACTACCCAGGTTGAAGTGCGAAGTCACTATACACCGCGGCGTTCAAAGTTAAGGTGCCATGTCATCAATACCGAGTTGTTCCGAATTCTAAGTTGAAACTTCAAGAACGAAATAGACAAAGGCTTAGTCTGTTTTGACATCTCTTAGTGTTAGTCGATCTATTCAAAGGATACACCTCGAAAAGAAATCCGAGGATTTTGGCAGCGTCCGAGCATCATAAGACAGACTCGTCTTTAGTTGTAGAGTCTAGGAGGACACCGACGATGGCAACACGTGCATTGCATTCTAATTGCTGCAGGAACCCCACTGAGTTCTCGTTTACTTTGCTGTCTAAAGCTCTAGGCCATCTCATTGAAGGGAATAGCCAAATCTACTTGGGAACATGTGCTAGGACTATTTCACTGTCACTTTCGAATCTAGAATGGCAGCACAAACAGAGCTGGCTGAGCTGAAGAAGGCTCTAAAGGAAATAAGCCACAAGATGGACAAACAAATGGTTATGGTCCAGGGACTGGTTGGCCTCTTTACCTCCACAGCCCCACAGCCAGATATGGGGCTAGTCAAAGAACCTCTTCAAGCCTACCACTCTCCAACGGTCGGAATCAAACTATGCTCAGGAGACATGTTCAACGACCTGGTTGAATTCCATGAGGCTAAGACTCACTTGAAGAAGGATGTTGATTCTTTTGTCGAAGCCATTGCCAAAGGGGAGGACATGCTTAGTGATGAATTCAGCCCCGAGGGCAAAAGAATGCATCTTGTTAATGAGGCAATGTGTTGCCACTGCAAAGCAAACAAGGGTCCTGCTTTGAACTCTCAATTCACTCGCCGGAACCCACCGAGGGTTTTCTCATATTTCGAAGCACCTTTAGCCTCGATCTATGAGAGGCTCCTCGATGCTGGTTCCATCAAGCCCCTCAATCCAACTTCATTGCCCAAGAATCCCTTTGCCAATTTCAAATATAACCTCTTTTGCACCGACCATCAAATGCCTTGCCATTCAACCAATGCCTGTTTTCGGCTTCGACATGCCATTCAAGATCTCATCGATTGTGGCATCATCCTAGCCCCACCTCCATCAAAAGTTACCACATCCAAACCTATCCCCAATATCATCCCAGAAAATCAACCCAAGCCGACTGTACCCATCCCGTCCGAGCCTGAGGACGGCTTCCTGGCACCAGTTTGTGCAATTGGGACTTTCTCTGCCAACATCTGGACTGATAGTAATGAGGGGCTTACAAAGGGGAGGACTGACCGGCTGAGGTCCATTGATCAAAAGAGCACCGAGTAGGTTTGGTCGAAGAAACTGAGGAAGCCGAAGTGCTGTTGCTTGGGCCTGACACCCGCTGGATCTTACTTTGTTTTGTGGAAGCTAAGGGTAGCTGTTAAAATTACATTTTCAAACCGCGTCTAGTTTGCATTGGTGTTTTGTTTGAGTCTGACACAGAGTTTTTGAGTCTATCTAAGTCTAGCTCTGAGTCGGAGGTTGTGCCTCTTGGCCCTCCACGTCGTATCATTCGTTTCAAGTTTTAAATCTGTTGTACTTAGCAACCTCGGGGCTTTCTTTATGATATGCATTATCTGGCTTCTTCGCTGGCTTTTGAATAAACTGTGTCAACCCTGACGACGAAGGGATAGATTTCGATGGGGTCATCCTCAAGAAAATGTGTTCCCTCGCCGAAAGAGAAGACGAAAGGCATGCTCAGCCTATTAATTGAAATAGTAGTTTTCAAATGAACTTGAAAGGTGAAGTAGACCTCCAAATGGTTCAAATTGGTTCAACACAGTCCCCAGAGGAGCATTGCGCCCGGTCAGACAGGCTCGAAGAGTTCATTAACATCCTGGCGTGGTCTCACAGAAGACATGTCTGGCATTGATCCTGAGATAAAAGAAGTATCAAATTCCCCAGCTACCAGATGCTAAGCCAAAAAGCAAAAGCTCAAAAGGTCCAGCGCCACATACCATGTTCAAGTTTGCAGGAACAGCCTTTCGCCAAGCACAAGTTAGAAAGTTCAAAATTGGCCTGGAGCGAGGCATGTCAACTAAAACACTCTGGACTCTGTGCTATCAAAAGCCATCTTATTTGGGGCTACAGCCAAACGTCATCGACCTTGGCAACAAATCAATACCTTGGTCAACATGGATCAATTCACAAGCCTTTTCCCTGAGAGAAGCTCATTGGGCTGAAAACCC
Organism: Rhododendron vialii; assembly: GCF_030253575.1. Lineage (NCBI taxonomy): Eukaryota > Viridiplantae > Streptophyta > Magnoliopsida > Ericales > Ericaceae > Rhododendron > Rhododendron vialii. Next base: position 32,176,948 of record NC_080558.1, read on the forward strand.
CAAAGGTGGGCAGTTTCAAGCAAAAGTTAGAGCAGCCTGCTAGACTGAGAACCTATGAAGGCGGTTTAGTCAAAAGTAAAGGCAATATTTGAAAGCTCGCTAGACCGAAAACCCGAATGGGCGGTTCTAGGCAAAAGTTAGAGCGTAAAAGGTGAGGTAAAACACACGAGTGAACCTTGGCCTGAACTACGTTTTGACCTGATTCCCTAGCTTGGGATACGTAGGCAGTCTCTCTTTGAGACTCGGTCACAATCTATCAATTGGATCCATGGTTGACGTTTGGTACACATCAAAGGTCAAAGAGGATCGAAGATCAAGCTGCATGGGAGGCGTCTGAAAGGGGGAAAACCTTTTGTCTTTCAGTTTTATTGCAAACTACTAATTCAATTTCAAAGCTGAGCATAAAGCCTTAAAAGATTTTAAGCATAAAAAACAGAATGAAATGCTGGCGAGGCCTAACGGCTCACAGTTTATTCTAAGTTCAGCGAAGTCTGGTGTGAGCAGTTGCAGTAGCTTTGCAGTCATGTGTGCTAGTTTGAGGTTCACGCGCACTTGTTCATAGTTATGTGCGTTGATCTCAACCCTGCGCGCGCTTTTTCAATTTGCGCAGCAATCGATAGCAGTCAGCTACTGCTTTTGAATGTCATTCAAGGGGCTTTTTGCCAAGTTTTGTCATACCGTGCAAACCGAATGCGACTGCACGGGGGTGTCGGTTTCAGTCCGGGCCTATATGTGTCTTTATCTGCGTCTTATGTCCGTCTTTGTGGCATTTTTCTAGATTTCAATCCATTGTCATGTCGAGATGCTAGTCTCAGTTCTATTTGTTCATGCAGGTCACCGTACATATGTTTGACCTTACAAGTGTCAGTTTCACCTGTCTAAAGGGATATTGTGAGTTTTGGCACTTTAATGCCCAAAATTTCATTATTCTCCATGTGTCTAAAGCTTCGCATTGTTCCCTGGGGCTCTTTCCCCCTTTTCGTTCGAGCTAGGCGGGTTTATGCATGTGCATGTGTCTTTGTGTCGACTCAGTTCACTTGACAATGCAAATTAGATATTAGCGGTCAGTTTTTGTCAATAAACTGGAAAAATGCAATTTTTACATTGCTACTCTAGCTTCTGTAATCTACAAGCTGTGGACTCTCTTGAGACGGCAAGGGCACGTCAACCCAGCGCCAAGTAAAGCATATCTCTGGGGCTTATCCGCCTAAGCATCGAAGAAGGGGCATGCAGGCCCAATGCCACACCGCTATATATCAACTGGGCACGCCGACCCGCTCAACGTTTATCTGTTTGGGTGCGCATCTCAGAAGCAAAGCAAAAGACAGTAAAGTACTGGAGCTCAGTGGTAGTCCTTAGGCATTGTTGTCCTCCTAGGAGCCGCCCTTAGCTTGTGTCTGCATTTTCAATTTGTGCATTCATATTGTATACATATCATCGCATATTGTGTGTATCAAAAGTTTAAAGCAGGAAAATTCTATGCTGGAATCGCTTCTGTGGGATAGTGCAAGTATGGGGGAATGCCACACGCCACTTTCCTTATCTCATTTGCCATGGCAACCGTCAAGCACACAACCTCGCTATCCTACTCTGCTGGCACTGGGAATGCATTTTGGGGGATCAAAAATCAACCCAATCCACAACGGCATGATCATTCTGCACACTGATCTGTCCGTCTCAAATCAACGATAGCCGGTCCTGTCCAAATCTCAACGGCTCGATCATTCTGTACATTGATCTGTCCGTCTCAAATCAACGACAGCCGATCTTGTCCAAATCTCAACGGCTCGATCATTCTGCACACTGATCTGCCCGTCTTAAATCAACGACAGCCAGTCCTGTTCAAATCTCAACGGCTTGATCATTCTGCACACTGATCTGACCTTTCAAATCAACGACAGTCGGTCCTGTCCCAAACTCAACGGAACGATCATTCTGCACACTGATCTGCCCATCCAAGTCAACGACAGCCGGTCCTGTCCAATTCTCAATGGCTCGATCATTCTGCACACTGATCTGCCCGTCTCAATTCAACGATGGTCAGCCATATCGTCCTATTCGACCTGATGGTCAGCCATATCATCAACGACGGTCAGCCATATCGTCCGACTCAATCAACCCGATGGTCAGCCATATCATCACTGACGGTCAGCCATATCATCACTGACGGTCAGCCATATCGTCCGACTCAATCAACCTGATGGTCAGCCATATCATCAACGACAATCAGCCATATCGTCTGACTCAAGCAACCCAATGGTCAGCCATATCATCAACGACGGTTAGCCATATCGTCCGACTCAATCAACCCGATGGTCAGCCATATCATCAACGACGGTCAGCCATATCGTCCGACTCAATCAACCCGATGGTCAGCCATATCATCAACGACGGTCAGCCATATCGTCCGACCCAATCAACCTGATGGTCAGCCATATCATCAACGACGGTCAGCCATATCGTCTGACCCAATCAACCTGATGGTCACCCATATCATCAACGACGGTCACCCATATCGTCCGACTCAATCAACCTGATGGTCGGTCATATCATCAACGACGGTCAGCCATATCATCCGACTCAGTCATTTCCGATGGTCAGCCATATCATCAACGACAATCAGCCATCGCCTGTCTCTGTCCATTCAGCGATGACAACCAGCCACGTCGCATGTCTCTGCCCATTCAGCGACGACAACCATATCGCTTGTCTCTGTCCATTCAGCGATGACAACCTACCACGTCGCCTGTCTCTGCCCATTCAGCGACGACAATCACATCACCTGTCTCTGTCCATTCAGCGATGACAACCTACCACGTCGCCTGTCTCTGCCCATTCAGCGACGACAATCACATCGCCTGTCTCTGTTCATTCAGCGATGACAACCTACCACGTCGCCTATCTTTGCCCATTCAGCGACGATAATCACATCGCCTGTCTCTGTCCATTCAGCGATGACAACCATCCACGTCGCCTATCTCTGCCCATTCAGCAACGACAATCAGCCATCGCCTGCCTCTGTCCATTTAGCGATGACAACCAACCACGTCGCCTGTCTCTGTCCATTCAGCGATGACAACCTACCACGTCGCCTGTCTCTGCCCATTCAGCGACGACAACATCGCCTGTCTCTGTCCATTTAGCGATGAAAACCAACCACATCGCTTGTCTCTGTCCAGTCAGCGATGACAACCAGCCATATCGTCCGTGTTTGCCCCGATCAACAACGATCAGGATATCGTACGATGGTCCGCCCATTCGCAACTAGTTGTTCCCTAGGAGAGTCCGCCTCAGCCTGCCCTAAACGACTACCTCTATTTCAGTCTAGCTTCACGCGTATCTTCTAGCAGGCTTATTGCTCTGTCTCGGATGGTCTTTGATAAGGAGATTGGCTCTGATTCCCAACAGATGGAATTCAACCTACCTGACACGACCTACCCGTGTTTGTTGGAATACTTTCTGCCGAGGATAGCTTGATCCCCAGCCACGACAGCCTGTCCCGTCCAAATCTGCAACGACAGCCTGTCCTGTCCAAATTCGATCAACAAGCGACGATTCGCTCGTCCACTTCTACTTCCATCCCCGGCAATGGATAGCCAATCCATTCCACCGATCAGGTTCCTTAAGTTTACTTGTCTACTTTGCTAGTATGCTTTGCTCTGGATTGCCTTGAGGGGTGTCTAGAATTCTTTGACGTTACTTGTACCAAGTCGATGGTGCTTCAAGTGCCGTCAAAGAGGGGCTACTGTAGACACCCCAATCTGGGCTTCCAGATTAGTTTACTTACGGTTTTTGATTCCCCAATGATGAAATGGATCAAGAACACCCTGGGAATGATAGCGTGTTTGAGCTTTGAGAGTTTGCAAAACCCTTGAACCTAACCTAGCCTAAGCCACTTTAAATACCAAGAACCCTATTGGTCCGCGCCAGGGCGCACCCTCGCGCGATAGACTGGCTCCATTGCGCGACAGAGCACCAGGGCACACCATCGCGCGACAGACTGACTCCGTCGCGCGACGGTCCAACCTACCACCAACCTTTCTGAAGGAGGACAGTTGGCCACCATTGCAACCTCAGCCAGGCCTCGTGGACTGGCTGAACTCCTCTGTTTCCAACCAGATTCACCCCCATTTCTTCCTATAAATACCCTCCATTTGTTCTCTTTCAAAGGGTTAACAAAAATTGGCATTCAAAGGTTTACACCCTAAGCACCATAAAGAGCATAGCTTGTTCTTCTTCAACTCAAACACCTCAAACAACCTCAACCTCAATTCAAAGCTCAAACATCTTTCAAAACTCAAGAACCGAAGGTATAGCTTACCTTTGTTCTGCTCTCTGTTCTGATCCCTGAGGGGGGCTGGCAGGGCCAAGGCTGGTAATCAATACCAGTCCTGGTCCTAAAGCTGGTAAGGTTTCAAAAACCGTCGTGGTAGTACCAGCGCGCGACGGTCCCACTCTCGCGCGCGACACTCTGTTGTTGCACGCGTTGGACCGTGTGGGGATTCGTTTCCTACTGTTTTATGCTTTTATTTCATATAGATCACTGTTAAGTATGATAAAAATCACTTTACTGCTTTCTTTAGTATAAACTGCTAGTTTGTAGTTCAATATGAGTTTCTGCTGTTTTGGAGTACCCTTGGGATCATTCTAGACCTGTCCCAGAACCCAGAAATGTGTAAACCAAGCACTGGTCTGGTTGCGCCAGGGCGCGGTCATCCTGGGCCAGGGCACACCATCGCGCGCCAGACTTGCTCCATCGCGCGACAGAGCTCCAGGGCGCACCATCGCGCGCCAGACTGGCTCCATCGCGCCAGGGCGCACCATCGCGCGCCAGAGTGACTCCATCGCGCGACTGTCTGCCTCTGACCAGTGAATGGCCTTGCACGGGTAGCTCGGCCTTAGGCCATTATTTTGTCCCCACACTGTTTATGGGGTGTTTTATTAATTTGTAGGGCTTTACAGCCTTTAAACTGTATATTATGCTGCTATAAACTGCGTGATTTGTCCTGGGTGTGCACTGGTCCTTCCAGAGCCCAGATGGTTTGAGAATAAGAGCTGTGGGTTTGAGCTCACCGGCGCGCGCATGTCTTGGAGTTGTGCGCGCAAGAATAAACAGCATGCAGTGACTTGTTCAGTGCATACTGGTTTCTTCCTACGCACGTCACTCCAAAACAGGGGCATCCCAGTTTGTTTAAACTCCCACAGGAGTCTGTTCTCATCCTATACTAACTGTTCATCCATGCTATCATTCACATCCTGCAAACATGTTACAGCTTTAATCCTTTAAACTGTTCCCCCGCCCTAAATGGCTAAAGAATTGATTAATCAAACAGAATCGCAAATAAATATTTTCGCAAATGCCTAAGTAGAGACCGATCTCCGGATTGGGCGAGAGGGGTGCCATAAAACCCTTCCCCTCTCGTAACCTGGCTCCCGAACCCAGACATGGTTATGACGGACTGGTTCCTTAACTTTTTCAAATCAAACAGCGCGACAAGTGCTTTGAAATACGGTTCCTTGGGTGTCGGACCTTCAAAATCCGAGTGGCGACTCTGTATTTTGCGAGCGCTTGCTTCCCCGCTCGCACTCCCTCGATCCAGGCCCTTGCATTTTGGAATCCGGAAATTCCAAGGGCACGCTGCCCACACTATGGTGTGCAGCTTACGGTGGGCCTCATTTGGTCATGACACTCCCGACTTGCAAAAATTTGCCGTCAAAGTTCTTAGCCTTACTTGTAGTTCCTTGGGATGCAAGCGTAATTGGAGTGTCTTTGAGCATGTGAGTATATGATAATCAAGTTCATTCGTTGACTTCCTTTAGTTATGTATGATCACGATTCATGAATTTAAGTCCCTTGTATAATTAATTGTTAATGGAGATTCACACAAAAAAAAGGAATAGACTAGCTCAAAAGCGTCTCAATGATTTGGTATTTGTTAAGTACAATAGAGCATTAAGATGCCGATACCTCAAATGTGATCGCATTGATCCTATATCTTTGAAAGATATTGATGAGAGCAATGAATGGTTGGTTGGGAAGATGGAGGAAGAAGCTGTGTTTGAGGGTGGTTATTTGAATTGGGATGATGTTGCTTTAGCTTCTGGAGCTGAAGAACCAAGGAAAACAACTAGAGCATCAAGTTCAAAGTCAACAGACTCAACACCTATCACGAAAATGGCAAAACCAACTCCAAAGGCTAAGGCTTCAAGAGGAAAGACATCTCTTATAGATGAGGTGAATGAAGAGGGAGAATGGGAGACAGATGATGAGGAGGAGGAAGATGTGGAAGGATATAAATCAGAATCATCAGATGATGATGATGAAATTGAAGATGAAGTTCTTGGTTTTGAGAATGATGATTAATGTCTATGCATGACTCTATATTTTATTGCCTTTAATCCTTTTGTTATGTCTCTAAGGCTAAACATTATTATGTTAGCTTTTCATGGATGATATGTTGGTACTTTCGTTTAACCATTGACATGTTATGTTTTATGACATTTGAAAGTTTTACAAGTGTTTGTTTGTGTTGAAAACTTGTTCTAATAAAATTTGCCTCGTTGAGAAGGAAATTTTTTTTTTTGGGCTTCGCGTCAATAAAGTGCACGCCGCGCCTTGCGCTAAAGCCCCTGGGGACTGTTGCGCCTCGGTGCGCCTTTCGCCATTGAAAACACTGTTGATTCACCTCAATAGGAGAATCTGTAGGTCTACAGCCTAACATACCTATTTCTTCCAAAAGATCAAGTATATCCTTGCATTGGGAAATAAAGATATCTCTATCAGACCTCGCTACTTCCATTCCAAGGATGTATCTCAACGATCCCAAATCCTTAATCTCGAACTCTTGAGCTAGACGAGACTTAAGGTTATGAATCTCACTCACATCATTGCCTATCATTATTATGTCATCAACATAAACAATAAGGATAGCAATCTTACCATTACTTCGCCGGATGAACATTGTATGATCTGCATGGCTCTGCTTGTAACCAAAACTCAAGATAGCCTTAGAAAACCTGCCAAACCAGGCTCTAGGTGATTGCTTCAGCCCATAAAGTACCTTTTTCAATCTACACACCTTTCCTTCACTTGCAGGAGAAGAGAAATCCGGTGGAATATCCATATAAACTTCCTCCTCTAAATCACCATGGAGGAATGCATTTTTCACATCAAACTGTTGAAGAAGCCAATTCAAGTGGGCAGCACACGAGAGGAGCGCTCGTACAGAATTCATCTTCGCTACCGAAGCAAACGTCTCCTCATAGTCAATACCATAAGTTTGAGTAAAACCTCTGGCAACAAGCCTTGCCTTGTATCTCTCAACTGTACCATCAGCCTTTTACTTAATAGTGAACACCCATTTGCAGCTCACTGGTTTCTTCCCTCCTCGAAGTGACACTAGATCCTAGGTGCCGTTCTTTTTCAAAGCTATCATCTCTTCTACCATAGCTCATTTCCACTTAGGTATCTTGAATGCATCCTGCCAATTCTATGGAATAGATTTAGAGGAAAGAGGAGAGACAAAGGCATGGTATGAAGGAGACAAACGACCATAAGAAACAAACTATGAGATCGGATGTTGAGTACAAGATCTAACACTTCTTCGAATAGCAATAGGAAGATTGTCAGGATCTATAGGAGGACGTTCAATAAGAGAAGAATCATTACAAGAAGAGTCAGCTAAGGAATTTGGAATTGGAGTGGGTGATTGTGGTTGACAAGGTGGTAACGTACATGAAGACTTTCCATTTTTCCGTCTAGCATACCTCTGTAAGCCAGCTCCCCGCAGTCGTGCAGGTAGTTGTTCCTCAATGTCACCACCAATATCATGTGTTTTCCTTTCAACAGATACTTGTTCCTCTCCAGTGTTTTCCTTCTCCCCCTCACTGTGATCATAGAAAAATTTATCCCCCTTACTATGATTATAAAAGGTAAACATCTCTTCCTTCTTATGATGCTCCCCCTGAAGAGATGGTTTGGAGGGAGAATAAAAAACCTCTGTTTCCCAAAAAGTAACATCTATAGAGACAAACATCTTCCTCGAATAAGGATCATAACACTTATAGCCTTTCTGGGTAGGAGAGTACCCAACAAAAATACACTTATGGGCTTTATGTCCCAGCTTGCCCCCCTTCTGGGGGCATGAACAAAACACACACAACCAAACACCCTAGGTGGAAGAGTCGTAACCTGACAACTGCCTGGCAGACACTCAATGGGTGTTTTATAATTAAGGACACTGGATGGCATACGGTTGATAAGATACATGGCAGTTAAAATAGCTTCTCCCCATAAGTATTTGAGAACATTCATAGTGAACAAAAGGGATCGAGCGACCTCAGCAAGATGAAGATTTTTACGTTCAGCGAAACCATTTTGTTGTGGAGTGTCAACGCAAGTCGTTTGAAAAATAATACCATTATCATCTAGATATGCCCGAAAAATCTTATCAATATACTCAGTCTCATTATCACTCCGAAGAATTTTAATTTGTGTATCAAACTGAGTGCACACCATCTTATGAAAAGATTTGAAACAAGAAAATACTTCATTTTTTGACTGGAGTAAGTACACCCATGTGGCACGAGAATAATAATCAATAATAGTAACGAACCATTGATAGCCATTTAAAGAAGTAATAGGAGAAGGACCCCAAACATCAGAATGGATAACCATAAATGGAGAATCACTTCGTTTATTAATAGGTGCATAAAAAGAGCGTTTATGTTTCCCAAAATCACAGGCTTCACAAAAAAACTGATCCCTTGGACAATTTTTAACTAAAGTAGGAAAGAGTTTCTCTAGTATCCTAAAAGAGGGATGACCCAATCTACGGTGCCACCGATGTAACAAAGAAAGAGTGGAACTCATATCTGCATGTAGAGCTTGTCCACATGATAAAGATGCTTGAGATGGATGAGGTGCATGCTCTAGATAATAGATACCACCATGTGCTTTACCACTGCCAATTACCTTCCTCGTTTCCAGTTCCTGAAAGACACAATGAGTAGGAAAAAATGTCAAAGAACAGCTTGCAGAATGGGTAAAACTAATAAGTGAAAGAAGGTTAGTGGCATAGTTTGGAATATGGAGGACTGAAGAACGGAACCTTTCCCTGAAATAGCAAAGAGCGACCCATCGGCAATTCGAACCTTATCCTTACCAAAACAAGTAGAATAGGAATAAAAAACAGAGGAACAACCTATCATATGATCTGAAGCACAAGAATCGATAATCCATGGAATACCGGAGGAGGCAGTAAATGCACTAGTTGGAATACCTGAATGAGCAAAATAGGATGCAGTAGGAGCTGCTGTGGAAGTAGGAGTTATAGTAGAGGAACAATCAGCCCGAGCCATAAGACACCTAAGAGTTTGCATCTCTCCCTGAGATAAACCGCCAACAGAATCAGAAGGTGACTGAACTCCTGTACTGAACCCAGAATCAGACAAGGTAGCAAACTCTGAAATATGTGCCTGAGCCTGAGAACGCCCGGGACCACGACCTCGACCTCCACGTCCACTGCCTCACCCACGAAAAGGACGACCATGTAATTTCCAACAGAAATCCTTGGTATGTCCAGTGTTGTGGCAATAATCACACTAGAGTGACATATGGTCTATGGTCCCACTGGTAGTATCAGACTGAGACTTTCCACTACCAGACCTAAACTATCCCTGCGGAATAGCAACCAAGGCAGAACGATCAGAAGTAGGAGTTTGTAACATAGCACCCCTTCTGCTGAACAATGGCATAGGCCACCCCTAAAGATGGAAACGAAACACGACCCAACACCTGCACTCGAATTGGATCATACTCAACATCAAGACCAGCAAGAAAGTCATACACACGCCCTTTCTCTATTCTTTTTAACCAAGCACTAGCATCAACGGAGCAGACTGCTTGAAATCCCTGATAATAATCAAATTCTTGCCAAGCCCCATTGAGATTAGCAAAGTAAATAGCAACAGATCGATTGTGTTGATCCATAGTACGAAGTCGCTTTCGCAACTCAAAACACTGAGCATCATTGCCCTGCTGAGAATAAGTTTGTTTGGTAATAGTCCAAATCTGATATGGAGTGTTAAGAAGTAAGAAAGGACTACGAATATCAGCCTTCATAGAATTAAACCAAGTCATGGCTAAAGATCGATGAGACTTAAACGTCTTGAGTTCATCATCAGTAGTAGGCTCAGTAACAGGGCCTTCAATGAACTCAGACATCCCTTTAGCTTCAATAGCTACTGTAAAAGTACGAGACCAAAGTAAATAATTTGTGCCATCCAGTTTGATGGGACAAATATCCAGTGGAGAGTTATCCAGAGTCCTTACACGACTCAACTCATCCTTGCCACTAGCGGAAGCCTATTTTTCCTCTTCTGACATCTTGAAAGCAGAACAATAATGCCAAATAAACAATAAACAATGTTCCCAACAGCTTTAGAACTCTAAAAACAATAAATAAAGGTTTCAATAGCCCTAGAACCTCAAAAAAATAAACTGAATACCTTTGGATCTGACTGAAAGAGTGCTAAAACTTTGTGAGAGAAGAAAAAATAGATCTGATCAGTGAGAAGAAATGACGGCGACAGCAGTAGATTTGACCGACGACAACAAACAACAGCAGCGATAGCAAAAAAAAAACATATCGACAATTGTGATCGTGATCGACGGCGATGGCAAGCCCCGACTGATCGAAGCACTGGTCATGAATTACTATTCACGAAGCACTGTTCACGCGAATTACAATTCATGAATTACTGTTCACGAAACACTGTTCACACGAAAATACTGTTCACGCAATATTGTTCACACAGCAACGAGAAGGACGTCGTAGATCGCCAGGTTCTATCGTTCTGATACCATGTTCAATTTTAGGGTAATTGTAATAGGGAGAAAACCCATTAGGGTTAATTTCATTCAACGTAAAATATATATATACAAGCTGTATAATAATTGCACTACAGTCCTAGATACTTAAACTAATTACATGATAAGACACATAATTACACTAGATACAAATAGATCCATCATCTAACACTATGCATTGTTCTATAAGTAGTATGCTTTCTGCGATTCCTCTGCAATGTGTGGTCCTTCTTATTTGGTTATTTGCATAGTGTTGCTTATAATCTTTAGCAAGTATTTTGATGTTTTCCACCTCTTCTTGTAATGCCCAAATGTCTTTTTTATATTGGAATTAGTATGGATGTTACAGTATAAATCATTTTGCTTTTTTTTTTTTTTGTTCAGGGCTCCTTCTTGTTGCCCAACGTAGAATATGACATTTCGGGAAAGTTTCTCCATCCAATTTTTTTTTTGAAGTGCATTGTGTTTCTTTCAAGACGAATTTTGATCGTCTGAGTGCTGTTCTATGAAGCCATGGATATTGAAATGGGGAAGGCCGGAAGGCACATAGTAAGATTTATTATTACTTTAATATCTTCATTTATGTTGTCTTTAGGCTATTTGAGATTGATTGTTGCTTCCTAATACTGTGAGTTTAGTTTTTTTTTATTTTTATCTTTATAGTTTCAGATGATTGATTTTCCCTGGTTTTGTGTTCTTGGTGTATTTAACGGCACTTTACCTAAAAAATACTTCAAAACTAGAATTACACATAAAGGGATGGAAGATGGTCAGTAGTTGAGGATGGTTAGTAGTAAAGGAGGCGGCTGGGATTTGATGATTTCTTGGACCTAACTTTTTGCTAACGCTCGACGCGTAGCGACGTAGATATAGACCTTGAGCAATTGGTTTCCTAATTCAAATGGAATCTCCTTGAGCAATTTGCATATGTCCAACGGGAAGTGAATACACAACCCATTCCTCAGTACTCAAGTTCCTAAAATTTCAAAAACTAAGTACGAGAGATGTCGAAAATCAAGCTGTGTAGTATTGAATTTCCTTTCTCCTCCCCTTCTAGTTTTCTTGCTTTTTATGGTTGACTCTCTTGTTCGTGCAACACAATTTGTCACATTGCCTACTACACATGGTTCCATGGGCATGTATTTGGGAAATACTCATATCTTTGCCAATCATAAACCATTAAAGGTAGACATTCTAATATCTTCCTCTATTGCCTTGGTTTAAGTGATACAGGTTTTTCAGTTTGGTAATGAGCAACGGATGCCTTTTAACAGATACTAACCAATTTTAAGGTTTGTCCCTTTTCCATTGATTTAATTTATTTGAATGCATGTCAAAATTTTATATCAAATTGACCCCTTTTGGGGACAATCATAATGTAGAAGCATGGGTTGTCTTGAAGTCAAAAAAGTAATCGAGTAGTTTTAGCCCTTCAACTGCATTGGCTGTTGTATTTCCTTGACAAGTGCTAATATTTTCCCCTATGAGTTGTAACTGTCGCTTATTCTATCTTATCCTCATCCCATTCTGAAGTGGTAAAAGAGTACGTCAATGTATAACAACTTGCTCTGGGTAAAAATGGAATTTAGGAGACTGTTAAACTGCTGAGAAAAGGCATAATCGGGGTATGATAGTGGCTTGTTGTTTCGGGAGGATCATTGGCTCTCTTCTTATGCCATGAATAAGATTGTGGCAGTTCCTACTCCCAACTCAATTTATTGATCAAAAGGTGTTTGATCCCTTCCATTCTTCTGTAGCACACCTACTTTCTAATGTAGCATGGGACAAATTAAGGGTACTCCTATTCTAGGTTGCTCCATTACTTCAATTAGCTCTATCTTTATTTTTAGATTTGCCCCCACCCTCTGTACCTGCATTGCCATGGAATTCCTTTAGGCATTTGAACAAGGCTTTCAAATAAGAGTTCAATATAATAAGTTTCTCATGATATTTGTGCTATATTCTTGGGACTCTGTAGATTCCACTTCAAGAAAATTATCATAGGCATACCTTATATTAATATGTGATTGTGAATTCTGTTGAAGGTCATTTGTTCAAGATTCGAAAAAATGTGTGAAGATACAACAAGGCAAGTCTGTTGCAACTTCAACATCAAAATTTGCTGCAATCGGTACATTAATAAACGATGTATGCAATATGTATTGTGTTATTTGTTTCTCTAGCACTACCAGTATGTGGAATTCAGCCGCAATAAAAAGAAAAACAAAGCTCATTGGCAACCCGGCTAGAGAGCACTCTATGAGAGGGAAAATAAGTAGATAAAAATCATAGATGTGGGAGGAGTTGGTGGAGGACTGCGGTGGCTGGAGGCCTAGTTCTGGCTGTGGCTCCAAGAGGAGAAAGTGCACCTGATAGTGGTTGGTTAGGACTATAATTTGCTAAAAAGATAAAATAAGAGAAGGCAAGGGTACGGTAGAAGAAAGTAACAAATACCATAGATGCCATTGTACTCCATTCTTCTTTCTTTTTCTTATTTATGCATACGTATTTGGCCATTTCATAGCATCAATACAAGATACATCTTCTCCATTAATTTGTTAGGGGTCTTATTTATGAAACTAATTATTAACTTACTTTGCAGGGGAAGAAGTGCTAAAGCTGAATGAATTCACTACTTTGAGTTTTCTTGCAAAAAGATAAAAAAATATTCTTCGAGCATCCTTCGTCTTCTTTTTTGGTTTTTCATTTATCTATTGTTCTTCCCCATTCAAAAGTGGTCTTTTTGTTATGTTCGTAATTGGCTGCAGCTTGAGGGGCTTGAGAATTGTCACAGTGGAGGTGATGAAGAAGTATACAAGTACGACAATATTAGCACGGGCTTCCATTTACATCTATGCTTAGCATTATATACTGCTTCTTAAAAAAAAACGTGAAGCCCACTAGAATGTTTCCCACACTTTACATTCCAAAACTACCCTTTCAAAACTCTTGAATTACTTATCCAGCCCTGATTAAAAAGATGGCTTTTGTTCTGTATCATTTTCTTAAGCAACGTTTCCCTTTTCCCTTTTGCACCAACTTCCGTACATGATCATTTCTGAACGACATTCAAATCCAAATCAAGCAACCGCCCGATTCCTGCACCTCTATACCAAAGAAGTGCACATGATTCACATTAAAGCCTATCAATCCACCAGCTTCTCCAACCCTCCACCCGTTGCGGTGTCCTGGAAGTTCTTCGTCAGCCATTGCCCATGTCCCACAATCGCTTTTGCATGTGAGTCTCCTCTAACCTTTCTTAACAATGTTTTGAACTCAAATTGTCTGTACCATCACCGGACCGATGCCGTTATTCCTTTTAGGTTTATGAAAAGGAGATTCACATTGGAGAGGATAATGTTAAAGATGAGCAGATGACTCCAATTTATAGTTGCAATTAAGGTCTGTCAATTGACACTCTCTACCTCGGGTTTTTCAACAAAAAAAGAATAAAAACAGACGAATGCAAGGTCCACAGAAGGTTGGGAAGTAGTATGCGCAGTTTACCAAGTTCTCCCGTGGAAGGACCCAACAAAAGTGAAAAGTGAAAACTACTACCCTTTAGAATTCTTACATCTTTTTCGTGGAGGAAACCTATAAATTTTCATGATAACCATATTATCTTGAGGGAAAAACTGTGTGTAGGGTGCTTGATAAAATGCCTTCTCCATTTTTATTTAGTGGCTTTGCAGGAAATATACGTATCATGATTTGTGCATCTTTTCTCTGTGTGCACATGTTCCAGTACAAAATCGGACCTATCTTTTCTCTATGTGCACATATTTCGGACCTATCTTTTCTCTGTGTGCACATATTTTGTTGGGGAAGAAATGCCAAAGCTGAATGAATTCACTACTTTGAGTTTTCTTGCAAATTAATAAAAGAAATATTTTTCGTGCATCGTTCTTTCTTCTTCTTTTCATTTTTCATTTATCTACTCTTTTTCCCCATTCAAAAATGGTCTTTTTGTTTTGTTTATAATTTGCAGCAACTGAAGGGGCTTGAGAATTGTCACAGTGGAAGTGATGAAGGGTATACAAGTACGACAATGGCAGCTTGGGCTGCCATTTACATCTACATGCACAACATGATATGCTATTCCTTAAAAAAAATGTGAAGCCCACTAGAATGTTTCCCACACTTTACATTCCAAAACTACCCTTTTAAAACTCTTGAAATTGCTTATCGACCCCAGATAAAAAAGACGGCTTTTGTTTCGTATCATCATCTAAAGCAACTTTTCCCTTTTCCCTTTCACACCAACTTCTGTACTAGATCATTTTTTAATGACATTCAAATCCAAAATCAAGTAACCGCCCGATCCCTGCACCTCTATACCGAAGAAGTACATATGACTCATACCAAAGCCTATAACCAACAGTTTCTCCAACCCTCCATCCCTTGACGACCCCTTGTGGTGCCTAAAAGTTCTTCGTCAGCCATCGCCCACGGCCACAATCGCTTTTGGATGTGAGTTTACTCTAACCTCTCTTTACGATGGTCTGAACTCAAATTGTGTGTCCCATCGCAGGATCGATGCCGTTATTCCTTCTAGTCTTATGAAAAGGGTATTCATGTAGGAAAGGATAAGGTTAAAGATGAACATATGACTCCAAATTATAGTTGCAATTAAAGTATGTCAATTAACACTTTTCCTTAGGTTTTTCAACAAAAAAAAAAAGAATAGAAACAGACAAATGCAAAGTCCAAAAAAGGTTGGAAAGTAGTATGCCCGTTTAACCAAGTTCTACCATAGAAAGACCCAAAAAAAGTAAAAACTAGTTTATGGTACAACTACCTTTCAGAATTCTTACATCTTTTTCGTGCAGGAAACCAAGAAATTTTCAAGTGATAGCCATATTATCTAGAGGGAAAAACCGTGTGTAGGGTGCTTGATAAAATGCCTTATCCACTTTGATTTAGTGGCTTTGCAGGAAATATACGTAACATGATTTGTGCATCTTTTCTCCGTGTGCACATGTTACCGAACAAAACCGGACCTATTTTAGATAAGGTTTTTATTTTCGATAGGTCTTACATGTATGACTGAAATATTAATTTTTAATTTCAATAGTCTGTCTCCACAATAACCTTTTCTCGGATTCTCATGTTATATGTGCTTAGTTTGTATTGCTTGTTCTACTATTTCGTGGTCCATTACCAGATACATTTTGTTTTACCCATCGGCTATATACTTAATGTTTTAGGTCCTTCATTTTCCTTCTTCCTCTGCATTGTTCTATAAATAGTATGCTCTCTGTGACTTCCCTGCAATGTGTGGGTCCTTCATATTTGTTCATTTGCGTAACTTAAAATCTTCAGCAAGTGTGTTTTGATTTTTTTCCACCTCTTCTTGTAGTCCTCAAATGAGTTTTTTAGATGGGAGTTAGTATGCATGTTACAGTATAAATTATTTTACTTTTCTTATTCAGGGCTCCTACTTGTTGCCCAATGTAGAATATGATATTTCGGGAAAGCTTGTCCAACCAATTTTTTTTTATCATCTGAGTGCTACTCTACAATGCCATGGATACTGAAACCAGGGAAGGCCGAAAGGCACATAGTAAGATTTGTGATTGCTTTAATATTTTTCTTTATGCTGTCTTGAGGCTATTTTAGATTGATTGCTGCTTCTTAATACCATGAGTTAATAGTTTTTTTTAATCTTTATAGTTTTAGATGATTGATTTTCCCTGGTTTTGCATTCTCTGTGTATTTAATGCCACTTTACCTAAAAAAATACTTCAAAACTAGAATTACACGTAAAGGGATATAATATGGTTAGTAGTTAAGGATGGTTAGTTGTAACGTAGACGGCTAGGATTTGATGACTTTCTAGACCTAACTATTTGTTGACGGTCAACGAGTAGCGGCGTAGATATAGACCTTGAGCAATTGGCTTCATAATTCAGATGTAATCTCCTTGACCAATTTGCTTCTGTCCAAGGGGAAGTGAATACACATTCTACTCCTCAGTACTCAAGCTCCTCAAATTCCAAAAATGAAGCACGAGAGATGTCACATTCAAGCTATGTAGTACTCCCTCCGTCCGTGTCTGATAGTCCCTTTTGGGAGTCTGTGCTATTTTCAAATGTTTATATCTTTCCATAGGGACTTCAAAAAATATGCAATATGAATATTGTTTAATAGATCTCAATTAGTTTTATTATTCTATGTTTTCAAAATTATTAAAAACATTATAAATTGGAAGATAAAATGGTTTTAAATGGCACGCATTTCCCAAATGTACCAACAAAGGTGGACGGAGGGAGTATACACTTCTTAAAACTAAATTTCCTTTCCCCTCCCCTTGTCTTCTGGCTTTTTATGATTTACTCTCTTGTCCGTGCAATTCTATTTCTCACATTGCCTGCTACACATGGTTCTATGGGCATGTACTTGGGAAATACTCATATCTTCGCCAATAATAAACCACTATCTGTGCAAATCTTAGGCTATTGGGTACGATTTCAATCTGGAATGTTGTTTTGCAGATTTGTAGCGGATGAATTATCACTAAAGGTAGACATTCTAATATCTTCCACTATTGTCTTGGTTTAAGGGATACAAGTCTTTTAGTTTGGTAAGAAGCAATGGATTCCTTTCCAGCTAAGAACCAATTTTAATGTGTGTCCCTTTTCCATTGATTTAATTAAAAAAATCTGCTCTAGATATGCTTTTTGGAAGAGCATAGGCTTAAATTTGGAGGAGCGAATAGGCTTACATTAGGGGGAGCGAAAATGGGAGGAATTTACGAATGCATATATCAAATTGACACCTGACGGAGCAATCATAATGTAGAAGCATGGTTAGTCTTGAAGAAAAACAAATAATTGAGTAGTTTTTAGCCCTTTAACTACATTAGCTGTTGTATTTCCTGGACATGTGCTAATATTTTCCACTACAAATGGCAACTGTTGCTTATTCTATCTTAGCCTCATCCCCTTCTGAAGTGATTAATGCTGTGTTTGGATGAGTTTTTGAGAAATTTTTATGGAAGTAATGATTGGAAGTAGAGGTAATGAGTGGAGAGAGATGGAGAGATAAATGAGAATAATGATTGGAGATAGGGGTAATGAGTGGAGAGTAATGATTGGAAGTAGGGTAATGAGTGTTTTTTGAGTTGGAATTTTTTTCCCCAAATCTTGATCCAAATAAGGCATAAAGAGTACATCAATGTAGAAACAACTTGCTCCGGGTAAAAATGGAATTTAGGAGACTATTGAACTGTTGAGAAAATGCATAATGGGTAGTAGGGTATGACAGTGGCTTGTCATCGGCTCTCTTCTTATGCCATGAATAAGATTGTGCCAACGATTTTGATCTCTTACATACTTCTGATTAGGGTTGGGAGTCTGGGATCCTCCTATTGTAGCACACCTACTTTCTAATGACAGCATGGGACAAATTAAGGTTACTACTATTCTAGGTTGCTTCATACTTACTTCAATTGGCTCTATCTATATTTTAAAATTTGCCTCCACCCTTGTAACTACATTGCCAAGGAATTCCTTATGGCATTTGAACAAACCTTTCAGATGCAAGTTCAATATAATAAGTTTCTCTTGATATCTATGCTATATTCTTGCAACTCTGTAGATTCTACTTTGAGACAATTATCAGAGGCATATCTTGTATGAATGTGATTGTGAATTCTGTTGAAGGTCATTTGTTCAAGATTCAAAAAATATCCGGTACTTGTCGCTCGTTTATGTTGTGAAGATCCAAGAAGGCAAGTCTGTTGCCTCTTCAACATGAAAATTTGCTCGTACATTAATAAACAATCTATGCATTATCTGTTGTGTTGTTTGTTTCCCTAACACTGCTACCAATATATGGAATTCAATTGTGATTTTAAAGCAAAACAAAGCTCACTGGCAACCAGGCTAGAGACCACTTTATGAGAAGAAAAATAAGCAGATAAAAATCATAGACATTATGTATATTGGCGAAAGCATAATAATTTGCCACGTGCATAAGCACATTTACTTTTACTAGTAAGCTCTAAAAGACCCTCTTTGTCTTTTGATTATTTCGTATATACCCTATATAAAAAGGAAATCCTCTGGTTGGCTTTCGCGCATATTTTAAGATCCAAATTTGTAATTCACTTTGCTTTTATTTTACACCATTCTGTTCCTTCTTTATCTTCTTTTGCTGCTTTTAATGGTGGGTAATTAGGTCATTGCAGTTTCAGTGGTTCATCCTTTCACACAAAACCACTCTCTCACCGTAGTTGATGGGTGACAAGGTCATTTATGATGCTTTTATCTCCCAATTCCATTGTTTTCCAGGACTAATAGTATGGACTATTGATAGGGGAAAAACATAACATATCTTGAGTTGTACTCGGATACTAGCAACATTTCATTTTTTCAACTCTCTTTTTCTCTTATTTTCTTTTTTCTATAGTATTTGCTAGCTTGAATTATAATTTGAAAGCTTATCTTTGATGCAATCAAAATACTAAAGGGGGTATCAAAGATTCAAAGGTATGAGCAAAATCCCATTTAAGGGGATAAACTCCAAAGGGTAGAGAGAGAAACTATGTCTCAATGATTTATCCAAAAAAAGAAACTATGTTTCAATCAATATATTCTATACTCTTAATAATCAAAAAGCTCCTTGATGAGCACTCTAGACTCCTATTTATAGACCCTTTACTACAAAGGACTCGAAATGACATACATATCCTTAAACCTATTGCATCAGACTCACCTTCTTAAAAAAATAACTTGTTCCAAGTTGGACAACAAGACACAAGACGTTAAATAAAGAAAACATAAAGCATGCAAGCTTCGGGTTAGGCATGTAGCTGCATTTTATTGACCATCATCACCTCTTATGCAATAACCCATCGTCAATACGAGCTTTAGTTTATGTACGTTCATCGCATCCTTGCTTAGGTGTGAATAAGCAATCCATTTGGCATGTCTTCGGTACAACAAAACACCATCAAAAGATCTCCGACCAAATACTCCCAAAATATACTTACACCAATCGTCTTTCGAAGATTTAAGAATGTGCACCACATCATACCCAAGACTTGCTCAAGTGAACACCATGCCCCAGGGGTCTTCAAACTATTCCATGAGTGCTTCTACTTCTTTTGTTGAAGTCCAGTGGACAGTTGTGGACAGAAGTCTTAGCTTGGGGACCAATGCACCACAAACTTGAACATCTTGCAATTGGGGCAATCCGGAAGGCAATACTTGAAAACAATCCTTGACCTTTGGTTGAACCAACTCTTCATCAAATAGTGGAGCTTCCAAATCATCCCCATGCTCTTCAAGTTGAGTGTCTTGTACCAAAGGCAACTTGAAAGTCAAGTCTTGAGAGCAATATTCAATCTCAAGGTCGTGACTTCCTTCTTCTTGTAGACACCTCCCAAACGGGGCATCGCCATACAGATTTCTTCATAGTTTGTTTGTTTGGTTGTTTGCTTCATAAATCAAGATCGTGGATATTCCCATGGCTAGGAATATTGCCACACGATAATGGTTATCATCAAAATAGAGTCGCCACCCAGTTTATAAAAACTATGAAAAACAGATAGAGATTCTAGGTATGAGAGCCAAAAGTACAATAAGGAGAAGGTGTTAGGCATCCCTCTTTACCCAGCCATGTGACTGGCCCATAATTGTTCAACATACGATTAACACATACCTTATTTAATCCTAACACATAGATTTGATTAATTAGCCTTAACACAGTTAATGGTAAGTCGAGACGATAATTGAAACATGCATAAGAAAGACAGAATAAGACAAGATGTCCCAGGGAGATGGATCTCGCGGCCGGTGAATGGATGTCACAGCCGAGAGATCCTCCTGGTTCAATGTACCAGCCGATGGATCGAAGATCTAGCTGATGTTCTTCCTCACACCAGACTAAATAATTAACAGAGAATCAAAACGCTATGGTTAGTATGCATAAACTGTAAATAAAATGAACCAAAGGCCCCTGAGCCTCACCACTTTGATCCCTCAGTGGCTTGATTGCTTCGTATTGGATGGGATTGACTAATTTGCTTCACAAAAACCCTAGGGTTAGGGTTTTAATTTCGGGATTTGATCGTCGGATCGCGACTGCTTTCGGAAAGTTAGGGCTTTTGTAGAGGGGATATGAGAGAATATATTGGCGTTTCATGGTTAGAGAGGGTCGATGAGCATATTCATTTCGGAACCCTAAGGGCCCTTTATATAGGCAATTGGTGACTCACTCCGGCCAATCAAATGGCATGAATCAATAAGGAATTCTAGGGCAATAAGATCTCTAGACGATTCTGCTTTTGTAGCCCGAACGCATCGGAGAAAGGCTGTTAGGGTTTCGAGGATTAGATCAAACGTATGATAGAACATTCAAGAATCTGGAAAATAGACGATGTGGCGGCCGAAGAATAGATTTGGTTGCCGAGGAATCATTCTCTCAGGGAGATTTTCAAACATGGTTCACGGGTGAAAGAATGAAGTTGAGGTCGTGAGATCAATGTTATGGCCGAAAGATAGATTTTCTTAGGGTACTGTATTTCTGTCTGAAAGGCTATTTGGCTCTAAATTGGGTCCTATAAGTGGCTAAAAGTACTCACCATAAGTCCATGGGTTCATGAGAAGTCAATCAGCAATCACTGTATCTATTCATCATCGAGATGGTCCCCAAGGTGGGACTTGAAATAATCGTTAGGCCAAATTGGAGTGTCTACAGATGCTCCTCTTTGACTGAACTTAGACGGATCGCGAGACATGTTTACGTAAAAGTCAAAGCCATAAAACAACTCAATTTGGTCCAACCACTATTCCAAGGGTTTTTGAAAAAGGTTTTAGTTATAGTCGGGCTCATACGTATTCCACAAGGGAAATTCAGACCAACCGTAGTTCAGGGGCAATAAAGAAAAAATAAAAAGTTTGGAGGGTTGAGAACAGAAGACGTACCTTCGGGCTTTAAAAGGCGTAGTGCAACATACATGGGCAACACCAGGATTTTGGTAGAGAGTAGTTGAAGGCGTGCAAAGCTGCTAGGAAAATTTTTGCGAAGAGCATCTTTAGTATTTTGGGGTAGATCAATACACAACAGGTGAGTCGTTTGCTTTTCTTGATCATCCCTACTTTGACTGAGGGGAGCTCGGTAGAATAGCCTTTCCTTGCGAATGAGCTTGATGGAATAAATGTAATTGGGTGGGATCCAAACCATCTTCTGGAGACAATCGGATGCTGATTTTGAGATATGGGGTGGAATCTAACCATCTTATGGAGACAAATTGGATACCGGTTTTGAGATATGGGGGGCACAAGGCCAGTAACTGGAGTGCGGAGCTTGAGATGAGAAAATCGAGGCACAGAGCTGGTTGTAATCATAAGGCGAGAGCCTGAGGAGTCGAAGTTTTGGGCTTGAGGTGATAGAACCGAGGCGCGGAGCCGGTATCAATCATATGGCGAGAGCCTAGGAAGTTGGAGCTAGGAGCTTGATAGAAACGAGGCGTAGAGCCGGTTGCAGTCTGAAGGTTTATGCATGGAGCTTTCCCATCATAAATTTTGGCATAGAGCCAAAGGATCGAGGTACTGGACCGATCAATAAAATCGAGGCGCAGAGCCGGTTGATTGCAGGATTTACCTGTTTCATGAGAGAGATGCAAAATATAGTATGTATATGATGGTGATGGTTAGATGTGATAAAGGTGATGGTGATGTAATTGATGCAGACTCGATGTGAATAATGCAATATGTGCACGGGCCCGTGCGTGTGTGTTTGTTTTAAGCGTAGAGCTTCTTCCAAGTTCTAGACTTGAGCATTCAGAGTATAGAGCTTGAGCATTCGGAGGGTAGAATCCGAGCATTCAAAGTATAGGTTTTAAGCATCCAGTACGCAGTGGTTGGGCATTCAAGCGTAGAGCTTGACCGTTTAAGTATAGAACTTGATCATCCAGTACACAGTGGTTGGGCATTCGAAAAAATTTGAGCATTCAAAGTGTTGGACTTTGAGCATTCAAGTATAGAGCTTGAGAACAAATGATATCTTGTTGGTAGTTACGGCGTAGAGGCAGTTGAGATAGTGGTAAGTACGGGCGCAGAGCCGCTTGATCATGGAGCTGCTGATAGTGAGCATAGAGCTGCTGAATGATAGTGAGTACGGGCGTAAAGCCGCTGAGTGATCGGGCATAGAGCTGTTGATTAGTGGGCACGGAGTGATTGCTGGCGTAGAGCCATTGAACTGGTGAGTATGGGCGTAGAGCCGCTGAGATGGTGAATACAGAGCTGCTAAGACGGTGAGCACGGGCATAGAGCTGCATGAGATGGTTGTAGGCGTAGAGCCACTGAGTGAGTGAGACAGTGAGTGCGAGGCCGTTGAAATGATTATGGGCATAAAGTCAGAAGGTGACTTGGGGCACTAAGCTGCTGATAGAGTGGCTGAAGTGGAGGAACTTGAAGCAGTGAGTTTATGGGCGTGGAGCCGCTGAGTAGCTTAGTGGTGAGTACTGAACTGCTAAGTGGCAAGGTAAGTAAGTACAGGGCTTGCACAGAGTTGCTGGGATAGTGAGCATGTGGTGCTGCTGAGTGAACTTAGAGCTGCCAATGGGCGGGTGCTGCTGAGATAATGAGATAGTGGGTGACACTGCAGAGCTGTTGAGGCAGTAAACGGAGCTGTTATTAGGATTGTTGAACTTTAGCATTTGAGTTGTTGAGATAATTAGCTCAGAGCTGCTGAATGAGCTTTTGAAGTTTCGAAACGATGGAATGGAACTTCTTTGATGATGAGCTTGGGACCAATGGAGGCACGGAGCTATTGATTGAGCATAGAACTGTTGGGTTGTTGGGAGTATAGAGCTGTTGGATGGACGAGCACGGGCATAAAGCCTGAAAAGTAGAGCTTGCTAGAAATAGAGCTCGTCGAGTGAGCATGGAGCCATACAGGGCTACTGGGAGATGGTGGAGCTATTTGAGTAGCTTTGATAGCAGCGGGCATAAGCATGGAGCTGCTAAGTGGGTACGGAGTTACTGAGTGGTTAGGATTTGTGGAGTTGCTGAATAACGGGGTTACGGAGTTTGAAATACATAGGGTCGCTGATCATGGGATGTGATAACTGTTTGTACTTTTGGAGCACAGTAATTGGGGCATAAAGCTGGAGCTTGGGGTTTATAGTTGGTCAAGTGACCTGGTGAGCTTATTGCTACAGAGAATCTCAAAGTGGGTTCAATGCTCGTGTATGACATTCTTCGTGCTCGGGAATGCCCCTAAGGCTAATTCCATGATTGCTTCTGTTGGTCAGACTCAGAACTTCAGAATTACTTGAATTGGTGCGTTGAGCAAAATCCAATGCTGCTGTGGGAGATTGATTAGGGGGCCAGGAGATCGGTCTCTCGGCCGAATAATTGATGTCTCGGCCGAGGAATCGATGTCGCAGCCGTGAAAAAGCCAAAAGTCGAAAAATCGATTTAAGTTCGGTTTAATCGATCTCACGGCTCATTTTATCTTTTCTCCTCCTCTTCTTTCCCTCTCGTCCGAAATCTCTCTGTTCCTTTTCTCTGACCACCGCCGTTCCTCCTCGCCATCGTTGGTTCGACCACCATTGTCTCCGTCCGCCGTGGTCTCCGGCTGCCGTGACAGTTTCTTGCGATGGGTACGCCATCTTCCTTGCCACCATCCTCTTCTACCGATATTCCGTCATCTGCTGTGGGTTCTTTTTCGCACCCTCCATGTAGGTGTGAGTATCCTTCTTCCGACGAGGAGGCGATTGAAGAGCCTGGTTTGTTTGACGTTGCTACCTACGTTCTTCCTCCACGTAGGTTGGGTTTTGGCAGTTTCTTGCGGTACCGGCCTCCTGTTGGCGGCCCAGAGGCCGAGGTAGTTCGTAGAGAACCTGACCAGCACTTGAGCATTCTCAATGTTTCGGTAAGCTTCTTGAATTTCCTGGAAAACAAAAAGTTTTTTTTTAATTCGTAGTTAAATGTGTATGATTAAAATGAATCATTTGCGGGATGAAACCCCTTTTAGCCAGGAGCATGAATGAGAAGGACCTTGTGGTGGGGTCAAAAATCTTTCTGTTTGTGAAAACTAAAATAATCGTGCCCCCTGTTTAGGCAATGCATGCTTTTAAACGTTAATTTGATGCCCCTAGCGTTTCATTTGTTTATGCATTCATGAGGTTGACTCCTTTTTTGTCTTTGGTGGGATTTTGCAGAGAAATAGGAGATTGGAGGCTCGTGGCAGAGGCAAAGAGGTGCATAAAGGGAGTTGGTGCGTGCTGCAGGTTTTGAGGAATTTGCTCTGGGCCTCAATCTCCCCAAGATTGATTGGTCACTGTTGACTTCATTGGTTGAGAGATGGTGGGACACCACCAACACATTCCACTTCCCATCCGCTGGTGAGATGACGATCACGCCAGGTGACTTCTCTTTGCTTACCGGCCTGCGAGTAGGTGGAGCTCCTCTTCGGGTTGATCCCAAGCTTTGGGAACGGGTAAGGGCTTTGGAATGGTTTTTGGGCAAAGTGCCCCCTCTTCGTTCACGAGGTCATGTTGATGTCTCTTGGCTGGGCAAGACTTTCATGAAGGCCGATATTTTGACTCAAGTGAGCGTTGAGCAGCTGACACGGGTCTTCCTCCTCTACCTCGGGTAAATTTTGTTTGCCAACAAAGATAGTTCGGTGCATACGCAGTTTCTAGCTCCCTTGCAGTATTTGGAGGCTGTTTGGGAATTTGATTGGGGGTCATCTGCTTTGGCCACTTTGTACGGAGCTTGTTCATAAGACAAGAGCTTCATCTTTGGTGGTCACTACCAAGTGCTTGAGGTATGTCCTTCTTTCCTTTTTCTCCTTTCTCACTTTGATTTCTCTTGATACTGAATCTGTTTGCTAATTCACTTTTCAGCTCTGGGCTTTCAAGCATCTTCTTCAGTTTCCAACAGATACCAAGCATGATGATGCGAACTGTATTCCTCGCTACGAGCGATGGCTGGTGGGCCATTGGAAGCCACGGTCACCGGTTTTGAGCCTTCTCAAGTGCGGCGAGTTTTGGACCAGTTGATGGTTGATCAAGTACCTCCCTTTATTCCCTTATATTTCTTACCTTTAGATTTCCATACCCTCGTGTTGTGGCTGATTTACCCTTGTTCTGTAGGTACGGTTTGACCCTTGGGGTGGTGTCCCAGAGGATACCCTTCTTGCTCATTCCAGAGTTCTAGATCGTACTCGTAGCTTGCTCGAGGGTCCTTTTTGCCGAGCTTGTTACCTGGACGATCGGGTGGCTAGTCAGTAGCGGCCGCATGCAGAGGCTCTTCAGTTCATTCCTTCTCCTCCTCCGGTGTCGATGAGATCCACTTCCTCGATGTCTAAGGAAGATTTGAAGAATGCTCGAATCAGAGACTGGACAAGCTTGCTTCTCCAGGCGAGTGGCTATATGGAGTACTGTCGCCTTTTCTTGACTCCCCCTGTTGCTCCTCCAGTTACTCTTATTTGGCCACAGGTCCCTTCCTTCATCTCCTTCCATTCTGATGATGGAGAGGATGAGCGCTTGGCGCTTACTCCTTGTTTGACCCAGCTTTACCCACTGCTAACCAGGGTTTCACAGGTATCACTTCATTTTTTATTCTGTTTCACTATTTTATCATTGTATCTTGCGTTCCAGTGTTTGAAATGCTTCATTATTTGCACAGGTGCCTGCTGAGATAGTACAGGAGTGGTTGCATGCTTATCAGAGTGTGGAGGCTTTGGTTCGGAAGCAGCGCTGTCGGATCCTCGAGATATAGTTTTTCCCATGTACTCTATTTGTTCTGTACCCTTTCTTGATTCAAAGTGTTTGTGTTCCTCTTTCTGCTGCAGCTTGAGGCAGAGCGAGCACCAGTTGCTAATGGGGACTAGTGAGTGATCCCCGTCTTTGTCTCAGAGGTCATCTCGGAGGCACCATCATGATTAGCTTTAGGATTTTCTCCTGTTCATAGTTAGTAAAAAGACAAGTAGAAATTGTACCCATATAGCAAAAGCAACCACAACGATGATTTTGTAAACAAGCTTTTGTTCATGGAATGAGAAATGCTTTTCATGCCCCTTAAATGTCTTGAGTTTGCCTTAATTGTCTTGAGTTTGCATGCGACAATCAGAACATGACTTTTGAAATTGTTTTGAACAAGTATTTACTGATAGACAGTAATACTGGTTGAGGAATTGATTTCACGGCTGAAGAATCTATGTTTTGGTAGATGGAACGATCCTTCGGCTTCTATTTATATTTCTAAGGAAACTAAATTTTTGTCTTTAGCTGAGTGGTATCCTCTTTTCTCTTCCTTCTCAAGCTTGGTTTTGACTTACGCCTTGCTTTTGTCATGTTCTATAGCCTCATTTGTCAAATTTGGGAATCTTTTGAGATACCCTGTTTATTATGTCAACGACTCTTAAGTCAGAGGGGATGAACGATAGTTCTTGTTTCTTTTGCCATTGTCAACTCCTCGAAAAAAGCATACTCATCTTTTGCAAACTCAATACGTAGGGTTAGCCATGCCTATCATTGAGTACAAATCTCTCGATGTTTTTCCTTCTCTCCAAATGTTTGGGCCGCATCTCAATGTGAGATTGCTTACGTATCCCAATCAGGGAATCAGGCCTCTTATGTAGTTCTAAAGATCACAACCTTTGAGGTTGGGTTTCCATTCTTGGTTTTTCTTCTCACGTGCTCTAAATTTTGCCTAGGTTACCTGATGGAGGTTGAGTCCCCAGCGAGCTTTCAAATGCCTTATCTTTTACCTAGGCTGCGCTTTTGCGGTTGCTTGTCCTAGCAGGCTCTGCTCTTACTTTTGCTTGGATGTTCAAGTTATCCAACAAGCACTTCTCACAAGAGGATTTATGTGTTTTGGAGAGGAATCTTGGAGGAGATATTTTTCTGAATCTCCTTCGTGTTTGTACTTCCATGATGGGCAAGCTAACTCTAAGTGTTCTTGCGGCGATAGAGTCTTCTTTCTAAGTTTTGACAAAAACCTAGTTTCTTAAGCAACTAAAGTTCATCCCTACTTTCTTTTCTGTCAGTAACACAAAGAACTTGATTTATTACATTTTCTCTAGTTTGGCAAAGAGACTGTAGCATATGGCAATTGCAATTTGGGAATCAAAGAACTAAGCATAGTTTAGAAGATGAAATAGAAATTCATTTGGCAGAAATAGAATGCCCAAACAGGGGCCCAAAACATGTCCTAGTTTGATTTAGAAAACAAAAGCAATGTTTGATGTTCTTTGCCACGTGACCTCTCAGCTACTGCAGCATTTTGGGGTCATCTTCTTTTCCTTTCACAATTTTATACTCTTTTCCACCTTTTTCTTTGCCAAACAGAGCCTTTGTACTGGATCCATCTTTGAAGCTTGCATGGTGGCTACCTCTTTGAGACATGAGCAGTCCCGAGATGAAAATGTCTGCCCGAGTTACTTCTCTATTGGTTGCGCAGTCATTAGCTACTTCTATTTGATCAAATAGTGACGCTAAAGAGATCCCATCAAGTGGATCGTCATTTTCTCCTTCCATTTCGTCAAAGCCATTTTCTTCTATTTTGTATGGATCTGTGTATATGAAGTCTAGATCTTCTCATTCTTCTACCCATTGACTATAGTCGTACTCTTCGTAGGGATTGACCCACGGCTGCATTTGGAACTCATCCACTTCTTCTATAAGGTTGATTGTTTCCCAGGCAACTAGAGGTGTTGGGATTCTTGGGTGATTGATGGGTACCACTATTTGGGCAAGTTCGAAGAGGGCATGCCTTCTCATCATGATGATTCTCTCATTTTTCTTCTTCCTATTTTCAAACCAGATACGCAACCAATCATCATCCTCCACAAACGGAATGTCGGGATCCTCCAAATTGTGTTTTGCCCAGGAATGATCTTTCCATTTCCTTAGCTCTGCTTCCTTTGCTTGTTCTTTTCCGTCAATCTTGTCAGACATGTCGGGATTGGTCACTTCCGATTGATCAGACTCATTATTTTCTTCTTCCTCCATCATGAAACATCCATCCTCCTCTGGGAAGGTCAGGGTTGGCTTGGCTTGGGTGCTTTGGACAATGTATTGGCTAGGATTGTATATAAGGTTGTGAGAAAAAGTAATGAGAATGATATTTTAGGGTGGTTTGGTATTGTGGGGTGGTTTGGTTTGTGCATCAGGCTGTGAGGGTTTTATGGTTCGACTATTAATGAGATCTTGAATGTCATGGCGAAGACGCATTTAGTTATCTGTCTCATGCCCAGAGCGTTAATGGTAGGCACACTGTTTGTTGGGGTCATGGTTTGGGCCATAAGGTGGCTGAGGAGATGATTTGTTCAGGGGTTTGAGATGCCCCTGATGGCTTAGAATGGTTAAGGCTTGGGAGAGAGTCATGTAGAGAGGATTAAAGTTGCGGCGAGGCCGATTTGAGTTTCGGGAAGGGCTGGCTTGGAAAGGGTCTTGCGGCAAGGCTGGGTCAATGGCATTTACAGAAGCATGAGATGTATGGTTTAGGAAGATTTTCTTGGGTGGAGGAGCTTCTTCTTTCCCAATGAGTCCCAGTTTGATCCCTTCTTCAATCTACAGCCCAGTAGCATGTAGGCACCTGAAATCGGTTACAGCTTGAGGGTAGATATGCTTTAGATACTTAGGCTACAGATTCTTGACAACTATTCTCACTTTATCTTCCTCGAAGGGACGATTCTTCATTTTGGCAGCCTTTTCTCTCCATTTAGCCATAAAAGTGACAAAATCTTCACTCAACTCCTACTTAGTCATTTCCAAATCTCGAGTAGTTAACTCAATTTGGACATTGTATGCATATTGCTTGACAGAAGCATTGGCAATTTTTGGCCAAGTATGATAATGCACAAATTCAAGGGTGAGGAACCAATCAAGGGCACTTCCAGTGAGAGTCTTTTAAAATAATTGAGCAATGAACTCATCATTCAAGCCCATTGACTTCAACTTGTTGATAACATGGCGAACATGGCTGGTAGGGTTGCCTATTCCATTGAACTTCTCAATGTTTGGCGTTTTGAATCTTTCAGGCAATTGAGAATCTGGGAGGAGGCAGAGTCCCTCAAAGTTTAGAATTTGGTCCCCCTGTGAATGGGCCAGAGCGTGTTTGATTTCCTTGACTTATTTGGCCAATTTAGGGTTCTTTGTTGTTATTACTTTAAGAGGATTCTCATCTTCTATCGATTTTTCTTCGTCCTCAGCATCTCTTGTTGCTTTCTCTGCTAGTAAAGTAGCGATTTGAGCTTGGAGATCTGCAATAGTGGCATCGTTGTCTGCCATGGGAGTGGGAGGATTGCTTGGTGAAGCTTGGGATTTGATAGATAATCAGGTTCACTGAGAAGATGACTGCGAAGTCCCCAGAAGTGATTGGGACCGTTGCGGTGAAGGCGTTTTGACAGGTGAAGGTGACAGGCGAGATGTCTACAAAGATCTCTGTTTGGCGTGACTTCAGGTGTTGTAATAGTATAAAATTGGTTGTGGTTGCTTTCTTGGCTTACCTATCGTGCATGCTTTAAAGTAAAATACCTGTAAGTCAGTACTTGGCCGTATATGGTTAGGGTTTTAGTTGAAAATCCCAGCCCTTTTGCACAGGAAGAGATGTTACAATAAATGATATAGGGTGTGAGGAAGAACTTAAAAGTAAAATGCAGAAAAATTACTTAACCTACAGGTTCCTGTCTTATTTTGATAAGTTCTATGGCTTTCTAACACATGAAAGGCTTGGGTAGTCTCAACGGTGCTCCGCTGTCAAAAGGGCACCGGTCCTTTCACCAGCCCATCATAGGCGGTAATCGGGTGATTCCCTTTTTTGATATACCACTAGGTACAAGTGATTGTGGAGTTTGCTAGAACCCCTAACATAGCCTGTGACATGTCGGGATATTAGGTGAACTCAACGAGGTTGCCTGCTCGATGCAAATGATAAAAGAATTAGATCAAGCAAGTGTTAATCCTATGTCGAACTTTCTGGTTATGGCTCTCAAGTCCTCAGCGGAGTCGCCAAAAACTATAGACACCTCCCAAACGGGCCATTGCCATACGGATTCCTTCATAGTTTGTTTATTTGGTTGTTTGCTTCATAAACCAAGATCGTGGATATTCCCATGGCTAGGAACATCGCCATATGATAGTGGTTATCATCAAAATAGAGTCGCCACCCAGTTTATAAAAACTTGGAAAAACATATAGAGATTCTGGGTATGGGAGCCAAAAGTACAATAAGGGGAAAATGTTAGGCACCCCTCTTTGCCCAGCCATGAGACTGGCCCATAATTGTTCAACATACAATTAACACATGATTATTAATCCCAACACATAGATTTGATTAATTAGACTTTACACAGTTAATGGTGAGCCGAGATGATAATTGAAACATGCATTAGAAAGACAGAATAAGACAAGATGTCCCAGGGAGATGGATCTTGCGGCCGGTGAATGGAAGTCATGGCCAAGAGATCCTCCTGGTTCAATGTACCAGCCGATGGATCGAAGATCAAGCTGATGTTCTTCCTCACACCAGACTAAATAATCAACAGAGAATCAAAACGCTATTGTTAGTATGCATAAATTGTAAATAAAATGAACCAAAGGCCCCTAAGCCTCACCACCTTGATCCCTCAATGGCTTGATTGCTTCAGATTAGATGGGATTGACTGATTTGCTTCGCGAAAACCCTAGAGTTAGGGTTTGTACTTCGGGATTTGATCGTCGGATTGCGGCTGCCTTCGAAAAGTTAGTGCTTTTGTAGAGGGGATATGAGAGAATATATTGGCAGGGTTTCGTGGCTAGAGAGGGTGTATGAGCATATTCATTTTGGAACCCTAAGGGCCCTTTATATAGGCAATTGATGACTCACTCTGGCCAATCAAATGGCGTGAATCAATAAAGAATTCTAGGGCAATAAGATCTCTAGACGATTCTACTTTCGTAACCCGAACGCATCGGAGAAAGGCTACTAGGGTTTTGAGGATCG
Organism: Rhododendron vialii; assembly: GCF_030253575.1. Classification (NCBI taxonomy): domain Eukaryota; kingdom Viridiplantae; phylum Streptophyta; class Magnoliopsida; order Ericales; family Ericaceae; genus Rhododendron; species Rhododendron vialii. The sequence goes on from NC_080558.1 coordinate 32,208,766, forward strand.
GATCAAATGTATGACAAAACATTCCAAAATCTAGAAAATAGACGATTCGCCGGCCGGTTAAAGGATGTGGCAGCCAAAGGATGGATGTGGCGGCCAAAGAATAGATATGGCTGCCGAGGAATCGATCTCTCAGGGATATTTTCAAACAACATGTTTCATGGGTGAAAGAATGAAGTTGAGGCCGTGAGATCAATGTTATGGCCAAAAGATAGATTTTCCTAGGATACTATATTTCTGTCTGAAAGGCTATTTAGCTCTGGATTGGGTCCTCTAAGTGGCTAAAAGTACTCACCATAGGTCCATGGGTTCACGCGAAATCAATCAACAATCATTGTATTCATTCATTCATCAGGATGGTCCCCAAGGTGGGACTTGAAATAATCATTAGGCCAAATTAGGGTGTCCACACTTCTCCATAACCTTTCGCCAAAAGTTCATCAATTAGCATTCCCTCTTCATTATCAACACCAAAGTCTCTTTGAAACTTGTCATAAATAGGAACATCTTTAGGTGAGAACTCATCAAAAGTAGAAACATCATTATAACCAGTCTCCTCCTTTGAAAACTCGTCAAATACGGTAATTCCTTCGAAATCACCTCCAAAGTCTTTATTGAACACTCATTAAAGATGGGCAATTCTTCAATCTCATGTTCAATCTCAAAGACACAATCATCTTCAAGAACATTTCCAAGTTCTTCACTAGAACATTCATCAAAGATGGAAAAATCCTTGAAATAACCAAGTTTCGTCACCCCATAGGATTTCTTTTGAGCCTTACACTTATGAGTATTAGCCAAAGAACCGACATTGGCAAAGGAAGGGAAAGGTAAGAAACGTTCCTTGAACGTTTTCTTCATCTTTTCCCACTCTCTAATCTTTCCCTTGCCTCTCCTTTTCCGGCTATCTTGTAATTGTTCTCACCAATCGGAGTCTCTTCCTCGAAGGTGTTTATAAACTAACTTTGCTTTCATTTCATCCGAGATAACATGGCATTCAAATACTCTTTCAAGAGTATTCAACCAATCGACAAACTCCGTAGGAGTGAAACTTCCATCAAACTTAGGGAGTTCATGGTCAATGTTGTTCGAACATGCTCTACGCTATGTTACATGGACTCGGGTGCGAGTATCAGCCCCCAAGTATCGGGTGCGGGTGCAAGTCCAAGCGTTTAACCTTACTAAACTTAAATCTTAGGATACGTGGATATGTGTCCCCAACTTGGGTATGGGTACGGGGACACGTCCTGAACTCTTGTTTGTATTATATAGCATAATTTTCTCAAATTATGTATGGTAAACTATGTTTACAAATGTATTTAAACAAGAAAGGGTTAAGAAAATTATATTTTTGCTATTTCCCTCTTTCATGTCTATGTGAAATACTCGAAATATTATTTTTCTAGCTAATTATATATTTCTTTTTTGTAAGTATCTTAACAATTAGAGGGTCCGAATGTCCAAAAGGATATAGGTGTCGGACACATCGACACGGGTACTTGAACCAAAATGAAGGATCCATGTAACACAGGCTCTGTGCCAATATGGAGCACCAAAATACTTCTCAAATTGAATGCAATTCATACTTTTGGTTGGAAGTTGCAAATGTTGCATCTTCTCAACCAAGATAGATACTTCTTCACTCAACTCTTTAATCTCATTTCTCTTGCAATTTTAATTGCCACAAGTATCAATTTCATCGCCAATATTTTCCACAACATCTCTGCCTCTACCTCCTCTACTTTCTCTACGTCTTTGAGCCAATCAACTCAACACACAACTTAGCAAACTCAGTCACACACTAACTCCATCACACCCATATGCAACCAAATTAATCCAATAATAACACCCAGTCAACTCAGCCACCAATTCAACAAAAACAAACCCAACAAACAGTTACAAACCTAGTCAACTCAGTGGTCTCAAAAACCCAAATTCAAAATCAACCAACAAGCATCACCACATTCAAAATCAACCACAAAATAGCACCTAATCCAAGCAAGAAGTGAAAAGACAAGTAGATCGAAGCTCTGCAATCAACAATTAGGGTTCAAAATGCACCAATCTTAGTTGACAATGATCGATTAGAGTTCAAACCCAGTTGAATCAACTTGCAAATCCTCGAATCTGGTGATATGGCACTCGAAGGTGCAGATTAGGGTTCGATTTGGCTCGAATGTTGTTGTAGAGTGTTCAAATCTCATCCTTAGCCTTGGAAATGCTTGGAAAGAGATCAAACAGCCTTCAAACGCTGAAATCGACACCTATGGAGTGCGAAATGGGTCGAATCGAAGCTGGAGGGTTTTGTAGAAGGTCGTACAAATCAGATTTAGGGTTTTCAGGGTTTGGGTATGTTGATTTTGGATTCGTACAGGTTCCAATAGGTCACGAATGAGAGTTTAGTGCTCCAAATTGTTGATTTGGGTCTAAGATAGTGCGAAACAGGGAAACTAGTGAAAATGAGCTCCGGCGAGATTTTCTGGCGCCATTTTAGGGTTCCAGCGAGGTATTCCGGCGAGATGAAGGGTTAGGATCGAGCCTAGATGCTCTGATACCAAATGATGCAATCAAAATACTAAAGGGGAATCATCTAATCAAAAAGCTCTCTAGACTCCTATTTATAGACTCTCTACTACAAAGGACTCAAAATGACATACTTACCCTTAAACCTACTCCATCAATCTTGGGGTGAATGTTTGCAATGAAGGCATAGTTTTTTTTGGTAACTCAGCCATTTCAATGCATGCAAACAAACCCAAACATAAGGCATAGCCTTTACAAGCAGTCAGGCCAAAAAGGCCAAAGCAAAATAAAGCAAAGTAAGAAAGCAAACAATGCTACAAGAAGCAACAATACTCAACTCCTAGGCAAGACTAACTCGAAGCCAGAATGCAGCCTATTCTCATCATTGGACTTTATCTTCCTCCAAGAACACATACAAGCTCTGACTTCATCTACAATCTTGGACCACAAACTTTCAGCAGAAGTGCTAATTCCTTGGAACACCCTAGCATTCCTCTCCTTCCATATCCAATAGATGGATGCAACTGAGGAAAGTTTATAAGTCTTTTTGGTATAAGAGTCCGTCCTCATATGAGCGCATAACCAATCAATTTCCCTAGCCAGCCCATAACAAGGCCTAACAATGTTGTTTTTCCAAGCATATGAGTCCACACATACTTGGAGTAGTCGCAATCAAAAAATAAGTGCTCGTGAGACTCATCTTCCGGGCAATAGAGTACACATGTTGCATTCACCCCTAGACCCCAACTTAGAAGTCTATCCTTAGTGGACAATCTACCTAGGAAAGTTAGCCATTCAATAAAGGCCCACCGAGGGACATTGTGAGAGAACCACACACCTTTAGCCCACGGGACCACGGGACACACAGTACGCAAGGCATTCCATGCAGATTTGAGTGTAAATTTTCCACTACCATTTAGGGACCAACATATAGAGTCAAAAACGTCAATATTTGGGATCAATCTTGGGGAAGTACCATCCATGATCTCCTTAGTGATTGCATTTCTAGGGCGAGGCCATTTCCACATGCCATTCTGAATGATGGAATCCACTTAAGCTTGGAGGGATCTTCCTAAATTAAAAACAACAGATTTATGAAATCTCTGGTATAAAGGCCCAAGAGAGTGCCAATTATCAAACCACAAAAAGGTAGCCCTGCCATCCCCAATTGCACACTTTATCCAAGGCTGGACATCAACTCGTAACTTGAAAATTTTCCTGATGGTCCATGAAGCTTCATGTCGTATCTTAACCTGCTAAACACTTTGATCCTTTATGATATAGGTATGCACCCACTTGATCCACAACGTATCAGCTTTAGAGCACATTGCCCATAGATGTCGAATCATTGAGGCCTTGTTCCAGGTCTTGAGCAACCTAAAACCTAAACCCCCTTCCTCCTTTGGTGCACATACCTGCCTAGCGACCTTGGCCCCCGAATGCTTGAGGTCAGGGCCTGACCACAAGAAGGATTTCAATATTTGCTCTATATCATGCAGCACCTTCTATGGTAGAATAAAAAGAGAGGACCATTAGACTTGAACACTGAAAAGCACAGATTGAATCAACTGGTGTCTACCTCCATATGTCAGAGTATTGTTTGCCCAGGATTGAATCCTACTCAAAATTTTATCCTTTAGCTTGCTGCAATCTGCTGCTTTCAGCCTTGTTGATATCAAAGGAAACCCTAAGTATTTGACAGGGAGGGATCCCTCACTGATGGGGAGGATGTTGCCCAAAGAGGTCTTTACTGCCTTAGTAACACCATAATAGAAAATTGAACTCTTTAGCAAGTTGGGCTGAAGGCCTGAGAGCAAGTGAAAATCCTTCAAAACCTCTGCTATTAGATGAAAAGATCCTTCATTAGCACTAGCAAGGATAAACAAATCATCCGCAAACACCAGGTGAGAAATGTTCAAACTCTTGCATTTGGGATGGAAGACAAAAACTCCATTCTAACTGATCTTATATTGTAGCAAGGCTGCAAAGCCTTCCATTATCAAAAGGAATAGGTAAGGGGATAACGGGTCCCCTTGCCTAAGCCCCCTCTTACCTCGAAAAAATCCCTCCAATTCTCCATTGAGCACCACTGAAAACATAGGAGAGGTAATACACGTTTCCACCCATTGAATGAACTGGCTTGGGAAATCCATGACCTTCAAAATATTCAGCTGAAAGCCCCATTCCACAGAATCATACGCTGTCATAACATCCAGTTTTATAGCACCTTGGTTTACCACCATCTCTGTGATAATTCCTAACCAGTTCTTGCATAAGTAAAATGTTGTCCATTATAGACCTACCCTTCACAAATGCAGACTGACAAGGGCTGATAATAAGAGGGAGCAAAGGTTGCAGCCTATTGGCCAATACTTTAGTCACGCATTTGTACAATACATTGCTTCAATCAATAGGCCTAAAATCTCTGATAGAATTAGGAGAAGAAACCTTAGGAATCAAAGTGAGAGCAGTACAATTGCATTGTCTAGGGAGATAAGAAGTTTCAAAGAAAAGTTGAATAGCTTGAACCACATTGGAGCCAACAATGTCCCAATTTTTTTGAAAGAAGTCAGAGGAAAACCCATCAGGACTAGAAGATGTCACCCTTAATAGCCCACATGGTTGTCTTAATTTCTTCCTTTGTTACAGGTTTAATGAGAGCAGCCCTATGATCACTAGAAATTCTATGGGTCACAGCAAATCTCAGAGCCTGATAAGCATCCCTTTTCTAAGAGAAAGGAGACCCCAAAAGCCTTACATAATAACCAAGGATCTCATGCTTTATGTCCTTAGGATCTATCAGCCTATCCCCAACATCATTTGTTAGACTTAAGATATTATTGCTCAAGCAATGAGTTTTCATTTTCATGTGAAAAAACTTTGTATTTTGATCACCCAAAGGTAATCACTACACCCTTGAGTTTTGCCGCTTAAAAGATTCCTCAGCCAAACTAAGATCAACAAATTTCAATTGTAAAGTTTTTTCCATCTCAACCAAAGCACTATCATATGGAGTTTGAAAACATTGTACCTGAACATGAGATATTTCCTCTCTAGCTTGTTGAACTTTCTCTCCAATCTGAGAGTAGAACTTCTTGTTGAAAGCCCTTAAAATGGGTTTGAGTCTAGCCAGATTCCCATACAGTCTTGACCATCTAGGACCAGTAATAGGCATGCACCACAACTTCTATAATTCCTTTCTGAACTCTGCATGCTTCATCCAAAAATTGAAGAACTTAAAAGGTGTTTTCCTAGAGATGCCTGGCAGAACAGACACTAAAATGAAGCTATGATTAGAGATCCCTCGAGCTAGAAAAGTAGTTTCAGATTCTGGAATCACATCTAACCAGGAGGCATTAATGAGCACCCTATCAAGTTTACTTTTAATATCCCCTCCACCACTTCTTTTGCTTGACCATGTAAACCATGGTCACTTGAAAGGCATATCATCCATACCAATGGCATCCAAACAATCATTAAACTCCATGGCAGCATTAACATCAAAACCGACTAACCTCTCAGTCATCTTCCTAACGACATTGAAGTTGCCAAGTTGAATCCAAGGAGCATCACCAATTGTAGGCAATAGAACTATTATACTATCCCAGAGTCTCCTTCTTTGCATCATGTTATTCTGCCCATAGACATAAGAAACATAGAAAAGTTTTTGATCTTCAGGAAGAACTTTAACTACTTTCAACTGCGGAGAAGAGAAAACCAAATCCACCTGGAGAACTTGAGGATTCCAGCCAACAAACATCCTATCCACACTACCAGTGCTAGCATTATGAAAAGAAGACCACTGACTAGGAAAACAATGCTTAACAACCAAATCAACATTTTCTAGGCGGACCTTAGCTTCAACAATACCCACCAAATTTAATTTGGGTAAACGAATCATAGATAGGACTTCCTTCTGCTTAAGAGGATCATTCAGTCCTCTAATATTCTAGGCCCCAATATTCGTTCTTTCGATGAATGTTAAGGTTTTAAGCCACCACCACCCCCCTTCGACGGAATTACGGGACCACCTTTACCTTTCCCTCTACCCCTAGTCTTTTTGGCAAGAGGAACAATAGTATCAACAATAGGTGATAGAGCAACAGTAACAGTAGTTACAACAACTTCCTCATCCATCACCAGTGCACCATTTCCTAGCTCTACTTCGTCATCCAAAGCTAAAGCAGAAAAGGAATTCGAGCTCTTTGCCACTGAGCCTTGCTACTACTAGCTTCAGTAGGAGCTAAAGTAATAGGAATAGTCCCAATCCTCAGATCTTCTTGCACACCTTTCTCCTTCTCATTCACAGAAGGAGAGACCTTACCAGAAGTAAGAGGAGCCTCACTAGCATCAGGCACCACAGCAGCTTTCACAATTCATTCTTGCTTAAGAACTTTCACTACAACAGAACATTGAGCCTCAGAATAGCCAAACACATGACAATTTAAGCACTTCGCTAGTTTCCACTGGTACTTAACTCCCATAGTTACCTGACAACCATTTGCATATTCAACATCAAAAGTATCAGGAAGATGAACACCCACATCGACCTCAATTCATAACCTAGCATAGCTAAGTCTCTGACAAGTCTCCGTATGGCTATCAGCAAACAAAGGCACACCTACAGTACTTGCAATATAGCTTAAGCCTGCTTCATTCCACATTTCCAAAGGAACCTGGTGGAATTGTACCCAGACGGACACTTTGGTGAACTGCTCCTTTTCCAACTTCATTTGGGGCGACCATTGCTTAAGAACCAACAATTTGTCCCCAAAATGCCAAGGTTCAGCTTCCACAAGCTTCTTGTAAGCATCCTCCTAAGAAAACTCAAAGATATAAAAGCCTTGCTCATTGGCCATGACCTTCTTAATACCAAACTTCTTCCAAATCCGAAAAGCAATATTTTGCACAATTCTTATCCAAAATATATCCCACAACACTCTTACTCCATCTAGCAACACCGGCATTAATAACCTCAGTAGGGGGACAAACCACAACCCTGGCCTCTTTGATTTGAGGAGGATGGTAGGAGAGTTTCATTTGTGGGCGAATCCTCTGCTGAGTAACCATCTCTGTCCATGAAGGTTGGGCATTCACATCAGTCGCAGCAGGACCACTAACCTTACCACTCTGAGAGTCCAACTCCATACGCAAGGATTGGACCTCAGCCATGAGAGTTTCAATTTGCCTGGCCGAAGGGCCATCAGACTCCTCTACAACCAAATGATCATTATTCTCTGCCGTAATTTGTTCCAAATGATCAATTACGTTACCTCGAACAAGTGGAACAACCTTATTCAACACATTTACCGACCGACTCGAACCAGACAAACTAGGGTTACAAATCAGCAAAGTAGGGTGAAGAGCAGGAAAATGACTCCCAAAATCCATGGAAGGAGAACAAGTAGATTCACCATAGGAAAGAAAGAGAAGAGAGAGAAGCAAATTTACCAAGATCGAGAGCCATGGAAATCGCCTCTCAATCGCCTCTTAGGCGCCCCTTGAAGGCATAGTTAGTTTCTCTTTCCTTTTCTTTTCTAATTTTTTTTTTTGCATGACTGGTAAGTATGTTGATCGATGATGCACTTTCTTGAATACTTTGTTGACCTTGAAGGATTGAGAATGTTAGAGGGTAAGTTCTTTGTTGTTTCATTTTTTAGATGGATGAGCTTTTCCATCACTTTGAAACCTATCATCAGTACCTACTCCATTTTGCCAATTTGGTCGTATTTTCTCCTTACAAGCACGATACCATATTCTCTATTGAGCAAACAGAGCCGGCTTCTCAATTTTCAATGGCAGGAGGTGATGTAGTTTGATTGGGTCCTTAGAGTTGGTTGAGATTTATTGCAGGTTGTGGTTCCGGGGAGTTTGGCTTTATGTATTGTTTTGTTTGACTTTTTAGGAATTTCCGAATGGGTTGGTCGTTAATACTTTCTTTTCTTTTAATCGTATTCCCTTAAAATCTATGAAGTGGCAAAGAGCTTATTTTTGAAACTTTTAACTAAGCACAAGATATGTTAATTTTCTTTTATTAGTATTTTTAAAATAAATGAAAAAGGAAGAAAGAATAATATGAACTCATAGAAATGCTACATCTAGGACTAGACCAATGATTTAAACAATACGCCTCAAGGTTTTTTTTTTTTTTCAAGCCTAGAGTCCATAGGACAATTGAAGAAAGGTGTTCTTTACAAATAAATTTCTTTTTCATATCTTGTGTTTAGTTTTTGCCTTTAGAGCAAAAGTGTTTGGGAGTTGTGCTATAACTATGGGATTGTCGAATGGTGGCTATGGTTTTCCTTTTAGCTGGAGTGTTATTTGCACAGAACTTTGTTTGGGATCTTAAATTTGTTGGAGGAGCAACTTGTATAAGGGTTCCGAAGGTTCAAATCTCTTCAAACTTGAGCTACATCTACTGCTGCTAAGAGAAAAGCTTTAGCTTTGTTGATGCTGATTCAAATGGTAGAATCTCTCTCACCCTCATTTTTCAGAACCTTTATATGTGAGATATTAGTTGTTCCAAACTCAATCCGGTAATTAATTTTGGTATGCTAATTTAGCAAGGTATTGGTTTTGAATCTACAAACAACATTGATTTGATGAGTATTGGCTTTGAATCTACAAATAACACTCAATCCTGAGTGTTATTTTACTTTACGAAATGAATGTTGCATCCATTTGCTTTGACGGCTTCCCTCCGTAAATTGGTATATGGTTTAATAGTGCCATTTTTTTCCCTATTGAGCAGGTGGATAAATAGTTCAACAAGCCTTTTTCTCCTTTATTTTAAAAAGCTAAAGCATGTAAAAATTGTTTCCTCTGGTTCTTTTTTTTTCTCTTTGTATTGGAATCATGTAGTACCTCTTGATATTGCATAGTACCTGCTATAATATTGTATTGGACTCTTTTAGAAAAATTAGTGGATCTACATTTTTTCCCAAACAACAAAAGAATGCACACGTTTTGGAGAGCGGACTACCGCGCCAAAACTCACGAATCCAAAGTCCTTGATGGGGAGTAGGAATTTGGGATGGATATTGAACCGGCTTATTTCCATTCAAATCTACGCACAACATAATTGTAGAGACCCGTAAATTTCAGGAATTATTAAAAGGATTCAATAAATGAAAAGATAGGAGGGAAATGTTGGGTTTATTTGAATTTGGGATTTATGTGTCAAGATTATAAGATGAGGGGGTGTGTGTGGGGTTTATGGAAATGTTTGTATATATATAGATGTGTATGGGTGTGTGTGAGAATAATATTTCTCCCCCTCTCTCTAAACTCATGTCTCTCTCTCTCCCTCTCCCTCTCCCTCTCCCTCTCCCTCTCTCACGGCTCTCTCCTCTCTCTCACTCTCTCTCTTGAAAACTTCACTCGAGGCTCGAAACCCACAAAGTTCAACCTTCATTCCACACTCTAGACGTTATTTTAAGCTCGGGGTTCATTGGTTGAAGCTCGAAAAGAAGTATCCTTGGAAGAATTCGAATTTCAAGTTCTAGGGCTCGATTGATTGGGCTTGGATCTTCATTTTTGTTCATTGAGGTAGGAATTTCTTACTCTCTCTATGTGTATATGAATTGATTGTGTACTTAGATCGTGTCTTAATTCGTTGTTGTTGTTGGGGTTTTGCCTTTCGAAGTCTAAAAAATCGCTGAAAAATTCTAGGGTATGGATTCCCCAACCTTCTCTGGACAGCAGTCGTCCAGGTATGATACCTCATTTTGGGGTATCGATACCCCCCTTGATTTCTGGATAGTTTTGACACACTTTGCTCTTTTCATACTCGTTTGAACCCCGATCACTTTTAGCACTCTCTAAACATCTTTGAATCACTTTTAGACTTGATTGTTGGTACCTCAAATGGTTCGTTGATCTCTCAAATTCTTTTGGCCCTCGTTGGAAGATAAGAACATGTTGAACTTAATGAACTTGGTTTCCATTGGTCGTTCTTGCTTTAGATTGACTTAGAGAACATATTTGGCATGTTGACATGATCGTATTAGAGTTGATATATGTTGAACTTGAGGTTATTAAAGATTGGGAATGGTTAACATGAATGAATACAAAGGAACGATACGAAGAAAGTCATAGATCCACCGTAAGGTGTGATGCTAGGACGCACGGGGTCCCAAATGCCCGGAAGTGCACAAGAAAGCCACAGATCCACCATAGGGTATGATGCCAAAATGTATATGGGACGCACGGGGTTCCGAATGCCTGGAAATGAGATTCAAACACATAATTTAACGAATATGGTGAACTTTGGAGGTCCTTACGCTACTTGTAGTTGAATGGAGAATTTTTTTTTTCAAGACTCATGTCCTTATTGTCAATCATATGGAAATCTTGTTGTTGCTTGTGTTCCTCTCGATGCATTGATCATCTCATTTGCTTATAGCTTGAGCATAGTAATCTCTACTGGGCTAGTGTAGCTCAACCTATCATCATTTTCAGGTACATCGCAAGGGCATTGATTTCAGAGTGCATGGAGTGCTTGTTTGACATCATAGCTTTTGAAAGCTGACATCGAAGAGTTATTCTAGCATCCTTTGTATACTCCCTTTTGAAAAGATGAAATTGTAAATTCATTTGAACTCTTTTGACTTTGGAGATTGTGTAATCGCTAAATGTATCGTCTTTGACTAATACTGGAAATTTGGCCGAGGTGCCAATATTGTAACTCCTTTTAAACTTGATCTTTTTCTCTCAGATGAATTAGGAGTAGCATTTTGGGGTATTATGATGTATTACAGCGTTAGACTTTTATTGGAAATGCTATTATTATTATGTTAAAAATTCGGGGCGTGACAATGATAAGCCCTACAAGATTCTTTGGTTGGCTTTCGCTTGTATTTTCAGTTCTGGTTTTGTCGTTCACATATGCTTTTTTACACCATTTTGTTCCTTTTTTGTCTTCTTTTGCTGCTTTTAATGGTGGGCAATTTGGTAATTAAAGTTCTGGTGTTTCAAATGTAGTATGCGTGTTCTGGGTTTGTTTCTATAGATGAAAAGAACAAGAAGTTACATACGTTTCTTAAATTTTAAGATATGAACACCACAACATGCACATCTCTTGTCTCACCATTCATATCCACTTTCACACAAAACCACTCTCAAATTAGTTGATGGGTGATATTGACAAGATCATATATGGTGCTTTTATCTCCCTTGATTGTTTTATTTCCATTGCTTTCCAGGACTAATAGTTTGGACCATTAATAGGGGGAAAAATAACATATCTTGAGTTCTACTAGGACACCAGCAACATTTCATTTTTTAAACTCTCTTTCTCTCTTCTTTTCTTTTTTCCATAGCTTTTACTAGCTTGAACTATAATTTGAAAGCTTCTCTTAGGGTGGATGTTCGCAACTGAAAGCATAGTTATTTAGTTTCTCTTTCGTTTTCTTTTCTATTTTTATGTTCATTTTTCTTTTTCCTTTTTTTCTTACTTTGATTTGCATGACTGGTTATATTGATAGATGATGCACTTTCTCATTCTCATGAATATTTTGTTGGCCTTGAAGGATTGAGAATCTTAGAGGGTAAGTTCTTTGTTCCTGCATTTTCTTGATGGATGAGCTTTTCCATCACTTTGAAATTTATCATTAGTACCTACTCCGTTTTGCCAAGTTGGTCGTATTTTCTCTTTACATGCTGACTTTTCAATTTTCATGTCTTGGGCAGGAGGTGATGCGGTTCGCTTTGGTCCTCTGAGTTGCTTGCGATTTATTGCAGGTTGTGCTTCCCGGGAGTATGGCTTTATAGATTGTTTTGTTTTATATTTTAGGAATTTCTAAATGGGTTGGTTGTTAGTTTTTGCCATCGGAGCAGAAGTTGGGAGTTCTGCTATAACTATGGGGCTGTCCAATTGGTTGCTATCATTTTCCTTTTAGCAGGAGTGTGTTAATTGCACACAGCTTTGTTTGGGATCTTAAATTTGTTGGAGGTGCAATTGGTTTGAGTGTTTCAAAAGGTTCGAATCTCTTCAAACTTTAGTGACATCTTATATTTGTTGGTGCCGATTTTCATGATAGACCCTCTCTCTCTCTCTCTCTCTCTCTCTCTCTCTCTCTCTCTCTCTCTCTCTCTGTCTCTCTCTCTCTCTCTCTCTCTCTCTCATTTTTTCAAAACCTTTATATGTGATGTATTTAGTTGTTCCAAACTCAATCCGGTAATTGATTTTGGTCTGGTAATTTAGCAAAGTATTGGTTTTCAATCTATTAACTACACTGATTGGATGAAGAAATCCTCAGTGTTATTCACTTTACAAAATCAATGTTGCATCCATTTGCTTTCATGGCTCCCCTCTACAAATTGGTATTATGCATTAACGAGTGCCTTTTTTTTTCCTATTGAGCAGGTGGATAGGAAAAATCAACCAAATTTTTTGAAGTGCATTATGCTTCTTACAAGACGAACTTTGATCGTCACAAAGCCATGGATACTAAAACAGGTAAGGCTGGAAGGCACATATTAAGATTTTTTCTTGCTTTAATAATTTTTTTTATGATCTCTGCATGCTATTTATGATTGATTGTTGCTTCTTAATACCGTGAGTTAATATTTTTTTTTAATCTTTGTAGTTTCAGATGATTGATTTTCCCTGGTTTTGTATTCTCTGTGTATTTAACGCCACTTTACCTGAAAATACTTCAAAATTAGAATTACACGTAAAGGGATCGAATACTGTTAATAGTTAATGATGGTTAGTAGTAAAGTAGACGGCTAGGATTTGATGAATTTCTAGACCTAACTGTTTGCTGACGCTCAACGAGTAGCAGCGTAGATATATACTTTCAGTAATTGGTTTCCTAATTAAGATGGAATCTCCTTGAGCAATTTGCATCTGTCCAAGGGAAAGTGAATACACAATCCACTCCTCAGTACTCAAGTTCCTCAAATTTCGAAAACTAGGTACGAGAGATGCCAAAAATCAAGCTATGTAGTATACACTTTTTAAAACTGAATTTCCTTTCCCCTTGGCTTTTTATGGTTTACTCTCTTGTCCGTGCAACATTATTTCTCACATTGCCTGCTACATGTGGTTCTATGGGCATGTACTTGGGAAATACTCATATCTTTGCCAATCATAAACAACTATGATCTTTAGGCTATTGGGTACGATTTCGATCTAAAATGTTGTTTTGCAAATTTGCAGCAGATGAATTGTCACCAAAGGTGGGCAATCTAATATCTTCCACTATTGCTTTGGTTTAAGTGATATAGGTTTTCCAGTTTGGTGATGAGCAATGGATGCCTTTTTCCAGTTACGATCCAATTTTAAGGGCATCCCTTTTCCATTTATTTAATTTATTTGAATGCATGTCTATAATTCATTGAAGATAAAAAGGGCTGTATGATCTGCTCTAGATATGCTTTATGGAAGAGTTTAGGCTTACATTATGAGGAGCAAAAATGGGAGGAATTTACAAATTCATATATCAAATTGACACCAATTGGGGACAATCATAATGTAGAAAAACAAATAATTGAGTAGTTTTTAGTCCTTCAACTACATTAGCTGTAGTATTTCCTGGACAAGTGCTCATGTTTTCCACTACGAATGGTAACTATTGCTTATTCTATCTTATCTTCATCCCCTTCTACAGTGGTAAAAGCGTATGTCAATGTAGAACAACTTGCTCGGGGAAAAAATGGAACTTGGGAAATAAACTATTAAACTGCTAAGAAAAGGCATAATGGGGGTGGTGGGGTATGACTGGTGGCTTGTCATTTTGGGAGGATCATTGGCTCTCTTCTTATGCCATGAATAAGATTGTGGCAGCTCCTACTCCCCACTCAATTTATTGATCAAAAGGTGTTTAATCCCTTCCATTCTTTTGTAGCACACCTACTTTCTAATGCAGCGTGGGACAAATTAAGGGTATTGCTATTCTAGGTTGCTCCATTATTTACTTCAATTGGCTTTATCTATATTTTCAGATTTGCCTCCACCATCTGTACCTACATTGCCATGGAATTCCTTAAGGCATTTGAACAAGCCTTTTAGATGCAAGTTCAATAAAATAAGTTTATCATGATATCTATTATATATTCTTGGGACTCTGTAGATTTTACTTTAAGACAATTATCATAGGCATATCTTGTATGAATATGTGATTGTGAACCCTGTTGAAGGTCATTTGCTCAAGATTCAAAAAGACATCAGGCACTTGCAACACTTTATGTTGTGAAGATGCAAGAAGACAAGTCTGTTGCAACTTGAACATCAAAATTTCCTGCAGTTGGTACATTAATAATCAATGTATGCAATATCTGTGGGGTTGTTTGTTTCCCTAACACCAATGTTCTAAAAGTCGCTAGGCGTTAGTCGGGCAGTCGGCCACCTTCGAGCGATTAATCGTTAGTCGGACGTAATCGGATCGCTGTTTAATTCCTTGTTTTAGAGCGCTGCGTAACACTACTAGTACATGGAGTTCATTTGCAATAACAAAGCAAAACAAAGCCCACTGGCAACCCGGCTAGAGAACACTTTATGAGACTGAGATAAAAATCATAGACCTTAAATGTATTGGAGAAAGCATGATAATTTGCAATGTGCATAAGCATGTATACCTTTGCTAGTACGCTCTAAAAGACCCTTTTTGCCCTCGGATTATTTCATATCTACCCTATATAGAAAGGAAATCCTCATGTTGGCTTTCGCGCGTATTTTAAGTTCATGTTTTGTACTTCACTTCACTTTTTATTTTATGCCGTTTTGTTCCTTGTTTTTCTTCACTTGCTGCTTTTAGTTGTGGGCAACTGAGTCATTACAATTTCAGTGGTTCAAATGTATTATGCGTGTCCTTGGCTTGTCGCTATAGATGAAAAGAACGACAATTTAAATACGTTTCTTATTTTTTGAGATATTTTGACAACACCACAACGTGCATGTCTCTTATCTCGCCATTCATCTCCCATTTCACATAAAACCACTCTCTCAACTTAGTTGATGGGTGACAATATCATATATGGTGCTTATATCTCCCATGATTGTTTTATTTCCATTGCTTTGATTGGGTGTGTGGGGGGGGGAACATATCTTGGGTTGTGCTCGGACACCGGCAACATTTCAGTTTTTCAACTCTCTTTTTCTCTTTTTTTATATTTTTCATAGTTTTTTCTAGCTTGAATTATAATTTGAAAGCTTCTCTTTCGGCAACATTTCAGTTTTTCAACTCTCTTTCTCTCTTCTTTTATTTTTTCCATAGTTTTTGCTAGCTTGAATTATAATTTGAAAGCTTCTCTTTGGGGTGGATGTTCACAACTGAAGGCATAGTTTTTCTTTCCTTTTCTTTTCTATTTTTACTTTTATTTGGTTTGCATGGTTGGTAAGTGTGTTGACAGATGATGCACTTTCATGATTTTTTTGTTGGCCTTGAAGGATTGAGAATGTTGGAGGGTAAGTTCTTCATTCCAGCATTTCTAAAGGTTAACTACAATTTTTATATTTGTTGTCATGTGGTTTATAGATTGGTCATGCCCTTTCTTTTCATGATAAACCTGAAAATTCCATGCAAAACTTGATTACTGCATGCACATGCTACACGGATGTTTTATTCTTAGTTGCACAAAGTGGGAGCGGGAGCTGGAGTGGGGGAGCAGAGGTACCCAAAAGCTCCTAAGATTGGGAGCGCCTATGTATATTTTATTTTATATATTTCTTTAAATGATACCATACTTTTTTATTTATATCAACCAGAAAAATATATATTTTCATGCACAATTATTAGAAATAGTAAGAATGCTGGCCCATGCCCACACATGGCCCAAAGCAAAATATAGAATATAACCCTAAAATTATCACATCAGACGAAACAGATCTGAGCAGCAGCTGCTGCTGCAATGCCTCGTCGTCTTCGACTCTGACGGTCAGTACCCTCTCTCTCTCTCTCTCTCTCTCTCTCTCTCTCATAGGAGCACGATCCCGTCTCAATGGGAATGCGCTCCCATTGCGTTTCTCAGTGAGAGCGCCTTCCAAGTAGGCGATTTGTAGAGACCCGGATAATTTTAATTATTGAAATATTTATTAAATGCTTAATTGAGAAAGTGTGGTTTAATTGGGTTAATTGAATTGAGGATTTAAGTGAAAGGATGTAAGATTGTGGGAGTGTGTGTGTGATTAAAAGATATAAGGATATAAATAGTGGGATGTGTGTGTGTGTGTAGAGGATCTTTTTTCTCCATTTTATCTCTCTTTCTCACGTCGTCCCTCTTTCCCTTTCTCGACTCACTCTTTGCTCTCTCTCACAAAACTTCACTCAATCTCTCAAGAACCTCAAGAACCAACTTCCATTTGACCTTCCATTCTTGTTCTTGAACTTAGAATTCATTGGGTCAAGCTCGAAAGAAAGCTCTTGGGTTGATTTCGAAGTCTTTAAAGCTAGGGCTCGCTCTAATCGCTCTGAACTTGGTTATTGTTGCGAGGTAGGGACTTCTTTACCTCTTTTATGTGTTTATAAGTTGATTAAGTGTAGAAATCGTGCCTTGAATCATTGGTTGTTTCGTTGTTGTGGCCTTTGAGTTTTCTGCACAAAATCACTGCTCGTAATGTCCCCATATTGATACAAGTGTTGGTGTATCGATACGCTGAAGAAATATGCATTCCAATAGCTTCAGAAGCTGTTGTAATGGTCCCGTATCGATACAATTATTTTTGTATCGATACTCCATGGCTTTCTGGGTAGTTTCCCATGTTCTGATTCTACCGTTTTGATTCTCGATCACTTTTAAACCCTTTTTGACACCTCCTAACCTATTTCAAGCATGTTTAATTGACTTCCTTCGATTATTTGATGTCATCCTTGATCCGTTGGCCTTTCGTTAGTAAGGAACGAATAGGAATTTTATTGATTACCGCGTTAAAATGTAAATTCCTGATTGATTGATTGCTTGAGAGTGTTTATGGCATAGTGGTAGTATTGTTGGCACAATGTATGATGTTTCTTGCATGAATGTGTTGATGAGAAAGTCCTAGTTTGCATATTGAGTAAGAAAGTAGTTGTTTGGGTCGAAGGTTGAGATGGGGAGTCTCGTAACGCAAGGGGTGGTAATACGGAGACTCAAGCGGGTCTCGTAACGCAAGGGGTGGTAATACGGTGATCCAAGTTGTTAGGGTTCTCTGTAACGCAAGGGGTGGTATTACGGTAACCCTCGTGGTATTATACTGTAACGCAAGGAGTGAAAATACAGATGATGGAGATTGGTAATAGTGAGTCGTGTCGAGTTGTTGGAGTCGCTAATGATTTATGATCTGTAAAGAATATTACATTAATGGCATGTCTTGGTGATAAGCGCGTAAATGTTCATATTAGCGCCCCTTAATTTATCTTTGTTAAGTCCATTTATATTGTTACTCGGAGCTTAATGCGTAATTTATGTGTTGTAGGTATTTCAAGTTTATAACGCGTTAATGGACGACATTGATTACGAACCGATCAAATCACAAGGAATATCAAGACAGGTAGCATAATATCCAATGTACTGGATTGGGCCTTTTTAATATTGGCCATTAGTACAACGTGGTCTTGAAAGTTGGATTAGTAGGAAGCAGTGCAATTGAGGTGGGCCCAAATTAATTGGTTAACTAAGGGATTGGAATAGAGTTGTTTGACTGGGGTGGAAGCATGGCCCACAGTTTTACACATACAAGAAGGGTTTTTAGGTCTGCTCTTCTCATCACTTATAAAAGGATGACGAAAGGACGGGGCTGGATATCTTTTTCTTGGACTCCCGTGCGACTTCCATTATTTTTTTACAGAAGAAAAAGAAACAGAGGAAAATAGGACAGGGAGCCGCGAGGAGAATCGAGGAACGGGGTTGCCATCTTGATTTCTTTGGTTCCGAGTATTGTTTAGTTTTCTTTGGATATTTTGTTCCTTTCAAGTTATTTAAAGTTTTGTTTAATTATTCGCACTTTAATAACTCGTTTTAATTTTTGTTCTTTATTAAAGTTATTCGTTGGTTCTCGTTTGATTTAGATCTTTTAACTATTATTTTTTTCATCTCACGTATTAAAAGCATGATTAATTCTAGGGTTTTATTCCTTTTATTTTTAATAATGAGTGAGTAGTTTTTCTAAGGTTTGGTCGTTGGGTAAAGGCGCATCGCGACCTAATTAGGATTCGTCTCGCAGTGTTTCCGTACATTAATTTTATTAAATAATTTTAGTTGGTAAAAACTACGTCCGTTGGACGAATCCGAGGCATTGTCGGGACTCATGTGAGCGGGAACGGGGGACCAAAATCTGTTCGTCGCTGTGTACGGGACCGACAACCGTAGGATTCGCATTCTTCGGAGTTTCCAATTCTCCCTAAAATTTAACCATTTTAGAACTTTAAAAAGCGAGTGGATTCTGATTGGGTAGCGAGCGCCGGATTCCCTACGACTGTGCCTCTCTTTTTAATTACTTGAGCAAGTTATCTGTTAGTATTAGTTTATTAATCAACTAAAAGACAAAGGGTGGCTACCTAAGAGCTATTTTTAATACTACAACCCGAGTTTTCACAACACACATTTCACCGTCCTTAGTGGATTCGACTCCGGTCTTACCGGATATTGTGCTACGTTGGTCTCCGCCCTACGCTTGGGGCAACCCATTAATTTAGGACTAGGAATCGGTTAAGCATTTTTGGCGCCGTTGCCGGGGACGGTAACGTGTGTTAAAGAATTCGGGTAGTTAGTTTTATTTTTTTTATGTTTTTTTTTATTTTTAGTTTTGTTTGAGCCATCATAGGTAGAGGTGCACAATCCTCCATCGTAGGAAAGCAATCACCTCTAAAGCCTAAGTACTACCGAGACAATACCAGGCGTCTCGTAGCCATTGAGAGAGAGAGAAAGCCGAGAGTAATCGTGGAGGGGGAGTCTTTTAGTGGTGATTCTTTTGATATCGGTGGCCTTTTCGTTGATTTAATAATTGAGCCACCAATAGCAGAGCCACCGATGTCGATGCGTGCACACATGCATCCTGAGAGGACCACTCCTCTCAGTCCAATAGTTCTACCAGCCGAGACGGTGGAAGTACGTAATGCTTTCACCATTAAACCTGGTACGCATAATGCCCTTCCCCTGTTTTATGGGAAGGAGAACGAGGATCCGTATGAGCACGTTCGTCATTTCGAGGGGTTGGTGCGCACCCTGGCCACCACTACTCAATGGGAGAATGCTTGCCTTAATCTTTTCCCAGCCTCGCTCAGGGACAATGCGGATAAGTGGCTGCGGATGCAGAAGCCACAATCTCTCAGGACGTGGGCTGCTATCCGAGATTTATTTTACAAAAAATATTTCTCGAAAAGTAAATCAAAGTACCTGACTCGCCAAGTCCAATCGTATAAGCAGAAAGAGGGCGAGTCATTTTTAAGGTGCTGGGAGCGGTTCAAGGACTTGCTTTTGTCCTTACCGCATCATGGTTTTGTGAAACACCAGTTGGTGTCATTTTTCTATTTGGGCTTGAATGTTGCTACTGTCCAACAAATGGAGTACCTCTGTAAAGAAGAGGATTTTCTAGATAAGTCCTCGGACGATGCATGGGACTTTCTCGATGAGTTGGCCGAGAAACACCGAAGTTGGGAACCTTCTGACCTCGGTGATAGGGCCATGGCTGCACAGGGACCCAGTGGGTCTGGCATTTTTCCTTCTAGTGTGCGAGAGCACAATGTCTAGTCTCAGCTGGACAAGATGGCTAAACAATTAGAGGACTTGAAGCTTAAGCAAGTCCATCAGGCGAATGAGGTGAGAGTCGAAGAGGTGTGTGCGTTATGTGAGTGTCCGGGGCATCTTATCACTGTTTGCCCCGCATTTCCCATTGTCAAAGACACATACCATAGTAACCAGGCTGAGGTGAACGCGTTTAACCAGTGTTGGGATCTTTATTCAAATACCTACAATCCAGGGTGGGCCCAAAACCCACTTTTGAGTTGGAGGGATCAAAAAGCCCCGGTGCAACCCCAAGCACCACCTCAGCCGCAAGTTCAGCAGTTCTGGCCTCCTCAAGGCCAAATGACCCAGTTTCGTTACCCACCTCAGTAGCAGCAGGGGTTCGGTCCTTCATCTTTTGGACCACCCCCAGGCATAAACCATCCCCCGCGGGATAAGCAGACTGATGAGATGATGAAGGCTCTCATGCAGTCTCAGTTAAGTTTCACTGAACAAACCAAACAGGCAATTGGTGACATTATGACCCAATTGACCCAGTTGACGGCGGCAGTTGGACAAGTCCAACAGGAGAAGGGAAAGTTTCCTTCTCAACCTTTAGTCAATGCCGCTGGTACCCATTATGTGGGCGATTCTTTTGGCCCAAGTAATCCGAATCTCAGTCTGAAAGATGCTAAGGCGATCACCACTCTCAGAAGTGGGAAGGTGATTGACAAAGATTTGTCCCCAAAGCAAAAATCGGTGCCACCCCCGGTACCGGTAGCTATTCGAGCAATCATTCCAGATTTGGGAAGTGTTCCTGAGGTAGAAAAAGAGATGGAGTCTCCTGAAGTGGTAGTGCCTACAACTGCGGCCCCCACGACTCCAACGCCACCCGTTGCTCCATATCCAAATCGCTTGGTGGCGAAACCTAAGGTCAATGTGAACTTTCAAATGCTTGAATTATTCAAGAAAGTTCAGTTTCCTATCTCTTTGATGGAAGCCATTGACGCAATTCCTCAGTTTGCTAAGGTCTTGAAGGATCTGTGCACGTCGAAGCGGAGAACCAAGAGTCAGGACAAAGTGCTTCTGACGGAGCAAGTGAGCTCCATTCTCCAAACTGAGATCCCCACCAAGTGTAAGGACCCTGGTTGTCCCATCATCCCTATAGCGATCGTAGGCCAAAAGTTTGATAAGGCTTTACTGGATTTAGGAGCGATTGTCAACCTGCTCCCCTATTCGGTATACTTGAAGCTTGGCTTAGGCGATTTGAAAGCCACACCGGTCACGCTACAGTTGGCTGACCGGAGTGTGAGAATTCCAAAGGGGGTGGTGGAGGATGTTCTAATTCAAGTGGGCGAGTTTCTTTTTCCAGTCGACTTCATTGTCCTAGATACTTGTCCAATACTGGAGGTCTTTGAGAAGACTACTATCATCCTTGGCCGTCCTTTTCTTGCTACTTCCAGTGCTGTTATGAATCGCAAAACTGGACAAGTCCAATTGTCGTTTGGGGACTTGAAAATGGAGGTGAATGTTTTCAATGTGGATAGTCGGGTTGAGGATGATGAGGAAGTATATGAGGTGAGTTTGATCGACACGCTAGTGCAAGAGCATGTCGATAGTGTGTTGAATAAGGATCCTCTGGAGATAGCCTTAACCACCGAAGAGGCGTCATTTTTAGATTCTCCAGAGGTAGGGAGTTTAATGGAGATGCTTGCAGTAGAGGATGTGTGTGGCGCCGCTTGGAACCTAGTTCCTGAGCCGCTAGGCGCCCCATCTCCTAAAGTTCTCCCATCGTCAGTCCAGCCGCCTAAACCAGAGTTAAAGCCTCTGCCGGACACGCTTAAGTATGCCTTCCTTAAAGGCGATGATACTTTTCTGGTAGTGATTTCCTCATATCCCTCGAGGAGGATCAAGAGGCTAAGTTACTTGCCTTGTTGAGAAAGCACGTGGGCGCAATAGGCTGGACAATAGCAAATTTGTAGGGAATTAGTCCAACGGTGTGTACACACTGCATTTTTCTAGATGAGGATGTGAAGCCTTCTAGGCAACCTCAGCATCGTCTGAACCCCAATATGAAAGAGGTGGTTCGAGCTGAGGTGCTGAAGCTTTTAGATGCGGGTATTATTTACCCGATAGCCCATAGTGAGTGGGTAAGCCCAGTGCAGGTGGTGCCTAAGAAGGCAGGAGTGACCGTCGTGAGAAACGGCGAGGGCGAGCTAGTGCCGACCCGTGTTCAAACCGGGTGGCGAGTTTGCATCGATTACCGGAAGCTCAATGCGAGCACCCGGAAAGACCATTTTCCTCTCCCATTCATTGATTAAATTCTGGAGAGAGTGGCTGGCCGGGCGTTTTATTGCTTCCTGGATGGGTACTCTGGCTACAATCAAATTGAGGTAGCCATGGAGGATCAGGAGAAGACCACCTTCACGTGTCCTTATGGTACGTTTGCCTACCGTCGCATGCCCTTTGGCTTGTGCAATGCTCCCGGAACCTTTTCAAGGTGCATGATGGGGAATTTTTAGCGACATGGTAGAGAAGATCGTGGAGGTGTTTATGGATGACTTTTCAGTTTTCGGAGATTCGTTTGACGAATGCCTCGAGAACTTGGGAAAGGTTTTGCAACGGTGCGAGGAGAAACAGCTTGTGCTTAATTGGGAGAAGTGCCACTTCATGGTGACCCAAGGAATTGTGTTGGGACACATTGTCTCATCCAAAGGTATTGAGGTGGACAAGGTGAAGATTGATTTGATTGCGAATTTGCCTTCTCCTAAGACTGTCAAGGATATCCAGTCTTTCTTAGGTCACGCCGGTTTTTACCGGCGTTTTATTAAGGATTTCAGTGCCTTCTCCCGACCGTTGTGTTAGTTGTTGTCGAAGGATACACCCTTTGTGTGGTTCGACGCGTGTGAGGAGGCATTCAATACATTAAAGTGGAGTCTCACTACTCCGCCGATTGTTCAGCCTTCGGATTGGAGTTTGCCCTTTGAGTTGATGTGTGATGCCTCCGACTATGCAGTCGGAGCGGTTTAAGGGCAGAGGCGAGGGAAAGATCCCTGCGTCGTTTATTATGCGAGCAAGACGCTGAATGAGGCGCAGATGAACTATAACACCACCGAGAAGGAATTGCTCGAGGTGGTATTTGCCTTAGACAAGTTTCGGTCCTACTTGGTAGGGTCGCAAATTGTGGTTTTTACTGATCATGCGGCTTTGAAATACTTAATGACCAAGCAGGATGTGAAGGCTCGACTTATCCGGTGGATTCTTTTGCTACAAGAATTTCACATTGTCATTAAGGATAAGAAAGGGGTTGAAAATGTAGTGGCCGACCACCTGTCTCGTCTGGAGTTTGAGGACCCCACCTCTCATCTCCCCTATGTGGATTCATTCCCGGACGAGCAGTTATTTGCTGCTAATGCGTGCCCATGGTTTGCAGATATCGCCAATTATTTGGTGACTGGGCAAATTCCACCCTATTGGTCCACAGCTGAGAAGCAGCGATTTTTGAGAGAGGTCCGGCAATATATCTACGATGATCCATATGTGTTCAAGTATTGCGCGGACCAACTTTTGCGTCGGTGTGTCCCCGACACTGATCAAAGGGGAATTTTAGAGTTTTGTCACACCGAGGCGTGCAGAGGTCATTTCTCCGCAAAGAAGACCGCCGCCAAGGTCAGTGAGTGTGGTTTCTTTTGGCCGAGTCTATTTAAGGATGCGTACGTCTTTTGTAAGTCGTGTGATCGGTGTCAGAAATTAGGTAAAATTGGCTCGCGGAATATGATGCCCCTTCAGAACATTTTTGTGATAGAGGTTTTCGATTGTTGGGGCATTGATTTCATGGGTCCGTTTCCGGGGTCATACGGTTATGAGTACATCCTCTTAGCGGTGGATTATGTTTCCAAGTGGGTTGAGGCAATTCCCACTAAGACCAGTAATTCTAAGGTCGTGCTGGAGTTCTTACGAACTAATATTTTGTCAAGGTTTGGCATGCCACGTGCCATTATCTCTGATCAGGGCACGCATTTTTGCAATAGGTCTTTTGGGGCATTAATGAGTAAGTACGGCATCTCTCATAAGGTGTCTACAGCTTATCACCCCCAAACCAACGGTCAGGCTGAGCTAGCGAATCGCGAGATTAAGGGGATTCTAGAGAAGACCGTGAACCCGAATAGGAAGGATTGGTCACTTCGGTTGACCGATGCTTTGTGGGCCTACCGCACTGCTTACAAGACCGTGTTAGGTGCTTCACCCTACCGGCTCGTTTATGGTAAGGCATGCCACTTGCCTGTTGAGATGGAGCATAAGGCCTATTGGGCCATTAAGTCATTGAACACGCGATTGCCAGAGGCGAGTGCCCATAGGAAGCTCTAGTTGTGTGAGCTTGAGGAGATTAGGAATGACGCGTATGAGAGCGCGAGTATTTGTAAGGCTAAGGTTAAGGCATATCATGATAGGAATATTCAGCGCAAAACCTTTACTATTGGTCAGAAAGTGTTACTGTATAACTCGCGCCTTCATTTATTTCTCGGTAAGTTGAAGTCCCGGTGGGATGGTCCCTACGTTGTGCATAAGGTGTATCCGAATGGTTCGGTAGATGTTTGTGACCCCAAGAATAACAATGTTTCCAAGGTTAATGGGTAGCGTCTAAAGCCATTTTTGGAATATGTGGAAGTAGGTGAACCTGATGAGATTTTGGTCGATCCTGTTTATTCGGACGACCCTGTTGTGTAGTCATTGGGCTACGTTCCGACGTGTAGCTTTCGCGTACCACTGTCTTCACTAAGAAGTGGACCCGGCCCCTAGCAATAGGGGTACCCATCATTGACTTGGGTTTTGGGCACAATATTTGTATACTTGTTCTTTTATTTCTTGTTAAGCATTAAAATTTAAAAAAAAAGAAATTTGGAAAAGGAAAAAAAATTAGCATAATGGTCTGGTATAGCCACCTGGTCGAAGCTATGTATGTAGTACTTAGGAGGTTGGGTCTGACGGCAGGCGCGTAGTTAGCAGCGAGAATTCTGTCTGAACCATCTGATTTCAATGTCCAAACTCTGTGGAGATTGCTTCACAAACGGAGTGGTGGGTAAGGAATCTGGCAGCCCTAGAGGGAGTGACAGCCTATTAGATGATGGTACCACTTCTCAAGATATCGTTGAATCCTATGCATATTATCCTTCCAACAAATAGGGAAACACAGTCTTTGGCCAGGGAGAAAAGTAGTACTCGTGTCTTTCGCGTGAAGAAAGTGGATGATTTTTTGCTTTCCTTTTATTTCTTTATTTATTTATTTCTTTTAGTTATTTTTCTTGCTGTCTTGGAGGCTAACATTTTGCAGGTTGTTCGATCCAAGTTGGGGGGTCTCCCTCTCTCTATAGTTTACTCTGCTTAGCCCCTCCTTTTCGAGGTGATATCTCTCCTCTCTTTTATGTTTCTGTCCTGTATTTATTTTTTTATGCTTTCAATGCGGACATTGAATAGTTCAAGTTGGAGGGGGAGATCACTTTGTTCGTTATTTTGTTAAAAAAATAAAAAATAAATAAAAAATAGTAGGATTCTTTTTGCATGAGACTTGAAGGCTGTTGAGATTGGCTCTTAGTTGATTGAGTTTGTGATGTGATAGTCATTGTTTTGATATTGTGGTGGCATAGTAGTTCTTTTAGTAGCCTGTCGCGAAAAATCTGTCATGGCATGTATTTTTAGCACATTTGCACTTCACGTCTGTTTGGGCTTTGGTTGCTTGTGAGCTGTGACTTGATTATTCTTGATGGCTAGTTTAGTAGAGACTGATGCCCCATGTGAGTTTAGAGCCTTATCTTTTCTTGGAGCGATGTCAAATAAACTCTTGTTTGTCACGAAAAAAGTAAATTCGTTGTTGATCTCATTATTTTTGTCATCAAGTGTTGGAAATGTATTGAATTGCCTACTTATCTCTTGGATTTGGAAAGTTGCATGGTTGTGTTGCCCATTGGAGAGGATTATAGGCCATCTTTGCTATTTAGAGCCAGTTCGTTTCTTCATTCACACATTTATCACTTATGAACCAATTTGAGCCTCATGCATACAGCCTTTTTCTTGTTGAGCTCCACTATCTATATTGTGTCTTGAGAATGGTTAGTTAATGATGTGAAGGTGAATTTTTGAGAAGAGGATGAGTAGAGTTGTGAATTGAGTTTTGATTGACTGGTGATCTTTTCCATTCAAAAAAAAAAAGAGAAAAAAAAAAAGAGCAAAAAGGGAAGACACCATATTATTGTGAAAATAGTACCTGTTCTAAGTGTGAGTTTGTGTTAAAGGTAGGAAAGAGAGATGTGGCGGAGTTGAAAAAAAAAAAGAGAGAAGAAAACGAGGGCACGCATCGTTGTATTTGCCCTATGTGAGTTGTGGTTAGCCTATTCTCGGACACTTGAATTCTCACCTAGCCTTGAAATATTTTCCCTAACCTGATGTTGTAACCCGAATTGAAGTCCTATTTGATCCTATGGGCAATGGGCTGTAAATTGGTGGATAGAGAGAATTTTCAATACTTGACATTCTGTTCATGAGATCGTGTGTCCAATATAAAGAGCTTTCTTTTCGTGTCATTGTGTGCGGAGTATTTTGCTTTCATTTACATGACGTCTGCCCGCACATATTGAGAGTAATATGCACATTGTTTCGAGTGATTTCATTTGTTGAGTGCATGACACGGTGAGATTTGAAGTCGAGACTCGGTCCAGAGAGAACTTTTGGTTATTTTTCACTTGTAACCGAAGCCCTTGTTCACACACGCTGAGTATCGGTGCCATGACTTATTTTTCTGACTTGATAGTATCTAGAACTGCTTATGCCCGTTATCTCTTTGCGATGGCTTCATGTTCTTTGTTTGGGTATCATTGAGCTGTCTTACGGTTTTCGAATTTCATGTGAAAGGATTCTTAGTGTTTTGTGGGTAATCACTGCTGAAAACCCTCACGAGACTTTACTCGTCCTACTGGGGCCACCCAGGGGTTTAAAAGATCTATCCCTTAGTTAGTTGTTTTATTTGTTTTTCTTGTCTTTGCTAGGGACTAGCAAAGTGTAAGTTGGGGGGGGTGTGATAAGCGCGTAAATGTTCACATTAGCGCCCCTTAATTTATCTTTGTTAAGTCCATTTATATTGTTACTCGGAGCTTAATGCGTAATTTATGTGTTGTAGGTATTTCAAGTTTATAACGCGTTAATGGACGACATTGATTACGAACCGATCAAATCACAAGGAACATCAAGACAGGTAGCATAATATCCAATGTACTGGATTGGGCCTTTTTAATATTGGCCATTAGTACAACGTGGTCTTGAAAGTTGGATTAGTAGGAAGTAGTGCAATTGAGGTGGGCCCAAATTAATTGGTTAACTAAGGGATTGGAATAGAGTTGTTTGACTGGGGTGGAAGCATGGCCCACAGTTTTACACGTACAAGAAGGGTTTTTAGGTATGCTCTTCTCATCACTTATAAAAGGACGACGAAAGGACGGGGCTGGATATCTTTTTCTGGGACTCCCGTACGACTTCCATTATTTTTTTACAGAAGAAAAAGAAACAGAGGAAAACAGGACAGGGAGCCGCGAGGAGAATCAAGGAACGGGGCTGCCATCTTGATTTCTTTGGTTCCGAGTATTGTTTAGTTTTCTTTGGATATTTTGTTCCTTTCAAGTTATTTAAAGTTTTGTTTAATTATTCGCACTTTAATAACTCGTTTTAATTTTTGTTCTTTATTAAAGTTATTCGTTGGTTCTCGTTTGATTTAGATCTTTTAATTATTATTTTTTTCATCTCACATATTAAAAAGCATGATTAATTCTAGGGTTTTATTCCTTTTATTTTTAATAATGAGTGAGTAGTTTTTCTGAGATTTGGTCGTTGGGTAAAGGCGCATCGCGACCTAATTAGGATTCGTCTCGCAGTTTTTCCGTACATTAATTTTATTAAATAATTTTAGTTGGTGAAAACTACGTCCGTTGGACGAATCCGAGGCATTGTCGGGACTCATGTGAGCGGGAACGGGGGACCAAAACCTGTTCGTCGTTGTGTATGGGACCGACAACCGTAGGATTCGCATTCTTCGGAGTTTCCAATTCTCCCTAAAATTTAACCATTTTAGAACTTTAAAAAGTGAGTGGATTCTGATTGGGTAGCGAGCGCTGGATTCCCTATGATCGTGCCTCTCTTTTTAATTATTTGAGCAAGTTATCTGTTAGTATTAGTTTATTAATCAACTAAAAGACAAAGGGTGGCTACCTAAGAGCTATTTTTAATTCTACAACCCGAGTTTTCACAGCACACATTTCACCGTCCTTAGTGGATTCGACTCCGGTCTTACCAGATATTGTGCTACGTCGGTCTCCGCCCTACGCTTGGGGCAACCCATTAATTTAGGACTAGGAATCTGTTAAGCACTTGGAAAGATCGTAATGAACGTTGGCATATCTACGAGTTGATTATTATCCATTGGTTGAACTATATCCTCATTTCTTCTTCCTTTTGCACTTGTCATCGTATTTATACATAGAATTAGTAAAGATTTTTCTACTGGGTTTGTGTAGCTCAACCCAATCTTTCTTTTCAGGACAAAATGCTAGACAATAGCTCGCATGCAATGTGTGCTTGGAAATGAAAGGCTTTTTGGAAGTTAACCTCATTTAGTTGCTTAGGCATCTTTGTAATGACTCCTTTTTGACAGAGATGTATTTGTAACTTATCTTTTTAATCCTTTGACTAAATGTTTGCAATATTTTAGACATGTTCATACTTGTATCTAGTTAATTTTGGCCGTGGTGCCAAGGTTGTAATTATCTAATCTTGGGGACTCAGTTTGTAAATTAAACTGGTGGGAAACTCCTTTGGCTAATTATATGAGATATGCGAGGATCTTTTATTGAAATGGCTTATTTATTCATGTTGAAAATTGAGGGCATGACAAATTGGTATCAGAGCAACCAGGTTTGAATACTTTGAGACCGTGGGGAGACTTCTAGTCTCATGGGTTCAAAAAAGTCATGCCTTTTGCATATCACATGTGTGCTTGTGTGCATTGACATTACTTGGCTTACGTGGCATTGCATTTCAATATAGTAGAGTGGCGTAGAGTTGTTTTGACCCGTGTTGGGATAGTTGGGGGCCTAGACCTCATGAAATGATGTTATTGATAAACCTTTCTTTCTTATAACTTGTAGTAAGATGCCTCCGAGAATGCATGCTAGAGCAGGTGAGGCTGAAAGTCGGGGTGATTGTGGTCGTGGCTGAGAGGCGCCAATTGAGGATGAGGTTAGTCAGCATGGGGAGAATCCGAATGGGAATCTGGGGGAAGGGGCCAGACGTGGTCAAAGAGAGGAAGTCCCATTCGTCCAAAATCCTTTCGCTAGGGATTTTGTTGCGGCTCTGGCGGCTGCAAATCTTCTAAACCATGCTGCTAAGGAAAGTGCGAACAGTTGTGCATTGTCAGTAATGAGGGAATTCAGTCGAAGAAATTCACCTACGTTCGACGGGACAAGCAGTGACCCTCTTGTAGCCGACCACTGGCTAGCTCAAATCTGAAAACTTTTCAGGGCACTCAAGATTACGGAGGATGACTTGCGGGTGAATATAGTGGTCGTTCAATTAACAGGGGAAGCAAATGAGTGGTGGGAGTTAGTCTTAGAATCGAGGAAGGATGCTAGGAGAGCGGCAAGGATCGCGGCTCAAGCGAATGAGCCAGATGTTGAGAACATAATTTGGGCCGAGTTCGAGGTGCTCTTCGAGGAGCAATACTTTCCGAAAACTAGTCGTGATCAATTGAGAGATGAATTTGAGAAGCTCGAGCATGGGGATATGATGGTGTCAGAGTATGCTTTAAAATTTCAATCATTGTCCCGTTTCGCACTAGAGTTGGTGGCTACGGAGGAGAGAAAATGTAGGAGGTTCAAGAAGGGTTTGCATGAAACTATGAAGAGGATGGTAATAGCACAACGTAAAGGGAGATTTGCCGATGTTGACGAGTGCGCAAGAAGCATTAAGATACCTAAGGAGGCACCCAAGAATCCTAAGGTTTAGGAACCACGGCAACCAATGGGGGGTATAAGCTCTTCATTAGGGAGTTCTGGTAGTCAGGGGAGGAAGAGACAAAGAGATCAAATGTCGACTTCACAGGGTCCGTCAAACTTTAGGCCACCATCTTCTTTGTTTGGGACTCGGGGAGTTTCCAATAGACCTCCGATCGTATGTCACGAGTGTGGTCAAGTGGGGCACATTTGTGCTTAGTGTCCGCGGCTTTTGGGTACATGCTTTACTTGTGGGAAGGTCGGTCATTTTGCGAGGAATTGCCTGCGTGGGGAAGGGGGCACGAAGCGAGTCTAGTTCGGTGCAGCAGTCGAGGGGGGGACAACGTTCTAGTCGGCAATTGTTTCGGGGTAATCAGAGGCAGCAACAGTCTCACTTTCATCAGACCACGTCAGCTTAGGGATCTCAGGCTGAGAGAGGAGCGAGTTCTTCGACACCTACTTAGGGTTCCGGTCAACGGGATGGACATGTTCAGAGTCAGATGACACAGGGAAGGGCTTTTGCTATCACTTTTGCTATTCCGCCTCCACCACCTCTTGTTACTTCTTAGACCCCAGAAACTTCGGTTGTGAGGGGTACATTTCTATTGTTTAACTCTTTTGCTAGAGTACTCTTTGATTCTGGAGCATCGCATTCATTCATTGCTCCATCTTTTGCTTGTGCTTTGAAATTAGAAATCGAAAATATTAGTCCCCCATTGTTCGTTGAGACACCTATAGGAGGTAGATCACCATTAGATCCTATGTGCCGGGATTGTGAGTTTGTCATCCGAGATTGTCATTTTACCTTTGACTTCATCGTGCTGAATATGTCAAGGTTCGACCTTATTCTGGGAATGGATTGGTTGTCTACATTTCACGCTACCATAGATTGAATCACGCGTCGGGTCCGTATTTATCCGTCTGGGGATACTTGTTTTGAGTTCCTTAGGGAGCGTCGGGAACCGTTAGAACCGTATTTGTGTGGGTCTCGGGAGCAAGAGTCGATGTATGCCTTACTAGCGAGTTTGACCGTAGATGAGGATGTATCCGCACGTTGGGAGTTACCTCTTGTTGTTTGTGATTTTTCGGACGTGTTTCTGAAGGAGTTACCCGGTTTACCACCCGAGAGAGAAATTGAATTTTTTATTGATTTGCTTTCTGGTATTGCTCCTATTTTCGTACCTCCTTATCGCTTCGCGCCTGCCGAGTTGAGAAAATTGAAGACTCAATTGCAAGAATTGGAGGATTTGGGTTTTATCCGTCCGAGTATGTCACCGTGGGGAGCACCGGCATTGTTTTTCTAAGATTGACTTGAGGTCCGGTTACATCAGTTGAGAGTTCGGATGGAAGACATTTCTAAAATCGCTTTTCGTACACTTTATGGCCACTGCGAATTTGTTGTTATGCCCTTTGGATTGACGAACGCACCAGCAACTTTCATGGACTTAATGAACCGTATCTTCCGTGCTTATCTTGATCATTTGTGGTCATTTTTGTGGACGATATTCTTATCTATTCGCCTTCGGAGGAAGAACACCAATCTCACCTTTCTATCATTCTTGAACTCTTGAGAGAACACCGTTTGTATTCTAAGCTTAGCAAGTTGCTTGCGACCTTAAAGTGTGTTCCAATAAGAATGCCCCAAGCATAGGGCTGGGTCGGTTGAAAGCATAATAATACTCGGAAGTCCGGGGTCAAATCCATAGGGAGCGCATCCATAACTTGGTTCAGAGATTAGCTTGCGTAGAGAATTTTGGCATTAGGACCGCCAACCAAACTTTGGCGTTGAGACGGCCAACTGAGAATTTTAGGTGAATGGCTACTTAACTTAACTACGGCTTTTTAACTGGAGATTTAAACTAAAGGCTAGGTTTAGGGATAATCAACACCCATAACACAAAGGTAACCTTATTCTTCTCTTTTTTTTAACGGAGGAGCTAAACATGTCTAAGGTTCTTTTGAGACATTTAAACAAACACATGGAGGGACATAGCTCCAAGCATCAAATGTGACAAGAAGTGTAACCCTTGCCTACATTTGATCAAAGAGATTCACCTCTAAGTTTTGATACATAAAATGAACCCTACTACATGCTTAAACTAGAAAATGAAGATTTACAAGAGAAGAACAAGAAATACCCATGGTTACGGGATGCTAACCATCCCACAACCTAGCCTTGCTACACTACTCACACATATTGCAAGGAGATAGGAAAAGATCAAGGGTAAACATGAGGAAAATACTAAACATGGATTAAATGCAAAATAAACACAAGATCCTCGAAGAGGAGAAAATTCCTTACAACTTTAATGAAGGTGAAATGCTTCGAAATTGAACGGATTGTACCTAAAAACCCTCCTCAAAACTTGAATGAGGAGAGAGGTGGGAGCTTAAGCTTTAATGGAGGTAGAGAGAGAGTGCAAAAATTCCATATGCCTTGGAATCAGGTTTAAGTTGGTATATATACTCCCTTTACAAAATAATTACAAAAATTCCATTAAAAAGTTCGCGCGCAGACAACGGATATTGATACCCCTAAAAGAGGTATCGATACCTCTTCTCTCCCTGGACAGCATGCTTCCTGGTATACCCAGTGTTGGGGATATTGATACCCCATGTTTCACTGGCTGGTTATGGCTATTTTCTTCTTTCTTTCAGTCTTTAAGAGCCTCGAACCTTCCTTCCATGCTTTGATTTCTTCATTTGAGATTTGGGGAGGGATTTCTAATGTGCCACATGTATTCGAATGCTTCTGGATTCCTCCGAGGATTATTGGGAGCCTTGGAAATGTCCTTTTTGCTTCGATTATCTACTTTCCAATAAAAGCACAACTTACGCGCAAAATCAACTAGAAACAAGTATAAAACGCTTGCAAAAGCAAAAAAATGGGATAGATAAGCCCCATTATTTATACTATTTAGGGCTTATCACAAGTGCGTGTTTTGGTTGTCCGAAGTCAAGTTTTTAGGTCACGTTGTGTCAAAGGATGGGGTGTCCGTTAATCCGGGGAAGATAGAGTCCGCAATGAATTGGCAACAACCGAAGAATGTATTCGAGATTCGTAGTTTCTT
Organism: Rhododendron vialii; assembly: GCF_030253575.1. Lineage (NCBI taxonomy): Eukaryota > Viridiplantae > Streptophyta > Magnoliopsida > Ericales > Ericaceae > Rhododendron > Rhododendron vialii. Next base: position 32,242,031 of record NC_080558.1, read on the forward strand.
GGGCTTGGCCGGGTACTACCATCGTTTTGTCCTTGATTTCTCTCGCCTAGCGGCTCCGATAACTTGATTGACTCGTAAGGGACTCGTTTTGTTTGGAGTGACGCGTGTGAGATGACCTTTTGAGGAATTGAAGAGAAGGTTGACTACTGCACCGGTTTTGGTTGTGCCCGAATGAGGAGTCAGTTATTCCATGAATTGTGACGCTTCGAAAGAGGGATTGGTACGCGTGTTGATGCAATTGGGACGAGTGGTGGCGTATGGATCGTGACAACTAAAAACTCACGAACGGAATTACCCTACCCATGACTTTGAAATTGTGGCCGTTGTTTTTGCTTTGAAAAGTTGGTGTCATTATCTTTACGGTGAGAAGTTCAAAGTCTTTTCCGATCATAAGAGTCTAAAATACTTGTTCTCTCAAAAGGAGCTTAATTTGCAACAATGCCACTGGATGGAACACTTAGAAGACTACGATTTTGAGTTTTAATATCATTCGGGTAAGGCGAACGTGGTAGCGGACGCATTAAGTAGAAAGTCGACACACCTTGCGAGTTTAGAAGTCCACGAGTGGAAAATGATTAACGATTTAGGCTCCTATGCGTTGCATTTTGAAGAGGTTCGAGAGGGAGTCACTTTGAGCAACTTGACCATTCAATCAACGTTGTTGACTCAAGTAGTTGAGGCTCAACAACAAGACGAAGAAGCGGGGAAATTTCGCACCAAATTTCTTAGTGGAAATGCTCGAAAGGGGTGGATGATACACACTACAACACGAACAATCTATTGCGAGGAACATATTTCGTCGATAAATCATAAATTTTCTCGTTGAATGTATTAGGGAGGAAAATTTTTGTCGCTAACTTTCCTCGCTAAAACGTTGTCGCAGAAGCTTACAGCGAGGAAAATCAATTTCCTCGTAAATTGTTGACGATTTGAGAGGAAAAAATTCCTCAACAAAAATGGTTTGCTAGAAAAAAGTCCTCACCAACAATGCAAAATTCCTCGCCCAAACCGTATATAGGACATGAATGAAAATACTAGGCAAGGAAAAAAATTCCTCGCCAAAAATGGTATGTGAGGAAAAAAGTTCTCGCCAAAAACGCAAAATTCCTCGCGTAAACACTAGACATGACATGAATGAAAATAATAGGCAAGGAATAAATTCCTCACTGCCAAAGTAATTTCCTCGCAAAAAGCGGCTTATTGTAGGCTTCCAGAGACAAATTTTTTCCTCGCTAATGTTACATATACGCAACAAAATAATTCCTTGCAAGCAATGAATATTTCTCCTTGCAAACATTTTTATATATTCCCTGCTCACATTTAGAATCTATCACCACCTCATACAACCATGGACAATCATAACCATAAATAGCAACATTCTATTAGCTTTCAAGTAAACAAATTGTCATTACTATGAAACATTAGCCAAATTCTTTCAACTACATAATAATGGCATCATTGTTCAAACCATCAAAACAAAGTTTAGCCCCAGAAAAGAAAATATCAAGTTTACCACTACTTATGCTCTAGGATTCTCAAAAAGCATCATGGATCTTTCCAAAATACTACACCACCTCAGGGCCAACTTTTGCAATGTATCGTTCTTTGAATTCCATCTCCCACAGCCACGACCTCCAAAAAGAACATCGATCTTACACGCCGCCAAGAAAAAAAATAGTAAACATATCAAATAAAGTAAGAAGCCATCAAATATGCAGTTATATATTTATATTCACACTTGCACAATATGAACAACACAAAAGATTCATAAGGGAAATTATAATGCCACGATAGATTCTTTTAGGGCTACGAATTTTACTTCCTATTTACTGTTATACCCTCTTTGGTATAGGCACTTTCTATTTTCCCAGATCATGTAGAGACACTTTCTTCTTCTTTTTGATGGAATTGTACAGGCACTTTCACTCGTTTATGCTTCTTCCAATTCTGTTTATGCTTCAGAACTTTTTCCTGTTACTGCACAGTACACATCAAACCCACTTTTCTCTCCTTCTCTCTTTCTCTGTTTTTGTCTCTTTCTCCAAGACTCTAACCAGACAATATCTCTCTCTGTTTCTGTCTCCATGTCCAAGACTCTAACCCAGACAAGAAGAGCCATCTCTTCCAAGATCCAATTTCCAGTATAAATGCATGTAATAGCAGCAAAGTTAAAAATACTTCTGTCATTTTAAAGTAAACTCAAAATCATAACCTTTTCCTCAAACAACAAAAGGAGCAAAACATTACACGGCCCAATTTTCTCACATCTCACTCTAAAATTGATTCCATTCCAAGAACGGCAATGACAATCTTAGATGTCAAGCACCACCAATAAAGTTCTTGATGAGATCTAATATTCCGCGGGTGAAGAGGTTGGATTCAGCCTCTCCATCGGAGAATGGCCATGAATTAAACAAATGCAATCTATCGAAGAGAGAAGAAGAATGTACAAGGAAAGTAATGAGGGACCAGAGGTATGAGAAGTGGGTCTGTAATTGGGGGCAAAGCTATCAGAGATCAAAAAAAAGTCGTGGCATTAAAAGAAAGGGTCGTGGCGTTAGGGGTACCCATTGCATAATCCTAAATAACACCACGAGTAAAGAAACATAGTGAAGAAACTGGCAAGACTCAACCACTGTTCTGCAGTTGCATTCCAAGAATGAGCAAAAAGTGCATAAAAAATACTAAATTGATTGTTATCGAACCACCTTTGTAATATAATTAGCTAGGAAAGGGAAAACAGTGGCATTAAGTCTTTTATCAAAAGCACTTCAATCAAAGCCCAACACGAAGCTGAAAATACCTTCACACAACGGAGTTCCTAGTGCGCCAAAGACATCGAAAATTTTAACTAAGCTTAGTCATCATCAAAACTGAAACTAGTGTAGCTATACGATGCCGGAGAGATTGGCACGCATTTTTTGGCCCCTCACGAAACAACTTAGAATCTTGGGATAAGTAGTGATCTAAGCAGCACAGACACTTCTGAGGTGTCATGTTCATGTCAGACACAAAAACAAAGAAACACCCATTGGACACCCCCAAAAACCAATGGACAAAAGTAAAAAAGTGTCATTATTTTAGAATTAGATCATAGACCTCACTCTTTGGAATTAACTTACAATCTGGATAAGTCAAGGGGATGGCATCACCTAACATAAATGAGATCTCCTCTCTGTAAGATCGCTTCATGGTAAAGGCAATTGTGAACTTACTGTAACCAGATAAGGATGGGTAAGCAAACTGGATTAAGTGATCCATGATCGCAAGATAGAGCAGGTCAATCTCATTAACAAGAGGGTAAGGCTCGGAAAAGTGATGTGAAGCAATGATTAACCTAGGATACGGATTTTGGGCATCAGTGACTTGGGGACAAGGTGTCCACATTTGAATGAGAAATCTACTATACAAGCGAAATACACGTTGAGTAACATTCAACAAACAAATAATAAAAACCAACACCAAAACTATTACTCATACTCATCTCGCCATTGGTCAAATCCAAGAACAAAGAGAAAACCAGGTTGGTAGAGCCAACATACCAATCTGGAAAAGCAGAAACTATAACAGCAAACATGAGGTACAAACTAATACTAAGAACTGCTTAAAACAAGCCCAATGAACTTCTGATGTACGATATCAGCTCAAGCAACACCAACTCTCAGAAAGTAGTTGAAACTTAATAGCTCCTTCATCAAACTTCTTCCCCTTTTGAACTATTGCTACAAGTAGTTAAGAGTTTTGGTTTTTTTTTTTTTTGCTTCAATAGTTCAACCTTACCTTTTCTATCATGAAAAACTAGATAGCTTTAATAAGTTACAAAGTGCGGACATGGACAAAAAACATCTCAATCCTAACACTTCTTGGAAGTTCAACTAAATCCACTAATTGCATGAATATATAAAACAAAAAATTGCACCAAATCTGTCAATCAACCATTCCATTACTTATATATGAGTTTATTGAAAAGAGTTTGAAAAGGATAAATGAATTCTACTAACCAGTCAATCATTAGACAATGTTTTAGCACTCCCAACATGTCCAGTGTACCCTTTTTCAATGAGAAACTTTATCATGCTAGCATTTATCTTCTGCTGCTGCCTATTTGCCTCCAAAAGCTTCTCTATGGTCTCATTTTGTGCCTCTTAACTTCATCTCGAGGCGTGATACATATTCATGGGTCGTGGCAGATTCAGATGTGGTCCTAATAGAGGAAGAAGGCCTCAACCCAAGTGCTTTCACATAACCTGATCTCTTCTTTAGCACCTTGACGGACATTTGCTCCCCTCATAATGGGGTAGCACCTTCCTGATTATGTTTAGCCTCTCCATGTATCATTTCCTCTTGCTATTTTTTATTGATTGAAAAAACACAAGTAAATTGAAACGTATAATGATTTAATATCCATAAAAATTACTTGATATATGACATTATACGTACATAGTTTAGTCTGGCATGCTAGAGCAATCCACTCGCCCGTGTCGCCATTATAGTTAGTGGATTTATAGAAGTCCAGCAATTTCGTAGTTGACCTTTTTCAGTTTGGAAATGGAAGGACCATTGAGTAATAAACGAGAAAGTGTGACTAAAACTTCCAAAACCCAAATCACATTAACCAAGAAAATATTATATCATGATACATATAGCATAGACAAGCATATACTTGGAAAAGATCCCTCCTGCAAGGAAACATAGAAACAACATTCAAATGCTACAATAGGATATCATTCTCTACATTGCGGATCAAACATCCATACAACCATCATGCAAAAATATAATCAACAATACTTAATATAACTTACCGTCGAACTTCTAAGAGCAACCACAAGTAAAATGTAGATGGGCAAAAAAGAATTACCATAACAGCAGGTTCATCAAGGTTCACAAGCTCAATAGACGATTCAATCCAAAAACCCGTCTTAACCTACAGTTGAAGAGCACTCATAAATGTTAATTCAATAAGCATAGATTGCACATACACTTTAGAGCCTATACAGATAAAGTCAAAGAATGTGTAGCTTCTTGAATATTTTCATATGAGCAATAAAGAGGATAAATGAATTTTGAGTTACATCCAACATCCACTCCTGCTTCAAGTTCACTACCAGGATAGAGTTGAGGATGACTACATGCTTCTCGTAATTGCATTACCTGCATAGAAGCATCACATTAGTTGGGTAACGCTAAAAAGCCATTCAAATGGTTCAAATACATTACAGGAACAAGTTAAGAGAAAACGAAGAAAGTCAAAATGCAAAGCAAATGCATAAAAATTGTCCTGGCCCTTTTTTTAAGCTTTTGCCTCAACCAGTTGTAATCCAAATCGAATGTCACAGTCACCTTCAAAAACATGCAAGTTAAAAATTACTTAAATAGAGGACATGTATATTATGTTCATGCACAAGCATAGTCTTCTTCAAATAAAGTGCAAATGCACTAAATTGGACAAAGAGAGTAACCCAACAGGAGGTTGGGCTTGACAATAGTGGTTCCTCCCACCCAACTGTCTAAATACTCTGAAGTCCTACCAAATTAGCATCTCTGAACATATTAACGATAACAAGTTAATAAAGTTAACAAAGTTAGTAGATTCACTGCCCCGTGACCATAAACAGCGAAGTAGAGTCATTAGACCTAATTGCCTATATAACATCAACCCTTATACAGTGAATACAAACACAGATTCAATCCATTAAAGGGACCCAAAACTTGAAAAGAAACGCAATTGACGTTGTTTATGATCCCCAACTAATAGAACTTGAGCATAACCCTCAACCCTCTAATAGGATCGAGAATACTGATTCTGCTTTGTGAAAATCATAAAACACTAATACGCACATGCCAAAATCCACGCCACATACAAAGATTCATACATACTAGTGACCAAAAATGATCAAAAAAATGCGAACCTGAAGTAAAAAAAAACTAGGGTTTATGCACTGGGTTTAGTTCCATGGCAAAATAATTTAGGGTTTACAAATTGGGGGTTGTACACCCGTATGTATAGCTATATGTATCTATACAATACCTATATACATGAATAGAGGTACATACCTGTTCGTCGTATCTTTCGCACGGTGTTGCGAGTCATGGGATCTGGTGCTCGCCTGCCGTTAAGACTGATGGTGCTTTAATGCTTGTTTGCCTCTGTCACGAAAAATCGTGGGAGAAGGAGGAAGGGGGCACTGGGGGATGGAGAGCGAGATAGAGGGAGATGAAGAAGGGAGAGAGAAGTCTCTCCATCGAGAGAGGAGGGATGGATCGATAGTTGGGAAAAACTGTAGTCAGAGACGGAGATTTTTTTAACTTGGGCATAATTATTTTAAACAATCATTCAACGACATATTTCCTCACCTTAGCATCCAAAAAAATCTCGCGGGTTTCTTTTGGCGAGGAAAAATGTAAATTCCTCACCATAAAGGATATTTGGGCAACAAAAATTATTTTCCTCGCCTATTATTATCTCATCATTTGGATTCTGTGAGGAAATTTGGTTTTCCTCGCAAATTGTTATTCTTTAGCGACAAAATCAAATTTCCTCACTACTTTTCCTTGCAATAGGTCATTCGTGTTGTAATGACATGCCGATCAAAGTTTGCGATACCAAGGAAACCTGTTCATACCCATTTCATGTCGAGAGGAAATTTTGAGAGAATTTCACCATTCACCGTTAGTCGTGCATCCGAGGGGAACAAAAATGTACCATGACTTGCGTAGACAGTTTTGGTGGCTAGGAATGAAAAGAGATGTTATTTTTGTGTCCAGATGCCTTACGTGCCGACAAGTGAAAGCCAAACATAAACGACCCATGGGGGAGTTATAACCATTACCAGTGCCCGAATGGAAGTGGGAGAACGTGACAATGGATTTCATTACCGGGTTACCGAAATCGCCGAGGGGGCATGATGCCATTTGGGTGATAGTTGATCGATTGACCAAGTCAGTGCATTTATTACCTATTCAGGTTACAGATTTGATAGATACGCTTAGCCGATTGTATATTCGCGAGATTATCCGTCTTCATGGGATTCCCTTTTCTATCGTGTCAGATTGAGATCCATGATTTACCGCGCACTTTTGGCAAAGCTTACAAGCCACTCTTGGCACCAATCGCTTGTTCAGTACCGCGTATCATCCTCAAACGGATGGGCAATCAGAGAGAATGATCCAAATTCTTAAAGATATGCTTTGGTCTTGTGTTATGGACTTTTGGGGTAGTTGGGAAGATCACCTACCGTTGGGCGAGGCTACGTTAGTAGGGCCGAAATTGATCCAAGAAAACTCTGAAAGTATGAGAGCAATTCGTCAACGTCTTCTTAAGGCACAAAGGAGAACCACCAAGCAAGTCAAAGTGATTCGTGTAGGGAGGTATTACCGAACAAGCTCAAATAGAGCCCGAACAAGTGGTATGTGGGGCCACGAAATAAATACGATAACATAAACCGCCTTGTAAGGCGGCGATCAGCGATATGGACCAATGATATGAGAAGTCATTGGTTCAGGCAGTCTGTTCGGTAGATAAAGGACAAAAGGCATGAGAAGTCATTAGTCCAAGTAATAGATAGAGACTAGTGGCATGTGAAGTCACTGGTCCAGGTGACCTGTTCGGTAATAAGGAGGCTGAACAGGGAAAGAACTCTTGAGAAAGTAGCCTTGAGTGCTAAAGCAGAAGGAACACTCTAGAAGGTTCCAGAATAGTGGTGTTCTGTAAGGAATGAGATCTCGAGAATTTAGGATCCAGAAAAGATACCCAACGGGAATGTTATGTTCGGCCAGTCTTGGAAAGGAGTCCTAAAAAGACTAAGGCAATAAATGGGCAAGGAAACGAGAATCCAGAAGATCCTAGGTTTCCTATACGTGATAGAAAACCTAGGGCAACAGGGATGCTTAGGCAACAAGCATATGCAAATCTATAAATATGAGGTAAACCTAGAAGTAAAAGGTACGCAAAAAGTTGCACTTATTCCACACTTTCCTACTGATAGTTAGGGTTTTCTGCCAGTACGTGATACTAATTTAGGCATCTCAGGGCCTTTGCCACAAAAGGCAAAGGTGCACTCACCTCTTGTCTGTTTTGCAGATTAGAGCTCCAACGATGAACTAGGGTTCTGGTGAGGAGTCATGAGTAGCTATTACACTCTTGTGCAGTTCAAAGCCTCTTTCGTTTTTCTCCACTTACAATTGGCGCCGTCTATGGGAAACGAAAGAGTTCTCTTTGAAAAACGACCATGGTGGAAGAAAATCCAACCACGCCGCTCAACCCAAAGAATTTGCTAGGTGGGGGAGGCGATAAATCCCCACTAGGGGCTCTGAGAAAGCTCGAAGGCAAACATGGGAGGAAGGCAAAAAGCAAGGGTAACCCCCTAACCATCCTGGATGGCTCCAAGAATAGGGAGGGCAAGACGACCACAGAGTCCACACAGAGGAGTAAATCCCACTGTGAAAGGGAATCAATTGCACACTCAAGAAGCGTGCACAACAGTGAAGACATCCTCGACAAAAAGAGGAAGAAAATCGAGGAGTTTGCTCGTTTGATCAAGAAATGAGAGCATGAGATTCAAGAGTTGGAACGGATTCGAGAACATCCTGAGGACTTTGGACTTTCAAGAAGAAATTCCAGGGGAGACAGACATGCTATGGTGAAATACAAGAAGGCTCCTTCACGAGGCAAAAGGAGCAGAAGCAGAAGTCCTACTCCTAGGCGGAATAAAGCTTCTCCACGAAAAAGAAGAAGCAGAAGTAAAAGCCAAACTCCATAATGGCGAAGGGCTTCTTCAAGAAAAAGAAGGAGCAGAAGCCGGAGTCTCACCCCTGAGGAGGGAAAGACTAGGAAACACCACAGGGATAGGTACGAGAGACCTGATTTTGATTGGAAAAAGGAACGCTCCCAATAAAATGAAGGAACGCGAGGAGGGGACCATGTCTGCACGAGAAGCAGCACGAGAAGCCCTCAGTAATATAGCATCCTCCCCCTTTGCAAGGAGGTTGCAAGAGGCGAGACTACTGAACAGGGTGAAGCACGGTGCGTTCATCCTCTATGAAACAAATACAGATCCTGTGGCACACATACAACATTACCAGCAAGCAATGTTTATGCACAACGGGGATGATGCAATCATGTGCAAGATGTTCCCATCGAGTTTGGGAAAGGTGGCTCTGTCCTGGTTCCATAAGCTAGGCCTGCACTCCATACGAGGATGGAGGCAACTGGTCAAGGAATTCACTGCTTGGTTCCTGACAAGCAGAAAAGCACCCAAAACTTTTAAGAGCCTCTCCATCAAGAAGCAGGGAGAGAATGAGCCGATCAGGGACTATGCAAAGAAGTACTAGGAGACTTTCAACAAGATTGAAAGTTGCAGTGAGGAGTATGCAATAGCCACGTTCAAGACTGGGCTGTCTGTTCGGGGGGAGCTGCGCCGATTGTTGAACATGAGTCCGGTAGGAACACTGGCAAAGCTAATGGAACGGATAGAGCAGCATGCCAGGAACGAGGATGACATAGTCCGGGAAGATGGCAAGGTAGTTGCCGAGCAGGCCAAGGGGCCTGCAAAGAAGGCTGATAAGCTAGAACCCAAAACATACCAGGAAAGAAAGGACTATGGGCAGGCTAAGAAAGAACCATACAAGGAGAAGCATCCCTCAGACCCCAAGTCTTTCTTTTCAGTAACTACGGTTTGGAAAGAACCAATCTACTGGATTCTTTATCGAATAAAGAACTACCCATATTTCAAGTGGCCCCCGAGACTGGAAGGAGATAAAGATGCAAAGCGAGCTACGAGCCAGCATTGCAGTTATCACAAGAATTAGGGTCACGTGACGGAAGATTGTGAGATGTTCAAGCAGCACCTCGATGACTTAGTCTCTCGTGGTTATTTGAAGGAATTCATTCAGGAAGAACACAAAGGAGCTGAAAAAGCAATGGAGTTGGATTACGAGTGATGTGATATTTTAATGTACTCGCAAGCGCACGAATCGTACCGAAGTATAGTAATGCAAGAGCGAGGTCGAACCCACAGGGACTTATGATTCTTCTAGGAAAAATAAATAACTTAAACCGATTAAACCCTAACCTAGTTGACAAAAGTTGTGATTGATTTTTTAAACTAAAAGTTAAAAGTAAAAACAATAAACTAAATTATCAAAGACGAGAAAATTAAAGCTTCTTTTTAACCAAAGGAGAAAATACTAAGGTTTCGGAATCCACACCCATTAACTAATATCATTATATATTCATGATCATTAACTTTACCCAAAATTTCTTCATGATAATCTGAAAGCTAATTCTGTTACCATGGAAAATATTATCGTGAAAATTCATCAAAAAGTCTAATGTTTATTCCTCTCCGCTCGCAAGTATAAAACCAAATCATTAAGTGTATCCGCTTTTAACAAATCACAATAAATATCCAGTTTTATAGTTAACAATGAAAATCCAGCGTTCAATGTTAAAGACAATTCCAAATCATGAGAAAAACATGATTGAACTCATATCCAGAATCTATCCCTAACAGTTGATTTGGAGTAAGAACAATTTAATCAAAATCAAACCAAATAATCGGGTAAAATCAAATCTCATGAACATATAAATAATAGTTATTAATAGGGCTTCATCCTCAACCCTAGTTTAAAGGTTTAGCCGCTCATGGAGTACGAACACATATTCATATAATAAAAGAACTCCATAATAAGCTTACGAAAAATATGTAAAGAGTTTTCCTAGCCTTCTTTCTTCGTCGCTGCTGCTCGAGATATGCCGTGATGGTGCGGCTGATGCGTGGTGCTTCTGTTCCTCGAAGAAGTGTCCTCCCTTCTTTCTTTTTGTTTGCTATTAATAAAGCCAAGACTTCCTTTTCAAATGTAATTCCCCTTCCATCAATCTTTCGTTAAATCGGTAAATACCGATTATATAATATTCCTTTCCTTAAACAATTCTTGCCTTAGGAGTTTGAGTAAAAGCCAATAGCTCTTGTCACCCAATTAGCTGTGCAAGGCCATATGCAGAGAATTACCAAAAATCCTTGCAATCCAAATCTTCTTAAATCAATTCCATCGTAGGAAAATTCCGTGAGCTTGATTTTGGCTTTTGCTCTTTTGAATCTTCTAATTTAAATTGGGTTGAGCCCACTTGAATCAGACTTCATCGCATAAGTCTCGGAAGAAATGTTTTTGCGTGATATATCCCAAAATACCTACAAAACATAAATAAATGATAATACCACATAAATAATTATAAAGTCAAGAATAACAATGCAAGTATGAGCGTCTTTTAAGTACTACATTTTATGCTCATCAAATACCTCCAAACCTACATTTTGCTAGTCCTCGAGCAATAGAAATAAAAGAAAACGAAGAAAATGAAAACAACTACCTAATCCTTTTTCGGAGGAGTCCGATTGCATTTAGCATATGCAACATGCCTTTAAACCCCTAGGTTGCCCTAGTGGACGAGCTATAGTCTCGTGAGGGTTTGCCGTGAATATACCCACAAAATTCTTAAGAAGATGACACTAGATTAGAATTCCAAAACATAGTCTATGGCCTCTCAAGTAATAGCGTGAGAATAACACAATTTAGAGGCAAGATATTTCATCCATTAACTAAGTTAAAGAAGTGAACATTCTAATCCGAATTAGCACAAAAACTGTTCCTCCTACATATATCTGGATAGAAAGAAATCACAAGGCATGCGTGTAAAGTGAAAAGTCACACAAAAATGTTCATTAATCTCGAAAACAATACACACACCTTCAATGCCTCAATACTCATCAAAATGCTTATATCAAATTATAGCCCCTCCCCTTTATTCATATTTTTTTTTCAATTTTTTTTTTTTGCTATATTTTTTTTTCTTGTGGTCGTGCAATCCCTTGGTCCCTTAAGCTTTTTAATTGACCCTTGTAGCGAGTTTTAGGCCAGTGACACCCAAACCAGACGGCTTTAGGGCACTAGATGTAGAGAACACCCCAACGGACTTAATCACTCAAGTCAAAAAGGCTACGAACCCAAGCTAACCACACATGACAATCGCGGAACTCTCCACTGTTTGACGCGAACACTCACTGCTTACTGAGGCAAGAGGCCCGGTTACTAAGTGAAAAGCCCGAAAAAGCATACTTTTTATTCTTTTTTTTTTTTTTTTTTTTTTGTTCTTTCTTTTTTTTTTCTTCTTTTTGGGGAAAGGACATTATGCATTTAAATAAGACATCTAACTCATACTGAGGCATCAAGAATATATGTACGGCACTCGAGGTCAATTTCAAATCTAAGTGTGATAGTGCTTGTGCAAAGGCATGTGTACAAGTAATTAATCGCTATCCAAACATAGGTGATACGAACCAGGTAGGTGCCTCTCATCAATGCCTATGTTCACAAGCTTAACTCTATCAATGAATTCATATCAAGACTCCAACTTGGGCAATAATCAAACTAGCACTAATGGAAAACCAACGACATCATCGGAAGTCAAAATCAAGCATCAATAATTTTTTTTTTCAACTTTTACTTTATTTTTCCGTTTTTTTATTAGAGAAAAAAAAAAAAACTATGGAGTCTATGCACAGAACAGACACAAATAATAAGTAAACCCTCCCCCAAACCTAAATATGACAATGTCCTCAATGTCATGAATGCAAATGCTTACAAAATAGATTGTAACATAAAAGTGAAAGAGGATAGGATACACCTGATAAGCGCGATAAGACTGAACTATGTGACTCCTGCAAAAGAAATTATGGGAACACAAGAAAAGAAAAGAAAGCACTAACCAAAAGTAAATAAATTAAGTCAAAACGCTTTTTTTAGCCTACAAAAGTTGAATAATAAAAAATAATAATAATAAGAGACGATAAAATATTACTATAATCGAGTACTATACAGTAGCATACAAAGATGACTAAAGTTGCGCAGACTAAATGGTCAATCTTGATAAACAGGATCCTCCAAAAGGATTTCCTCTACTTCCGGACTTTTCAATTCTATAAACGGTTTCAATCGCTGCCCGTTCACTTTAGACACGGAACCATCTTTAGGATTCTCAATTTCAACTGCCCCATGCGGATAGCTAGTGCGAACGATAAAAGGGCCGGACCATCGAGAACGAAGTTTGCCTGGGAATAAATGCAAACGAGAATTATAAAGAAAGACTTTTTGACCAGAAGTGAAAGATTTTCTTAAAATGTTTTGATCATGAATCCTTTTCATACGGTCCTTGTATGATTTGGCACAGTCGTAAGCATCATCCCGAATTTCCTCTAGCTCAAGAAGTTGAAGCTTTCTACGAACACTTGCCTTGTCAAGATCAAAATTGAGTTTTTTTGGTAGCCCAATATGCCTTGTGTTCTAGTTCTACAGGTAAGTGACATGCCTTGCCATAGACAAGTCGGTAAGGAGACATTCCAATGGGAGTTTTAAATGCCGTACGGTAAGCCCATAATGCATCATTAAGGCGTAAAGACCAATCTTTCCTATTAGGGTTCACTGTTTTTTCAAGTATATTTTTAATCTCCCTATTAGATATCTCAACTTGACCACTGGTCTGGGGGTGATAAGCAGTTGCAACTTTATGCGTTATGATATATTTTTTCATTAAATGCTCAAATACTCGATTGCAAAAATGCTTACCGCCATCGCTAATAATAGCACGTGGTGTCCCAAAACGAGCAAACACATTATCTTTCAAAAACTGGACCACCACTTTGTGATCATTAGTTTTACATGCAATGGCTTCAATCCACTTAGAAACATAATCAACAGCGACAAGGATATATAAATTACCAAAGGAATTAGGGAATGGACCCATAAAATCAATGCCCCATACATCAAATATCTCTACAATCAGAATTGGGTTAAGAGGCATCATATTTCTCCTTGTAATACGACCTAACTTTTGACAACGCTCACAAGCTATACAATATGCATGCGAATCTTGAAAAATAGAAGGCCAATAAAATCCACACTGCAAAATTTTTGCAGCCGTCTTTTTAGCACTAAAATGGCCTCCACATGCATAATCATGACAAAAAGAAATGACACTTCGTTGGTCACTTTCAGGAATGCACCTTCTAATAATCTGATCAGGGCAATATTTAAACAAGTATGGATCATCCCAGAAGAAATACTTAACCTTGGATAAAAATTTAGATTTATCATGTTTGGGCCAATGCAAAGGTATCTCTCCAGTTACAAGATAATTTACAATATCTGCAAACCATGGTGAAGATAATTGAGACACATGCATCAATTGTTCATCAGGAAAAGTTTCAGAGATGGGCAATGAATCCTCGGTGAAGTCTACAATTAATCTAGACAGATGGTCAGCTACCACATTCTCAGAGCCTTTTTTATCTCGAATCTCAATGTCAAATTCTTGCAGTAACAAAATCCATCGAATTAATCTAGATTTAGCATCTTTTTTAGACAACAGATACTTCAATGCAGCATGATCCGAATAGACTACGACCTTAGAACCCAATAAATAAGCTCTAAACTTATCAAGTGCAAAAACAACTGCTAGTAACTCCTTTTCTGTTGTGGAATAGTTGAGTTGTGCATCGTTTAAAGTTTTACTAGCATAATAAATTACATGAGGAAGCTTATCGACACGTTGTCCTAAAACAGCACCTACTGCGTAATCAGAGGCATCACACATAATTTCAAAAGGGACATTCCAATCGGGAGGTCGAATTATAGGGGCGGAGGTCAGCTCACTTTTTAATCTCTCAAAAGCATGAAAGCACTCCTTGTTGAACACAAAGGGAGCATCTTTGGCCAACAAATTACATAGAGGTTTAGCAATTTTACTAAAGTCTTTAATGAACCTCCTATAAAAGCCCGCATGACCCAAAAATGATCTAATCTCCTTTACAGTACGTGGGGGTGGAAGGTTAGATATCAAATCAATTTTAGCTTTATCCACTTCAATACCTTTTTGCGAGATGATATGCCCTAATACAATTCCTTGCTTAACCATAAAGTGACATTTTTCCCAATTAAGCACAAGACTTTTTTCTTTGCATCGCATTAACACTAGGGTCAAATGGTGTAAGCATTCATCAAAAGAAGATCCAAAAACTGAAAAATCATCCATAAACACTTCCAAAAAACGTTCTACCATGTCAGAAAAAATACTAACCATGCATCGCTGAAAGGTGGCTGGTGCATTGCATAGTCCAAATGGCATGCGGCGGTAGGCAAAAGTACCATAAGGGCATGTGAACGTAGTCTTTTCTTGGTCTTCCGGTGCGATGGGAATTTGATTATAACCAGAATAACCATCGAGAAAGCAATAATACTCATGTCCCGCTAGCCTTTCTAACATTTGGTCAATAAATGGTAAAGGAAAATGATCTTTTCGTGTCATGGAATTTAATTTTCGATAGTCTATACAAACACGCCATCCTGTTTGAACACGAGTGGGAACTAATTCATTATCTTCATTTTTTACTACCGTCACACCCGATTTCTTAGGAACAACTTGAACAGGACTCACCCAACTGCTATCAGATATTGGATAAATAACGCCAGCATCTAAAAGCTTAAGAATTTCTGCTCTAACTACTTCTTGCATTGCAGGATTTAGACGCCTTTGTGGCTCACGTGAAGTTTTAGCATTTTCCTCTAAATGGATTCTATGCATGACCAATGAAGGACTAACTCCCTTGATATCATTTATGGACCACCCTATTGCTTCCTTGTGCTCTTTTAGGACATTCAACAATTTTTGTTCTTGTGTATCATCTAAATCAGAAGCTATGATTACTGGTAAAGACTCATAAAGGCCAAGGAATTTGTATTTAAGAGTGTTTGGCAAAGGTTTGAGTTCTAACTTAGGTGGCTCCACTATAGATGGAAGTGCTGGTGATGTAGACAGCGAAAGAGGGTTCACTTTTGGTTGCCATTCATCGATGCTCATTAACGGGGCATTGTCTAATAATGCATTAACCTGCTCAATTGATTCATCTATGTCAAATTGACACCCAAAATGTGCTAGGCAAGCTTCTAAGGGATCCTCATAACTTGACTGAACAAAAGTATTTTCAACCAAAGTGTCTATCATACAAACTGCACTAACCTCATCTTCATCTAATGGTTGCTTACTTGTATTAAAAATATTTAGCTCCACAGTCATATTACCAAATGATAATTTCATTACGCCATTTCTACAATTGATTAAAGCATTAGATGTGGCCAAGAAAGGACGCCCTAAAATAACAGGAATTTGCCCATTAGAGTTTTGGACAGGCTGAGTGTCAAGGACTATGAAGTCCACAGGAAAATAGAATTTGTCAACCTTAATTAGAACATCCTCAATGACTCCTCTAGGAATTTTGACAGATCTATCAGCTAATTGGAGTGTTACTTGAGTGGGTTTTAACTCTCCTAACCCTAATTGTGAGTACACTGAGTAAGGTAATAAATTGACACTCGCCCCCAAATCTAACAAAGCCTGATCGATATGATGGTTACCTATAACGCAAGAAATTGTTGGACAACCAGGGTCTTTATATTTTATTGGAATTTTGCATTGGATAATGGAGCTAACCTGTTCAGTTAAAAATGCCTTCTTTGGAACATTTGTCTTCCTTTTTATAGTGACTAGATCTTTCAAAAATTTAGCGTACGAGGGCACTTGTTGAATGGCATCTAAAAATGGAATATTGATTTGTACTTGCTTGAACACTTCTAGAATGTCTCCAAATTGTGCGCCTTTCTTAGGAGCTACTAGTCGATGAGGATAAGGAGCTTTAGGGACAAAGTTCCTAACAGGTGGCTCTATTATAAGTGGTGGAGAACTAGACTCTTGAACTTTAGTAGGATCAACATGATTCTCTTCTTTTTCAGCTTCAGCTAATTCCTCTGTTGGCATACTAACTTTATTATCAACTTCTTTCCCAGATCTAAGGGTAATGATTGATTGAACATGGTGTTGCTCGTTTGAAGGAGTAGAGGTGTTGCCTATAGAAAACTGCCCTTTTGGATTCACTAGAGTTTGACTCGGAAACTTCCCTTTCTCTCTCTCTGCAAGTTGACTAGCTAATTGACCCATTTGATTTTCAAGTTTAGCAATGGCTTGAGCGTGCAAGTGAGTTGAATTTTCAATTTTAGCATCATTTTTTTCAATTTTAGCCATGATTGCTTTAAGGGTGTCCTCTAAGGATGATTGTTGCTGTGGTGCAACAGATTGGAAGTTCGGTTGAGACACGGGAGTTGGAGCATAAAAAGGCTGAGATTGAGTAGGATATGACTGTGTAGGAGGACGAAAACCTGGGGAAGATTGATTTTGTGAATGGAATGGTTGCCCACCTATATTTGTAGAAGGTTGGTTCTGACGCCATGAAAAGTTTGGATGATTTCGCCAATTTTGGTTGTATGTTTCGGAAAAAGGACTAGCAAATGATTTTCCATAATTATTGAGTGTGTTCGCTTGTTCAACATAGCTGTCAGAATATCCATTAATGGAAGAACATGTTTGTGTTGTGTGCATGTGACTACCGCAAAGAGAACACCCCTCACTTTGAACTTGATTGGCTGACTCCATAGTTTTACTTAAAACTAATGCCTCAACCTTTCGAGTAAGATTATCTAACTTTACTCTCACATCTGAATCCTCTTTCACTTCATATACTCCCCCTCTCTTAGATGTAGAAGATTGTTTGTCTCTATGAGAAGTAAAATCCCACTGTTGAGAGCTCTCAGACAAATTTTCAAGAAATTCATAAGCTGCATCGCCCCTAAGATTTAGAAAACCACCCCCGTTCATTGACTCAAGCATATTGCGGTTAGACTGAGTTAAACCATTATAAAAAAATTGAACTAGTCTCCATGTTTCAAAACCATGAGGGGGACACTTTAAAATAAGATCTTTAAATCTCTCCCAACTCTCATAAAATTTTTCATGTTCTTCTTGACAAAAATCAGTAATCTCCCTCCTTAGAGTAGTTGTTCTTGACATTGAAAAGAATTTTGAAAGAAACTTTTTAACGAGGATGTCCCATGAAGTGATTGAGCCAGAGGGTAGAGAATTTAACCATGCCTTTGCTTTATCTTTCAGTGAAAAGGGAAAAAGACGCAATTTAACAGACTCCTCAGAAAAATTTTGAAACCTAAAGGTAGCACAAATTTCAAGAAAGTCTTTAACATGCATATATGGATCCTCTCGTTCAATCCCATGAAACTGAGGAAGAAGTTGTATTATGTGATGTTTCAACTCAAAATGTGTCGCATTTGTTGTGGGTAACACAATACAAGAAGGAGGATTTGTGGTTACAGGTGAGAACAACTCTCTTAAAGGTTTTGTATCTTCTGCAACTTCTGCCATTTTTATTTGAGTATGTTCCACTCTTTGAATATTTAAACTGCGTCTAAAGGTTCTCTCAATTTCCGGATCAAGAGGTATTAATTCTAATTTTTTCGAACGGCAACCAAACATAAACTTATGAATGAAAGCAAATAAGTGAAACGACCGAAAATAAAAATAAAAATGCAACAGAAGTGAAATGAATTTTTTTTTCGGACAAACAGTCAAGACTTAGGAAGAATGACAGGATGCTCTTTTTTTTTTTTACAGCTTATCAAAATGAAAATCTAAGGTAGCTTACGTCAATTGTCAGAAACACTAACGCGTCAAAGACGTAGAGTAAAGTAAGCTAACAGTTAGCAAAATGATAATTTTTTTTTTTTCTTTACCCGAAAACTGACTCACTAAAACGTTAATAAGAAAACAAAAATGAATAAATAACAAAAGTAAATTAAGACTCTAGTAACTAACCTGTGTTGCTTCTTGATCCCACCACCGTGTGCCTAGAAATTATAGTGGTTCCAAAAGTCCTCACAATCAAACACTTGTAGCTTTAGTGATCTTACTGCTACAGTAATGCCAAGTCACACAGAGACTTAAACAAAAGTGAAACAAGAAAATAAAAGAGGTTCAAATGAATCAGATTAAGGTAAATGCACACTCTCTTTTTTTTTTAAATAAATTTTTTTTTTTTGGTTAACTAAACTAGTAGAAGAGTAAAATCAATTCAAATTAATCTCTAGATTTCCTAAAAATAATTAAGTCCCCGGCAACGGCGCCAAAAACTTGATGTGATATTTTAATGTACTCGCAAGCGCACGAATCGTACCGAAGTATAGTAATGCAAGAGCGAGGTCGAACCCACAGGGACTTATGATTCTTCTAGGAAAAATAAATAACTTAAACCGATTAAACCCTAACCTAGTTGACAAAAGTTGTGATTGATTTTTTAAACTAAAAGTTAAAAGTAAAAACAATAAACTAAATTATCAAAGACGAGAAAATTAAAGCTTCTTTTTAACCAAAGGAGAAAATACTAAGGTTTCGGAATCCACACCCATTAACTAATATCATTATATATTCATGATCATTAACTTTACCCAAAATTTCTTCATGATAATCTGAAAGCTAATTCTGTTACCATGGAAAATATTATCGTGAAAATTCATCAAAAAGTCTAATGTTTATTCCTCTCCGCTCGCAAGTATAAAACCAAATCATTAAGTGTATCCGCTTTTAACAAATCACAATAAATATCCAGTTTTATAGTTAACAATGAAAATCCAGCGTTCAATGTTAAAGACAATTCCAAATCATGAGAAAAACATGATTGAACTCATATCCAGAATCTATCCCTAACAGTTGATTTGGAGTAAGAACAATTTAATCAAAATCAAACCAAATAATCGGGTAAAATCAAATCTCATGAACATATAAATAATAGTTATTAATAGGGCTTCATCCTCAACCCTAGTTTAAAGGTTTAGCCGCTCATGGAGTACGAACACATATTCATATAATAAAAGAACTCCATAATAAGCTTACGAAAAATATGTAAAGAGTTTTCCTAGCCTTCTTTCTTCGTCGCTGCTGCTCGAGATATGCCGTGATGGTGCGGCTGATGCGTGGTGCTTCTGTTCCTCAAAGAAGTGTCCTCCCTTCTTTCTTTTTGTTTGCTATTAATAAAGCCAAGACTTCCTTTTCAAATGTAATTCCCCTTCCATCAATCTTTCGTTAAATCGGTAAATACCGATTATATAATATTCCTTTCCTTAAACAATTCTTGCCTTAGGAGTTTGAGTAAAAGCCAATAGCTCTTGTCACCCAATTAGCTGTGCAAGGCCATATGCAGAGAATTACCAAAAATCCTTGCAATCCAAATCTTCTTAAATCAATTCCATCGTAGGAAAATTCCGTGAGCTTGATTTTGGCTTTTGCTCTTTTGAATCTTCTAATTTAAATTGGGTTGAGCCCACTTGAATCAGACTTCATCGCATAAGTCTCGGAAGAAATGTTTTTGCGTGATATATCCCAAAATACCTACAAAACATAAATAAATGATAATACCACATAAATAATTATAAAGTCAAGAATAACAATGCAAGTATGAGCGTCTTTTAAGTACTACATTTTATGCTCATCAACGAGCAAAGTCCAATAGGTGTAATCCAAATGATACATGGATTGGCCGCACCTTATACGAGAAATGAGGTGAGGTTGCTCTAAAGGCAAGTGATGCATGACCAACACGTGATGCAGTTGGGGAAGAAAAGAGGACGTGAAAAAAAGGTATGCAACGAGGGCATAGTCTTCACAGATGAGGACCTAGGAGGAGTCCAGGTGCCACATAATGATGCCTTTGTCATAACCCTACGAATTGGGGAGTATGACATGGATAGGAACTTGGTGGACTCAGGAAGCTGCATGGAGATGCTGTACTATGATGCGTTCAAGAAGTTGGGACTGACCCAGGCGGATTTGGTGCAGTCAATAACTCCTCTGATAGGATTCGGTGCAGGTGCAGTTTGGCCATTAGGCATGGTAACTCTGCCTATTTGGGCAGGGACAGTAGTGCTACGTACCAACTTCCTAGTTGTGGATGTTTCGTCTTCTTATAACGTGATTATAGGAAGAACCTGGTTGCACAAGATGAGAGCGGTCTCTTCCACCTACCATCAGATGGTAAAATTTCCTAGATTCAATGGAGTTGAAAAGATTAGAGGAAACCAAAAGGTTGCCCAACAGTGCCTGATTTCGATAATCAATAAGGCACCTAAAGCAAAGTTGGTTCAAGCCATTGAGGTACCTGACCAGCTGACCATCGAGGATGTCGGAGGGAACCCCGCCAAGAAAGTTGTGGAAGGCTTGAAGAAGATTCAGATCAATGAGAATGATCCAGAAAGGTATTTCCTGATTGGGGAAAACCTGAATAAGGAAGAAGAAGAAGAGTTGGTAGGATTCCTCAAGGTGCACATTGATGTGTTTGCTTGGGTACCCAAAGAGATGCCTAAGATAGATGCAAACGTGATTTGTCACCACTTGAATGTAGATCCACAGCATAAGCCCGTGATGTAGAAAAAGAGAAGATCAGCCGTACAGCATGTAGACGCTGTTATCGAGGAGGTTGACCTTTTGCTGGAAGCAAAGGCCATATGAGAGGTTTACTACTCAGAATGGTTGTCTTACACTATGGTAGTAAAAAAGAAGAACGGGAAGTGGCGGGTCTGTGTCGACTTTATGGATCTAAACAAGGCATGTCCAAAGGACAGTTTCCCCCTCCCAAGGATAGATCAACTGGTGGATGCAACAGCTAGGTATGGGCGGATGAGTTTCCTCGACGCATATCGAGGATATCACCAGATTGACATGTATAGGCCCGATCAAGAGAAGACTTCTTTTATCATGCCAAGGGGGCTGTATTGTTACAGTGTCATACCTTTTGGTTTGAGGAATGCCGGTGCAACATGCTAGAGGTTGGCAACAATTATGCTAAAGAAATTGCTCGGCAAGACTATGGAGGTGTACATAGACGACATGGTGGTCAAAAGTAAAGAGAAGGAGGACCACATAGCTGACTTAAAGGAAGCCTTTGAGATTCTGAGAGAGTACAAGCTAAAGCTCAATGCCTCGAAGTGTGCATTTGGAGTAAGCTTAGGGAAGTTCTTGGGTCGGGTCACCTTGTGACCATAAAAGGGATAGAGGTAAATCCTGATCAAATAACAGTTTTGCAGAGGCTCTAAAGTCCGAGGTCCACGAAGGAGGTCCAAAGCTAACTGGAATGGCAACAGCCCTTAACAGATTCATCAGCCGGTCCAGTGACAAGTGTAGATCCTTCTTTCAATTGCTGAAAAAGTGAGAAGGATATGAATGGGGAGCAGAATGCAAATAGGCATTCCAAGACCTGAAGAAGTACTAAGCAGCGGCCCCGCTCTTGTCCACTCATGAATGGGGTGAGTCTTTAACTTTGTACTTAGTAGTGTCCGAACATGCTGTCAGTGCGGTGTTATTAAGGGATAAGGGATCCGAGCAAATCACTGTCTACTATGTGAGCAAGACGTTGTTGGATGCAGAAACGAGATACCTGCCTTTAGAAAAGTTGGTCCTGGCATTGAGGACAATAGTAAGAAAATTGCCACATTATTTCCAGAGTCACAGAATTGTGGTTTACAGAGAGTTTCCGTTGAAATCTTTGCTACGAAAGGCAGATATCTCGGGGAGAATCTCAACTTGGTCGGTGGAGCTAAGCCAATACGATATTGATTATCAATCGCGCACTGCAATAAAAGGACAAGTGTTGGCAGATTTTGTGGCAGAATTCTCTCAAATAGTAACTCCCCAACCTACTACGAGAAAGGAGCAAGTAGCTAAGCCACCAACCAGGAAGGGAAAGGCACCTACCGAACAAGATCGTCTAAAGTGGAAATTGTTCGTTGATGGTTCCGCATGTAACACTAGATCAGGGATTGGGGTTGTGCTTTTTCCCCCCAAAGGCGTAATGATGGAGTTGTCCCTGCAACTGGGCTTCAGTGTTTCAAACAATGTGGCGGAATACGAGGCACTTCTAGCAAGTTTGACAAGTGCAAAGACCCTAAAGGTAAAGAGAATACGGGTGTACTATGATTCACAACTTGTGGTGAACCAGTTGTCCGGGGAATATAAGGCTCGGAATGAGAAAATGGCAGCCTACGTGGAGGCCACCAAGGATTTGCTCGGCACTTTTGAGAAGGTGTACAATGAGCATATAAGTTCTGGGCAGAACGCCCATGCAGATTCACTGGCTTAGTTGGCTGCAGCTATGCCAACCGAGTTTAAGAGGAAAATGGCAGTGGATTATCTTGTTGAGCCAAGTATTGGAAGATTTATGGAATTGGTTTTGGACGTGAACCAATGACCAAGTTGGATGGATCCAATTGTGGAGTTTTTACGAGATGGGACACTCTCCACTAATAAAAAGGAGGCTCATAAGATAAAAACAAAGTCTGCACGGTTTTGGCTATCTCTTGAAGGGAAGTTGTACAGGAAGTCCTTCATGGGTCCGTACTTACTTTGTGTGCACCCCAAAATGGTGCAGAAGTTTCTCCATGAGATTCACAAGGGAACATGTGGAAGCCATGCTGGGGGCAGGTCCATTGCCCACTGAGCAATCACCCAAGGTTATTGGTGGCCACACATGCAAGAAGATGCAAAGGTGTATGTGAAAATCTGTGAAAAGTGTCAAAAATTCGCACCAATGATTCGAACACTAGCTGAAGATTTGGTGTCATTAACAAGTCCTTGGCCATTTGCACAATGGGGGATGGACATCGTGGGTCCACTCCACAAGGCAACTGAAAATAGAAAATTTTTGCTAGTAGCAACAGATTATTTCACTAAGTGGATTGAGTCAGAGCCATTGGCCAAGATCACTAAGCCTATGATAGAAAGGTTCATGTGGAGGAGCATTATTACTCGATTTGGGGTCCCTTATTCGTTGATTACGGATAATGGGTCCTAATTTCAAAAGAAGCTTAAGGCTTTCTGTACCCAATATGGCATAAGAAATTATTACTCAACCCCAGCCTACCCTCAGAGAAATGGGCAGGCAGAGGCGTCTAACAAAACCATCCTTGACGGGATCGAGAAGAGGTTAGACAAAGCAAAGGGGAAGTGGCCCAATGAATTGCCACTGGTCTGGTCTCACCGAACAACTCCTAGGAGGTCTACGGGAGAGACCCTCTATTCATTAGCATATGGAACAGAGACTGTTATTCCATTAGAGGTGGGTTTCCCGACCAACAGGACCACTTTGGTTGAAAGTGGAGGCAATGACAGAGCCCTGGAGATTGAGCTAGATCTGGCTGAGGAACGGAGAGAGAGGACTCTGGTTTATTTAGCCTTATATCAGGAGTAGCTGATGAAAAGCTACAACAAGCATGTCCACCCATGAGAATTTGGTGTTGGAGACCTTGTGCTTCGTAAGGTGCTCAGCAATACCAAGGTGGCCAATGAGGGCAAGCTGGGGGCCAATTGGGAAGGTCCATATCGAGTAACTGAAATTGTGGGCATAGGGGCTTATCGATCGATTGGCTGACCTGGACGGGAACCCGGTGCCAAGGCCTTGGAATATCCATAATTTGAGGAAGTTCTTTGTTTGAAAGACATCATTTTATTTTTCATTCTGTTTTAGGATGCACATCGTGATTGTGTGGGAATTACGAATAAATTTTTCTTGTTTTTTATTCTTTGCTAATTGCAAGGGGTACGCCTAATGCCCCCTTGAGTTTTGAATTATGAAATAAAATTCTATTTTGGTGAAATGTTCTATTTTGGCAATTTTTTATTCCACTTCTTTCTAGACGCTTGAATACGAATCCAGGCACTTGTCCTCCCTTCGTATTGGGGAGTAGAGAGTGGGTCCATACATACAAATTTTCTAATAAAATTTTTTTAACAAATTTTCTAAGTACGAAAAACTTTGGAATTTGTCCAAGTACGTGAAAACTTGAAGTGCATACGAGGACATGCAATTAATTAATTTTTCCTAGTACGAGAATACATGGGTTGCATACGAATGCATGCAAAAATTATTCAAGTACGAATACACTTAGAAGTCTATCCGAGTATGTGAAACCAGGGAAGCATACGAGAATATGCAGATTTATCTAAGTATGAATACACTTAGGAGTTTGTCCAAGTATGAAACACTTGGAGTGCATACGAGAACGTGCACAATTTTGCCAAATATATTAATACATTTGGGAACCTATCTAAGTATGGAACACTTAGAAGTAAATAATCCCTAAGTATGAAATACTTAGGTGCATATGACAGACATGCACAAACAGCTAAGTACGAGCACACTTAGTAATTTATTCAAGTATGAACAAACTTGGAAAGTTTATAAGAACATGCAACGAACAAGTTAAGTACGACATACTTAAACGCATACAAGAACATGTAGCATCTCCTAAATATGAAAAACTTAGCAACCAAACATGAAAGTTTGGCCACGAGGGGCCACCAACAGAAGTCTAAAGCAACGAAGGGCTAAACATCCAAGCCTAGCAGAGCCAAGCATGCAAAACAAGAGTTATGCCTCGAAAGGCCAAATACCTATGTTAGATGTTTTAAAATGTACTTGTACCACGTAGGGCAAGATTTACGGCCACGCAGGGCCACTAAACTGTTTTGAGATATTAAAATTGTTCTTGAAAGTTGGAACCAACCTTACTCTTCGGTAGTTAAGTCTTGAATGGCAGAAGGGGAAGCAGCTTGCATGGGTGTGTCTTCCACAACCATGCTACCTTCGTTTTGACCACCACTGGCTTCCTTTTGGCCAGGGTTGCTCACTTCATCACCTTGGTCGGCCGTAGCATCAGGTTGCTCGGAGACATGTCCATTCAGCTCTCTGTCCAAGCTGTCCTCCCCCTCCTCCATAATTTCTTCTTTGTTCAGTGCAGTCATGGAACTGGGAAGATTGTTCTCAATCCAAAGAGCAGAAGACTCAGCTGTACCAGATTTCCTCAAGCATGCTGCCCAAGCAGCAGCCCAGATTTCGTCCTATATGGCAGGCATTTGGGTCTTGTAGCTTTCAGTGGCTGCATTAATCCCTTCGTTATATCCTTACTGGTATGCAGCCTTGGCTTCATTCTTGCTTGTTTCCAGCTCCATGAAAGACTGGTTCAGACTGTCTTCTGCTCCGTCAAGCTTGATCTTCAGCTCGTCCACCACCCCACGAGCTTGGTCTCTTTTTCTTTCGAGCCTGATAATTGTGCATTGAAGTTGGGTGTTCTCGTTAGCCAGCTTGGCACGTTGAGACTCAGACTGGCCCAGCTTTTGAGCCATGGCCACCATCTTTTGCACAGACTAGATAGAATATAACAGAATTGATAACAGGTATTGGGATTCAAGTAAGATTGCAGGATGTTCAAGGGGATCATACCTTGACACTGTTAACCATGAATGAGCTGAGGAGTTTGTTAGGAGAGTTCTCTACTTCCTTTTGCATGTCTCCAGGAAGTAAAAAAGCTTGAGAGAGAGCTAGGGCAGTCTCTTCTGACTTAGCACTATCCCGCACGCTAACGAGAAAATTTTCGTGTGCCAATCGAGGAGTCTAGGCTGGGATGGAGACTGTGGATCTTCGGGCGATAAGGGTGCCATCAGGTGGTGCAGTACCAGTAGAAGATGAGTCGAGGCGTTGGTGCTTATCGCGGTGTGCCATGGCCATCTCACCAGGTGAAAACCCTAGAGGTGCTTCGGTTTGAGTGTGGGCCCGATGACCATGGCCCTGGGAGCTGCTGTGGCATCGAGAAACGTCACGTCCCTGACCAACACCGGGAATGGTTAGAAGGCTCCCAAGGTTGATTGGCTGGTTCAACTCTTGAGTTGGAGGTGGAGGAGAAGGAGTGTAGCCGCTGGATGTGGAAGTTGAAGTTTCCTCGGCAAGTTGGATTGGCTCATCCGGAATAGGAGTTTGAGAATGCCTTTCTTGTTCAGGGTTTGAGGCGAAAGGACCAACGAGAGCTGCGTTATCTGCTGTTCGGGTCCGCCGATCAATGAACCCTCCGTAGGATGCTCTGTAGCTCAAAAGCACTTATGTTGCTCTTGCTCGGCCTGTAAGATAGGGCCCTTGTCCGTTAAAGGCCAGTGCTCGGTTGATGTCGGTTACATGAACCTACGGGGTAATGATATTATACCCCTGATTGACGTTTATGGCTGTAAAGGACAAAATTAGCAGTCAATAAATTAATTGGAAAAAGCAATTCAAAAATATTTCTCGATAGAACAGTTCTATGAGGAGAAAGGAACTAACAAGGAGTGCCAAATCTGTGCGGCGTGTGAAAGCCTATCACCCTACCATCCTCGTCTCGAGGCTCGAAGTTCCTCGTAATGATAAGAAAGTCATCGTCATCTCCCCGAGCAAAGTCAGGAGGCTCAAGGACGAGTTTTTTCCTAGAGTCTCGACTCTTTAGGTAGTATGTAAGGGCATCCTTGGTTCTCGAAATGTTGTACAAATGATGAATGTTGTGCAAACCTAGAGATGTGCCTAGCATATGATTTATAGTGTTTATGCCCATAACAACGCGAAAGAAATTAGCAGAAACCTACATAGGGGAAAAGCCTATAATGCGCTAATATTTGGCGAAGCAGTGATGCTAAGGGGAATCTGACGCCGCCTTCCACGACAGCGACTACCGAAATGTGAAGGGTGTCATTATCAGGACTCTCGCGAATGGCGTCCTCAGGGGCCAGTGCAGTGGCAACGTTGTCAGGTATCGCAGTGGCAACGTTGTTAGGTATCTCATAACAAGATCTGAAAGTAGCCATGGTCTGAGGAATGTCGCAATGGTGCCTAAATCTCCCCATTTGGGAGTAGAAAAATTACAGATGAAAGCGAAGGGGACGATGAAACCTTAAAGAGACTGTAAAAACCCTAAATCAATAAAAGAAATAGTGCAAAGTGAGGAGCGGTGACTTACGGTATAACGATCAGAGTTCCTAAAGTGTAGAAAGGAAGGGGCCTCGAGACGGTGAGCAACACTCTAATGGCGGGTGTATACAAACCTTCTTTCTATAGAAAGAGTTTAGAGAGAGAATGGCTTTCAAAATGCGACGAAAACCCAAATATACCCTAATGAGTGGGGTGGCGTATGAGAAACGTCACCCTAGATGCCGTTTGGGCGTTCCATTCCCAAAGGCGTCCGTCCGCATTTAATGTGAGCAGTACAACGTATGCCACGTGTAAAAGTAAGGGCAGGAAAAACCTGTCCATCCCAAACGACGAGACATTTGGCTTGGCTTATTGATGAGAGTTGCTTCAATTTTGTGGAGCAATGCAATTTTGCTCCA
The DNA here is from genome assembly GCF_030253575.1 of Rhododendron vialii. Lineage (NCBI taxonomy): Eukaryota > Viridiplantae > Streptophyta > Magnoliopsida > Ericales > Ericaceae > Rhododendron > Rhododendron vialii. The sequence goes on from NC_080558.1 coordinate 32,270,154, forward strand.
CATATTGGGAGCTTTGCTCGTCATTTCGAGTCAAAATAACAAGTAAAGCTGAGGAGCAATTGTAGGGAGGTATTTCTGAACAAGCTCAAATAGAGCCCGAACAAGTGGTATGTGGGCCCATGAAATAAATACGATAACATAAATTGCCGTGTAAGGCGGTGATAGGCGATATGGACCAGTGACATGAGAAGCCATTGGTTCAGGCAGTCTGTTCGGCAGATAAAGGACAAAAGGCATGAGAAGTCGTTGGTCCAAGTAATAGATAGGGACCAGTGGCATGTGAAGTCACTGGTCCAGGTGGCCTGTTCGGCAATAAGGAGGCTGAACATGGAAAGAACTCTTGAGAAAGCAGCCTTGAGTGCTAAAGCGGAAGGAACACTCTAGAAAGTTCCAGAATAGTGGTGTTCTGTAAGGAATGAGATCCCGAGAATGTAGGATCAAGAAAAGATACCCAACGGGAATGGGATGTTCGACCAGTCATGGAAAGGAGTCCTAAAAAGACTAAGGCAATAAATGGGTAAGGGAACGAGAATCCAGAAGATCCTAGGTTTCCTATACGTGATAGGAAACCTAGGGTAACAGGGATGCTTGGGCAGCAAGCATATGCAAATCTATAAATACGAGGTAAACCTAGAAGTAAAAGGTACGCAAAGAGGTGCACTTATTCCACACTTTCCTACTGATAATTAGGGTTTTTTGCCAGTACGTGATACTAACTTAGGCATCAGAGGGCCTTTGCAACGAGAGGCAAAGGTGCATTCACCTCTTGTCTGTTTTGCAGATTAGAGCTCCGACGATGAACTAGGGTTCCAGCGAGGAGTCACGAGTAGTCGTTACACTCTTGTGCAGTTCAAAGCCTCTTTCATTTTTCTCCACTTACAATTCGTCAACGATTGTTAACTGCGCAAAGTAGGCAAAAGAGTTATGTCGATCATCGTCGCCGACCGTTATCGTTTGAAGTAGGGGATCATGTGTTCCTTAAAGTGTCACCGCGTCGGGGTGGCCTTGCCACCGAGGCTATCGGGCGTTCATGGTGTGTTTCATGTATCGATATTGCGGAAGTATGAGCCGGATCTGTCACACGTTCTAGAGTGGTCCGAACTAGAGTTGGAAACCGATGCATCTTATGGGGAGGAACCGACACGTATCCTAGATTCACGCGAACAAGTCTTTAGGGGTAAAACCATTCCATTAGTGCGAGTTCTTTGGAGTAATCTTGGAAAGGAAGAATCGATGTGGGAAAGGGAAGACGAAGTTAGAGAAAAGTATCTGCATTTGTTTCCAAATTAACCAATGTGAGTCTTGAAATTTTAACCTTATGATTGTTAACTTGTTGTTTGGGTTATATGTGTAGTAGCATGAGCATGATTAGTTGATACATGATCTTGGTTGGCTTGAGTTGAAAATTTCGGGATTAAGTTTCTTTAAGGAGGATAGACTGTAGAGATCCGGATAATTTTAATTATTGAAATATTTATTAAATGCTTAATTGAGAAAGTGTGGTTTAATTGGGTTAATTGAATTGAGGATTTAAGTGAAAGGATGGAAGATTGAGGGAGTGTGTGTGTGATTAAAAGATATAAGGATATAAATAATGGGGGGGGGGGGGTGTAGGGGATCCTTTTTCTCCATTCTCTCTCTCACGCCGTCCCTTTCTCCCTCTCTTGGCTCATTCTCTCTCTTGCTCTATCTCACAAATCTTCACCCAATCTCTCAAGAACCAACCTCCATTCGACCTTCCATTCTTGTTCTTGAACTTGGAATTCATTGGGTCAAGCTCGAAGGAAAGCTCTTGGGTTGATTTCAAAGTCTTTAAAGCTAGGGCTCGCTCTAATCGCTCGGATCTTGGTTATTGTTGCGAGGTAGGGACTTCTTTACCTCTTTTACGTGTTTATACGTTGATTAAGTGTAGAAATCGTGCCTTGAATCGTTGGTTGTTTCGTTGTGTTGACCTTTGAGTTTTCTGCACAAAATCGCTGCTTGTAATGTCCCCATATCGATACAAGTGTTGGTGTATCGATACCCTGGAGAAATCTGCATTCTAGTAGCTTCAGAAGCAGCTGTAACGTTCTCGTATCGATACAATTATTTTTGTATCGATACTCCATTGCTTTCTGGGCAATTTCGCCATGTTGTTCCGATTCGACCGTTTTGATTCTTGATCATTTCTAAACCCTTTTTGACACCTCCTAACCTATTTCAAGCATGTTTAATTAACTTCCTTCGATTATTTGATGTCAGCCTTGATCCATTGGCCTTCCGTTAGTAAGGAACGAATAGGAATTTACTTGATTAAAACCGCGTTAAAATGTAACCTTTTGATTGATTGATTGATTGAGAGTGTTTGTGGCATAGTGGTAGTATTGTTGGCATAATGTATGATGTTTCTTGCATGAATGTTATCATGAGAAAGTCCTAGTTTGCATATTGAGTAAGAAAGTAGTTGTTTGGGTCAGAGGTTGAGATAGGGAGTCTCGTAACGCAAAGGGTGGTAGTATGGAGACTCAAGCGGGTCTCGTAACGCAAGGGGTGGTAATACGGTGATCCAAGTTGTTAGGGTTCTCTGTAACGCAATGGGTGGTAATACGGTAACCCTTGTGGTGTTATACTGTAACGCAAGGGGTGGAAATACAAATGATGGAGATTGGTAATAATGAGTCGGGTCGAGTTGTTGGAGTCGTTAATGATTTGTGATCTATAGAGTATATTGCATTGATGACATGTCTTGGAAAGATCGTAATGAACGTTGGCATAACTACAAGTTGATTATTATCCATTGGTTGAACTATATCCTCATGTCTTCTTCCTTTTGCACTTGTTATCATATTTATACATAAAATTGGTAAAGATTTTTCTACTGGGCTAGTATAGCTCAATCCAATATTTGGCTAGTGTAGCTCAATCCAATATTTCTTTTCAGGACAAAATGCTGGACAATAGCTCGCATGCAATGTGTGCTTGGAAATGAAAGGCTTTTTGGAAGTTAACGACATTTAGGTTCTTAGGCATCTTTATAATGACTCCTTTTTTACAGAGATGTATTTGTAAAGACCCGTAAATTTGTAAAATTTATTTAAATGTTTTACAAGAAATAAAAGGAGGAAATTGATTTGGACTATTGGGATTTAGGGTTAAAATATTGAAGTGATATAATTGAGGGGTAAGTGTGTGATGTGTGTATAATGTGTATATATGTATCATATATGTATATATGTATGTTAGGGAATAACTTTCCCATTTCCCCCCTCTCACTCTCCCACTCTCCCTTTCCTCTCTCTCACAACTTCACCCAAACCACCTCAAAACCCACTTAAACCCACCTTCAAACTTTCATTCCTAAGTGTGGTGTAGTCCGTATTTTGCTGGTTTGAGCTTGGTGGAGGTGTATCCCTTTCGATTTCAAGGTTTGGAGCTAGGGCTTGGAGGATCTTTTAAATTCGTTCTTCAATCTTGAGGTAGGGAGTTATAACTCTCAATATAAGTTTATGACTTGTTTCTTGTAGTTTGATTCATGCCTTTGGTCGTTGTTGATGTTGTTGTGGTTGTTGTTGTTGTTGAACCCATGAAAATCTACTCGAAGTGAATTGTTATCAATACCATTTGCATTGTTATCAATACCTTTGTGTTCCACAATCCAGAAAATCACTTGTTATCAATACCATTTGTCCTAGGTATCGATACCCTTGCGTCTGGAATGCTTTTGGTCAAATGGTATCGATACCATTTTCCTTGGTATCGATACATGTTGCTTATCTCCAGTTTTCATTGTTTTGCTTTATTTTTCACCATTTTGGTTTTCAATCACTTCCAACCTACTCAAACACCTCCCAAATGACTCTTTACTTGGTTACTCGTATTTTAATGACTTTGTTGAACGTATCCATGACTTTAATGCTCATTTGGACATGATATCACAAAAATCATTTTTATATATCAAAGTTGGATTTGAATGGTACAAACATGACGGATACATGAATTTGGAACTTTACGAATGCGACGAAAACATTCAGGACTCATCGACGGATGAGTGCCTAACAGAGGACATCGGGGTTCTTTAATTGGCCCAGCAGGAGCTATATGCTCGTATTGGATACTTCAAGATCACCCTATGGGTAATGTGCCTGGCAGAGGACATCGGGGTCCTTTAACTGGCCCGGCAAGAGCTACGGCTCATGACACTTATACGAGACACGTTTTGACACATGGTGCTTTCAAAGGTTATTCCTTAAAACACATGATTGGTTCTGGAAACGAAAGGTTGGAATTGGATTGCTATTATTGTCCACTCACCGGATCTTGTTGTCATTGTTCCTCTTGTGACCATCTCTACATTTTATATGCATACATTGTTAGATTAGAGCTTTCTACTAGGCTAGTGTAGCTCAAACCTTATATTATTTTTCAGGTACTAACCCAAGGCAGTAGCTTCGTGTTTGGAGTGCTTGGATGTGGACATTGTTTTGGAAAGCTAACATTGAGGAGTTACCAAGCCATCTTTGTAAATTATTTTTGAAAGATGTATTTGTAACTCTATTTGTAAATCTTTTGATTTGGGAATATTGTAAGTTCTTAACTCTCTTTGACACTCAGTACTTACGATGACTTGGGCATCGGAGCCAAAGATGCAAACTTTTGGAAATTAATGGAGGACAAAGTGTAATTGTGGAAATGGAAATGTCGAACTATTTTGGGGTATTGTACAGACTAATGTGAGGATTTATTTATGAAAACCCCTTTATATTTATGTTGAAAATCGAGGGCGTGATAGTATTTGTAACTTATCTTTTTAATCCTTTGACTAAACGTTTGTAATAATTTAGACATGTTCGTACTTGTATCTAAGTTAATTTGGGCCGTGTTGCAAGGTTGTAATTCTCTAATCTTGGGGACTCAGTTTGTAAATTAAACTAGTGGGAAACTCTTTTGGCTAATTATATGAGATATGCGAGGATCTTTTATTGAAATGGCTTATTTATTCATGTTGAAAATCGAGAGCTTGACACGATTCCTGCAACTAAGTTTTTATTTCTCCTATCCTATTTTGTTTTAGCTTCTCATTGGAGCACATTTGAAAAGGATGAGGAAGCCATAGAAAAGTGCAGAAATTTGGCAATGGTGCTTTAGTTTTTTAGTAAATCATTGTTGCTTTAATAGCTAAGCCTTTCAAGTTTTGAGCAACTATTAATATGTAATACAAATTTGTATGGGACTTTGATGTGGTGGGATGATTCCATGTGATATTACAAGTCAATTAATAGTACCCTTCCACTGCATGGTACATAGATTTTACATGGCTTTTGGTAATTGATGTGACATTTGTACGTTTTATTGTCCAAGATTATGCAAGTGTTGAGGCTTAGGCTAGGGTCATAGGTGGTCAAGGATTGAGGTTTAGGTGGGGGGTGGTGGAGGACTGAGGTGGCCAAAGGCCTGGTGGTGGCTGTTGGTTCAAGTGGAGAAGGGGGCACCCGATCATAGTTGGGTACAACTGTAATTTGCTAAAAGGATAAAAATAGAGAAGGCAGGGGTGGTGTAGAAGAAAGTAACAAGTACCATAGATACGATTGTACTGCTGTCTTCCTTCATTTCTTTATTAACGCATAGATATTTGGCCATTTCATTGCGTCCAAACAAGATACATATTTTCCATCATTATGTTAGCAGTCTTATTTATGGAACTAAATATTAACATGTTTTCTGGGAGAAGAGGTGCTAAAGCCGAATGTATTCATTACTTCGAGTTTTCTTGCAAAAAGTTGGAACAAGTATTCTTCAAGCAACCTTTTTTTCTTCTTTCTTTTTTTTTTTTTGTTTTTCATTTGTCTACTCGTCTTCCCCATTGGAAAGTTTCTAAGGGGTCTTCTGGTTTTGTTTCTAATTTTCGGTAGCTAAAGGGGCTGGAGAATTGTCAAAGTGAAGATGATGAAGAGTGTACGAGTAGGACAATGGCAGCATGGGTTTATTTCCATTTCACATAGCATCAAAAGCCATAAAAGACCGTCTTTTCCCTTCAATTATTTCATATCTACCCTATATGAAAAAGAAATCCTCAGGTTGGCTTTCGCTTGTATTTTCGGCTCCGATTTCATCCTTTACTTTGCTTTTATATTACGCCATTTTGTTCCTTATTTGCCTTCTTTTGCTGCTTCTAATGGTTGGGCAATTGCGTCATTACAATTCTAGTGGTTTAAATGTAATATATGCATGTGATGGGTTTGTTTATGTGGATAAAAAGCACAGCTAGTTAAATATGTTTCTTAATTGATAAGATATTCTGAGAACAACACAACATGCACGTCTTTTATCTCGCCATTCATCTACCGTTTTACACAAAACCACTCTCTCAACTTTGTTGATGGGTGACATTGACATGATCATTTATGGCGCTATCTCCCATGATTATTTTATTTCCACTTCTTTCCATGACTAATAGTATGGACCATTAATATGGGGAAAATAACATATCTTGAGTTGTACTCGGAACCTAGCAACATTTCATTTTTTCAACTCCCTTTTTCTCTTCTTTTCTTTTTTCCATTGCTTTTGCTAGCATGAATTATAAATTGAAAGCTTCTCTTGGTGTGGACGTTCGCAACTGAAAGCATAGTTAGTTAGTTAGTTAGTTTATCTTTCCTTTTCTTTTCTATTTTTATGTTCTTTTTTCATTTTTCTTTCTTCTTACTTTGGTTTGGATGACTGGTAAGGACTGAGGTGGCCAGAGGCTTAATGCTGGCTGTGGCTCGAAGTGGAGAAAGGGGCACCCAATAATGTTTGGTTGGGATTGTAATTTGCTCCATTTCTTTCTCAGTGAAAAGTGCCTTGTTACGACTTCTAGCAATCCGAAGACTTTTGACCCAGCCCCCCACACTTGAAGCATTTAAAACCTCCACTTTGGAATTGATTTCGCATCCCTGAAATACCAGATTAGTGTTGATTTTGAGCGGGCGTTGAAACCTTATCCACTCGGTTTTGAGTGCCAACCCTGGAAGAAGCACTGTGGTCATCACTAGTGGAAGAACCACGCCTAGAATAAGAGTAAAAAGGCTGCTCAGACTTCGAACTGCCCTGCTATTGCTGCCCGGATCTCGAAAACTTCTTTTTTTCTTTCTTTTTGGCCACCAAGGCCCAATTGTAAGCTTTTGAAATTGTCCACAAAGATTGCATGGCAAAGGTATCTTGTAGGCGTCAACCCACTTATGTACCTCGCAACCATTTCATCTTCACTTTCATTCAATTCAACTCTAGCAACTAGTTAATGGAATGCCTCCATGTACTCATCAATACTTCCAACTTGTTTGAGACTATGCAAATTTTTGTAGAGGTTTTGCATATAGTTGAAAGACAAGAATTAGTCTTTGAGTTTCTTCTTCATATTTTCTCATTCTCTAATCTTTCCCTATCCTTTTCGTTGCCTAGTTTCTTGTAATTTCTCTTAATGAGCAGAAGCTCTTCCTTTGAGACGGATAGCCACTAACTTCACCTTATTTTCCTCGGAGACATCTCCATAATCGAACACTCTTTCAAATAATATTCATCCTGACAACATCCGGGTTAAGGCTTACATTGAACTTGGGAGTTCAATCTTGATGGTATTCACCCACCTATAAGGAGAGTGAGTGGAAGGTGGCCTACGCCAATTCGAATCTCCAAAAGGGTTGTCAAAGTGACTTTGAGAGTCCTCGAACCCTCCAGTACCCACACGTGACACTTGCATGCTTTGCACCATCACCTTTAAGGTAGCAACTTCTTGTCTCAATTTTTGCATCTCATGGTTCTTGTTGCCAAACTCATTCTCTTCACCATTGTTCACTATAAAGCCTCTACCTCTACCTCTATGAGCCATTACAATACAAATAATCAACTCTAAACAAGCAAATCAACCCCAAAGAACTTGCACCGAACTCAGTCAACTCAGTCACCGAACTCAATCAACTCAGTGATTTTAGACCCAAACTCAGTCAACTCTGTACAATAACTCAGCCAACTCAACCAAAATTGATCAAACTTAGAACCCAAACAGCCTAAAAACAACAAAAATCAACACTAATCACAGCAACACTAATCAAACCTAAAAACACATTCGAGTGCCAAAATAGCAGATTGAAGACTCTTACCACTATTACGAGTGTTGAAATGGTGTTTGGCAGGTCAGAGAAAAGGTCCGAAATTGGCACATCGGACCAAGAATCACTGTTTTGACTGCTGAAACAGTGTTGAAATAGTTAAACGAGCACTGAAAGAGATGGAATAGGCTGGGTCGTGTCTGAATCGAGCAGATTGAGCCCTGTTGAGTGTCGAAATGGTTGGAGAAGTATGAGTTGAGCTTCGAAATGATTTAAGTTGTCTGAAATAGGGAAAATAGCTTCGAAAATCATCGACTTGTGTTTTTTAAGGGTCGAAATCGAGTTTTAGGGTCTTGGGTTGCATAGATATATAGATTTCGGTGGGATTGGGGGCTCTAGTGAGGTTTTTCAGTGCCATTTTAGAGTTCTGTCAACGTCCCGACGAGATGAATAGTTGGGATCGAGCTTATAAGTTTTGATACCAAATGATTCAATTCCAATATCATATAGATTAACTTAGAGAAACTCCCAAAAGGGTACAAAAGAGGCTAATTAAGTTCTTGATGGATAATTCTTCAAAAATGATAAAACTACTAAATGAAGAACTCCACACACATATATAGACCCATTACTACTAAGAGCACAAAATGACGTAAATACCCTTGCTACATACTACATCACTTGGAAAAAGGATAAGATTTGAAATCAGACGTTAAGTGGGGCTGTGATAAGTTAGAGTGTGAGAACTACTTTACCATATTACCTTTTCATGATTAGGATTGAGTTTTTTGCCATAATCAGAGAGGAGATATGGAGAGAGGCATTGATGAATCTTTGCAAAATTACAATTCCAGTCGCATTGTTGAAGATTCAGACTTTATCACACTGTAAGTGTTCATAAGATGTGCCCTGTACTCATGTGTGAAAGAATCCAACTTGGGATGAATTGTCATGGTTTTTTAGTTTATGCATATGGAATTGGAGCAACAAGTATCCTGTAAAGGGTATGTAACCAAGATAGTAATGAAATGCAGGAGCACCGTTGAGACATTAAATTTAGTTTGTGAAGGAGCAGTTAGGTTGTGTTTGGTTCACTGGAAAAATTTGCAGTATGAAACTTTACGGCCTTGTTTGTTTTAGGATTTTGGATTGGATTTGTAGGTAATAAGTGTAGAGAGAAATAGGGGTAATGATTAGAGAGAGAGAAAAAAAAATGAGAGTAATGATTGGAGAGAAATAGTATAATGATTAGAATTCAAATCCAAAACCCTTAAACAAATGAGGTCTACTTGTTCATTACTTGGTCTCCTGACGACATGGACCCTGTTGTGACGTACAATGTGTCAATTTGTTGCAAGCCAAATGTCAGAATGATCAGTACTCCAAGGGAATGACCACTGCATTCTGCCTTTATTCCTAAAAACAAAGACTTTATTATTCCTTCGGAGTCCATTAACGAGCTACAATTGGGGTGGGATTATTGTTATATTTTCCATGGTTTCATGCCTCAGTCTTAATGGTTTAACAACCAATTGTGAAAAACTCGGGGTCAGGTTGTCATGTTTCATCTATTCCAAACCTACCATTCAAATTATTGTTATTGTTATTGTTATTGTTTTGTGTAGTAGTTAACTGACTCAAGTCTCTTTTAGGTACTTTGGGGCCCTGGGCATTGTGGATGGTTGTTTTTTTTCTTTGAAGCGTATGGTAAGACACCTTTTAAACAGTTAAGATTTCTGTAATTGCAACTAAATTTCTTATGGGTTTGCAGTAACTACTTCTATGGGATTCAGGTTTTGAAGGAATAGGATGGGTTATCTTCCGTTCATGTTCCTTGTGCTTATGGTTTTGCCATCATTCTTTTTTAAACTGTGCTTGTTAAGGCTTGCCACCTTTCCTTTAACGAATAAACAAGTTTGCTTGTGCTAATTCATACGAAATGTTAGATTAAAGTTTAGTTCTTTGCCATAAGCTGATAAGTCCACATGTAGTTCCCATTAGTCGGGGAATTCTCTAAATTTTCAAGAGATTTTGCGTTGAGTTTCCCAGACGTATACATGCTCATAACCATCCTAAAGATCAAAATACGAATACTTCCAATCAAACGATAAATTCCTATCTTTCAAAATCTGTTCTTTCCTCCTTTGTAGGAAGTTCAAAACAACATATGTTTATTGGAGTAAAAGTTGGTTATTCCACATGTTCATATCGCCATTAGCAAAAATAAGATTATTAACTAACATGCATTTCAAATGTACAAGTAATATACAACTTCTAGTTATACTTAGAGAAGTGAGTAAGGATAATCTACCGTTCTTCTTGGCGGTGGGCGGCTACGGAAAGTAAGTCAACTATGAAATGAAGTGACTTCCTATGGTAAGCTTCCGGTAGCTTCGAAAGAGAAAGGTTTCTCTCGAAACTAATTCTTGACTAAGCTACTAAAATTTTTGGATCGAAAGGGTGGTCGAGTGGTGGTTTAGTGGCAGCCTAGGATGAGTTTCTTGAAGAACTCAAGAACACCAAGAAAAAGGAAGAACAAAGTAAGAACACAAGGATTTCTAGAGAGAGAAGTTGAAGGATGGAAGGTGTGAGTTGAATGGCAAGTGAGGGGTCCTATTTATAGCAAAACATTGAGCTCTCTCCCTCCCTCTCTTGGCCGGCCCTCTCTCTCTCTCTAATTCTCCCATGGATTTGCTCCATTGTGTAGTCAAATCACATCTTTAGGCATGCCATGACTTGTCATCTAATTTTAGGTTCAAAATCTAGGTTATCATGAAGGGTTTTTGGCCTTGTCTTGTCCTAGGATGGTTTGCTTGCAAGAAAGAACAAAATAAAAGGCTATGATTGCGTTTAAAGAAGACTAGAAATGGGTTGTCATGTAGTCATTAGGCTTGAGTGTGAAGTTGGCTATAAGATAGCTTGTGGGAGTGACCAAATACATGCACACACTCACTCTCACTCTCTCTCTCTCTCTCTCTCTCTCTCTCTCTCTCTCTCTCTCCAAGTACTAAATACATATATATAAGTCTATATAACTATACCAAAGACTAAGAGGTCTAGCTTACTAGGTCTAGGAAAAGAGTAAGGACTATGGGCTTTCAAGTGACAACTCAATGAAAAGAAAAATGGTTAAGACTAGGTTTACTTCTTTTGGAAGCAAAATAATGGCTTCCTATGGTCCAAAGATTCTTATATGACTTGTCTTGTCAAATCTAGGTTTTCATTGACAAGACTAACTTCTATTACCCAAGGGATAAAATTTTCCCTAGAAGTTATTGTCCAATGGTTAAAAGGGAAATGATGATCATAGGTATGGCTTGATATGACTAATCATGAAATATAATGATTACTTCCCTAGGTCTAAAAGGTTCAAGTAGGGTTGGAAAGGTTCATAAGGTTCACCTAAGGTTAGGAGAATGCAACTAGGTAAAATGGTAGTTAGATTCCTCTAACTAATCAGTTGGAAACTAATTCTCCTTGCCATGTAGGATTTCTAGCCAAGAAATGTAATTTTAAGACTTAGTTTACCCACTTAGAAAAATAGATAAGTGCTTTTATAAGCATATTTGTCTTTGGAAAATGACCAAATTATCCGGTGCAAAGAGATTAAATTTTAGAAGCCTTAAATCTAATTATGACAGATTATTAGAAATTTAAAACGAATTTTAAAAGCAAATTCAAGTAATAAAAAAATTCATATATTTAACGAAATTTTTATTTACCAAAAATCAGGGTCTTTACAATAACACTCTTCTTGGAATAGAATATTATTCTGTTCATTTTAGAATTCAATAGATCTCAAACAAACAATTGAATTATACATTTCACCATAATAGCCAAATATGTTCATAAACCAATATAATATTGTAGCAAACTAGACATCCATTATTATGAAAAATTATGATTTTTTATGTATCTTGATGAATAAAAATTAGCGATTAATACTTCAAACACGTGTGAATATGTTTAAGAATTTTTGGAAGGATGTATGTATAAATTGCTTTCTATAATTGTGAATATTAAAATTCAATGTTGTATAATTATAGTTTGACTGTTAATTTTTCTAAGGTGCTTAGGCTCTGAACCTCGCCTTCCAATAAGGTTGAAACACCCCAAGCGTAGGGCTAGGTCGTCGATAGCATAATATCCGGAAGTCCGGGATCGTACCCACAGAGAATCGAAATATAGCTAGTTTGGATTGTAGGTTTATATGGTAGAGTGCGGCGTTCAAGACGGCCAACTTGATTTTGCTTTAAAAGTGAAAACTAAGGAAAAGACTAGAAATGAGCTTAATTAACTTAAAAGAGGCAAGTCTAGGGATCGTCCATCCCTTGACAAAGGCCGCTATCGGTTCTCGATTATAACTCAAGCGAGAGTCACGACCGCGTGCTCACGCCCGGAAGATTTAACTTTAATGACTACGTTTATCAAAAGATGTGATTAAACGAAACTAAACAAACCTATTTTTGCTAATGTATCTAACACGTAGGAGGCCACAAGCCCTCGGTACGTCGCTTGCCAAGACCGCTTGACTAAACTTCATTCCAAGGAGTTAACACCCCTCGCTTAGACCAAAATGGCTAGATTAATCCAATTCCGAAAATCATGATTTTAAGACCGAAGTTTCGAGAACCAAATAACCGCCTAGATCTTTAGGATAGATTAGCCCAAGACTTAGCCAAAAGACTACTCACACATAGCTAAAAGACTAGACATGGTAAGAAAATGGAGCGAAAAATTTAACCGAAGAAAACGAAAATAAATTTGATTTATGCAAAGATCCGAAGTGTAGCTACAACATTAATAAACGAGAAATTAACATAAGACAAATACTTGAGTTCTTGAAGAAATTAACACAAATGCTTGAAAAACAACAATGGAGTTCTCTAGGAAAAAAGAAAGACTTAGGCCTAAATCTAACTAAAATGGCCATCCCTTCCATATATGGCATATAAGCTTATTTATAGGGCCCTAAAGTTAAGTTACAAAGGACTAAAAAGTCCCCAAAATATTCCAAAAATATTTCATAAGTGAAAACTTTCCATAAATGGAAGGTTGAAAAAGTAGCAAAAACGTGAATATTTTCTACAGGATGAACCGGTACTGGCCAAATCCCAGTACCGGTACAAGGCCTTCAATAATGCTGAAAAACACCAACTCTGGATAGCATGAACCGGTACTGGGCAATCCCCAGTACCGGTACAAGATTGACAGATTTTTTGGGCAATTTCGCAGGCTCGCTCCGGACACTCCCGAACTCGGATTTAGGCATTCTTTGAACCGTTGGAAAGCTCGTCGAGCCTACTTTCTAACCCAAGTGGTTTGGATCAAAAGTAATTTGTACATCAAAAGTTATGACAATTCTACCCTCAGCACGTCGGAAGATGAGTAGCTTTAGTAAAATCCTCATTTCTTCTTCAATTCTCTTGACTCTTGGGCGACCCGAGCAACCTCCAAACCATCTTTCGAGCACCACAATGGGGTGGCACATAGCCTTGAGTACTTGGGTGCACCTGGAGCATTCCTTGACAATCAAACGCACCTTATTTATACAAATTGCCTGAAATACACAAAAACACACCTTACGTGCAATATCGCATAAAAACGAAAATATATATGTACAAACACAACATACTAGAGGACTTAAGCACTAAGAATATGCATTATTAGGTGCTTATCATAAGGTTATGAATTTATGTGCCTCTACTATATGAAATTTCTGGTCTGCCACTGGCAATTGAGCTTATGTGTTGCAGTAAGTCTATTGGTACAGCAAATAGGAACGGATTTTGTACATAGATTTGTCGTGGGGTTCACTATGAGTTCCACACAACGATCCGAGCCATTCATTAAATGTAAAATATTTTTTCAAGGGCCCCCCTCTATCCGATACTTAGGTGTTCGATTCAATCATCTAACGTTTCATTATCTTGAAATCTAAATGAAAAGTTAGATGATTGGATCGAATACTTATATGTATTAGATTGAGCTGAATTTTCGCAGAGGTCTTTGAAAAAATATTTTACATTTACTGAACGGCTCGAATTTTTTTTTTGGGACCCAGACTGACCCCACAAATTATTTGTGCACAAAATCTGTTCGTATTTGCTGTACCAATAGACTTTACTGTATTTGTTGTGGGTGTTTCATGTTTGCATGTGCTTAGGCTGTTGAACCGTTGGTGGTGTCAGTTTTATAATAATTTTCACCTCACCAGTTGATTGATCTTATGACTATTGGCTAATTAGTTAATTGGCTTTAGTACTTTTTTATTCTGCTAATTAAGCATCTTTCGTAGGGAAGGGAGGAGTCTTTCATTGTTTTAGTACTTCTGACATCTTTATCGGTAATGCTACCCGCACAGCAAATGTGCACAGATTTTGTACACAGATTTTTTGTGGAGCCCACTACGGATTCTACACAAATAATCTGAGCCGTTCATTAAATGTAAAACATTTTTTCAAGGGCCCCCGCAAAAAAATTAGCTCAATCCGATAGCTATAAGTGTTTGATTCAATCATTTAACTTTTCATTATCCTGAGATTCGAATGAAAAGTTAAATGATTGAAGCAAGCATCTATGAGTATCGGATTGAGCTGATTTTTTGCGAGAGCCCTTGAAAAAATGTTTTACATTTAATGAACGGCTCGGATTATTTGTGTGGGATCCGTAGTGGGCCCCACAAAAAATCTGTGCACAAAATCTGTGCTGGTAGCATTACTACATCTTTATATATGTCGTTTGATGCTTACAAGTTTGCACATGACTTGGTGATTTTAGGAACCGGGCACCCTATAATGAAATTTTTAAAAAAGGTGTTCAAAAATTATATATCTTACTCTGCTAGCTTTATCAGTTAATCATACATACACCAAATTTCATACTCACTCAGCCCCAATTTTTTAATTATTTTTGAGAGTTCGTGTCAATTTTCAGTTTATTATATCTTGCAATCTATAACGTTATAGGTGATTTTGAAAACTTTATTAAAAACCTAATTAAGATCTATCAAACAAGATTCATATTGCATATAAAAATAGTACCAAATGAAACATGTAACTTAATTTCTATCCAGTTAGGATAGAATAAGGTACAAAAGAATGGAGATGAAGGGGTATATTAATACAAATAATCGACAAAAAGAAAATACGTAATATGTCACAATTGTTCTCGGCGAATTTTTTTATTTTGAGCCAAGTAAGCCGGTGCATAAATATCCTAACATTCTTTATGTAGGAAATTGTGTGGCAAATAGGTTCAGACTTTTTTTTTTTGCACATGCTCTTGTTTTCGAAAATGAGTTAATTATCATCGGAGAGAAACTAGAGCACTATATCGATATCAGTAGAAATTTTTTTGTCTTCATTTTTCTATTTTTAGTAATAGTATGTACGGGCTAATGTATTAGGTGTTCAATTGTGAGTTACGTGAATTCACGAGTGTTCATTATATAGGATTAATTTATCACGCCCTCAATTTTTAACATAAATAAAATAAAGATAACTTTTCATAAATAAAATCCTTACGATAACATACATAATACCCAATTGGAGTTGCCATACCCATATCACCTAATTATAATTTCAAAAGATTACACTTTTAAGGCACTACGGCCCATTATTCACAAGTACGATTAGGAAAATGAGTTAAGTGTTACAATCGTTCATAGTCAAATAAAATGTAAAATGAAGTTACATCTTCAAAACATGATTTACAAAAGATGTTAAGTAACTCCTCTATATCATCTTTCAAAATATGATCAATGGATGCACATCACTCCATGTTCCTGAAAAATAAAGGGCTGAACATATACTTGTCTAATAGGAGAAAATCTCAACTAACTCTAAATGTGGATGAGATGATAAGTGCGAAGAAAAAGTCAGTTTTAGATCAAATACCACACAACCAAAGAATGAGCAAACGACATCTTTTTAATACACAAAAAATAAGGGACTCACACATAAACATAGTCGAAGGTCCATAACCTAAGGAAGCCTTGATATCACCATCATATAAAAGAATTTAAAGTGTCCACACGTATCTTACTGTATTTTTACCCCTTGCGTTACATTGGATTGCATCGTGCATTGTTAACAGTTGTTTGCAGGCACCCGAAAACACAGTTGTTTAGAAACAAATGTAACTCTCTGATAGGATGTAACATCGCTAGATAAGTAACAAGACCTAATATGATTTTACCTTTTTTCCTATTCATTAAGCTAAACTCCTTGCGTTTCGATCTGTATTTCCACCCATTGTGTACAGTCAAACTCACCCCTTTGTGGGTTTTTGTATCTCCACTCCTTGCGTTACAGTAATTTTCACATTCTAATTTGTTATCAACAATCACATAATCTCGTCAATCAAACATCACTATCATTAATTCATATTCTTGCATCTCAACATATAACTAACACGTCAACAAAAACCAACTTATGGATCACAACAATCAAAAGAGAAAGGTAACCAGTTTACCAAGTCAGTACCGGTACCGAAAAAAGAGAGGTACCGGTACCTCTTGAGTTTTCAGAAAAATGAACTTCGAGTTCAACGGTGTTTCATCCAACCAAAGTACTATGATTTAAACACCAACAACATGCTAAATCACCACATAAACACGTAGAGAGAGAGAGAGAGAGAGAGAGAGAGAGAGAGAGAGAGAGAGAGAGAGAGAGAGAGAGAGAGAGAGAGAGAGATCCCTACCAAAGTGAGTTTTGAGCATAGCCCAAGAATGCCAAGTGCTATAAGCTTAGATGCACTAAGAACCGACTTTCCTCTTATATTACCTATAAGATACTTTTTGAAACCTTGATCATTGATTATAGAAATGAGTGGCTCAGATCACATATTACACACTTGTTGTGCAAGTGCACTACATGGTCCCAGATCCGAGATTTTGATTAGCTTGAGAGAGATTTATGATTGCCGCAATATATGAAGTAAATTCAGATGTGATATTGAATTCAAGTTTTACGTTTATATATTTGATGACCATTTTTGAAAATACCTCTTTTATGGTAACCTAAATACCTAATAAAATGAATCTCTTTTATTTAGTTTTAATATGTTTTGCTTACACTTCCGAGGTATTAGGAGTACAATAGTATGACACAAAACCCTAGTTATTGAGTCTCAGAACTCTTATACCTTGCGAATGAGTATAAGGTTTTTTATTTTATAATATCAAATGCTTGAAGGGTGTGATCGCGCACAGCAGTATGATGCAAACACCAGTTATTGAGTGTCCAAACTCTTACACCTTAAGAATTAAAAATTATTATTATTATTTTTTTTGTAACATTAATAAATCGGTGAATATTGTCATAGTAGGCACCAATAGGGTTTATCGGAAAGATAGTAACACCAATTTGAATTATCCTCAATCACATAGTTGCTTATGGTCCGATCGAAAAAGAACATAATTTTTATCCTGATTCTATACTATACGTTGTTTTTTGTGATTTAGTTGGAGTAGAATTTTGTATTTGAACCACATAAAAAGTCTTGAATCACACAATTAAACTGCTAAATAATATTTATTAAGAGTCTCATTTAAGGCCCCGTTCAGAACACCTTCTTAAAAAATAAGTACTTATTTCATATTTTCAAACTCAAAAATAATGTAAATGAAAAATAATTTTTAAATATTTTTTTTGCACCGTATTGAAGATCTCAATGAGATCTATCAAACAAGATCCATATTGATAGGAAAATAATTTGTATAAGCACATAATTTTTGAGCTTGAAATTATCTTTTTAAAAAATAAGAACTTATTTTCCTTTCTGGAACGGGGCCTAAGAGTCCATGAAAGATTCTCCAGGTTATTTTTTGCCCCACTGATTTGTAATTCCCCCTACTTCATTAGTCATCAGTGACTCACGGCTGGGTAAACGAAATTGGTAAAACTAATTTCACGCTCTCGACTACCCTGGACTCCGTTTGCATGACAGGTCAACAAACAAAATATAGTCTGTATTTCCAGCACACTCTCCTCTCTCTCTGTTTTTTTTTTTTTTTGATCCGCCTCTCTCTCTGTTTCGGTTTGCCTTTGTAGTGCGGAGAGAGTGCGGAGAGAGAGAGAGAGAGAGGGGAATATCTTGCAGATCTCTCTTTTCTTTTCTCCTTCCTCTCCAAGCTGTTCTAGTAATGGCGGACGAACCTTCTATCACTCGCTGGTCCTTCATGGTAGCAATTCTGTACTTTGTTAACTTTAATCTTTTTAGAAAAAGAAATTCAACCTCCGATTTCATACTCATCTTTTGTTTGCATTAGGGAACTGACCCCTTCTATTTGCTAGATTCTAGTTTCGATCATCCTTCTGTTTTTTCCCCCCAATTTTTGGATACTTTGTTTAGTTGATGAGAAATGTGCATGCGAACATCTAGTTTTCAAATCTGAGTTTTTCAAGAACGCACTTCTCTACTTAGCTTTCCTTGATGATGTGGCTTCTTCAG
Organism: Rhododendron vialii; assembly: GCF_030253575.1. Lineage (NCBI taxonomy): Eukaryota > Viridiplantae > Streptophyta > Magnoliopsida > Ericales > Ericaceae > Rhododendron > Rhododendron vialii. The sequence continues at coordinate 32,288,672 of NC_080558.1, forward strand.
TTTCGGAAATCACCCGTGTATTCCAAAATAATGTTTTGGACGCTCTATTCTTCAATTTGAATTGCTCAAATTTATACTACATAGTTTACATATATGGATTTGGTTACTGAGCTAGAGAGCTTTATCATGATGGATTTGAACTAACTATTTACTGGGGGGAGTGTATTGCATTTCACGTTAAGGACCATAGTTGGACCAGGATCCTACTAATGTTTTTGCTAGCCTCCCATAACTTCCTTGATAAAGAAAATTAAATCCATTTTTTCCGATTCCAAACTTTTCTTTAGTCTGCATGGAGGAAACTGAACCCTTAAATTTACTAGATTCTGGTTTCAATCTTCTATCTCTACTTGTTATTTGTTAATATTCTACTTCTTCATTCCCTCCTATATGAATATCTACGACGTGTCCTTAGTGATGTGCGCAGTAAAAAGTTCAGGATGCAGAACTCGTTTAGTTCAGTTTGAATGATTTACTCTATTAGGTTGATATGTAAAGATGGGATGCAAATTCAATTAGTACATCTTTTTGGATGTGAATTTTCATAGCATTGGAATTTGACCCAAAAAAGTATACAGAATGCGAGGTGAACTGTGTACATTCAAAGGTGGTGTGATGTGGGCAAATCTAGAATGAATCTGGTCCAGAGATTCCACATTTTCGGGTACTCTTGGGAATATGAAATAGGGATACATGTTATCTTTTAAAAAATCTTTGTACCCAATATATTTACCCGGAAAAGTACCTAGTAAGGTGTAAGTAAGGTGTATGGTATATAATCAAATTGGGAGGTATTTTCCACATATAATGTGGTCCATCCCATTTTCTGGTTGATATTCTAGGTAAGAATTGAGGGTGTGCAATACTGCTACTTAACAGAATTAAAAATGAAGGCGCATTGATGCCCATGTTTTGTTTTCTTTGTTTTCATGGCCACGTTTTGTGAGTCAGATACTAATTCCTAGTTTTTTGACTCAGTACTTTGAATCTCCATGGTAGGAGTCCAGATTTAGAATTGAATCAAGAGTTATGCATTCATATACAACATTTTGTCCGCATTTAGGATTTTGAGATGTTTTATGATGTTAAGTTTGGAAGAAAAAAAGCCCCCGAGGAAAAAGAGGACGTAGCAAACGGTCAAGCTGCTGTCAACTCTTCCAGTGTAACAGCAAGTGGAAGTGGGCATGTGAAGAAAACACCAGAGTTGGCTATTTATGAACAGTATCGGAATCAGGTAGTTTGTACTAAATTAGTTGAGTGGTGCTGGTAGCATTATTCTTTGACCATTTAAAAGAGGGATATAAGTTAATGTTTGATTGCAGGATCAAGGGAGCACAGCCCACTACAATGGGATATCGTCTGCCGGACTAGTTGAAAAACCGTATGGTTTCTTGATCTACACATACTTTGGTGGTTACTTATCTGATACTTAGTGACTCAGTGTACCAGTGTATATATTTTGTTGTGATGCTTCTTGGATCACTTCCCTGCAATTATGAAAGAAATTGCAGCTTCCATTAAAAGCTACATTAATTGTGCCAAGATGATGAACAAACATAGAGATCTTCACCAACTATATTTCGAAGATTAGGTGAAATTTGATAAAGCAATATCCTGGTGGGTTATAATCTCGACATCTGCATTGCATCTTACAATTTTCTTGGCGTGTATGTTATCTCACTCAAGTGGAACATCAGAAAAATCTGTAAAGCGGTTTAGAACGTGCCTCTTGTATAATTACACACAGTATGTACACTTTTCTCAGCTTAGCTTAAGCTCTTAGCTGGCCACCACCTTTATGCTTTTTATTGACCTCTCCCTCCCTTGAATCTGATTGCACTGAAGACTTTAAAGGAATTGCAGGTCGCTTTGGCTTGCTTACTAGCTCACTCGCTTGCTCAGAGATTATTGAGTAGTTCATGCTAAAGACGATAGTGATATTTGGTAGAACAAGATACTCAACTTGGCTATTTGCTTGATAGACGCCTACTCAATAGCCAAGCTGAAAGCGGGAATCATATTTTGAAAGTTTGCTAAGTTGTTGACCTTTGCATGACATGATTCAAATTAGTAGACCAGGAAAAAATTTGATGCAAAGAAATTCACCACTTTTCTCTTCTCCATCTTTCTTGTGGAATCCGACTTGCAGATATTTTAACTACAGTAACAGTACTTATATAATCCCCAATTATTTTTTCTGATATTTTATCACTTACTATGTAAAATTTGGAAATGTGAATTGTGACCTGTGACCTGTGACCATAAAGTTGACTACAAAAAATGGAATTTAAACTAAGTAGCAGATAAGAAACCAACATATGAAATGAAGAGCATTGTTAGAAGTAGGACTATGTGCATGTCTGAGCATTATGTGCACATGTGGCTTTAAGGTCCAGTTGCATCTGTATCATTGCTGTTGTCTGAATGATATGCATATGGCTGCGTGACCATTACCCACAGTTCTGCTATGCTTGTGCATGTTCATTATCTTTGGCTAGTTTTGTTCATCGCTGATAGTGAGCTATATATCTTGCTGAGCTATGTGCATACATACAAGAATTTGTGTTGGGCATTCATTAAGATTTTTAAGCAAGACATGTAGAAGCTTAGACTCTTTTGGGAATCTGCTGACCTTCAATGTTCACTTTTCAGGCAAAGATCTCTATTTCCTCCTTTTGAGTCAGCAGAAATGCGTACCTTAGGAGAGAGTTTAAGTAGGTAATTATACAAAAGAGTACGACTGGGACTGGGTCATCTCCCTTACTATTTAACTAGAGACCGTCGCAAATATTCATGCTTCCATGCTTGTCTTTTCTATGCAGGGATATCATTCGTGGGAATCCAGATGTGAAATGGGAAAGCATAAAGGGGTTAGAGAATGCCAAACGTCTACTTAAAGAAGCAGTTGTCATGCCAATAAAATATCCCAAGTAGGTCTTGTGGTGAAGAAAATCATAATCCTTAGTCTCCTTAGTTGAAATAAATATTGTTTTTTTCTTTAGTTTTCTTGGATGGTTTGTTTTTTCCTGTTATGCAGAAAGAGAGCTGTGAGGCCACCCGTTGCTCACCAATTTTGGTTTCCAAACATTACTTTGTTATGGCCACAATCTCTTCTACAACTTGGAAATTTAATGATTTTGACTTGTATTGTATCTTCTTTTATTGGACTTGGAAAAACTTATTGCCTTCTCTTTTAATGTTCACATGGATGGAGAATCATAGAGTTTGAACCTTTTCATCTAAAGTTTTAGACTTGTTTTAAATTAGAGCGGGCAGATTCACTTGCATGTTCACTCAAACTAGCTAAGCCTAGTTTCGTAAGAAGTGGTTCCATTCATGTTAGGACTCTATACAATTTAGAGGTTGTTCAATGAGAATATGAGTTGATGCACAAGAAGTATGAATATTGAAAGAAACTCAGGTCGGCCACAAAGACTTTCATATGTAGATCGACGCTAAGAAAAAAGGCAATATAAGATTATCTTTTCAAATCTGTGCTTGCATACAAATATGAATCATTGACAAACGGCCAAAAGTAAGGGAAAATCCATGATAACTCGAGATGATAAAACTACAAAGTCGTTCGATTAAAAATCTTGCAACATTCCAAATTACTACTTCAAACAATCATAGACCATTGCACCACAAAATGGAGGTGGTCTCTCGGATAATCTTTTAGTAATGCTCTCCAACTCTCTCAATATGCATATTAGAGGCATTGACATAATAGGTTGTTTTCCGTTATTCCTTTCTTTCCCAATTTTGTCCCTCTTTGTTTCCATGTACTTTCTCCATCCCATTCTGATAGTTCCATTTGGGGATTCCAACTTTTTAAGGGAGCACAATGATTACATCAAAAAGTTTTTAACTTTTCAATTATGCCCTATCAAAAAGTGATTCGATTGACGTTGGTAGTAGTACTTCAATTTAAACATAAGGGTAATAATGGAAGTTTACCAACTTTCTATGGTTGATTTTGGAAAGTAGACGTGCATTTTGGGACGTCCCGAAATGGAATAAGGGACTATCAAAATGGGACGGAGGGAGTATTATATTTCAACCACCAAACCACCTTCCAAAAGTTTTGAAAGAGCGTATGTGTCCTTGATGCTTCTGCATACATGTCCTGTAAAAATCATCAAAAAATAAAATGACTCGCTACCTGGTGTGTCTGATGTGTGTTTATGACCAACACATGTCATATAATGCAACAACGAAAATTGAGTTTTGTGCTTCATTGGCTGATGCTGTAAGTAAGGGATAAGGATGTGAGTACATGGTTTATGTAAGGTATGGGCTTTAGGATGGACAATTAGAGGAAAGTAAACAAACCCAGGTAGGAGGCCCCAAGTAATTGGGACAAAAGCTTGCTAAGCTTATAAGCCTTCTTATGTGGGTTTGTCTTGTCTTTTATTTGTTGGTTGTCTCCTTGACTGTTACAACTTTCAATAGAGCTAATTGAAGGAAAACATTACTATTTAGCTGACAACAAGAAATTGGAGAAATAGGTTGTCAAGGAGTTGGGTTTACATATTTCGTATACCACTTTTGGAGATAGATGGGTCTGATAACTCTAATAACCTTAACCGAATATTACAAAAGGACTAAACTACCCTTAATATAATGATAAATAACAAGAGACTTAAAATACCTAGACTAACAGGGTCAACTCCTAAGTTTGTTGTCTACATGTCCTTGTTTCCTCATGGAGAGAATACTTCTTTTAGCTGTCATCGACTTTGGTAATGGTTGGACACCTATGTAGCACCGATACTCCGCCGGGAGTGACGTACCGGTGTCAGACACATCCCGACATGTGTCCGTTTTTTTTTTTTTTTTTCAATATTTGGGGTCCGACAATCTCAGGACACTTTAAGGACATTTCGAGAGTAAAAATGTAATTATGAGAATATTTTAAATGTGGTAGGACTGCAATAACTACAACTTTTAAAATGGATCAAAGTGTAATAAGAAAATATCATGGCATAAAAGGATAACGTGGAATTGGACAGATATGGATACAGAGAAGAAGAGGTCTTAGTGATCAGCCGATCATCGAGAGGAACCAAATCAAACCTGTAGACATGAATGTTTTCTTATATGTGTGCGTGTGTGTGTGTGCGTGTGTATATATATATATATATATATATATATATATATATATATATATATATATATATAATATATCAGTGAGCTTCTAATAAGGACCTTAAAATGAGGACCTAAGTTAAGGACCTCATAGTTTGGAGCCTTCTGGATCATATTTTGATGATCCAAATCGTTCAACTTGTTTAAAACACGTTTTTAAGGGTACTTGCGAGAAATCGGCTCAAAATATAACCGGGAAGTACTTGATCCAAACATTTTTTACATAGAACAGTTCCTGTCAAGCTTTATGAAAAATTGTTTGGATCAAGCACTTTCCGGTCATATTTTGAGCTAATTTATCGCGGGTACCACTTGCTTCTTCTAGTGGAACTCTCGTTTGAGGAGTTACTCAGAATGCTGCCAAGATATACCTTTAAAATCTCGTTTTGAACACATTGAACGGTTCGGATCATCAAAATTCGATCGGGAAAGGGGAGATCCTTAACTTAGCAAGTTGAGGGATCCCTTAGTGGAAGGGGGCTGAAATATATATATATATATATACACACACACACACACACACACACACACACACACATGCGGTTCTGGGTACACCTAAAAAAAATCTAAAAAAACACCCCAAAGTTTCCGATCGAATTTCAATGATCCAAGCTGCTCAATGTAATCAGAACGTGATTTTAACGGTACCCGTGAGAAATCAACAAAAAAATGATTGGGAAGGGTTTCATCAGAACAGTTTTTTATTGAATGAATCAAAAAAAAATTGCTCAAATCCAGCCCTTTTCGGTAATTTTTTTTTGCCGATTTATCGCGTGTACCCTTAAAATCACGTTTTGAACACATTGAGCAGCTCGGATCATCAAAATTTGATCGGGAACTATGAGATTGAGATTTGGGTGTTTTTTTAGATGTTCTTTTAGGGGTGTGTGTGTGTATACACACAAAACTTCAAGTAAGGGCGCCTTTACCGTATTAAGTTAAGGACGTCCCTTTTTTGACCAATTTGCAATGATCCGAGCTGCTCAATATGTTCAGAATGTGATTTTAAGGGTACCCATGAGAAATCATTAAAAAAAAAGACCGGAAAGGGCTTGATCCGAGCAGTTTTATTTGTATTTTGTATTTTATTGAACGGTTCAAATAAAAACTGCTCAAATCAAGCCCTTTCCGATCATTTTTTTTGCTGATTTCTCGCGAGTACCCTTAAAATCACGTTCTGAACACATTGAGCGGCTCGGATCATCGAAATTTGATCGTAAAAGATGAGAAAAGGAGACCTCCGCATTTTATTTAAAATGAGGACGCCCTTACCTGAAGGGGACTCTCTCTCTCTCTCTCTCTCTATATATATATAGTCGAATTTCGATGATCCGATCCGCTCAATGTGTTCAGAATGTGATTTTAAGTGTCAATCTGGAAAGGGGAGAAATGGGGAGGTCCGCATTTTAACTAAAATGAGGTGGTCCTCATTTGAAACGGACTGTGTGTGTGTGTGTGTGTATATATATTATTGACGTGTCCCCCAACGTGTCGTGTCCCCCATTTTCTGAAAATTCCCGTGTCTTGTTGTGTCCATTCTACATAGTTGAACACTTTATATGCATAAGACGTTGAATCAGGTTATTAGGTATTGCTTCTGATGGAGGCTTGCTACCATCACTATACATAAAGTTCACTTCTATGTGACCTATAACGTTGTATGGTGGTGGTGGGTTTTTTTTCCCCTGCTATTCAACCTTGGTTCTCTGAACATACTCATAAGTGCTTTAGGTTTCTTTGTTTTTTCCGACTATTTGCAGCTTATGTCCCTGCTGTTTCTTGCCTGTCTTTTTTGTTTTGAAGAAGACTTTCACTTGACTTTCTACAGGAAAATGATATTAATTTGACTATTGCTTGTCCTGAGAAACTCATCATTCTCCCTGATTTAGGTACTTTACCGGTCTTCTATCGCCATGGAAAGGTATCCTACTTTTTGGCCCTCCAGGAACGGGAAAGGTATGCAGCCTTGGTCATTGTAGAATACTGGCAGTGGGTGTATAATACTGATAGTGTTATGGTAGACTGGTAGCATTTGATATTTTGATGTTTATGTACTGCAGTAGCGGTAGTTTATATATCTTGTGAATGTTAGGTGGTTATTTGTTTATGTTTACATGTTGCAATCAAGTGGTACGTGAGTTGGGTTTAGAACGTCGTGAGACAGTTCGGTTCCTATCTACCGTTGGTGTTAAAGGGAGAACTGCGAGGAGCCAACCCTAGTACGAGAGGACTGGGTTGGGCCAACCTATGGTGTACCGGTTGTTATGCGAATAGCAGTGCCGGGCAGCTAAGTTGGTATGGAAGAACTGCTGCGCCGCAGGAAATCCTTCTCTATACAAGTTCTCGGACGAGGTTTTTGAACAGAACTTCGATAGGCGAGGGGTGAGAATGAGAAATAGGCGATGCACCATCCTTGCTGCTACGTACGTTGACCTTGACTTGACAGATTCATCCAATTGAACCCACACTCAAAAGAGGACCAAAAGCTCGGGGCTCGACGAAACAGAAAGTATCAGCATTAAGAAACTTCTTGGGGTTAGCAGTGAAAGAAAGAGCCCGACATTCATTTCAGAGAAAGGTGTCGGTACGAAGTCACGTTAGGTGTGGATATAGACTAGGCTATAAGGAACGGAGTCTTAAACTATGGACCGAGACTAAACTAAGGAACAAGGAAGCTTGACTGAGCAAAGAAGCCAAGGAACGAAGCAGCTTCTCTAATAGCCCCATTGAATAGGAGGACGAAGGCTTTTTGAAAAAGTATTTTTTTTTCTATTTAGAGAGAGGGGGCTTCAAGTTCTTAGGAAGAGCCGTACGAGGCAGCTCACGTACAGTTCCGGAGCCGAGCCCCAGCACAGGGGCTTAGGTCAACACTTATATAATAGCCAGTCATCAATTGGAAGCAGGCAAGATGGTGATGATTGCGATTGGTCTAAACCTTCGACCAGCGACTTATTGCGACCCGCTCAGAGTGCCCATACATACTAAGACCTTGTTCACAAAGAGAAGAAAGGCCGAGTGGAAGGGGGCAGTCAGCTGGCTGCTTCTTGGCCGCGCCCCCCTGCAACTAGATACGACATACTTGATCTAAATTCTCAAATAGGAAATTGCATACAATTATCTGATGTACGTATAGGAACATGGGTACATGATATTGAATGTTATCCAAGTCAAGGCGCAAAGCTGGCTCGAGCCGCAGGAACTTTTGCTAAAATAATGAAGGAACCAGCTACCTTCAGGTGTTGAAAAAGTCATTGATTCCCGATGCCGAGCTACTATTGGTATTGTTTCCAATCCCAATCATGGTGCATGTAAGCAACGAAAAGCTGGGCAAAGCCGGTGGTTAGGCAGACGCCCCATTGTTCGTGGTGTTGCAATGAATCCAGTGGATGATCCTCATGGAGGAGGTGAGGGGCACACGAAAGGAAGTAGACTTTTGGTGTCACCTTGGGGGAAGCCCACCAAAGCTGGATTTCGGGCCGGAGTGGGGAAAGGCAGAAATGAGTTCGTGCCATGACGATCTATATGGAAGGGCAGTGTTCTTGATGCATTCCTGTTGAGAATGAAGAAGAAAATTAAGTGTGGAAAAAAATTATGCATTTATATACATACACGTGGTGTGTCCCTCGCGTGCCGTATCCCCATTTGTTTAGAATTACTGTGTGTCCGTGTCCGTATCCGTGCTACATAGGTTCTTTTTCAACGAGTGTAGAGAGCTAAGAGACAATTGGAGCAAAGATATGAATCCCTCAATCCCACCAAAAGTTTATCTCTTTCTTATTTGTTTTGTTCTTGTCCCTTGGTCTTTACAAAGCTTTTCCTGTCTTTTTCCATGGCCGGGTTTTAAGGGAGTTTAGATTGGCAGATTGAACATTGCTGCTGGAACTGTAAAATGTGTAGATTTGGGATAGGGCTCCTCTATCTCTTTGATGTTTTTGAAGAGTGTATTTTCTTTCAGTATTGGTCTAGATATGTTGGAAGTGAAGTGTGGGAATGTGAGGCAGTCAGACCAAGGATGGAGCAAGAGGCGGATCAGCCGGGGTGACCGCTCTACCCAAGTTTAAAGAGTTCTTTAGAATTATAGTAGCTTTTTTCAAAAACTTCTAGATTGCATAAGTTCGTCTGCCCACGTTATCCATCCATTCAATAGTTTCTGAAAAGTTTAATATCCTCCTCCTAAGGTTGTATGCATCTATAAAAAATATTACAATGCATTCTTTAGTTTTCTTTTTGAAATGGATATGAATGCACAAAGCTGTATGCATAACCAAACCAAACTGAGCCTTGTGTCCTAGTATGCATGTATAGTTATATTTGACCATGTTTTTGTAGTTGTATAGGTTGCTTGAAAATATCTGCAATAATTTCTGAGATAATATTTTTATTGTTGGTATTGATAGAAATTAGTGGTGCCTTTCATATATCACAATCTATCTATATTTCTATATTATCTAACAGAGTGGAAAATGTCTTGGCATTCAAACAAGAGCAACTCTTTAACCGTTCGATCACCTTTTATGTAAGGTTTTAGCCATCCGATCACTTCTTTTTCAAAAATAGAGCGTATTCTCCTAATAAATCTAACCCCCTTTCTCTCCTCACTTTTTAGGCAACGCATCCCTATTTAAAAGTTGAGTGTTATGATCAAATAAGAAAATATCTCAAAATTTTAATTGATGCTATGTGTATGTGTCCATTACATTTGTCGGGTATAGTTATCGGTTCGAACAGGTAGTTTATTTAAGTCAGTTTGGGAGAGTAAAAGGTGTATAGGGTATTAATAAACCCTAAACGAGAAAGCTTTATTTATATTGTGGAGTGACATATTACATGACTCAACTAGCCAATGTGGGATAAAGACTAAAGACTAAACCCTATTCTAACACTCCCCCTCAAGCCAGTGAATAAATATCACAGAATCCTAGCTTGTTACGTAACAACTCTAAACGTGGTTTAAATAACGGTTTGGTAAAGATATTTGCCAACTGAGCTCTTGTAGAAACGAAGGGAGTAGCCAATACACCACCACGACCATCTATCTTTTCCCGAACAATGTGACAATCTACTTTAATATGTTTGGTTCTCTCATGAAATACTGTATTGTATTGCTGCTTGATTATCACAATACATAGGAATAGGTAACTGCACGCCATATCCTAACTCCTCGAGCAAAGCTCGCAACCATACAACCTCACATGTAGTATGAGCCATGGCTCGGTACTCTGCTTCTGTGCTAGATCTTGCAACAACAGTTTGGCTTCGCTTCCAATAAGCCAGTCTCCTCTAGAATATCCAATTCATACTTCCTTTGGGACAAACTAATCCCTTCCTTGGATCTCGCTACGTCAATACCTAAGAAATATTATAGCTTACCCAAATCTTTGGTATGAAACTGCTCATCAATACCTTTTTTTTATCACAGAATGAGAGTGACGCATACTAAACTCTAACACATCACTAAACCTGCCAAACCAAGCTCTAGGTGATTGTTTAAGACTGTAGAGGGCTTTGCGAAGTCGACACACTTGAGAACGCTCCCCCTGAGCAGTGAGCAACAAACCCAAGAGGTTGCTTCATATATACCTCCTTGAGCAGATGACCACGTAGGAAAGCATTCTTAACATCCAATTGGTACAAGGGCCAACCAAGGTTGGCGGCCATATATATAAGTACCCGAATAGAGGCAATTTTTGCAACAGGGGAAAAAGTCTCCGCATAATCAACCCCATACATTTGCGTATAGCCTTTGGCCATAAGGCATGCCTTGTATCGTTCGACATTGCCATCTGGATTATACTTGACTATAAATACCCACCGACATCCAACAATAGACTTTCCTGGCGGAAGAGGAACCAACTCCCAAGTGCCATTTGCATGAAGAGCAGACATCTTAGCCTCCATTGCTGTCCGCCACTTAGACAAAGAAAGGGCCAACTATACAGTGTTAGGTACATGTATAGAGGAAACTGACAAAGTGAAAGCACGAAAAGAAGGAGATAAGTGATTATAGTTAGAGGTGGCAATCTCAACCCATTTTTTTTAACCCGCCCAAATCCGCCCAATTATAACCCAACCCGTCCATATTGTATAATGGGTTGATATGGGTTGAACCCATATCAACCCATATTTATATGGGTTTAGATGGGTTAAAAATATGTTCAATATGGGTTGGGATTAAAAAACATAGACCAACCCAATTCACTGCTTGAGAGTTGAGAGTAATGGAACTTGAAGATGATGGGTAGAAATTCTACCGTAGAGTTATGTCCACTCACTGCTTGAGATTTTTCCATTGCTTGTAGCAGCCATAAAATAAAAATTCGGGAAATTAAAAAAAAAAAAAAAAACAACTTCCAAACAATTTTACTATCATTTTTACATCGCCATTTTGCTAAACGTAAAAACTAAGGAAATCGACGGGGCAGATTGACTATGCATACCAACGGTGTGCCCCACATGGATGATCCGAGCCGTTCAATACTTTTTGCTACCTCTCCAATAGCGTACGTGCATAAATTGAGTGGTAAAGTTCCATCGAAACTGGATTATTAATTTGATGGTCCGACTCAAATTCACCTGTTATATTCTACTCCCTCCGTGCCAAATTGCCTGCCCCCTACGAAAAGTCGTGCAATTTTTGGATTGAAAAATAAAGTACTTTCGAGCATCATTTTTAAAGTTTCTTTACACCAAATTAAAGTAATTCATGAGCTCTTTAATATGGTGTGAAGAAATTCAAAAAATTATACCCGAACGTATTTTATTTTTTAATCTCAAAATTGCAAGTCTTTCCGTAAGGGTCTAGCAATTTGGGAAGGAGGGAGTAATACTCTGTTTTGGTTGCTGAAATACAAGATGAAAATAAGTGAACTTATGTCATAATGATTTTTCTAGACGGAATTACTTTTTTTTTGAATAGTAGAGTTGCACGGTACTTGTTTATAATGTTTATAAAAGGTTTTGTTTAAATTTTTTTGATATTTTGTTTATAAGGCAATTATTTACCTTTTTCCACATTCTCTCTCTCTCTTTTTCCATTGCTTTCTGAGGATCCAAGTAGGGAAAAAATAAATAAATAAAACAAGCAAGGGGTTACTTGGTTACCTGGTAGTATTTCTATCAGAAAGGGTAATTGCTTCTTAAACTAGTTATTTAGTCAAGTAATTTCAAGAGCTGAGAGTCATATGTATGACAGGGAGAAAAGGGAAAACGGGTCAGGTTTGGTTTGGTTGGGTTTGGGTTTGGGTATGGCTTGACCCATATTCGACCCAACCCATCTCAACCCGTCTAATATTGACCTATATTCAACCCGCCCATATTCAACCCATAACCCATTTGCCACCTCCAATTATAGGAGACATAGTGATATATGGGACAAGTAGTGCAAGTACAAGTACCTTTACGGAGGGCAATAGGAAGATCAATGGAGTGTGACAAAGGAGAACCGACAGGATCTTTAGACAGAGGAGGTGTGGGGGCAGGCACTGGTGGGGCTGTTAACACTCTTTGTCGATGAACATACACCTGCAAGGGTTTCACATGAGGAACAACTATAGGAAATACAGACTCAGCCTCAGGTGAGTTAACTGGAGTGAGTGTACCTGAGAAGAAGTGCAATGACTCATTAAATGTGACATCACCACATGACGACGAAGATAGGGTGAATAACACTTATACCCTTTCTAAGTGCGTGAATATCTGATAAATACACACCGGATTGATCGGGGGTCAAGTTTTTTCTGACTAGAATCCATTGCATGAACATAGCACGTGCACCCAAACACCCGAGGGGGGTAAGGTGTAAAGAGGATGACCAAGAAAGAAAATTGTGTGAGGTATCTGACTACCAAGGACGGTGGATGGCATGTGGTTGATCAAGTAGCAAGCTGTTAGAACATCACTCCAGTAAGACTGCATTTGAATTAACATGGCACGCATAACTTTTGATAAATGCCAGATTATGCGTTCAGCAACCCCATTTTGTTGTGGAGTCCGAGTGCAGTGCAGTTTGTCAAAATAATGAGAAAGAGTATTATGAAAATATTCACGTGCATTATCTGAACAAAATATACAAATGCAAGTATCAAACCGAGTCTTTGTTTTTGTGTAAAATGAGTTAAATATAGAAGACAACTCTGATATCTCTTTCATAAGAAAAAGATATGTGACACGAGAAATCATCGACAAAAATAACATAATACTGAAAACCAAAAACATTGAGAACATGAATGGGACCCCAAATATCCGAATGTACTAACTGAAAAGGACGCGACACATGACTCTCAACTCTAGGATGAAATGACACTCTATGATGTTTACTAAACTCACAATCCTCAAGTCCTCACAGGGCAAAAAGCCTCAACACTGCTGCATGAAGGTACTAGTCGTTTAAGGTTCTGAAGGGATGAATGACCAAGACGACAATGATGTTGATTGAAGAGCAACAGAGCTGAGGTGAATATCATCCGTTAAGTAATACAGTACACCACATTTTGCATCGCCCTCAATTTTCCTCCCCGTCTTGAGATCTTGAAACACACAACTATTAGGGAAGAATGTAATAGAGCAATTCAAAGACTTGGTAAGTTTACTAACCGACAAAAGATTTGATGAAAACGAGGAACATGCAATATGAATTCCAAAGTCAGATAATAAGTAACAGGAACAGAACCCAAACCAGTAATATGAGTGGTAGACCCATCGTTTATCAATGGACTGAATATGATTAGATGCGCCCGAATCAATAACCCAAGGAATAGAAGAACGAGAAGATCCCAACAATAATCAACTGTATGATTGTTGCCATTACAATAAGTGCAATGTTGAGGAACACAACCACGACTATGATTGCGATTGCCTGCACCTAGTGTACGACCACCTCGACCAGAATTGCGGCTAATATTAGGGCTGCCATGACCAGAACTACCACGACCATCTCGCCTTGACTTACGGGAGAAAGTCCTAGTTGTGCCAGAAGGTAACTAAGCAACAACTAGAGGAACTGAACTAGAAGCCATTCCAAACGAAACTCAACAACTCACAAATTGTGGGAACCTCCTTCAATATAAATGCAAACCCACTCCAAACAAACGCAACAACCAGCAAGAAAAACCAACTAACTGACCAACTACCGAACAGACGAAACAACTATCAGGCCTCAATCACAACAACCATGAACTAAGATCAGCCACAAAATTAGCAACTAACAAATCACCGAAACAACCACTAGCATTAACAGGACACTAAACAACAGCAACAACACCAACTCTTGAGTTTAGTTCACTGCTTTAATCAAATGTACATACCATAGATCTGCAGATCCATCGGAGTAGCCCGAGACTCCATATCAACATTAGAAACAGAGATCGATATCAACAGCAGAGACAGAACTTGATAAACATAGCAAATGGAACCTGAAACGAATCCTCTGTATATCCAATACCTTGAAGCAAGCACAGAACATCACACAAAACGATTTCCCACACCTCAATGGTGAGATCAGTAGAAAGCGAGCCCAGAATCCGAGATATAGGGCCTGTTCAAACTCAATCTGAGTTATTTCACACTCATTTGGGGTCTGTCAAACACGTTTTGAAGCTTTAGAGTTGATTTGAACAAGATTTGGGTGATTTCAAACTCAATTTAGGTGATTTCGAATAGGGATTAGGGATTTCAAAGGTTGATTTAGGGTTTTCGAAGGTCAATCGTGAGTTTCGAGGGTCGATTTAGGGTTTCCGCTGGTTTTCGAGGGTATACAAGTACTAGGTCAGGGTTTTGAGTTTCATGGAGTTTCTGGCTGGGTTTCATGAGATTTAGGGTTTTGATTGACAGATTTACAGGTGAGAGGTTTCGGGATGGGCTATGGTGGATGACGAAGGTGGGCTAGGGTTTTGACTCTTGTGATGGTGGCTGCGATAGTGTACGGTAACGGAAGTGGCGGTTAGTTGGAAAGGTAAGGGTTGTGGTGGTTTAGGATTAGGGTTAAGGTGGGGCTTTGATACCATGATGTTTGGGAGAGTTAAAGGTGTATAGCGTGTTAATTAACCCTAACATAAGAAAGCTTTATTTATATTATGGAGTGACATATTACATAACTCAACTAGCAACTCAACTAGCCGATGTGAGATAAAGACTAAAGACTAAACCCTATTCTAAGAAAGTCGAGACTATAATACGTTCCTACATGCTTTTAGGCACAAGCATCTGCTAGTTTTCAATATGTTTGCTTACCTTACGTTGAAATTCTGTGTTGGTCCCTGGGCGGAGGTGGGGTATCAATCATATGGGGAAGGAATGTATTCCAGAAGTTTTGTATGGGTAATTTTGTTGCTACATGTTGGTCAATTGAACTCTCCTCCATTTGCTGTACATGTTCGAGTCCCTAGTTATATCTCTATAGCTTCGAAGCCATTCTCTTCAAATTGATCCTTTTGTTTGTGACCTAAACCCCAGGAGTCACCATTTGAATCATACTAGTAAGCTTCAGCTCGCATGGTCGGCTGCATATGTCCCAGATTCATCTAGTTCCTATGTCTGATGACACGTGACATCCTATAATAGTCTTATTGCTAAATATATTTCTTCTCTTTTGAGGAACAAATATCCTAAGTAATTGAGTTTTCCATCTATAATATGGTACGAATATTTATGCACAGTTAAATGTAAAATCGAATTATATTTTCACTCAAGTGTTGAGTGTCCAAAATGGGCTGCTCCATACATTAAACTTTAAAGTCCAGGAACATGACGTTTTAGGCCTCTTATGTGTTTTTTGGTAGGTCTACAATATTTTGCTGGTTTAAGTTTATTATATTAGATTCCCATTTCTTTGTCAAATTCTCTAGTGTAGGATTTGTACGATAGTCCATGGATATCTGTATAATTGATGTTTGTGTTAATTTGGTGTTTGCATTAGTGTGGAGTGTAGTGAAATTTTGCTTAACCATTCTAAGGTTAAGCTGTTTTTTCTCTCCTATTCTACTCAGCAATGGCTTTAGTAGTGAAATTTTCCTTGACCATTTTAAGGTTAAGCTGTTATTTCTCTCGTATTCTACTCAGCAATGGCTTTAGTTCACGGATTCTTTTCACTACCCCAAGGGCAGTTCCCTTCTCATCCCCAAAACCATAGCCAGTGAAGCCAAAATGATCCCAACTCTTTTCTTGTTCATTTGACCATTAACTATACACCTAAGACGATAAAATAGCTGTTGTCCATAAATCATTGCAGCTAATTCAATAATCTACGACCTGCAATTTTTAAATCATTACATGATGTATATTCTCTTTCTAAAAACCCTAGAGACTTTCTTCATGTTAAAGAAAAACCCGAACGAGTTTTTATAAACCAAAACCCACTGCAGAATCCACTCATAGGCACCTTAAGGAAAGGTTTCCTAATTTTTCCTGCTTCAGCTGCTGTAGCTTGATGTCACTAAACTTTTCAGCTATTTCTCATGAAGTGTCTTTTTCAGCTTGATGTCACTATGGTTGGTACAGTCTGTTAATAGGGTAGCCTCAGAGTAACCTCTATGGAACCATAAGCTTTCGGCTTGCCCTCTAGCCAAACTTATATCGGTGATTCGATGGGCAATTTTCTGCACACCACTAGAACTACTAGTTTTCTTTGAGTTGAATTCAGGAGAAAAGAAAAACAAAACATTCGTTACGTCATAGGTGGAAGTAATGTTGGCGTATTGTTTTGGTTTCCTTTGTGGATTCCTCTGTTACGATAATTCTTCTAAATGTCCTTTCTGGTATTTTTTGTAAAGGAAAACAATTGCTCTTCTCTATCTTGCAGACTATGCTTGCAAAGGCTGTTGCAACCGAGTGCAATACCACCTTTTTTAATATTTCAGCATCATCTATAGTCAGCAAATGGCGTGGTAAGTCCTATTGAGAACTTCTCCTAAAATTAGATTAATTTCACATTTAGTTGGTTACCTTTTATGTTTTGTATACAACGTGTTTGTGTGCATATTTATATCTTAGACAGGGTTTATGTTTATAAGATAGTGTTATTTATTCTTATTTCTTGCCTTGGGGAACATTTAAGTTTGGTCACATGACTTTATAAATAATAAGACATAAGTTAAAAATTGCTGATGGCTTGCCTTGCATGCATAGATTAATGGCGTCCGTGTATGATGTTTCTCAGTAGGTTTATAGGAGAGTGGAATGTCAGACAGGATGTCAAGTATAGACAAGGAATCTGAGCTTTATAGTTTCTAAAGCTATACTCAAATGAGTTATGTTTTGGTACGCACGTTCTGAAGCAAGGTACATTTTCATTCCAAAATGGTAAATTTAGCGATCCCTGAAGTTTTTTCAAAAAGCAACTTATGAAGTTAAAAATCGAAAGAGAATGAAATTTTGGTGAGAGCAAATGTAAGAACTTTTTGTTACCCAAAAGGCAACCTAGAGGGGGATAGCTAAGCAACTAATTCAAGCAATGAGCAAGATTAAGCGGTCTATTAATAAGAGAAAACTAAATGCAAAATTTAATGCGGAAAATAAAAGAGTAGGGACAGAGAGATCAAATACAAGATGTATAGTGGTTTGGCAAAGCTTAGCCTACTCCACTCAAGCGTTGACTGAGATCCTACTATTCTGCAAATATGGATTACACACGCTAGCTTTCCCGAGGAGCTAGCAAACCCTTAAAATTGTACACCAAACTCCTAATAAAAAACCTCACCAAAATAATCACCTTGTTTGGCTCTAAGCTCTCAAGTGTTTAACACCTTAACACTCACTTAGAATATCTGGACTATTACAAATCTAACAAGAAGATTGAGGGAAATATATACAATCTCATATACAAATTACTCCTCAGTGAGTATATATGTAAGTGAAATATGGGAGAACCTGATTTCTAGGTTCTTTGATTTGTATGCCTGAAAATAAGGCTCTTGGATATGAGTGATCTCCAATATGATGTTTGAATCTTGTACATTTTGGAAGAATTAAAAACCATTCCATTGAATTCATGAAAGGAGTTCTTGAACACATAATCCGATTCTAATAAAACCCCTTGTTTATACATAAATAAGGTTACTTGGAGTGAGGCTTCATCCTCTCCCTAGACGAGGGGTTAGACCACCCTTCTCCTCCTCTGATGTCTTGATCCCCCAAAGCAAACCCTCCATTCTCTTTATATAAATCTTGCCGAGAATTGACTTAGGAAAGCCAGATTCCTTTCTCTGGTCCAAATCTTAGTCAAACTAACTAAGAAACATTTCTTTTTGGGCCCACCAAGACATGTTTAAATTGCAATGTTTCCTACCAATTTCAATCTTAAAACCACGAGGAGAGTCCAATTCATGAGGCCCAATCCCAATCGTTCTATAATGTTCTCCACCGAATAAATGCTAAGCCAATTTCATCATGGGCTTTGTTCATGTCTTTGGTTGCGTACAAAATTCAGCTCACATGAACTAATTGGACCACGGGCTCTTCTTTGACGACAAATAAAATCGGACTTCGCACATTGCGAAACCAATGGCCGAAACATGAACTGTTATTATCTTTTTTTCTGCAAATTATTATTCAATGTAAATGACCAAAAAGATAATAATAATTACCAATTAAGCATAAGTAACCGACCAACAAGTATAAGTAAGGGAGGATAAATGAGTACATTTATGCATCTATCACACTCCCACTTACACTCTATTAGTCTCTAGCAAAGCAAAATAAAATAAAATAAAAGCAACTAAAGTAAGCAAATTAAAGGATAGATCTTTTGTAACCCCCGGGAGCTCCGGTGATAGAACGAGTGAAGTCTCACGAGGGTTATTAGCTGTGAACACCCACAAGCACCAAGGATCCCTTCCACATGGAACCCGATACTTGTCATTGAACTCATTGGTGTATCAAGGCAAAAATAGTTCCAAATGCTATCAAATCAAGAAATAAACCATGGCACCTATGCCTACCTTGTGTGGATATGGGCCTCAATCTCATGTGTAATGACTAACCACTCTCTCCAGACCGAGTCTCAACTTCAATCCTCACCACGTCATGCACTCACAAAAAAAAAATCACTTGAAACAAGGTGCATTATAAACTCTCAATGTGGTGGTGGAAGTTATGCATCAGACAATCAAGATATACTGCACATTATGAGACGAAAAGAACGCTTAATATGGTAGACACATAGTGTCATGAACAAACACCAAGTATTGGAATCATCTCAATCCATCAATCCACACCCCAACACCCCTAAGATCAAATAGAACATTATTCAAGGATATAGCATTAGGTGCGGGATAATGTATCAAGCTTAGGTTAAAGTATGCAAGTGTCAAAGAGTAGGCAACTATTACTAAACAACTCAAATGGGGCAAGTATATGTTGGAATTTTTGGGGGCAGCGGAAGCAAATATTAAAAGAAAGAAACAACGATGTTTTTTTGAGATGTAGGGCAGAGCCCTACAGAGCTCCTGTTGAACTAGAACTTTACCAGAGAACCTTACTAGTATTATATGAATTGAAGATACTTCTGAATTATTTCGATGTCTAAAACCATAACATAAGATGTTCTTTTATAGGACTACATAGGTGAATCAAGAGAATGAATCACTAGTCCCATGATGACCTTACATATACCAATGTGATAACATTTACTAATATCATGTATCTTACTAGACATGCATGCATCCCCAATTAATAAGAAAATTATGGATTGCAAGTTCCAACAGTATACTATATACAATGTGTGTCCCCTTAACATCAATTCAATTTCACCTTATCTCTCCTAGTCCTTTTAACATCATCCAACCATGTAGTAACGATCCTCCTCCTTTCATTAATCTTCTTTTATTCATAAGCTAGTGCCCTTCCCATTTCATTCAACTTTCACTTCTTTTTCAAGACACGGAAAGGATCTGCACTATTCAATTTCAATTTCAACCACACTCACTGTAATGCCATCATGTGAAAACCATTATGTGAACGGAATTTGAAAGTCTGGAATACAAATACTCAACATGTTGAAAGAATCAAAACCATTCCATTGAATTCATGAAAGGAGTTATTGAACACATAATCCAATTGGAATAAAAACCCTAGTCTATACAAAAATACGGTTACTTGGAGTGAGGCTTCATCCTCTCCCTAGATGAAGGGGTTTAGCTGGCCGTTGAAGTGGAAGACATCGAGATACTTTGCCGTAGACCTGTTCTGTTCTCCTCCTTGGATGTCGTGATCCCCCAAAGCAAACCCTCCATACCCTCCATTCTCTTTATATAAGCCCTGCCGAGAATTGACTTAGGAAACCCAAATTCCTTTCTCTGGTCCAACTCTTAGTCAAACTAACTAAGAAACAATTCTTTTGGGGCCCACCAAGACATGTTTAAATTGTAATGTTTCCTACCAATTTCAATTGTAAAACAACAAGGACCGTGTAATGTTTCCTACCAATTTCAATTGTAAAACAACAAGGACCGTGGGAATCCAATTCATGAGGCCCAATCGCAATCGTTCTATAATGTTCTCCTCCCAATAAATGCTACGCCAATTTCATCATGGGCTTTGTTCAATGTCTTTGGTTGGTTATAAAATTCAGCTCACGTGAACTAATTGGACTGCAAGATCTGCTTTGATGCCAAATAAAATCTGACTTTGCACTTTGCGAAACCAATGGCCGAAATATGAACTATTATTATTATTTTTCTGCAAATTAATGATTCAATGTAAATGACCAAAAAGATAATAATAATTACCAATTAAGCACAAGAACCGACCAATAAGTACTAAGTAAGGGAGGATAAATGAGTACATTTATGCACCTATCAATGCGCCCTATGTGAAATGTGTTTTAACAGGCAAGCTTTAGTAGGATTTTTAGGGGAAAATAATGTTGTTTACTCAAAGTTTCATGTGCCTTTAAGCAAGTGCATTTGTTATTACATGTGTGTGTGTGTGTGTGCATATGGGGCCGGTTCAAGCATTTAACAAAACTTTTGACACAAAATATAATCGGAGGCACTTACCGACACACACACATGAATTTGACAGGGAAAAAAATGAATGACTTGATCAAGCACTTACCGACATGCGAATGAGTTGATTATTAGCCCTTACCGATATTCGAATGAGTTGATTTTTTATGGGAACCCTTAGAAACATGTTCTAAACAAATTGAACGGCTATGATCATTTGCTTGGGACTCCAAAATGGGTCCACACAAGGTTCTTTTACATTTTGTGTCAAAAGTTGTGTTAAATGTTGTTTCCCTTGAATCGGCCCCATTGTTTATAAGTTCATATTTATGTACATATACATATATGTAATGCATATATATATATATATATATATAGAGAGAGAGAGAGAGAGAGAGAGAGAGAGAGAGAGAGAGAGAGAGAGAGAGAGAGAGAGAGAGAGAGAGAGTGTGTGTGTGTTAGATACAAAAGGTTGAAGAATGGGAGTAAATGGATTCAACAGAGGTGTATTTCAGACTTCTTAGTTTGTTGTTAGCAGAGTGACGCGTGAGCATTGCGCAAGAAAACCATGAGTGGATTATGGGGTAAAGTATACAAGTCCTGGAGGAAATCTGCATGATGCCTAAACCACAAGGGGGTAAAGCGACTTTACCCAATAATGCATTTTTGGAATACTTGGTTTTCAGCTTCAAAAAGATCTGAATTAATTTTTAGTAGGTGGAACTGATTTAAAAAATTATTCACGAAATACATTTTTTGATCCGTTCAAAGGTCCGATTGTCGAAAATCGACATACAAAATGAGATGGAAAGAGTAATACTCAAGCCACTAGTTGATAGGATGATCCCCACAATTGAAGTTATTGGTAACATGGTTGAACAGTTTAAGCTCTCTTATGGTTTAGCAAACATTGCATCTGCACTCAAGCTATAACTTTTGTTCTGGGAAAGCATTCTATGCTGGTATCTTACGGTATGGCATTTTGCATTGTATACATTACAGGTGATTCAGAGAAGTTAGTGAAAGTTTTATTTGAGCTTGCTAGGCATCACGCACCTTCTACAATATTTCTTGATGAAATAGATGCAATCATTACTCAACGTGGTGAAGGACGTAGTGAGCATGAAGCAAGCAGGCGTTTGAAAACTGAACTACTTATTCAGGTCGTATTTGGACCTACCAGTGCATCAATATACATAAAATCCATGTATACTGGCATGCCATTGCACGTAATTACATGAGAATCTTTTGGTAGAAAACCCTTCCCCCAGTCTGTTTTTTTTTTGGCCTTGCTTATTTATCTCCAAATCAGAAAGTCTATTGGCAAGAATATTAAAAATGGGAATGATGATGTAGAAACTTCACTGTGTACAGTGTTATTGTTTCTTCTTATCCGGTTTAAAGGACGATTTCATTTGTAGTTTCTAGAAAATTGATAGGCTGGATTAAATTGCAGATGGATGGTTTGACCCGCACAGATGACCTTGTTTTTGTTTTGGCGGCAACAAACCTCCCTTGGGAACTAGATGCAGCCATGCTCCGGCGCCTTGAGAAACGGGTATCCTTTTGTGTGGCTAATTCGCATTATCTTTCCTGTAATTATTGTTAGAGCTTGTTCCTCATTGGTTAACTATTTCCTCGAAACCTAGTATATAAACTTAGGGTAGCCTCTCCACTCATTGCCAATTGGAGGCACTAGCCATTTCAAAGTTCGAAGCGATGGATGACCCAGACGACAATGATGTTGATATGGTGACACCGACGACTGAAGAGAAACTTATTGAGAATGAATGTCATCGGTAAAGTAATATAGGCCTCCACGTTTAGTACCCCCACCAATCTTCCTTCCCGTCTTTAGATCATGAAACACACAACCATGAGGAAAATATGTGACGGAGCAGTTTAAGGACTTCGTAAGTTTGCTA
Organism: Rhododendron vialii; assembly: GCF_030253575.1. Taxonomy (NCBI): domain Eukaryota; kingdom Viridiplantae; phylum Streptophyta; class Magnoliopsida; order Ericales; family Ericaceae; genus Rhododendron; species Rhododendron vialii. Next base: position 32,311,683 of record NC_080558.1, read on the forward strand.
ACAGACATAAGATTAAATGGAAAATGAAGAACATGTAATACAGAGTCCAAAGTAAAAAGAGGAAGTGACAGGAACAGAACTTAAACCAGTAACCTCAGTGGTTGAACCATCAGCTAAGGTAACACGAGATGGTTTACCAACCGGCGACCATAAAAGATAGTAGAAGTACCAGTCATGTTTGTGATCTGAAGCACCAGAATCAATAGCCCTTGGGTTGGAAGAATGAGAAGATGCAACACAAGCAACGTAGGGACTTGAGCGTAGCAATGGAGGATGAAACCTGATTTGACACAAGGCACTTATACTCCTTGGCAAAAATAGTCACCACAGTATTGACAGTATGAGAAAGTGACTCAACATCCTCAGAAGTAGCAACAAAATGAGCCTGAGGAAAACCATGAAGCTCAGAGGAAGACTCTATCGTATGATTTGTTCCCCCACACTGAGTACACGATCTGGAACCACGGCCCCAACCATGGCCAACTCCCCCTGACATGCGACCCCCACGAGCACCAGAACCAAAGTCACGACCACCAAACCACGGCCAAAACCACAACCACTGAACCCAGAATCACAGCCATGGCTGAATGAAGGACCAAAATCACTAGAAACCAGAAGTTAAGGCTGAATGATCAAGAGATGGCGCAGACACAAACACAGAAGACTATGAAGGCGACTAAATGCCTCAGTGAGAGAAGGTAGATCTCAAGAACCCAAGAGCTGATTACTAACAGAACCATAAGAGGATGATACACCAGAGATACACTGAGTACACTGAGCAACTTGCATATGCTCGCGCTAGTCCCAATAACCTGAACATCAGAGGAAATTGGCTCACAAATATTAAGCTCCTCACAAATACCACAAAACTTAGCATAATAAGACTCCAAAGATAAGTTACTCTGTGAGATAGAAAAGGACTTGATGAAGATCGTATGTGCGACGTATAGTGTTAACACCAGAATACATCTCTTCGGCCTGTGTCCACACTTGTTTAGCTGTAGGTAAGAAGACCAACGTGCTAGCAATATGTTCTTCTATACTATTCCATAACTCAGATCGAATGCGGGCATCCTCAGCTACCCGTGTCTGATACGTGGGACAAGAAAGGACAAGGCCTTTGTCCTACTTATATTGTATCTCACCTAGATAATAATAAACAACCTCTCCCGAAACCATGAAGAACTGGACGAACTACCAGTAATAGTAGAACAAGAAGCAGACTTAGACTCTTCTGTAGACATTTTTTTCGGACAGTGGAGAGGCAACAAGTCAATCAACAACTAATCAATCAACCAATAATCAGGAAAGAATAACCAATGAATGTTATCACTTAGTCTAACACACTGAAGGTCTTCGGTTCAAGGCCAGGCGACACCAATTTGCCTTCCTTCTCCTTTTTGAATAACCAATGAAACAACTTCAACTATCAAGCAACACCAACATGATTACCAACACCATTAAAAACGATAGTTACTCAACAATAACTCCATCAACAGCTGCAAGGAACACGTGATCAATGAAACAGTGACCACAACAACCAATACACCACATGATATAGCTACTGGACAAGAATAACATGGGAAGTTACCAGGACGAGAGAAACATTAAAGGATATTGCGAAGAAAAGAACCAGAGAACAGATCTGAACAACCACAAACGGAACTGGAAATCACATAAAACAAGGCCTGGTGATGCTTGTCGGCGCCTGAAGGTGGTCGCCGGAGACAAACAAAGGTGAGAGGTGGGTTTTTGAAGGTGAGACCATCACTGGGCATGTGATTAGAAAGGTTTCAGGGTTCGAAAATCACTGGGTATGTGATTTCAAAGGGGTTTAGGGTTCGAAAATCACTGGATTTGTGATTTCGGAGAGTTATAGGGACCAAAAAATCACCGAGTGTTGATTTTGGAAAGGTTTCGAGGGTCGTGGAGGGGGTTTTGTGGGTTGGTGAGGGCTGATTTAGGGGAATGAATACTGGATTAGGGTTTTTGGAGTTTGAAATCAGGTTTTCTATGGAGTTTTGGAGTTCAAAATTAGGGTTTCTAGGGATTTCGGGATTCAGGGGTTTCCACTGACGACTGGGTGGCGGGTGTTAAATAACCCTAACATGCGAGAACTTTATATATATTATCCAATGATTTATTACATAACTCAACTATCCGATGTGGGACAAAGACTAGACTATTCTAATAGTTGCCCTGTTGTGTTTGCTTTATGTGCACCTTTTTTTATTTTGATTCCCATCTTATGGATCATTTGTTTACCTCTCCACGTGCACATCACGAGTCACACATGCAAGGGAGTGTTAGAGTTTGTCCCACAATGGCTAATTATTACGGAAAATGCTAACCTCCGCCCTTAGGGTGGAGGATAATAGGTAAAAAATGTATTGATATCCGTGAAAAGTTTATTGATATTTGTGAGTGTAATCCGTGAAATATGTATTGATATCCAAACTTGTTTGGAGTTATTTGTGTAGTATCCTCCGCCTAGTGGGCGGAGGTTAGCAAAACCGAATTATTACATCCAAACTAGTATATGAGTCAACCTCCCACTCATTGCCAATTGTTTTGAGTTGGATGCTTTAACCACTTCATAACGGATAGTCCTCTTGTATGGGATTTCTTGATCCATTTAATGCAATTCCTACCAGTAATCAGAAAAGAAAAAGCTTACCTAAAGCATCCCATTGAAAAGGTTATTCTTTTTGTCAACTGACCTTTGACTTGCTCACAGGTGTTAAAAAACATGGAAGAATATCGGATCGCATATATAGAATCCTCATGCTCTTGTTCTTGTCTGTATGCCTTATGCTGTGACAGTGACTTGTTTGTTGTTTGGGTCAAAGAGGATTGCCTGTGCTATGAATACAAACTGCTTTTTGGCATAACTATTTAAGTTTATTAGCATGCCCACTGAACGTTGATGAACTCACTTCCTTAAATCTCTTTATATTAAAATTAACTGGGGAACAATATTGCTTTACTTTCAAAGGACCGGGTATCCTTCTAGAAAGTCGCTTCAGCTTTTGGTTTGTAACAATAGCTTCACTAGCTCGTGGAGTAGAATGTATGGGGGCTAGAAATGTGTGCATCGATTCTACAGCTTTCTCACTTTGAGAATTTGAAATCAGAAGATTTATTTGGAGATACTCTTCCCTTGACCAATGAGATGATTGGAACCTTTAAATTGTCTTTATTTGATTATTCTTCTTTGACTATTATGAAAGATTCTTGTACCTCTTCCGGAGCCAGAAGCAAGAAGAGCCATGTTTGAGGAACTATTGCCATCACCTTCTGATGAGGAGAAGCTTCCCTATGATTTATTGGTGGAGAAGACTGAAGGCTATTCAGGTTCCGACATTCGACTAGTGTGCAAAGAAACTGCCATGCAGCCCCTGAGACGGTTAATGTCTGTTCTTGAAGAAAGCCACGAAGTGGTGCCTGAGGATGGTATGAGACATTATGAACTGCTTTCACTTTGTTTATACTACTTATATACAGTGTTAGAGGTTGTCCCACATTGGTTAAATATAACCTCCAAACCTAGTATATGAGTATGGGCGGCCTCTCCACTCATTGCCAATTGGTATTGAGTTGGATGCTTTAGCATGGTATCAAAGCTAGGTTTTCGGAGGCTTTTGGACAAGACTATTTGTTGTTGATGGTTGGTCCCCCCTTTGTTTGTCGTCAATAGTTGATTGTTGTTATAGGTGTTGAATCATTTGCTTACCTCACCACGTGCGAGTCAGGGGTCGCACATGCAGGAGAGTATTAGAGGTTGTCCCACATTGGTTAAATACAACCTCCAAACCTAGTATATGAGCATGGGCGTCTCTCCGCTCATTGCCAATTGGTATTGAGATGGTTGTTTTAACATACAAAATTCATTAATTCTTGAAATTTCTCTCATTGGCAAGTGGTGAATGAGATGACACATATGATTCAGGAAAGAAACTAAAAGAAAAAGTAAATTATAATAAAACCACTCATAAGGAGCTAAGTCACGTGCTTACTGAAACACACACCAAGCTATATAATGTTCAAAATTTGCTGAGTGATTTTTTCAATGTTGGTGGCTTGGTGCAGAAAATCTAATTGAACCAAGGATTTGCTTATTAAACAGAGCATTTATCCAGTCAATTTAGTAGGATTAACTAAGGTATTTTTAATCAGTTTTGGAGTAGGAAAGAAATGGAACCTAGGAGTATGCCACCCGGACTCCATATGCAACTAGGAAGAGTTCTTGTTTTAATAATCTTTAAAACACAATGGAATCGTAGAGTTGATTGAAACATGTTTGTTTGCATAAGTTTAGATCCCCACCATCGCCATCTGCTGATATCGTAGTGCTCATTTTCGAATACATGCAATAAATCTGTTAGTTTTATTTGCCAAAGAAAACATGGTTAGGTGTGTTTCAGCCCAATTACCAGTAAAAGCAATGTACTGTCAGTGGAAAAATTATAGTAAAGTTGTATCAACTGTCGAGCTACCGGGTAACCAAACAAAAGAAGACGCATGGTACTCAGATAATTCCATTAATGTTGATGCACAGTGAATACGGTCACACTCTAATACCGATTTTTTCTGATTTGATCCCTCTTCTTTAATGTTTATTAATGCTTTTCTTTTCTTTTTTCTTCCCTTGGTAGAGGTTTTTTAGGCACAATGACTGCTTTTGTGAAGCGCACATGGGCGGTTGATAGACTCATCTCTCAAAGTTCTTTTACCTGAGAAACAGGGAATGCATATTTCACTTGTTCCCACGCTCATGTCTAGAATCTAGATCTGTTACCAATTCTAGGTTTGACATGGTAGAGATTTTGTATCTTATATGGAAGTATGAGTGGATTAATTGCATGAATTCTTCTTATACCACCGAATAGTCGTAATAGAGATGGAGAATAGTGGAGCCTTTTGAAATTCCTCTCTTCTTATGCAGGACAGATTCAGAAATCTAGCTTAGTGGGGACACCTTACTGATCATATTGGTGAAAATTTATTTTTCTAGTCACCCACAATAAGATCATACAAAATTAAAACATGTCCTATAGACTGCAAAATTTTATATTGCATACTTTTGATAAAATTATCTGATGAAAATGAGCGCAAAATCTTAGAACAAAATTTTTAGAGTATGTTTTATATGAACATCTACAAGTTTTTAGAATGATCAAGATTGTTTTATTAATGACTGTTTTTAAAGAGATTTCGCCCCAACTCTTAAAAGTTTAAGAGAATCAAGAAAGTATGGTTCCAAATAGACAAACAATTTGTAAATCAGTAAGTATAAATGCACCATACAACGAAATCGAAGCGTAAAGTTAATTATATATCTTTATTTTTGAGATATATAGAAGTGTGTACGTTTATATAGTAGGACACTTAAATAAGCTAAATATACAACAATACAACAATATTATTTTAGTTTCGAGTGGGGGCATGTGAACCCACGTGTCCCCATACACATCTGTCCCTGTTATCATGGATTGAAAGAGAAAGCTATTGACCAAAGCCTCCACCTAAAAGATGCCATAGGAATTGAAGCAGTACCTTTGAAGCGTTAAGCCCTCAACCATAGACTGCCAACCTAAGGTAAAAATAAATCGTTAGACGAAGGCTACAAATTAAGCAAAAATGAGGTTGGGATGCTAGTACAATAGAATCAAGTCACTAAATCAAAAGAGATGTTGAAATTAAAGATATACAAGACAAATAAAACTTATGATCCACTCTTCTGAGTTCACTTCAGATGTGACAAGTTGTAAAATGGCTTTGCCATCATATGGGATTAAACAAAACTATCGGAGGTTGCTGCTATTCTCTAATAGACCTGACATCCTAAGTTCTTACTTTTACCTTCATTATCTTTGCTTATGAAAATATACCCATCTCGTAAATGCATAAGCCTCCACCCTTATTTTTGCTCTCGGAAAACTATTCAAGGGAATTGCTTCCTGGAATCATGTTTGAGACGGACTTAATTCCTTCAAAACGTAGATGTTGTACTGAATAATTGATCATGTGTTGCAGACCTGCCCAAGGTCGGACCAATCAAACCAGAAGATATTGAGGTAGCTTTGAAAAACACGAGGCCCTCTGCGCATCTCCATGCTCACCGGTACGATAAGTTCAATACCGACTACGGCAGTCAACTCCTCCAATGATGGCACACCTGTGTCATTAACTGTCAAAATTCATCTTTAGACAGACCTCATTTTTTGGCATTGCAAGTCTTGAATGTTATAGCAAGCCCAGATGATGTTCAAATTTCCTTATTTGTTTTTGTTCTCTGACTCCGTGAATAGGTGGATTCCCCAACTTTAGTTTTCCTGGTGTTAGGGGAAATTGTTGTGTCGTATCCTTTGATTTGAGAAAAGAATAGTCTTAGCCATTGAAAGAGAATCATGTTAAAAGAAATATTGAAAACCAACCAAACCAATGCGATTCACCCTGGGTTTTGACAATTTGATAGTGATGACGATCTCCTAATTTTGACATCATGTGTTCTAGCACAGGTTTTTGATTTGGTATCATTTGGTTGCTGTCAGTTCCATTGTTAAGTATCATTTAGTTAGCAGTCATTATACCGTAACCGTACCTACACTATATCGGGAGAGCTAGTTCCCATACATTTCTTCGTCAGCTTAGCTTTTGCCCTTTAATTCCCTTTTAATTTGTTTCAACTGATTCGGTGCTTTTGCCCTTTGATTCCCTTACATCGGTTCCAGTGATTCCATGCGGAATTGATCAAACTAAAATGAAAGCTTTGCTGCATGGATGACGCATTTAACTAGTTGTGATGTCCAATTCAAATCTTTCCTCTGTGAGCAAAACCTTCCTCTATACTGTTCTCTTTGGCCTATGTCTGCGTGTACATATACATCTATTATCTATTTCTAATACTAGTCTTAGGGTGATGTGCGTTGCACATATCCGCGTGCTCCTTGTTTTTGATGTTTTGGTCATTGTTGCTATAGCGAAGCCATCTATGTAATTACTCACCTGAGGCCGATCACTACCAACAAACTCAATTCGATAAACGTAATCGTTACACCTGAGGCCGATCGCGTGCTCCTTGTTTTTGATGTTTTGGTCATTGTTGCTATAGTGAAGCCATCTATGTAATTACTCACCTGAGGCCGATCACTACCAACAAACTCAATTCGATAAACGTAATCGTTACACCTGAGGCCGATCACTACCAACAAACTCAATTCAATAAACGTAATCGTTAAATCCACACGGAAAAACACACAATGAAAAGGAAAGATGATTGAAACGGTGGAAACTTGTAAATATCATTACATTTAGGGTAGATTTCACAAAGCATCCCTTTAGTTTCATCTGAGTCTCAATTTGTTCCCTATAGCATCAATTGTGAGGATTTTTACCTTGAATTATACTTTTTGCCTCTAAAAAGTCCAATTGATAACTCCTTTTGTGATTTGCAACTCTGAAATAAAGCACATGACTAGCACATGGCCTGTTTTCATGGGAAAGAGAAATGGAACTTCCTCTGTTCATCCACTTCTTGCCCTATACTCTTGGTGTAAAGCTATGGTTGAAATGGAAGTCCATCCATACTCTCTCTCTCTCTCTCTCTCTCTCTCTCTCTCTCTCTCTCTCTCTCTGTAACTCAATGGGTTAACTCAATAAATAAGTTACCCTTAAAATTTAGGGAAAATGACGGTCAAGAACATGTTTTGATAATTAATACCCGCCAAAGACATTTTCAGCATTAACAATTGTTCTTAGCATGTCCTTGGAGGGTATTACTTATCAAAACACGTCCTGGGCCGTCATTTTCCCTAAAAATTATTGATGATTTTGCCATTTGCCCCATGAAAATTTGCCATCTGTTGGTCATGTGCGTCATTTTCGTTACAAATCATTAGCAGGGTTATCAATTGTACTTGTTAGTGACAAAAGGTAAAATTGAAGGTCAAAATTGTTGCAATTGAAACTAGAGGGACCAAATTGAGACTCGAGTGAATCTAAAGGGACGATTGTTCAAATTTACCCTTACATTTTAAAATACCAGCTTCTTGTAGATCCTCATATTCTAGAACTCATAAATTGCACCCGCATAGGAACAACTTTTTCGTTCACTAGTACTTAAAAAAAAAAGAAAAAGAAGGGTTAATTCTCGTGTATACGCAAAGCCAAGTAAACCAATGTTGGTTTTGCATGTTCTGCAAATTGAGGTACCCTGTATGTGCCAATGGAAGATAACGAAAGTGTGCCTCTTCTTTCATCAAAATGCAATTCATTCCTAACTTTGAGCTTGTCACGCTTCCAAAAAAGTACGCAAGAAATAAAAATGACGCATGCAAAAGTACACCTACTAGTACCTTTCAACATAATAACATGTACACATTCCAAAACGATGTGGATACCATACCATGCAAGTTGGGAGCTGAGAGCTGAAGTTCATAAAATAAAGTCATGACAAAAGACAATGAAGTTGGACAAAATGATCGAGACAACTCGGCCGGTTAAATGAAACCAAAAGATGCAGTGGTCCAAACACGTATTAATTATATCCATATTTAATTGGCATTATCTATTAAACACTAAAAAAAAAGAACAATTCTCTATTTGTTCTTTTTTATATGATTTAATTGGTAATTACTTGTATTCTTTCTTCTTTCCTATCCAAATCTAAGTAAGATATGAAGATCTAGATTATGAACACATTATGGAGTTGAAATTCTGCATTGGCAGCATATCTGGAATTAGGGGTGCCGATTGGTCGGTTTTGGGCAGATCGATGCTCGCGGCTGCTTGTTGTTTTTCCCATTATTGTTGTCCGGTTTGGTGGGTTCAAATGCGGTTTGGGCAGATTTGGGCCTGATATATGGAGAGAGTGCTTCAATTCTGTAAGTATATGATTCTTAGGATGATGCTATGGTGTCCCCAGTCATTTAAGGGACACCATAATTTTTGGCATAATTTTATCATTATGAGTATAACTAAAATCCATTACAAGCATAACAAAACCCAAACAAGACATGACCAAAGAATATCCAAAAAATCAACCAAGGCATAACCAAACCCAACCAAGGCATAACAAACAAGTTATGCCTTGTTATGGTTTTGTTATACTTGTAATGGGTTTTGGTTATGCTCATAATGGTTTTGTTATGCCAAAAGTTATGGTGTTTCCAAAATGATCGGAGACACCGAAGTCATTCCTTGATTTAATTGCAGTTTACAATCCATATTATTGATATTGACATTAGAATCAGTTGCATCCAACAAATTAGTAAATAGGTTTAGTCGTTGCTCAGGTGATGCTCGCTACTCCTTAACATTTGTAATTTTTCAGGTGATCAATGGCTGTAGAATTTACGTCAGAAGAGTTGGAAGCTTACACGGACGGATTCCAAACATTGCTCGGTGAAGGTAGTTTTTCTAAGGTATATGATAAGCACACAATATTGTATATTCTTGTTCTTAATCTCTCACGTTTATCGTATTATTATACAGTATATTTTATTAATGCCTTTAGATGATATTACGCGTAAGGTATGTTTTTGTTAATTTCAGGTAATTTAATATAAAGTGAGTCTGTTGGCACTCAAATTTAACTCTACTACTCGCGTGCGCACAAAATGACGTAGTACATGGCTTTCTCCTGTACGTGCATTCAAGGCTTTTGGAAAGGATGAATTTCTGTTGGAAGAGAAATGCTAGGTGCAAAGAAAATGGGCAAAGAAAACACCCTTAAAGTGTACATGAATAACTCAGATATACTGCACAGTGAATCTGAGCCGTTCATGTACACTTTAAGGGAATTTTCTTTGTCCCTAGCAATCTTCTTGGCTATATAGCCAAAGGCGGAATTCTGATCCAATTGCCGATGGAATTCAATGCGCCAATGGACAAATGCTATTGAACTTGCTGAAGAGAGTGCTCACCCACATGGCAGCTTCTCGTGCATTGGATCAATCCCATGATTGTTCTAACATTTTATCTGGACCATTGATCTATTCCTCTTTCATGTGCGCAACACACTGGATCTCACCTCGCTTTAGTCGACTCTCTCTCAGCTTTATATATATGGGAAGTACTACAATACGCATCTCTTATTTGAGTGTGTATCATATGCACCCTCATTGAAACACACCAAAATGTTATGATTCCCAAAATATTATGAATCTGTTGCTAAAAAGTTACGAATCATATTGATGATAAGTTCTGAATTTTTAGTATAAAAGTTACGATACAAAATAAAATGTTATGAATGACCGGTCTTATAAGTAATTTTTATAAGGCGGCACAATATGAACCACAAAATAGGTACATATGATACACACCTTAAAAGAGTGTGTATTGAAAACTTTCCCAATATATATGGGTATCCGTCCAAGAAGATTTAAGTAGTAGCAGTAGTGACAATCAGAGCCAATAGTAGTAGTCAGTTGTGAGTAGTAGTAGTCCAAGAAGATTTAAGTAGTAGCAGTAGTGACAATCAGAGCCAATAGTAGTAGTCAGCAGTGAGTAGTACTAGTAATGTAGGAAAATTATTAGGACTCCCTCTCTTTCTTTTCCCTAGCCAAATGTGCGAGACTCTTTCTTCTTCTGCCTTAGTTTTGCCCAGTTCTTCTTGGAAGCTTTCAGGGTTTGGCCCGTTAATTTGTTTGTGTTGTTTGTAATAAATTTGTAGTTTTTAATTCCTTGTTTCAATTCTATTTTATATTTGTAGTCTGTCAAATTCTTAGATTATTATAACATAAAGATTGAGGTTTGGTTGTGAGTCATCGCAAACTACTCGGCTGTTTCTCACACCAAACCCAAATTTAAGATCAGTCCTAGTTTTGGATTTCTTTGAGATTGAAGGTTGAGTGTCTTTGACCAACTCTCCCGTACACATCTCATCGGTACACTCTAAGACCAATCTTTTGTAATTACATAAATAATTAGTTATATTTTTAGTCGTTTTTAGCCTTCCTTTAGCGAGTTCTTCAATTCGTTAATGGAGGGGTAGTCGTTATAGGCTTGGCCCTGGGGTGAATATCACCCTATGGCCTAAGTAATTCAATATTTCTCACACCGAGGTATCAAAGCGTGTTTGTGTATGATCCGAGTTCATAGCTAATCGATTATAAAACTTGGGGTTGTTATGTCCTTTTTATTATGTGTAGACAAAGAACCTTGGCACACATAATGCTTAGATCGATGTCACCTTGAGGGTTTAACAAACTTCCAATCGAATCAGGATCCTATCAAACACCGCTATATGTATAGGTGTGGTCAAAGTTCTCCTTTAATCGATTCGAAACTCAAAAGTGTTAAGCCTTTGCTTATGCATCGACGGTCAATTCTGACACGCATAATACTGGGTTGCTATCCTTTTAAGAGTTCGACCAATTCCATAAAGAAATTTGATCACACTTAGCATAATTTTCGGTTAGGCACACAAAATACCTGTGGGACTCGATTGTGTAAATTGTGAGAATATTGGATTATTTAGGTTATAGGTGGTGTAAACCCTTGGCCCAAACCTATCTTTAAATACTTGCAATCTGTAGTTCTAGCTTAAAATAGAAAATCCTAGTCTGAAAATCACCAAAAATTCATCAAACTCAAGGGTTGGCTAACTACAGCTAAAAACCACCATATAGGCCGATAACCTTTTCACTCCAATAAACTGTTCTCGATGGTTCGACCTCGGACTTACCGAGTTATTCTGTAAGTGACCAGAAAGCCCTAAATTTGGGGCTAGACACCCAGGAGTACAATCTTCTGTTGCAACCAATATACTGTGGCAACATCCCTGGAAACAACCCATGCAATATTCATGCACAGTTGATGGCAATCAAAGTCTCCAAACGCCCCGAGGATCCACAATTTGAGGTACAACACAACCCCCAACCAGTTCGATGACAGCATGTTGAGTTCAAATAATGATGTATCTATGAAGGTTGTCCATATATATGAGGGAAAATGCATATTACCTCTTTATGATTTGTCCTTTTGGCATTTCACCTTCCAGACTTTTGAAAATTACCAATTCACCTCGTGATTTTCGACTAAAGTGCTATCGTTAGATTTTCTACCCAAATTGACGATAGGTGAAATACACATGCTAGGTATGATAGTTGGAATGACAAAATTAAATGAACTTAAATTTCTGATAACCCTACCCTTCTTCATCCTAGCAGAAACAACATGGAAGCTCTAATCTGCCGAAATAATTGCATAAACCCTTGCCATGGCAATCTATAGACTTGCCCATGGCTGCACCTCTATCGATCCTTCTTCGAGATGAAAGCCCGGTCGAATTCACCAAAGGATTTTGTTGGGTTTTAGAAATTTAAAATTCTTGTTGGATTTTCTATATACCGAACAAAATGATTAATCGAGGGGAGGGGAGAGAGAGAGAGTCCCCCAAGGAAAACCCTAGCAATATAAAAGTTTACAGAGAGAGATATGCTTTATAACTCAAGGGATTATCTCCTATATATAGTTCACCTACTTCTTCAATTCATAAGTAGCACTGAATTCATCCAAAGGCTATAATAAAACTTCCAAAATACTCCTCAAAAATTTCTAGGATGCTCTAAACATTTTACGAAACAACAAGACCTTCTAGTGTCCTCAAAGAATTATTCTTATTTTAAAATCTTTTAGAATTCTCAATTTTTCTCAGAGGTTCCACGTTCTTGTAGAGTGTTCATAATAATATGAAAGAGAGATATTTTATCCCGTAACGAAGATATATGTAAACTTTGTTAAGACTTTCGAAAGTGTAGAAAAGAAAATTTATTTGAATTTTTATTTTTTTGGCAATTGTTAGTTCTCAAGCTATTGACTCACATTTTTGCCTATTCGGGAGCTTTTGGTCCACCCAAAAACATAAGTAATTCCTTCAGATTATTTTTCATTTCTTTATAGTTTAAACACAACAGAGATGATGTTGACACATTTCTCCACAAAAAAAAAAAAAAATCTTTCTTGAATTCTTAGCAATTTCTTAATAAAATCAAGAAATTCATGCAGTGCATTATTGGGTAAATTACATTGACCTCCCTGAGATTTTGACAATTACATAGATCTCCCCCTAAGTTCTTTAAAATACATTGACCTCCCTTACTTTATCTGCCATTAGAGTGTCTCCAGTGGCATAATCAAAATTAAAAGATTTCTAAAGTAAGTAATGTTGGTCCAATATGACTCACATTGGTATAACCAAACTTAACAACTCCCTTAAACAATAACCAACTTTTGGTTAGATAACCAAAACTAGCAATCTTTTCTCTTTGGATGATCAAATTTAATGGGGACCACACACACACACACACACTCTCTCTCTCTCTCTCTCTCTCTCTCTCTCTCTATATATATATATATATATATATATATATATATATATATATATATATTGGGGTGGTTCCGAGGACCCTTAAAAAAAACTTCTAAAAAAACCCCCCAAATCTTAATCTCATAGTTTCCGATCAAATTTTGATGATCCGATCCGCTCAATGAGTTTCAGAAGGTGATTTTAAGAGTGCCCGTGAGAAATTGGCAAAAAAAATAACTGGGAAGGAGTTTATTTGAACAGTTTTTTATTGAACCGTTCAATAAAGTTCAATAAAAAACTGTTCGGATGAAGTCATTTCCGGTCATTTATTTTGCTGATTTCTCGCAACTATTCTTAAAATCACGTTCTAATTACATTGTGCGGCTCGGATTATCAAAATTCGATTGTAGACACCCCAATCCGGATCTCGGAGGTTCTTTGAACGCCCCGATGATGAAATAAAGGAAACAATACCTTTAAGAGCTTGAATAAAGAACTTCCTTAACCCAATAAGCCCAAAAGAGCCCTGGACTAGACCTAGAATACCGCACGGAACACTTTTACACCGAGTGGCGTAATAAGTTTTATTACGCCACACGAGGTCATGAGGTTAACCGCACAGCATTTTAGGAAAAAGTTCTAACTAGCTCAGTAAGCTGTCGGCCACGCTCAGCCACAGCTACAAAATGGCTTAGTTGAAAAAGCACTTCTAGCCCGCCTAGAAAGCACCTCCCTCATTTGAATTCAAAATCCTTGGTTTTTTGCCTATAAATACACCCCTCCACTCAAGAAAAAGGGGCCCTGGATTCCTCAATCTTTCTCTTTCCTCTTGCCTTTACATCCCCCTTCCATTTCTAAGCCTTAAGAATGTTGTCCTAAAAGAACATTCTCTAGGCATTTTCCTTCTCAAAAAGCTCCATTTTTCTCCTCACCATCAAAGTTAGTTTTTTATTCACATTGAGACCTTACCTATCAACAACACCCAATAACCACTCACACCCATATTCATCCTTTCTCACCCGATGTTATCCACCCTCATCCATTATCGTCCATTCTCATTCAAGCTCAAGATCAAAGGTAAAAATCAAGTTTCCTTGGACTAGGCCCTGTCCTAGCCCTGATGGGACTTTCTCTATAGTCAGGCTTGACCCCCTTTGGGTTAAAGACTGACTTAAAAACTATTTTCAAAAACTAAAGCAGCCACTGTTTATTAGGCATATTATGTCGCGCGGCATTCTGATGCGTCGCATGACATAGCATACTCGGACGCGCGGTCTTTTATTAGTTATTGTTTAAGCTGTCTAGATCATCGCTATTCTTCATCAGATTTGCTTGTGTTGTTGAGATACTGTCACTAGTACTTTCAGAACAAGACCATATCTACAAGCCATGTTTTGTTTCTGAAACAAAGTTTGTTTGATCTCCTTGAGTGATAGAATGCACCGAAAGTTATTTTATCTCCATGGCTTAAAGAAATGGTGTTGTTCCCAAGATGGGCTAGTAGTTGCAAAATGTTTTGATATTTTTAAGGAACGTCGCACGGGGATGTACAATACATCGGACGTTATTCTAGGTACTGATGACAGTCTGAAGGCTAAGCAGGTAAACAATACGACATATCATAAGACCATGCACGACATTATGGTAAGCCATGCAGTAATGGCTCTAATCTGGACAGTTTGCTGATTAGTTACTTTCATTTCACAACATCATACTCTTATCATTTCTGCACAAACAACACCACATGGACGTTAACGTGATATATCTTCCCATGTCCCTTCCCCCTTATTTGTTTATTAAAGAGTTCCATTTTCTAAAGGATGTACGAAATTTTTTCCCTTTTTAAAAAAAATGTTTAGTAGAGACCGGTTTTGCCGGGCGAGTTGGGTGCTTTTCCAACAAAACTTTCCTTGTTCGTAATGTAGCTCCCGAACCCAAAATCTTAACCGTTTTCGCAAGACCAAAAGCCTATCTTTTCAAAACAAACTCTCGGTTTCTCGGATCATCCATCTCAAAAAATCCGGGTGGCGACTCTTCGAGCGCGCCGGGCGAGGGAGCCCACAGTGGCGACTTTGCTGGGGATGCAATATTATTCGAAACTTTGGATTTTTTTTCAAAGAATTGAATAATTTCGAGAGCCAAGCTTGAAAGATATTTTCAAAGGGGATTTTCAACATCTTTTGAAAAATAAAACTCTTTTATCCTGCACACTTTACACTGCACAAACCTCGCTAGTGTGTTCTGGCAATCTTGTCCGGTTCACCGGTGATAAGCTCTCCTAGGATACCTAGCAACCCTCGACCGTGATAAGCCATCGTACTGCCCGACCATTGTCTTGCAATACACTTGACAATGGAAAGTACACCTTGACTCTAGTCCAGGGAACCCTGCTGAGGCCAAAACCAGCCTTTGCACTTGTACATAACCATAGAACCTTCCCAATTAAGACAGGAACCTGCGGTTAGGATTTTTGTGATATATCCTGTTTACGTGCACCTCTTTTCTGTGTGAACATATCATTCATGCATCATTGCATGCTGCAGGCTAGAGGATTGGGTTCCCTTAGGATTCTTCATCTCCTCCCAGTCAGTCTAGGAGACTCTAAATCCATGGAGTTTGAGATACCTCCGGTGTTTGTCGTGCCCGAACGGCTCCCTTGATCTAGGACTAACCTTAAGTGTGTACATATCTGGATTCCAGCAATCATATTGCTTTGCCTCGGATGGCCAAGGTAAGGAGATTGACTCTGGTTCCGAAGCATTCGGAATTTAACCTGCCTGACAGCACCTACCCGGATCATCAAAAATTTTCTATACAAACACCTTAAGTGAGGTCTAGATCATGGTAGGTCATAGGTTTAGTCTCTAGAAGGCACGCAAAAGGTAGGGCGAGCATCGGAGATTAGTTTTGAGTTGACCCTTTTTGCTTTATTGCCAGCTCTGAAACATTGGTCGCTTGCGAGAAGAAATTGTACCCAATTGGTTTCTTCCGCGCCAAAGACTGGTTCACATAGACACCCTGGAAGGCACTCAGTTATTTAAGGTTCAGGTAGTACAGGAAAGACAATTGTCTGCAGAAACATCACGAGAACCGTTAACAGAAATCCCGCCTGAAAATCCCTTACCAATGGCTGATCAAGGAAATGGGGTAGAGGAGCTCAGGCAAAATTTGGCCGCTTTAGATGCCCAACTCAAGCAGTCCATTGCCAATGTCGATGTAACGCCCCTGAATTTTGGTCAGTAAAAATTTCGTTAAATATTTGAATTTTATTTGAATTACTTATTTTTACTTTCAGTAATCCGTCGTAATTAGATTCTAGTCCTTCGGGGCCAATCGAATTAGATTTCCAACCGACTACTTGGAGGAACCAAGCAACCAAACTCACCAAGTTACTAGATGAACCTTTTGGACCTTTTGAACCTTTGCCTTTACCCATTGGTCCATAGTGGTTAGGGTAATTTTTGTCCATTGGACAATAAGCTTTTCATTATAATATTTGACTAAAAGTACATGTAGTCTTTTCAAAATCTTATTTTAAGTATAAAAGTACTTGTACTTCTTTTATCCATTGGTCTTTAACCGCTAGAGGAATTATTATCCATTGGGTAATAGCCCAAATCTTCCTAACTAAGTACAAGGATCCTATTTTATATTCAAGGGTTGATTTCCCATGTACTTTATGCATTAAAATATTGTGGTGTATCTAAACCCTAGATTTCTAAAGCACTTTATTTATTAAACTAGCACTTGTACTTTATTTTATTTTAATGGGGAGAATCCTAGCCTTTTATTTTATTGGGTTACTTGATACCACACCTATATTTAAATATAGGGCATTTGTTCCCATGCTTTAAAGGACAACTTTGATTATTTTAAATAAAAGTTTCCTTTTAAACTATTGTCCATTGGACAATAAAAGTTAGGGGATTTATTACCCAATGGGTAAAAAGGTTAGTCTTCCATCTAGTACAAAGGATTGAATAAATTAGTCTTTTTCTTAAACCCCATGTGATTAAGTACATTTATTTTATTATTAAAGTACTTAGTAGCCTTAAGGCCTAAGATTCTCCTAAGTACTCTTTTATTATTTTATATTGGGGTTTTGTACCCAATTGGATTAATTTATTGGGGAGTTGATCTTCCTAGAGTACATTAGTACACTAGTTTATTTGTTTAATGGAGCATGTGCCTATTAATCTTTGTCCTTAGGATTTATTAGCTTATATATAGTACCATAAGTACATATGTATACATATATATATGTGCATAAGTGTACTAGCAAGAAAGAGAGAGAGAGAAGCCGTGGGAGAGAGAGAGAGAGGCCGTGGGAGAGAGAGAGAGAGCCGGTTGGAGGGGGAGAGAGAGAGAGTGATGTGTGATGTGTTGTGTAGTTGTACAAGCTACCTAAATAGGCCCAAGTCTATTTTGCCTAAATGATAACCTATTGATGGGCCATTATGACACAATCCTAGCCTTTATTAGCCTAAGATTTTGACTACAAGCTAGACCTAGGTTATAATTACCTAGATTCACCTAGAAAGGCTAAAGATCTTATTTGATTTCATAGCCTTACACCTAAGATTTGGCCTAAGATTGGAGAGAAGGCTATGACTTGATTGAAAGGTTTGATTTGATAACTTAATGGAGCAAATCCATGGGAGATATAGAGAGAGAGAGGGCCGGCCTTGTGAGAGGAGAGGGAGCCAAGAGTTTTGCCTATAAATAGCAAGCCATTCCAAGCATTCAACTCACACCTTTCCAATCTTCAACTTCTCTCTCTAGAATTCCTTTGTTCTTTCTTTGTTCTTCATGTTCTTGAGTTATTCTTGAGTTCTTCAAAGAAACTCATCCAAAGCCGCCACTAAACTGCCACCCGACCACCCTTCGATCCATGAAGTAGAGTAGTGTTAGTCAAGGAGAAGTTTCGAGAGAAACCATTCTCTTTCGAAGCTCCCGAAGGCATACCGTAGGAAGTTACTCCGTCCGACCACCGACTAACCTTCCGTAGCCGACTACCGCCAAGAAGTAAGGTAGGACTTCCTTATCTTCCACCCCAAGTATAAAGTAGGTTATCTTTATTTACTTTCCATCTCAAGTATAACGTATGTTGTTGATCTTGGAGAAAGAATAGTTTTCAAAAAGTTAAAACGTTACTATTTGAATCTAAGTATTTGTATTTTTGATATTTAAGATGGTTAGGAGTATGCATATATGAGTTGCTTGTATTACTTGTGGTGTGATAAAGCATAAGTGATTTCACTCCAAGGGCGTCCGTACATGTGGCGTTATGCTATAAGTGGTGATTGAGCATGATAAGTATTATAGAATTGGATGATCTTGTTGGATTCTTTTTTTTGAGTTTCGATAAATGCTTGTTTATGTGGAAAGTCCTACACCACAGAGTCTATGCATGTAAACGAGACACGAGAACCGAGAAAGTAGAAACATGACACCTAGGGTGTGATTAATGAAAGGAAATGTTTTCCGAGGAAGGAAATGTTTTCCGAGGAAAGAAATATTTTGAAACTACATTATGACCGGTTTTGGTTGCATAATGTGAGTTGTGTGTGTGCGTGTGTAAAAGTAAGATTTGTGAAAAACCCAATGAGAACCCGGAGCGGCGGAACCGAGGGTTTAGTTTTCGAAAACCCTAAATGGGAACCCGGAGCAGCGGAACCATTGTGGGATTACTCGGGAACCCGGAGCGGCGGAACCGAGGGTTTTGAATTGTGGCTTGGTTATCCGCGGTACGGAGTCAATGCTGATGTGTGCCAATGGGAACCCGGTGTGGCGGAACCATTGTGAGGATACTCGGGAAACGAGAACGGCGGAACCGAGGTTGGGTGTGTTCAACAAATGATTTTTTTTGGAAATGTTGATTAGTATGTGAAAATGGAGACACGGTCTACGAGGAGTCGCGTAAGAAAAACTCAGAAAATCTAGGACACCAACGATAGTTGATTAACGAATATGGATGTGTCATTGTTAGCTATGTATACATGCATCATGTGGAAATCGCTGATTGTATAGCCTGTTGTTTGTAAGCTATGGGTTAGCGGGTAAGGATTTTACTATTGAGCTTTCGTAGCTCATGGTGTTACCTTTGGTGACCCTGACATATTATATCGGTGGCGACACTAGTATAATGTGTCAGACTTTGTAGATAATCAAGGTGAGCAGTACACCTTGGAGGCCTTTGGAGCTGAAGAGCTGGCTCAGATGGAGGAGCAGGCGGAGCTGTAGTTAGGAACCCTAGAACCCCTTCATTATATAAATATTGAACTCTTGTGGGAGTTTTGTTGTAATAACGAGCCAAACTCCATTTGGTTTTATCAATGAAATTGTCTTTTTAACGTACCCAAAATTCGGGGCGTTACAGTCGACGCACAACTCAAGGGTTCCGTTACATCCATGAAGAATGACATGATCATGGTAGTGGAAACTATGCAAGAAATTAGTGATAAGCTTCAAACCAAACCTCCTCCACAGTTTGAGTAGCCCAAAGAAGAAGCGCCTGTTACAGATCCCAAGCTGGCCACTCTTGTTGCCAAAATCAGCAAGCTAAAGGAGCCTATTCAAGAAACTAGGAGACTTGGGAAACGAGAGGTCGACATGAACAAGCTGTGCTTATTCCCGAATGCCAAACTACCGGAAAAATTCAAAGGCGTGGACTTTGCGAAGTTTGACAGCACTAGTGATCCAAAGGCGCACCTTCAGGGGTATATTGGCTCTCTCACAATGCGAGGAATCGAAAAGGAAGCTATGGCGCAACTATTCCATGAGTCTTTGTTCGGTCCCATCTTGCAATGGTTTCTTACTCTCGAACCATCCAAGAAAAGGACTTCGGAGGATATTGGGACAGCATTTGTAGCCTAATATGACTTCAATGTCGATCTGAAAATGACCACAAGGGAACTAGAAAGTACTAAGATGGGTGAGAAAGAAAGCTTCGCTGATTTTGTAAAACGTTGGAGAGCCAAGACCGCTTAAATGCAAAACATGCCGGATCTTAAGGATCATATATGAATCAAAACAAAGAACTTGCCAAGCTCCTTTGCCCCATACATGGTTCTTTCCCAAGCCGCCCTAAATTTTGAAACTTTCTATGACTCTAGATTGGCCGTCGAGGAAGTCTTACGGGATGGTACCTTATAGAAAAAGGAAACGGGATCAAAATCCAAAAGAGCATACTCTGGTAACAACAACGTTCTTTTCGGGAATACCAATCAGGCCGAAACCTCATCCGCCAAACCCATAGAAGTTAACCAAATCTCTGAAAAACCAAAATCTCAAAATCGAGCCTTTACCTAATTCAGCACCCCCAGATCTACATTACTTATAAAACTCACAGAAATCGGGGTGTTGAAACCTCTCCAACCACCACAAACCATTCCACCAAACCTAAACCAAAGAGTTTACTGTGAATTCCACCAAATGCCTGGCCATACTACCAACAACTGCATTCGCCTTCGTCAAGAGATCCAAAATCTCATCGACAATAAGGTTATTGACACCCCTCCTCCAGATAAACCAAATACCGTCTCAAACCCTTTACCACAATATAACACCCCTTTTCGTATCAACCAAATCGTCGTAACCCCAGACCAAGCCACCCAAAATTTTAACCCAACCTTCTTCATTGTAACAAATACCGAACCTAAACCGATTGTGGAAATTCCCAAGGAAATTGCTCTTTGCTTTATGTGGGAATGGGAAAATACGTGGGGAGATCTCATTTCTGATTGAGAAGAAGTTGAAGCAGCCAACTTTCAGAGGGATGCTGAACCGCCATTTGAGCCTGGATGGGAAGTTATTGGCAGAATGTTTATGCTGACCCTCTCGATGGACTTTCTCTATACATGATGTTCAAAGGCCAGAACGAGAACTATCAGATCCCGAAAAAAGCTCCTAAATGGTAATAGGACCCAACCCCAGATGAGTATCAGCTTTTAGCCAGAGACGACCCACTGGATATGTTTTCTCTACCTGTAATGTTTGCCGAATAATACCAACCCGAGATGGCAGCCTGCAGTTGGCCAGAACTTGCTCCACTTCTCCCAGACTTCTACCATTTCAATGATTTTGACAGAAATGCTGGCCATACCCCATGGCATTTGAATCCAGGATTCCTAGAGCCTGAGGAAGAGGTAGCCAGTAGTGAGTTTAACCCCATGGATTACATTATGGAAGAAGCTGAATCAGAACCATCGGTCACCTTCCCAGAGGACGTTGATGTCGCCATGATGAACTTGTGGGAAGACGAACCGGGGGCCAAAGCAAGTCCATGGGCCAACTCCGAAGTCGTCAACATAAAAGTAAGAAATGAGGAATGGACTGTGAACAATGCAGTAATGGAAGCCAGAGGATCTTTGGGAAGATCTGGTTATCACCGATCTAGCATCCAGCCTCCAGGATACCACCATTGGAACCAAGCGCAAGGCTCCCATTGACTTATGGAGTGAGGAATTAAAGTACAGCCAGATTAACTATCTGACTAGGAGTGGCCATATCTATCAACCTCCTAACCACCAAACCGGAGAATCCTTTAACCCCGCGGCTCCACCAGCTAAAGAGCCCTCTAACCCTTTTATTACCCTGACCAAAAACACTTTCCAACCTTTTGCTCCATCAGCCAAAGAGCCCTCCCGTCCCGAGAAAAACCCCGAATGAATGATCAAACAACAACTCGAGCAGACTCAAGCTAAAATGTCTGTTTGGGGTGTACTTGTTCACTCCACTCGCCATCGTGAAGGACTCATTCAAGCCCTTTCCCATCTAAAAGTTCCGTCCGCTATAACCCTTGATGAGCTTGTTGCACTCATCTAAACCATACCCATCAAGCATGCCATGACCTTCACTGATCGAGACCTGCCCGTTGAGGGAACTGATCATAACAGACCACTCCATGTCACCCTGAAATGCCGTGATAAATGGGTCCCGATAATCCTAATTGACAATGGGTCAGCAATCAATGTTTGCCCGCTCTGTGTTGCTTATTGCTTGGGATACAAAAATAAGGACTTCTCTTGTAACATTCCGATTTTTGGGAACGTTAAATAAACATTTTATTGATAAAACCAAATGGAGTCTGGCTCTTATTACATCATAATTCTCATAAGAGTACTTTTAATACACAAGGGAGGGTATCTAAGGTTCCTAACTACAGCTCCGCCTGCTCCTCCATCTTTGCCAGCTCTTCTGCTCCAAAAGCCTCCAAGGTGTACAGCTTACTCTGCTCATCTACAAAGTCTGACACATTATACTAGCGTCGCCACCAGTATAATATGTCAGGGTCACCAAAGGTAACACCATGAGCTACGAAAGCTCAACATAACAATCCCATACCCGGTAACCCATGACTTACAAACAATAGGTCATATACAACAGAAAGTAACATTAACATATTCACATTCGCTATTCAAACTATCGTTGGTGTCCATGATTTTTTGAGTTTCTCCTACGCAACTCATTGTAGACCATGTCACCATTTTTCATATACCGATCAACATTTCCAAAATTATTTTTCAACACACCCAACCTCGGTTCCGCCGTTCCGAGTTCCCGAGTATCCTCACAATGGTTCCGCCGCACCGGGTTCCCATTGGCACACAAAACTTGCATTGGCTCCTCTCCGCGGATAACCAAGCCACATTACCAATGAAGCTACCATGTCCGGCCGCATTGGCAATCTTCACAATGGGCTATCAAGTCCGGCCACATTGCGAGTTTTCATTCACACAACGGGCTACCAAGTCCGGCCACGTTGAGGTTTTCACAATCCACACGATGGGCTACCAAGTCCGGCCTCATCGCGGGTTTCCATACACACAATGGGCTACCAAGTCCAGCCACATTGCGGTTTCAAAACACATCTCATCATTATCCACACCCTAGGTGCCATGTTTCTACTTCCTTGATTTCCATGTCTCGTTTTCATGCATAGACTCCGCGGTAGGACGTTCACATACGTACTCATAAATCATTCATTGAAATCTTGAAACTAAACTAGCAAGATCATTCAACTCAATATTACTAATCGTGCTCAAGCATAACGCCACATGTACGGATGCCTTTGGAGTGAAAATCACTTATGATTTATCACACCACAAGTAATACAAGCAATTCATGTAAGCATGCTCATAACCATTTTAAAGATCAAAATACGAATACTTCTAAACAAGCGATAAGTTTCTATCTTTCAAAAATCCATTCTTTCCTCTTTTGTCGAAAGTTCAAAACAACACATGTTTATAAAGAGTAAAGACATTCTACTTTCTAACATACGGTTCTATACGTAGAGTTAGGGGGCAAGGGGTTCTACCTTTCTTCTTGGCTGTAATGGCGACTACGGAAAGTAAGTTGACAATCGGGCGGAGTAACTTCCTACGGTATGCTTCCGGAAGTTTCGAAAGAGAAAGGTTTCTCTCGAAACTAGATCTTGACTAAACTACTTAAAATTTTTTGGATCGAAGGGTGGTTGAGGGGTGGTTTAGTGACGGTCTTGGATGAGTTTCTTGAAGAACACAAGAAGAACTCAAGAACACCAAGAGCAAGGAAGAACAACCCAAGCTTTCTAGAGAGAGAAGTTGAAGAATAGAAGGTGTGAGTTGAATGCTTGGACAAGGGTGCTATTTAGGAAGATTTTTGGTGGAAGAAAGGAGGGGTTGTACAAGATTTGGTGATTAAAATATCATAATAGGACTGTAACAGCCCTGATTTTTGGTCAATAAAAATTTTGTGAAATATTTGAATTTTATTTGAATTACTTTTACTTTCAGTAATCCGTCGTAATTAGATTCTAGTCCTTCGGGGCCAATCGTATTAGATTCCAACCGACTACTTGGAGGAACCGAGCAACCAACTCACCTAGTTACTAGATAAACCTTTTGAACCTCTTGAACCGTTTTGCCTTTACCCATTGGTCAATAGAAGTTAGGGTAATCTTTGCCCATTGGACAATAGGCCTCCTATTAAAAAAAATGTTGGTTAGTACATGGATATAGTATTATTTATGTTTTAAACACATGTGCAAGTACATTTATTTTTTGTTTATTGGGTATTCTCCCACCCCCTATTGTCCATTGGTTATTAACCACTAGGAAAACTATTACCCATTGGGTAATAGCTCTAATCTTCCAACATGGTACAAGGTTTTATTTAAATAATCAAGTATAGATTTCCCATGTGATTTTATGCATGAAAATATTGGGGTATATCTAAACCCTAGATTTCTAAAGTATTTTATTGATTAAACTAGTACTTGTACTTTATTATTATTTTAATAGAGAGAATCCTAGCCTCTTATTTAATTGGGGTACTTGGTACCATATCTATATTTAAATATAGGGCATTTGTACACATGTATCAAAACCCTAGATTTGTTTAGTACAACATATAATTGTTTATTAGAAACATGTGCCTAAATTGGATTTCTTTAATAAGATATTAGATTTTGGGAAATCTAGTAGTTGTACTTCTATATTATTATATGCATATATATATATATATATATATAGTGTACTTGAGAGAGAGAGAGAGGGAGGGAGAGAGAGAGAGAGAGGAAGGAAGACATAGAGAGATTTGGTTGTACCACCTTTGATCACCATGACCTTCTTACATCTTTCAAATCCATGGGTGTATCTTTCTTCCTAGCCAAAAATCTACCTCTCCATTGTACTTCTATATTGTCTAAGACCAAATCTTGTACAATTTATCCTTTCTCTCCATCAAATCTTCCAAAATCTTCCTTAACCAAATCCTTGGTACAAATCTTAGCCATGCAAGCCTAGGGTTAGGCTTTGATCTTCCAAGATTTCATGACAAGTGTCAAATTTTGAGCTATGGAGAGAGGGGGGGGGGGGGGGGGGCAGCCTTGAGAGAGGAGAGAGAGCCAAAGTTTTGGCTATAAATAGAGCCATTCCCATGCCATTTCAACTCACACCTTTCCATTCTTCAACTTCTCTCTCTAGAAATCCTTTGTTCTTGCTTTATTCTTCTTGTTCTTGAGTTCTTCTTGTGTTCTTCAAAAAACTCATCCAAAGCCGCCACTAGACTGCCACCCGACCACCCTCTCGATCCAAAAGTAGTAGTAGTAATAGCCAAGGTCAAGTTTCGAGAGAAACCTTTCTCTTTCGAAGCTACCGAAAGCTCCGATAGGAAGTTACTCCGTCCGACCACCGATTACCGTCCGTAAGCCGTTACTACCGCCTAGAAGAACGGTAAGGAAATCCTTACTTACTTACTTACTTATTCCAAGTAAAACGTATGTTGTTGATCTTTGAGAAAGAACAGTTTTCGAAAGATAAAACGTTACTATTTGAATCGAAGTATTCATATTTTGATATTTCAAGGAGTATGAGCTTGCATACATGATTCGATTGTGTTACTTGTGGTATATTATAGAGTTGGATGATCTTGTTAGAATGTTTCATGCTTACTTTTGTCCTACCACAGAGTCTTTGCATGTAAACGAGACACAAGAACCGAGAAAGTAGAAACATGGCACCTAGGGTGTGATTAATGAAAGGAAATGTTTTCCGAAGAAGGAAATATTTTTGAAACTACATTATGACCAGTTTTGGCGGCAGAATGTGAGATGTGTGTGTGTGTTCCAATGGGAATCCGTAGCAGCCGAACCATTGTGAGGTTGTGTGTGTTCCAATGGGAATCCGGGAAAAGTGGAACCATTGTGAGGTTGTGTGTGTTCCAATGGGAATTCGGGAAAAGCGGAACTATTGTGAGGTTGTGTGTGTTCCAATGGGAATCCGGAAAAGCGGAACCATTGTGAGGTTGTGTGTGTTCCAATGGGTATCCGGATCAACGGAACCATTGTGAGGTTGTGTGCCTTCCCATGGGAACCCAGACCGGCGGAACCATGGTGAGGTATGGCTTGGTTATCCACGGAGAGGAGACAATGCAAGATTTTGTGTGCCAATGGGAACCCGGGACGGCGGAACCATTGTGAGGATACTCGGGAACCCGGAATGGCAGAACCGAGGTTGGGTGTGTTAAAAATGGGTTTTTGAAATAATGAATGGGTTATGAAATGATGAAAATGAGACACAGTTTACGATGAGTCGCGTAGGAGAAACCCAGAAAGTCATGGACACCAATGCTAGGAAGATAGTGAATGTGGATGTGTCATTGTTATTTATTTATGCATGAGTTATGTGACAATCATGAGTTTGTGTGCTATATCTATGAAAAACCTGCTTTATTTTTAAAAGAGAACCATTGCATACTATTTGTTAAACTACTTTTGACCCTTAGAAGGAAGCGCCTTTTACAAAAGGGAAATTGATTCGGTAGACTAAACCTTCCCCTTCCGATTATTACTTGTAGATGGTGAGCTGACGCGGTGGACTAGGACACGATAACATAGAACCCTCTAACGCGAACCCCGACCTAGCCCAAATCATGCAAGCGTTCATAGCTGCCTTGAACACCAACCGCCAAAACCAAAACCACGACGATGGACCCATGACCCGAACCCAAGCGATGAGCGAATTCTGCAAACGCCGACCTCCGACCTTTCACGGAGACACTAACCCCGTCGTAGCTGAGACGTGGCTGATGAGGTCAAGATGATCCTCAGAACCTTCGGAATTACCCAGAATGGAGATCGTGTGGCCTTAGCTACCTACCAGCTGAAGGGAGAAGCCCGATATTGGTGGGATCTTATGGAGGCAACCCATGCCGTAGCCACCATGACCTTTACTGAGTTCGAGACCCTGTTTCTCGACAAGTATTTTCCCACGCCTCTTCGCCTAGCCAAGGAACAAGAGTTCCTGAACTTGAAGCAAGGGACCATGACCGTTACCCAGTACGCGGCCAAATTTGAGGAATTATCCCGTTACGCCCCAACCGCGATAGCAACTGAAGACAAGAAGGCCAAAAGGTTCGAGTGGGGGCTGACTACTGCTCGCAAAGCTGTGGTAGCTCAGGCTTTCACCACCTATGCTGGTGTGGTAAAGTGTGCGCTCCGGCTAGAGAGTGAGGAGGCAGACTTTAAAACCCGCTGGAGGAAGGGGACCGGCAGCACCGGTGGACCAATCTGTACCCAAACCCTCAGCGACAATCGTGGACCCTACTCCACCGAATCCTCTAACCTGTCTCAAGGCAACCAACCCTGGAGAACTACTAACCCTGAAAGTGGCAATCCACAGAGAGGCGGCCAGAACATAGCGACAGTTAGGTGTTACAACTATCAGGCTATGGGTCACATTAGGCGCAACTGCCCGTTAGCCTCAAAAGAGGAGGGATGGGAACCTTTGGAATCAGGAAGCCCAACAACCTGGACAGGCTAGTTTTGTGAAGCAAAACCCTGGAGGTCCATCGCAACAGCAGAATAGGCAGAATAAGGGAAATCAGCCTATGGGAACTCAGCAGAGTGCTGGAGAACGTATCTTTGCGCTGCAGACTGAGGAACAAGAGTAGGATCCCTCTACGATCCAAGGGTACACCACTATAATACTTGCGTACGAGCCTTGTTTGACTCTAGAGCACCATATTCCCTTATATTTACTGCCTGCGTAGCTGCACTAGCACTAGAAACAGGACCCTTAAGTGTGTGTTTAAAGATAACATCGCCGTTTGGGGGGGAGTATAACTGTTAGTCTAGTGTGTAGAGAGTGCGAACTCAAGGTAGCTAACTCGCGATCTTAGAGTGATCGACATGGCGGATATCGACGTAATCCTGGGGATGGACTGGTGATCTGCACGTCGAGCGGTCTTAGACTGCCATCAGAAGTTAGTAACAGCCTATACCCTAGGAAGGACTCGTTTCCTTTTAAGGGGGATAGATAGACGGCGAGTGCGGTGACGAAAAGATCGAAGGGTAGAACCAACTATTTGGATGGCTCGCTAGTCTCCAATTGGAAGAAGCCGATAGAATGGAAGTGGGATTACCACACATCGTTGTGAATACGCCGATGTTTTTCCCTGAAGAACTTCCTGGCTTACCACCCCAGAGAGAAATAGACTTCTCTATAGAACTCCAACCGGGGATGGCACCAATCTCTATGGCGCCATACCAAATGGCCCTGTTGAACTCAAGGAGCTCAAGACCCAATCGAAGGAGCTGATGTACAAAGGATTTACTAGGTCGAGTACGTCACCATGAGAAGCACCGGCATTGTTCGAGAAGAAGAAAGAAGACACGCTTCGACTGTGAAAGGTTGGAAGGTTTATCTTTCCGTGATTGCAAAGGTTCCTTCAGTGCCTTTGCGAATACTGAAAAGTATCGTAGGGCTTACCTGCTGATGTTCGATAGAATACTTACGCTTTACGATTTGGAAGTAATTTTATTCCAGTTGATCCGTTGTTTTGGAAATGGATTTGATATCGTTAAGTGGGAAAGGATCATGCTAAGGAAACATTCGTAGGATACGAGTTCGCATGATGATTTGGTAGAAGTTTTGCATTTGGCGTTTGTATTTATGGTGGAGACCTTACCAAAGGCGTACGACGAGGCAAGCTGTTCGACAGCAGAAGCAACTTCAACCCCATCTCGTTAAACAAGTGATGAGGCTTAATTCGATTGATGGTGACCCACTCCAATTTTTAAGGGGGATAGTCGATGATTCCAAGACCAGTCTAGCGACCTAGTCTAATCTGTAGTCACGCGCCAGTTTCGGGGACGAAATTGTTTTAAGGGGGATAGATTGTAACAGCCCAGATTTTTGGTCAGTAAAAATTTCGTAAAATATATTTGAATTTTATTTGAATTACTTTTACTTTCAGTAATCCGTCGTAATTAGATTCTAGTCCTTCGGGGACAATCGTATTAGATTCCAACCGACTACTTGGAGGAACCGAGCAACCAACTCACCTAGTTACTATAAACCTTTTGAACCTCTTGAACCATTTTGCCTTTATCCATTGGTCAATAGAAGTTAGGGTAATCTTTGCCCATTGGACAATAGGCCTCCTATTAAAAAAAATGTTGGTTAGTACATGGATATCGTATTATATATGTTTTAAACACACGTGCATGTACATTTATTCTTTGTTTATTAGGTATTCTCCCACCCCCTATTGTCCATTGGTTATTAACCACTAGGAAAACTATTACCCATTGGGTAATAGCTCTAATCTTCCAATAAGGTGCAAGGTTTTATTTAAATAATCAAGTATGAATTTCCCATGTGATTTTATGCATTAAAATATTGGGGTATATCTTAACCCTAGATTTCTAAAGTATTTTATTGATTAAACTAGTACTTGTACTTATTATTATTTTAATAGAGAGAATCCTAGCCTCTTATTTAATTGGGGTACTTGGTACCATATCTATATTTAAATATAGGGCATTTGTACACATGTATCAAAACCCTAGATTTGTTTAGTACAACATATAATTGTTTATTAGAAACATGTGCCTAAATTGGATTTCTTTAATAAGATATTAGATTTTGGGAAATCTAGTAGTTGTACTTCTATATTATTATATGCATATTTATATATATAGTGTACTTGAGAGAGAGAGAGAGAGAGAGAGAGAGAGAGAGAGAGTAGCCGAGAGAGAGAGAGAGAGAGAGAGAGAGAGAGAGAGAGAGAGAGAGAGAGAGAAAGAGAGAGAGAGGAAGGAAGAAAGAGAGAGATTTAGTTGTACCACCTTTGATCACCATGACCTTCTTACATCTTTCAAATCCATGGGTGTATCTTTCTTCCTAGCCAAAAATCTACCTCTCCATTGTACTTCTATATTGTTTAAGACCAAATCTTGTACAATTTATCCTTTCTCTCCATCAAATCTTCCAAAATCTTCCATAACCAAATCCTTGGTACAAATCTTAGTCATGCAAGCCTAGGGTTAGGCTTTGATCTTCCAAGATTTCATGACAAGTGTCAAATTTTGAGCTATGGGGGGGGGGGGGGGGGGGGGCGGCCTTGAGAGAGGAGAGAGAGCCAAAGTTTTGGCTATAAATAGAGCCATTCCCATGCCATTTCAACTCACACCTTTCCATTCTTCAACTTCTCTCTCTAGAAATCCTTTGTTCTTGCTTTGTTCTTCTTGTTCTTGAGTTCTTCAAGAAACTCATCCAAAGCCGCCATTAGACCGTCACCCGACCACCCTCTCGATCCAAAAGTAGTAGTAGTAATAGCCAAGGTCAAGTTTCGAGAGAAACCTTTCTCTTTCGAAGCTACCGGAAGCTCCCGTAGGAAGTTACTCCGTCTGACCGCCGATTACCGTCCGTAAGCCGTTACTACCGCCTAGAAGAACGGTAAGGAAATCCTTACTTACTTACTTACTTATTCCAAGTAAAATGTATGTTGTTGATCTTTGAGAAAGAATGGTTTTCGAAAGTTAAAACGTTACTATTTGAATCGAAGTATTCGTATTTTGATATTTCAAGGAGTATGAGCTTGCATACATGAATCGATTGTGTTACTTGTGGTATATTATAGAGTTGGATGATCTTGTTAGAATGTTTCATGCTTACTTTTGTCCTACCACGGAGTCTTTGCATGTAAACGAGACACAAGAACCGAGAAAGTAGAAACATAGCACCTAGGGTGTGATTAATGAAAGGAAATGTTTTTCGAGAAAGGAAATATTTTTGAAACTACATTATGACCAGTTTTGGCGGCATAATGTGAGATGTGTGTGTGTGTTCCAATGGAAATCCGTAGCAGCCGAACCATTGTGAGGTTGTGTGTGTCCCAATGGGAATCCGGGAAAAGCGGAACCATTGTGAGGTTGGGAGGTTGTGTGTGTTCCAATGGGAATCCGGGAAAAGCGGAACCATTGTGAGGTTGTGTGTGTTCCAATGGGAATCCGGAAAAGCGGAACTATCGTGAGGTTGTGTGTGTTCCAATGGAAATCTGGATCAACGGAACCATTGTGAGGTTGTGTGCGTTCCCATGGGAACCCGGACCGGCGGAACCATGGTGAGATATGGCTTGGTTATCCGCGGAGAGGAGCCAATGCAAGAGTTTGTGTGCCAATGGGAACCCGGGACGGCGGAACCATTGTGAGGATACTCGGGAACCCGGAACGGCGGAACAGAGATTGGGTGTGTTAAAAATGGGTTTTTGAAATAATGAATGGGTTATGAAATGAGGAAAATGAGACACAGTTTACGATGAGTCGCGTAGGAGAAACCGAGAAAGTCATGGACACCAACGCTAGGAAGATAGCGAATGTGGATGTGTCATTGTTATTTATTTATGCATGAGTTATGTGACAATCATGAGTTTGTGTGCTATATCTATGACCTGTTGTTTGTAAGTTATGGCTTAGCGGGTATGGGATTGTTCTTTTGAGCTTTTGTAGCTCACGGTGTTACCTTTGGTGACCCTGACATATTATATCGGTGGCGACGCTGGTACAATGTGTCAGACCTTGTAGATGATCAAGATGAACAGTACACTTTTGAGGCTTTTGGAGCTGAGGAGCTGGTTAGGATGGAGGAGCAGGTGGAGTTGTAGTTAGGAACCCTAGAACCCCTTCATTGTATAAATATTGAACTATTGTGGGAGTTTTGTTGTAATAACGAGCCAGACTCCATTTGGTTTTATCAATGAAATTGTCTTTTTAACGTACCCAAAATTAGGGGCGTTACAAGGACATTGGAAGATAGATTTTTGCATAGATTGATAGGATGCAAGAAGATCATGGAAGATCATGGCAAGGACAACCAAATCTCCTACTCTTTTCCTCTCTCTCTCTCTTTCTCTCCCTCTCCCTCCCCTCTCTCGGCCAACTCTCTCTCTCTCTCCTCCCCTTTCTCTCTCTCGGCCCTTCTTTCTCTCTCTCTCTCTCTCTCTCTCTCTCTCTCTCTCTCTCTCTCTCTCTCCCTCCTAGTACAAGTACATATATATATATATATATATATATATATATATATATATATATATACAATAATGAACTTAGAGTACTATGGGATTTTAAAATTAAGATTTTCCTAATAAACAATGCAATTAAACACATGTGTACATATATATATATATATATATATATATAAATAAGTTCAAGTACACAAATATATATATTAGTATGTACTATGCAATCTAAGAAGATTTCCAAATCCAAATAAAAAATTATAAGATCAAAATTCCCTATTAAACTAATCCAATTTAGCACATGTCTCCCATTAAAATAATAACCTAGTGTACCTAGGAAATCTTAGGGCAATATATAAAGTACATACATATATGTATATAAGTATGGCTAAGGGTACAAAGTACTAGATTTCCAAATCCAATATCCAATTAAAGAATTTCAATTAAATAAAAGGCTAGGATTCCCTTACTAAAATAATCATAAAGTACTAGTGCTATAATATTACTAGAAGTACTTAGAATATAGGATTTAGATTTACCCAATATTTTAATGCACAAAATCACATGGGAAATCCAAAACTTGATTTTTTAATAAAAACCATGTACCTTGTTGAAAGATTAGTGCTATTATCCAATGGATAACAATTCCCCTAGTAGTTATTATCCAATGGGTAATAGTGTCCCTAGCGGTTAATAACCAAGAATAATAGGATGGGATGATATCTAATAAAAAATGCATATTTGTCCTTTGCACATGCGAATATACACCAATATATTACTATATTTTTGTACTAATCAAATTATTCTAATGAAAGGCCTATTGTCCAATGGACAAAGATTACCCTAACGTTTATTGACCAATGGGTAAAGGTTAAAGGTCCAAAGGGTTCCACTAGGGTTCAAAAAGCTCATCTAGGATTAGGAGAAAGTAACTAGATGAATTGGTAGTTAGGTCCCTCTAACTAATTGGTTAGGATCTAGCTATACTTGCCAAGTAGAATCTCTAGCTAAGAAATATAATTTTAAAAGGCTAAAATTCTAATTATGACGGATTTTTAGGAATTAAAAGGGATTTCAAAAGCAATCCAAGTAATTAAAAATAAAAAATTCAAATTTTTAACGAAATTTTTACTTACTAAAAATCAGGGTTGTTACATCTCTCCATCAGAAGTCAAAGTCCGAGCATATAATAACACCCGTGGAGATGTAGTCGAGACCCTTATGCTTCCTATGACCTTCGGATCCAACCAAACTGAGGTGGAATTTCATGTAGTAAGCATCTCTGCTTCCTTTAACTTGCTATTATGAAGGCCTTGGCTACATCGACCAGATATCATGGTTGTGCCCTCCACTCTCCTTCAGAAAATTCGTTTGGGACTTGAGAAAGGTATGTTTACCATTCATAGAGACTTGGAGTTCGTGCGCCTACTGAAAATAATGCCCCGCTCTTGGAAATTCAGCATGGGGAGGAAGACATTGCTCTGGGAGGCTTCTCGCTGGATACTCCTAATTCTGTCTTCTCGGTCAGGATCGATAATGACTTTGTCATCAGCAATGTCACCATAAAGATAATGAAAAAGATGTCTTACATGCCTGGTCTGGGACTAGGAAAGAACTTACAAGGACCATCGAAGTTTGAAGTCAGAGGAACTCTGATACGCACAACCGGTCTTGGCTACTTACCTTTAGGCGACGTTAAGGTGAAAAAGGGAGACAAACTAGAAGACAATTTTGTTCAAGAGAAAGCAAAGAAAGTCTATTAGGGGCAGCTAGAACCATTTTAGAATAAGGAAACCAATACTTTGTTGCTAGGGTTTGAGATATTTGCCAATGATGTCTGGCCAGAGAGCGAGAAAGAATTTTAGGCTGCAAAAGAACTGGGGAAGCAAACCGATTGGATTGAGGTCTTTAACATGGGGAGTCTAACGATCCTGTTCAAAAAGGACTAACCAATGGGTACAGTCATGGAAGCTAAAGTGCTGGTACTGGGACAGGAGGTCCTCGAAGACCCAACTTCGCTCATCGTGGACGCCGCTAGAGATTACAAGAATTGGACTTTCTTACCGAGTGCAACATGTCATGGGTCTGATTCTGAGTTCAAGTCCGAGTCATCCAAGTCCTCTAAGTCCTCTAAGTCTGTTGAGTCCGAGTTGGTGCCTTTTGGCCCAACTCCTCATTATCTGTATTTTGAATTTGAGTCTACCCGCATGTATGGTGCCCCCGAGGCCTTTGTTGATGATGAAATAAATGAACCTGATTCCGCTTACTTCCTTGATTTTAAAATAAATTGTGTCGACCCTGATGATGAAGAGATCGATTTCGATGGGCACATCCCTAAAGAAATCTGATCCCTAGTCGAAAGGGAAGACAAGAGACACGCTCAACCTCTAAAGGAAGAAGTTGTTTTAATAAATTTAAGAGATGAAGGGAATCCCCGGATGATTAAGATCGGTTCCGCCCTGTCCGCAAAGGAGCGTCAAGCTCTCATAAGTTTGAGAATTCAAGATATTTTCGCGTGGTCGCATGCTGATATGTCCGGAATCGATCCCGAAATCATCGAACACCGGATCCCCCTTCATCCTGATGCAAAACCTGTAAAACAAAAATTGAGGCGTATGAGACCTGATTGGGTGCTTAAGATAAAAGAAGAAATCACTAAACAGATCAATGCAGGATTTCTAATAGTAACGGAATACCCTCAGTGGGTCGCAAACATCGTTCCTGTCCCTAAAAAGGATGGTAGAATTAGGGTCTGCATTGATTTCAGGGACCTAAACAAAGCAAGCCCGAAGGATTACTTCCCGCTACCGCACATTGATGTACTGGTTGACAACACCGCTGGGCATGCTTTGCTTTCTTTCATGGATGATTTTTTGGGATATAACCAAATCCTCATGGCCCCAGAGGATCGGGAAAAAACCACAGTTATCACTGAATGGGGAATTTATTGTTACCAGGTGATGTCTTTCGGGCTAAAGAATGCAGGATCTACTTGTCAGCGAGCTACTACGACCTTGTTACACGACATGATCCACAAGGAAGTAGAGGTTTGCATTGATGACATGATTGTCAAGGCAAAAGAGCGAGAAGGACACTTACCTGTCAAGGTGAAAGAGCGAGAAGGACACTTACCTGCACTCAGGAAGTTCTTTGAGAGAATCAGAAAGTACAGGATGCGCCTTAACCCAGCCAAATGCACATTCGGGGACTGTAGACACCCCAATCTGGACCTCAGAAGTTCTTTGAATGTCCCGATGATGAAATAAAGGAAACAATACCTTTGAGAGCTTGGGTAAAGGACTCCTTCAGGCCCAAAAGCCCAACCGAAAGCCTAGACCAAAAAAAAAAAAAAAAAAGACCTGGATTGGACTTAGAATACTATGCAGAATACTTCTACACCGCACGGCGTAGTAAAAATTATTACGCCGTATAAGGTCATAAGGTTAACCGCACGGCATTTCAGGTAAAGTTTCGGCTCGCTCAAAAAGCTGTCGGGCATGCTCACTTGAGCAATAGCTACAAAAATGACCAAGTTGAAAAAGCACTTCTAGCCCGCCTAGAAAATATCTCTCCCATTTTGAATTCAAAATCCTTGACTATTGCCTATAAATACACCCCTCCACTAAAAAGAAAGGGGTCTGGGTCCCAAGTCTTGAATCCCTAATCTCTTTCTCTATCATTTTGACCACACACCCACTCTTTTCATTCCTAAGCCTTGAGAATGTTGCTCTAAAGACATTCTCTAGGTACTTTCTTTCTCAAAATGCTCCATTTTTCTCCTCACCATCAAAGTTAGTCTTTTACTCACTTTGAGATCTCATATACCAAAACACCTAACAACCACTCACATCCACATTCATCTTTTCTCACCCGATCTTGTCCCTGTTCATCCATCATCATCTGTCCTTGTTCAAGCTCAATATCAAAGGTAAATACCAAGTTTGTAACAACTCCGATTTTTCGTGCAATAAAAATCTCGTTGTTATTGAAATTTCTTAATTTCTCGTTGATGTTCTTATTTGATTTTCTTGTGGTTTGTATTTAAGCAATCGATCGCCTTATCATCGTAATTCTCGACTAGAAACCCTAATCGCACTTTGGACCCTCGAGAATCGTTTCTCGACTATTTAGTCCGACCTAGCAAGCCTAGTTAGCTTCTAACCGGCTCGATGGAGTAACCAAACTAGAAAGTCACCTAGTTACGTTTCCCTAACCGAAGATGGACCATTTTGCCCATGTTGAACCTTTTGAACCTTTTGAACCCTAGACTAGTAATTGTTTAATTATTTTCTTTTATTATTTTGGTTTTATTCTTTATCCATTGGACGATAGATGTTAGGGGAATTATTATCCATTGGATAATAGAAACCCATTTCTTTATATTAAAAGGATTTTTGAAAGATTTGAACAAGTACTTTGATCTTTTAAAGAAATGACATTTGAAAAGTACTTTTGATTATTTTTTCTAATAAAAGTACCCAAGTAACCTTGGACCATTGGATAATAACCATTAGGGTAATCTTTACCCATTGGACAAAAGCCTTTTCTTTATTTAATTGGTTAAGTACATATATATATAAACACATGGGATTTTACAAAAGGACAAGTAGTCTTTCCAAAAACTTATTTTAGTATATAAAGTACCCGTACCTTATTATCCATTGGATAATAACCATTAGGGATTCTATTAACCATTGGGTAATAGGCTCATCTTTCAACCAAAGTACTTAACCCATTAAACTAATGTTTGTTAAGATTCCCGGGAGTACAAAAGTACATTATTATATTAATTAAAGTACGGTACTTTTTGTATTGGTTTAAAGAGTGAATCTTGACCCTTAAAGACTAAATTACCCTTTTTTACAAAAGTACCTATTATTTATTTGTATTCTTTCATGTTAGTACATACATATATATACATATATAGTTAGTACATGAGAGAGAGAGAGGGAGAGAGAGGAGAGAGAGGCCGAGAGAGAGGAGAGGAGAGAGAGGCCGAGAGAGAGAGAGAGAGAGAGGGAGAGAGAGAGGAGGAAAGAGGAAGGAAGAAGAAGATGGATTTGATGTGTGACATTAGTCTTTCAAAGTACTTCAAATCTTTGGTGATTCCTTTCCTAGCCAAATCTTAACCCCATTAACCTCCTTTGTACCAATTTCATTTGTTTAAACCAAGAATCTTGTACCCATGTCTCCTCCATGGCAACAAATCTTCCAAGAATCCCATCCAAGGACCAAAGTAGCCATGCAAGCCTACCATTTAGCCATTGATCTTCCAACCAAGCCTTAACTTCACCCATCAAGCTTTCAATCAAGCTTGACAAGTGAAAGAAATCAAATTTGTAGAGAGAGAGAGAGAGATTCGGTTGAGAGAGGGAGAGGAGAAGCCCTTGCCTATAAATAGAAGCTCATTCCAAGCTTAAACTCACACCTTCTCACTTTGCTCCAACTTCTCTCTAGAATTTCTTAGTGTTCTTGCTTCCAAAGTTCTTCTTTTCTTGTGTTCTTGAGTGTTCTTGAAAGAAACCACCAAACCACCTCCCAAAACCACCGTTAGATCTTTTAAAGTAGCTTAGTTAGTTAGAAAGTTGTTTCTAGGAAGAGAAAAGATCAACTCTCTTCCTTTCGAAGCAAACCGACGCCGTTACGCCGCCGAAATCCAAAACCGACGACCGAATCTTCTTAGCCAACTACTACCGCCAAGAAGCAAGGTAGGATTTCCTTAACTTCCATCCCGGTAGTAACTTCTTATCTCTATCCCTAAGTATAAGTAGTTTTGTATCATAACTCAAAAATAAGTTCATTTGAAACTAACTTTGTTCATTAAAGCTTATGTAGATAAGGTTATCTTTGTTTAAAAATGAGTGGGATGAATGATGTTGTTGTTGTGATTCAAACATGTTATGTGGTCAAGAGTTGGATAATATTGTTGTATTCATCTTAATTTTATCAATGCTCGTTATGTGGAAAGTCCTACACCACGGAGTCTATGTATGTAACGTGACACGAAAACCAAGAGAATAGAGACATGGCACCTAGGGTGTGTTAACGAAGATAAAAATGTGTATCCGAGGGAGGAAATATTTTGAAACTACATAATGACCGGTTTTGGGTGCATTATGTGAGTTGTGTGCGTGTATGCCAATGGGAACCCGGCGCGGCGGAACCATTGTGAGGATACTCGGGAACCCGGCGCGGCGGAACCGAGGTTGGGTGTGTGCTTGGTTATCCGCGGTACGGAGCCAATGCGGTTGTGTGCCAATGGGAACCCGGCGCGGCGGAACCATTGTGAGGATACTCGGGAAACCGGCGCGGCGGAACCGAGGTTGGGTGAGTTAAAAAGGAGTTTTTGGGTAAAAAGGAAAGTGAAGTAAAAACACGGTCTACGACAAGTCCAAGTAATGAACACAACGTTAGTCAAGTAAGGATTGTAGAATCGAATATTTGTATGGACTATATGCATGATTTAAGTGGAATTGTTGTTATTATGTTCTTCGTTCATAAGTTAATGGTTAGAGGGTTTGGATAGTTCTATTGAGCTTTTTGGCTCACAGTGTTGCCTTTTTGGTGACCCTGGCATATTATACCGGTGGCGACGCGGGTATAATATGTCAGATCTCATAGATGAGCAGGGCGAGCTTTACACCTTGGAAGCCTTCGGAGCCGAGGAGCTAGCTGTGATGGAAGAACAAGCGGAGCTGTAGATTAAGAGCCTTAGTTTCCTTCCGTTTGTAATAAAAGTACTCCTTTTCATGTTTTTGTTGTAATAAAAGAGCCAGACTCAGTTTTTATTTCAATAAAAATGTTTTATTTAACGTACCCAAATTTCGGGGCGTTACAACTTGGTATCAAAGCTTTAGGTTCAAAACCTCGGCCATGGGTAGAATGGGTAGAACCACACAATAAGTGGACCGTTGCACAAACGTAAATTGAATTTAAGTTTACCGTCCCAAATTGGGTGGAATTCTGTCAAAACAATCTTCAGATTGAAGCAAGGCACGGAAATTGGCAGTACGGCCGAGCTGGGAATTCCCGAACAATTGGATGATGACTTAAATCAAATATCGAATGTGGAATGTAGAAACCTAAAAAGTTTTCTCTAAGTTTTACTAAAACTTCTTTTCAAAAATTTGACTGATAGAAATTTTTCCTTGTAGATGAATCACTTGAGTGCATACCAAATCAACCTGCTAGCCGAAGCACACCATCTCGCGAGTACCCTAAGGTTGATGACAAACCAGCTGATAGAAGATCCTTACTTTCCTTATGCCTTTCCTTACACCAATGACTACTACCGAGAACATGGCTCGATCATACTTCCCGAGGGAGGAGGTGATGTCGAAGCAGCACCAGTTCTAGTCCAAATAGCACCTCCCAACGACGTAGAATTCCTAATTGAGGGAAATGGAGAGGACAATGCGGGAGCTGCCCTCGCCCAGATTCCGATGATCCCACCCATCAACATGATTGCTGGAGAACCGGAAGAGGACCCCGAGGAAGATCCGGAAGAACCGGAAGAGGACCCCGAAGAATTCAGCGACGAAGAAGATTGGGAGCAAGCGATGAACGGACCCGATCTCGATGCACCGACCGATGACGAAGATTGGGAATCCGATGAGGAGGCAGAAGCATTCCTAGGAGCGGAACCCGAAGTCATGGATATAGCCACTGACTCCGGAGACGTGCCACCACCACCTTTTGAGACTGACATAGGCGCTTATCGGATGGAGTTTCC
The DNA here is from genome assembly GCF_030253575.1 of Rhododendron vialii. Lineage (NCBI taxonomy): Eukaryota > Viridiplantae > Streptophyta > Magnoliopsida > Ericales > Ericaceae > Rhododendron > Rhododendron vialii. Next base: position 32,351,513 of record NC_080558.1, read on the forward strand.
TAGTATTTTCTAGAGTAATTAAGGAAGCTTAAGAAGTAGTGGGACTTTTTCTTTCTATGTAATCAGTTCTAGTAGGAAGTTGTGACTAGCAAAGCCTTCTATGTTGTACCTGTTTATTATGAAATAAGAGACTTGTGCTTCTATTAGACTTGATCACTGTTTATGTTTAAATTGTATGCATGCGATTGCATTCCACCATCTTAAGTCTAATATATAACTTCCTTATTGTAGATATGGATTGCCGTACCCTTATCACCGTAGCAGACCTGCTGTACTACAAGACCTTGATATCACCTGAGAGCCCTATTCCCATCCCACACTTGGGAGTTCGTGACCCCGAGACCGGTGAACAGCTATACGAGATAGTTGTAATGACACCCTACACCAGCAAGGATCAGTACTTGGCGCTCGATCCTCAGGACTCACCACTGAGGGAACTTGCGGAGAAGATTCACCGCGAGGGAGAACGTTGGCTCGAGATCCGGGAGAAGGAGTGGATGGAGCAGCTGAGAGAGTCATTCGGACTCATTCCACCTCGTCAGTAGAGTAGTAGTGTTAGAATAAGGTTTTGATAGTTTGAGTTGCCCTTGAAGCGCTAAAGCTAGAAGAACCATGTAGTAGGATCGTCTCACTTTGTAGTAGGAATCTCATTTTCGGTCTACTTGTTTTATAGTAGAACTCTATGCTTATGATTGTAATTTCTTGCTTATCAATAAAAAGCTTGCTTTTTACTATTGCATGTTATATGATAAGATTGCGTGTACCAAAGAAAATGTTTTAAGTAGACTAAACCGCCCCCGTACAATTTTTACTCATAGATGGTGAACCGACGCAGCGGACTAGGATACGAGAACGGAGAATCCTCGAACACTAACACCGACCTAGCTCAAGTCATGCGAGCACTCGTAACCGCCCTGAACGCTAACCGCCATAACCAAAACCACGATGATGGACCAATGACCCGCACCCGGGCGATGAATGAATTCTGCAAGCGTCGACCCCCGACCTTCAATGGAGATCCTAACCCTACCGTGGCGGAAGCCTGGCTGAAAGAAACCAAGGTGATCCTAGACACCTTGGAGATCACCCGGAACGGAGACCGTGTGGCCTTAGCCACTTACCAGCTGAAGGGAGAAGCTCGTTACTGGTGGGAGTTGATGGAAGCCACCCATGCCATAGCCACCATGACATTTGCCGAGTTTGAAACCCTTTTCCTCGACAAATACTTCCCTACACCCCTTCGCCTAGCCAAGGAGCAGGAATTCATGAACCTGAAACAAGGGACAATGACCGTGACCCAGTACGCGGCCAAGTTTGAAGAGCTGTCCCGTTACGCCCCAACCGCTGTGGCAACAGAAGGCAGCAAGGCAAGGAGATTCGAGTGGGGGCTGACTACTGCTCGAAGGGCCGTAGTGGCACAAGCCTTTACCACCTATAATGGTGTGGTTCAGTGTGCCCTCCGCCTGGAAAGCGAGGAGGCTGACTTCAAGACTCGATGGAGGAAGGCAACGGGCAACACTGGCGGGCCAATCCGCACCCAGCCACCCAACAACAACCGTGGACCTTACCCGACCAAGCCATTCACCTCAGCTCAAAGCAACCAACCCTGGAGGACTGTTGCATCCGGGCATAGTGAACAACAGAGGGGCAGCCAGAACAAGGCATTTGTGCAATGCTTCAACTGCCAGGCCATGGGCCACTACAAGCGTGATTGCCCCCAGCTTCAGAGGGAGAGGAATGGGAGCTTTGGGAACCAGAAAACTCAACAGCTCGGGCAGGCCAGCTTTGTGAAGCAAAACCCTGGAGGCCCACCGCAGCAGCAGAACGGGTAGAACAAGGGAAAGCAGCCCATTGGAACCCAGCAAGGCACTGGAGGGCGTATCTTTGCCCTGCAGACCGAGGAGCAGGAGCAGGACTCCTCTGTGATCCAAGGTACACTACTATTGTATAGCACCTGTGTACAAGCTTTATTCGATTCTGGAGCATCGCATTCGTTTATATCTACTACTTGCGTAACTGCCCTAGCACTAGAAACGGAACCCCTGAGCAAAAGTACTAAAGTAGTATCACCAACGGGGGGGAGCATAACTGTTAATCTAGTGTGTAGAGGGTGCGAGTTAGAAGTAGCCAACCTACGCCTGACCTGCGACCTCAGAGTGATCGACATGGTGGATTTCGACGTGATACTAGGCATGGACTGGCTATCGGCTCACCGAGCAGTCGTAGACTGTCATCAGAAGACAGTGACGGCCTACACCCCTGAGGGAACTCGTTTTCGTTTTAAGGGGGATAGAGAAGCAGCGAGTTTGACAACGAAGAGATCTAGGTGGCAGAATCAACTATTTGGATGGCTAGCTAGTCTCCAAATGGAAGAAACTGACCAAATGGAGTTAGGATTACCTCACATCGTGTGCGAATACGCCGATGTTTTCCCTGAGGAACTTCCTGGCTTACCACCTCCTAGAGAGATAGACTTCTCTATAGAACTTCAACCAGGAACGGCCCCAATCTCGATGGCGCCATACCGAATGGCCCCGGCCGAACTAAAAGAGCTCAAGACCCAGTTGCAAGAACTGTTGGACAAGGGATTTATCAGGCCGAGTACTTCACCATGGGGAGCGCCTGCTCTGTTCGTGAAGAAGAAAGAAGGGACGCTGCGATTGTGTATCGACTATAGGAAGTTGAATCAAGTCACAATCAAGAATCGATATCCGTTGCCTAGGATCGATGACCTTTTTGATCAATTAAGGGGAGCAACCTGCTTCTCTAAAATCGATCTCCGATCAGGCTATCATCAACTACGGATTCGAGACGAGGATATTGCCAAGACGGCTTTTCGTACCAGATACGGCCACTACGAGTTTGTAGTAATGCCATTTGGGCTGACCAATGCTCCGGCAGTATTCATGTGTCTCATGAACAAGATCTTTCAACCCTACTTAGACAAGTTTGTAGTGGTGTTCATTGATGATATATTGATATACTCTGCCAACAAAGAAGAGCACGAAGAGCACCTTCGGATAGCACTACAAGTACTCCGAGATAACCAACTCTACGCCAAGGCAAGTAAATGCGAGTTTTGGCTAGAAGTGGTTAAGTTCTTAGGACATGTAGTATCCAAGGAAGGGATTGCAGTGGACGAAGGAAAGGTCGAAGCAGTGCTGAACTGGAAACAGCCGACCTCAGTGTTCGAAATCAGGAGTTTCCTAGGATTGGCGGGTTATTACCGAAGATTCATCCCGGACTTCTCAACCTTGGCCAAGCCAATGACCAAGTTAACTCAGAAAGGAGTGAAGCTGGATTGGAATGAAGCATGTGAGAAATCTTTCCAAGAATTGAAGAAAAGACTGACCAACGCACCAGTACTTATCGTCCCTGAGCGAGGAGTAGATTATACCGTTTATTGTGACGCTTCAAGAGATGGTTTAGGATGCGTGCTGATGCAGAATGGGAAGGTCGTAGCCTACGGATCTCGACAACTTCGACCTCACGAGAAGAATTATCCTACCCATGACCTAGAATTGGCCGCAGTAGTGTTCGCCCTTAAATCTTGGCGATACTACCTGTGGGGAGAACAATTCGAAGTTTTCACCGACCACAAGAGTCTCAAGTATCTTTTCACTCAGAAGGAGTTGAACTTGAGGCAGCGCCGATGGATGGAATACTTGGAGGACTACAAGTTTACGCTCCAGTATCACCCTGGCAAGGCCAACGTGGTAGCTGACGCTCTGAGTTGAAAGGACAGAGCACAGAAAGTCAAGACTGCCATCAAAGAATGGGAGATGGTGGACACCCTGAACGAGTTCAACCTGCGACCATCATCAGAGAGCGAAAACGCACGACTGTACGCTCTAGTTGCGGAGCTGGCACTCCATCAGGAAATTTTGCTAGCCCAAACCTTCGAGCAGAATTGTGAGTTCGTCCGACATCGAATCCGAGAAGGAAAGGCGGTGCCAGGATGGACTATCGAGGAGAATAACAGCCTGAGATTCAAAGGGAAGGTATTCGTGCCTAATGTTGGAACCCTTCGAGAAGATGTACTCCGAGAAACTCACCATTCGAACTTCGCAGTTCACCCCGGCGGTACAAAGATGTATCATGACTTGCGGAGAACGTACTGGTGGGAAGGAATGAAGAAAGATGTAGCACGGTTTGTGTCTACCTGTTTGGTGTGTCAACAAGTCAAGGCTGAGCATCAGAAACCTGGAGGAGATCTTCAACCCTTACTAATACCGACCTGGAAGTGGGAGCACATCTCGATGGATTTCGTGACGGGACTGCCAAAATCTGCCAAGACCAACACAGCCATCTGGGTGATCGTAGATCGACTCACCAAGTCTGCACACTTTCTGCCTGTCAAAATGACAGAAAACGTGGAGCAACTAAGCATGTTGTACATTCGAGAAATCGTACGCCTCCATGGAGTACCAATCTCGATAGTCTCCGACAGGGACCCACGTTTTGTATCACACTTTTGGAAAGGATTGCAAAAAGCATTGGGAACAAACGTAAGGCTTAGCACGGCCTTTCACCCCCAAACCGACGGACAAACGGAGAGGACTATTCAGACCTTGGAAGATATGCTGAGAGCCTGCGCCTTGGATTTCTCTGGAAACTGGGAGCAGCATTTACCGTTGGTGGAGTTCGCCTACAACAACAGCTATCAAGCAAGCATTGGGATGGCACCATACGAAGCTCTATATGGTCGACCATGCCGATCTCCAGTCTGCTGGACCGACGCTGGGGAAACAGGATTGATTGGGCCTGACATAGTACGAGATACCACGGAAAAAGTCAAGACTATCAGACAGAGGATCCAGACCGCTCAAAGCCGACAGAAGAGTTATGCGGATAAGAGGAGCCGACCATTGACTTTCGCTGTGGGAGATCATGTGTTCCTGAAAATCAGACCAAGGAAAGGAGTCATCAGATTTGGGAAGAAGGGGAAGTTGTCTCCGCGCTTCATCGGACCATTTGACATTGTGGAGAAAATCGGGAAGGTTGCATACCGCCTCGCACTACCACCCCAGCTGGACCGAGTGCATAACGTGTTTCACGTTTCCATGCTTCGCAAGTATCTAGCATTACCCACCCATGTTCTCAACTGGGAAGATATCACCGTCGAGGAAGATGCGACATACGAAGAGGAACCGATAGAAATTCAAGACCGAAGCGAGAAGACTATCCGAAACAAGACCATTAAGTTGGTACGAGTTTTGTGGAAGCACCGAGGAGCTGGAGAAACCACATGGGAGAGGGAAGAAACCATGAAGATGAAATACCCTCATTTATTCGAATCCTAGCGTACACCTAATTTCGAGGACGAAATTGTTTAAGGGGGATAGGTTGTAACAACTCCGATTTTTCGTGCAATAAAACTCTCGTTGTTATTGAAATTTCTTAATTTCTCATTGATGTTCTTATTTGATTTTCTTGTGGTTTGTATTTAAGCAATCGATCGCCTTATCATCGTAATTCTCGACTAGAAACCCTAATCGCACTTTGGACCCTCGAGAATCGTTTCTCGACTATTTAGTCCGACCTAGCAAGCCTAGTTAGCTTCTAACCGGCTCGATGGAGTAACCAAACTAGAAAGTCACCTAGTTACGTTTCCCTAACCGAAGATGGACCATTTTGCCCATGTTGAACCTTTTGAACCTTTTGACCCCTAGACTAGTAATTGTTTAATTATTTTCTTTTATTATTTTGGTTTTATTCTTTATCCATTGGACGATAGATGTTAGGGGAATTATTATCCATTGGATAATAGAAACCCATTTCTTTATATTAAAAGGATTTTTGAAAGATTTGAACAAGTACTTTGATCTTTTAAAGAAATGACATTTGAAAAGTACTTTTGATTATTTTTTCTAATAAAAGTACCCAAGTAACCTTGGACCATTGGATAATAACCATTAGGGTAATCTTTACCCATTGGACAAAAGCCTTTTCTTTATTTAATTGGTTAAGTACATATATATATAAACACATGGGATTTTACAAAAGGACATGTAGTCTTTCCAAAAACTTATTTTAGTATATAAAGTACCCGTACCTTATTATCCATTGGATAATAACCATTAGGGATTCTATTAACCATTGGGTAATAGGCTCATCTTTCAACCAAAGTACTTAACCCATTAAACTAATGTTTGTTAAGATTCCCGGGAGTACAAAAGTACATTATTATATTAATTAAAGTACGGTACTTTTTGTATTGGTTTAAAGAGTGAATCTTGACCCTTAAAGACTAAATTACCCTTTTTTACAAAAGTACCTATTATTTATTTGTATTCTTTCATGTTAGTACATACATATATATACATATATAGTTAGTACATGAGAGAGAGAGAGGGAGAGAGAGGAGAGAGAGGCCGAGAGAGAGAGAGAGAGAGAGGGAGAGAGAGAGGAGGAAAGAGGAAGGAAGAAGAAGATGGATTTGATGTGTGACATTAGTCTTTCAAAGTACTTCAAATCTTTGGTGATTCCTTTCCTAGCCAAATCTTAACCCCATTAACCTCCTTTGTACCAATTTCATTTGTTTAAACCAAGAATCTTGTACCCATGTCTCCTCCATGGCAACAAATCTTCCAAGAATCCCATCCAAGGACCAAAGTAGCCATGCAAGCCTACCATTTAGCCATTGATCTTCCAACCAAGCCTTAACTTCACCCATCAAGCTTTCAATCAAGCTTGACAAGTGAAAGAAATCAAATTTGTAGAGAGAGAGAGAGAGATTCGGTTGAGAGAGGGAGAGGAGAAGCCCTTGCCTATAAATAGAAGCTCATTCCAAGCTTAAACTCACACCTTCTCACTTTGCTCCAACTTCTCTCTAGAATTTCTTAGTGTTCTTGCTTCCAAAGTTCTTCTTTTCTTGTGTTCTTGAGTGTTCTTGAAAGAAACCACCAAACCACCTCCCAAAACCACCGTTAGATCTTTTAAAGTAGCTTAGTTAGTTAGAAAGTTGTTTCTAGGAAGAGAAAAGATCAACTCTCTTCCTTTCGAAGCAAACCGACGCCGTTACGCCGCCGAAATCCAAAACCGACGACCGAATCTTCTTAGCCAACTACTACCGCCAAGAAGCAAGGTAGGATTTCCTTAACTTCCATCCCGGTAGTAACTTCTTATCTCTATCCCTAAGTATAAGTAGTTTTGTATCATAACTCAAAAATAAGTTCATTTGAAACTAACTTTGTTCATTAAAGCTTATGTAGATAAGGTTATCTTTGTTTAAAAATGAGTGGGATGAATGATGTTGTTGTTGTGATTCAAACATGTTATGTGGTCAAGAGTTGGATAATATTGTTGTATTCATCTTAATTTTATCAATGCTCGTTATGTGGAAAGTCCTACACCACGGAGTCTATGTATGTAACGTGACACGAAAACCAAGAGAATAGAGACATGGCACCTAGGGTGTGTTAACGAAGATAAAAATGTGTATCCGAGGGAGGAAATATTTTGAAACTACATAATGACCGGTTTTGGGTGCATTATGTGAGTTGTGTGCGTGTATGCCAATGGGAACCCGGCGCGGCGGAACCATTGTGAGGATACTCGGGAACCCGGCGCGGCGGAACCGAGGTTGGGTGTGTGCTTGGTTATCCGCGGTACGGAGCCAATGCGGTTGTGTGCCAATGGGAACCCGGCGCGGCGGAACCATTGTGAGGATACTCGGGAAACCGGCGCGGCGGAACCGAGGTTGGGTGAGTTAAAAAGGAGTTTTTGGGTAAAAAGGAAAGTGAAGTAAAAACACGGTCTACGACAAGTCCAAGTAATGAACACAACGTTAGTCAAGTAAGGATTGTAGAATCGAATATTTGTATGGACTATATGCATGATTTAAGTGGAATTGTTGTTATTATGTTCTTCGTTCATAAGTTAAGGGTTAGAGGGTTTGGATAGTTCTATTGAGCTTTTTGGCTCACAGTGTTGCCTTTTTGGTTACCCTGGCATATTATACCGGTGGCGACGCGGGTATAATATGTCAGATCTCATAGATGAGCAGGGCGAGCTTTACACCTTGGAAGCCTTCGGAGCCGAGGAGCTAGCTGTGATGGAAGAACAAGCGGAGCTGTAGATTAGGAGCCTTAGTTTCCTTCCGTTTGTAATAAAAGTACTCCTTTTCATGTTTTTGTTGTAATAAAAGAGCCAGACTCAGTTTTTATTTCAATAAAAATGTTTTATTTAACGTACCCAAATTTCGGGGCGTTACAAAGTTTCCTTGGGCTAGACTCTGCCCTACCCCTGAGGGAACTTTTCTGTAGTCAAGCTTGACCCCTTTTGGTTAAATACTAACTTAAAACCATTTTCAAAAACAAAAATAGTGACTATGCTGGATACACCACGCCGTGCGGCGTTCTGATGTGTTGCACAGCGTAGTATGTTCAGGCGCGCGGTCTTTCTTTAGTTTCCATTTATTCGATTAAGCTGTCTGGATCATGGCTATTCTTCATCAGGCTTGTTCATATTGCTGAGATGTTGTCATCAGTATCTTCAGAACAAGACCATATCTACAAGCCATATTTTATTTCTTAAACAAGGTTTTCTTGCTTATCTCAAGCGGTCAAACATATCAAAACTCATTTTCCGTTCATGGCTTAAAGAAAAAGGGTACTGTTCTAAGATGAGTCAGTAGCTGGGTACTTTCTGATATCTCTAAGGAGTAACGCACGGGATATCTACAACACCGAGCATTGCTATAGGAATTGATGATAGTCTGATGGTAGAACAGGTAAGTCGCACGGCATGTCATAAGGCCCTGCGCGGTCTTATTATAAGCCGTGTCATGTGGTTCTGATCCAAACAGCTTGTTGGTCAGTTATTTCATTTTGTATCATACCATCTGCTCATCATCTCTGTATAGATAGCACCACGTGCACGTCAATGTTATATATTTCCCATGTCCCTTCCCGTCTTACTTGTTTATTAAAGAGTTTCATTTTCCAAAAGATATTGAATTTTTGTTTCCCCTTTTTAGATTGTTAAGTAGAGACCGGGTTTTTTTTTTACTGGGCGAATGGGGTGCTTTTCAACAAAACCTTCCTCATTCATAACGTGGCTTCTGAACCCAAAGTCTCGACGTCTTCGCTAGACCAAAAGCCTTTTCCAAACGAGTTCTCGATTTCTCGGATCCTCCATCTCAAAAATCCGGGTGGCGACTCTCGAGCGCGTGCCGGTCGGGGAGCCCACAGTGGCGACTCTGCTGGGGAAATTTTAGAATTCGAAACTTTGGAACTTTTTTTTCAAAGAATTGAATAATTTTTAAGAGCCAAGCTTGAAAGACATTTTACGAAGGGGAATTTTTAATATCTTTTGGAAAATAAAACTCTTTTATCCTGTACACTTTGCACCACACAAGCCTCGCTAGTGTGTTTCGGTAATCTTGTTCGGTTTACCGATGACAAGCTCTCCCGGGATGTCTAGCGACCCTCGACTATGATGGGCCATCGTGCTGCTCGACCATTGTCTTGCAATACACTTGACGATAGGAAATACATCTTGGCTCTAGTCCAGAGAACCCTGTTGACACCCAAACCTGCCTTTGCACTTGTACATAACCATAGAACCATCCCAACTAAGATAAGAACCCACAGTTAGGACTTATGTGATATATCCTGCTTATGTGCACCTATTTTCTGTACATACATATCATTCATGCATCATTGCATCCTGCAAGCTAGAAGACAGGACTCCCTTAGGATTCGGTCAGTCTAGGAGACTCTAAATTCATGGAGTTTGAGGTACCTTCGGTGTTTGTCGTGCCCGAACGGCTCCCTTGATCTAGGACTAACCTTAAGAGTGTTTGTATCTGGATTCCGACAGTCATATTGCTCTACCTCGGATGGTCAAGGTAAGGAGATTGGCTCTGGTTCTGAAGCATTCAGAATTGAACCTGCTTGACAGCACCAACCCGGATTGTCAAAAATCTTCTGTACAAACACCCTAAGTGAGATCCAGATCACGGTAGGTCCTAGGCTTAGTTTCTAGGAGGCACGAAGAAAGGTAGGAAAAGTATCCGTGATCAGTTGACAGTTTTCCCTTTTGCTTTGTTGCCAGTTCTAAAACATTGGTCGTCTGCGAGAAGAGGCCGTACCCAATTGGTTTCATCCGCTCTAAAGCCTAGTTCGCATAGACACCCTGGAAGGCACTCAGTTACTTGAAGTTCCAACAGCATGGGAAGAGCAACCGTCAACAAAAACATTACAAGAACCCTTAGCAGATGTGTTACCCGAAAATCCCTTACCTATGGCTGATCAAGAAAATGGGGTAGAAGAGCTTAGGCAAAACATGACTACTTTGGATACCCAACTCAAACAGTCCATTGCCAATGTCAATGCATAACTCAAGGCTTCTGTTGCATCCATGAAGAATGACATGATCATGGTGATGGAGACAATGCAAGAAATCAGCGACAAACTTCAAACCAAACCTCCTCCCTAGTATGAGCAACCCAAAGAAGAAGCACCAGCTATAGATCCTAAGCTGGCTACTCTTACTGCCAAGGTTAGCAAGCTAGAGAAGTCTGTTCAAGAAACTAAGCGACTTGGGAAGGGAGAGGTCGATATGAACAAACTGTGCTTATTCCCGAACGCCAAACTGCCGGAAAAGTTCAAAGGTGTGGACTTTGCGAAGTTTGACGGCACTGGTGATCCAAAAGCACACCTTCAGGGATATGTTGGCTCTCTCACCATGCGAGGAATTGAAAAGGAAGCCGGGGCGCAACTATTTCATGAGTTTCTGTCCGGTTCCGCCTTGCAATGGTACCTTACTCTTGAACCATCCAAGAAAAGGACTTGGGAAGATATTATGACAGCCTTTGTAGCCCAATATGACTTCAATGTCGATTTGAAAATGACCACCAGGGAACTAGAAAGTACTAAGATGAGTGAGAAAGAGAGCTTCGCTGATTTTGTAAAACGTTGGAGGGCCAAAGCTGCCCAAATGCAAAACAAGCCAAACCTTAAGGAGCAAATACGAATCATTACAAAGAACTTGCCAAGCTCTTTTGCCCCATACATGGTTCTTTCCCAGGCCGCCCCAAATTTCAAAACTTTCTATGACTCTGGATTGGCTCTAGAGGAAGTTTTGCGGGATGGCACCCAAGAGAAAAAGGAAACGGGGTCAAAGTCCAAAAGAGCATATTCTGGTAACAGTAACATTCTTTCCAGGAATACCAATCAGGCCGAAACCTCATTCGCCGCCCGTAGAAGTTAACCAAATTTTTGAAAAACCAAAATCCCAAAACCGAACTTTTACCCAATTCAGCACCCCCATATCTGCATCACTTAAGAAGCTCACAGAGATTGGATCGAGGTATTGAAACCTCTTCAACCACCACAAACCATTCCACCAAACCTAAACCAAAGTGTCTACTGAATTCTACCAGATGCCTAGCCATAGCACCGACAATTGCATTCGCCTTCGTCATGAGATCCAAAACCTCATTGACAATATGGTTATTGACACCCCTCCTCTAGATAAACCAAATATCATTTTTCAAACCCTTTACCACAACATAACACCCCCTTTCATATTAATCAAATCACCTTAACCCCTGATCAAACCACCCAAGATTTTGATCCAACCATTTTCATTACATCTGATACTGAACCTAAACCGGTTGTGGAAATTCTCGAGGAAACAGCTCTTTGCTTTCTATGGGAGTGGGAAAATACATGGGGAGACCTCATTTCTGATTGGGAAGAGTTTGAAGCAACCAATTTTCAGAGGAATGCAGAACCACCGTTTCAACCAGGATGGGAGGTTGGTTGGCAAAACATTCATGCTAACCCTCTCGATAGACTTTCCCTATACATGATGTTTGAAAGCCAGAATGAGAACTATCAGACCCCTCAAGAAGCTCCTGAATGAGAATGAGACCCAACCCAAGATACATATCATATTCTAGCAAGAGACGATCCCATCAATGCATTTCTCCCGCCAATCATACCTACCGAAGGGTATCAACCAAAAGGGATCATTCATGAATGGCCAAAACTTGCACTACTTCGCCCAGACTTCTCTCATTTCAATCTCTATAGCAATGTGGAACTCGACCCATGGCGTCAAGATCTGGAGCCCCCAAAACCTGAAGAAGAAATAGCCAGCAACGAATTTAATCCGATGGATTACATTGTGGATGAAGCTGAATCAGAACCATCAGTCACTTTCCCTAAAGATGCTAATGTCGCCATGATGAACTTATGGGAAGACGAACTAGGAGTCAGAGCAAGTCCATGGGTAAGTTCCGAAGTCGTCAATATAAGAGTAGGGAATGAGGAATGGACTGTGAACAAGGCAGTAATGGAAGCTGAGCAATGGAAGCCATAAGATCTTTGGGAAGACTTGGTTATCGCCGATCTAGTATCCAACCTCCAAGATACTTCCATTGGAACCAAGCGCAAAGCTCCCATTGACTTATGGAGTGAGGAATCAAAATACCGCCAAATCGATCATTTGACCAGGAGTGGTCGTATCTATCAACCTCCTAATCTCCAAACCGGAGAATCCTCTAACCCCGCAGCTCCACCAGTCAAAGAGCCCTCAAACCCTTTTACTACCCCAATTAAAAACACTTTCCAACCTTTTGCTCCACCAGCCAAAGAACCCTCCCGTCCTAAAAAACCCCCCGAAGGAATGATCAAACAACAACTCGAGCAAACCCAGGCTAAAATGTATGTTTGGGATGTGCTTGTTCATTCCACTCGCCATCGAGAAGGGCTCATCCAAGCCATTTCCCACCTGAAAGTTCCCTCCAATATAACCCCTAATGATCTCGTGGCACTCGTCAAGACCATACCCATCAAGCATGCTATAACTTTTACCGAGATCTGCCCGCCGAAGGAACAGACCACAACAAGCCACTCCATGTCACTCTGAAATGTCATGGTTAATGGGTCCCGGTGATTCTAATCGACAATGGGTCAGCCATCAATGTTTGCTCGCTCCGTGTCGCTTATTGCTTGGGGTACAATAATAAGGATTTTTCTCTCTCAGAAGTCAAAGTCTGAGCATATGATGACACTCACCGCGATGTGGTTAGAACCCTCATGCTCCCTATGACCTTTGGATCTTATCAAACTGAGGTGGAATTTCATGTGGTGAGCATCCCTGCTTCTTTCAACTTGTTGCTAGGAAGGCCCTGGCTGCATCGACCAGATATCATGGCTGTACCCTCCACCCTTCATCAGAAAATTCATTTGGGACTTGAGACAGGAATGCTCACTATTCACAGAGACTCTGGCATCCGCGCACCTACTGAAGACAATGCCCCACTTTTGGAAATCCAACATGGGGAAGAAGACATTGCTCTGGGAGGGTTTTCATTGGATACCTCCAATGCTGTCTTTTCGGTCAGGATTGATGATGATTTTGTCATTAGCAATGTCGCCATAAAGATAATGTTGAAGATGTCCTACATGCTAGGTCTAGGATTAGGAAAGAACCTGCAAGGACCTGCAAAGTTTGGGGCACGCGGAACCCTCATGCGCACCACCGGCCTTGGTTATTTGTCCTCAGACGGTAGTAAAGTGAACAAGGGAGACAAATTGTAAGACTATTTTGTTAAAGAGAAAGCGAAACAGGTCTACCAAGGTTAGCCAGAACCGTTTTGGGATAAGGAAACTAATACTCTACTGCCAGGGTTCAAGGTATTTGCCAATGATGTTTGGCCGGAAATTGAAGAAGAATTCGAGGTTGCCAAGGAACAGGGGAAACCAACTGATTGGATTGAGGTCTTTAATATGGAGAGTCTAGCGGTCCTGTTCAAGGAGGACGAACCAATGGGTACAGTCATGGAAGCTGAAGTATTGATGTTGGGACAGGAGGTCCCCGAAGACCCAACTTTACTCATCATGGATGCCACAGGAGATTACAAAAACTGGACTTTCATACCAAGTGCAACGTACCAAGGGTCTGATTCTGAATCCGAGTCTAAATCTGAGTCTTCTAAGTCTTTTGAGTCTGTTGAGTCTGAGTTGGTGCCTTTTGGCCCCACTACTCATGGTCTATACTTTAAATTTGAGTCTGCCCATGTGTATGTGCCCCCGAGGCCTTTGCTAATAATGAAATAAATGAATCTGATTCCGCTTACTTCCCTGATTTTGTAATAAATTGTGTCGACCCTGATGATGAATGGATCGATTTCGATGGGGACATCCCTAAAGAAATCCGATCCCTAGTCGAAAGAGAAGATGAAAGGCATGCTCAACCTGTAAAAGAAGAAGTTGTTTTAATAAATTTGAGAGATGAAGGGAATCCCCAGATGATTCAAATCGGTTACGTGCTATCCGCAGAAGAGCGTCAAGCTCTCATAAGTTTGCTGAATGAATTCGAGGATGTTTTCGCATGCTGACATGCCCGGAATCGATCCCGAAATCGTAGAACACCGGATTCCTTTTCATACCAATGCAAAACCTGTAAAGCAGAAATTGAGATGCATGAGTCTTGATTGGGTGCTTAAGATAAAAGAAGAGGTCACCCAACATATCAATGCAGGATTCCTAATAGTAACTGAATACCCTCACTGGGTCACAAACATCGTTCTAGTCCTTAAATAGGATGGAAGAATTAGGGTCTACGTTGATTTCAGGGATCTTAACAAAGCGAGTCCGAAAGATGACTTCCCATTACCGCACATTGATGTACTGGTTGACAATACCACTGGGCATGCTTTACTTTCCTTCATGGACGATTTTTCAGGATACAACCAAATCCTCATGGCCCCAGAGGATCTAGAGAAGACCACATTTGTCACTGATTGGGAAACTTTTTGCTATCGGGTAATGCCTTTCGGGCTAAAGAATGCAAGAAAGCTTTTGAGGCAATTCGAACTTATCTGCAAAATCCACAAGTATTAATGCCCCTTATATCAGGAAAACCTTTGATCCTATACTTGTCAGTCACTCCGTCTTCTATGGGGTGTATGCTGGCATAGGAAGGAGATGATGGCGTTGAAAAGGCTGTTTACTAGCTGAGCAAAAAAATGGTCGGATGTGAGGAGCGTTATACCCCGCTAAAGAAGACGTGTTGGGCACTCGTCTGGGTTTCCAAGAAGTTAAGGCATTATATGCTAGCCTATCCAGTAAGGCTAATTTCTCGAATGGATCCCCTCAAGTATCTATTTGAGAAACCGGCCCTTACGAGAAGGATGGCATGATGGCTACTAATGTTAACATAATTTGAATTAAAGTACGTTACCAGGAAGTCCATAAAAGGAAGAGCTGTTGCTGACTTCTTAGCCGACTACCCAATCGAGGAGGTGAAGATGTTGAATTTAAGTTCCCTGATGAAGATATAATGACCTTAGCCGAAGAAGTTTGGAAGCTGTACTTTGATGGCACTGCTAATTAGAAAGTGTTTGGAATTGGCGTGTTGCTAATATCACCCAACGGATCTCACATTCCGCTCGCATTCAATCTAAATTTCGAGGTCACCAACAATCAAGCAGAATACGAGGCTTGCATTGTATGTATGGAAGCAGCAATCGAAATCGGCATAGAAAAATTGGAAGTAGTAGGGGATTCCAACCTGGTAGTGTCACAAGCCAACGGCGACTGGAAAGTCATAGAAGAAAAGCTAAAGCCGCATCATCAAGACCTTGAGGATCTCATCCCTCATTTCAACAAGGCAACTTTTACTCATATACCAAGGCTCAAGAATCAATTTGTGGACGCCTTAGCAACGCTTGCATCCATGGTTGAAATTCCCATTGGTGTGAAGTTGAGGCCAATTGTGATCGAATAAAGGGACACACCAGTATAACAGCATGTCATGGTCGCTGACGAGCCTGAAGATGGTCGCCCTTGGTATTATGACATTTGGAGATTCGTGGAAAGAGGAGAATACCCCATTGAAGCAAGCAAGAAAGACAAAGTCGCTCTCCAGAGAATGGTAGCTTAGTACATCATTTGCGGAGGAAATCTATACCAGAGGTCGCACATGCACAAGTTATGCATCCATGGTGCAGAGACAAAAAGGGTAATGGAAGAAATCCATGAAGGTGTGTGTGGTCCTCACATAAACGGCATGATGCTCACCAAGAAGATCCTCAGGCAGGGATATTTCTAGTCCACCATGGAAACAGAATGTGTGAAATACGTACGGCGATGTCACAAATGCCAGATTCATGCCAACCTCACGCATGTCCCACCATCTGAACTGCATCAATGACCTTGCCATGGCCTTTCTCAGTATGGGGAATCGACATCATCTGAAGGATTGTGCTAGCGGCGTCTAACGGTCACAAGTTCATTTTGGTGGCCATTGATTACTTCACAAAATGGGTAGAAGCTGCTTCTTATGCCACTTTAACCGCAGTACAAGTTGCTCACTTCATCAAGCAAAATGTCATCTACCGGTATGAAGTCCCTCAGGCATTCGTGTCTGACAATTGGGTTCATTTCAAGGGACGAGCCAGGGAAGTCTTGGACGAATTCCAGATCCAAGTACACAAGTCAACAACCTACAGGCCATAGACCAACGGAGCCGTGGAAGCTAGGGTTGGCAATGGGTCGGGTAGGGGGTGGATACCACTATCTCCGTCCCCGATCCCCGAATCCAAATCTATCCCCATCCCCATCCCCTCCCCGATCCCCACCGGGGAATTAGTTTTACCCTCCATCCCCTCCCCAAACGGGGAATCGGGGATCCAACTGGAACCACAGGCAAAATTGATATTCTTAATCCGGTATCCCTCCTGCAACAAGACACCAAGAACAAACAACACACGTAAAGCTCTTTAAAGCTTCGTTTCTTAGTCTCTCAACACGACGCTATTTCATGAGTTTCCGACGTGAACAATATTTATCAGACGTGAACAATATTTATCTGACTAGAACTATCGATTTGAGCTCTTTTTTCTACTAATCTTCTATCCGTTGTAAGTGAATTCAATTACTTCTATGTTAATTGACAGTGAGATTTAGTTTCTTTCTTTCCTCCTCACTTATGTATATATAGTACTCCTATATAATTTTCATTTATGTATATAACTTATTATATATATATATATATATATATATATATATATATATACACACACACACAAACAGGGCGGGGATGGGGTGGGGACAGACTCATACCCATCCCCTACCCGTTCCCCATTTTTTTTAAAAAATTATCCCCATCCCCTACTCGATACCCGAAAAATCCCCGAATCCCCAATCCATTTGGGGCGGGGAATGGGACGGGGCGAGGCGGCCGAGATTGCCATCCCTAGTGGAAGCAGCTAACAAAACAATCAAAGCCATTTTGGAAAAAAAAACCATTCAATCCGCAAGAGATTGGCATGAGCAGTTGCCGCTAGCTTTATGAGGGTATCGCACGTCCGTACGTACATCAACAGGGGCAACCCCTTACTCTCTGTTCTACAGTATGGAAGTTGTACTTCCCATTAAGCTAGAAGTTCCATCTCTTCGAACTATGATCGAGTGTGAGGTCCAAGAGGCAGAATGGTTAAACAATCGATTTGAAGAGCTCATGTTGTTTGACGAACGCCGGTTGAGGGCTCTCTATCATATTCAAGGGTATCAGAAGAGAATTGCGCACGCGTTCAATAAAAAGGTGAAGCCTAGGGACTTGTCAGAAGGCGATAAGGTTTTAAAGGAAATCCGCGCACCATTTTACGATCCACGTGGAAAGTTCCGACCAAGTGGTCCGGGCCATACATCATCAAGACCATCCTGTCCGGAGGAGCTACATAGCTCATTGACTTGGACGGGAACGAATTTTCAACTCTAGTAAACCTGGATCAGCTTAAGCGTTATTATCCCTGAGAGAAGCTTGATGGGCTAAAAACCGCAAAGGGCAAGCAGTCCCCGGAAAAAATTAGAGCAAAAGCCTGCTAGGTTGAAAACCCGCAAGGGCATCCTTGGCAAAAATTAAGGCGTATAATGGATGAGCTCGCTAGGCTGAAAACCCGAAAGGGCGGTACTAGGCAAAATTTAGAGCGCAAAAGGAGAGTATCAAAACTAGAGCGAACCCTATCCTGAACTACGTTATGACCTGATTCCTTTGCTATAAGGATACGTAGGTAGCCTTACTCTGAGGCCCGGTCATGATAAATCAAAATAAAAATCCAGGTTGTGAGAGTTCAAAGCACTGAATCAAAGAGAAGGAAACCCTCCACGACTCATTTTATTACGATAACTGCTTCTAATACATAAGGCTGAGCATGACTTTTGAAAACAAAAAGTGCAACATGATGAAAACTGGTCCACAATTTATTCCATGGCCAGGGTAGTAGGATTGAGTCAGTTTCCTTGAGCCCCAGCCCTCGCAGCAATATCCCTCCTGAGCCACTTCCGGTAGCTCTCACGAACCATCATAGATGGGTAAGGCTGCCCATCGGTCACCTCGCGAGTCCTCCAGAATTGCTGATAGTTGCAAAGAACGGAGTGACGAAAGAGGGGCAAAACGACATCTACCACAACCTCTGTAGGGGCCTCTTGTCTAAGGCCAAGCTGACACTGAATCCGGTAGGGAATATAGAAAGTGAAAGCCTCCAAACAAGCAAGGACGACCCACTGGGGGCCCATAAAGTGCACTGTCATAGGTGGAAGGTCTAGCCATAGTCACCTCCAAGAAATGGTCTCAGCTCGCAGGCGCCTAAAAAAGTTGGCCCACTCCGGAACTCGTCTGTCCGCAAACTCAAAGCATTGTAGGGATAGTAGCCTAGCCTCATATGCCCAATTTCCAGGGGGGATGGTCAGCACGTTCGCCTTATTGCAAAGCCAAATCGGCAAAAAGAGAGGAAAACGAGTAAGAAACCATAGAAAGCTAAACCGAGCACTGAGGTAAAATGAGAATGTGAGAAAAACTCAAAAAAAAAGAGCTGAGTAAAAAGCCAACCTGTAGAAGGAGAGGACTACCCCCGAAAGTCTCAGTCTCTCCGGAGCGAAACTTGTCCAAACCCATCAGTGTCTCAGCCAAGATCATTGGAATCACGTCCTTTTGAGCCTCAATCTGAACGGCAATGCTGACCAATGCCGAGCTAGCATGGCCGACAGAGGGCACAAGGAGGTAAGCTGCAAGTAGGCACATGCAAAGGGCAGTCATGCGCTAGTTTGATAGGTTATGTCTGCAAGATCACCGGGAGGAGAGAACATCTCAATGAGCCGCATCACGTTGAGATGACCATCGCTGACTAAGTAGCGGGAAGCACCGCCACTCAATCCAAGGACCGTGGCCAAGACCTTGTAGACGCTCTCATATACAGGAAGGATGATGACTTCTCCAAAGCCGAAGCCGCCAAGGTAGGCATGAAACTCCTCCACGGTAGGACAAAACTCTTACTTGCCAAAATGGAACACGCAGACCTCGAGATCCTAAAAACTCGTGGCTGCCCTCAAGAGCTCGAGGAGAAGACAGATGTTGCGAAGGTACCTCATGGAATAGAGACCATGAGCCCAGAAGTTGAGCCAATCGACACCCTCCATTGAAACCAACCATGGGCGGAGTGAACCGGTGAGCGAAAGGGCCATTGGGAGGAAGACAAAGCTTTAGAAGAATGAGAGTTGAGTGGGATGGAAAGAATTTAAAGTTGAGGGCCTGAATTTATAGGGAGGGTGGCGGAAACAACTTCAACTTTCAAAGAGCCTTGGGTCTCAAAAGTGCAAATTTTCTATGAGTCTTGCATAGGAAAAGGCTTGGTCATAGCATGGAAGTACAATGCAGACATGCATTGGCTTTGAAACGCCATTGCACAGGTCAAATTTCAACCATCGTGCAATCTGCCTTGGGAAACAGTAAAATGAAGACTTTCAGGAAATAACCACATGCGGCATAATGGAGCAACGCGCGGTATACTAAAACCAGGAAATCAGCACGATGTAGCATTGATACCCCGTGGAACCTTATGTCATAATGCACGGCGTTTTGAAGAAACGCACGACATACTATGTCTATATTTTTACAGTTTTTGACAACAAAGGTTTGGAATGGATTCGAGGCATTTTGGGACATCACCAACCACCAAAACACACTCCGACAAGTACAAGGGACTTCAGGGATGTTTCGCTTCAGGTCAACTCTCAAAATTCGAAGTCATAGTACACAAAGTCAACAAAATCCCGTTTTCAAGCCGCATCAAAGTGTCAAATCACGTTTTAAGCCATTTCAAATCATTCATTTGAGTCACATAGGTCATATTGGTCGAAAGTGACTTAGTCCAAGTTCTAGCTCGAGTCCCCGGTCAAAATTTGAAGTTGTCGCCTTTTAAAGTCAACGTTTTCTTAGTTTTCGAGTGTGTCCCAAGCATAAGGTCAAACTTTCAAGTCGCATATCAAGCTTTGAGGGTTGCTATTGTCATATGTAGTCATGTTTGAGCCTGCAACAAGGGCATTTATGTAAATTCTCATATGTAGCATCAATTTTAAAGTTCATTCTATTACTCCTTTGATTTCTATTCCTTTGTCAATATATTTTCCATTGTAAACCATGTATTGGACTCAGTTTTATGATCTATGGCTAGTTGTACATTCTAGTGAGCGTCTTAGTTAATCAATTCTCGTTGAACAGTAGCAATAAAGGAAATTGAATGACAAAAGACAATGGAAGAACATTTTCTGTACGTATATACAGTCCCAAAGGCATCCATGAGTCGAAGTACATAACAAAATGAAGCATGCAGGTTTGATGCTCAAAATCCTACCTACCAGGGACAAACAGGCACCCCACAAAAGGAAGCACGCAGGCTCCACCAAAAGGCAAAAAATGAAAAGAGGAAAAACTCTATCCTCATCTCCATCCTCGTCCTCCTCAGAGACCTCCTCCTCTGCCTCGGAGCTAGCAACCTCTTGGGTATGAGTGACCCTGGGCACAGTACTCCCAAAAGTATCCTCCAGGTCAATGTCCGTAGGCTCCTCAGTCTCGTCGGAAACGGCGATAGGCTCCTCCTCGGTACCACTGGAGTGTCACTGTCTCTTCGATGGCCTATCCTCATGAGAGCCAGTAGAAGAAGCCTATTGCATAGGCATGCAAACAGACTTGCGACGTAGCCCTCGTGAAGCCCCTCCTCCAGCCTGCAATAACATAACATTCATATGCATTTGCATCATAATCATGGATAAGGGTAATGAAAGTGGGATAAATGGCTAAGATTCAAGGGTTTACCATTGTCCCTCCGACGCGAGTTAGTACCGATGGGGAATGGCCCATGGCATATTGCCGCACAAGCTGCTCCAGGCCCATCTTGGCCACCGCCATCTCCCTAGCATATTCCGAAGTCACCTACGCAATGAAAAAGTTAATTGGGACGTGCAGTGACAATAGCCAACACGCAAAAGGAATAAAAGCATGTAGTACCTGAGCGAGGAACTCCGGAGGCTCAACTACAGGGTGTGGAATCTTTACCACGCCAGGGACTCCCTGAGCAGTCACCATGTCCACTGTCTAGGAAAGTGCGAGCAACCTGGCTCTGCTCTGGCTTGCTCGATCCCCTTGGCCTCCACCTCCTCTTCCTCCATCTCCTCTTCTTCCTCCCCTCTTTTACCACGACCACCACCTCGCGCCTACTATTGTGCCTTCCAATCAGCGCGCATCTCAAAGCTCCTCATCAGGTACTAAGACCTGTACTCTACATAGTTGGCGCCAGCCTGAAACAGTGGCTCCAGCTGAAGATCCGGCTGCGTGAACAACTCAACCTCCTCCAACGTGTACTCGCTCGTCCTCTACACAAAAGAAAGGAGTGGTCCAGGAACCAAGAAAGTGTCTAGCCCTAGCGATTGACGTGATACTCGGTCGCCCAAGTACCACTGCCAACCGTAAGGAGACTCCAAAAGCACTCTCCCTCTCGGCACTTCCCTACTTCGAGCCAGTACAGGATGTTAAATTCTATCCCAGATACGCCAGTACACCTGCGGTCAAAAGCGCAAGATATTAGTGTGCTGACGAAAAGTATGAATTAAGCAGTCAAGGAAGCATAGGTACCCGGTTAGGACGCAACTTGTCCATGTACAACCAATAGGCATTCAGGTCGCCCTTTCCTTTCTTCACTCCTCGGTACTTCTTTGACCAACGGAGCGCTCGAGGAAGTATCACGTCGCTGGGACACGACGTCGCGAGAGGGTACATGTCCAGTACCTCGTACGTCCAAAGCTGTAAAGTTCGAAGCTAGCATCACCACAGGGTATACTAAGGCTAATGAGAAGCTAACTAACAGTAAGGGAAAAACAAGGTTTCGAGCTATACCTCCCAAACTCGCCAGTAGCCACCGAAACTTTTCCCCACTCCTCGGGAAAGAGACCCTATGAAGGCGTAGCACGTCCCCAAAGCTGCGCCACCCCAATCAAAACGAGCTATCTCTCCAATGTTCCTCAACGTTGGCAGGAAAGAGAGGTGTACTCGATTGCGCCTGTTAGGAAACAGAGATGCACCGAGCATGTACAACAAGAAGCACCGCGCCATCTACTCCTCCTAAACCCTATCCTCGGGAGGCTCCTTCCAAAAGTCCAGAAGTTGAGCATACGGAGCATCCCCCTTCTCTGCCCTCAACACGTATCCCAAGAGACGCCTCTGCAAACTCAGGTCTCTCCCTGCCACAGTGTCGTAGGGACTAGGGTCACCTCTGACCTCAAATCGGTGATCGCCGAGAAGTCCAAAGGCGTCACCGTCATCTCACCAAAAGAGAAGTGGAACGAATTTGTCGTATCCCACCACCTCTCGGCAAGAGCCCTCACCACCTGGTGATCATTTCTCGCCCGCGTCAGAATACTGACAAACTCTCCAAAACCTGTCTCCCTCACTATACCCTTCACCGCCTTCGAAAGCCTTTCCCAAAATTTTGGCACGTTAGCCGCACCACCGTAGCATGAGATCGTTCTTTCCTGTGGCAATAAGGAAATAAGATTCAATAAGCAAACATGATATTCAATGAGTAGGAAATTAGGAAGCATAGTACATTGCACTAAAATGCAAGGGTTAAAGCATAAATCATCTTGTCGCACAAGTGCTGCCATGGGTCCCTCAGGACCAAGGCCTCGTTGTAGGCAATCCTCTCTGGTCTGTAAGCGTCCAGCAGCAAAGGCACCATCATGTGCCGAAGAGGCCTGTACTCTGCCTCGCCAAAAGCTCTGTGGCTCCCAAGGACAGCCGTCGCCTCATCTACAACACTCTTCTGAGGAACCCCTTCCCTCTCAGCCTCCTCCTCACCTCGTGACTCCCTGGCGGCCCCAGCCTCGAGCTCTGCCTCGAGCTCCCTCTCGCGAGACTGAGCAAGGCCTCCGCTAGCCTAGGCACTCCTCGTAGTGTCTCCACCAAGTCCTGAAGGGACGCCGCCTCTAAGTAGTCGCCCATTCCAATAGGCTGCGACGACCTTGCACCCGCGCCACTACCTACGAACATGGCCGGTGTTTCTTGCTCCTCCACCGGCTCTTCCTCAACAACAGGGGTCTTCCCTAAATCAGCCTGAGGCACCCTCACGGGAGAGTCCTCCGTCTCCTCTTCTGCCCTATCCGAACCACCACTGTGGGCCTCCGTGGCCCTCTCCTCCAAATCACAAACAACCTTCGACCGGCCTGAGGCCACATCTTCGCCCCTCGGCTCCATTGCACCTGAGCCCTTCACGCCTTGGCCATCACCGGCCAACCCTCCACTGTTACTACCGTCGCTGCCCGCCACGCCAACTGAGGCCGCAGCCTCCTCGGCCATGGCCACCAGAATCAAAACCCCCATGGACTCTAGAACATCCTCGATCACCGCGTCATTCTCCGTGGGGACCGGGGCTGGTGTAACCTCGACCCTTGGTGGTTGATCACCACCGAGCATGTCGATATCATCCATGATCAATATAAGAGAGAGATAGAGAGAGAGAGAGATGATCAAGAGAGAGAGCCGAGATAGAGAGAGCTGATCGAGAGAGAGAGAGAGACGTTGAGAAAGAAAGAGAGAGGAAAAAGAGAAACGAGAGAGAAAGAGGGCGCGAGAGAGAGAATTTCGAATGGTGGGGCGTACTGTGTACACCTCACCCGTGTATACCTCTTATCAAACCGGTTCGTCTGGAATTAAAATTTGGATTGGGTTCAAAACCCATAGCCCCACATGGCATTTTTCCTAACACGCACGGTATATCGAACCAGCATACAGAATTATTGGGTCCTGAACCTTGTTCAAAGCTTATTAGGGTTTATCAAATTCATTTTTGGGCCCCATGCCTATTTGATGGTCTGATTTTCAAAGCTCGAACTGGAGTTATTGCACCGCACGCCATTCCGTAGCTATGCACGGCGTTCTAGTTTATTTCGACGGTCAGAATTTCGAGAACAGTTTCATGGTGATTAGGAGTGTGATGCTTCAAGTATTTGAGGCTCCGTGCAGGAATGGAGAAGAAAAGCCAACAAGCAAATGAGAGAAAAGGGGACTTTTCATTTCATAAAACCGGGGTAACCTCTGAAATTTTCATTACATTCAAAAGAAAAAAAAAGAGAAAAGAGAAAAGAGATAGCATAAAATCCTACTACTTCCTACTGCCCCCTTTCTTTTTCTTCTTCCTTGTTCTCAGTCGCTCCCCTCGCCGAACGCGTCATTTGCCCCATCCGAACGGTCATCCGAGCCGTTCGGATTCCCCACGAAATCCTTAACGGTATCATCAGACCTGCGCTCCGGAGCATACTCAGGGTCGTGCTTATCATCCAGTTGGTCGAAGGCGACGTGTTAAAGATTGGAGACTGCACGACGGAGGGTGCGGATGGTGGTGATAAGCCTCGCAATTTGTCTGCTAAGTTGTTCGATTTCCTCTCGATAGAAGGCCATTTCAGCCTTGGGGGAGATCACCCGTGCCACCAAGCTACTATCCGCCATGCTCGAACGATCCGTTTTTGAGAAATGAAGGAGGAGATGAAGAGACTAGAGAGTCTTTGGTAAGTGGTGCATAGAATGAGGCACATTTGTCCTTATAAAGGGATGATGGCAATCAAAAGGGCATGCCTGTATTAATGGGCACCCTTAAACCAACCGACTGTTCTTGGAAATCGAAGAGTTGCATGGGAAGTTGAACACCGCGCGATACCATGCTCAACCGCACGGCATTATGGTCTCACAGGATTAAATCGTTTTTCTTGGAAAATGATCAACCCAGCCGCCAATATCCTCCTCGGGAATCAAATATTCCAGCCACCTTGCAGTAAAGTCTGTTAGAATGTTGTGCCTTGGTCAAAGGATTAATTTTCATCCTCCGGGACTCGTCAAACTTTTCGTCCTCTGGGACTCGTCAAATTTTCGTCCTCCGATACTCGTCAGATTCTTGTCCTCCGGGACTCGTTGAATTTTCGTCCTTCGGGACTCGTCGAATTTTTATCCTCCGGGACTCATCAGATTTTTGTCCGGGACTCGTCGAATTTTGCCTTTCGAGGGCTCGTCTCAAATTTTGCTTCGAATTTTAGTCCCTTGAGGGTTCGTCTCGAATTTTAGTCCCCTGTGGACTCGTCTCGAATTTTTCACGAATTTTGCGACACTTGTGTAGACACCCCAATTTGGACTTGTCAAATTTCCTTAATTTGTGGCCCTGAGGCTCCCCGATGATGAATATGGATCTGAACAAGCCATGTACCAATTGAGACGTTGCTCCTTACAGGAAATGGCCAAAATCATTCCCAAGCGCTTTGAAGCAGCCCCAAGCGCTCCAAACTGTTTTCCAAAAACCACTGGCCTGGCTCACTCTCAAGCGCTCGAGAGTGAAGTCCCAAGCGCTCGCGATCACTCCCGAGCGCTCGAGACCTCTCCCAGTGCCCAATGGGTGAAGAAGATTCCCACTATCCATGCAAGCCATCATTGCATTCCCTTTGAACCGGCTGAGGTGAGTCAACACTCAACCTCAGTCAAAAAGGATATCAGCTGAAAATTTCTTTCTTTAAAAAAAAGGGGAGGGTTTTCTTTCAAAATGATTTCATTTTTCAAAACCATGGGTTATATGCTCTATATATATACCTGGTTTTTCTGCTGAAATGGGGGATTATCTCTCTCTAAAATTCCTCCTCTTCTCTCTTTCTTGTTCAAAAGGAAAAAGTCTCAAAAAACCAAAACTTCTTTCCCAACTTCAAAGGTCTTTTCCAAAATCATCAAGGAAAAAGGCAAGAAATCCAGAGTACCCTTAGTTTCTGATCTCTACATTCACCTCTCACAACCATCCAAGGAGCAAAGTGTCAAGCAAAGGTAGAAATGTTTCTATCCTTGGTTCAAATCAAGAGGTTGTTCTCCCTTCTGGGGGGGGGGGGGGGGGGGGGGGGGGCTCTCAGCCTGTCTCAGTCCTTAATACTGGTGCATGGTTGGGAGACCTTAGTGAAAAAGCAAGAGCAAAGAGTCCATGAATAATGTTTTCCCAAAACCCCTACTGGAAACACTCTAGAGCGCTCCATAGTGCTCCTGAGCGCTCGGGACTGTTTCCAGTCCCATGCATGGCATTTTGGTAAGCAGTAGGCTGGGGTGAGATGCACTTTTAAACAAAATGGTTTTATTCTGGCATGCAGACACAGAAGATCATTTTTCCTAAAACAGAAATGTTTCTTACGAATTTCAAGTAAGAACAAAGCTTTCCTAAGTTAAAAATAAGATCTTCTCTTGTTAAAAACTTAGATAAGAGTGTTTGTATGGTGAAGCAGTGCCATTTTTTCGTTTGAAAGTAAACTGGCATGAAGCTCACTCCCAAGCGCTGAAGCCATTCCCAAGCGCTCGGGAGTGCATGCATGTCATTGCATTTCACTTTCCCAGTTTTCTGTGTTTTCTGAGCTCCTGAATGCATAGATGTGTACATTCGCACTTTTAAAATTATAAATCTGTTCGTGTAATGGCAAGGATACATGACTTGAAAACTTGAGGTCCTATCTCAGTCTTTCAAGTCCTCTGCTGAGCCAGTGGTCAGTTTAATAGTATGTCATTTTGCAGTCTTTATATTATGTCTTGTCAGTACTAACAGGAAGTGCAGGTGGGGGTTCAGATACTCCCAAGCGCTCGAGAGTGCTCTTGAGCGCTCGAGAGTGAAGCCAGTGAGTAGTGTTTCATTTCCTGTTATCTTGCTGTCTTTCATCACATAATCACCCCCCTATACACTTGCACCAGCATACACTGTTATTTGGCATCCTATTTGTGACTAAAAAACTCTGCAGGATTTGGTCAGTAACACTCCCAAGCGCTCGAGAGTTCTCTCAAGCGCTCGAGAGTTGATCCAGTGGCAGTTTACACAGCTTTGCCATCATGCATGTGTCCATCATCATTTCATCACTCCTTGTACACAAGCACCAGCATACACCTTCTATTTACCATACTTGTGGATACCTGCTACATGCTTAATGAAACAAAATCCCTTTGAAATATCCCACAAATGTTTAGTAGAGACCGACATCGCGTCGGGCGAGGGGGGTGCCGTAAAACCCTTCCCCCCTCGTAACATGGCTTCCAAACCCTCGAATGATCTCTGGTTTTCAATTCAAATCAATCAATTTTCAAATCAAAAACGATTTCTCGGGTGGTGAACCATAAATCCGGGTGGCGACTCCTCAAGTTTTTTTTCAAATCGATTCGATGGAGCGGTATGTGTTTTTCGGGCCGCCCCGATCACACCCGGGGCTGTGGTAGCCCATAGTGGTGACTCCGCTAGGGAAATGGTTTAATTAAACTTTTGAGCCAAGCTTGAAAAATGTTTGTGGGATTTTCAAATTGATTTTGTTTCATCATCTATTTCTTGTGTATATATCTTCTACAGCCCCGCTGTTGTGTTTCGGCAATCCTGCCCGGCTTGCCGGTGATGGGGAATCCCGGAACGCTCAGCAACCCTCGACCGTGATGAGTCATCTCTACCGTTTGTACCATTATTGGGGTGTACGCTCAATAGTGGGAGGTATACTTTGACTCTAGTCCGGGGAACCCATTTCAAGCCAAAATCGGCCTTTGTACATGTTTAGCAAGCCATAGAACATTCCAAATTAGGACAGGAGCCTGCAGGGTAGGATTATGTGCTATATCCTGTCTATGTGCTGCATTTCATCTCACGTCATCATGCTGTCAGCCACGGTTCTCGAGACTTGCTCGCGCGGTCTTTGGGAGGTTGCCGAGACCCGATGAAGAGTCACGCACCCTTGTGCGTGTTGTTAACCGTATGAGTCCTCAAGCGAAGACCTAAGGGAAACTAGGATTTTGTTAAGTCCTTGACTAGTGTTCGGTCGGAGAATTAACCAAAGGGAGGAATGACACGGAAACAGAACATCATGATGCCGACACCGCCCAGGCTAAAAGCAAATGTGCTGCTTACGCCACTTCGGATATCGTATCACGTTGTTCACCCCAAGTCATTCTAAACCGATGGTCAATTTCTTGATGAAATACTAGCCGAATACGTAACTTATTTTAGCATCTTTTGGGGAACGACACTTCCTAAATGAGGATACACCCTAAAAATCCGAGGATCAAGGCAACCTCTCATAACAGATATTCAATCATTTTTCAAAAATCAGAGTCGATGATGGTGATGGTGACGCACACGTTTTCCAAAGAATTATGCACAAATTTCATAACATGTAAGCAGGGACCACATCTGAGCACGGTTTTTGCTTTGCTATCAGTTCTGAGCAATTGGGCCAAGGAAGAAGAATATCATACCCTCCTGGACCAGACCCTTGGGGCAGAGATTGAAACGGCTCCTGTAACAACTCCGATTTTTCGTGCAATAAAAATCTCGTTGTTATTGAAATTTCTTAATTTCTCGTTGATGTTCTTATTTGATTTTCTTGTGGTTTGTATTTAAGCAATCGATCGCCTTATCATCGTAATTCTCGACTAGAAACCCTAATCGCACTTTGGACCCTCGAGAATCGTTTCTCGACTACTTAGTCCGACCTAGCAAGCCTAGTTAGCTTCTAACCGGCTCGATGGAGTAACCAAACTAGAAAGTCACCTAGTTACGTTTCCCTAACCGAAGATGGACCATTTTGCCCATCTTGAACCTTTTGAACCTTTTGAACCCTAGACTAGTAATTGTTTAATTATTTTCTTTTATTATTTTGGTTTTATTCTTTATCCATTGGACGATAGATGTTAGGGGAATTATTATCCATTGGATAAAAGAAACCCATTTCTTTATATTAAAAGGATTTTGAAGGATTTTAGCAAAGTACTATGATTGACATTTATAATTATTTTGAAAAGTACTTTTCAAATTACTTTACTAATAAAAGTACCCAAGTAACCTTGGACCATTGGATAATAACCATTAGGGTAATCTTTACCCATTGGACAAAAGCATTCACTTTATTTTATTTGGTAAGTACATATATATATATAACCATGGGATTTTACAAAAGGACATGTAGTCATTTCCAAAACATAGTTTAATATTTAAAGTACCCGTACCTTATTATCCATTGGATAATAACCATTAGGGATTCTATTAACCATTGGGTAATAGGCTCATCTTTCAACCAAAGTACTTAACCCATTAAACTAATGTTTTGTTAAGATTCCCGGGAGTACAAAAGTACATTATTTTATTAATTAAAGTACTCGTACTTTATATTTGTTTATTGGGGAAAATCTTGACCCTTTAAGACTAAATTACCCTTTTATACAAAAGTACCCTATATTTATTTGTATTCTTACATGTTTGTACATATATATACATATGTATATAGCTAGTACATGGGAGAGAGAGAGAGAGAGGAGAGGGGAGAGAGAGAGCCGAGAGGGAGAGAGAGAGAGAGGCCGAGAGAGAGAGAGAGGCTGAGAGAGAGAGAGAAGGAGAGGGAGAGAGAGAGAAGGAAGAAGGAAGGAAGAAGAAGAAAGATGTGACTTGTACTTGGTGATTCTTCATCTTTTCAAAAATTGAAGATGTATATCTTCCATATCTTCCTCCATTGTCCTCCTTTGTACCAATTTCATTTGTTTAAGCCATGAATCTTGTACCAATGTCTCCTCCATAGCAACATATCTTCCTAGAATCCCATCCAAGGACTAAACTAGCCATGCAAGCCTACCAATTTAGCTTCCAACCTTTCAATCAAGCTTGACATGTGAAAGAAAGGTGAGACTTAAAGAGAGAGAGAGAGAGAGAGGGGCCGGCCAAGGAGTGAGAGAGGGAGAGCTTGGCCTATAAATAGAAGCCATTTCATGCTTTGAACTCACACCTCAAACCATTGCTCTCACTTCTCTCTAGAAATTCCAAAAGTTCTTGCTTTCAAAGTTCTTCTTTTCTTGTGTTCTTGAGTGTTCTTGAAAGAAACCACCAAACCACCTCCCAAAACCACCGTTAGATCTTTTAAAGTAGCTTAGTTAGTTAGAAAGTTGTTTCTAGGAAGAGAAAAGATCAACTCTCTTCCTTTCGAAGCAAACCGACGCCGTTACGCCGCCGAAATCCAAAACCGACGACCGAATCTTCTTAGCCAACTACTACCGCCAAGAAGCAAAGTAGGATTTCCTTAACTTCCGTCCCGGTAGTAACTTCTTATCTCTATCCCTAAGTATAAGTAGTTTTGTATCATAACTCAAAAATAAGTTCATTTGAAAGTAACTTTGTTCATTAAAGCTTATGTAGATAAGGTTATCTTTGTTTAAAAATGAGTGGGATGAATGATGTTGTTGTTGTTGTGATTCAAACATGTTATGTGGTCAAGAGTTGGATAATATTGTTGTATACATCTTAATTTTATCAATGCTCGTTATGTGGAAAGTCCTACACCACGGAGTCTATGTATGTAACGTGACACGAAAACCAAGAGAATAGAGACATGGCACCTCGGGTGTGTTAACGAAGATAAAAATGTGTATCCGAGGGAGGAAATATTTTGAAACTACATAATGACCGGTTTTGGGTGCATTATGTGAGTTGTGTGTGTGTATGCCAATGGGAACCCGGCGCGGCGGAACCATTGTGAGGATACTCGGGAACCCGGCGCGGCGGAACCGAGGTTGGGTGTGTGCTTGGTTATCCGCGGTACGGAGCCAATGCGGTTGTGTGCCAATGGGAACCCGGCGCGGCGGAACCATCGTGAGGATACTCGGGAAACCGGCGCGGCGGAACCGAGGTTGGGTGAGTTAAAAAGGAGTTTTTGGGTAAAAAGGAAAGTGAAGTAAAAACACGGTCTACGATAAGTCCAAGTAATGAACACAACGTTAGTCAAGTAAGGATTGTAGAATCGAATATTTGTATGGACTATATGCATGATTTAAGTGGAATTGTTGTTATTATGTTCTTCGTTCATAAGTTAAGGGTTAGAGGGTTTGGATAGTTCTATTGAGCTTTTTGGCTCACGGTGTTGCCTTTTTGGTGACCCTGGCATATTATACCGGTGGCGACGCGGGTATAATATGTCAGATCTCATAGATGAGCAGGGCGAGCTTTACACCTTGGAAGCCTTCGGAGCCGAGGAGCTAGCGGTGATGGAAGAACAAGCGGAGCTGTAGATTAGGAGCCTTAGTTTCCTTCCGTTTGTAATAAAAGTACTCCTTTTCATGTTTTTGTTGTAATAAAAGAGCCAGACTCAGTTTTTATTTCAATAAAATGTTTTATTTAACGTACCCAAATTTCGGGGCGTTACAGATCCAACTTCAGGCAGACCCCGCCAGTGCATCGGATTCAAGGGCGGAAATAGACCTGCTAATCGGAAACCTCAACCCAAACGGAGACAATCCAAACCCAAATCTAATCCCAAATCTCAACCTTAACGGAGGCAATCCAAATCCTAACGAAGGCGATCAAAACCCAAATCCAAATCTGCATCCCAATCCTAATCCAAACCCGGAACCGAACCAGGAAATCCAAAATGGAGAGATGGGGCAAGTCACGCAAGCTATTCAACGTCTGAGCGAATGTACCGACAACCAAATCGCCCAACTCATGATGATGATAACCGGGGTTGCCCGACGACTCCCAAATCCAAACCCTAATCCAAACCCTAATCCAAATCCAAACCCCAATCCAAATCCAAACCCTAATCCAAACCCCAATCCAAATCCGAACCTAATCTCGATTCCTAACCCAAACCCTAATCTAAACCTAAATCCCAACCCAGAGCGGCCAATCCTCGAAATGGAAGCCCCGCAGAATGCCGAGATGGCAGCGGTCTTGACAAAGATCACCCAGTTAGAACAGTCTGTTGCGAGAAACGAAAAGATTGCCTCGACAGGTTTTGACATCAACAAGCTTTGCCTTTTTCCCAATGCGAAGCTTCCGGAGAAGTTTAGACCAATCGACTTTGCTAAATTCGACGGGACTGGGGATCCGAAAGCGCATTTGACTGGGTACATCGGAGCACTGTCGATGTGGGGAGTAGAAAGGGATGCCATGGCCCAGATGTTCTCCCAGACCTTGGTGGGACATGCTCTTTACTGGTTCACTTCGTTGGATGAAAGAAAGAAACGCTCATGGGAAGACATATGTGCGGCTTTCGTGGCGCAATATGATTACAATATCCAACTGGAGATTACCACTCGGGAACTCGAATCTACAAAGATGGAAGCCAAGGAAGCCTTCGCAGACTTTGTGAAAAGATGGAGATCTAAGGCAGCACAGATGAAGGATAGGCCGACCGATAGAGATCAAATCCGGATGATTGTCCAGAATCTTCAGCCCAACCTTGCAAGGCATATGGTGATGGCTCAGGCCTGCTCTGATTTTAAAACATTCTTCGACACAGGCTTGGCCATCGAAGAAGCAGTTCAACTGGGAATCCTCGACAAACCGGAACCTCCCCCCAAAGCCAAGAAGGTCTACTCCGGTAACAGCAGCACGCTGTTCGGAAACTCCAACTACACCCAACTCCCAAGCACCTCCTCAAACACGGCCCAAGCCGAACCCGTCAACCAGATTGTAACCCAAACCAGTCAACCTCGGTCCCAACCCCGTGTGTCCGCCCAATTTTCAGCACCTCTCTCTGCGGTGTTTGAAAAGTTGGTCGAAAGTGATCTCCTCAAACCGCTTGCCCCCACCCCACTGCCACAAAAGCTCTCCGCCTCTCACAACCCCAACGCCTTCTGCGCCTATCACCAAAATCTTGGCCACCTAACCGACAACTGCTTCCGCCTTCGCCACGCCATTCAAGACCTCATAGACAACAAGACCCTTCCTATGCCTCACCAAAAGCCCAATACCGTCTCCAACCCACTCCCAAAACATTCAAATGCCCGCACAAACCACATTTCCCTAAGCCACCCCTTCAACCCAAGCCTTCACATCATCCCTATCACCGAACCCAAGCCAATTGTCGAGATTCTGGCCGAGGATGCCATCTATGCACTTGAAACGGTGGAGTGGGATTCCAAAGAAGGTGGGAGGACCTGGCAAGTGATTTCCTTGCAGTGGAACAACGAGCCATTGTCAGCGGAGTGTGGCCCGTGTCAGTTAATGCTCAGTAAGTCGAAGAATTGGAACGTGGTGAGTGGAGACAAGTCTGGGATGAGATGATGGCTGACCCATTTGATGGATATTCCCTGTTTGCTCTATTCTTGGAGCCCGAACCAGTCGATGAATTTGACGAATGGGACCCAGAACCCGGTGGGTGGCTCTAGATAAACGAGTCAGACCCTCTTGACGAAACATCTTTGGTGTACTTATTCTGGGAGCAGGAAGAGGGACAGGGCCCTGATCTGATGAACCCCCGCTTATTCTCCGGACTCTCCACTTCAGCCATAATCAATATTGCCAGGGATTCTGACGCCCTCGCCCGTACCTTGGATCATGTCTTCTGCCCGCAGGAGTACATTATTAATGAATTCTTCCCACAACCGGTTGTTGAGATCCCTGACGAACCCCATATCTGTGTGCTGGATCCTGAAGACCTTTGGGGTAGGGCTGAAATGGTAAATGTATGGGTCGACGGTGAAGAGCTAACCATCAACAAGGCTATGTTGGATGAAGGCTCTCTGCAAGTCAACAACGGCAACAACGACAACTTCTGGAACTCTTTGGAAGAAGAGAACATATGGGATACCCTGGAGATGGAACTCTTGAATGACACCCTGGAGAAGACAAAGCTCGACAAAGGAAAACGCAAGGCCAATACCGCTCTCTCCGATTTCTGGGAGGATCTTCGGTGGGAATCCATCCCCAAGGTAGTCAGTAATCTTACCAGAAGCGGTAGGGTATACCAGCCCGCCAACCTCCAGCAAGGAAGCTCGTCCCGAGCAGCACCACCTCAACAGAGTAACCCTCGCATCCCCGAGAATCCCGCCAACTCCACCCCTGTCTCGCCAGCTCCACAAAATAACTCCTCAAACTCCAATAACCTTCCACGTCAACCTAACCCGCCCACCCACCTTAATCCATTTGTCAGCTCAAACCCAAATGCCTCTCACCACCAAAACCCAAATACCAACGCCGACCCCATCATCCAGCAACTTCATGAAACCCTTGCCCGCATGTCCATGTGGGGAGTGTTGGCAGCCTCCCGCGTGCATCGCCGAAGGCTTGTCAACTCTCTCTCCAAGCTTGAGGTCCCTTCCGACATAGCCCCAGAAGCCCTCATCGCCCTCATAACCCCAAACCTTGCCCAACACACCTTGTCCTTCACCGAGAAAGACCTCCCGCCTGAAGGAACCGATCATAATAAGCCTCTCCACGTGACCATGAAATGCCTGGGAAAGTGGGTCCCGCGATACTCATAGACAATGGTTCGGCCATCAACATGTGCCCTCTCCGCACCGCTTACTGCCTGGGCCTCAAAAGCAAGGACTTTGCGCCATCAACTCTGGGTGTCCGTGCTTATGATAACACGCGGCGTGATGTCCTGGGAACAATCAACCTGGAACTGGTAACTGGGAAATTCAAGACCACCGTGGAATTCTGTGTACTAGACATACCTGCTTCGTTCAACCTCTTATTGGGGAGGCCATGGCTGCACCGTTCTGACGTTATGGGGGTACCCTCTACGCTGCATCAGAAACTCATCCTAGGATTGGATTCTGGGACTCTTATCATCCACGGGGATTCCGGTATTCGTCCACACTCCGAAGACAATTCCCCGCTGCTGGAAATCATGAACGGAGAAGAAGACGTGGCCATGGGAGGGTTTGTTGTCATGACCTCAAAGGTTTGCACCATTCGGGCTGAAGATGGTTTCTTGGTGAGTTTCGCGGCATTGGAAATTATGAAGTGAATGAATTACCTGCCGGGCATGGGCTTGGGGCTCTATGATTAAGGAGTCTCTGAGTTTCCTAATTTCCCCGGGAGCAATGAACACTTTGGCCTGGGTTACGAGTTCAAGAAGAGTGATCCAGAGAAAAGGTGGCGCAACCGCGCCCGAGCTCATGCGGTCGGAAAGAAGCAGAAGGAAAAGGAAGCACCGTATCAAGGAGAGCCCGAGCCTTTCATTGACCTCGAGACAAAAGTGAAATACCCTGGGTTTGAAATCTTCGCCAATGACACTTGGGAGGATGATAAAGAGGTAACTAAGATGGAAGAATTGTCTGAAGCACTGGATTGGCTTGAAGCCTTTGGTTTGGGTAGTCTCCAATCTCTGTTCGAAGGTGAGGAACCAGAGGGTATGATAGAAGACGCGGCTGTGCTAATGCTGGGGGGAGAAGATGAACTGGAAGACCCTTCTAAGCTCATTGTGGACGCCATGGGCGCTTATGAAAACTGCACTTTCGTTCCATTTGTAACGCGCACTCACGACACTAGCACCGAGTCCGAGTCTGAGTCTGATGCCGACTCTTCGTCTAGTAGTGAGTCGGAGTTTGTGCCTATCGGCCCTCCTCGTCGTAGCTTTTACTTCGAGTTTGAGTCAACTGCTGTATTCCCTCCCTCCGAGGAGCCTATCAATGAAATGAACGACGCCTTTGCTTACTTGCCGGATTTTGAGATAAATTGTTTGGATCCCGACGATGAAGGAATAGATTTCGATGGGGACATCCCCAAGGAAATCTGTTCCCTCATCGAGCGTGAAAATGAAAGGCATGCTCAGCCTCTAAAAGAAGAAATAATCTCGATAAACTTGGGTGATGAGGAGAACCCTCGATTGGTTCAGGTCGGTTCCGGGCTGTCTCCGGATGAGCTTCAAGAGCTCACCGATTTACTAAAAGAATTTAAAGAAGTCTTTGCTTGGTCCCATGCAGACATGCCCGGAATCGACCCAGAAATCGTCGAGCACTGGATCCCCCTCTATCCCGATGCAAAACCCGTTAAACAAAAGCTGAGAAGAATGCGGCCCGATTGGGTGTTAAAAATAAAAGAGGAACTAACGAAACAAATCGACGCTGGTTTTCTAATCGTAACTGAATACCCCACTTGGGTTGCAAACATCGTGCCTGTCCCCAAAAAGGATGGAAGAATCAGAGTGTGTGTCGATTTTAGGGATCTGAACAAAGCAAGCCCTAAAGATGACTTTCCATTGCCGCATATAGACATACTCGTTGATAACACTGCAGGGCATGCTTTACTATCCTTCATGGACGGTTTCTCGGGATACAATCAGATTCTCTTGGCTCCGGAAGACAGGGAAAAGACTACGTTCATCACCGAGTGGGGAACCTACTGTTATCGGGTTATGCCGTTTGGGTTGAAAAATGCCGGTCCTACGTATCAGAGGGGTGCTACGACACTGCTGCACGACATGATCCATAAGGAAGTCGAGGTGTACGTCGATGATATGATAGTGAAGGGGAAGGAGCGGAAAGATCATCTCCCAGCGCTGAGAAAGTTCCTTGAGAGAATTCAGAAATACAAGATGCGCCTTAATCCACAGAAGTGCACGTTCGGAGTCACTGCTGGGAAAATGCTCGGGTTCATGATCACAACCCGAGGGATTGAGGTAGACCCTTCTAAAATCAAAGCCGTTCTTGAGATGGAGCCACCCCAATCAAAGAAGGAGGTCCGGTGTTTCTTGGGAAAAATTCAATTCATCAGTCGATTCATCACCAAGTTGACCTTGACTTGTGAACCATTATTTCGACTACTCAAGAAAGATGTGAAATTTGAGTGGAACGAGAAGTGTCAGAAAGCTTTCGAAGCGGTGCGAACTTATCTCCAGAACCCTCCGATCCTGATGCCGCCTACACCAGGAAAACCTTTGATCCTATACTTGTCCGTCACGCCCTCATCAATGGGGTGCATGCTGGCACAAGAAGGAGAAGATGGGGTTGAAAGGGCGATTTACTACTTGAGCAAGAAGATGGTAGGATGCGATGAGCGATACACTTCACTGGAAAAGACATGCTGGGCGCTTGTATGGGCTACAAAGAAGTTGAGACACTACATGCTCGCTTACTCGGTGATACTGATCTCTCGGATGGATCCTCTCAAGTATCTATTCGAGAAGCCAGCACTTACCGGTAAGCTAGCGCGTTGGTTGCTCTTGTTAGCGGAGTTTGAAATCAAGTACGTCACTCGCAAGTCAATAAAAGGGAGAGCGGTGGCAGAGTTTTTGGCAGATCGTCCGATTGATGGGCCAGAGCACACATAATTTCAATTTTTCGGATGAAGATGTGATGTCAACGGTCAATGAAACGTGGATGTTGTACTTTGATGGAGCCGCAAATCAGAAAGGATTCGGGATTGGCATACTGCTGGTTTCGCCTGAGGGGTCGCATATTCCCCTCGCATTCAAGTTGAACTTTGAAGTTACGAACAACGAAGCTGAGTACGAAGCATGTATTGTAGGGATGGAAGCCGCATTGGAGATTGGTGTCAAGGTGCTAGAAGTCGTCGGAGATTCCAACCTGGTTGTATCGCAAGCAAACGGAGAATGGAAGGTCAGAGACGAGAAAATTAAGCCGTATCATCAGCAGCTCGATGAACTTATCCCGAATTTTCAAAAGGTAACCTTCACGCATGTACCGAGGATGAAGAACCGCTTCGCAGACGCCCTGGCCACTTTGGCATCCATGCTGGAACTTCCAATTGGGGTGAAGCTGAGGCCTGTCCTGATTGAGCAGAGGGGAAAACATGTGTACGACTATGTCATGAACATCGACGAACCGGACGATGGGCTCCCTTGGTTCTACAATATTCGAAATTTTGTCGAAAAAGGGGAGTTCCCTGTGGATTCAACTAGGAAAGATCGGATCGCACTGCAACGACTCACATCTCAATACATCATCTGTGGGGGACAATTGTACCAACGATCCCCTTGCAGAGTTCACAAGTTGTGTGTTCACGGTGACGACATGAAAGCAGTAATGGAAGAAGTTCACGAAGGAGTTTGTGGACCTCATATGAATGGGATGATGCTGGCTAAGAAGGTGTTAAGGCTAGGCTACTATTGGTCTACCATGGAGACAGATTGCATCGAGTACGTACACCGGTGTCACAAGTGCCAGACTCATGCCAACCTTATCCATGTCCCGCCCTCGGAGTTACACTCGATGGCAACCCCATGGCCATTCTCCGCCTGGGGCATCGATGTCATCGGAAAGATCACGCCTGCAGCTTCTAACGGTCATAGGTTCATCTTGGTGGCAGTCGATTACTTCACTAAATGGGTCGAAGCAGCCTCGTACAAAACTTTGACTACGGTTCAAGTGGCTCACTTCATCAGGCAAAACATCGTTTACCGATATGGGGTCCCTCAAGCATTCGTATCTGATAACGGTGTTCATTTCAAGGGAAAAGTTCTGGAACACTTTGAGGAATTCAAGATCCAAGTACATCATTCAACCACTTATCGACCACAAACAAACGGGGCAGTCGAAGCAGCAAACAAGACTATTAAGACGATTCTGGAAAGGACCACTCAGTCAGCAAGAAATTGGCACGAACAGCTACCACAAGCTTTATGGGGATACCGGACGTCTATCCGTACACCTACAGGGGCAACACCCTACTCTTTGGTGTACGGTATGGAAGCCGTTCTCCCTATTGAGCTGGAAGTGCCATCTTTGAGGGTCATGGCGGAATGCGGAGTGGACGAAGCTGAATGGATCAGCGGAAGATTCGAGGAACTCATGTTGTTTGATGAAAGAAGGCTGCGCGCGCTATACCACATTCAGGGCTATCAGCAAAGAATCGCCCAGGCATTCAACAAAAAGGTGAAATCAAGGGACCTACGAGAAGGGGACATGGTGGTCAAAGAAATCCGTGCGCCAATTTTCGACTTGCGAGGGAAGTTCCGACCTAAATGGGCAGGGCCCTACATCATCAAGACCATCCTCTCTGGAGGAGCAGCTTCAATCGTCGACCTCGATGGCAACGAATTTGCGAATCTTGTCAATTTGGATCAACTCAAACGTTATTATCCCTGAGAGAGCTCGCTGGGCCGAAAACCGCAAGGGCGGGCGTTTCCAGGCAAAAGTTAGAGCAAGCCTGCTAGGTTGAAAACCCGAGAGGGCGGCCTAGGCAAAAGTTAAGGCAAATAATCAAAGAAAAGCTCGCTAGACCGAAAACCCGAAAGGGCGGCACTAGGCAAAATTTAGAGCGCAAGAGGAGAGTGTAAATACATGAGTGAACCTGTAGCCTGAACTACGTGCGGGCCTGATTCTCTTTCACGAGGGATACGTAGGCAATCTCATCCCGAGATTCGGTCCTAATTCCTAAATATCAAAATCCGATCCCAAATCAAGTCTAAATTGACAAATCCAAAACGCTTTTTAGAGCCGCATGTGATCAAATGAACCGAAAGGGGGAAACCCTTAATCAGTCGATTTTATTCAGATTACTTTTTTATTACAAGCTGAGCATGAAAATGAAAAAGCACAAAATCAAAGCACATTTTTTTTATTTTTTTATTTCAAAGTCTGGCAAAGTAAGTAGTTAACACATCCTTGCTTTCACATCCCTCCTTTGCCATTTGCGGTACCTTCCGGTCGAAGCAATAGAAAACAGTGGGTCACTTGGCTCGGTCCTACGAGTCCCCCACGATCGAGTGTAACTCCGAAGGCCTGGAATGTTGAAGGGAGGGAGACGAAGCACTTCAGAGCCCGACTGCGGCACCCCCTGGCTAAGGGCAAGCTGACGGAGAACACGGAAGGGGGAGTAGAAGGAGAAGCCTGTCAAGCCAACCACAAACACATGCGTCGAGCCCATGTTGCCAACAGTCATAGCAGGAAGCCTCAGCCAATGGCACCGCCAAGCAATGTCATCTTCCTCCGCAGAAGCAAGGAAATCAGCCTAATCATCTTCACTCCCATACATCACTTGAAAGGGATGGTTCCATCCACTTGCACGATACCACCAATCATTGGCTGGGGGTGTCAACAGACTTAATTTGTCGCAAAACCACATCTGTCAAAAAGAGAGAAAACAAGTAAGGAGCCAGATAAAGCCTGAACCGAGTGTCGAGGTAAAACGAATGAGAGAAATAGAAAAAGGAGAGCTGAGTGAGGTCCCTAACCTGCAGCAACAGTGGACTACCACCAAAAACCCTTGTGCGACCAGCATGAACAGCATCTAACCCCATCAAAGTTTCAGCAAGAACCAATGGCGCAACATCCTTGCGAGCCCCAATCTGAGCAGCAACCCCCACCAGTGAGAAATTGGGCTGACCAGCGAACGGAACCAACAAGAAGGCCACCAGGAGGCAAATGCAACAAGCCATCATCCTACGACCTTGGTGCTCGAAATCCATCAAGTCCCCAGGTGGGCTGAACCTCTCGTACAACTGCACGATGTTAATGGCATTACCTCGAGTAAGAAACTCAGCGACATTGCCACTAACGCCCAGCCTTGCCTTCAGAACATTCTTCATGCTCTCCCTGATCATAGGAGCAACCGGCTCAGCAGAATCATGGCTTCCGAGATAAGCATGAAACTCCTCGACGGTGGGGCACAGTTCTTGAGAACCAAAGCGAAAGACGTGCACCTCTGGATCCCAGAAGCGCGCCGCCGCATGTAGCAAGACGGGACGAATTGCAACCTCTCGGAGATGTCTTAAGGCGTAAAGCCGATGCCCTCGGAAGTTCAGCCAGTCGATGCCTTCAAGACTGTCCAACCAAGGGCGAAGTAGGGCTTGGTTTAGCATGGTGATGGAAAGAATGGATTTTTGAAGGGAAATGATGAAATGAAGTGTGAATGGCTTACCAAAGGACAGCCTGGTATTTATAGAAGCTTAAAGTGGGCAACACCACTTCCCCACCAGCCTTGAAACTCATCAAGTTTATCATTTTCAAAATCTTTTCAAAATTCAAACTTTGGAAACTTGGAAAATATTGGAAAAACCACAAGTCAAGCTTTGGGAAGCCATTCTGTTCTGGGGAAGCAGCTAATATGAAGCCATTCAGGTACATTGAAAACGTGCGAGCAGAAGAAAACAACAAAGGACAGCCAACAAGTGGCATTGGAAAACAGCAAGGGACAGTCCATGACAGAAGTCCTGAGCGCTCGGGAGTGAAGTCCCAAGCACTCGAGACCACTCTCGAGCGCTCGAGAGTACTGCTGTTTTGCAGCAGATTCTAGTTTCCCCATTTTGGCTTCCATGCAACATTAAAACCCTGTTTCATCAAGTTTAACAATTCCCAGCAGTTGTCTAAGGGGTACAGCAGTTCTGTCCATATGTTTTGTCGAGCATTCAAGTGTGTTACGTGAAAAATCATAAGTTTTCCAAAGTTTTCACTCCTTGAGCATGTCGGAATCCGTATCAAGGGCATTTGGTCGAATCGGGCAACACGCTCGAGCCACGACGGGTCTCAGTGACTGTTTGATGCACTCCAAAAATGTGTTAGCACTCTTAATTCGAGCTTTCATCATTCAATCGTACCAAAATCATCATTTTACATGCAAGTGTTGATTGTCAAAAACGTTTTAGTAATTCTCCCAGTCCCCTCGAGTCACAGCACTCATTGTCAACCGCGCAGCGCACTCTGTTACGATCAAAAGCCCTTAAATCTAAATTTCATGGTCGATCGCTCAAAAATTTGTTGTTTGGTGTCGATGTCGAGCTTTATTCCTCACTTTGAGAGTACCGGTCGAAATTCGCGTACTCTTTACGTTCTTTCAAAGCTAGACGAACATATTTCATAAAATACAATTCTGTAACAGCAGTGCGAACGAATAAAAGAATAAAGTGCGAATTCTCATAAATGAACACGGTATTTACAATGAGCAGAGAAAGAAGTACAAAAACTGGGGCAAACACGCGCCCAAATCCTAACTACCGAGGCACGCAGGCCCGAACAAAGCTGAGGCACGCAGGCCCAAAATCTACGACCACGCTGGCATGAAGGCCTATGTACAAAGTAAAGCTAGCAAAGCAAAACACGAGGCTCAGACCCGTCGGATTCTCTTCTACCATGGTCCCGCGGACTCAGAACTCTCGGGCTCGTCATCACCGTCGTCGTCAGGAGAACCAGAAGCAGTACTCGAGTCCGACGTCCCCAGGACACGTGACTCGGGGGACTCCTCTGTCCCCTCCTCCAACTCCTCCGGCTCCACGCGAGCTGGTCTCCGCTGAGACGCCTCTCGAGGCAAAACCTCGAACCGTCCCGCGCCCACAGCAGGCCGTGGAGCACGTCCTGCACCCCGACCTCGCGTGATGGCAGGATCGGGAGGGCTCGTGGTACCCTGCGGACGCGTCCTAGCTGAACGTCGTGGCTGCACCTGCATATC
Source organism: Rhododendron vialii (assembly GCF_030253575.1). NCBI lineage: Eukaryota > Viridiplantae > Streptophyta > Magnoliopsida > Ericales > Ericaceae > Rhododendron > Rhododendron vialii. The sequence continues at coordinate 32,393,964 of NC_080558.1, forward strand.
ACAAACATTTTCTCATTTTGTGCATATTCGAACGTAACTTTGCTTAAATCGAAATATAGAATATATGTGCATGTTATACCTGAGTGGCAACAGGAGAAGTAGTCACAGGGGCAGGTCTCGTCTGAAGGGTTCTCCCCTTAGCGCAGTCCTTCAAGAGGTGGCGCATCCCCACCATCAGCATCACGGCCTGCTCGGCCCACTCTCGCGGCACCTGCAGAATGATCCAAGGTTCAGAATATGCAAACAGGGAGTGGTCAATATATAAAGCAAACGGAAATATTGTTTGTACCTGAGCAGGAAACCGCATTGGCAGCTGTGGGAGGCGTGGTACGTCGATCACCTCCCATGCACCCGACGAACTCGTCACGCCTATAGTCCACTTCAGCGTCGGCAACGCCGGTGGTGCTGAAGTCTCCGTAGTCTCTGGGACCCTCATGCTCCCCTCTCCCCTACCTCCAGTACCTGCACCTCGCCCACCAGCAGGGGCTCTAGCACCTCGTCCCCGACCTCATGCAGAGCAACCACCGCGGCTCTGCGCTCCACTCTCGTCCCTCCAAGCTCCCATTCCAGCTACCCGTCTCTGGAACTCCTCCTCCACCCCTAGGCTCCTCGCCAAGTACCGATCTGCATAAGCTACGTAGTCCAAAGAGTGTCGAAGGTGCCTCTCCAGATCCGTGTCCGGCACGGTGAACAGCTCAAGCTCAGCGCGAGTATAGGACTCAGTCCTCTGCACGCGTGGGGGAAGCAGCCTAGAAACCACGAACGCTGGAAGACCAAGTGACTGTCGAGTCACTTGATCCCCCAGGTACCACTGCCAGCCCAGTGGGCACTCCAGTAGGACCCTGCTCCGTGTCACCTTCCGACTCCTCGAAAGGAAGTCAGCCTCCATCCCCGCCCACCTGTCCCAGTGAACCTGCAATTCAAATTTTGGATTCATTCATAAGTCTACTAGCCGAAAAAATTGATAAAAGAAAAGCAAGAAGTTTCGATCATACCACAACCCCTGTCAGGTTATCCAGCCAACGCCGAAAAGTCATCACCTCCCCTCGTCGCTCCTTCGCTCTCCGGTACGCCTTACCCCAGGCTAAACCGCGTGGAAGTAAGTTCGGGTCCGTACAAGTATTCTCGGGTGGGAACATCCCGAGAACCTCGTAAGCCCAAAGCTGCAAGTTTCATAATTCAAGTCGAATCAATCTCAAATGCATAATTCAAGTCGAAAAGCAGTCGAAAGCAATTCAAAAGCAATAATTCAAGGTTATACCTCAAACAACCGCCAGTACCCTCCAACTGTGTCTCCGACCCCGTGAGAAGTAGCTCCAAGAAGACAGTAGAGCATGCACAAAGCAGCACCTCCCCAGTCGAAGCGTCTCGCCTGTCCCAAGTCAACCAAGCCCGCTAGATAGCCCAGGTGCACCCGGCTACGCCTGTTCGGGAACAGAGAAGCCCCGAACAAGTATAGCAAGTATGCCCGGGCCATCTGGGCCGCCTCCTCGTCGGTTGCAGGCTCGTGGTCCCAGTACTCCATGAACTGCCCGTAAGCTGCCATCCCCCCGCTGTGGCGTGGCACTCGCCCAAGGAACCACCTCAGAGTCGCGTCGTCCAGCATCAAAGTTGCGTCGTCCAGCATCAGACTCGAGTCGTAAGGGATCGGGTCTCCTCCAACCCTGAGCCCTGTGATCGCCGCGAAGTCAAGTGGCGTCACCGTCATCTCCCTGAACCGAAAGTGGAAGGTATTGGTGGTGTCCCACCACCTCTCCGCCAGCGCTTTAAGCACAGCCTGGTCCACCCTCACCACTGTCAGCAGCTGTACAAATGGTCCGAACCCTGCTGCCTCCACCAGTGCTCGCACCCTCTCAGGCAAGGCCCTGAAGTGCGCCAGTGAGCTGGCTGAGCCCCCGTGGCCGTACACGTCTGTCGTGCGCTGTTTCAACAAAGCAAGAAATACCATTAGATCTCAAGCAGGAAATAAAATTTGAAGTAAATTGCGAAATTCAAGAAAAGATAGTGATCGAAAACTCACCGTAGTCCACCCAGAGGAGACGTGTGAAGCTCGGTCCCGGAGAAGCATCTCCTCGGGGTAGTCGGTGTAGCTGGGAACATAAGCCGTCATCCCCACAGGCTCAAAGAAGTGTAGTCGAGGAGCATACGTAATCGGAGTGAACTCGGGCTGCTCCCTCGCCAGATACGCTCGCCGCTCCTCTAAGTAGGCTTTCGCCTCGTCTACCGCAGTAACCCGTACCTCAACCGCCGCCTCGGCATCCACTCTGTCCCCTCCCAACTCCTCCGCCTCCGGTACAACCACCTCCGGAGTGCCCGAGCCCGCTCCGCTCAGCAAAGCCCCTAAAAGCAACGCCGAAGCCCGGTCCTCAGGCGTACTAGTATCCCTCAGCACCGCCGCAACCCCAAAATCGACACCAAATGCATCCAAGACATCCCGAGGCTCTGTGTCCTCCAGGAAGTCCCCGTCCGCGAAGGGAACAGGGCGTGAGGACCCGATCCCGCTATCCTCACTCCTCGGCTCCAACACCGTCGCCGTCCTCAGCACCGGCATCTCGCTGAACTGTCCAACAACTACCTCCTCACCACCATGGTCGGCTATCCCCCCGTCGCTCGCCCGCTCGGCAGCCGCAAACAACTCCTCCACGGTAGGGGTGAGAGGCCTGCCCGAGCCCCCACCTCCGCTGCCCGAACCTCCGTCCCCGCTACCGGAGCCCCCTTCTGCCGCCACCTCGGCATCCTCACCAGCAGCGACCGCCACTGAACTCCCTCCGGCGACCCCCGGGTCACCAGCAGCCGCCACCACCGCGGCACCGGCCGTGGCGCCACCGCCATTCCCCCCGGCTGCCACCACCATGGCACCAACCGTGACCCCCCGACCGTTGGGCTCCGCCCCAACGCTGCCGCCGACCACCCCGTCTTCATCCCCCCTCGCCATGCCAAGATCGAAAGAGAGAGAGGATCGTGAGTGAGAGAAAGAAAGAGGGTCACAGGATCGTGAGTGAGAGAAAGAGAGAGGATTGAGAGAGTCGAGGGAGTAAGAGCAGTCGTGAGAGAGTAAGAGCAGTCAATCTGGTTCTCGAGCGCTCGAGAACCAGGGTTTAACCCCCAAATTAAAAGAGGACGATGAAGGGGCGGTGGACCCCAGCGATGGTCCAGAGCGCTCGACACCACTCCCAAGCGCTCGGGAGTGGGTCCCCAGTGCTTGACTCTTTTCATTGCTTTTCGTAAGCTCATGCATTTCACCTTGATTAATGATCATTGTCATTCAAGAATTTTTACAAAATCAATCTCAGTCCTGTTTAAGTCCGAGTCGAGACAAAGCAATCGACGACGGATTTTGTTTCGCGATCTATTCTGGATCATCCTCATCCGCCCAAAAAGTTCTGCTTAGAGGTCGATAAAAAGTTTCCTAAATTCTACAATCGTCGATGTATTCGCATGAAGTTTTACCCAACGCGTAATACTTCTTTCATCATTTTCTCCACCGAACAGAGTAACGGATGGGCCCCATTTCTTGTCTCTATCATTGTCAAAGCACTTGTCGATCTCTTTCCAATGCATGCATCACACGTGTTTGCATTTGCCCCAAAGAACTACGCTGGTCTGATCCCTGCAGACGGGGTACGTAGGCAGTCTGAAAAGACACGACCTCATGCATTGAGTGCTTATATGCTTTTTATTTGCATTTGATTCGTAAATTGAGGATTTGATTTGGCTCAAATTGGGTTGTCTCGATCTTTGGGCGACACTCGCGTCCAAACATGACGCCGAGCACCGTCCAAAGAGGGGCAACTGTAGACACCCCAATTTGGACTTATCAAATTTCCTTAATTTGTGGCCCTGAGGCTCCCCGATGATGAATATGGATCTAACAAGCCATGTACCAATTGAGACGTTGCTCCTTAAAGGAAATGGCCAAAATCATTCCCAAGCGCTTTGAAGCAACCCCAAGCGCTCCGAACTGTTTTCCAAAAACCACTGGCCTGGCTCACTCTTAAGCGCTCGAGAGTGAAGTCCCAAGCGCTCGCGATCACTCCCGAGCGCTCGAGACCTCTCCCAGTGCCCAATGGGTGAAGAAGATTCCCACTATCCATGCAAGCCATCATTGCATTCCCTTTGAACCGGCTGAGGTGAGTCAACACTCAACCTCAGTCAAAAAGGATATCAGCTGAAGATTTCTTCCTTTAAAAAAAAGGGGAGGGTTTTCTTTCAAAATGATTTCATTTTTCAAAACCATGGGTTATATGCTCTATATATATACCTGGTTTTTCTGCTGAAATGGGGGATTCTCTCTCTCTAAAATTCCTCCTCTTCTCTCTTTCTTGTTCAAAAGGAAAAAGTCTCAAAAACCAAAACTTCTTTCCCAACTTCAAAGGTCTTTTCCAAAATCATCAAGGAAAAGGGCAAGAAATCCAGAGTACCCTTAGTTTCTGATCTCTACATTCACCTCTCACAACCATCCAAGGAGCAAAGTGTCAAGCAAAGGTAGAAACGTTTCTATCCTTGGTTCAAATCAAGAGGTTGTTCTCCCTTCTGGGGGGGGTCTTTCAGCCTGTCTCAGTCCTTAATACTGGTGCATGGTTGGGAGACCTTAGTGAAAAAGCAAGAGCAAAGAGTCCATGAATAATGTTTTCCCAAAACCCCTACTGGAAACACTCTAGAGCGCTCCATAGTGCTCCTGAGCGCTCAGGACTGTTTCCAGTCCCATGCATGGCATTTTGGTAAGCAGTAGGCTGGGGTGAGATGCACTTTTAAACAAAATAGTTTTATTCTGGCATGCAGACACAGAAGATCATTTTTCCTAAAACAGAAATGTTTCTTACGAATTTCAAGTAAGAACAAAGCTTTCCTAAGTTAAAAATAAGATCTTCTCTTGTTAAAAACTTAGATAAGAGTGTTTGTATGGTGAAGCAGTGCCATTTTTCCGTTTGAAAGTAAACTGGCATGAAGCTCACTCCCAAGCGCTGAAGCCATTCCCAAGCGCTCGGGAGTGCATGCATGTCATTGCATTTCACTTTCCCAATTTTCTGTGTTTTTTGAGCTCCTGAATGCATAGATGTTCGTGTAATGGCAAGGATACATGACTTGAAAACTTGAGGTCCTATCTCAGTCTTTCAAGTCCTCTGCTGAGCCAGTGGTCAGTTTAATAGTATTTCATTTTGCAGTCTTTATATTATGTCTTGTCAGTACTAACAGAAAGTGCAGGTGGGGGTTCAGATACTCCCAAGTGCTCGAGAGTGCTCTCGAGCGCTCGAGAGTGAAGCCAGTGAGCAGTGTTTCATTTCCTGTTATCTTGCTGTCTTTCATCACATAATCACCCCCCGCATACACTGTTATTTGGCATCCTATTTGTGACTAACAAACTCAGCAGGATTTGGTCAGTAACACTCCCAAGCGCTCGAGAGTTCTCTCGAGCGCTCGAGAGTTGATCCAGTGGCAGTTTACACAGCTTTGCCATCATGCATGTGTCCATCATCATTTCATCACTCCTTGTACACAAGCACCAGCATACACCTTCTATTTGCTATACTTGTGGATACCTGCTACATGCTTAATGAAACAAAATTCCTTTGAAAAATCCCACAAATGTTTAGTAGAGACCGACATCGCGTCGGGCGAGGGGGGTGCCGTAAAACCCTTCCCCCTTCGTAACATGGCTTCCGAACCCTCGAATGATCTCTAGTTTTCAATTCAAATCAATCAATTTTCAAATCAAAAACAGTTTCTCGGGTGGTGAACCATAAATCCGGGTGGCGACTCCTCAAGTTTTTTTTCAAATCGATTCGATGGAGCGGTATGTGTTTTTCGGGCCGCCCCGATCACACCCGGAGCTGTGGTAGCCCACAACTTGGTATTACAGGCACTCAATCTTCTCAAGTTTATTGCATGATTTGTCCCCTGGGACTTGTCTTACTTGCATTGTCCCGATTGAACTACGTTGGTCTGATTCCTGCATACAGGGTACGTAGGCAGCTCCACGAGCGCGACCGCCATCATCATTTGCTTGCATTTCGGTTTTCATGCATTTTTGTCACCGTTCAAAGACTTTAGAGCAACGGATTGGGATACCTATTCTTTAAACGTCACTCGCGCCAACCAATGGCTTACGAGTTCCGTTAAAGAGGGGACTATTGTAGACACCCCAATCTGGACCTCAGAAGTTCTTTGAATGTCCCGATGATGAAATAAATGAAACAATACCTTTGAGAGCTTGGGTAAAGGACTCCCTCAGCCCCAAAAGCCCAAACCAAAAAAAAACAAAAGCCCTGGACTGGACGTAGAATACCGCGCGGAATACTTCTACACCACGCGGCGTAGTAAAAATTATTACGCCGTACGAGGTCATAAGGTTAACTGCTCCCCCATTTTGAATTCAAAATCCTTAGCTATTGCCTATAAATACACACCTCCACTAAAGAGAAAGGGGTCTGGGTCCCAAGCCTTGAATCCCTAATCTCTTTCTCTCATTTTGCCCATACACCCACTCTTTTCATTCCCAAGCCTTGAGAATGTTTCTCTAGGTACTTTCTTTCTCAAAATGCTCCATTTTTCTCCTCAACATCAAAATTAGTCTTTTACTCACTTTGAGATCTCATCTACCAAAACACCTAACAACCACTTACATCCACACTCATCTTTTCTCACCCGATTTTGTCCCCGTTCATCCATCATCATCCGTCCTCGTTCAAGCGCAAGATCAAAGATAAATACCAAGTTTTCTTGGGCTAGACTCTGCCCTACCCCTGAGGGAACTTTTCTGTAGTCAGGCTTAACCCCTTTTGGTTAAATACTAACTTAAAACCATTTTCAAAAATAAAAACAGTCACTGTGCTAGATACACCACGCCATACAGCGTTCTGATGCGTCGCAAGGCGTAGTATATTCAGGCACGCGGTCTTTCTTTAGTTTCCATTTATTCGATCAAGCTATCTAGATCATGGCTATTCTTCATCAGGCTTGTTCATATTGCTAAGATGTTGTCATCAGTATCTTCAGAACAAGACCATATCTACAAGCCATGTTTTATTTCTTAAACAAGGCTTTCTTGCTTATCTCAAGCGATCAAACATATCAAAACTCATTTTTCGTTCAAGGCTTAAAGAAAAGGTGTACTGTTCTAAGATGAGTCAGTAGCTGGGTACTTTCTGATATCTCTACGGAGTCACGCATGGGATTCTAGAACACCAAGTGCTGCTATGGGAACTGATGATAGTCTGATGGCAGAACAAGTAAGCCGCACGGCATGTCATATGGCCATGCGCGGTCTTTTGATAAGTCGTGTCATGTGGTTCTGATCCAAACAGCTTGTTGGTTAGTTATTTCATTTTGTATCATACCATCTGCTCATCATCTCTGTATAGATAGCACTCCGTGCACGTCAACGTGATATATTTCCCATGTCCCTTCCCCTCTTACTTGTTTATTAAAGAGTTTCATTTTTCAAAAGATATTGAAGTTTTTTTCCCCTTTTTAGAATGTTAAGTAGAGACCGATTTTTTTTTTACCGGGCAAATGGGGTGCTTTTCAACAAAACCTTCCTCATTCGTAACGTGGCTTCCAAACCCAAAGTCTCGACGTGTTCGCTAGACCAAAAGCCTTTTTCCAAACGGGTTCTCGATTTCTCGGATCCTCCATCTCAAAAATTCGGGTGGCGACTCTTGAGCGCGCACTGATCGGGGAGCCCACAGGGTTACAGCTGGAAAAATGCTCGGATTCATGATTACCACTCGAGGAATTGAGGTCGAACCATAAAAAATCAAGGCTATTCTAGAAATGGAACCGACGCGGTCCAAAAAGGACGTAAGAAGTTTCCTCGACAAGGTGCAATTTATCAGTCGGTTCATTGTCAAATTAACTTCAATCTGCGAACCAATCTTTCGCCTGTTTAAGAAAGGTGTGCCATTCAAATGGGACGACAAGTGCCAGATAGCTTTTGAGGCAATTAGAACTTATCTGCAAAATCCACCAGTATTAACGCCCCTCATATCGGGAAAACCTTTGATCCTATACCTGTCGGTCACTCCGTCTTCTATGGGGTGTATGTTGGCACAAGAAGGAGACGATGGGGTTGAAAGGGTTGTTTACTATATGAGCAAAAAGATGGTCGGATGTGAGGAGCATTATACTCCGTTGGAGAAAACATGCTGGGCGCTTGTCTGGACCTCCAAGAAATTGAGACATTATATGCTAGCCTATCTAGTAAGGCTAATTTCTCGAATGGATTCCCTCAAGTACCTATTTGAGAAACCGGCTCTTACGGGAAGGATGGCACGATGGCTACTAATGTTATCAGAATTTGAATTAAAATATGTCATTAGGAAGTTCGTAAATGGAAGAGCTGTCGTTGAATTCTTAGCTGACTGCCCAGTTGAAGGAGGTGAAGATGCCAAGTTTAAGTTTCCCAACGAAGACATAATGACTCTAGCTGAAGATGTTTGAAAGTTGTACTTCAATGGGGCTGCTAATCAGAAAGGGTTTGTAATTGGCGTGTTGCTAATATCACACGATGGGTCCCACATTCCGCTCGCATTCAAGCTAAATTTTGAGGTCACCAACAATCAAGCGGAGTACGAAGCTTGCATTGTAGGTATGGAAGCAGCAATCGAAATTGGTATAGAGAAATTGGAAGTGGTAGGAGATTCCAACCTGGTAGTGTCGCAAGCCAATGGTGATTAGAAAGTCAGAAGAGAAGCTAAAGTCGTACCATCAAGATTTTGAGGATCTCATTCATCACTTCAACAATGTAACTTTTACTCATGTACCGAGGTTCAATAATCAATTTGTGGATGCCTTGGCAATGCTTGCATCCATGGTTGAGATTCCTATTGGTGTGAAGCTAAGGCGAATTATGATCGAACAAAGGGATACACCGATATACCAGCATGTCATGGTTGTTGATGAGCCTGATGATGGTCACCCTTGGTATTATGACATTTGGAGATTTGTGGAAAGAGGAGAATACCCCATTGAAGCAAACAAGAAAGACAAAATCGCTATCCAGAGGATGTCAGCTCAGTACATCATTTGTGGAGAAAATCTATATCGAAAGTCGCACTGCGGCATGTACAAGTTATGCATCCATAGTGCAGAGACAAGAAGGATAATGGAAGAAATTCACGAAGGTGTGTGTGGCCCTCACATGAACGGCATCATGCTCGCCAAGAGGATCCTCAGGCAGGGATATTTCTGATCCACCATGGAGACAGAATGTGTGGAATACGTACGGCGATGTCACAGATGCCAGATCCATGCCAACCTCACGCATCTCCCACCATCCAAACTGCATCAAATGACTTCACCATGGCCTTTCTCAGTACGGGGAATCGATGTCATCGGAAGGATCATGCCAGCGGCATCTAATGGTCATAAATTCATTTTGATGGCCATTGATTACTGCACGAAATGGGTAGAAGCTACTTCTTACACCACTCTAACCGTAGTTCAAGTAGCACATTTTATTAAGCAAAATGTCATCTACCGGTATGGAGTCCCTCAGGCGTTCATATCTGACAATGTGGTTCATATCAAGGGACAAGCCAGGGAAGTCTTGGATGAGTTCCAGATCCAAGTGAATAAGTCAACAACCTACCGGCCACAGGCCAACGGAGCCGTGGAAGCAGCTTACAAAACAATCAAAACCATTCTAGAAAAGACCATTCAATCCGCAAGTGATTGGCATGAGCAGTTGCCATTAGCTTTGTGGGGGTATCGCACGTCCGTACGCACACCAACAAAGGCAACCCCTTACTCCTTAGTCTACTGTATGGAAGTTGTACTTCCCATTGAGTTAGAAGTTTCATCTCTTCGAACTATGATCGAGTGTGAGGTCCAAGAGGCAGAGTGGTTAAGTAATCGATTTGAAGAGCTCATGTTGTTCGATGAATGGCGGTTGATGGCCCTCTATCATATTCAAGGATATCAGAGAAGGATCGCACGCGCGTTCAATAAGAAAGTAAAGCCTAGGGACTTAACAGAAGGCAATATGGTTTTAAAGGAAATCCAGGCACTAGTTTACGATCCACACAGAAAGTGTAATGCCCCGAATTTTGAGAACGTTAAATAGACAATTTCATTGAAAAAACTAAATAGAGTCTGGCTCATTATTACATCATAATCTTAACAAAAGTACTTTTATTCAACCAAACAATGGGGAACTAGGGTTTCTAGCTACTGCTCTGCTTGTTCCTCCATCCTGGCTAGCTCCTCGGCTCCAAAGGCTTCCAAGGTGTAGAGCTCACCCTGTTCGTCTATAAAGTCTGACACATTATATCGGCGTCGCCACCAATAAAATATGTCAGGGTCGCCAAAGGTAACATTGTGAGTTACAAAAGTTCAATAGAATATCCCATACCCTCTAACCCTTAACTTACAAACAATCGATCACAACTTCAATGATTTCCCCATAATTCACACATATTTGACAAAACGGTTAACAATAACACATCCTTGTTTATTATCCAAACTATCGTTTGTCCTTGATTTTTTGAGTTTCTCCTACGCGACTTCTCGTAGACCGTGTCACCATTTCCCACATTTCATAAACCATATCAACATTCCAAAATCGTTTTAACACACCCAACCTCGGTTCCGCCGTTCCGGTCTCCCGAGTATCCTCACAATGGTTCTGCCGCATCGGGTTCCATTGGCACACTTTGCATTGGCTCCTCTCTGCGGATAACCAAGCCACACACCTAACCTCGGTTCCGCTGTTCTGGTCTCCCGAGTATCCTCACAATGGTTCCGCCGCACCGGGTTCCCATTGGCACACAAAACACACACCACACAATGGGCTACAACATCTGGCCACATTGCGGTTTCCAAAATATTTCACCCTTCCAAAACACACATTTTCATTAACCACACCCTAGGTGTCATGTTTCTAACTTTCTTGATTTTCGTGTCACGTTTTCATGCATAGACTCCGCGGTAGGACTTTTCACATATGTAACCATTCATTGAAATCTTGAAACTAAACTAGCAAGATCATCCAACTCTATATTACTAATCATGCTCATAACCACCATTTAAACCATAACGCCACATGTACAGTGCCTTTGCAATGAAAGTCACTTATGCTTTACAACAAGACAAGTAATACAAACAATTCATAATACATGCTCATAACCGTCTAAAGATCAAAATACGAATACTTCTATCAACAATAACGTCTTATCTTTTGAAAATTCATTTTTTCTTCCTTTGTGGGAAATTCAAAACAACACATGTTTATTAGAGTGAAAGTTGATTATTCCAACATGCTCATACTTCCATTAGCGAAAATAAGTTATTAACTGTCATGCATTTCAACATTTTAAGCAATAGATAACCTTATATACGGATAATCTACTTATACTTCCGACATACGGTTCTACGTTATACTTGGAGTTGGTGGACAAAGGGACTCTACATATACTTTGAAATAGTGTATATAGGACTCTATCTTTCTTCTTGGCGGTAGTTGACGACTACGGAAAGTAAGTTGGTGTTTGGGCGGAATAACTTCTTACGGTGAGCTTCCGGGAGCTTCGAAAGAGAAGGGTTTCTCTCGAAACTAGTTTGTGACTAAAACTACTCTACTTTATGGATCGAAAAGGTGGGTTGGGGATTAGTTTCTTGAAGAACACAAGAAGAGCTTCAAGAACAAGGAAAATTAAGCAAGAACAAGTAAGAACACAAGCTTTCTTAGAGAGAGAAGTTGCTAGGTGAAGATGTGAGTTGAATGGCATGAGGGTGGTCCTATTTATACCCAAAATTTTGGCTCTCTTTCCTCCTCTCATGGCCGGCCCTCTCTCTCTCAGATCCTCCCATGGATTTGCTCCATGGATTTGTCATTTCAAGTCCTTCAATCAATCCATAGCCTTCCCTCACTTGTCACTTCCATTTATAGGCCAAATCTTAGGCCATCATGAAGGGCTTTTGACTAGTCTTGTCCTAAAAAGAGGTTGCTTGTAAGAAAGAACAAAATCAAAGGCTAGGATGTACTTAGGAAGACTACTAATAGGTTGGCATGTAGTAAATAGGCTTAGGGCTATTAAGTAGCTTGTGAAAGAGAACAAAACACAAGCACACACTCCACCTCTCTCTCTCTCTCTCTCTCTCTCTCTCTCTCTCTCTCTCTCTCTCTCTCTCTTACATATATATAAGTACATATATATATATATATATATATATATATATATATATATATATATATATATATATATATACAGAGCTGGGCAACAGACACGAGACACGATAACACGACATGAACCGGACACGAAGTTAGCGGGTTAGGGTTGAACATTTCTGACACGAAACACGAAAATGACACGACTCGAGAACGCGAATTCTAAATTGGTTGGGTTCGAGTTGAACACACGAGACACGAAATTGACACGACTAACACGGTTACTAATCTATGTCACACATTAACACGAACGTATATACATAATATATGGTATATCTGTAATTCTATATAGAGTTGGGCAACAGACACGATAACACGACACGAACCAGATACGAAGTTAACGGGTTAGGGTTGAGCATTTCTGACACGAAACACGAAAATGACACGACTCAAGAAACACGAATTCTAAATGGGTTGGGTTCGGGTTGGGTGATTTGTGACACGAACCCGACTAACACGACACGAACACGACTAACACGACCTGTTACCCAGGCCTATATATATATATATATATATATATATATATATATATATATATACGGGACGGTTCAAGGGACACCCAAAAAAATACCTAAAAAAATATCCCAAATCTCAATCTCATAGTTCCTAATCGAATTTTGATGATCCGAACTGTTCAATGTGTGCAGAATGTGATTTCAAGGGTGTCGCAAGAAATTAGCAAAAAATATGACCGGGAAAAGCTTGATTTGAGCAGTTTTTATTTGAACCGTTCAATAAAAAATTGTTCAGATCAAGCCCTTCCCGGTCATTTTTTTTGCTGATTTCTCGCGGGTACCCTTAAAATCACGTTCTGATCACATTAAACGGCTCGGATCATCAAAATTCGATCGGGAACTATGGGGTGTTTTTTTAGGTGTTTTTTTGGGTGTCCCCGGAACCGCCCCGATATATATATATATATATATATATATATATATATATATATATAGATATATATGAGAAAGTAACTCTAGTATAAATAGGCTTAAGGCTATAAGCCTAGGCATGTCTTGTCTTATCAAGTTGTATATATATGTATATACACTTGGCAAGTCTAATCTCTATTAAGCAAGGGATAATAATTCCCCTAACATTTGTTACCCAATGGGTAAAGAAAAAGTAAGGTTGATATGAAAGGTTGAAATGACAAGGTTGATTTCTTGGAAGCAAGGTACAAAATTCCCATGTGACTAGTCTTGTCACATATATAAATATATATTAGTAGACTAGTTGCTATTATCCAATGTGTAATATCTCTCCTAACAATTATAGACCAAAGGGTAAAGAAAAAGTAAGGTTGACATGACATGACCCAAGATTCTTTTCTTGACTTGTCACATCAAAGCTTTATAGGCCATTAAAACTCTATTACCCAACGGTTACAAGTTTCCCTATTGGTTATTAACCAAATGATGGAAGAGAAAGGAACTAGGTAGTTTGGTTTCTCCAACTAACCGGTTAGAAACTAATTATACTAACCATGTAGGGTATTTAATCAAGAATTGAATTTTCAAAGGACTAAAATCTAATTATGACGGATAATAGATATTAAAAAGGAATATTAAAAGTAATATTAAGTAATTAAAAGAAATTTCGATAAATAAATAAAATTTTTATTAAAAATTCCGAGTCGTTACAGAAAGTTCCGACCAAAGTGGTTCGGGCCGTACATCATCAAGACCATCTTGTCCAGAGGAGCTACACAACTCATTGACTTGGATGGAAACGAGTTCTCAACTTTGGTCAACCTGGATCAACATAAGCTCTACTATCCTTGAGAGAAGCTAGCTGGGTTGAAAATCGCAAGGGCGGGCAGTTCTAGACAAAAATTAGAGCAAAATACTGCTAGGTTGAAAACCCGCAAAGGCATCCTAGGCAAAAATTAAGGCATACAACAAATAAGCTCGCTAGCGAAAACCTGAAAGGGCAATACTAGGTAAAATTTAGAGCGCAAAAGGAGAGTATCAAAACTAGAGTGAACCCTGTCTTGAACTACGTTATGACCTGATTCCTTCGCAACAAGGATACGTAGGCAGCCTCACTCTAAGGCCCGGTCACAATCAATCAAAATAAAAATCCAGGTTGAATTCGAAGCGCTGAATCAAAGAAGGGAAACCCTCCACGACTCATTTTATTATAATAACTGCTTCTAATACACAAGGCTGAGCATGACTTTTGTAAACAAAAGTGAAACATGATGAAAGCAGGTCCATGATTTATTTTATGGTCAGGGTAGTAGGATCAATGAAGTCCACTCACGTTTGAATATTTAGAAGAAAATTTCACTGCGCTTATCCACATATCATGGGCTGTAGTAGTGTTGTGTATTTGCGTATGTTACGTATGTTCTAGTGTAATTACGCATACATGTGTTTTTGTGGAGAGTTATGTATTGTTATGATTAGTTCTGAACTTTATATATTTTTCTAGTTTAATTATTTTGGACTTTTTTGGTTGATATATTATTTTTGAGTTTTTATGACGTATTATTCAGATTAGTTAATGATAAGTCTGCCTGATAAGTAAATCTATCCCCATGATTACCAGATACCCATGGAAAATCTATCCTAAATGAAAGAAGGGCTATATTTTCCGAGTTACCAAATAAAAAAAGAGGGAAGGTGCTCTGTTAATGGGGATAATGCATTTACTAAAGCGCCTTTTGCTAATTTAGGGATCCTAAATAATGCTGATAAATAATTTAAACTCTTGATTTTTTATTGTCGCTGAAAAGTTAAAAGAAAGACAAATCTATTGACAATCCAACAATTAATGATCATTTAAGGTTATTGAAATTTATTCATTGGTTACTCCGATTTAAAATTACGGGCATTTAAGACCCTGATATTAGTTTTTATTTTTTCAAACCACACGGAGGTCCGTGTACTTGCTAAAAATAAAGGTGGCAAATGGGCGGGTTGAAACAGGTCAAATAGTAAACAGATTGAAATGGGTCGGGTCAAATATGGGTCAAGCAAAACCCAAACCCACCCGACCCGAACAGTTTTCTCCTCCTCTTTCCTTTTTTTTTTTTTTTTGTCTTAATAATCTTGCAACACTTTTTTGTATTAATTTTTAATTTCGTTTCGATTTCTATTCAAAGACTATTTTCGGTTATTTTTTTTAGTTTGATTCAGAATTTTTATTGCTTTGTCGGGACGACTGATTCTTAAATAATTAAAGCAAAACTATGAATAAAAAACATAAATAAACAGAAATAATAATTCGACTTAATTATTAAGTCAACAAAATGTAGTAAAGCCTATTTTGGCCTAATAAGCCAACTGGCTTATTTTTTTTATTCTTATTCAAATTTTTTCACATTTGTTAATTTATCATTTTTTTTTTTGTGGATTATTGCTTCATTATGAGGAGAGAAATCTAAAAAGTAAAAGATAAGATCGAAAGCCAATTTTTTTGAATAAAGACCAAAATAAGCCAAATACGCAGCTTTGCGTGACAAGTACATACACGGCTTTGTCCTTGTTTTAGTTGGTCCACCTGCTAGTGAGCGACTTGATTAGTTGCCCAAAAAATTAGCTGAGGGTGCATGAAAGTCGGCCTGACATACACTAAAAAAAGGCTAACGTAACCCAAAAAGACAGAATTTTTAGGCCAAATAAAAAAATATGAAACATAGTGCCATAATTTTTTGAATAAAAACGAACATAAGCTAAAAGACATAATTTTTGACTTATTTTTGCCGTTATTTAAAATAATTTTGAATTTTGATCATAACTTTTTATTTTTCGATTCCTCTTAACGAGACGAATCAAAAAATCACAAAAATTTGACATAAAATTAATAAATGCAAATATTTTTTTGTCTTTCATTAGGGAACGCGAAAAGAATAATTGAATAAGTGTGTGTGCTTGTGTGATTTGTAAGGGTATCTTTCATCAGGGAACGCGAAAAGAATAACTGGCAAAAAAAACTTGTGCTGATGTAATTAATTTGGCTTTACCAATCAACACCTCAAGTTTTTGACAAATCTTAATCGATTATGGTGCAATCAGTCAGTGACCATGATTTGAATACCACGTGAGTTATCTTTTAGTGTATTTATTGGTAGGATGTGCCAACTTGTTATGTTTTTCACCAATGCAGAAATGATAATTCACGTGATCGTAGTATTACTCTTTTAATCAAGCAATTGGCAGCTAATCCCAGTAGGACTTGTTCCATGCAATGCCAAGCTTGCTGCCTTTTTTTTAAACAGATATTAGCAAGCCGCAAGGCAAATTTTGTGGGTTTATTCTTCCTTAGAAACCCAGGAAAGTTAAAATTTTGAAAAATCAAACGTTCTCTAGCTTATTTTTTGTCACAATTTACACATTAAAGTTGCATCTCACGATTTCAAATTTTCAGTACAAGAAAACAATGCAAGTCCAAAGTCATAAACGCGCTGCGGGGAAATGAGTTCCTATTTCCCATTTTCAAATCTCGGTCAGCAGCACTCACCTGACCTCATAAAAAAGAAAAGAAAAACTAATCTTTATCTTCATCAAAGTCAGCACTTCCATTTCCATTTGGAAAATTCTATGTACCCCGAAAGAGTACCCAGAAATGACTCCGAATTTGAAAATCGATGGTCCAGATTCATCTATGAAACATTCAAGCTATTCGACAAGGCATTATAACAGTTCCATATCAACAACAAACAAACTTCTGAAAGCATCCACAGTGGTATAATCAAAATCAAAATGTTGCTAAAGCTAGCAACATTTGCTCAAAAAAGAGCTCATATTGGAATAACTAAATTTAACAACTTCTTAGCGCGTAACTCATCAAATTTTGGCCCTTGGATAATTAAAAATAATAATCTTTTGCAAATAACCAAATTTAGTTGTCCTCACATTTTCTCAATCAACTACACCATCATTACACAAAAACCTTCTCTCTTCCATTTTCAACATGTTTCTAAGAAAAATACTTTTAAAAACAGTTTTTATTTTTTTGCAAAAATTGTTTATTTCAAAACAGTTTTCTTATGCAAACTTTCTTTTTTTTCAAATATGGTTCTTTTTTTTAAAAAAAAAAAAAACTTTTTTAAAACTTTTTTTTGATTTTTTTTTAAATCAAAGTTTTCCAAAAACTATTTTCTCTTTTTCTAATAACCTGTTTTTATTAGTTTGAAATTATTTTCTATATCACAATTTTTAGATTTTTATAAGTTGAAAAGGTGATATGGCAAGTTTTGATTGTACCATTATGGACCTCTACATTGCTAATCTTAGCAACCGCTTAAATGGATAACGAAAAGTAGCAACTTTTGATTATTGACTTTTGATTATTCCATTACAGATACTCTGAGACTATAACAAAACAATTTTCAGACAGTGCGAAAAAAACAAAATCTAATTTAGAAAATCAGCATTGTACCGTCATAATGCCGACAATACAAAATCGTCATCACTATCACCCAAGTTAAAACACATGTAATAGAAATAAAAAAGGCCAAAATACAAACATGTAGCCACCTTATCAAATCATTAGCAACCAAATTCACATAAACTATCTGAGAAATCAAATTACCCATTTCAGATTAGAATTGTCAAGACCACAATTGCCACCTGATCCATAACTGCGATACAAATTATAGAAAAGTTAAAACATTAAAAACAAAATACTCATAGAACCATGGTTTTAAGTAGTCAAGAGTCGTCAAACCCCCAACCCCAGAACTCCATGGCCTGGGCCGGCCAATCCAATATCCTTCACCTACTGATACTAGTGGGGAATGTCGATAGCCGCGTGGAATGGTGCCGGGGCTCATGTACCTCCGGATGAACTAGAGGTGGTGAAGGAACTGGACTCAATGAGTGGTCGTGCTCCTCGTGGTGGTGGTGGTAGTGTGGTGGAGGAATTGGACTCGGTGAGCGATCATGCTCCTCGTGGAGGTGGTGTCCGAGATAACCAAAAAAAATGTGAAACAACCCTCACAAACGATCTGAAGAGATTGAGTAGTATCACGATGCCAACTAGAACCGAAAACACCTCCACCCATGTCATCTACCCCTATGACATAAGCCGGCGGGGTGGGAATCGCAACACCAAAAACCGGAGGTGGTGGTGGTGGGAGATTGTAGGGTTACAGCTTGGGTCATAACTGTGACCCAAAAGGACAGGTGAGCGGAGAAAGACAAAATGTCAAGGTGGTCTTCATTTAGCTTTGCATTGGTGGTAGGAAAGATTAGGATTAGGATTTTGAAGGGAGAAGTAAGAGTTTCTATTGTTTAATTGGACAAGATTTTTGGAAGATGAGAACACCAAAGACAAGATTGGGGAATGAGACTATTTATATTACAAACCAAACCAAACCGAGCCTTACGTCCCAATCACTTGGGGTCGGCTACGTGAATCCATTTCCTTTATTGAGCTTTGTCAAAAGCCACTTGTTCACACAGACCCATTATACTCATATCTTTTCGCACTAAAACATCTAAAGTTAATTTAGGTCTACCCCTCCCCGTAACATTGCTACCTAGAGTTATCCTATCCGCTCTCTTAACTACTGCATCTTCTGGTCTACGGTAGATATGTCCAAACCACCTTAGCCTATTTTCCCTCAACTTCTCCTCTACAGGTGCTACACCTACCATCTCACGAATTGTTTCATTTCTAATCTTGTCTCGTCTAGTCTTACCACACATCTACCTCAACATTCTCATTTCCGCTACACTCATCTTGCTCACATGTTGTTTCTTAATATGCCAACATTCTGTCCCATAAAGCACTATTTGTATTACAGTTGAACACAAATTTTTTTTTTTTTTTGGCTTGGTAGAAAATGGCTAGAACCCATCCCTATTTATACTATTCCATGGAAGACTTAGTACAATTATATTTTCATACAAGATAAACTTTGAGGTAATTCTAGAATTACACGTGTAACTCATTCTCACAAAAACCCTAGATATTTCACAAAGATATTCTAGAACTTATGGAGTTAGATATTTTAGATATTCTTAAAATTATATATATATATATATATATATATATATATATATATATATCTTGTCCAATAATATCTTCCATCCTAGGTGAGTTGATATGTGAAATTAATCTCTTACCCTCATTCAAAAAAATTAGGGAAAATTTCAA
This sequence comes from Rhododendron vialii, assembly GCF_030253575.1. NCBI lineage: Eukaryota > Viridiplantae > Streptophyta > Magnoliopsida > Ericales > Ericaceae > Rhododendron > Rhododendron vialii. Next base: position 32,413,234 of record NC_080558.1, read on the forward strand.
AATACCCCCCAACATTTACTCTAAATTTCAATTAGACTCCCAACCTTTTAAACAAATCAATTTTACTCCCAAAGTTATCTTCCGTTAATCAAAACGTCCCCTTTCATCTGAATGACTAACGGATTTCGTTAAAGGCTCCGTAAATAGCGTCCTGATCGAATTTCGATGATTCGAGCCGCTCAATGTGTTCAGAACGTGATTTTAAGAGTACCCGTGTGAAATCAGCAAAAAAAATGACTAGGATGAGCTTCTTCCGAACAGTTTTTTATTGAACAGGTCAATAAAAAATTGCTCAAATCAAGCCCTTCTCGGTCATTTTTTTTGTTGATTTCTCGCGGGTACCCTAAAAATCACGTTCTAAACACATTGAGCGGTTCGGATTATCAAAATTCGATCAGAAAAGGGGAGGTGTGGACCGATCCAGATTTGGTTCAAGTCAGGACGTTCTAATTTTGCTTCGGTCGGTACCTCCCCTTTTTCGATCGAATTTCGATGATCCGAGCTGCTCAATGTGTTCAGAACGTGATTTTAAGGGAACCCTCAAGAAATCAGCAAAACAAATGACCGGAAAGGGTTTCATCTAAACAGTTTTTTATTGAATAGTTCAATAAAAAATTGCTCAAATCAAGCCCTTCCCGATCATTTTTTTTTGCTGATTTCTCGCGAGTACCCTTAAAATTACTCTTGATTGCATTATCAGCATATTTGTCTGATTATTTCTTCGAGTGTTAAATTTTTACACCATCTTTTTTGTGCAAACGCATCCCGTACTGCTAATTATAAAGTGAAATTACAAATATACTCATTAGTTTGTTATTTTATAGGCAAAATATGTATTAATTGAGAAATTATAAATGTACGGGTTAAGTTTTATTTGTGTTCCCCACTTATGTGAATTTCTGAATCCGTCCCTTGACCACACTAAGCAGCTCGAGCTTGAATTTTCAACCTCTTATATTTTCTTTGGGCATGGTATTTCAAAACAGTAGGTAATGGAAATTTTAAATTTTCCATTCAAAATGAAATTAGAAAATTTTAAATGTTTTGAGTCAAGTCAATGCAGATTATTACAACTTTTGATTACTTAGTTCTACAAAACCTTTTGCATTTACAGAGAAAAAACGGAGCACTTTGAGTTTGAGTGCAAATTTTTTCTTTTAAATAAAATGAGTAAAAAAGAACAGTCTGTGAATACTGCATGACGTTTTCATTTATAGAGTACATATATTTTGTGCTTGCTATTCCTAATTAAGGCAGCATTGGCCTCAACAAAGGAGATGAGGCATGGGATGTGGTATGTATCAAATATTTATTTAGTGCATTGTGCTCACATATTGTTTGGGACGGAGGAAGAGTCCCCTCAAATGACAATACAGGGTTGTTGTACCCAAAAAAACTAAAATTATTTGTATGTCTTGATGACGTGATTCATGTTGAAGAATAAATGGTAACTTTACTTGCTCAAGTTTCCTTGCTGACCTTTTGGTAAGAATATTTCTATGAGAATAAATTCTCTCCGCCAGGTTGAAAAACCCCAGTTTTCCTCCAAACCAATAATATTCTGCCATGTCATCGTGTTGTACCAAGAAATGAAAGAACCACGTGCTCTTTGGTTCGGTCCTCTAACTTGGATTACATCTTTTACAGTACAGTTCTACTCCTGCCAGCCAAAAACTTTTAAAACCAATCAAAAAGTTTTTTTTTGTTTTTTTACAAGAACCCATCAAAAAAGTTTTAGTATGATAACTTTTTTTGACGGCCAAAGGTGTTCGGATCAGTTTACGTACACCTCGACTATTTCTCTTTTCAGTCCGATCAAAGACAGGTCATCTATGCCAGAATTACGGGATCAAAAAAAAAAAAACTTTGTTCATGTTATATGACAATATTGATACGTTGTCTATAAAGCAAATACCTGATTATGAAGCCCTAAAGACAACTATTATTTATGACTTGTAGGATAAAATGATCAAAAATATAAGATTTTTGCACCAGTTCAAATGGATTGAACATTGAAGCATTTAAATTTTTTAGACTGTTTATATATTAAAAAATTAAGTATTTCAATTTTCAATCTGTTTGAACCGGCGTGAAGATATTAGTTTTCTAATCATTTTATCTTAGATGATCATAATTAATTTTTGTCTATAAAGCTCTCATAGTCAAGTATCGGCTTTACAGAGTCTCAAATAAGGAGCATATATTTAATTATGAGAGTCCCACAAAAAAAATATTTATTTTGACCATTTAAAATAAAATAATTAAAAAATAAGATGTGTGCATCAGTTCAAATCAATGTAGTCATATCATGAACAAAGTTTTTTTTAAAATCTTCTAGTTTCGGCATGGATGGCCTGTCTTTGATTGAATTGGGGAGAGAAATAGTCGAGACTCGTGTAAACTGATCCAAATATTTCTGATCGTCGAAAAAAAGGGTTATCAGGTAGGTTAATATGTACTTAATACCCAATTTTTTGATCGGTTCTTGTCAAAAACCAAAAAAAAAAAAAAAAAAAACCTTTCTATTGATTTAACTTTAACCCAAGTTAGAGGACCAAACCATCAAGCACGTGATTCTTCCATCCTGGTACGAGTTGATGATGTGGCAAGATATTATTGGTTTGGATGAAAATAGGGTTTTTCCAACCCTGACAGAGAGAATTTATTCACTATTTCTATTTAGGACCAACAAAGCATGGTTAGTAGCTACACTAGCTTGAACCGTTGAATTGCCTCAAATAGTTTTTGGTCATTGCAATTGAGTGGTCTTCGCAATGATGAATTTTCCCGACAACAGTAAATTTGGCTAGAGTCCACAAGCTGTGGCGTATTGGGACATTTAATGCGGGTTATATTATTTGAGCAACTTCCTGGCCGGTTCGGTCTGGGTGAAAAATAGTCCACTAGGTCCCACCCAAAGAGTCTATAGCCTAGTAGGCCTTCTTCATTATTTTGTTGACAAAAATACCCCTCACAATTTGAGAGAGACGATCGAGACGAACCAGCCACCACCACCACATCACCACCACCACCACCATGCCACTACCACCGCCGCCACCATCACCACATCGCCACCACGTTGCCGCCGCCACCACCACCATCACTACTGCCACCACCACCACAATTAACAGTGTTAATTTTTGTCTCTAAATTAACAGTGTTAATTTTTGTCCAAATTCGCACCCCAATTAACAGTGTTAATACCCTTCGGCCCATACAACCTCTTAAACCACCACCACCACCACTCCACCACCACCGCCGCCACCACAACAATGACAACCACCACCACCACAATTAACAGTGTTAAATTCTGTTTAAATTTACAATTAACAGTGCTAACTACAAAAAAGGACGAAACCGTGTTAACAGTGTTAATTCCTAGTAAATTAATAGTGTTAACAGTGTTAATTCTCATCTACTCCCAGATCTAAACCAAAAAAAGAATAACAACTCACGGATCTTGGCGTCCCGATCACTGCCCCCACCTGACTACTCTCTGCCAACAACCTACACAGCACCACACCCCCCGGCTCCTCCGCAACTTGTCCGTCAAAATCACAGTAGTGAACATTTCAAAAGTTAGTAAACTCACCGACAGGAACGAGATGCAATTCAAACATCCATGTCGACGTCGGAAACTTCGAAAGAGCTCGAAACTTCTCTACAAGGCGGATCTCGCTGCGGTCGTGGCGGGAGATGACGCGGAGGCGGCCGGTCCAGATCTTGTCGGACTGGAGCCACTCGCCGTACTTGATGTAACGACCCGAATTTTTGACCCAATTTTTTAATACAAATTTATGTTGTTAAATTTCTAATTCAATAACTAATTAGATTGAATAATTAAAATATATTATTATGTGTACAATTGATATTATTTGCACTATTGTATAAGATATATATTTAAACTTTAGATATATAGGGAATCAAGGATTCATATTCATCTCTTATATTTTCTATCTAAACCCTAAACTAGAACTCTATTCAAACTAACTCTTCACTTCTCTCTCTCTCTCGTCCTATACATACACGCGTCCACATACATTCTCACCTTATACATACACGTATCCACATACATTCTCACTCCATACATACACGCGTCCACATACATTAGAATTAAAGAAAATCCCACCAAATATGGCACTTGTCCCCGATCCCTCTATCATTATCAGTATTCCTCTCCTTCAATCTCCTTCCCTATTTCACCACTTCCACACTTATCCTCTCACCTTCTAACTACCTTATTCTCTCTCATTATACGTAGCCACATAAAATTCAAAAATTGAACACTAGTATATTATTTCACTTTCCAATTCTATTGTTGAGTCTAGAATAGAGAGAGAGAGAGAGAGAGAGAAAGAGAGAGAAGAAACAGATTTCTACAGAAAATCCCTCCGTACATCATATTCAGGTTCCCAATCAATCACTACATCACCAAGCATTCACAAACCACCTTCCAATCATTTCGAGTCAGCCCCAAGTCCCCTGGTGCCGCCGCCGCCTTTTTCATTTTACCGAAATCGTCCACAAACTAGTACCCACTTTTTCGGCCGGATTTAAGGTAGATTAATCTCTATCCTACTCTCTCCTAAGTATATTAAGTCCTAGTATTGTGTAATGATGAGATATAATGTTAAAAATGGAGCCCATCCATCAAAACACATTAAACTAAATTATACTCTGTTTCTCGGCAAAATGAATGTGAGTACTAGATGAAAACAGTTTGCATGTGGAGTTTTTTATTACAGATTGGTTCTTGTATTGTGTGAATATGTGAATTGAATCCCAATATCACTTACTGTCATAATAAAACAAATCGATCCATGCATTAAAATCCTTGAAACTACAACCTGCTCTTTTTTTTTCTTTTTCCGAAAACTAGAACAGTGATCTCGTGCTTGATTTTAAATCATTGGGCATTAACTACACTAAGGTTCCTCTTGTATGAATAGCTTATGGTTTTAACCTATAACAATGTTTTTTTTTTATTTGTTTATAATTACTACTGTGAGATTTTAGGTGTATAAAAATATTGAATGTACTTATTAAACTCCACTACTATTATTTAAATATATGTTGATATTATAACTAATAAACTAAGAAAATAATTTCAAGAAGTCAGTAACTAATACGTAGACATCGAAACTTATAATTATGTTAATTTCATATGATAGTAAAGGTACTCTCAAGTCCCTATTAAATTACAGTGCACTTAAATCTGATAAAATTTAATTTAATAGAAGCCTAACAGTAGTAAGTTACTAAAATTGCTAGGCTTACGAAATAATTAATTAAACCCTCAGGTGAATAAAAAGTCTGATGAACATAATTGTTCGATAAAAATCTTAAGCAATCCAAAAGGTACCGGCCCAACCCAAACCCTTTGTGTGTTCAATTATTCGTACATATCAATTGTTATATTTGTTATCTCATTGAAATGTATAATGTTATGAATTGAGCTGTTATTGATTGTATCATGTTGTACATGTTAGAATGGACTTAGATTCACTGGGTGGTTACGAGTAATGACTCACGTAGACGATGTTAAGTAAATGGAAATTGGTAAAGTGTTGAAAGTGTGATTGTGTGGATTATGATTTGAGCCATGGTGATGGCAAGGGTAACCAATGGGGCCTTGTGTTGAAATGGGTTACCTGCGGAGCCCGGTGTTGTGACACTAACGTATGATACGTCATGGAAAGTTTCTCTTTGAGGAAGGGAATGGGTCCCATGAGACGGTTATAGTTAGTGAGACGCTAACGTATGATACGTTATGAAAAGTTTCTCTTCGAGGAAGAGAATGGGTCCCATGAGACGGTTATAATTAGTGAGACGTTAATGTATGATACCTCATGGAAAGTTTCTCTTTGGGGAAGAGAATGGGTCCCATGAGACGGTTATAGTTAGCGTGGGGTAGTGGATGTCCGACCCTAATGTACGATACGTCATGGGATGACTCGATCCTCTTGTTATGGTCTTAAGTGAGAACAAGCTCGGTACATAACTTAGGTGCGCTCACCTAGGACCCTGGTGCAGGATAAGCAAGAGGAATGGTGGACCCATGAGACGGTTGTAGTTAGTGGATGTGGGAGGAAAGAATCTCGTGGAGATGATCCTTAGATTTCATGTAAGATGATGGATAGTAAAGAAAAAAACGATGTGCTACTATTCTATACCTCTCGTGTATTATCAATTGTGATATTTAATAAAGGGTTGGGATTTTTCTACTGCGTGAATTATCACTCAGGGAAACGTTTGTATCATGGTAAATCGGTTGCTTCGGCGATCAATTTGCCAAAGGGTGCAAGGTTCAATGATGGAGTTGTTTGACACAAGAGGAATACCAAGAGCGGAGACCGAGTATGCTTGAGATCTGTATCAAGACTAGAGTTGCTCTGAAGATGTTTAAATAAAATGTTAGATTCTTTTTTTTTATTTTTTTTTAATGTACATTTTGTATAACGACAAATAGGGGCCTAGTAGTTTATAAAATTCAGTGTATTTTAGGGTTAATGCTTCCAAAATTTCTTAGAAAATTGAGGCGTTACACTTGTAGCCTCCCGAGGTGGACCGGGGTGGGATCTTGAAAATAGAGACCTCGTGGACGACGAGGAGCGTGTGATCGAGCGATTCTTCGTCGTCTTCGATCGACATTGGGCATTGTGGTTAGGGGTTTAAGAGAGAGAGTACCAGGTGTGGAGGACGTCGGACTTTCAGTGCCTGGAGTTGGCGACGGTGGTTGATCCAGTTGGAGAATCTGCAGGACCTCTCGGTGGCCTGGTGGACATGGTGGAGGACCGACCGGAGAGCCGTGGCTGCCACGCCACCCATGGTGGCAGCGGCTCAGGTCGCGTACACGGTTGCCGTATGGGCTGCTTCCGATTATGCAGAGGCAGAACTTGAGGGCCTGGAGGTCGTCCACGATGGCGGTGGAGGGGGTGGTGGTGATGGCGAAGCGCGATTGATCTAGGCGGTGGATGCGAGGAGGGCGGCGCAGTTGATGATGATCTGGTGGATGGCGGCGGAGTTTTCCATGGACACCATCTCCATCTGGTCTCTCCCGATGAGAGTGTTTTGGTGGCTGTGATCAATTAAGGGTAAATTTGTCATAGGACTTGTAAGGAATTGCACTTTTGGCGCAAAGGACCTGGCGGGCTAAGATGCCCAAAAATAAGAGCAGCCAGCTATTTACTCATATTTTTATCACGTACCGGATCCATTATTTCAAAAGTGCTACAGTCTTAGGTCCAATAATGGACAAAAATACCCCAAATATGTATGATCGTGTTTTTTTCTCCCGTGCACATGCCCCTCTCTCTCTTGTTGCGTGGTGTGTCGCTATCCGTCTCTCTTCTCTACTATGCAACAGCTACCAATTCAAAAAAACAGAGCCTAGTCCTCTCTCTTTCTCTTTATATCTATAATACAATTCGCGACAGTGTGGTGGCCCACACATTTTTCCTGCATAAATCTTCACCCTTTATTCAACCGTTAAGTTGGCTCAAATTGATTTCATCCGACGGTTGAGAGTTGCTAAATGGTTGAGTAATGATTTTTTCAATTTTGGTAATTAATGAACGAATTTTAATGACATGCTATAAACTAGAGGTAGGCAATCACAACTCATATTTTTTTAACCCACCCAATCTGCCCATTTATTACCCAACCCAACCCTCCCATATTATATAATGGGTTGGAATGGGTTGATCATATAATGGGTTGGAATGGGTTGATCGGGATTGAATCAGAAATGATGTGGAAAACAAGAAAAGGAAGTAAAGCGGGTCGGGTCAGGTTTTGGTTTGGCTTGACCCATATTCGGCCCGACCTGTCTCAACCTGTTTACCTTTTGACCCATATTCAACCCGTCCATATTTGACCCACGACCCGTTTCAACCCGCCCAGACCCGCCCGTTTGCCACCTCTACTATAAACTCACGTGAATTTTATTATTGTTTTGGTAATGAACGAATAAACTGATGTGAATTTGGAACAAATGGGGCAATTTGGGAAGAATTTTTAAGAGGTCTACTATAACATGTTTCTAATCCCAGTAGTCCACTTCTTAAGTTCCTAACCCCTCTGGTCCACTAGCCTAATAAAATAATTCCTATGACAAAAATACTCATCCTATATAACCACCCACAAAGAGAGAAACCCTAGATTAGAAACAGATCTAGAGCATTGCCTAACTGTCTCTCTCTCCCCGTGGATTCCAAATCACCGCTGGGCAAATCCTTCGGGAAGTTCGCGAGAGGTAAGAGGCGGAGATCTGCTCGTCGTCGCCGCACTCCTCCTCGCCGCCGCCCTTCATCAAATAGATCACCATCACCAACGCCGACAACGCCTTCTAGGGTGCGTGTGATTGTGATCGTTAGGGTTTGGTTTGCACTTGGATCTGAAACTGTTTGTGACTATTTTTCCATTCTTTTTGCTGGAAGCAACAACAAGAAGATGAGGAGATGCTCGTCCCACATGTGGATTTGGTGGTGGAAAGCCCCCAGCCCATGGAAGGTGATTATGCCACTGGTTTTATGCATAGATGCATGGACTATTTCGTTAGTATTTATGGTTTCTTTATTTGTGGGATTAATAGGATGGTCTATCAATGGGGTTCGAACGAGCTAATTGTTCTGGGCAAGTGCTCGTAGACTTATTTTGTGTAAAAATTAAATTGATTGCCTAGAGAATTAAAGGAAGAGAATAACATCAATTCTTAGTGACATCAGAAATTTGAATTCGGGGCTAAACTTGGATTGAACTGGGCAGGGGCAAATTAGATTTTTATTTTGTATTTGTTTTATGATAATAAATTACATATATGGTTATATATCCAAATCTGTCTCTTCATGTTATCAACAACACAGATAGATATGTTGAAGGTTATATGGTTATATGTGACATACATGGTTATATATGAGCATTTGTTGAAGTTTGTTTAAGTTAGGATTTTAGTTGTTTTGAGTGACATACATGGTTATATGTGAGCATCTGTGCTTTGTAAATCCAAAAAAAAGAGAACATATAGGTATATAACGTTTAGGATTTTGGTTGTTTAACATATAAGGTTATCTATCTATATATGATTATATTTGGTTATCTGACATCTTTTTATTCCATTAAACTCATATATAATGCTATATGTGTATGTTATCTGTCATTCTTTCACCATATAACCACATATGTGATTATCTTTCTATATTCTGACAGATGTTGTTATTGATTTGTTTGTATTTAATTCAATTTTTTTTTACTATTTGAAATCGGCATTTGATTAGTGGTTCGGTTGGTTCCAATTATGTCATTGATTTGTTTGTTATATGTTCTTCTTTTGTTGGAAGGTACACAGGTCAGCAGCTCTCATATAATGTTATATGTTTTAATTTATTTTTTTTGGAGTTTCTCAGCATAAAAGCTCATATATAACATTATATGTTCTACTTTATTGAATTGATCCGCGCAACAGCCTCACTGACCTGTTATTATTTGTGCAGTTATTCAAGGGGTGAAGAGTATTAAGTTACCTGTGAAGTCGACTGTGAAGAAGGCGACAACGACGAAGGGAAAGAAGCTACGAGTTCTCCTTTTTTTTTTCTAGAGTTAGAAAGGACAGAATCTCATGTATAACGTTATAAGGTTATATGTTTATTTTTTTTCACATGTATTACGTTTTTTTGTGTGTATTTATTTATGTGACAAAGTAATACATATAAGGTTTTTTGTTTTTACATTGTAAACATATATAAGATTAACATATAATAGATTATTTATATATTCTTGCATTATAATAAAAAAGATTCCATAAGCTCATACATATACAGTTATTAGAAGCAAGTCAATGAGGCTGCTGTGCGGACCAATTCAATAAAGTAGAACATATAACGTTATATGTGAGTTTCTATGCTGTGAAATTCCAAAAAAATAGAACATATAACATTATATGGAAGTTACTGACCTATGTACCTTCTAACAAAAAAGAACATATAACAACCAAATCAATGACATAATTAGAACCAACCGAACCACTAATCAAATGTCAATTTCAAATTGTAAAGGCGATGGGGGTGGCGGCGGTGGTGGTAGGGCGGTGGTGCGATGGTGGTGGCAGTAGCGGATGTGGTGGTGTGATGGTGACAGTGGGGGTGGGGCGACGGTGGGGGTGGTGGAGAGAGAGAGAGAGAGAGAGAGAGAGAGAGAGAGAGAGAGAGAGAGAGAGAGAGAGAGAGAGAGAGAGAGAGTATGATTAAAACCCTAAGAGGGCATTTTTGTCTTGTACAAATTCTTTTTTAAAGTAAAATGAATCTAAGGCCTTACAAAATATTATTAATGGACTAGACGGGTTACAAACATTAGAAGTGGACTAACTAGGTTATAAGTTCTCTATAGTGGACCTTAGACTAATTTTTTAATCTATAAACTGACGTGAATTCTCCTTTACTATTAAAACTCCAATAATAACTCCACGATTTTCTGAACAATTGGTGGACTAGATAACTACAATAACAACTCCACGAATTTCCTTTACTATTATAGATTGGCGTTGAATTTTTGGCAATGATTGGTGAAAGAATTTTTGGTAATAATTTATTAAGTTGGATTGCCGTTGAAAGAGAATACAATTGAAAGACATGCTAAATGAATTCTTGGTAAAATTCTTCTAAAAAATCTGAAAGTAGATCGAGTTAAATACAGAAGGATTAGTCACAAGTGTATTATATATAATATTCAGTAGTATTTATTTCTGCAGATAGCTACCTCTATTTTTTAGAATTTTTTCAAACAGGTCTAGTATGATCGTCTTGCGATTTCCTTAGTTGCAAGGATTCTTTTGTAGTTCGCTTCCCACATACTACAACTTTTAGATTAGGTTGGTGGTTGTGTGAGACAAATGTGTTACACCATTTTGAAAGGTTACTGTGGGCATATGAGGAAAGAAATTACGTGAAAGTAATTGTGCACGTATGCCAACAATTTCAATTCCTGCATATTACAGTTTTCGAAAGGTTACACATCATTTTGAAAGGTTACTGTGCCCACATGAGAAGTTCATTAGCTAAGTTCTTATACTTGGTCAAATGTGGATCTTCCATTATTGTTTCTATGTTCAAACACTTGTGCATTTGGATAAGCAGAAACTTGTCAAATAGACCTTCGTTTCGCTGGAAACAGGAAAAGCATACCTACTCCATTCCATTTTTTTTTTCACTAGGACTTGGTGATTTTGTTGCCCATGAGTTCTTAGACTTGGTTAATTGTGCATCTTCCATCATAGTTTCCGTGTCTTGATTGCCAAAAAATATATCATCCTACCTAGAAAGGGTAAACCCTCACATTAGCATGCTCAACAGAGAATGAAATGCACCAAAACTGAACATTCAAAACTGATTGAAATTGAAACCCTAATTTTTTGTGCAAAAATCCCCAATATCTACGAATTGAAATTGGAACCCTAATTCGATCAATACCAGCGTTTCTAGAGAGAGAGAGACCTTCGTCGGCTTACAACGGCGGCGGTGGTGGTGGTCGACACCTTCGTAAGTGTTCGAGCTTGATACCAGTGACTAGGGTTCGAAGCTCATTGGCGTACAGCAGTGGTGGTGGTTGGCGGTGGTGGAGGCATCTTCTTTGTCGGTGTCGTTGGCGGTGGTGGTGGTTGGCGGTGGTGTGATGTCCCCCTCCTCTCTTTCTGTTCCTTTGTAACAGCGTAGGGGAGGGAAAACGACGGTGATTTTGGATTTTTTTGGGACCCCCAAAACGAGAAGGACGTCGATTTGGGGACGTAGTGGATGTAGTGTACATCGCATCTCTGCTTTCATTCCCTTTGAAGGTGTCGTCATTTGCTTTGTGTATGATTGTTAGAGTATTTGGTTGTATTCATACCGGAGACTTGCCCATGTGCAGCAAACGCTCATGCAGTCAAGTGTCATCTTCATCTTATACTTTGAATTTTACTTGTCAAGCCCTTGCACTTTCAGTCAAGTGTAAATGTCCCTCTCCCTTGTGGCTTGAATTATCAAGATGAGGCTCGTAGAGTGCCCACAATTTGCATAACAACTTGAAAGCTGCAATTCAAAATCATATAGTATATAAAAATTTGTGTTTCTTTAGAATTCAGATTGTTTGAATGAGTGGTTTGGTGATAAATAAAAAAAAAAAAAAAAGAGTGGTTTGGTGCAACCGTAAAAGGTACACCAGCTCATGGGACGACACCAAGTATTGGGAGTTAGAAATGAGAAGATACACTAACTCTTGATGTCAACGAAAAAGGAAAAAACTGAAACTGTGTAGGATGGAGACAATTTTTGTGTCCCGATCTGGTCGATTAATTCTAATAAGCACGTAAAATTTCTGAGTGGTTATTATAAAGGAAATGTAGGTTCGGGCTTGAGGAGTTTCGTACTGGATTATGGAGCGCAATGGAGTCGATCAGGATTCCATAAGAGAAATGAAGGCCCGTTTAGACAGGTTGGCAAAGCAAATGAAGGCTAAGGCCTCTGCTACGGTGGAAGAGCTGGTCAGACCACTGATTCACCCTTCACTCATGATGCTATTGAAAAGGACACTTCTACAGAAGTTTAAAATGTCTCAAATTGATACTGAGTGGGACCACAGACCCTCAGAGACTTAGAAGCCTCACATTCACCTCCAGGAATTTTGTTGATGAGATCATGTATATATAGGACTCCAGTCACACTGATGGGAAATGCCAGGACATGGTTTAATAAGATCCAACTGGCACAATAAACAATTTCAAAGAACTTAGCAAAGACCTTTGTTAGCTATTCCATCGCCGGACAGCGCTATAGTAAACCACCTACCTACCTGCTCAATATCAAGTAGGGCAGGAGGGAAACCTTATGGGATTTCACCGCTCGGCTCAACAAAGAGGCTATGCAATTGGAAAGCACAGATGACAATCACTTTGTTTGGTTAACATTTTTGAAAGTTATTTTTTAGAGTTGAGTGGTAATGAGTAGAGAGAGAGAGAGAGAGAGAGAGAGAGAGATTTATTAGAAATTGTGCCGAGAGTTAAAAGTTACTCTAATTTATATATATAGTCCGTCTCCCGTAAGAACCACATCATTTTAATAAAATGCGAACCTCCCTTTCCCGATCGAATTTCGATAATTCGAGCCGCTCAATGTGTTTAGAACGTGATTTTAAGGGTACTCACGAGAAATCGGCAAAAAAAATGACCGGGGAGGGCTTCATCCGAGCAGTTTTTGTTTGTTTTTTATCGAATAGTTCAAACAAAAATTGCTTGGATGAAGCCCTTCCAGGTCTTTTTTTTTGCTGATTTCTTATAGTTACCCTTAAAATCACGTTTTGAATATATTGAGCGGCTCGGATCATCAAAATTCGATCAGAAAATTGGAGAAATTAGGAGGTCCGCATTTTAACTAAAATGCCAACCACCTCATTTGAGACTGACTGTGTGTGAATATATATATCTATACTACTTTTAAATGTATGAAGATGTTTCCTACATTTTCTTTCCACAAATGCCCCTTGCATTTACAATTAATCCCTATCCCATCCTATGCCTCTTCCCAGCCGAAACAATGCAACGTTCCAACGAAAACGATACAAAACAGCAACGGCCTCCCCTGGCCTCCAAAAAACGCATTACAGCCTCCCTCCGTCAGCCCATTCTCCTCATCTGCTCAACTCCACCGCCAACGAACGGACTCGGCGGACTGAACTCAAGTATATTCAAACAGAAGGCCAAGACGACGCTCCCCTTCCCCATCCCAGACACAAACAAACCAAAATTTCAAAATCCACACTGCCAGAAATTTCAAGCGTCGGCATCCAGAACTTTCCTAACAAATTGCCTTCGATCTCTGATTCCAAATCTCCTACTACGTCTACACGCATAGCTGTCGATCGAGGATCCCACCGTAGAAGTTTCACAACCACACTGCCAACCAACATTGTCGAGGTATTTTAAAGTTGTTAATGATTGAGATACAGTAATGAATCAGTTAGAACTAAAATTCATAAAACTTATGTCCTTTGTTTCCAACAAACATAAGAAACGTAAATAGCATTGGAAATATCTGTATTCATTTTCTCTGGTCGGTTACAAAGAGAATTAATTTGGACTGTTGAGATCAACCCATGATAGGTGCTTGAAATATGTTTGACAAAATGTTCCGAAGAGGGAAAAAATAGCCACTCCATCATATGAATATATCATTGTTCTGAAATATTGGCACGCAAAACTCTTATGCAAATGCACCTCTTTGATCCGTGGACATATTGTTGCAAGTAAGGTGTTTGACATATTGATTCTTTAAGGGTTGGATACAGAATTGGATTTTGGTCGTATATTTTGTGTTGGAACTTCATGTATTCTTCTCATATTTTCTCATGGCGAACATAAAACTTCAGACTTCTTCTTCTTTGACCAAAATTGTTTCGTTCATATCGTATTTGTACGTATTTGTCGATTAATGCGTGATTTTAAGTTCAAGTATGTGGTGTTGTTAAGCCTTGTGGTCTTCGTTGGGTGGGTGGATCATTATCATCTGAAAACTATTGCGGAACTTATCTATTAGGTCGTGTTTGAATTTTTCTTTCTTTTTCTCTTGATATTTCGAGCCAGAAAAAGCTTGGACTTTGTGCTTACCGGTAACCATCCGGTTATATCTGGGTTGACACCCTCAGCTTTGTAAGGCATTTTGGATAACTATGATGGGTGGAAACGAAATAACCATCATGCTCTTTGAGATTGTCTTAATAGTGTATTAGCTACGGAAATGTCTTATTTTCCTTTGACTGATGTCTTCTCTCTTCAAATTGGTGACGGGAAATAGGGTAAGGGAGGTATAAATCACAATTGTGAAATTAACTTCAATGTGGGAATCACTATTTGTTAGAGAGTCATGCATATGTTGATTTGCAATTACCAAGATTGGAGTTGATATTGGAGTTGTGGAGTGTTAGCCATTTGTGTTTTGCTGATAGAGAGAAACTATTAACGGAGGCGCGCAATTTCTCCCGTTCGTTTTGGCAAACAATGGTTAGGATATGTTTTCAAACTTTGACTGGTAATAAATATCGCTAACTGTTAATACTTTGTCTTTGATCCGGATTGTAGGGGTTCGAGTTTTATGGGACCTAGGCCAAGATCCAGGCTAGGGTCCTTCTTCCTCAGCTCCACTGCTCCTGCGACGTGACATGCAGCAAGTCACTAGGGCTGAATTAGCCCAGTGATCCTCCAATGATTAAGTCAGATCTCAGGGGTAGAAATTAGGTCTAGAGTCAGGGCCAAAAGCATACCTCTCACAATGAGCATCCCTTCATATTTATAGACCTAGGGTTCCTTGGCCTTCAAGCCAATTCGTGGGGCGTACGCTCGGGTAACCGCCTCGGGTGACGTCATACATGACGAGGGAAGAAGACGGCCACGGAGCACGTCCTGATCCAAATGATTGATGTTGACACGTGGTTAAAGGGGGACCAAGCTGGTATAACCACCATATCCGGAGCGCTCCCGAGAGCTCTGAAGCCAAAGCACGCTTCCAGTCAATGCACCGAGCGTTACACCGAGCACAAGGTCAAGTCCATTGTCATTCACCAACTTACCGACCGAAACTCACAAGGCATAGACTCGATAAACCTCGTCCAGTTACCGACACAACAACCGAGGCCACCACAATAGCCCCTCAAGCCCCTGGAGCCTTGCATCCCTGCTTCAGGGTCTTGACCTCACTACACGAGACATCATGCCTTGATCTCTTCTCCAGAGGGTTACTGGAGAGTACATTTGCCTCGGTAGATTCTATCCAACCTGCCCCAGTAGCGAGAAACACGTGTCAACAGTTGCCGAGGTCTCAGAAGGGAAAAGCTGCCTCGGCACGTGCCATGTCAGTTGATTGGTACGAAATGTCGCTTCGGTGACCGGGAACTTCATGTTCGGTCCCGGGGAGAGAGCGGACACAACCACCACGGTTCGGTTCGAAAACGGGTCCCTTGGTCGGTAAAAATTTATCTTCGGTACATTTTTCATATACCTAACAGTATTTTGCACGTACTGACTGGCGTTTTATTCATGCAGCTGAGGGCATCGTGCAGGCGCTTCGGGAGAGAGCCGTTCAGGCGCAAATCACAGCCGCCTACGCAATCCCAATAACAAGCCGCTATGCTCCTGACCTGCTCGGTTACGTTGCCTCCTATACCAGCTTTTTAAAGAAGAAGACGAGGCAACAAGGCGTTCCAAGGGCAGGCCGGGGACGAGGCCGAGGAGGGAGAGCTGGTAGAGGTGTAGGAAGAGCAGGGAAAGGGGAAAGGAGAGCAAGCGAAGAACCCGAAGCCGAGGGAAGCACGTCCGCGCCTCGGGGCATCTTTCCCGAGGAGATTGACTGAGAGATGCCGAAGAGGACCGGGTTGAGCGGTGAAATGTCGGGCCGAGGTACTCGCGAGGTGTTGGACTTGAGACGCCGAAGGCCGAGGGAGTGAGGCCACGGCTCCGTTGCCGGCACGCCTGGCGCAATGACTTCAAGGGCGCCTCCCACTTCCCCCAATGAGCCCCCGGAGAAGAGGCCACGGTTCGAGGGCGGAGGGGATGGCCGAGGAGAAGGCCAGGAAACTATTGAGATCCCCGAGGAGGAGGAGCAGGCTGGCGGACCGGGGAATGCTGGGGAAGAGGGTGGCGAATGGGTCAACCCGAGGGAGCTTCCCTGGGCTCCGGAGTTCCGCCACTTCGCTGGTCGGCAGATACACCATGCTGACAGCATTAAGAACCTCAGGGTGGCGTTCGGGATGCTGAAGGGAAGCATTCTTCCCAGGGATGCACGGGCTGTCACGGGCTTAACCGAGGACATAACCGTCGAAATAACGCAGGCCCTCTTCACTGTAAGTTGCTATCATCATTACCTCTTATACCTTGTTCCTTTCGATCTATTTATTTGAACTTGGTGAACACCCCGGTTTTTGTTCACAGGCTGGCTCTCGAGCACTGGTGGTTAACGACCGGTGGCAGGCTCAGGAACTGAAGCGAGCCCTCGGGCAAAAGGAGGAGGATCTGAAGGTTACTCGGGAGGCTTGTGAGCTTTACGTTGCGAACTTCCAAAAGTGTGACAAGGAGAGGGTACTTGCCGAAGCTCGAGCTGACAAAGCCGAGGAAAATGCCACTCCTTTGCGTGCCACCCGAGCTCGCGAGGTTGAAGCCGCACGGAATAAAGGTTACGACGAGGGCTGGGACGCGGCCGGGGTGGAATACAAGGAGCAGGTTCGGGAGATCGAAGCCGAGCTATATAGGGATCGCTTTTTGGATGGAGTGCGCTTCGGCCACGAAACTCTGTTAAGCAAACTCGATCTCCCCGCAGACTCAGAACTCCTAGCAGTGCCCCAAGTGCCTCCTGAAGAGCTCTTTTTGCCCGAGGAAGAAGACGAGGTCGTGCCAAATCCTGAGGAGCTCCAAGCCCCTGAGGACAGGACCGGTCTCGACGCCGCGGCTCCAACCGAAGGGTGAAGGGAAGGGCATGGCTCCACCACTCTTTATATTATTATTATTATTTTTTTTTTTTGGAAGAACAAAGAAATCTGTAGTTCTGTTTTCCTTGTTTTTTTGTCGTGGACGGCTCCAGACACTTGGAATGTTGTTCCAAAGTTGTAATAGTTTAGGATTGCCGCCGAAGAGTTGGCCTAAGCCAGATCCTTGGTAGGATTTTGACTTTATTCATTTTGCTATGAATGAATGTTTTCCTTTTCTGAATCGTTATCTTTGTTGGACTGTTGCTAGGGTGTATCGATGCCCCTGCTTCGGTTGTGTTTCTGGAAAAAGTTTATACCGAACAGTAGTCTGAAGCACGATCCGAAGCAAAATCCAGGAGAACCGAGTGACCTAGTCCGAAGCAAGTGGAGCGATTTTAAGCTTTCCATGCCCCTGCTTCGGACTAAGGCGTCCTGCCGGCGTTGCTAACGAAAATAATCGGAGGCGTAGGTTTGTGAGACGGTGGTACTACTTGGGGACTTGGGCTGGAGTCGCGAAGGTGTATGGCTTCGGCCATAGGTTCGGGACGCAGCGAGTCCGAGTAGTGAGAGACTTTGGTGGGTCGCTATAAGGGGTTCGGGGGAAAGCTGAGTATCCTTAAGGCGAGTGACCAGAAGTCCAAGCGACTGAAAAGGCCTGGGCGACTTAGTGGGAATGTTGTCCAAGGGTGTCACCCATGAGAGAACAATATCCCTGAAGTCGGCGTAAAACGGTCCGGGTGAGGACGAACCGAGTGTAAGTAATTTAAACAGCGAAAACAAGCACACGGTATTAAGAAAACAAAATATTCATACTTGTTGGGGTGCTGCCATTACATAAGCAAGTTGCCTTTAGAACTTAAAAGGAAAGGAAATACAATTAAAAGAGTGAAATGGGCCTTGGTAGCCAAGTGCTTATCCATAGAACTTCTTCAGGTTGTTTGCGTTCCATGTTTTAGCGATGGGGGAACCGTCTAATTTTTCCAACTTGTAATTTCCTGACCCGAGGTGTTTGATGACTCGGTAAGGGCCCTCCCAATTGGGCATGAGCTTTTGCTTCTTTGATTTCTCCACAACCTTCTTCCAGACAAGGTCATCGGGCTTAAATGACCGAAGACGGACGCTTCGGTTATAACCCTTCGCAATTTCTTGCTGGTATGATGCGAGCTTTATCCTTGCATTCTCACGTTCCTCTTTGGCCAGGTCAAGGTCTGCAGCAATGTTGTCGTTGTTGACCGATTCATCAAAGTTTTCAGTACGGATGCTAGGAAGTCCGACTTGGATGGGGATGACGGCTTCCATGCCGAATGCCAAGGAGAAGGGAGTGCGACCGGTAGATCGCCGAGGTGTGGTGCGATAGCCCCAGAGCACTCTAGGTAACTCTTCAGCCCATTTGCCCCGGCAAGATTCGAGTCGGTGCTTGAGTCCAGACGAAATCGCTTTGTTGGCAGCTTCGGCTTGTCCATTGCCCTGGGGATAGGCCGGGGTAGACGTGTCCCATTTGATACCATATTCATCAAGCAGGGCCCAATTCTTCTGCCCTGTAAACTGCTTTCCATTATCTGTAATTATGGCTAACGGCACACCGAAGCGGGAGATGATGTTTCGCCAAACGAAGCGGATGACGTCTGTTTCTTCAATGGTGACCAGGGGCTCAGCCTCGACCCATTTCGAGAAATAATTGGTTGCGGTTAAGAGGAACTTGAATCCACCCGGAGCGACTGAGAGCTTACCAACGATATCCATGCCCCATTGGGAGAAGGGCCAAGGGCTGGTGAGAGGGCTAAGGTCCCAGGCCGGCTGATGGATAATGGGAGCGAACATCTGACACCTCTTGCAACGCTTGACGAACTCTTCAGAATCCTTCTTCATTGTCGGCCACCAATACCCCTGAGTGATGGCTCGGTGGGCGAGGGACCGTCTACCGGAGTGACAACCGCTGTCGCCAGCATGAAGCTCTTCGATGATGCCCGAAACTTGATGTGGGTGTGCAACCAGTAGATATGGGCCGATAAATGATCTTCGGTAGAGCTTCCCGTTTGGATTGAGCCAGAAGAGAGCGGCCTTGTTTCAGAGTCAGTGAGCCTCCTTTTTGTCAGTGGGAAGGGAGTCATCTTACAGGTAAAGGACAATTTCGTCCATCCAGCTCGGGCCAAGCTCTATGTTGAGTACCTCCTTATCTAGCACTTCGAGCTCAAAACTGGGTTTGTCAATGGAATTGAAGGAGATGGAATGGTGTCCTATAGATGAGCATGCCGGAGCGAGCCCTGCAAGGGCGTCGGCGTGGGCGTTTTATTCCCTGGAAATGTGCTCGACTCTGATTGCTTTAAAGTGTTTAATGAGCTGGACTGCGGCGCTAAGGTAAGTACGCATGTGATCATCCCGAGCTTCATATTCCTTGGAGAGTTGGTTAACCACCAATTGGGAATCACTGTAAACCACGAGTTCTTCGATGCCAATGGCTTCGGCAGTCTTGAGTCCTGAGATTAGTGCTTTATATTCGGCCTCGTTGTTAGAGGCTGGGAAGTTGATGGATAGTGAGCTTTCGTGCAGGACACCGGAGGGTGAGAGGAGTACGACGCCTGCAGCTGCGCCTCGGCTGTTGGAGGCGCCATCGACGTACATTTTCCAAACATCTCCGTGAAAAAGCTGCCAGGCTGTGCTAGGGCTGGCTTGGAGCACTGCCTCGGTGTTCGGGGTGGGAGCTGAAGCGGGTGTATTGGGCGGCGTAAGCTCGGCGTTGAAGTCGACGAGCACTTGGGCTTTTATTGCTGTCCGAGGATGAAAATGGATT
Organism: Rhododendron vialii; assembly: GCF_030253575.1. NCBI lineage: Eukaryota > Viridiplantae > Streptophyta > Magnoliopsida > Ericales > Ericaceae > Rhododendron > Rhododendron vialii. The sequence continues at coordinate 32,433,503 of NC_080558.1, forward strand.
TCAAAATTGGCAAGCTCAATGGCCCACTGTGAGATTCGGTTGGAGAGATCTGCCTTTCGGAGGAGAGACTTGAGAGGGTATTCGGTAAGGACGATGATGCGGTGTGACTGGAAGTAAGGAGCGAGCTTCCTGGAAGCTGAGACGAGGGCAAGAAAGAGCTTTTCTAATGGTAGATAACGCGTCTCGACGGGAGTCATTGTTTTGCTGGAGTAATAGATTGGCTGGTGCTCCCGACCCTCCTGGCGGACGAGCACCGAGCTTACAGCGTGCGAAGAGACAGCTAGGTAGAGGAACAAGTCTTCCTGGTTCCGAGGGGTGACGAAGAGTGGAGCCTTGGAAAGATATTCCTTTAGTCATTGGAGGGCTCGGTTATAGTCTTCTGTCCAATTGAAGCTCCGTCGGCTGCCTTTTAAAAGTGTGAAGAATGGTTGGCATTTGTCCGAAGAACGGCTTATAAACCGATTCAGGGCTACGGCCATGCCAGTCAAACGCTGAACATCGTGCTTGTTGTGGGGAGCCGAGAGTTGATCAATAGCGAGAATCTGGGAGGGATCGGCCTCAATACCACGTCGGGAGACGAGGTGGCCAAGAAATTTGCCAGAGCTGACACCGAAGACACATTTCTTGGCATTGAGGCGGAGTTTGTGTTTCTTGAGTATCTCGAAGACTTCGGCAAGGTGAGTTAGGTGATTACTGGCGCGCAAGCTTTTGACCACCATGTCGTCGATGTAAGCCAGCATAGTATCGCCTAGTAACCGCTCGAACATCTTGGTTATCATTCGCTGAAAAGTGGCCTCGGCATTTTTTAAACCGAACGGCATAACAAGGTACCCAAAGATGCCGTGGGGGGTGATGAAGGCCGTGTTCTCGACATCGCCTTTGCTCATGGCAATCTGGTGATAGCCCCGGTAGGCATCCAAGAAGTTGAGTCGCTCGTGTCTGGAGGTGGCGTCGACGAGCTAGTCAATACGAGGAAGGGGAAAGAAGTCCTTTGGGCAGGCGTCATTGAGGTTTGAGTAATCGACGCAGACCCGCCATTTTCCATTCTTTTTCTTGACTACGACGGTATTGGCCAGCCACTTGGGGTACTAGACTTCTCTAATTGCCCCTGCGTTCAAGAGTCGGTTGACTTCTTCAATAACGGCCTCGGAATGGACATGAGAGGACCGTCGTGCCTTTTCTACGACCGGGTGTTTGGCTCGGTTGATGTTGAGTTCGTGGCAAATGAAGGAAGGGTCGACCCCGGGCATCTCATATGGGGTCCAAGCGAACATTTCGATGTTCCTGTTGAGAAAAGCCTCTGTCTCATTCCGATCAGTATCACTAAGTGAGGAACTGACAAGGAAGAAGCGGGAACCGTCTTCGGTTATTGGGATGGTGGCCACGTCTTCTATGGTCTTGTCGTCAGCGGGTCTACCGACGTCCTTCAAAACTGGAGCCTCGGGGACTTTAATGAGATTAACCCGGGAGGTCTGTTTATTACTTCGAACGGCGTTGACGTAGCACTTCTTTGCCGCAGTTTGATCTCCGTACAAGTCTTCCTGGTGCCCATGAGTACCAATGAAACGGACCACTTGGTGATAGGTGGAGGCAATCGCCTTAAGCTTATGCAGCCAAGTGCGTCCGACAATTGCATTGTAAGGGCTAGGGACGTCAACTACCACGAATTCCGTTTCAAGAGTCACCGAGCCGGCACGGACTGGAAGAGTGATCATGCCGATGGGCCAAACCGGTGCTCCGTTGAAGCCGATAAGAGGAACTTCGGAGGGACAAAGGTCGGTGTCGAGAATCTTCAGATCCTTGAACAGAGAGTAGTACATGACTTCGGCCGAGCTGCCCTGGTCCACGAGGACGCGACGGACATTGAAAGTTCCGATGCGTAGTGTGACTACGAGGGCGTCATTGTGGGGAAGCTGGATGCGGTCGAGATCCTTCTCGGTGAATGTTATCGTCCATTTGGAACCGTCATCGATTCTGGGGCATTTTGGTTCGGGACCGACCAACATGACCTGTTTGGAGGAGGAGGCGGCCTCGTTCAGCTCGTCCCGGATGATGCGAGCGGCCTCAGAGTTTAGAGGACCATGTATGATGTGGATTGTCTGGACCTCTTCCTCAGTGTTGGTTTCGGTCCGTTGTGCCCGAGTCGTTGTCTTCTCGCGATCGATGAAGTTGCCGAGGTGGCCACCCACAACAAGCAGCTCCAAATAGGCTTTGAAGGGCTTGCATGCTGTGGTGAAGTGACCCTGCTCGTTGTGGTAACTGCATCGGACGATGGGATTCTTGATTTTCCCATTTTCGGTTCCTAGCTTTTGATTTGGGAAGGAGAAAAAAGGCTGATCCTTCACTTGATTGATGATCCGGTAGATAGGAATGGTGAACACGGTTTTCTTAGCGTTGAAATCACTTGGCTTCGGTCCCCTCTTCTGCGAGGTTTTCTCAGCGTTGAAATCACTTGGCTTCGGTCCCCTCTTCTGCGACTGCTTGATGGTGTTGACCTGTTTCTTTGGTGTTGGGACAGGTGCGGGAACCGGTGTGGATACCAAGGTGGTTAATGTCTTCGAACTCATAGGCTTCCCGATGCCTCTCTCCGCCTTGGACTCGATGAGCTGACACCAACCCTTAATACGAGACATAAGGTCCTTCATAGAGTTTGGCTTATGGCGAGCGAGGTCGTCATAGACTTGCTCGTCCTGGGAGGTGAGACCGAGTTTGAATCCTCGGGCTGAGATGACGCCATCGTAACCCTCTACCTCATTGAATAGTTCCCAATAACATCTGGCGTACTGCCGGAGCGTTTCGTCGTTTTTCTTGCAGAGGGCCAAGAGGGAGTCGATCTCCTTCTCGTGCTTATTGCTTGTTACGAACCGGACCATGAATGCATCGCAGAGGCAATCGAAAGAGGAAGTTGACCGAGCCGGGAGTTGATTGAACCAGGTGAGGCCTAGGTTGCCGAGGCTTGCAGGAAACACTTTGCACAAGAAGGCATCGTCCGAGGGTTCGTTCCGAAGAAACAGAGACATGACGAGCTTGTACTGAACCAAATGAGTGTATGCCTCAGTCTTGCCGTCGTATTTGGCAAACTTGGGTTGGGTGAATCCCTTGGGGGGGTGACCGAATCGATCTCTCTCGTGAAGGGGGAGGTCGTGAGTCGTGTAAGTCGCGCGTCGCGATGAGGTCGAATCGAACGGTCGAGATCGTCTGGACGCTCAGTCGCTGTACGCTTCTTGGGGACAAGTTTGTCCAATTGTTCATATTCCTTTCTTTTTGGAGCAATACTAACCGATCTCCTGGGGGAGCGTTCTTAGCGGTGATGGCGGTAGCTGTCTCGAGCGGAAGGCTCGAGGCGCTCAGTGATCGGGCTCCTGCTGTGTGCACCGTCGGGGTGTGAGATTATGGGACTTCTGGCTCGGGGGCCCTTCAGGCGCTCGCGGTATCCCCTAGTTTGGAACTCCACAAGTTCGTCATCTCCTCTGGCCGCCTTTGTGAGACTAGGGGTAGATTCCCAGCCTGTCTTGCCCACTCGGACCGAGTGGGTGGAAGAGACAGAGACGCTCCCAGCACCGAGCCTCTCGAAGGCCGATGGTCTCCTTCGAAGCTGCATAGGGGAGCGGGAACGGTCCCTATGTGATGTGTCTTTTGTGGCTCGAGTGTCCGCCGCTTTTGGTGGCTCGAGACGATCCTTGACTCAGGGGTGGGATCTGTGCTCCAGCAGGTGACCGACTTCGCGACTGCAAGGGGGGGAGTGACGGTCCTTCCTTCCGCCGCGACTCCCAGAGGAATGAGTCGGGGAGATTTGGAGGAGGTGTTTGATCTCCGCCAACTCGTATCGGACGTGTCTGTAGCGCTCCATCACCATTGTGAGCTCGTCGATTTTCCGCTCAAGATGGCGGATGTAGGAGTGGAGCTCGGAGGATGGGCCTGCGTCTGGAACTGACGCTCCGGCGCCAACTCCGACGGATACATGGGTCTTTCCTAGGGCGGTTGCTCCGCCGGAAGCCAGGCTGTAGTCCACGAGGGAACTGAGCCCGTGGGCGATACCACCATGATGTGCGTCGTCGATCTCCACCATGTTTGATTCAGGAACGCTGAACAAAGCAAAAAGGAGGAAGTGGATACTGAAAGGGTGGTTAGTTCCCCAGCAGAGTCGCCAATTGTAGGGGTTCGAGTTTTATGGGACCTAGGCTAAGATCCAGGCTAGGGTCCTTCTTCCTCAGCTCCGTTGCTCCTACGACGTGACCTACAGCAAGTCACTAGGGCTGAATTAGCCCAGTGACCCTCCGATGATTAAGTCAGATCTCAGGGGTAGAAATTAGGTCTAGAGTTAGGGCCACAAGCATACCTCTCACAATGAGCATCCCTTCATATTTATAGACCTAGGGTTCCTTGGCCTTCAAGCCAATTCGTGGGGCGTACGCTCGGGTAACCGCCTCAGGTGACATCATACATGACGCGGGAAGAAGACGGCCGCGGAGCACGTCCTGATCCAAATGATTGTTGTTGACACGTGGTTAAAGGGGGACCAAGCTGGTATAACCACCACATCCAGAGCGCTCCCGAAAGCTCTGAAGCCAAAGCACGCTACCAGTCAATGCACCGAGCGTTACACCGAGCACAAGGTCAAGTCCATTGTCATTCACCAACTTACTGACCGAAACTCACAAGGCATAGACTCGATAAACCTTGGCCAGTTACCGACACAACAACCGAGGCCACCACACGGATCGTCCGAAATATTTTTGGACGCACGAGATTGGCCTCCGTAAACTTTATTTACAGAGCCTCCGTAAATAAAAATTTTCCCTTGCTGATAATGCATTTTTTTTTGCTACAACTGATTGTAAAAAGCTATGATTCTGTACTAGAAATTTGTCAACTTTTTGGAAGCTTCTGATCTAATCATTAATTACCTTAATTCTAAAATTTTATTTCTCCTAAAGTTAATAGGAGAGGAGCTAAGGCTTTAAGCAGCAAATGTAGCTTCTCTCTCACCTCTGACCTTGGAGTTCATCTTGGTATCCCTCTATTGCGTGAAAGAGTTTCTAATTAGCACTATCAATTAATTTGTACATATTTGTCAATTACTACATGATTTTTAGTTCAAGTATGTGGTGTTGTTAAGCCTTGTGGTCTTCGTTGGGTGGGTGGATCATTATCATCTGAAAACTATTGCGAAACTTATCTATTAGGTCGTGTTTGAATTTTTCTTTCTTTTTTGCTCGATATTCTGAGCCAAAAAAAAAACTTGGACTTTGTGCTTACCGAAAAACATGAGTTTCACATTAGTAATCATCTGGTTATATCTGGGTTGACACCCTCAACTGTGTAAGGCATTTTGGATAGCTAAGATGAGTGGAAACGAAATAACCATCATGCTCTTTGAGATTGTCTTAATAGTGTATTAGGTACGAAAAGGTCTTGTTTAGCCTTCACTGATGTTTTCTCTCTTCAAACTGGTGAAAGAAAATAGGGCAAGGGAGGTATAAATCACAATTGTGAAATTAACTTCAATGTGGGAATCACTATTTATCTAGAGAGTCATGCATATGTTGATTTGCAATTACCATGACTATCGCAATTAATAATGGTTCTTTACTATTGTATTGATACTGGAGTTGTGGAGTGGTAGCCATTTGTGTTTTGCTGATAGAGAGAAACTTATTTATGCAGGAGCCATGAATAAGCTATTCACAAAGGCTCGCAATCTGCCCCATCCGTTTCGACAAACAATGGTTGGGATATAGTTGGCTTCAAGGCTAACTCTGGACAGCTCTTTGAATTCCTGTTTGGGACAAAATTAATAAGCTTATTAAGATTTTTTGTTCGCGAGACACCAATGATAAGAAGAAAGTCCACCTGGTTGAATGAGAGACTGTTTGCAAACCTAAAAATAATGGTGGGCTTGGATTTAACATGGCTAACCTTTCTTTTTTGTGTAAACTCGGTTGGAGGATTGATAATGAGGAAATAAACCCTATGGATCCAAATTATTTGGAAGAAACATTTGAGTAACCACTCTTTTCCAAGTTGGCCTCTGAATAAGAAAGCCTCTCATGTGTGGAACACCATTATCCTCCCAAGTGATATTATCTTAAGGGTATTCAATGGGTTATTGGTGTGGTGAGAAATCTTTAGGGGATGCTTGTATAGAGCTTCATGGGAATATTGATAAGCTCGGTATGTACATTACTACTGAGAAGGTCTGGGATGTGGCTTTGAATGTCTTCTTTACCCGGCGGTATTGGACCTTGTTACTAATGTTCTTTTACATAAATTTTCTCACCAAAATGATACTCCTTGCCAGGTTGACAATGGGAATGGACAATTCAACCCAATTCAGCCTATAATCTGATCACCTCTTATGAACAAGATCCTTTGACACGTAGCTAGCTTTGGAAGCTCCATCTCTTACAAACTATAAGATTTTTTATTGCTTTGCCTTCACTTTAAGTTATTGACATCGTTATGTGTCATAATTGCTGTCCTATATGCAATATGGAGGTTGAGGATCTTGATCATTTGTTTGTTAGTTGTTCACATAGTCTTGAGCTATGGGCGCATTTTCCTAATCTTCAGGTATAGGATGAGTATGATTTTCATTGTTTCGATTGGATTACTAAAGAATAGTAAAATAAATGTTATGGACAACGTTGAATGTCCCTGGAATTTTAGGTTTATTGGTTTTTTATGATTCTTTTGGATTAGCAAAAGTAAAAAAGTCTTTTATAACATTGACCTCCCAGTTTCCATGACTGCTAGGAATATCCAGAATCACACATCAGAAATTTCTGACTCCTCTAAATCTGTGGTTAAGGTTTGCCTTGCTTGAAATTGATTAGTTAGACCTTCCCAGGTTGCTCAAGCCAAGCAAGTTTCGAAGGGGTCATCCGAGAGGAATGAGGTCTATGGGTGTTGGGATTTTATGGGCTTCTCGAAGATTGTACCAGCCTAGAAGCAGGACTTTTGGCGATTTGGACATGAATTGCATGCTGTTGATCAAGAATAAGATTCTTAGATGGTGGTAACTCTCATCAATGAAGGACCTCCAGAAAAATCCCAATATTCTTGGAGAAGGAAATCAAATAGCTGAATGTTTTGCTAAAATGGTAATCAAGCAAGAGACTTGGCTGGCGACGCTGATGACTCTTCCCTGATCAAGGTTCTAAACAAGTTAGCCACAGATGTTCAGGAGTAGCAGTTGTCAGGGATCATCCTCTAGCTAAGTTTGTTCTTTATGTGTTTCTGTTTTGTTTTAATTTTTTGGTGTTTCAAATGAAAGATATTGAGTGTTTTATTTGCATCATGTGTTTAAAATATGTTCTCAATCTTGCACTTTATCCTCAAAATTTAAAAAGATGGTCACAATCAATATGGTACATCCATCCAAAAACTCATATGAAGATTTGAATCCTATTATGTGAAAAATAATACAATATTTAAGTGGACGTCTATATGACTCCAAAGAAGAGCAAATTGTCCTTTTTTTTTAAAGTAGAATTTCTTTTAATTAATGGAAGGACTCCACGTGCAAAGCACGTGTACATCTACTAGTATAATTAAAATGTCGACCACCTCATTTGGGACTGACTGTATATATATACGGGACGGTTCCGGAGACCCTTAAAAAAATCTTTAAAAAACCTCTCAAATCTTAATCTCCTAATTTTCGATCAAATTTTGATGATTCAAGCCGCTCAATGTGTTCAGAACGTGATTTTAAGGATACCCGCGAGAAATTGGCAAAAAAAAATAACCAGAAAGGGCTTGATTTGAGCATTTTTTATTGAACCATTCAATAAAATTCAATAAAAAACTATTCAGATGAAACCCTTCCCGGTCATTTTATATATATATACACAGTGGGGTTCTCCTGAGGGATCCCGGATTTTGGTGTGGTGCGGGATGTTGTTGTGAGCCGTTGGATTTAAATCCAACGGCCAGGATAAGACATAGCCATTAAAACCCAAATAATTACAGTTACCCCCCTAAGCCCTCACACTTCCCCCCTTCACCATCCATTAACGCATAATAGAGAGAGGAAAAGAGAGAGAGAGAGAGAGAGAGAGAGAGAGAGAGGAAAACGAAGAACCAAGCTTGCGGGCGACGATTGACGAACGAAGAGGAGAAGAAGACCGAAGACGAACGAAGATCCACCGATTTCTCTCTGTCTCTCTCTCGAAAAAATACAAAAAATCTGGATCGGAAGAAATTTTGAGAGAAATTTGAATTTTTTTTAGGACGAACGAAGCCCGACGAAGAATGAAGAGGAGAAGGAGAACGAAGAAGCTCGACTGGAGACCAACGGCCGTCCACTGAGGTATCTCTGTCTCTATCTCGAAAAAAAAACAAAAAATTTCTATCGGCTGAAATTTCTCAAAAATTTGGGTTTTTTTTTTTTTTTAAGGACGAACGACGAAGAACGAAGAGGAGAAGGAGAATGAAGAAGCTCGACTGGAGACCAACGGCCGTCTACTGAGGTCTCTCTGTCTCTATCTCGAAAAAAAAATAAAAATTGGATCGGCCGAAATTTTTCAGAAATTTGGGTTTTTTTTTTTAGGACGAACGACGAAGAACGAAGAGGAGAAGGAGAACGACGAAGAACGAAGAGGAGACCAACGCCCGTCCGCTGAGTTCTCTCTCTCGAAACAAAAATATCTGGTTAGTATATGTGATTTTGCACGAAAATCCAAATGACAGGCCTACCATGTCAGAGGTGGTATCCATGGTTAGGAAAGATACTACATCACTAAGTCGACCCAAACAGCCAGCCTTTTTCATTGGCAGAATCACGCTGGAGGCAAAAAAATAGGGAAAGCATTCAAAAGCATATTTCCGTATGTGATGTATCAATTTCAGATGTGGAACCTAGGTAGAGGTAGGAGTAGCAATAATCAATATTTCCTTGGTTACAATAGCAATAATCGTTTAGCAAGCATGATAGCTAATCCAAGCTCAGATAAAAGACATGAAAGAGATCGAGATATCACTCTGTTAAAAAAGACATGAAAGAGATCGGGATATCGATGTGGTTAACAATCACACTTCGGAGTTCCAAATCTTATTTCTACTCCATTTACTAGATACAAATGACCTACTTTAGAGTGGAAAATCAAGAAAAATCATCAGCATCTTATGTTTCATCGCATATTGTTTTACTTGAATCATAATGTAGCCTAAACAATTATTGTGGTATGTTCAGTTAGGTGAAAGTAACTTCACCACTGACACTACAATCCTTATTATTCAGGATTTTGTAAAAAGAGATGTACCATTTTGATGTCTTTAATCTTCATATCAAACAAGCACTAAATGTTAGCACGCATGGTAGATGATGCATGTTATTGGACATGGTGTGGTTATATATATTGTGTTGAGTTACTGTTGGTTACTGATGATTACTGGTAGTGTATTGTGTTATTGGTAGTGTTTTAGTAATGATCAAACCAGTTACTGTTGCTTACTGCTACTGCTATTGGATCCCATGGTTGCTGCTATTTAGTTCTGTTCTGGCAGTTACTTATCTTGTTGCTACTGCTGTTATATTGTTGTCTGCATGGTGTAACCTAAGGCTACAAGCTGTTGTATTCTTTGGCTGCTGCTTACCTTGTTGTGTGCAATATAGCAGTTGTTCCCATTTGGACTATTGGTTATCCATTTTCTGAATGTAGGTGTTGAGATTTCTCTTCGTGAATCCCCCTCCCTCTGTCCATGTCCCATTTCATGGAAGGAAGTAGTTCGGGTAACAATGGAAGTGGTGATCCCGATTTTGGGATCTTTTGTTATTGCGGAGAACCAAAAGTGGTTATCCATTTTCTGAATGTAGCTTGACTGGAGAACGTGATTGAAAGGCTGTGAGGACTGTTGAACAATGTGAGAGTTCAGCATCCATGAGCATTAGTGAAGATATGCAGATGACAACAATCACAATGCAGATGAAGATTTGAAGCCATGCAGAAGGAGATTGATGCAATGCAAATGAGAATGAGAAATGGGAGTAAAATGAACTGGAATTACCTTTAGATTGTTGTTTTTTGTGTTGTGTCGTACATGTGCGGCAAAAGCAGCCACTGAACTAAAGTAGTAGTAGTTGTAGTATGTTTGGGACTATGAAATTGCTTACTGTTGGGATTTGGTTTGGTGTATCTAGCTTGGCCTTGGATGTATGGCTAATTTATTTTGAGATCGTTTTTTCTTCTTACCTATGGCTAATTTGTATGGAAATTTAGTTGGACCATGTCGTTTTGTGTCCTAATGAGTTTTTGGCACATAAGGTGGTGCACCGACTCAGACAACTTTTTTTTCTGAACATCAACTATTTCGAACTAAAATTAGGGTCTCCTCCAGGGAGGGACTGGATGTTGATTTTGTTGTTATATGTGACAGAAAATGTATCATACGGAGTATTTGTATAAGCTGTCTTAAATCTCAAGAGTTTTCGTTACTCAAGCTTCAGAATATATGAGGAGTCCACCCAGGAATCCAGGTACCCCATGAAATGGTGGTGTGATAAAGTTGATTGGTTTGTTGCATGACCTTTATAGTAGTGTAGGAACACTGGAAAAAAAAAAGTGGAAACTGGAAGAAAGGCATTGCCGTCCCTTAGCCTGTTTGACTTGCCTTCTTTTATACCCTTTATTTGTGTGTGGAATCACATGTGGAAAAGGGTACGTCCAGCCACATATGATCGAATCGCGGTTCATCTTACTCTTTTTCTAATACCGCTTGTATACTCAAACACATGCAAAAGCTAAGTTGCCTCAATCAAGAACAGATGGAAAACTTGAGCCAGTTAAGCAACAATCGTAGAACTTTTACCCCACAGATGGAAAGTATGAACTACACATAATTGGTTTGAGGATATTGGCTCACAAATTGAGATCATACAAACAGAGGAAAATTCAACAAAAAACGAACTTGGACTATGATCCAATCAAAATGATACAATCAAACTTTACCATCTTCAAGTACGTCACCGTCAACCATCTTCAGAATACAAATTATAATCCAACACAAGTACCATTAGTCAGTCATGAAACCAACCCAACAAACCGAGAATACAGACCATTCCACATGAGAGTTGTCAGCCCAATCATCCAAAAAATAGAAGAACGGCAATTCCACATTGAGATTAGTCAGCCCATTCCACTTATCAAGAGAATATAGCCCCATAGCTAGAAATGAACCTCACGGACAACAGGAGAACAACAACAGAACATATAATACAGCAGCAGAACAGCTTGTAGCCTTAGGTTACACCACGCAGACAACAACATTACAGCAGCGGCCATAACCGACACAAAAAAACAGCAGCAACAACAAGATTAGTCAGACACTTGCATGAAGACAGTAGCAAAACTGCTGCAGGAGAGCAGCAGTAAAACAGTTCTATTTGACATATCCAAATGGATTGACGCTGGAAATATCTTCTTGTTCCATTTCTTCTTCTTCGTTCCTTCTTTGGTATAGTTCGAACTCTTTTCCACTTTAAGAATGTGTAACTGGAAATAGCAGAGACAATGGAATACATTCAATTGAAGCATGACTCATATTTTAAGTCATGGGAAATAAACATGGGAAAACAATGACAAAAGGAAAAACAAGTCTAATTCATGACTCATGACAACAATTAGGAGAAGCAAAGTGTCAATGGTGGTCATATTTTAACTCCCAACTATGGCTCTGTAGGTTTAATGAAAGCAAAGTGTCAATGGTGGTCACATCACAGGAAGCAGAATAGGTTTAATGAAAGAATACATCACGGGAAAGCAAATATCTTTTTTAGCAGGAAAGCAAATGTATCTATTAGAAGTCGATGTTTTGATGTCTCAAAATGTTCAGGATTGTGAGGAGAAAAGCTGTTTTCTTAGTTGGTGCTTAATTTCAAAAATTCAGATTTCTTAATCTTTGTTTATATTTTGGTGACAATAAACCTCCAAGGTACGGCCACCGCTCACGCAGTAAACCCATCCACCTGCAACATTCACCGATTGTGCAAGTACTAGCTAAGTCAAGGGGTTTTCAGCAGGAAATGAATACTAGAACCGTTGTATTCACTACTGGTCCCAATGAAAAGCTGGGATATCAGTGTTTATTACTTGCCAAATGCAGAAACTAGGGTATTTACTCAATATATCAGTTGTGATATTGACTTTTGTTTCCATGGACCACAGTTCGAGTTTAATCCTCAAGTAAGAGATCAGAGTGGAACTTATTTTTGTAACAAAAGTTGATATCGAACTGTGCTTTGAGATGACTTTAGGGTTGATCGTTTGGATCGAACTGTGCTTCGTTCTTCGTCGTTCGTCCTAAACAAAAAAAAACCTAATTTCTAAGAAATTTCTTCCGAACCAGATTTTTATTTTTTTGAACGATTGAGAAAAATATGACAGAGATACCTCGTTCTCCAGCCGATCTTCTTCGTTCTTCTTCTCCTCTTCGTTCTTCGTCGTTCGTCCTAAAAAAAAAAAACCCTAATTTCTGAGAAATTTCGGCCGATCCAAATTTTTATTTTTTTTTCGAGATAGAGACAGAGAGACCTCAGTAGACGGCCGTTGGTCTCCAGTCGAGCTTCTTCATTCTCCTTCTCCTCTTCGTTCTTCGTCGTTCGTCCTTAAAAAAAAAAAAAACCCAAATTTTTGAGAAATTTCAGCCGATAGAAATTTTTTGTTTCTTTTTCGAGATAGAGACAGAGATACCTCAGTGGACGGCCGTTGGTCTCCAGTCGAGCTTCTTCGTTCTCCTTCTCCTCTTCGTTCTTCGTCGGGCTTCGTTCGTCCTAAAAAAAAAATCAAATTTCTCTCAAAATTTCTTCCGATCCAGATTTTTTGTATTTTTTCGAGAGAGAGACAGAGAGAAATCGGTGGATCTTCGTTCGTCTTCGGTCTTCTTCTCCTCTTCGTTCGTCAATCGTCGCCCGCAAGCTTGGTTCTTCGTTTTCCTCTCTCTCTCTCTCCCTCTCTCTCTTCCTCTCTCTGTTCTGCGTGAATGGATGGTGAAGGGGGGAAGTGTGAGGGCTTAGGGGGGTAACTATAATTATTTGGGTTTTAATGGCTATGTCTTATCCTGGCCGTTGGATTTAAATCCAACGGCTCACAACAACATCCCGCACCACACCAAAATCCGGGATCCCTCAGGAGAACCCCACTGTGTATATATGTATATATATATATATATATATATATATATATATATATATATATATATATATATATCCAAGCTCAGAGACAATTTATCCAAACCTCGTAGACGAGAACTTGAACAAACGGATAACCAAAAAAAATCCAAGCACGTCCACAACCAAAATCTTCATAGTCAATAACCAACATCCTGCACGATACTCCATTAAAACGCCGTCTCTGTAAAAAACCAAAAAAAAACAATCTATCATTAGTATTTAGAGTTTTTTATGAAAACATCTCTCAAACTATCACTCATTTTTCTACTTCATCCTTGAACTATCAAAATCACCTATTTCGTCCTCGAACTATCCATATCCCATCCTACTTGGTCCATAACCTAACGCCATCCAATATTTTGGACGGCAAACCCAACAAAAAACTACACTCTCCACCAATGTAAGGGCAGAACTGAAATTCCACCTTCCCAACACATCTGTGATAGATTAACAGCAAGTAATATAAACCATTTACGCTTAAGCAACAAAACAATTACACGAAACTAACATCACCTAGTGAGCCTTGGTTGCAAAATTCATCCTGAAAACATTAAAAACATTACAACAGAGACCACGGGAATTCATGCAAACCAGAAAAATTGACTAGTGGAATTGCAACAGAAAAGTGATCATTTAAATGCAAACATTGGAAAGTATGCAATGCCTAGACTATCGAATTGTTAAATTACGCTTAGCTTGGTTTCTGATACCAGTACTTGCAATTATCCACACCATTTCTACACATTCATTCAGCAAGATGATTTGGCAGAGGTAGCAGTAATACGGGTAAGCCACATAAAGATTTATAAGGAGAAACTCACCTTAACCCTACTGAAAATGTCATGCCCCGCCCCGCAAACAGCACCCAAGCATGCAGTGACATGTCTGCCACATTTCCATGTACCCAAGGCATTGTGTCCTGTAAACCATGCTCCTAACCTCCGTTAATTAGACGGAATGACATATGACATAGCGTGACTCACTCCACAATCGTTTCGCGGGTACAATCAGCATACAACAACCATGCATACCATTAGCTATTTAACAACCAATTAATACCAAATTATAAAACTAATAATGTATTAGACGATACCCAACAAATACAAATATGTCCATCTTAAGGCCTAGAAGTTAATCCCACATCGCTAGTTGAAGGAAACAATGTAGGCAAAGAATCTTTTATCAGTAGAAAGTCTTACTACTTCAGTACCAATGCTCAAGAGACTGGGTCTTTCTTCTGAAACTTGGATTGGGTTTTTCCTAAAAAGAGTCCTACCCAACCCAAATAGTAAAAAAAATTGGGGTGTCCCAAAAATTGGGCATCTTGGGAATACCCAAGGCCCAGGCCTTGTGGGCCTTGTGTTTGGGCCGGCTCTGCCATCAAGATGAAGAACTGCATATGGAATATAACCATTTGGGACTCAATCTCACCACCAATGCTGTGGTGGACGCAGTGATTCCGCAAATGGGGGGACAAGTCAAAAGTACTATTTGGATATTGAAGAGCCCATGGTAAAATTATCAAGTTGTTCGATGGGCCAAAATGACAAGATTTTATTAAGTACCACAAACTATATGGAGCTAATGAGGCCTGCCCCCTCGTGTCCGCCCCTGCCAGCCACTCTAATGAATACGAATCTTCGAGATTGCAATTGTTTCTGCTCTAATAACTAGATCAAATGACACTGGACGAAAAATTGCAATTGTTTCAGCATCAATTACTTTCTTAAAGGACCAACATATCGCAAACCAGTGGCTGGATTGCAAGCAATCTCCCAAGCTCATGACAGTTTAGGACTCAAGTATGGGTTCAGCTTACTGATCAAAAATGCTAGACGGAGGTTAAGCGTTCTTCCGTCCAAGCCACAACTCAATGAATATATATTGTTACTTCTCCTGCCAAATAACTGGTCCAAGTTCAGAAGCACATAAATGTTGTCAAATTGACATGGGATCCATGACTTGTATGGACCATGATAATTTGTCCAAGAATGAGGTGGGGTTGTGTGTTCAAGCATCAGACCTCTTTAACCTTCAATCCTAAGATATGACAAGTTGGGCATGGGAACAGGGACACTTCCCAACCAGTGTTATCAATTCCGTACAGGCCCCAAATCAAACGTAAGAGTATAAGTATGACATAATTCTTAAAATCGGTTTGAAAACTATAACCATCCTATCGTATTCTGACCATAACTTCCTAGTGATTTAAAATTAGGTCATGAGACTACCACCATTAGAAAGTACACCTCCGGTACATGAATTTTGATATAAAATTTGCTTAAAACGGAGTCCAGACGACAAAGTTATGCTCGCCCGAAGTTACACACACAACTGCTCAAAATTGCAGATTCTGCATGTTTATCAACTTCAAATCAAAAACTGATTTAACCTAGTATACACTAAGCCACAACCCCTACATATTCCAAAAGGTATACGAGTCTAGTTTCAAAATAAACAATCCGTGCGCTAATCCGATACTCGAGCTAAAAGATATGACCATTTTTCCAAAATGTGTCCGTGCAGCAAATACAAAACTCAACAGGGACACACCAACTTGTAAAATCTGCCAAACTTAGAATATGCATCTAATAAACCCCAAATTTGGTACACACCATTATCACACACCAAAGTTCATCCCTGATTTTTCCCAAATTTTACAAAGTAAGAGAACGTAGTTAAAATCACCTCCAAACTCAAAAATTCTGAGCAGCAAAGTACAATTTTCAGCAAAACAGTCTGTGTCCCCAAACGTGTCAGGGTGTCCCCAAACGTGTCGTGTCCCCAATTTTTTGAAATTTACGTGTCGGGGTGTCGGTCTCGTGTCGTGTCGATGCTACCTTGTTCCTAATTATAGTTCAGTTGTGTTGGCTAGTATATAGTTCAGTTGGGGACTCGATCACTGCTCTTCCCACAGTGCCTGCTACTGAGCTGCTAATCTCTTTAAGAACCTGGATTCATATTTGGTGGTGTGTCCAGTTTGAGAAGTGAAGAATCTGGATTCATATCTGTTGCTTCCTATGAAGATGATAACATGCCTTTCCTTGCTTCTTTTTACAGTTTTACAGTTTTGCTGTTAGACGGTTGCTATGGCTTCTGATTTCCAGTTATACGGTTGCTGTTTGAATGGTCCATGTTATAGCATGTAATACATTCATGGAAAATACTTGACATTTCCTTGAATCGCACATAAGTAAACCATTGAACCAAATAATCAGTCCACTTGCATACATTCCCCCATTTTTTTGGATTTAAAAGTGAACCAAATAATCAGTCTGCTTGCATCCAAGCATAGCCACTGGGAAGAGCAAACCAATATACTGCATGAAAGTAAAAACTCAAAACGAAACGTGCCGATGCTAATTTTCTGTATCGCTCCAATTTTACCGGACACATCATCAGCTAGCTAACCAAATCCTCCATGGAAGAGTCATATCCTTCTACAAAGCTTTTTGCCAAATTTTACTTGCTGGCAAAACATTTCACAAAATCTCAAACCCATATTTCTCCTAAAATTAATTACCACTGGAAAGAAACAGAAATGTTGAGGAAATACACAGCAGCACCATGTACAAAAATGGAAAACACAACTTTATTCATTCTCACAAGTTATTCTTAAATGCCCTAGATACATACTACAATGCACATAGCAGCCTCGGATGAATTGTGTCAGACTCTTCTCGTCGACTATTGGTTAATCTCAGACCTGAATCGATCTCCCTCCCCATCCGATCCTCTTCTTCTTCGCCTTCACATTTCTAGTTCGAAAGATGACCCGTCGTCGAAAGACTTGGGTATGTCCATCTCGAGGTTGGAAAGGGAACTCCCGTTCCCGTGCATAGAGGTAGAATCAAGCGAAGCACAAGTTTTGGAACTCCAAAGCTGAAGAAAATGCATATTCATTCTCCTTAACTGAAGATTGCTTCTAGCTGCATAATCTGACAGTGCATGCCACAGCTTGTGCCCAATATTTGAGCCTCGCTTTAACGTCTTCAGGATGATCACCTAAGATGATAGATGACACGTTAGAACTAAAATATAAAGAGTCAAAATAGCTGAAGACATGTAACTAACTATCATGAGGTAACATAGCCGAATTCTATCTATGATGCCAATAATATGACTAAGAATTCCGCGAATGGTGGGAAGTATATTGAATAATCACTGATTATTTGGTTCACTTACGGAATCCAAAAAAATGGTGAATATGAATGCAGGTCACATTGTGAGGTATCATTTAAAACGTAAATGCATAGCATGGAGGAGTACGAGAAGGTGCTGGAAGAGAAGAGGAAAGCACTGCAGGCTCAGTGTCTGCTATGCAGAAGTGGAACATGCCATAATCAATTGAGTACCTGTCAATTAACATTCAGATCCTTAGAGAAAGCAACTGAACATGGACTTGCAAAGATGCAGATTACTGAAGTACGACAAATAAAGAGGAAATAATCATAGCCAACTGATTGGATGGACAAGGTTTAATGGGAGAAAAAATTAAAATGATTGATATCAAATAAAAGGCACCTAACGTAGACATTTAATAGCGACGAAAATGAAGTTTTATGGCCTTTTTTGCCGTACACATATATGATGAATTCAAGAGGAGCAGTTTTTGACGTACACATCGAAAACTCAAAATGGAGGTTTATGGCATTTTTTTGACGTACACATATCGACAACAGCTATAATGAATTCGAGAGGAGCAGTTTCTCAAAGTTGCTTGCTTTTACAAACCCAGCTGAAGGTATTTAATCAAGGCATGCGTCAAGTCTCCTATGTAGATCCCATGAAAACCTTCGATAGGTAGTCAATAATCATCGAATAGCAGATACGACTAGCTAAAGGGTATTGCACTTTGAAGTTCGCACTGGAAAGCACCCGTCAAACCTTGCGGGCTTTAATGAACCAAACCTCAGACTCTTGCACTAAAAGCAAAATTTAACTCCTTTTCTTCTAATATTAAGGAGGCAATGAGATATGCATAAACATACCCATTTATGACAGAGAATCCCAAATTCAGGTCTGATATCAGTTATAAGCTTTTGTCAAAAGTGGGGAGCTCCATTTGAAGTTTTTCAAGGCCTCCTAGAAATGTTTTCTGATTTTTCTCCATTCTATAATCAGTAAAACCACCTTCTAAAACTGATTACACTTGTTAACACTTACCTAATAAATGAAGTTCCTTTTGTCAAGAGGTTTAACCAAAGATACTTGAAAAGAATCAATACACTCACCAAAACTTAGCTCTGTTCTCTGCAGGAACATAGAACATGGTCTTAGCTAGCATGCCACAAAAATCCCCAATTTCACAAACCAGAAGCCACTACACTTCTCTAACTATCCGAAAACAGCATAAATATTGATAAAAGTAGATTTTGAGTTTCCTCTCTTTAGGATAGGTTACCAATCATCTGGTAATTTTAGGAGTTTCCTATTATGTATTGAATTTATCAAAAACATATCATGGCATCAATTTTCAACTGAACCCTAATAATTGAAGGGGTTTTTCAAAGCCATGAGCCAAATCAGGACTCACCGAGAGAGAGAGAGAGAGAGAGAGAGAGAGAGAGAGAGACCTTGGTGGTCGTAAATGGCGTCCGTAAATGGCGTCGGTGGTGTCGGTGAGTTTTTGGTGGTCGATTTTCGCTGCTTATGGTGGTCGCCGGAAGTAGAGGGTGAGGCGGTGGTCGCCGGAAGTAGGCCTCGCTGGTGGTGTTGTCGCCATGGAGGGGGCCGTTCTTCTCCCTCTCCGTCTCCCCTCTCTCCCTCTTCTCCAGGTGCGTCTTTGACGGCCTGCTTCGGTTTTCATGTTTTGTTTTTTTGTTTTTTTTTGTTTTTGTTTTTTTTTTGGGGGGTTGTGGGGCCGTCCATTACAGAAGTGTGGGGTCCAAGGGTGGACAGTTAATTGTTATAGTGAACTAACTGAGCCCCGCATAAGGTATTTTTTCATGATCGAAATCATCTATTTTTGACGTAATACGAATTTAAACATTCATACAAAGAATGAAGTTAACCGCATATTGATAGGCACTTAATCGGACAACAAAATTCTTTACATTTAAGAATTTATGTGTGTGCCAATAAACAGGCTTCCTTGGCCCGATCAAGCCAAAATTTTACGACAATCTTATGATTAAGAAGTTAAAAAAATGAGCGGTAGTGATCGACAAGGTTGCATCGTGATCAATGTCGTTGGAACAAATATTTCATTTCTTTGAAAATTTTAAAAAGGGGGAAAAGTTGATATTCCATGACTATCTATTAGTTGGGAAATGTATTTGATTTCTTAATTTGGATTAAATGATATTACCCTACTTAAATATATTTGGTCGGAAAATGTAATTTCGTTTTCCATTTTATTAAATTCAAAAAAACGATATTTCACGACTAAATTGAACTTTAGTCGGCAAAAAAGAAAATTACAGACTAAATTTCTTTAGTCGGAATTAATTTTCTATTTTATTAAATTCGAAAAATGATATTTCACGACTAAATTTCTTTAGTCGGAATTAATTTTCTATTTTATTAAATTTGAAAAAATGATACTTCATGATTAAATTGACCTTTAGTCGGCAAAAAAGAAAATTACAGACTAAATTTCTTTAGTTGGAATTAGTTTTCTATTTTATTAAATTCTAAAAATGATATTTCATGACTAAATTTCTTTAGTCGGAATTAATTTTCTATTTTATTAAATTTGAAAAAATGATACTTCACGACTAAATTGACATTTCGTCGGCAAAAATGCAAATTACCGACTAAATTACTTTAGTCGGAATTAGTTTTCTATTTTATTCAATTCGAAAAAATGATATTTCAAGACTAAATTGACCTTTAGTCGGCAAAAATGTAAATTACAGACTAAATTTCTTTAGTTGGAATTAGTTTTCTTTTTTATTAAATTCTAAAAATGATATTTCATGACTAAATTTCTTTAGTCGGAATTAATTTTCTATTTTATTAAATTTGAAAAATGATACTTCATGACTAAATTGACATTTAGTCGGCAAAAATGCAAATTACCGACTAAATTACTTTAGTCGGAATTAGTTTTCTATTTTATTCAATTCGAAAAAATGATATTTCAAGACTAAATTGACCTTTAGTCGGAAAAAATGTAAATTACCGACTAAATTACTTTAGTCGGAATTAGTTTTCTATTTTATTAAATTCGAAAAAATGATATTTCAAGACTAAATTGACTTTTAGTCGGCAAAATATACGTTTTGGCCGACCAAAATAATTTAGTCGGCAATGGTTTTATATTTTACCGACTAAAAATTATTTAGTCGGTGATTTTCTTATATTTTCCGACTAAACAGTATTTAGTCGGGAGATTTTAGTTGGGAATTGTGTATTTTGTTGTAGTGCAGGGCCAAGGTTGGTAATCTATACCAGTCCTGGTCCTAAAGTCAGCAGGGCTACAGGAGTTGTGTCACTAGTACTCCCGTGCGCGATGGACCCACTGTATCGCGCGACTATTTTGGTCAGTACGTGATGGTCCTCGTGGGGATGGGATGCGGGATGCTAGTCTTCTTTTGTTTTTATGGTATTCTAAATCATTGTGTTGAATAATTGAATATTCACCCACCGCCTTGCATGCTAAAACTCATAGTTTAGTCCAAATAGTTTGTTTAATTTCTCTAGAATCCCCCTGGGTAGCCTTTGAGTATGTTTCAGAGCCCAGGCATGTAAAGCAATTCCTGGAAGTCCAGTCGGAAGCAACGCGTGAGGGTTTCACTCCATCGCGCGATGGTTACGTTGTTTCCAGGAACTGCCCTTGCATGGGGTAACTTGGTCCAAAGCCTTTGTTTTGGTACCCCCACTGTTTTGGGGTTGTATTTTATTCCTGTTATCCCTGTTTGTAATAATTATTTACTTTCAGTACATATAAACTGTTTGGTTTGACCCTGGGTGTGCACTGGTCCTTCTAGAGCCCAGAATGGGATGAGATTCAACCTGTTGGTAAGACATCAACACTCACACAATGGAATGGGAGTGTCGCGCGATGGTTGACTTGCATGTACGAAGTTCCATGCATGCAAGTTGGCCGTTGTTCGCGACAATTTCAGACCAAGGCACTATTTTGATATCCAGTCGCAGTTTTGAATTTTATCTCACGTTTTTGTTCAACATTTCATCCATCCATGCCATTCTTATATCACATGCTGCAAAGGTGTTACAACTTCAAATCCCCGATTAACTATTCCCCCGCCCTAACTGGCTAAAAATTATTTAATAAAAGAAGAATCGCAAATATTTTCGCAAAATGCTTAAGTAGAGACTGATCTCCGGATTGGACGAGAGGGGTGCCTTAAAACCCTTCTCCTCTCGTAACCTGGCTCCCGAACCAGATATGGCTATGACGGACTGGTTCCTTAAACTTTTTCAAATCAAATAGCGCGGCAGGTGCTTTGAAATATGGTTCCTTGGGTGTCGGACCTTTAAAACCGAAGTGGCGACTCTGTATTTTTGTGAGCACTTGTCGTCCGCGCACGTGCTCCCTCGATAATCAGGCTCTCGCGTTCGAAAATCCGAAAGTTTCCGAAGGGCATGCTGCCCACAAGTTTAAATTCTTCTCGGAAAGAGATTCTTTCCTTACATTTAAACCTAATTTTCCTACCTAATTGATTACCTTTACATGTTTCCTACGATTCATTTCAATTCTCTACCATTTTAGTTGATTACATTTACACAGTCCGGATCAAGTCCACACCCTTACGGTCCGCACCTCCCATTTCCCGATTGAATTTCAATGATCCGAGCCGCTCAATGTGATCAGAAAGTGATTTTAAGGGTACCCGCGTGAAATCAGCAAAAAAAATGATCGGGAAGGGCTTGATCTGAGCAGTTTTTTTATGAACCGTTCAAAAAAAAACTGCTCAGATCAAGCCCTTCCGGGTCATTTTTTTTGCTGATTTCATGAGGGTACCCTTAAAATCACTTTCTGATCACATTGAGCGGCTCGGATCATCGAAATTCAATTGGGAAATGTGAGAAATGGGGAGGTGCGGACCGGAGCTCCGGTCCACACCTCTTGACTTGATCCTGACTGTATATTTACATGGGTTAATTATATAAAAAAGATTGATTACCCATAAATTGGTTGATTACATTTAAATGAGCATATAAACGTTTGTCATTTCCATTTCTTGCTGTATGGAGTGCAGGTCCAATTTGTGAAACTAAGTTAGAGCAACTTTATCCAAACTTGAAGGGAACATCTTACACATGATGACAGCATCACCAACGTGCATAAACATGGAGCTGGTAATGTTGTATGTGGACCACGGGGTCCGTGTTGGTCTCATAGAGGATGGACGGGCTGTGTTTCACCCTGCTCGACAACCTTACTTCCTACAACCTTCTCGAGAAAAGGGAGGCAGCTATGTTGTTGAGGGCTTTCCGTGCCGCTTCTCATGCCGTCCTCACGCCTCCTTGTTTCGCGGGCCCCATCTTTCTCCTAATCAAAATCAAGTCTTTCGTACATATCCTTATGATGTTTCCTTGTTCCCCTTCCCTCTGGGGTTGGGGTTTTGCTTCTGCTTCTTCTTTTTTGTGAAGAAGCCTTTTTTCGTTTTGGAGAACGGCTCTTACTCCTCTCCCTTCGTGGGGAGGCCGTCTTGTATTTTACCAGAGCTCGGCTCCTTTCTCCAAATTTTCCTCGTAAATCCCAGAATCTTCGGGGTGTTCCCTGATCTGCTCTATTTCACGAATCTCTCTTTCTCATCTCTTGATTATGCGTGCCTACTCCTCGATTTCCTACCTTTTCTTATCGAGGATGTCACCATTGTTTCGAACACTTTTAGTGCCCAACCGACTCTTCCCCTCGATGGACTTTCTCACTTCGTGTGGACTCTGTAGCTGTTTTACCATCCTTATTTTTGGAACCCTCAATTAGAGCCAGCGAATTTTCTTTTCGCTGGTTGTCGTGCGGCTTTCTCGGAGCCTTTGGCGGAGACTCCTTTCCTCCTTTGTTAAGCAGGTTCTTTGGATCGAGTGGGATTTTGGGATCTTCTTCCACCATGGTTGATTTTCGTTTCGCTTCCCACAAACAGCGCCAATTGTAAGTGGATAAAATTTTCTTAGTGCTAGAGCAGCTCTTTTGTTTGAACAGCCTCACGTGCCTTATTGTCGGAACCCTATCTCTTCGTCGGAACCCTAGTTGCACAACAGACAAGGGTGAGCACACCTTTGCCTCTCGTCGGCGAAGGCCCTCTGATGCCTAAGTCAGTATCACGTACTAAGAAACCCTAATATCACCTATTAAAAAGACGGTATGATTGTAATGTATTGTGTACCTTTTACCTCTAGGTTCATCTCATATTTATAGATGTTCGTATGCTTGTTGCCCAAGCATCCTTGTAGCCAAGGTTTCCTATCTCGTATAATGTGTTTATTGGATTCTCGTTCTCTTATCAGATTACTTCCTTACCCCCTGTGGGACTCTTTCTAATAACGGGCTGAGCTTCCTATTCTTATTAGGAGACCCACACAGATCCTTTAATCTCGGGATCTTACTCCATCACGGAGTATAGCTGCACTAGAATCTTCTGGAATGCCTTATCACTTAAAGCAACGTAGGACAAGATTCTCCTACTGTTCGACCATCATGTTGTTAAACAGATTGTGCTCGCTTCTAGTCTCTCGTGCCATCGAACTCTTCCGCCGACCACCATGCTTCTCGGCGGTGTGTCCCGTTGTATTCATAGTGTGTTCTCACGTGTCACGTGTTTGTCTACTAATTACGCTTATTCGAGAATAACTCCCTACAACTTAGATCTTGTGTCCCAACTTGTGTTAAATTATGTATGAGGGGAACAATATATATATGTATGTATGTTTCACCGAGGCATAAAACAACTCACATATATTCTCATGTTTATGTATGTTCATAGGGCCAGTCCAAGGTATTTAGAGCCCCTAGGCCAAATCATCAAGTGGGGCTTTAAATTTTTTAAGAATAATACAAAAAAATAATAAGAGATAATTTCTATATGTAAAAAATTTAGACCAAAGTTTATGTAGAACATGTTTTGGTTTAGTAGTTTGGGTGTTTTCTTGTGTTCTTTTTGACACAAGTTTGAAATCTACTGCATAAGGCTATTTTTTAACGAATACTGTAATACAAACTTAAAAATAAGAGAGTTACCAAAAAACAAAACTTAAAATAAAGTGTTTGGGGCAGGAATCAAACCCAGTTCCACCGTATGGATTGCCACTCATCTACCACTGAACCAAGGAGACTTATTATATTGGGGGATTTTTAGGCCGGCCCAAAAAATTAGGCTCGGACCTAATTCAGCCCAGCACAAAATATTCTATACCCCCTTTAGTCCCGGCGCTACATTGTGGACAAAAATACCCCTCGCGGGTCAAAACAAGCATCCCGGATCCTCTTGCGGGTCAAAATACACCTCGCGGGTCACGTTCCCGAACCCTCTCCATACGGCTAAACAAAACCCTCTCTCCCCCCAACCACTACAGAACCACCCTAACTCTACCGCTACAGAACCCTAACTCTTCCGCTCAACAGCGCTTTCTCTCTCGCTCGCTCTCTCTCTCGCTCGCTCTCTCTCTCTCTCGCTCGATCTCTCTCTCTCTCTCGTGCAATCGATCAGGCAACAACATTTCAATATGGCAAAAAAAGGTATGTACATTAAAGAATGTCGAACGTTTATGCGAAATTTCTATGCGAACTGTAAAATATGTATATGAGAACCCTAACTCTCATAAACGTGTTGCGTCTATGTGAAGTATGTGTTTTCGAGTTATGTGAACTGTGTGTAGGGTTCTATGTGAAATGTTCTCGATCAGCTCCTTCAAGGAGGAGACTGGCCAGTTATCCAGCAGCGAAGAGGTCAGGATAATAAGCACATTTGATGGTTTCGCTTTAGGTTTTTCATTTTTTAGTTTTTAATATGAGAATTGTGTATTATACATGACATCTGTCTATGAGAACTGTGTATTTTTCTACTGGAACATTGTATTTTCCTATGAGAACTGTTTATTTTTCTATGAGAACTGTGTACTATACCTATGATGAGACAACGCAAACACTCTATCTAACTTTTGTTCATATATTTAACGGGACACAAGAAGACTTACAAAATTTGAACTGTGTATTCTGTTCCGAAAGAATACATTTTTAAAGTTACACATCATCATACTTATCCATGAGAACTGTGTATTTTCTGCGAGAACTGTTTATCAGAACAGTGTATTTTTCTATGAGAACTGTGTATTATACATGAGATTTTTCTATGAGAATTGTGTATTTTCTACTGGAACATTGTATTTTTCTATGAGAACTGTTTTTTTTTCTATGAGAACTGTGTATTATACATGAGATTTGTCTATGAGAATTGTGAATTCTCTACTGGAACATTGTATTTTTCTATGAGAACTGTGTATTTTTCTATGAGAACTGTGTATTATACATGACATCTGTCTATAAGAACTGTGTATTTTTTCTACAGGAACATTGTATTTTTCTATGAGAACTGTTTATTTTTCTATGAGAACTGTGTACTATACCTATGATGAGCCAATGTAAAAACTCTATCTCAATTTTGTTCATATATTTAACAGGGCATGAGAAGACTTACACACAAGATTTGAAAACTTCTTACGAGATCAGACCAAGAACACTAACAATGGAGGAGGCAGGAGTCATTACAAGATCGAAAACTCAACCTGACAGGCCAGCAACCTCCTTAGTTAGCCAATCATCACAGAACCCTTCGCAAACTCAGGGAAAGAAACGACAAAGACCAAAACAGGAAAAGGTCGCCAAAAAACGCCAAAGGCTTACCCAACAATCTGAATCTGAACCAGACTCCCCAATCCAGACCCAAAAGCAAACCCAACAAAAGAAACATCAGAGCCCAAAACAGAAAAAGAAGGCCATGAAACAAGAATCAGAATCAGAATCAGAATCACAACCAGACTCCCCAACCCAGACCCAAAAGCAATGCACATTCAGGTCCAATGTAATAGGAACAATGGGGCTATTGTCAAAACTGAACTTGAACAATGCCCACTTAGAGCTCTTGAAACAAACACCTTTTTGGATGCTGATTGATGCCATTAGGAAAGGTAAGTTAGCGGAAAAAGCTTGCATGAAGCACGATAAAACCATCCTGAGTATCATTCAGAACTATGATACCAATGACAGCAAGTTCCTCATTGGTGGTAAGAAGGTTGCCATAACAAGGAATGACATCAAGCTAATCTTTGGAATAGCTTGTGGGAACAAACAAATAGGAGATTTGAACAAGAAGAAAAGTGATGTTGCATTTGCAAAAAGAAGGGGGATACAGGAGGCAAGGATTGGTAGTAAAAAGATGAAAGATATGATCAATGAAATACTTTCAAAAAAAGAGGAATCCATAACTGAAGAAGACATCCAAGATGTAGTCCGCCTTGTATGCATGTTCATTTGCCTGACGCTGTTCTTCTCCACATCAGGAGTCACCATTGCATGGACATATGTGCATTGCATGGAGAAAATAGAAGAAATAAAAGACTACGACTGGGCACAATCCATTGCAGAAACATTGAATACATCAATGCACAAGTTCCATGACAAACCAAGAGATGCAACAGGATGTGTGGTGGCATTGATGGTAACTTAAATCTATTTTGCTATGAGAAGTATTTTTGGGTATTCTAATAATTTTCTTTTATTCTAATAATTTCCTTTTACCTGTTTTGCAGTACTGGATTTGTGAACACACGGATTTGATTGCACGACCAAAAAATGAAGCAATTCCAAGACTACTAAACTGGAACACCTCAGACCTGAAAAAAAGAATTGATGATTTTAAAGATTTGAGCAATCTCAACATTACGGTATATACACTAATCAAATTGCTTAACTTGGACACGAAAATACACACTTCTCATAGAAAAGTGCACACTTCTCATAGAAAATTACATACTTCTCATAGAAAATTACACACTTCTCATAGATAAATACACACTTCTCATACTTCTCATAGAAAAGTGCACACTTCTCATAGAAAATTACACACTTCTCATAGAAAATTACACACTTCTCATAGATAAATACACACTTCTCATACTTCTCATAGAAAAGTGCACACTTCTCATAGAAAATTACACACTTCTCATAGAAAATTACACACTTCTCATAGAAAAGTACACACTTCTCATAGAAAATTACACACTTCTCATAGAAAATTACACAGTTCTCATAGATAAATACACACTTCTTATAGCAAAAACACAGTTCTCATACAAAAAAACACACTTCTCATACACAGTGCTCATAGGAAAATACATGGTTATCATATGAAAAACACAATTCTGATTGTGAGTTCACATCTTTCAGGTATATGAGGAAGAACTTCAAGAAACATGCCAAGAGGCTCAAGTCTACAGCATGCCACACCCAGAAGTTGTAGATGACAATGACAGGGGAACTATATCACAGATGATGCAGCATACACAATCTCCTCAAAGTCCGGCACTACGACTTGATGAGATACACTTAACTGAAAAACAGCAACCATCTCCTCTTGTGTCAACATCATCTACTGAGAAACAACAAGCAATGTTCTCACAATCACAATCAGGCGAGACTATGGTTCCAAGTACCTACCAACCTCTGGACTCCATTAATTTCAGTCAGGGCCTAATTAAAGAGCACAACCAGATGGGTAAATTCTGTGACAGCTTACTGGAGAACAATGATCAAGTTATCATCAAGGATCTCCAGCAACAAGTCCAATATATTCAGAATCAAAAACAAATACTTGAACAACAAAACCACGGACTGCAAAACGACAAGGATGCAATGAAAAATGAGCTGGAGGAAATGCAAAAAGAACGGGATGCAATGAAAGAAAAGCTGCAGAAGATCGTAACTATGTCCAACACAATGTTGCAGGCCCAAGAACAACACAAGTTCCTGATAGAGAAGACTGCAGTCTTGGAAAAGGACAGCGATACAATGAAAAATCAGCTGTTGGAAATGGAAAAAGAAAGGGATTCACTGGAACAAAAGCTGCAGAAGATGGATACAATCTCAAACGTTTTGAAAAAGGACAGGGATGAAATGGAAAAGCAGCTGCTGGAAATGGGAAAAGAAAGGGATGAATTTGAAAAACAGAAACATATGATGCTGGAACAATTTGAAATTGAGAAGAACAAAATCAAAAAGGCCCTTACAATGCAAGTTGAATCCCTAATGACCGAGAAGGGCCAGCTGCAAAAGTATCTGAGCACAACTGAACAAAGGCAAAAGGCTATAATTGTTCAAAAAGATGCAGAAATACGCAACCTAACCAACAAGCTTTCCCTCACCAGCAAGCTTTCCATCCAACCGCAACATACCAAAGAACCTCAAAAGCATTTACCGGTTCTCGAGACTGATTCCTCTTTGCTCACACAAAGAAGTGAGGAAGCAATACATAACATCACCCAAACGTACACTGATCAGAAGATTGAGCAAGCGGTCCATGAAGTTACACAACTATATGCTCATGCAGGGAAAGATTCTGAAGAGGACAACAAAGATGATAATGCAAAACAAAGACCACGAAGGCAAAAAATGGATGACAAGTATTACTATGGTTCAATCACAAAGGATGGTCGCAAAAAAGAACAAATTGTCCTTGTCGAAAGTGACAAGCCACAAGCAGAAATCAAGAAACTTGATGACAAGATTCCTCCCCTAGGAAAAAAGGCAGACATTGTCCTTGCATTGCTACCTGACGAATGCCAAGAAACAATCAGAAAATTTTGGGAACTCGAGGAGGGATGGTAAAAATGCTAAACCCAACAATTTACTGTCTTTAAATCATTTCAGATTGGCTAATGTTATGTATATCATGCAGTATGCACATATGGGATTGTGAATTAGATGACCTGCGCATATATCAAGAAGATGTGAGGTTTCTGCTATGTGATCGAGAATTAACAGGCCAGGTAACACAATAAAAAAAGAAGCAACTCTCTTTCTATATTTTAAGAGAAATGTATATGAGATCTGTGCTTTTGTATGAGAACTGTATTTTTTCTATCAGAACTCTGTTTTTTATATCAGAACTGTACGTGATAAACAAATACTTTTTACATTCTGATACAGCCAATAGATGCCTACGTCCACTTGCTGACTACAACACTACAACCACCAACATCTGGACCATCCTTTTCATTGGGAATAGAAGATTCCCAACAAGATATGCCGTTTGTCTTCAACAGCTTTTCATCAGTAAGAAAAGGAAGCACTCTCTCACAATTCATGTAGCATACACTCACAGTTAAGAGGTTGCCTAATTATCTTCTTTCGAAACAGACCTTCCTTGGAGGTGATCAAAACTCAGCTAACAGAGCACTTGATGTCGTCCGCTCAAAGATTTTGAACACCAGAACAATCCTTATCCCAATATATGGTTCAAGCCATTATACTTTGCTTGAGCTAGACACCATTGACCAAGAATGGAGGTTCTACAACTCCATCCACAGACAAGGGAGAAGAGATAAATACTGTGAAGCAACTGCCAATCTGGTAACATAATCCCTCCTTATTCTAAGAAAAATATATGAACTCTTTCAACTGTGTATTGTAGTCTATGTGAACAAACTATGTGAAATGTGTATCGTTAATGTATCCATGATCATATTCTGTAACAGAGAAAGAATGTCACGAACTACATCAACCAACAATGCAAGAAGAAGATTAAAACCTCTGCAAAGCTCGTGGACAATGCACCACAACAAGAACCAGGCTCGTAAGTATCTTTCAACTACCAAAACTCGTCACTGCATCTTATATAAGCCCCTAACATTAGTCTTGTATTCATAGGGTTGATTGTGCAGTTGTTGTTGCCTACATCATTCGCCAAAAGCTAATGAAAAAACCAATTAAAAGCGACCTTACAAAGCAACAATGCCTTCAAATGAGAGCTGATATTGTGCAAGCATTTGTCAGTGACCCCAAGAGATCATGGACTCCAGAAATCTATCATAATAGGATGGAAAATCTCAGACTGCAAAAATATTATGACGACCAGGAGCTTCTTGAAGAGAAGAAAAAAAAGGCATAGATTCAACTTACTCATCAAAGTTGGTAGTGGTGTTGTTCATCAGTTGTATAGTGGTTAATGAGTTGTTTAGTTTACTGGTAAATGAAGATATACAATCTCAGACTGCAAAAATAGTTTTGGAAGTGAAAGTAGTGCAGATGGGTAATGAAATGGTGGAGGTGATGTTCATGACTTGTATAGTGGTTAATGCGTACTGTTCAGTTTAGTGGTTAATGAAAATATACAATCATCTTTCTCTGAACTCTATTTTTCATTGTTCAAAGTTTGCAGTTTGCATTGGAGGAAAAAAACACTTCTCATACACACTTCTCATACAAAAATTTGCAGTTCGCATAGAAAAAATACAGTTCTCATACACACTTCTCATAGGAAAATTCACAATTCTCATAGAAACCTAACATAGCAGAAACCTCATTAACCACTGCAAAAATATTAGTTTTGGATGTGGAAGTAGTGCACATGGGTAATGACGTGGTGGAGGTGTTGTTCATGACATGTATATTGGTTAATGAGTTGTTTAGTTTACTGGTTAATCAACATATACAATCATCTTTCTCTAAACTCCATTTTTCATTGTTCACAGTTTACAGTTCGCATAGAGGAAAAACACAGTTCTCATAGAAAAATTTGCAGTTCGCATAGAAAATTTCACACTTCTCATACACAGTTCTCATAGGAAATTTCACAATTCTCATAGAAAATAACCAATTCTCTTAAAAAATTTAAATGGTATTTTTGTAAATTACATCTTCAACGTGAAACCCTATTTTATATGGCCTATAAATACCCCTCTTCCTCTTCCCGTTTCTTCATTTTCCACCCTCAACACAACTACAACAAAAAAATCCTAAAAAATGGCAGAAGACTTGGCAAGACTCATCAAAGATGCCGTTGCAGTTCACATTGGAGGAAAAAAACCGTTGCAGTTCACATCAAAGATGCCGTACACACTTCTCATAGGAAAATTCACAATTCTCATAGAAACCTAACATAGCAGAAACCTCATTAACCACTGCAAAAATATTAGTTTTGGATGTGGAAGTAGTGCACATGGGTAATGACGTGGTGGAGGTGTTGTTCATGACATGTATATTGGTTAATGAGTTGTTTAGTTTACTGGTTAATCAACATATACAATCATCTTTCTCTAAACTCCATTTTTCATTGTTCACAGTTTACATTTCGCATAGAGGAAAAACACAGTTCTCATAGAAAAATTTGCAGTTCGCATAGAAAATTTCACAATTCTCATACATAGTTCTCATAGGAAATTTCACAATTCTCATAGAAAATAACCAATTCTCATAATACAATCATCTTTCTCTAAACTCCATTTTTCATTGTTCAAAGTTTACATTTCGCATAGAGGAAAAACACAGTTCTCATAGAAAAATTTGCAGTTCGCATAGAAAAAACACAGTTCTCATAGGAAATTTCACAATTCTCATAGAAAATAACCAATTCTCAAAAAAAATGTAAAGGGTATTTTTGTAAATTACATCTTCAACGTGAAACCCTATTTTATATGGCCTATAAATACCCCTCTTCCTCTTCCCGTTTCTTCATTTCCCACCCTCAACACAACTACAACAAAAAAATCCTAAAAAATGGCAGAAGACTTGGCAAGACTCATCAAAGATGCCGTAGATGCATCAGTCAAAGAGACCAGTGAAAAACTTGATGAAACCCAAGCCCGATTCTTCGAAAACCAGGACAACATCAACCTTCTCAAGAAAAAAGTGCAGATCTTCAAAGATTGGAAACTTGCCAAAAATTTGGCAAAGGAAGCGGAAGCGGAAGAAGCCACTACTAGCAGAAACGTGCGACCAAGAAGACAACCACCAACTAACTAGGGATCTAATTTTTCAGTTTGGCTGTTCTATGTTTTTTTTTTTTTCTTTTCTTTCTTTCTTAGTAGATCTCTTGTTTAAATCTGGTACTTTCTTTTTCTCCTTGTATTTGGATCTATCAATTTCATCTAGGATGTTTGAAATGTTTACTTTCTTCGATCGTCAGGTGTATCCAACGATGTATGTCTTATAAATCTGGATGTTTTTCCTTGTTTATTATATTTTTAATTGCCAAAAATACTTAAACCAAAAAAAAAAAAACAGTCACAATTAATTAGTAATCTCGAATATATTCTATTTTTTGTTTTATTTATTATATTTATTATTTATTATTTTTCAAACAAAGATCTCTATATTTTTGTTTTTCTTGTTTTTGTTTTGTTTTTTATACCAAAAATCGTTGCACTTTAAACTGTTCACCACGTGTATCACTACCACCTTAAATACCTGAAAGGTTAAACACCGCACACGGCTTTTCATTTCCAGAGAGAGAGAGAGAGAGAGAGAAGAAATCTCAACCAGAACGCTCCGGACGACACTCCACCAAATGGCAGCCCCAAATCAGAACGCTCCGGACGACACTCCACCAAACAACGCTCCGAAAATCTCAACCATGGAGGATGCTGTGAAGAAGATCATTGAGGAGCATGTGGCTCCTCTCAAAGCTGAAGTGGAACGCCTGCATCGCCAGCACAGGATACAGAGCATCGATCTTCTCCGCCTCAGGTTAGAAATCCAGGCATTGATGGACGCTCACAGAGCAGAAGGGAATAAGGAGGACGAGGAAGAGGAAGATGCACAGTAGAAGTTAGGGTTTCGTGCCTCAACTACTTTTTGGAAAATTAGGGTTTCTAGTTGGGGTTCATCAACATTTTGGGGATTTTTTGCGACTTTTTGGCTCCTTCCTCAAATGATTAAGGAATCTAACTCCAATGAAAATTAGGGTTTGTAGTTGTGTTGAACCACTGATGCTGTAATTAGTGCTATCTGACTCTGATGATAATTAGGGTCTTCTGAATGTTAAGCTGGATTTCATCTATGTTAACAATCGTTTGCTATTTGTTAGTATGGTTTGGTGTATGTCAATTTGATGCATGTTCTGTTAGAATTTAACTTATCATCGAAAATACACACTTCTCATAGCGGGGAAAAACACTTCTCATGGAAAAATACACACTTCTCATAGGGGAGAAAAACACTTCTCATGGAAAAATACACACTTCTCATAGGGGGGAAAAACACTTCTCATGGAAAAATACACACTTCTCATAGAAAAAAACACTTCTCATAGAAAAAAACACACTTCTCATAGGAAAAAACACACTTCTCATAGGAAAAAACACAATTCTCATAGAAAAAAACACACTTCTCATAGAAAAAAACACACTTCTCATACAAAGTTCTCATATACTAAAAACACAGTTTTGATACACATTTCACATAGAAAATACACACTTCTCATAGAAAATACAAAGTTCTCATAGAGCTATACACACAGGTTGCTTAGATACTTCACATAATTCAAAGTGCTAGAACAAAACACAGAATTAGTAACAAAAACACAAAAAAAAAATCTTATTCTCAACAATTATTTCATGAATCAAATCCAATAACATTGTTTTTTGTACAACTCAATTATTAAAAACTAAAAACCAGGCCTCAAATCCTCCTTACAAGTAAGTTTATTATGATTCCCCATCTTCCCACACCTACCACACTTCATTTCTCTAACCTTCTCCCCATTCGAACGAATCCTCTTCTTCTTAGGCCGCCCTGGAGGCTTTTTTGACAATGGTGGCAGAATACTAGTACCACAATCAACCACATCACCTTTCAACAATGACGCAACTGGGTAAATTGGTTTTGAATACACCTGACGATAACTCTCAACATGAAAAAAACGCTCTACATACAAGTTCAAATCCTTACCACTATATTTGATAGCACAGACAGCGTGGCAACAAGGGAATCCATTCAACTGCCACCAACAACAACTGCATGTACGCCTCCCAATATCAACACATACAGACGGATCCGTGTCAACTTCAAATATATCAGCACTTGAAGGAATCACTTTCCATGTTTTAACTAAATCATATAACTTCTCCAACCGAGACTCCCCATAAGGACAAATCACCTGATCCCATTTACTTGCCCTTTCTCTCCTCAAACACATTGATTTCATCATCTTCTTCCTTATACGATCAACCATATCCACCACGGGCAATTCACGCTCTTTCAATATCCATGAGTTAAAGCACTCAGCTAGACTAGAGGACATTGCTCCATAACGTTGCCCCGGGAAAAAAACATTTGCCCAGCGCTCATTAGGCAACTCCGACAGAAAATGAACAACAGCTGCACCACCGTGTTTCAGCAAATTATCCATATGCTGATTAAACTTTGCCACAGTGGGAGCATAAGCACATTTTGAAAACACTCTGATCAAACTCTCTTTATACTTGACATTTGTGGACGCCAAAGCAGTACGCAAGTTACCCTTCAAATGATAGAGACAGTAAGCATGAAAGCTTGAAGGAAACACCTTAGCAATACCCTCTTTTATTCCTCTGTGACGGTCAGATATAAAAACAAAAACCCTTCTGTCTTCATCCAAAATACCATGCAACTTCTCCATAAACCAAAGCCAATTATCATTATTCTCAGAATCAACCACACCAAAGCACAATGGAAATAGACCTGAGAAGGAAAAAATAATTCAGTTACCAGTTCATACATATGACAAAATCAGTTCTCACAATTCAGGAACCAGTTCTCATAATTTTGAAAACAGTTCTCATATTTCTCATAGTGCATTATAGCCTATGTGAACTGTATGTTATATTCATATGAGAATTGTATATGTAATCTATTTCATACCTGCATTACCATCTCTAGCTCAATCACACATCAAGCATCCTATATGACTATAAGAAACCAGTTCTCATAGTTCAGACACCAGTTCTCATAGTTCTGAAAACAGTTCTCATATTTCTCATACTGCATTGTACCCTATGTGAAATGTGTGTAAGTATTCATATGAGAATTGTATATGTGATCTATTTCATACCTGCATTACCATCTTTAGCTGAAGCAGACATCAAGCATCCCATATGCCTTGCCTTCAAGAACGTTGCGTCAACGGATAAAACAGGCCTGCAGTGCTTAAATCCTTGTACACATGCATCAAATGCTACAAACAACCTCAAAAAACGATTTGTGGTTTGATCCCACTCAACATCAAAAACACTTGTAGGATCCGAATTCAGAACAACATTACGATACCATTGCAGTTGATTAAAAGAATCTGAATAATCTCCAAATGCACTTGACTTGGCTTTCTGGACAGCTAACCAAGCACGATTATATGACACATCCACCCCATAATACTCCTTCAAATCATCAACAACATCAACAGGACGTTTCTTTGACTTGTCTCGAACATCATCCTTTATCAATTGACTAATCAGAGATGAATTAGCATGACAGTTCTTTGTCGTACGCCCAGCAACACCACAACAATGAACATTATAATACCTTTTGATGTAAAAGCAACCACTGACCTTGTCAAGTCTAGCATGGATATTCCACTTGCAAGATTTTACCTTACAAACTGCAGTCACTCTCTCTGTTTCATTCTTTACAAAGTCAAACTCAAAAGAATGAACAATTGAATATTTCCGCAATGCATCACGAAAACCTTCCGAACCCCCGACAAACAACTGACCAACACTTTTAATAAGCTCTTTCCACGCGTCCGACAACCTTGGCCGATGCTGATGCGGGCAAAACATAGCTCCCAAATCATCCTCTTTACCTACATATTCCATTGATTCCAACCGACAACCGACTAACCCTTGCCCACTGAAACAAATGCCCTTACTAGTGCTAGCACCACCACTATCGAAAACCCCACTACTATTAGCACCAACATCAACACCACACCCACTAATACCACTATCAAAACCACGACTATCTACTACTGTAACTTCAATGCAATTCAATCCAATACTATCAGCTACAGCAAACATCACCTCCAAATCTTCATCATTATATAACATGGTACTAGGATGATCACGTATAGCATAAAAGAGTTGCAATGAGTGTCTTCTCAACTCACTAAACTTGCCACACAATATCTTCATAAAATCTCCAATTCTCGACGACCGAGACAACTTTATTCCAGCACACAATCCATTGTATTTACAAAACAAAATCAACGAATTCTCCGTTTCCCTAACAAAAAAACAAACAATTCACACAAAGGAAAACGACACAATTCTCATAAACCAACACAGTTCTCCTATTAAAAACACAGTTCTCATATAAATAAACACAGTTCTCATTTTAAAAACACAATTCTCATAAACACTTCTCATGCAAAAAACACAAAAAGACACTTCACATCAAAATCTAACAAACAAACACAATGATAGTTCAAGCTAGGCCTCAATCTAACAACAAAAACAACATTTAAATAATACACAAAACGACAAATCACATCAAATTCATATGAGAACTATAGTTCAGAAACCAGTTCTCATAGTTCAGAAACCAGTTCTCATAGTTCAGAGACCAGTTCTCATAGTTCAGAGACCAGTTCTCATAGTTCAGACACCAGCTCTCGTAATTCAGAAACCAGTTCTCATAGTTCAGAAACCAGTTCTCATAGTTCAGAGACCAGTTCTCATAGTTCAGACACCAGCTCTCGTAATTCAGAAACCAAATCTCATAGTTCAGAAACCAGTTCTCATAGTTCAGAAAACAGTTCTCATAGTTCAGAAACCAGTTCTCATAGTTCAGAAAACAGTTCTCATAGTTCAGAAACCAGTTCTCATAGTTCAGACACCAGCTCTCGTAATTCAGAAACCAGTTCTCATAGATCTAAAAACAGTTCTCATACATCAAAACAATCACATAAACACTGAAAATAAACAAATCTACCAACAAAAACGACATTAAATACCTCATCTGCTCGACTCCATCAACCTGCATCTCCTCACGCACCACAAAGCTACAACGAATCACAAAGCAACATACATCACTACTAAATGAAAAGTACATCAACTGAATAACTAATCAAATCTAACAACATACTCAAAAATACCTCAACAGATCGATTGAATCTCAATCCAACGCAATTCCTCCTCTCAATCGAACATCAATCGCTCAAGCTAGACATCAATCGTTCTCTCTATCGCAATCTCTCCCTAGATCTCGATATCTCTCTCTCGAAATCGCTCTCACGATCGCGATCGCGATCGCGCTCTCTCTCTCTCTCTATCTGTCTTCTCTCTCCGTCAATATTCTTTTGAAAACAAGCCTATATATAGTAAACCCGAAAAAGGGCAAAAACGTCCATCACCCAACATACCCGAGCCATTCAGCTTCGGGAAAATATTTCAGGGTTGGGATCATTCCGAGGCTAGAAAGGAGGACCGGCCTCTAATTAACTGTATTATATTCGGATTGAGAAAAGCCCAGATTTGAAACCCAACTAGAAGCCCAGGCACCCAATTGTCTTTAGCAAACCCATCACCGTCTTGATTAGTCTAGAACCTTCTCCTTTTCTTCTGACAAAAGCACCCTACGTTCTATAGTTGCGTTATTTTCAGCCTCTCCAACTTTGCCAAGCACTGAAAGGTTCTAGCAGATTCTCCTTATCTCGTATGCAAAACCCATTGCAGTAACCTCGGAAAAACTTGAGAAGAAATGGCGGATGACTTTATGCTCGATTTGGCGGAACTCCGTAACATCCGAAACATTGCAGAAAGGCCCCGTGTTGTCTCTCTCATTTCCTCTGAAATTCGCAAACTGGAGAAGGTTATATTTCTCACTGTATACTTACCGTCGTTCGTTACGTTCTTTGCAGTTTATTTGTTCGATATGAATTCTTTTAACCTGAAACTTTAATGGGTTTGTGTTGTTATCGATGGATTGATACTGTGATGTGTGGTTATTGTCTGCTTACTCCTGAAAATCTAGTGGGGTGTTTGCATTTCGATCAATTTTTCGTTGTTTGACTGAGCCCATGTTTTATTTTAAAGGGCTTTACCTATTTGCAAGTCTATTCTTTGTGGTGACTGGGACATAAGACTCTGTTTGGTTTGGTTATTCTTTGTGGTGATTTTTTTTCTCCTTTCTTTGTAGTAGTGGCGGAACCGGTATATCAATTCCAATTCAGAGATGGCACCCAAAATCAATGTTCTTCCCCTCCGTTCCACAAACCACAAAGATGGTTTATTACAAAACGTGTTGCTACATGTTCTAAGATTAACTATTTTCATATGTTCATCATCCATCAACATACTTAATTCCAAAAAATTACACATTTTTCTTGATTAATCACTTATTGATGCTTGATACCCATGAAACATATACACGTTGTTGAAGAATAAAACTATATTTTCCAATACAAAAATATTTTTTTGGACCGGGGGGTGGCGCGTGCCATTATTCCGCCCTTGCTTGTAGTGTTTTTGGTTCTGCGTTCTGCTTCATTGTGGGAGTGGGTGGTTATCCTTGGTTGGTGGCTTGGTGCTGAAAATCTTGTCAAGGTGTTTCCACTTCCATTCAATTTTGTTTACTTGACTATACACCCTTATTTGTTTTTGAAGGATTATACCCATTTTAGTAGATTCTTTGCAGTGCTTTATTGCGAGTTCTGTGGGATGAGTTTGTTATTGATGAATTTTCAACTTCCGGATCTAATTTGATCGGCTTTCGTTTACTGGATTGGACAATTATTTTTATTTGAAGGGTTATTTACACCTATTGTCTACTCCGTTTTTTCTAGTGGTTTTGTTTTGAATTCTGATATGAGAAGATCTTGTGTTGTGGTTTCATTTTGATTAGTTTACGTTCTCTTGGCTAAAATTCTATTAAAGGGTTATATGTTTTTTCAAGTGACGTGAGAAGAATGAAGGGTTGTGTTTAGTGCTTTGGTTAGAGGACCTGTGACTTGTGAGGATTTCACAGAGTGG
Source organism: Rhododendron vialii (assembly GCF_030253575.1). Classification (NCBI taxonomy): domain Eukaryota; kingdom Viridiplantae; phylum Streptophyta; class Magnoliopsida; order Ericales; family Ericaceae; genus Rhododendron; species Rhododendron vialii. The sequence continues at coordinate 32,472,582 of NC_080558.1, forward strand.
TTTTAGGAAGAGGAATTCTTGGTCGGGGCATACGAGTTCTATTCATGTTTTAGGATTCCAGTTGCAGACTTGCGGTTGTTTTTTTATGTAGAATCTGTCAGGTAAGGTTTTTGGTTTTGATTTGCAAAGCTTTTACTAGCAAATAACTAAAAACTTCTTAGGATCATGCAAAAAATTGCACTATGCTTGAGACACATCACCCTATACTCCACGGAAATGGTTTCTTGTTCCTGCCTTTCAAATTTGGAAATCATTTTTCGGCTCTTTCAGGTGATTGTTGTTGACTATGGAAAATATTTTGTTGAAAGGCAAGAAACCAGTTGTCGTTGGTTTTCTGTTATACCAAACACAAGACAAGACAAAAAAAATTGTGAATTTTATTTTATTTTTTTCTGTAAGTAAGCTATTTTGAGGGTATGGAAGAGAACTAGTTCATTTCTTCTCTTCAATGTTAGTTCTGTTGCATACTACTTACTCTTGGTTTCCTAAGTTAAAAGGGGAGCATGGTTTTCAGCTGAATGGTCATGGCTTCTTTGTTGGAGTGTTTTTTTTTTTTTCCAAATTTCTGTAATGAGTGAGGTGAGTGATGCCATTATTTGGGTAACTCTCTTCAAGTGTTATGGAAATTTTATCCAGTCTTTACTCTCATCAAATTATTGAGTATTTGATCTGCCATTTGTAAATAGTATTTGAGTAATAAGTTTGTACTGCTTCATTGCAGGCTGATGAGTATGCTTTAGTTTCGTAGGAGTATTACTTTTTTTTTTTTACCATCTAGTGTGTTATTGATCTTCCTTGTACAGCTGGCGGAAGAGGCTGGTTCAACAGTGACCTCACAAAGCCCAAGCCCAAGCCCAACCCTAACACCAACTCCAATTCCTGCTGCAAAAATGGTTTCTAATCCAGCAGTGAACTATTTGACGCTTGGATCTTTCAGCTGGGAGCAAGATATTGACAAAGTGAAGGTAAGCTTTTACCTACTGGTGGTGATCTTGTCCTTTGGTATTCAGCCTTGCATAATTTAAGGTTCAGCCATATTGCAATTACAAATATTACATATCAAATGTGGGTCCAAGTTACCTAAGTTACCTAAACATTGGGATGTCACTAGCTGAACTGCCCAAACAGCCTGTGTGTGGCAACAGATACTTGAATTTTATGGTGCATGGACACTAGAGTTACCGTGTCCATGAGATAGGGGTGTGTCCGACACTTGTACCCTAATTGGAAGCCTGGATTTGTTGATGATGTTCGAGGTTACCGTGTCCATGGGATAGGGGTGTGTCCGACACTTGTACTCTAATTGGAAGCCCGGATCCGTTGATGATGTTCGAGGAGAAATATGTTTACCTGGGTAAGGAAGAAAAATCTGTGACATCTAACATATGGATGGGAGATAAATTCTCTTTTATGCTAAGATTTGTCTAATTTCAAGTATTTCTTTATAATAAATGCGTGTCAAAATGTTAAATACGAAACATATAATACTAAAGTTCAAGATGTATCCACGTATCCGCATCCAACTTTTGGATACATGTTTTCCTATTCTAAGCTTAGAAATTTGTTGGGTTTGGATGGATTTTACCTATTCTAAGCGCAAGTATCTGTTGGGAGATCGGATTTCTGGACATACCCTCACCCAATACCAACAGCCCGGTCAATGCAACATGGGGAAATTCGGACATCCTTATAAGTACACACACAAGCGATGGAAAGGGCATTTGTCAGCTTGTCTTATGGTTGAGTATGTAAAATTGTTGTTCTTTCAGGTAAGGAGTGGATTTCCCTAGTCATATTTCCGTGAATTTCTCTTTAGAGTTCTTTACATTGGAATATCTTATTTTCTTTCCTTTAGATTTATGTTTCCCTGGAAGGAGTTGACCAAGAAAAAATGGAGATCGTTTTCAAGCCCATGTCTATCGATGTCAAATTCCATGATGTCCAAGGAAAGAACTATCGCTGTGCCATACCAAAATTGAACAAGGAAATTGTTCCTGAGAAATGTAAGGTGGTAGTTAAGCCTACAAGGGTTATCATCACATTACCTAAAGCTTCAAAGGGAAACTGGTTGGATTTGCACTTCAAAGAGGACAAGGTAATTATTGCCTATCAATAACGACAGTACTAACAATAGATAATATCTTGAAAATATAATTTCAGCTGGCATCTTTTTGAACAATGTCTTTTTTCTTCAAGAAGTTATAATTGTGGTCTAATGTAGATTATTTGTTGTTTATCGATGTTGCCAAATCTGGACAAATTTCTGTTTCGCGCACATTAAGGTTATACTTAAAATTTTCATTTTGTTAACCTTTTGTAGCTGAAGCCAAATGTGGACAAGGGCGGGGACCCTATGGCTGGGATTATGGATTTGATGAAGGTAAAATTTGCTTTATTGTGGTTTCTCTTCATAAGTTTTCTTCTTTGCTTTTTCCTGTTTTTTCAAACTTTTTTTCCTTTTTTGATGTTAATGCATGTGTGACTTGTAGAATATGTACGAGGAGGGGGATGATGAAATGAAGAAGACAATAGCAAAAGCATGGACTGATGCTCGATCTGGAAAAGCCGCTGATCCTCTGAAAGATTATCGTTGAAACGTGCTGGCACGTGTTGGCGTTTGCAATAGGAACAGATTTGAAGGTACCGGAGGGTAGTGTTTTTAGTTAGTAGTTTTGGTTTTTAGGCTTAACAGTTAATGTTATTAGTGAATGTTGTGTTGAAATGATGTTGGGGGGTAATCTCAGTACTTTGGTTGATAAAGAACATAACCATGCATGTAGCTTTCCCATATTCCTTGAGTGAGTCTTTTTCTTAGGTTCATCTACTTTTGCTTCTGTCTTCACAGGTTAAGAGAGACAGAACATGCAAAACTTCTGTGATGCTCCCAAGTGGTATGGGAGCATCATACTCCCAATGAATTACAGCCTTTGGATTGAAAATAGATAAATCACAGCCCTTAAATCAAAACCAAAAACTAAAAATGGGGTGGTTTTGTTAAAAATGAGGCGGTTTTGATCTAAAAAACGGAGGATTACTTACCACAGAACAGACAACACTTACCATTCACTAAGGCAACACTTACCATTCACTAAGGCAGAACTTACCATACTTGTGTGGTAAGTTCTGCCTTAGTAAATGGTAAGTGTTGCCTTAGTGAATGGTAAGTGTTGTCTATAATTCATTGAGAGTATGATGCTCCCATACCACTTGGGAGCATCATAGCCTTTGCCCAGAACATGACATGTTTACTCAACAATTTGATACTAATATCGGTCAATAACTGTGTCAATCCAAGTACGAAATGGTTGACATGGTAGTGATGAAACAGTTTTATCTCATACAAAATGAATACGAGGACTCGTTTGAATGGGTTGACACAATAATTAAAACAGGTTGGGTTTGCTCACTTGGGTGATGTAAATCTAAGGCAAACATGGCCTGTTTATTCCTCATGTACGGGTCATGTCATTATGGCATTGTTTAGAAAAAGTGAACATAAACTCACTAATTGTGTAAATGGTTAAGTAGGTAACTACGTCACATCATAAATTCTCAACGGTACCAAATACCAATTGGTCCAATTGTACCATCCGTTCAGCAGGGTCTGTTAGTATTTGGAAAACAACCATGCTACTTGCAAAAACTAGCGAGGATGAGGGCCTTCGTGATATGAAGTTACAGAACTTTCTGTTCAAATATATTAAAATGACAAGAAGAGAAATGATGTTGACAGAAATATGTGTGACAAGTGTTGCGGGAGACTGTTCCTGGGAAATGCCTCATCTTCAACATTTCCGCGTGTTCTTTTACCTCCTCGAGACCCTAATCATGGAGCAAATGCTCTGAGCCTCTGAGAGAAGAGAACTGTTAGTGAACGTTAGGGGAGCTTATGTTATCTTTCCCATGAGTTAGTAGTGAAAAGCTGCTTGTGAAACCAAAAATAAAGCCGGTGTTGTCTAGGCTTCGTAGATGTCTTGGTGCCCTAATTAGGTCACTTCCATGAGCCCTAATTAGGTCACTTCCATGAGTTTAATCCTCTCTGAAAAGTACATTTCAGGCCATTCATGCGCGTAGCTAAATAAGAACAAATTATCAACTCCATCACACAAGCCGAATAGGCCCCACTTAACCAATTGCAATCCAGATATAATGTAATATGCTGATGTCAATTCTATTAATTTGTGATATTAACCTTTGTAGTATTGAGATGGGTTAAAAGTTTCACGCACTTATCAACAAAAAATGGAGGAAAAACTACAATGTTTAACGCAATAAATTTAAGGTGGAGTGAGTTCACTTCCATATTAGTCAAGGAGTCTGCAAGGATTGTTTGCATTTGTTCTTGTCTCTTTTTAGGTGCCACACGAGTTTTTTTTTTTTTTTGATCTTGTAACCATTGGATCGTAGACCGGCTGGTTAGTCACTAAAGTCATTCAAAGTGGTATATCAGTGAGTATCCAGTAGGTGCAAAATCAATTCGAACTACCATTAGCTATGAGCATAGCTATTCAAAAACCTTGTTCATAACTTTCTCGTGACAACTCGGGGATGAGTCATTTTGTAACTCACTTCCAACTAGAAGCATGATTTTCTAGAAATGCGTGGGTTGGTTCCAAATTCAGATGGTGCTTCCTCTTGAATGAGACAACAAAATGGTTCACCGCATTGTTATCCAAGGCCATCTGGTGGAAATTAGGCCCAGCTCTGAGGTTTTTGAGGCCCTAGGCGAGTTCCAAAAATGGAACCTCTTGTTTATTCCTATATATAAAATAGTTTTCCAACATGAGAAGAAAGACACCCTTACGGCTGGCACATGCCTTGGAATGTCCTTCGGTTCAGGTCATGAGTTCAAATTCCATTAGCTTCATTTTCAAAGCATTATTTTGCACAAGTTAAAAAATCATTTGTGTAAAATTTTGAAGAGAGTAGGTCTCAAACACACGACCTCGTGGTTAAAGAATAGAAAACTTACCGCTTCACTAGACTCGATTGGTTGTATAGAATTTGACATACATAATATTATTATATTTCCTATATTTCGGGGCGGCATGGTGAGCCTAAGCCTAAGGCCAGCCCTATGGAAATGGCAGTATTGTTACTCGAACTTATTCAGTGTACGGACTTTTTCAAGAGAGTCTCTTCAGTGCACCTTCTTATTCTTGGGATCACCACTACCTCGGCGTGGCTGATCCATTCTTCTCTTCTCAGTCTGATTCACAGCCTGGCTTGTGCCCACCCGACCAGTCACCTGGTCATCCAGGTTGTGCTGGGCATTTAGGGCTTCCTCAGTATTCATGTACTTCTGTTCTCAGAGCATTAGTTCAGCCATGGTTTGAGGGGATCCTGAAGAAAGGTGAAATAAAAATTATATATATATATATATCCGAGGACCCCTAAAAAAACTTCTAAAAAAATTCCATAAATCTTAATCTCATAGTTTTCGATCAAATTTTGATGATCCAAGCCGCTCAATGTATTCAGAAAGTGATTTTAAGAGTACTCGTGAGAAATTGGTAAAAAAAAAAAATAACCGGGCTTGATTTGTGCAATTTATTATTGAACCGTTCAATAAAGTTCAATAAAAAACTGTTCAAATGAAGCCCTTCTCGGTCATTTTTTTTTGCTGATTTCTTGAGGATACCCTTAAAATCACGTTCTAATTACATTGAATGGCTCGGATTATCAAAATTCGATCGAAAACTTTGGGGGGATTTTTTTTAGAGGTTTTTTTAAAGATCCCTGGAACCGCCCCGTATATATATATATATATATATATATATATATATATATATATATACAGTGGGGTTCTCCTGAGGGATCCCGGATTTTGGTGTGGTGCGGGATGTTGTTGTGAGCCGTTGGATTTAAATCCAACGGCCAGGATAAGACATAGCCATTAAAACCCAAATAATTACAGTTACCCCCCTAAGCCCTCACACTTCCCCCCTTCACCATCCATTCACGCAGAACAGAGAGAGGAAGAGAGAGAGAGAGAGAGAGAGAGAGAGAGAGAGAGAGGAAAACGAAGAACCAAGCTTGCGGGCGATGATTGACGAACGAAGAGGAGAAGAAGACCGAAGACAAACGAAGATCCACCGATTTCTCTCTGTCTCTCTCTCGAAAAAATACAAAAAATCTGGATCGGAAGAAATTTTGAGAGAAATTTGAATTTTTTTTTAGGACGAACGAAGCCCGACGAAGAACGAAGAGGAGAAGGAGAACGAAGAAGCTCGACTGGAGACCAACGGCCGTCCACTGAGGTATCTCTGTCTCTATCTCGAAAAAGAAACAAAAAATTTCTATCGGTTGAAATTTCTCAAAAATTTGGGTTTTTTTTTTTTAAGGACGAACGACGAAGAACGAAGAGGAGAAGGAGAATGAAGAAGCTCGACTGGAGACCAACGGCCGTCTACTGAGGTCTCTCTGTCTCTATCTCGAAAAAAAAATAAAAATTTGGATCGGCCGAAATTTCTCAGAAATTAGGGTTTTTTTTTTTTAGGACGAACGACGAATAACGAAGAGGAGAAGAAGAACGAAGAAGATCGGCTGGAGAACGAGGTATCTCTGTCATATTTTTCTCAATCGTTCAAAAAAATAAAAATCTGGTTCGGAAGAAATTTCTTAGAAATTAGGTTTTTTTTTGTTTAGGACGAACGACGAAGAACGAAGCACAGTTCGATCCAAACGATCAACCCTAAAGTCATCTCAAAGCACAGTTCGATATCAACTTTTGTTACAAAAATAAGTTCCACTCTGATCTCTTACTTGAGGATTAAACTCGAACTGTGGTCCATGGAAACAAAAGTCAATATCACAACTGATATATTGAGTAAATACCTTAGTTTCTGCATTTGGCAAGTAATAAACACTGATATCCCAGCTTTTCACTGGGACCAGTAGTGAATACAACGGTTCTAGTATTCATTTCCTGCTGAAAACCCCTTGACTTAGCTAGTACTTGCACAATCGGTGAATGTTGCAGGTGGATGGGTTTACTGCGTGAGCGGTGGCCGTACCTTGGAGGTTTATTGTCACCAAAATATAAACAAAGATTAAGAAATCTGAATTTTTGAAATTAAGCACCAACTAAGAAAACAGCTTTTCTCCTCACAATCCTGAACATTTTGAGACATCAAAACATCGACTTCTAATAGATACATTTGCTTTCCTGCTAAAAAAGATATTTGCTTTCCCGTGATGTATTCTTTCATTAAACCTATTCTGCTTCCTGTGATGTGACCACCATTGACACTTTGCTTTCATTAAACCTACAAAGACATAGTTGGGAGTTAAAATATGACCACCATTGACACTTTGCTTCTCCTAATTGTTGTCATGAGTCATGAATTAGACTTGTTTTTCCTTTTGTCATTGTTTTCCCATGTTTATTTCCCATGACTTAAAATATGAGTCATGCTTCAATTGAATGTATTCCATTGTCTCTGCTATTTCCAGTTACACATTCTTAAAGTGGAAAAGAGTTCGAACTATACCAAAGAAGGAACGAAGAAGAAGAAATGGAACAAGAAGATATTTCCAGCGTCAATCCATTTGGATATGTCAAATAGAACTGTTTTACTGCTGCTCTCCTGCAGCAGTTTTGCTACTGTCTTCATGCAAGTGTCTGACTAATCTTGTTGTTGCTGCTGTTTTTTTGTGTCGGTTATGGCCGCTGCTGTAATGTTGTTGTCTGCGTGGTGTAACCTAAGGCTACAAGCTGTTCTGCTGCTGTATTATATGTTCTGTTGTTGTTCTCCTGTTGTCCGTGAGGTTCATTTCTAGCTATGGGGCTATATTCTCTTGATAAGTGGAATGGGCTGACTAATCTCAATGTGGAATTGCCGTTCTTCTATTTTTTGGATGATTGGGCTGACAACTCTCATGTGGAATGGTCTGTATTCTCGGTTTGTTGGGTTGGTTTCATGACTGACTAATGGTACTTGTGTTGGATTATAATTTGTATTCTGAAGATGGTTGACGGTGACGTACTTGAAGATGGTAAAGTTTGATTGTATCATTTTGATTGGATCATAGTCCAAGTTCGTTTTTTGTTGAATTTTCCTCTGTTTGTATGATCTCAATTTGTGAGCCAGTATCCTCAAACCAATTATGTGTAGTTCATACTTTCCATCTGTGGGGTAAAAGTTCTACGATTGTTGCTTAACTGGCTCAAGTTTTCCATCTGTTCTTGATTGAGGCAACTTAGCTTTTGCATGTGTTTGAGTATACAAGCGGTATTAGAAAAAGAGTAAGATGAACCGCGATTCGATCATATGTGGCTGGACGTACCCTTTTCCACATGTGATTCCACACACAAATAAAGGGTATAAAAGAAGGCAAGTCAAACAGGCTAAGGGACGGCAATGCCTTTCTTCCAGTTTCCACTTTTTTTTTTCCAGTGTTCCTACACTACTATAAAGGTCATGCAACAAACCAATCAACTTTATCACACCACCATTTCATGGGGTACCTGGATTCCTGGGTGGACTCCTCATATATTCTGAAGCTTGAGTAACGAAAACTCTTGAGATTTAAGACAGCTTATACAAATACTCCGTATGATACATTTTCTGTCACATATAACAACAAAATCAACATCCAGTCCCTCCCTGGAGGAGACCCTAATTTTAGTTCGAAATAGTTGATGTTCAGAAAAAAAAGTTGTCTGAGTCGGTGCACCACCTTATGTGCCAAAAACTCATTAGGACACAAAACGACATGGTCCAACTAAATTTCCATACAAATTAGCCATAGGTAAGAAGAAAAAACGATCTCAAAATAAATTAGCCATACATCCAAGGCCAAGCTAGATACACCAAACCAAATCCCAACAGTAAGCAATTTCATAGTCCCAAACATACTACAACTACTACTACTTTAGTTCAGTGGCTGCTTTTGCCGCACATGTACGACACAACACAAAAAACAACAATCTAAAGGTAATTCCAGTTCATTTTACTCCCATTTCTCATTCTCATTTGCATTGCATCAATCTCCTTCTGCATGGCTTCAAATCTTCATCTGCATTGTGATTGTTGTCATCTGCATATCTTCACTAATGCTCATGGATGCTGAACTCTCACATTGTTCAACAGTCCTCACAGCCTTTCAATCACGTTCTCCAGTCGAGCTACATTCAGAAAATGGATAACCACTTTTGGTTCTCCGCAATAACAAAAGATCCCAAAATCGGGATCACCACTTCCATTGTTACCCGAACTACTTCCTTCCATGAAATGGGACATGGACAGAGGGAGGGGGATTCACGAAGAGAAATCTCAACACCTACATTCAGAAAATGGATAACCAATAGTCCAAATGGGAACAACTGCTATATTGCACACAACAAGGTAAGCAGCAGCCAAAGAATACAACAGCTTGTAGCCTTAGGTTACACCATGCAGACAACAATATAACAGCAGTAGCAACAAGATAAGTAACTGCCAGAACAGAACTAAATAGCAGCAACCATGGGATCCAATAGCAGTAGCAGTAAGCAACAGTAACTGGTTTGATCATTACTAAAACACTACCAATAACACAATACACTACCAGTAATCATCAGTAACCAACAGTAACTCAACACAATATATATAACCACACCATGTCCAATAACATGCATCATCTACCATGCGTGCTAACATTTAGTGCTTGTTTGATATGAAGATTAAAGACATCAAAATGGTACATCTCTTTTACAAAATCCTGAATAATAAGGATTGTAGTGTCAGTGGTGAAGTTACTTTCACCTAACTGAACATACCACAATAATTGTTTAGGCTACATTATGATTCAAGTAAAACAATATGCGATGAAACATAAGATGCTGATGATTTTTCTTGATTTTCCACTCTAAAGTAGGTCATTTGTATCTAGTAAATGGAGTAGAAATAAGATTTGGAACTCCGAAGTGTGATTGTTAACCACATCGATATCCCGATCTCTTTCATGTCTTTTTTAACAGAGTGATATCTCGATCTCTTTCATGTCTTTTATCTGAGCTTGGATTAGCTATCATGCTTGCTAAACGATTATTGCTATTGTAACCAAGGAAATATTGATTATTGCTACTCCTACCTCTACCTAGGTTCCACATCTGAAATTGATACATCACATACGGAAATATGCTTTTGAATGCTTTCCCTATTTTTTTGCCTCCAGCGTGATTCTGCCAATGAAAAAGGCTGGCTGTTTGGGTCGACTTAGTGATGTAGTATCTTTCCTAACCATGGATACCACCTCTGACATGGTAGGCCTGTCATTTGGATTTTCTTGCAAAATCACATATACTAACCAGATATTTTTGTTTCGAGAGAGAGAACTCAGCGGACGGGCGTTGGTCTCCTCTTCGTTCTTCGTCGTTCTCCTTCTCCTCTTCGTTCTTCGTCGTTCGTCCTAAAAAAAAAAACCCAAATTTCTGAGAAATTTCGGCCGATCCAATTTTTATTTTTTTTTCGAGATAGAGACAGAGAGACCTCAGTAGACGGCCGTTGGTCTCCAGTCGAGCTTCTTCATTCTCCTTCTCCTCTTCGTTCTTCGTCGTTCGTCCTTAAAAAAAAAAAAAACCCAAATTTTTGAGAAATTTCAGCCGATAGAAATTTTTTGTTTTTTTTTCGAGATAGAGACAGAGATACCTCAGTGGACGGCCGTTGGTCTCCAGTCGAGCTTCTTCGTTCTCCTTCTCCTCTTCATTCTTCGTCGGGCTTCGTTCGTCCTAAAAAAAATTCAAATTTCTCTCAAAATTTCTTCCGATCCAGATTTTTTGTATTTTTTCGAGAGAGAGACAGAGAGAAATCGGTGGATCTTCGTTCGTCTTCGGTCTTCTTCTCCTCTTCGTTCGTCAATCGTCGCCCGCAAGCTTGGTTCTTTGTTTTCCTCTCTCTCTCTCTCTCTCTCTCTCTCTCTCTTTTCCTCTCTCTGTTATGCGTTAATGGATGGTGAAGGGGGGAAGTGTGAGGGCTTAGGGGGGTAACTGTAATTATTTGGGTTTTAATGGCTATGTCTTATCCTGGCCGTTGGATTTAAATCCAACGGCTCACAACAACATCCCGCACCACACCAAAATCCGGGATCCCTCAGGAGAACCCCACTGTATATATATATATATATTTTTTCCTTGTGGTGGACGTGTTGTTATTTTTGCACTCTAGGAATTTGGATACATGCAAGTTGTTTGTTAACATTTTGGTGGATACCTCTATTTATGAAAGTTTGTATTTATTTCTTAGAATTTTTATTTTGTATTAATTGCATTAGGTTGGCAATTTTGTGGGTTTAATGATTGTTGGCTGAAATTTACAGGGAATAATAATGTGGAAAAAATTTGTAGAATATTTTAGAATGATAAATTGGTATAAAATATTTTTCGATTACAGTTTAGTTGCCAATAGCCACAAATGATGATTTGTATATACTTTTTGCCTACTAAATAATTTGTAGAATATTTTGGAATGATAAATTGGTATGAAATATCTCCCAACTAAACTTTGGTCGTTAAATAGGCTGCAAATAACTTGATTCGAAAGACATTTGCCGACTAAACAATTAGTCGGCCAATAGAAAAATTATATCTCCCGACTAAACTTTGGTCGCCCAATAAGCTGCAAATAACTTGATTCGAAAGACATTTGCCGACTAAACAATTAGTCGGCCAATAGAAAAATTATATCTCCCGACTAAACTTTGGTCGCCCAATAAGCTGCAAATAACTTGATTCAAAAGACATTTGCCGACTAAACAATTAGTCGGCCAATAGAAAAATTATATCTCCCGACTAAACTTTGGTCGCCAAATAAGCTGCAAATAACTTGATTCGAAAGACATTTGCCGACTAAACAATTAGTCGGTGATAATTAAAACTCATTTCCCGACTAAGTAATTAGTCGGTGAATAGAGAAAGATTTCCCGACTAAACATTAGTTGGCGAATATCTACATTCTCCGACTAAACAATTAGTCTCCAAATAGTGTAATCTTTACCGACTAAATACAAAAAACCGACTAAGTATTTAGTCATACTTAGTCGGGATGTGTTAGTCGGGAAAAGGTATATCTTTAGCCGACTAAACTTGTTTTAGTCGGCAACGACCTTTACCGACTTTCTTCCACCGACTAATGTGCCGACCAAAATCTTTAGTCGGGAATGACATTTGCCGACTAAAATGGCTACAATTGCTGACTAAATGTTTAGTCGGGAATGGTGTTTTTTCTTGTAGTGCTGCCAGCCCCCCTCAAGGATCAAAACAGTAAACAGTAAGGAATTATACCTTTGCTTGAATGTTTTGAAAATGGTTTGAACAAGGTGCTGTAGCTTGGAAAATAAGTCTATGGAGGTGGTTGAAGAGATATGGAGTGTATTTGGGCTTGTAGAGTTTTTTTTGCTTGAGAATTGGTAACCTTAGTCTTGAAAGACTAATGGGGTATATATAGGGCAAGAAGAGGTGTATGGTGGGTGGATAGCTTGGCCTAGCAACTAGCCAACAAGGCTGACCACCCTCCCTTGGTGGAGGAAGAGGCCAACAAGATGATGGGACTGGTTGTAAGGGTGGTACAACCCATGCACCTGCAGAACACTGTTTAGTCGACGAAAACGGGGTTCTTCTGGATAGTGGCCCCCTGATCATCACAAAATCCAGCTGGAAAAAGGTGAAAGTGACGGGTGTTGACCATCGCGCGATAAAGTGATACCGTCGTGCGACGGTTAAACAAGCCCCGCGATGGTCAACAATCAAGGCTTTGACTTTGACCAATAACTGGCAGATAAAGAATCGCGCGAGGGATCCAATAGGTCGCGCAATGGTCAAACCTGAGGTCAGGGTTTTGATTTAGAGTTTTTGGGTTTAGGATGGGCTCCACTCACTCCAAGCTCAAACCATTTCACTCTCAAGACTGTTTTTGATCTGATTCATCATCGGGGAAACAAGAAATCGAAAAACAAAGTAAAACAATTGGAAAACCGGATTGGGGTGTCTACAGTAGTCCCTCTTCGACGGCACGCGCAGCACCATTGACTGGTACGGGTAACGTCAAAGATTTCTAGACACCCATCCAATTTACCCAAAAGCCGATAAAATGGAAAATGTAAACAAGTATATAAAAAAATATCGTGCACCGATGGATTGGAGAGCTGATCAACCGTTTGAATAAACTCTCCTGGGGGAATAAATAAGATGGATGGATAGATTATCATTGAGTAGAACTGGACGGATGGATCGTCGTTGATTTAGAAATGGACGGATAGATTGTCTTTAATTGATAATTGGACGGATGGATCGTCCTTGATTTGATATCGAACGGATGGATCGTCCTTGATTGAAAATGGACGGATGGATCGTCATTGATTGATAATTGGACGGATGGATCGTCCTTGATTGAAAATGGACGGATAGATCGTGTTTGATTGATAATTGGACAGATGGATCGTCCTTGATTTGATATTGGAAGGATGGATCGTCGTTGATTGAAAATGGACAGATAGATCGTCGTTGATTGATAATTGGACGGATGGATCGTTGTTGATTGAAATAGACAGATAGATCGTCGTTGATTGATAATTGGACGGATGGATCGTCCTTGATTGAAATTGGATGGATGGATCGTCAGTGATTGATAATTGGACGGATGGATCGTCCTTGATTGAAAATGGACGGATGGATCGTCATTGATTGATAATTGAACGGATGGATCGTCCTCGATTGAAAATGGACGGATAGATCGTGTTTGATTGATAATTGGACGGATGGATCGTCCTTGATTTGACATTGGATGGATGGATCGTCGTTAATTGAAAATGGACGGATAGATCGTCGTTGATTGATAATTGGACGGATGGATCGTCGTTGATTGAAAATGGACGGATAGATCGTCGTTGATTGATAATTGGACGGATGGTCGTCGTTGATTGAAAATGGACGGATAGATCGGCGTTGATTGATAATTGGACGGATGGATCGTCGTTGATTGAAAATAGACAGATAGATCGTCGTTGATTGATAATTGGACGGATGGATCGTCCTTGATTGAAATTGGACGGATGGATCGTCGTTGATTGATAATTGGACGGATGGATCGTCGCTGATTGAAATTGGAAGGATGGATCATCCTTGATTGAAAATGGATGGATGGATCGTCATTGATTGATAATTGGACGGATGGATCGTCGCTGATTGATAATTGGACGGATGGATCGTCCTTGATCGAAAATGGACGGATAGATCGTCTTTGATTGATAATTGGATGGATGGATCGTCCTTGATTGAAATTGGACGGATAGATCGTCGTTGATATTGGACGGATGGATCGTCGCTGATTGATAATTGGATGGATGGATCGTCGTTGATTTGAAATTGGACGGATGGATCGTCGCTAATTGATAATTGGACGGATGGATCGTCGTTGATTTGAAATTTGGACGGATGGATCGTCGCTGATTGATAATTGGACGGATGGATCGTCGCTGATTGAAATTGAACTGATGGATCGTCCTTGATTGAAAATGGACGGATGGATCGTCATTGATTGATAATTGGACGGATGGATTGTCGCTGGTTGATAATTGGACGGATGGATCGTCATTGATCGATAATTGGACGGATGGATCGTCTTTGATCGAAAATGGACAGATCGATCGTCTTTGATTGATAATTGGACGGATGGATCGTCCTTGATTTAAAATGGACGGATAGATCGTCTTTGATTGATAATTGGACGGATTGACCGTCCTTGATTTGATAATGGACGTGCGCGCAGGCAGACTACCGCTGGGGATACAAAAATTCTCCGTCGTTGAAGATCATTTAATTCACGGCGACCATCGAAATTGCTGCGGTGCCATACCCAGAGACGATGGGCCTTTGTAGGATAGAGAAACATGATCGGGCTTGCCCAGAGGCTGGATTGGGCCTGAAGGCCCAACCAGACTATCGCGCGACAAAGCCACTTCGTCGCGCGAGGGTGTCCTTTTAGGGCTTGGGTCTGGAAAGAGCCCAGACCCTACCCACCTCTGTTTTCTTCCCTTTTCTTCCCGGGGACGCTACAGAAATTAGTTCCCAGTGGTTTCGAAATTTCAAAACTCCTAACAACTCTCAAACTCTCCAAACCCCAACTCAAACCCTTTGATTTCTTCACGAAAATCGATAAACCTACGCGCAAACACACACCCATGGTGGATCACGGTAATGGTGGCGGTGAAGGAGAGGTAGTTGATTGTCCGGAGGACGAGGGAGGACCCATGGCAGTTGAGATAGCAGAGCAACAACCAGCGGGGACCGTCGTGGACGTAGGTGCAGTGAGAGCAGGTGGCGACGACAGCGTACAAGGCCACAAGCAAGAGGTAGGTGGCGAAGGCGTCCATCGCGCGACGGAGCCAGAGCGTTACGTGACGGAGGAAGCCTGGGTTGTGGGGCCCATTGTTGAGCTATTGGACCCGAGCATGGTTGTGGGCAGCTCGGTGGTAATGGGTGGTGGTTCTGGAGATACCGGCGGCAGTGGTGCTGATGGTGATGGCGTTGGGCCGAACAGGTCTCCGCCGAGGGATCCGGCAAGAGGCAACGCCATAGCGGCTGAGGACGAAGAGAGCACGGGGGTTTCGTATGTGTACAGATAGGAGGATGTACTCTTTCGGCCAGCAGCGACATCATCGGGCCACAGGCCGATCACGAAACAGGATGTCGCAGAGCTCGTGAATGACGAACCACTAGCCCAACTTTTGGAGGATAACCCCACAATAGGGGCCGCTGTTTTGGAGGCCCGGGAGGAGCTTGAAAGAGTGATAGCAGCTTCAGAGGCTACAGCGAGGGCCGAGAGGGAGAGAGCCGAGGAGGAGGAGGTCCTGAGAGGCATGGAGGCCGAGAAGAGGACCGGAGTTAGGGTTTACGGGCCCAAACTGATGGTAGTGACAGAGGCGGAGGGACTAACTCGTGTCCCTTTTACAGCAGAGGGGTACATGCCACCCACACCACACTTGTTTGTGCCGCTTTGCGGCATATAGGCCACGGCGAACAGAGTACAACTCCGAGCTCGTCTTGAGAGACCCTGAGACTCACATCTCGAGCAGCTGGACAGAGGTAAATTCCTAGAAAACCTTCTTTGTGGTTTCAATTTTGAATTTGCCCATTTGTGCTTGAATGTTAAAACATATACGGAAATCCTCGAAAGAAAAGACCAAATTGCAATACCATGATCTTGACATCGAATACCATGCATGTAACATAATAACTTGAACCAATCATCTGTTGCCAGGCTGCATTGATTACCTAGAACTTGAGAATGAAAGCCTTGCATGCTGACATATCCTTTCGCTGCTTGTTTTTGTTTTGTGTCTGACACAGGAGAGAGCTAGGCAGAGGGATATCCGTGGCTTCGGAGGTGCGTGTAGCTCTTTGGCGCTATACCAAGGTTTACCTGCCAGGGTGAGGCAGTTGGTGGATAAAGCAAGCTTCGGAGAGTTCATCCAGATTCTTACTTCGGTCAAAAATGACCATGCTGTCTTAGTTGCACTTGCAGAGAGGTGAAGGGATACCACCAATACCTTTCACTTACCTCTAGGGGAGATGACAGTGACACCCGCTGACTTTGCAGCGATCACCGGCTTGAGAGTTGGGGGCAAGCCTATCCCATTTGACTCGGGCATTCATGTGGATGAGGCGGCTCTGGAGTGGTTCTTAGGAGAAGCGCCCAGGATTGAGGAAGGGATGGCGAGGTACGGGCAATTCACTAAGTACCTCAATAAAAAGGTGAAAACTGAAAAGGAAACGGAGCAGATGGCCCAAGCATACCTGTTGTACCTTTTTGGTGCAACCTTGTACCCAAACAGGCGTAGCAAAGTCCATTTGTCATACTTGCCTGCGCTGAGGGACTTGAGGACAGCCTCGCGCTTTGACTGGGGTGGAGCAGCATTAGGCACGGCCTATGGTTTCTTGGGCGACTCATCGAGGACGAAGATGAGCACTGCCGGATATTGGAGAATCTGGGAGGTATGATTTCCATAAAGTAAAGTATAATTTCATATTACACTTGTATCCATTTGATTACATAGCTTGCTTGATCGTATTATTGCATGCACCGTTGATTTGATTTGTGAACCATGCAGCTCTGGGCCTACGAGATTTTGAATATGTGCCGCCCTGCATCCAAAAGCTTAGATTTGGGGATTCTCTCGCGTGCTCACATCTGGAGCAAAAAGAATACAGGAGAGAAGAAAGGGAGAGGCGACCTAAACGGCTTCCGGATATACCTCGACGAGCTCCGGCCCTCACAGGTATGACATGAAACTTGACCGAACAAAGTACATAACCCTTTGTATTGCTTTAATGCCGTCGTTGATCAATACTTGCATTGTTTCCCTATCACATGTGCAGGTCGAGTGGGATCCTTGGAGGGTGGCAGGGCACGAGTTCGAGTACTTGGCTAGGAACAGGGTTGTGATGGCTAGCAGAGTGTTGTTGGAGTCTGCCTTTGGTTGGCAGTGGTACTTGGGAGACCGGGTGACACGCCAGTCGCTTGACTTCACTGAGTTCCAGGTGCCGGGGCCACTTCCACCACGGGCCTCACACACAGGGGAGTACACATTGGCTGAACTGGAGATGTTTACGCAGCCTGACACCAACCTAACACGCCACTTGCGTCCCGACATGGACTACGCAACATACCAGAGGGAGCGTTTGGCGGGGTCGCTGAGAGTCTGGGAGTTCAGAGAGGTCCGGAGTCAGGCTCATGGAGCTGCTGAGGATAGGAGAGCTACAAGAGAGAGATAGAGTGGTGGCGAAGGCCGTATGAGACGAGGCTTGAGCGGACCAGTGAGAGGTGGGCCACCAGAGCTCTTGTGGAAGATAGCAGTGGTAGACTCTCAGGGCAATCCAGCCGAGCTACACCTAGCCCCTGCCAGAGTTGAGCCTACGCCAATTACTGTTCCAGTAAGACATTGTTGTTTCCTTTCATTGCATGCCACTAGAATTGAATTATCGCTGAATTGCCCCGATGACTCCCAATTCACTATTGCAGGTACCAACTGAGTGGGTGAACGAAGTTGTTCGTCGCACGCTTGCACTGGAGAATGCAGTAAGAAGAGCGGTAAGTGGTTTGCCATTGGACTTGCGATATCCAGCGCTAACTCCATCATCGGCGGCTCAGAGATCTCAGGTATACCTTTTAGAAAATGATACATTCCTGCTTTCAATACTTGATGTATGCTTTCTGGCTTGATGCATATTACGCTTTGATAGCCATTGATTTGGAATTGATCATACCTGCTTTCAAACATACAATATGCACAATGTATACTAATGCACGAAATTTACCATGCAGGCACAAAGGCAGGCGGCTCCTAGGAGGAAGAGTGCCAGAGACCCTCTACCGAGGAAATTGGCAGAAAGGGCTCCAACTCCTCCGGTCACTGCTAGACGACAGACGAGAGGCCCACAGCCCACCGCCACAAGTGAGGAGGCAGCCCGAGAGGCTGTGGCATGTGTAGAAGAGCGGTACCAAATCAAGATGCGCCAAAGGCCCTCACAAGATGAGCAGGTCCGCAAGAAGCGACTAATCCTGCTCGAGGTCTCTGAGGAGGAGGACGAAGAGGAGGAAGAAGAAGAAGGAGAAGAGGGGGAAGAGGGGTCGTCCGACGACAGTGGCTCTGATGACACCGCGGACGATCCCGGATACAAGCAAGATCCTAGAGAGATGGACGACGACGACGGTGACGGTGATTGGCTAAGAGAGGATTGAGGGCTAATACGACGCCTCATTTACTTATTGCACTTTTGATTTTTGATTTTGGGCCTGCGTGCCCAAGTAAATAGGTAGATGGTGGGCGAATAGGCCCCAGCTGACATTTGATAGCTGTTTCGAGGCCTGCGTGCCTTTTGATTCGCGGGCGAATGTGCCCAAGCAAACATGATGATTTTGATCGGCCAAAGTGCTAAACATGCAGTACTTTTCTTCATCTTGACATGGATAAATCATAGTTTAGCTAGAAAATTTGCATTTTACCACTTTTTTACTCTCACAATAGATTAGAGGAGTTTAAACGCGCCACTAATACCAAACTTGCATTGATGACATGCTGAGACTGCTTACAGACACGCACATATGTATAAATGTGACTAAATCAGAAGAAAAATTGAGGATACGTCCTAAGACACGACCAGGATACGAGGATACAGGAAATAGAATGAAATTTTGGGCAACAACAAACTAAAACTCAAAATGCTTCAGTTTTGATAAAACCGACACTTCTATGAGGTCAAATATGTACAACATGACTTGTACAAATTAACAGAACTGAAAAATACATCCCGACGCAAAGTTTAGACCAAAAAGTGCTAAAAAGACACAAAAACAGACACAAGACGCAAAACACGACTCGATTATGTCCTGGACTGGAACCGACACCTCCATACAGTCATATTAGGCTCATATGATCTGTATGTCATGAGAGAATGAGGCAAAAACCTTTGAAACCAATTTCGACCACCCGAAATCCCCATTTGACCTTGAAATGGGCCACCGAGGGTCCAAAATCTTCGTTAAACGTGACACTTCGAATCCGACACTTGAACACAGTCATATATACCAATAGTGACTTGCTGGAGTCATCGAAACTTCAAAATACCCCTTAGAACGAAAAGTGACCAAAATTGATTAATAGCTGCTGCAAACTGTCAAATTGCCGACCAAACCATCGCGCGATGGACTGGGAAGGTCGCGCGATGGAATAACAATCGTGCGATGAAGTGAGATCATTGCGCGATGGACAGTCCCTGCTAAGCCACCCTTGTTTGACCAAACTTGAATCTGAGATGTGTAATGCCTTGTCACTGTCCTTGGCCGTCCAGAATACGCCTGGGGCAGTTCACAGGTGTGCCCTGGCATTGAAGGGGGCAATGCCACCTTGCTTGTATATTTGCCTTGGAAAAGGAAGATATTTTACTAAGCCTTGGCTATAAAAGAGTATGCTCCTGCGAATGTGAGGCACACCCCCCTCAAAGCTAGCATTTTCAACACCCCTGTAATGGCAAACAACCTTCCAGTCTTGATTAGCCTGTGGCTAACGGCGTTTGTAGCCGGAGATTGGCTATCATTTCGATTTCACGGGCTGGCCGCATTTCGTTTTCTTCCAAACGTGAGAGTTTGGCCCGATTTTCTAATGGCGGTGCTACAATTCTGGGACCCAGAAATTCATGTTTTTAGGTTCGGGGACAACGAGCTGTGCCCAACTGTGGAAGAATTCCAAGCATATCTCCAGGGGTTTGGTTCGAGCGTGATTGTCGCGCCACCTTACAGGAAGAGCATGCCAAAACTCATCATGTATCGACATTTCGAGGGGAGCAGCCGAAAGTTTGTTAACTGAGGGGCAAATCAACATCATGTGCTTGATGGAGTGGTACGGGCCTGAAGGGAACACAGAGAACACCGCCATGCAGGCTCAACGCCGATTTGCCCTGACAATCAGCGTACTGGTCGCTTACTTACTAGTATCTCCGAATGGGCGAGTCAACCCCTCGCTAGCGAGCGTTGCCGCTCAAATGGGTACTCGAAGAAATGTGGTGCCGCTGGTCTTAGTAGAGACACTCATGGGCTTGGATTTGGTTTCTACTGGCCAAACAAATGTATTCGGCGGTAGTCCACTCCTACTGCAGGTAAATTCTCACTCAGCTCACCTTTTTCCAATTTTCGCACATTTACCCTTTTACCTCATCTCTCGGCTTAGGTCATATCGCGGCTCTTCACTTGTTTTCTCACTCAAGTTTTATATGGCTCTTTACTTGTCTTTTAACCCTCTCATACAGCTATGGCTATCCGACAAATTGGGATTGCTCACGGTACCGGAGGCAAACTGGCCTCATCTGCCCGGTCGGAAGCATCAGCGCGGGATGATCTATCCGGAGATGTTCGTGAACCAGTGGTACACGTTCATGAAGGAAATGCTCCCGAATGAGATCATCTGGAGGCATGAAGCCCTGGACATTCCAGACATGGCCCTTAATTCTGCAAGTTTCGAGAGGATGATGATAGCCGGGCTGATCGCTTTCACATTCTACATTCCCGGTTGCATTCTTCGTCAGCTAAGGATAAGTCAAGGGCTGCACCGAGCCGGAATCAAAACTTTCAATATCCCTGCATTCACTGCACAAAACTTGGCCGGATATGAGCGCAATTGGGGCCTGCGGCAACTTGGCGGAGCAGAACCAGACTTCAGTATAGAGCTCATGCATCGATATAAAGTGTGGCTAAGAAGGGAAATTGCAAGAAGACAAAGCGATGACTGACTCCTGACAGACTCTAATGATCTAGAACAAACTGTGAGCCTGTTAAGGCCTCTAGCATTTTATTCTATTTTTATACTTAACTGTTTTAAAGGCTTTGCCCAGCTGTGTAATAGAAGTAGTATTTTGAATAAAATCGAAAGATTTAAAACTTTCTCCTCTTGATCCAAATGTTGAGCACCACACCGCTTTGAATGTTGAAGAAAATTCCAAAATGGCAAATCACGGATTAAGTTGATGGAATGTGACCGAATCTCACGAAGAGACTGCCTACGTATCCTCTTTCAAGAAATTGGGTCAAAACGTAGTTCAAGCTTAGGTTCGCTCGGGTATTTTTGACTCTCCTTTTATGCTCTAACTTTTGCCTAGTGCCGCCACTTTGGGTTTTCGGCCTAGCGAGCTTTTGAATATTGCCTATTTATTTTTGCCTGACCCACCTTCTCAGGTTTTCGGTCCAACAGGCTTGCTCTAATTTTTGCTTGGAACCGCCCACCCTTGTGGTTTTCAGCCCAACGAGCTTCTCTCAGGGGTAATAACGCTTGAGTTGATCCAGGTTCACCGAAGTGGAGAACTCGTTACCGTCGATGTCACGCCCTGCCCCGCAAACGGCACCCAAAGTGGGCCCGAGTCGACGCGACCACATGGCATTCCACACAGAAGACCAAACCACACATCACAACCTGTCAGAAATAAACACCCAGCGGAAGACTTATCACCTTAACATAAAACTGAGTCAACATATTGACCAACCAACTATGACATCGCACAACCAAGAAACAATATCTGCATTATAGCACTTTAAAAATTCTATACTTCAACACATCCACCAACGACATATTTACAATTTGAATAAACCAACTTCATCATCAACCACCTACAACAAACTCGACCATCCACAATGTCCGAGGCTAACCTCAAATAGAACGCCAACCATCGACCAAACTTAATTACAACCTATACAATTTAAAAAACTTAACTATTGTTAGTTACAACTTCTTACAAATTAAATTCTATACAAGTTAAGGCACTCGACAACAACGTAACCAAAATCCCACCTGATGCTCGCAAAACACCTCAACACAACGACCGGTAGTGGACTCACTCTAAGCAACCTGCTACTTGGCAGACCAAAAAGGAAAGCCAGAGTGTGTGAGATATAGAAATGCTCAACATAATACCACAATACTCGAAGGAATATCAACATGAATACACATCACCAATGTAACTGAAATACTAGAATGTATACAACAGTTATAACCAACATACCCACCCAACTGAGCAATAATAATCATTGCACAACAATATGAATGTAATCACATCACATGCAGTGGCACGTCTGCCATATCCCATGAACCCAAGATAAGGTGTCCCACATACCATGCTCCCATCCACCGACAATAAGCCGGCGTGGCATACGACATGGTATGCCTCACACGTTAACTTTTGACGGTTCAATCAACACCCATCAGCATGTATTTTCATCAAACACGCATATCACAACCAAATCTCGTGTCCCACACACCATGCTCCCAACCATTGTCCATTGAATGATATGGCTTATGACATGGTGTGCCTCACACGCAATCATTCACAACATATCAAAAGCTAAACAACAATAGCATGATACACACCTCTCATTATAACATCTCATTAAAAATAATCATATCGAAAGCTAATCACAAATAGTAAGATATATACTCACCACCACAGCAATATTATATGGAGAAGAACCATATCAAACATGCTCACCTTTGTATCGACCGAGATACGCCAAACTTACGGTTTCGACCTCTCCCAATTGACTAGGTTGACATCTAACCACAAGTTAACCATATCAGTTTATTGAACTCTTAAACGTTAAAACTAACTCCTAACAATAATATATAATACCAACAATAGATTAAAGATACTTAATGCATACTAGCATGTCCATCTCAAAGGTCTAGAAGTGTCCCTAAACAAGCGTAACACTCAAACACCACATAACCCCTACATTTGGTTTGAAATCTACGACCAACCTGTCGTATTCTGCCTATAACTTTTTATAAAATTAAAACCAGATCATGAAACCACCACCATTAGAAAGTAAACCTCCGGTACATGAATTTTGATATAAAATTTGTTAAAAACGGAGTCCAAACGACAAAGTTATGCTCATCCAAAGTTACACAAAAATCTGTCCAAAATCACAGATTCTGCCCGTCTATCAATTTCAAATCAAAAACTGATTTAACTTGGTACAAAACAAGCCACAAACCCTACATATTCCGAAAGGTATACAAGTCTAGTTTCAGAATCAACAACCCGTGCGCTAACCTGATACCCGAGCTAAAAGATATGACCATTTTCCCAAAATGTGTCAATTCAGCAATTACAAAACCCAGCAGTGTCACAAAAACATGTAAAATCCGCCAACACTAGAATACGCATCTAATAATTCCCAAATTTGGTACACACCATTATCACTTGTCAAAGTTCATTTCTGATTTTTTCCAGATTTTTCAAAATAAAGGAACCTAATCAAAATCACTTCCAAACTCAGAAATTCTGTGCAACGAAGGACAATTTCCAGCAGAACAGTCGGTATTCAAAAATTCATTAAAAATTGAATACTTAATAATTTTTAGTAATTCCAAAGCCAAAACATCACCAACTTATCAATATTTCAGAATCATAAGGACCCAAAATCAGAAGGATCGTTTAACTATAAAAAAATTGATAAAAGACACAGCTCTGTAAGCTGTTTGCTAAAAAATAGGATCCTGACCACAGTTAGGTTTATGATTTTTATCTTTTTCTACACCTCTTGAAAAATTATGAAAATTTACCACCGTATACTAGACACATAAATGAACATTTAGTAAAAATTAGAGAAATTCATAAGGTTTCTAAGTACCTTGAATAATTTTATAAAGAACAGCCCTGCACATGTCTTTCTCTTCTTCTTCTTCTCCTCTCTCTCTCTCTCTCTATACGTAGAAACAAGATACGTATGGAGAAAGATAAATATTGCCAGGATATTTTGCTATATAAAGACACAAGGGAATTTATCACATGTAAGCAGAACCATGTCTTAACTTATGCTCCAATCACAAATCACACACAGAACCCTCGCAAGTTTTATTATTTACGATTTAAACACATAAAACACATAGTTCAATTAAAAGTAATTGAAATACCGAAATATTCGGGGCGGGTATTACAGTCGAGGTTTATAAGTTGAGCAGCGCCCCCAGAAAGGATGGTCTTGATAATGTAAGGCCCTGAACGCTTCGGACGAAACTTGCCACGGGGATCGAATACTGGCACCCGAATCTCCTTGGTAACCATGTCTCCCTCAACCAAGTCCCTAGACTTCACCTTCTTGTTGAAAGCCCGTGCGATCTTTCGCTAATACCCTTGAACATGGTATAAGGCATGGAGTCTCCTCTCATAAAAAAGCATGAGTTCAACAAACCTCCCGCTGAGCCATTCAGATTCCGTGAGTCCGCACTTTGCCATGATTCTCAATGACGGCACCTCAAGCTCAATAGGGAGTACTGCCTCCATCCCGCAAACTAAAGAATAAGGTGTCGCTCCTGTCGATGTTCGAATTGATGTTCGATACCCCTAAAGTGCTAGAGGTAGTTGTTCATGCCAGTCCCGAGCCGATTCAACAGACTTTTTGATAATCATCTCAATGTTCTTGTTTGCCGCTTCGACAGCTCCATTCGTTTAAGGACGGTAAACAGTCGAATGATGGATCTGGATTTTGAACTCTTTAAACAATTCCAAAACCCTGCCTTTGAAATGAGTCCCATTATCTGACACAAACGCTTGAGGTACACCATATCGATAGATGATGTTCTTCCTGATAAAATGGGCAACCTGAACTGCTGTTAGGGTTTTGTAGGATTCAGCTTCCACCCACTTGGTAAAGTAATCTATCGCCACCAAAATGAACCTGTGACCGTTCAAAGCAGACGGCTTGATCATGCCGATGACATCATTGCCCCACACGGAGCCCAAGGAGAAGTCATGCCAAAGAGGTTAGAAGGGGGAACATGCATTAGGTTGGCATGGATTTGGCACTTATGACAACGCCGTACATAATCCACACACTGAGACTCCATCGTGGACCAGAAGTAACCTTTCCGTAGGATTTTTCTAGCAAGCATGACACCACTCATGTGAGGACCGCAGACTCCCTCATGAACCTCCTCCATAATCCTTGCGGCCTCAAGGCCATTGACACAGAGCTTGTGCATCCCACAATGGGATCTCTTGTATAACTTTCCTCCACAAAGGATGTATTGGGCAGCTATCCTTCGTAATGCGAGCTGATCCTTCTTAGAAGCTTCAGCCAAGTATTCCCCACTTTCAACAAAATTCCATATGTCGTGATACCAGTGTAGGCCATCATTTACATCATCAATGGCGTTGACATACTGATAGGTAGGACAATCCTGCTATTCAATGGAATAGGGCGGAGTTTGACACCTAAGGGAAGTTCAATCATGGAGGCCCAGGTTGCTAAGGCATTAGCAAATTGATTCTTCAAGCGGAGAATATGAGTAAAAGTAACCTTATTAAAACGAGGAATAAGATCCTCCAAGTTCTGATGATAAAGTTTCAACTTCTCTTCACGAACTTTCCAGTCCCCGTTGGCTTGATATACGACAAGATTGGAATCACAAGTGACCTTGAGTTTTTCCACACTGAGAGTAAGAGCGGCCTCCATACCAACAATACAGGCCTCATACTCAGCTTGGTTGTTTGTGACATCGAAATTGAGCTTGAATGCAAGCGGAATATGAGAGCCATCATGTGTAATCAACAGTACTCCGATCCCATATCCCTTCTGGTTGGTTGCTCCATCAAAGTAGAGTGTCCACACGTCTTCGACAACTATTAGCACTTTCTCATCTGGGAACACAAAATCTGAGTCTTCCGGTCCATCAACAGGGTGATCAGCCAAAAATTCCGTGACGGCTCGTCCCTTGACGAATGTCCTCGTAACATACTCAAGATCGAACTCTGCCAATAAGAGCAACCAACATGTTAACTTATCAGTAAGTGCTGACTTCTTAAACAGATACTTGAGAGGATCCATTCGAGAAATCAATTTCATTGGATAAGCCAGCATGCAGTGTCTCAACTTCTTAGAAGCCCAAACAAGAGCCCAGCATGTCTTTTCCACAGCTGTGTAGCGTTCTTCACATCCGACCATCTTCTTACTTAAGTAATAAATGGCCTTTTCGACACCCTTATCTCCTTCTTGAGCTAGTTTACATCCCATAGATGAAGGATTCACAGACAAATAAAGTATCAAAGGTTTCCCGAGAATCGGCGGCATGAGGACTGGAGGATTCTGCAAGTAATTATGAATGGATGTGAAAGCTGCTTGACACCTGTCTGTCCACACAAACGGAGTATTCTTCTTTAAAAGATGAAACATCGGCTCGCAAGTCAAAGTTAACTTGGGGATGAATCTGCTGATGAACTGAACCTTCCCCAAAAAGCTCTGCACTCCCTTTTCAGACTCTGGTGGCTTCATTTCAAGTACAGCCTCAATCTTCGACGGGTCAACTTCAATCCCACGAGTAGTGATCAGAAAGCCAAGCATTTTACCTGTTGTGACCCCAAAAGTATACTTCTGCGGATTGAGACGCATTCTATACTTACGGAGTCGTTCGAAGAACTTTCGAAGAACAAGGACATGCCCCTCACGAGTTTTCGACTTGGCAATCATGTCATCTACATAGACCTCAATTTCTTTGTGCATCATGTCGTGCAAAATGGTCGTAGCAGCATGCTGATAAGTAGGACCGACATTCTTCAAACCAAACGGCATGACCAAATAGCAGTAAGTCCCCCATTCAGTGATGAATGTTGTCTTCTCACGGTCTTCTGGTGCCATGAGAATCTGATTATAACCCGAGAAACCATCCATAAACGAGAGCATGGCGTGACCCGCTATATTGTCAACGAACACATCAATATGCGGCAGGGGAAAATCATCCTTAGGGCTCGCTCTGTTCAAATCCCTGAAATCGACGCATACCCGGATTTGTCCATTCTTCTTAGGAATCAGCACAGTGTTGGCGACCCAGGTGGGGTATTGAGAAACCATAAGCAAGCCAGCGTCGATCTGCTTAGTGACCTCATCCTTGATCTTCTGCACCCAATCCGGCCTCATCTGCCTTAGTTTCTATTTTATGGGTTTAGCATTTGGCAGTAGAGGAATTCGATGCTCCACTATCTCTGGGTCAATGCCGGGCATGTCTTGATGAGACCATGCGAAAATATCACTGAACTCCGTGAGCAGTTCTTTGAAGTCCTAGTATTCCTCTGGGGACAAAGTGGAGCCCACTTGAACCATTCGGGATCGTTTTCATCTTTCAAATTTAAAGAAATTACTTCTTCTTTTAACGGCTGAGCATGCGTTTGATCTTCCCTTTCGATGAAGGCACGGAATTCCTTGGGAATGTCCCCATCGTCATGGTCGACACAGTTTATGTATAAATCATCAAAGTAGTCAGAAGTGGATTCTTTCATTCCAAAAGGCCCATCGGGGCTACTAAGTACAGCAGAATCAAACTCAAAATAAAAGCTATGACGTGGAGGGCCAAGAGGCACAAACTCCGACTCAAAGCTAGAGTCAGAAGACTCCTTGTCAGACTCAGACTCAGACACATCATCAATGCAAGTTAAGCGCGGTTTGAAAATGAAAGTTTTAAGGCTACCATTGGCTTCTATAATAAGAGAGGTAGGATCCTTGAGGGCATCGGGCCCGAGCATGAGCACTTCGGCTTCTTCAGCTTCCTCGGCCAAACCCACTTGGGAGAACTAATGAAACAGCTGCACCAAGCTTCCCTGATTGAAATATCCCAGCCAGTCAGTCTTGATCTTCGGCTGATTGAGCTTCTTCTTGAATTCGATCCTTGCTAGCTCCTCATCGCTATCCGACCAAATTTCGTTAGCGAAAATCTCAAAACCCGGTAGCAGCTCCCCAGTCTTTGAGTCAATAAAGGGCTCAACCTGCCCTATGTAAACAGTGTTTCCCTTCTCACAGACGAAGTAGCTGTCAGGATCACCATAGAGGGTTCGAGGTTTTCCTGCACATTTCCTTCTTTTGGCATCATTGGCTGAGGCGATGTACCCCAAACCAAAGCGGCCCTCGCAGGAAGGAAAGGTAGGGAACTCCGGGATCCCTTGCTGGTGAATCTCTAAGCTCAAGCCAGGTAGATAGGACATCCTCCTCATGATATCCAAAGCAATAGAGCTTATGATGAAGTCCCCATCCACATTGATGGCCAAAACAGAGCCAGATGTATCAAAGGAGAAACCTCCGAGATCCACATCTTCTTCACCGTGCATGATTCCCAAAACTGGAGTACCATCTTCCTTGGGCGGGCGAATGCCTGAGTGCCTGTAAATCGTTAACATGCCCGTCCCTGCAAATCGTTAACGTGCGAGTAAGAAGTCCCAGCATGACTTTTTGGTGGAGAGTTGATGGCACAACCATGATGTCAGATCTATGGAGCCACGGCCTACCGAGCAGAAGGTTGAAAGTGGCAGGGATATCAACAACATGGAATTCAACATCTGTAACAGCCCTGAATTTTTTGAAGGTAAAAATTTTGTTAAATATTTGAATTTTATTTGAATTACTTATTTTTACTTTCAATAATCCGTCGTAATTAGATTCTAGTCCTTCGGGCCAATCGAATTAGATTCCAACCGACTACTTAGAGGAACCGAGCAACCAAACTCACCTAGTTACTAGATGAACCTTTTGAACCTTTTGCCTTTACCCATTGTGTAGGGAGGTATTCCCGAGCAGATACATTTAGTTACCGAACACGTGATGTTTGGGAACACGTGGTAAATACGACTGGACTTATCGCCGGGCAGTATGAAGAACAGCGATATGGAACAATGACATGTGAAGTCCTTGGTCCATGCAATCTGTTCGGCTGAATAAAGGCCAATGACATGACAAGTCACTGGTGTAAACTATCTGTTCGGCAGATAGAAGACATTTTGATTACATTTGGACCAAGTCACATGTGAAGTCCCTGGTCCAGGTAGTCTGTTCGGCCATGAGACAGTCGAACAAAGAAGAAGCTCCAATCAAGAGTAGGAGCAGAGGGAATACTCTAGAAGATTCCAGAGTAGTCATGTCCCATAAAGGGATAAAGATCCCAAGAATATAGGATCTGAGAAAGATACCCAACGAGTATGGGATGTTCGGCTCTTAAAGGAAAAGAATCCTAAAAGGACTCTTTTCCATAAACTGATAAAGGAAACGAGACTCCTTGATATCCGGGGTTTCCTATACGAGTTAGGAATCCTATGGCAACAAGGATGCTTGGACAGCAAGCATCCATAAATCTATAAATATGAGGTAAACCTAGAGGTGAAAGGTACGCAATTCATTGCATTATTATTGCTTTCCTACTGATAATTAGGGTTGAGTTTTCTAGTACGTGATACTAACAAAGGCATCGGAGGGCCTTTGCCACGAGAGGCAAAGGTGCACTCACCCCCTGTCTATTTTGCAGATTAGGGTTCAGACGACGAGCTAGGGTTCCGGTGAAGAGGCACGAATAAGCCGTTGCAATCCTGTTGATCCGAAGCATTAATTGTTTTCATCCCCCTACAATTGGCGCCGTCTGTGGGAAACGAAAGAATTCCCTTTTGAAATACGACCATGGTGGAAGTAACTCCAGCAACACCACATGAACCAAAAGATGTGTTAGATGGAGGAAGGGACAAATCACCACCTGGGGCTCCGAGAAAGCCCCAGGGTGGGCACAGGAGGAACACGAGTAAGGACCGCCCCCTCACCGTACATCATAACTCCAAAAATAGAGGAGATGGAGAGACGGCTTCGAGATCCACGAGAAGGAGTAAATCCCATCAAAGGGATGAATCGATCGCGCACTCCAGGAGTGTGCACCATAGTGACGACGTTCTTGATAGAAAGAGGCAAGAAGTCGAGGAGTATGCTCGTCTGATTAAAAAACGAGAGCATGAGATCAGAGAATTGGAAAGAATTAGGGAGCATCCGGAGGATTCTGGACTGTCTCGAAGAAATTCCAAAGGTAGTAGGTATGCTGTGGTACAATACAGAAAAGCTCCTTCACGAGGAAGAAGGAGCAGAAGCAAGAGCAGAAGTCCTGTTATAGGGCGTCATGAGGCTTCTCCACGAAAAAGGGGAAGAAAAAGTAGAAGCCGAACACCAGAGAGAAGGACTTCCTCACGAAAAAGGAGGAGCAGAGACCGAAGTTCTACCCCCGAGGAAGAGGACACGAGAAAGCATCATCGAGACAGGTACGAGAGACCTGATGCTGATTGGGTCAAGGCTTCGGCCCACAAGTCAAAGGAGCAAGAGGATGGGACAGTGACTGCACGAGAAGCAGCACGCAAGGCCCTGAGTAATATTGCAGCCTCCCCCTTTACAAAGAGGCTACAAGAAGCAAGGTTGCCGAGCAGAGTGAAGCACGGTGCATTCGTACTTTATGAGACAAATACGGATCCCGTAGCTCACATACAACATTATCAACAGGCCATGTTTATGCATGAAGGGGATGATTCCATCTTGTGCAAAATGTTTCCCTCCAGTCTTGGCAAAGTGGCTTTATCCTGGTTTCATAAACTGGCCCCACGATCCATACGAGGATGGAGGCAGTTGGCTGAGGAATTCACTGCTCGGTTCTTGACGAGCAGAAAGGCCCCGAAGACATTTGAGAGTCTTTCCACCATGAAACAGGAGGAGAACGAGCAAATCAGAGATTACGCAAAAAAGTACTGGGAAACTTTCAACGAGATTGAAAGTTGCAGTGAGGAGTACGCGATTGCTACCTTCAAGACTGGTTTGCCTGTTCGGGGAGAGCTGCGCCGATCATTGAATAAACATCCAGTAGCCACATTGGCTAAATTGATGGAACGAATAGAGCAACATGCCAGAATGGAGGATGGCATTCGCCGTGAGGATGGCAGGACGGTTGCCGAACAGCCGAAGGCACCTGCCAAAAAAGTGGATAAAACAGAACCCAAGACATACAAAGACAGAAGGGAGTACGGGCAGGCTAAGAAAGAGCCATACAAGGACAAGCAAGCTCCTGACCCCAAGTCCTTCTTTTCTATCACTACGGTTTGGAAGGAGCCAATTTACAGGATTCTTTATCGAATAAAGAATCAGCCATATTTTAAATGGCCCCCAAGTCTAGGCGGAGACAAAGATGCAAAACGTGCTACGAATCAGCACTGCAGTTATCACAAAGATTGGGGCCATATGACCGAGGACTGTGAGATATTCAAGAGGCACCTTGATGATTTGGTCTCTCGGGGCTATCTCAAGAAGTTTATCCAGGAGGACCCTAAAGAGAAAGGGAAGGCTATGGAGTTGGGTTACGAGCAAATCCCTAAAGGCGTGATCCATATGATACATGGGTTGGCTGCACCTTATACGAGGAGTGAGGTGAGGCTATTGCAAAGACAGGTCAAACACGATCAGCACGTGATGCGATTGGGAAACAAGAGAGGGCGAGAAACTGATGTATGCAATGAGAGCTTGGCATTCAGTGATGATGACTTGGGAGAGGTCCAAATACCCCATAACGATGCATTGGTCGTAACCCTACGAGTTGGGGAATATGACATCGAGAGAATTCTAGTGGACTCGGGGAGTTGTACAGAGATATTGTATTATGATGCATTCAAAAAGCTGGGCCTGGCCCAATCAGACTTAGAACAGTCAACAACACCTCTTATTGGGTTCGGTGCAGGAGCAGTCTGGCCCCTTGGAAAGGTAACATTACCTGTTCGGGCTGGATCAGTGGTGTTGAGAACAGACTTTTTGGTGGTCGATGTCCCATCTTCCTATAACGTGATTATAGGGAGGACGTGGTTGCACAAAATGAGAGCAGTCTCCTCCACTTATCACCAGATGGTGAAATTCCCAGGTTCAAATGGGATTGAAGTCCTTCAAGGCAACCAGAAGGTGGCACAACAATGTTTGATTTCTATCATCAAACGTGCTCCAAAGGCCCTCCATGTTCATACATTAGAAGTACCAGATCAACCAACCATCGAGGATGTTGGAAGGAGCCCGGCTGAAAAAGTGATTGAAGGATTGGAAAAGATTCAGATCAACGAGACTGATCCTGAAAGATATTTTCTAATTGGGGAATCACTACCAGCAAACGAAAAGGCTGAGTCGATAAGATTTCTAAAGGAGTATATTGATGTTTTTGCATGGGTGCCAGAGGAAATGCCCGGAATGGATGCAGATGTGATCTGTCATCATTTAAACATTGACCCTCAGCACAAGCCGATCATTCAGAAAAAACGAAGGGCAGCCGTGCAGCATGTAGATGCAGTGATTGAGGAGGTCGATCAATTACTGGAGGCCAGGGCAATACGTGAAGTCTATTACCCCGAGTGGTTATCCAACACTGTTGTGGTAAAAAAGAAGAATGGTAAGTGGTGTGTCTGCGTGGACTTCACAGACCTGAACAAAGTGTGTCCTAAGGACAGTTTTCCTTTACCCAGGATTGACCAACTGGTTGATGCAACCTCTGGTTACGAGCGAATGAGTTTTCTTGATGCATATCGAGGATATCATCAGATTGCTATGTTTGAACCTGATCAAGAGAAGACTTCGTTCATCACACCACGAGGGTTATACTGTTACAGTGTCATGCCGTTTGGGCTGAGGAATGCTGGGGCTACATACCAAAGACTTGCAACCATTATGTTCAAGAAGCTCATTGGGAAGACTTTGGAAGATTACATAGATGATATGGTGGTAAAGAGTCGAGAAAAAGGAGGGCATATTACTGACTTAAAAGAAGTGTTCGAAATCCTGAGGAAGTATAAACTAAAACTCAACGCCTCGAAATGTGCGTTTGGAGTTGGTTCAGGAAAATTCCTGGGCCATTTGGTAACTATGAGAGGGATAGAGGCAAATCCCGATCAGATTGATGCCTTACAGAGACTACAGAGTCCCAAAACTACCAAAGAAGTCCAGAGGCTGACTGGAATGGCAGCGGCACTTAACAGATTCATCAGCAGGTCAAGCGACAAATGCAGACCCTTTTTTCAGCTATTGAAAAAGAGGGAGGGATTTGAATGGGGAGCAGAATGTGAGCAAGCTTTCCAGGACCTCAAGAAGTACCTGGCCGAGCCCCCACTGTTGTCAACTCCACAGCCTGGTGAGTCTTTAATTCTGTACTTAGCTGTTTCCGAGCATGCAGTAAGTGCAGTTCTGTTGAGGGATTTGGGGATCGAGCAAATCCCTATTTATTATGTTAGCAAGACATTGTTGGATGCAGAGACGAGATATCTGCCTTTAGAAAAAATTGTCCTGGCACTTAGGACAGCAACCAGGAAATTGCCACACTACTTCCAAAGCCGTAAGGTTGTGATTTATACTGAGTATCCATTAAAATCACTGCTTCGAAAGGCAGATTTCTCGGGAAGGATCTCGACGTGGTCCGTGGAGTTAAGTCAGTATGATCTCGAGTATCAGCCACGCACAGCAATTAAAGGCCAGGTGTTGGCTGATTTTGTGGCAGAGTTTTCCCCCACTGTTGCTCCTTTGCCTCCTACGAGAAAGGAACAGGCAGCTAAGACATCATCCTTGAAGGATCAACCCGTAGCCGAACAGGATCCCAAAGAATGGAAGTTATTCGTTGATGGATCAGCGTGTAATACTGGTTCTGGAATTGGAGTTGTCCTCTTTCCTCCTCAAGGAGTTCTGATTGAACTCTCTGTTCGGCTTGGATTCAGTGCATCGAATAATGTGGCTGAATATGAAGCACTCTTGGCAGGATTGAGAAGTGCGAAGACCCTTAAAGCAGAACGGGTCAGGGTGTATTGTGATTCCCAGCTTATTGTGAATCAGCTGTCCGGCGAGTACGAGACTCGGAATGAAAAGATGGTGGCCTACGTGCAGGCAGCAAAAGACTTGCTTGATACCTTCGAGAGGGTATATATTGAGCAAATAAGTTCTGGACAGAATGCTCATGCAGATTCTTTAGCTTGGTTGGCTGCAGCAGTACCAACAGAGTTCAAAAGAAGGGTAGCAGTAGAATACCTAAATGAGCCGAGCATTGGGAGGAGTGTAGACTTGGTCTTGGACGTGAACCAAGGACCAAGTTGGATGGACCCAATAATGGAGTTCTTACGAGACGAGATACTCCCTTCTGATAAAAAAGAGGCCCACAAGATAAGAGTCAAATCTGCTAGGTTTTGGCTGTCACCAGAGGATAAGTTGTATAGGAAATCCTTTACAGGTCCCTATTTGCTATGTGTACATCCTGAGATGGTACAAAAGTTCCTTCATGAAATCCACGAGGGAACATGTGGGAGCCATGCTGGGGGCAGATCTATAGCCCACCGAGCAATTACACAAGGCTACTGGTGGCCACACATGCAAGAAGATGCAAAGGTGTATGTAAAGATTTGTGAGAAGTGTCAAAAATTCTCACCAATGATTCGAACACCCGCCGAAGATCTGGTGCCTTTGACAAGTCCCTGGCCTTTTGCTCAATGGGGAATGGATATCGTGGGTCCATTGCACAAAGCAACTGGGAATCGAAAATTCCTGCTCGTAGCAACTGATTATTTTACAAAGTGGATTGAGGCAGAACCACTGGCCAAAATCACTGAGCCTATGATAGAAAGGTTCGTGTGGAAAAGCATCATCACTCACTTTGGGGTTCCTTATTCATTAATCACAGATAATGGATCCCAATTCCAGAAGAAATTCAAGGCTTTTTGTGCCCAATATGGAATAAGAAATTATTATTCCACCCCAGCCTACCCTCAGAGTAATGGGCAAGCAGAGGCGTCTAATAAAACTATCCTTGATGGAATCAAGAA
Source organism: Rhododendron vialii (assembly GCF_030253575.1). Classification (NCBI taxonomy): domain Eukaryota; kingdom Viridiplantae; phylum Streptophyta; class Magnoliopsida; order Ericales; family Ericaceae; genus Rhododendron; species Rhododendron vialii. The sequence continues at coordinate 32,507,716 of NC_080558.1, forward strand.
AAGACTGGACAAAGCTAAGGGAAAGTGGCCTGACGAGTTACCACTGGTCCTGTGGGCTCATCGAACAACGCCTAGGAGGTCTACGGGAGAGACCCCCTATTCATTGGCCTATGGAACAGAGGCTGTCATACCTCTGGAGGTAGGCCTGCCGACCAACAGGACCGTTTTGGTTGAAAGTGGAGGCAATGACAGGGCCCTTCAAATCGAGCTTGACCTAGCCGAGGAGAGGAGAGAAAAAGCCTTGGTACATCTTGCTTCTTACCAAGAACAGCTGATGAAAAGCTACAACAAGCATGTTCACCCTCGAGAATTTGGTGTTGGAGACCTCGTGCTACGAAGAGTGCTCGGCAACACCAAGGTGGCTAACGAAGGCAAGTTGGGGGCAAATTGGGAAGGTCCGTATCGAGTGACTGAGATTGTAGGCATAGGGGCCTATAAATTGGTAGATTTGGATGGTAATCCAATTCCGAGGCCTTGGAATGTTCATAATCTACGAAAATTCTTTGTTTAAAAGAAGCATTCAGTTCTGTTTTAGATTTGCACTACGTGATTGTGTGGGAATTACGAATATAATTCCCTTGTTCTATATTTTAGTTGCAAGGGGTACGAATAAACGCCCTCTTGAGTTTTACCGATTATGAATAAAATCACTTTTTTAGTATAATTGTTATGTTCTAATCTAGAATATAGGTATTTGTTTTAAATACGAACTACGAGATTAGTTTCCCTCATTCGTATTGGGGAGCAGGGTATACAGTTCAGTACGTGAAACTGAAACACAAGTATAAAACACTTGTAAGATTTTCAGTACGTGAAACTGAAACACAAGTATGAAACACTTGTAAGATTTTCAGTACGTGAAACTGAAACACAAGTATAAAACACTTGTAAGATTTTCAAAACTTTAAGTACGTGATACTTAGGCGTTTTTGCGTGAATACATCCAATACACAAGTGGTTCTAAGTACGTAATACTTAGAAGTTGTGGTATGAGTACGTGAAACTCAACGAATACAAGTACGAGACTCTTGTAAACGTTTATTGGCATGGCTTGACAAACATAACGAGTATATGTTAGCCACATTTGTTCAAGTACGAGAAACTTAAAAACATTAAGTACGTAACACTTAAAACACAAGTATGAAACACTTGTGTGATTTTCAAACGGTTAAGTACGTGACACTTAAACACAAGTATGAAACACTTGTGTGATTAAGTATGAGCACACTTATATGCCTTAAAAACCATTCAAGGTGGAACGCTTTTAAGTATGTGAAACTTAAAATTCAGAACAGGATATCATGTGTGAAAGATTTGCTAAAAGTACGAAATACTTATGCAAACAAATGATGCTTAAACAGTACGAAATACTTAGATTGAAAATTGCATACGAACAGATGCAGCAAACATGGAAGCCGAGCAAAACATAAAAGTTATGCCACGAAGGGCCGAATACCTGTTTTAAAATGAAGTATTGATAGTACTGGTACCACGCAGGGTAAAGAAGGCTATGGTCATGCAAGACCAGCCGGATGATTTTTTTTAAAAAAAACTACCTGTTTGCTATCTTAATCCAGGTTCTGAACCTCAGGAGGGACATCAGCCTCATCAACAGCAGTAGCAGTTTGTACCTCTGGGATAACAATCTCAGTGGTCACTTCCAGAACAGATGATTGCACAACGTCATTTTGTGCTTCAACTTGTATTTCTTCATCAACATCTGCAAAATCGTCAATCTGTTGATCAACATCGTCTGCTGGAGCTGCAACTTGGCGACTTGGTAGATCATTCTCAACCCATAGGGGAGAATCCTCAGCAACTCCTGCCTTTGTAAGGCACGCCTCCCAGCAAGCAACCCAGATTTGGTCTTGAATATCAGGCATCTGCTCGACATAACTTGATGTTGTGGCGTCAAAGCCCTTCTGATAACCATCTTCAAAGGATGCGTTTTTGGTGCTGTCCATCTCGGCCAAAACTTGATGCAGACTCTCCTCCGTAGTCACAAGCTTGCCCTTTGTCTCAGACAAATCAGCCTTAGCTTTATCTCTCTCTCTCTCTAATCTCGTGACTGTTCGGATCAGCCTGGTGTTGTCATTTAAAAGCCTGATCCTCTCGGCTTCAGCTTCCTGGAATTTTTGGCCCAGTACGACCATTTTTTGGATAAACTATAGCAAATACCAAAACGTGAGTAACTTTTTTCTTAAAAACATACAAAGATGAAGCTTTAAAAAAGAGAAGTTTTTATTACCTTGATTCCACTGACGAGACCAGTGGACACAAGCCGATCAGGGGGAGACTGTAACGCCCCGAATTTTGGGTACGTTAAGAAGACAATTTATTGATAAAAACTGTAACGCCCTGAATTTTGGGTACGTTAAAAGGACATTTTATTCATAAAATCAAATGGAGTCTGGCTCGTTATTACAACAAAACTCTCTCAAGAGTTCAATATTTACATAAACGGAGGGGGATTCTAAGGTTCCTAACTACAGCTCCTCAGCTCCTCTATTCTTGCCAGCTCCTCAGCTCCAAAGCCTCCACGGTGATCTGCTAACCCTGATTATCTACAAAATCTGACACATTATACCAGCGTCGCCACCGATATAATATGTCAGGGTCACCAAAAAGGCAACACCGTGAGCTACAAAGCTCAGCAGAGTAATCCCATACCCGCTAACCCATACTTACAAACAATAGGAAATAACACATCAATTTCCACATGATAAGTATAAACACAGTTTAATCAATGACACATCCACATTCATTAATCAACTATCGTTGGTGTCCAAGAGTTTCGTTTTTCTCCTACGCGACTCATCGTAGACCGTGTCAACATTTTCATTTACAAAACAACCTTTTTAAAATCATTAGCATTGGCTCCGTACCGCGGATAACCAAGCCACACACTTTACAAAATCATTTGCATTGGCTCCGTACCGCGGATAACCAAGCTACACACCCAACCTTGGTTCCGCCGCGCCGGGTTCCCAAGTATCCTCACAATGGTTCCGCCGCGCCGGGTTCCCATTGGCACACAAAAATATTTGCATTGGCTCCGTACCGCGGATAACCAAGCATACACACACCCAACCTCGGTTCCGCCGCGCCGGGTTCCCGAGTATCCTCACAATGGTTCCGCCGCGCCGGGTTCCCATTGGCACACAAAAATATTTGCATTGGCTCCGTACCGCGGATAACCAAGCATACACACCCAACCTTGGTTCCGCCGCGCCGGGTTCCCAAGTATCCTCACAATGGTTCCGCCGCGCCGGGTTCCCATTGGCACACAAAAATATTTGCATTGGCTCCGTACCGCGGATAACCAAGCATACACACCCAACCTTGGTTCCGCCGCGCCGGGTTCCCAAGTATCCTCACAATGGTTCCGCCGCGCCGGGTTCCCATTGGCACACAAAAATATTTGCATTGGCTCCGTACCGCGGATAACCAAGCTATACCTCACCATGGTTCCACCGCTCCGGATTCCCATGGGAACGCACACATTTTAAAACCCTCGGTTCCGCCGCTCCGGGTTCCCGAGTATTCCCACAATGATTCCGCCGCTCCGGGTTCTCATTGGGTTTTTCAACACACACCACACAATGGGCTACCACGTCCGGCCACATTGCGGTTTTCAAAACATTTCAAAAACCTTTTTCAAATGTTTCTTTTACACACGCACACAACTCACATAATGCCACCCAAAACCGGTCATTATGTTGTTTCAAAAATATTTCCTTCCTCGGAAAACATTTCTTTTATTAATCACACCCTAGGTGTCATGTTTCTACTTTCTCGGTTCTCGTGTCTCGTTTACATGTAAAGACTCCGCGGTAGGACAAACGTAAGCAAGAATCATCCTAACAAGATCATCCAATTCTATATTACTTTAACACGCTCAATCACTACTTATAGCATAACGCCACATATACGGACGCCTTTGGAGTGTATCACTTATGCTTTATTCAAAGCACAACGCCACATGTACGGACGTCTTTGGAGTGAAATCACTTATGCTTTATCACATACCACAAGCAATACAAGCAATTCATATATGCATACTCATAATCATCTTTAAAGATTAAAATACGAATACTTCTAATCAAGATAAGTACGTAAGTAAAGATAACCTACTTTATATCATACGGTTCTATACATAGAGTTAGGGTCAAGGGGTTCTACATTATACTTTCCAACATACAGTTCTACGTTATACGTTGAGTTAGTGGACGAGGGACTCTACCTTACTTCTTGGCGGTAGTCGGCTACGGAAGGTTAGTCGGCTACGGAAAGTACGTCGGTGGTCGGACGGAGTAACTTCCTACGGTAGTCTCCGGTAGCTTCGAAAGAGAAAGGTTTCTCTCGAAACTTCTACTTGACTATTACTACTACTACTACTTTTGGATCGAGAGGGTGGTCGAGTGGCGGTTTAGTGGCGGCCTAGGTTGAGTTTCTTGAAGAACTCAAGAACAACTCAAGAACAAGAAAGAACTAACAAGAACAAAGAAAGAACAAAGGAATTCTAGAGAGAAGGAAGAGCAAAGCTTGAAGGTGTGAGTTCAATGCTTGGAATGGGGTGCTATTTATAGGTAAAACCTTGGCTCCTTCTCCCTCTTCATGGCCGGCCCCTCTCTCTCTCTCTCTACCTCAAATTTTGACACATGGCAAGCAATCTTTGAAAGATCAAAGCCTAACCCTAGGCTTGCATGGCTAAGATTGTCCTTGGATGGGATTATGGGAGATTTGGTTGGAAGATTTGGAGACAAAGGTACAAGGTTCTTGGTTAAACAATTGAAAGTTGTACAATGGGGAGTTATGTTTGGTTAGGAAGAATATTACCCAAGGATTTGAAAGGATATGGAAGATCAAGGTAGTACAATCCCATCTCCTTCTTTCCTCCTTCCTCTCTCTCTCTCTCTCTCTCTCTCTCTCTCTCTCTCGGCCCATCTCTCTCTCTCTCTCTCGGGTCTCTCTCTCTCTCTCCCTCTCTCTCTCTCCCTCCCTAGTACAACTACACACACACACACACACACACACATATATATATATATATATATATATCAAGTACAAGAAAACAATAAACAAAAGGTACTTTGAATCAAAGAAACTTAAAGACTAAGATTTGCTCAATAAACAAATAAATTGGCACATGTCACATAAAATAAAATAAACTAGGGTACTTAGGAGAATATTAGGCCTTAAAGGCTACAAGGCTACTAAGTACTTTCAAATTAAAATATGGGTACTTCATCACATGGGTTTTAAGAAAAAAGACTAGTTTAATAAGCCCATGTACTTGGTGAAAGAATAACTCTATTACCCAATAGATAATAAATACCCTAACGGTTATCGTCCAATGGATAATAAGGTACGAGTACTTTAAATCATAATTTAAGTCTTTTAAAAGACTACATGTCCTTTTGAAATTTACCCATGTGATATATATATATATATATATATGTACTTACCAAATAAAATAAAGAAAAGGCTTTTGACCAATGGGTAAAGATTACCCTAACAATCATTGTCCAAGGGACAATAGTTACTAGGGTACTTTTTATAGTAAAATATTCAAAAAGTACTTTTAAAGTAATTATAAAAGTCTATTCAAGTACTTTTGCTCAAATCTTTTATTAAACCCTTTTAATATAAAGAATTGGGTTTCTATTATCCAATGGATAATAGCTCCCCTAACTTTTATTGTCCAAAGGACAAGGAGTAAAACCAATTTAACAAAAGGAAATAAATAAGTAATTTTCTAGGGTTAAAAAGTTTGACTAGGATTCTCCCCAATAAAATAATAATAATGTACAAGTCAAATCAACTTTATTGAAAAGTTTCCTTGTCACATCGATACTTTATTTGGTCAAAAGTCTCTATTATCCAATGGTCACTAACTTTCCTAATGGTTATTACCCAATGGATAATAGTTTCCCTTGCGGTTAATAACCATTGGTTAAAAGAGTACAAGTACCTTTAAAATAAAATTTTGAAAAGACTACATGTACTTTTTATAAAAAGTTTATTATCCAATGGACAAAAATTACCCTTGTGGTTATTAACCAATGGATAATGGAGGGTGGAAGAATCCCCAATAAATAAAGCATACAAGTACTAGCACATGTTTTATAAACCATTAAAATACTATATTTTGCACTTTACCAAAATATTTAAATGAGGGGCCTATTGTCCAATGGATAAAAATTACCCTAACCATTATGGACCAATGGGTAATGGCAAAGGTTCAAAAGGTCCAAAGGGTTCAAAAGGTGCCACTAGTAACTAGGTAAGTTGGTTGCTTGGTTCCTCCAAGCAGTCGGTTGGAAATTAACAAAATTGGTCACGTAGGTTTTTCTAGTCACGAGTTTAACCAAGGACCAAAATTTAACTACGATGAATATCAACAAGAAATCATATAACACTCAAGAGAATTTAAGTAATTCAAATAAAATTCAAATATTTAACGAAATTTTTACAGACCAAAATTCAGGGTCGTTACAGAGACAAAGACTCTTTCTGTAAGTCAACAGGGAGTAGCAACCCTTGGGCCAGAGCAAGTGCTGTCTCCGACGAACTAGCACTATCCCCGACGTGAACGGGACGGTCTCCTCTAGTGAATGGAGGAGTCCATGTCTGAGGAAGTACTTGGGTAGTTGGTGAAACGGGGTGATGTGTTTCGATGTCTGCTTGAGAAGCAGTACCAGTAGGGTCTTCTGATCTAGGCCGTTTGTCTCTGTGAGCATCACTGGCCTCTATGGTAGTCTCCACTTCACGAGATGAAGTGGAACGGCTCGAACCTCCTTTGTTACGACGGGGTGCAGGAGGGGCGTTCCCTGTGGAAGCTACCCGACCAGATCCCCGTCCCCGAGAAGAGACGGTGAGGAGAGAGCTGAGGTTTAAAGGCTGACGTGTCATGGTGCTAGAGTTAGGAGAAAATTGAGAATAACCTGAAGAGGATGATTGACTGGTGTCAAGATTCACTACTGGCTGTTCGGGTTAAAGAGGAATGACCTGTCTGGATCTTCGAACTCTAACTCGAGGTAACGGAACTCCTTCGAAAATAGGGATTTCACCCAATTGACCAGCTACAGTTACTCCTGCGTTGGCTCTTGTGCTCCTAGGCTGAGGAGCAGTTGATGTGGAGGCAGCGCTGGTGCTGGGGTGAGCAAGCCTCCTGTCGATAACACCTCTATACGCAGGATCGTATCCCAGAAGCACGTCAGCGTCACGACCCCGACCAGCTGTTCGGGTACCAGGCACGCCTTTATATTTTAGGACTTTGTTAATATCCTCTGTTCGGATGTTGCTTGGTGTACGTCTGGGACGATGATTAACGTTTTCAGCTGCAAAACTCAAATCGAAAAACCAAATTTAGTACATGGAAAGGCTACGAGAAAACAGTAAATGAAGAATTGTAAAAGGGTAAAATCAAGAGCATACGTGGATAGCCCCATATGTGGGGGCAATGGAGCCCCAGCACTTGGCCATCTTCCCCTAAAGGCTCGAATGCTCCAGTCACATAGAGGAAGTCGATCTCGTGGTCACGAGCAGAATCTGGCAGATTGAGCACGAAGCGCTTCTCTGCTCTCCTAACTTTGAAGTAGTAAGTATTGTACTCAGGGTTTAGTACTATACTATACCACCATTGGATGTCCCAGATTCCTAAATTGGTCTCTAGAATCCCATTTAGGGCTATAGTCCCCATTATCAATCTGAAAACGTTCGTAGAAACTTGCATGGGTGTAAGACGGTACCAGCTTAAAATCTGGCAAAGTAATGGATGAAGGGGGAAACGGACCCCGCCTTCGACAATGGACACGATTGGGATACACATTCTATCCCACGATCCAGCGTCCCTATCCGCTCCTAATGGGGCGAGTTCAAGCCCTACGTTTTCAGGAATATTGTATTTTTCTCTAAATGCCGCCATGGCAGCAGGGGTATCACAAAGCTTCCTAAACTTACTGGGTCTAGGAGGGTTGTCATCTGCCATGAGTATATTCAGAAAAGAAGAAAAGATGGAAATGGGTACGAATTGAAACCCTAGAAATGACCCACAAAATCTGAGAATGAGATCTCAGATGGAAACCTAAGAAGAAGAAAGGGAATGAGAGCGAGAATCTTACGAGAATATTGTGACGATTCCCTGGAGTGCAATCAAGTTTACAGACGGCGGCAATGGCAGAAAGCTTTAAAGAGAAAAATTGAAAGTTCGAATGTTTTGGATGAAAAAACCAAAAAGAGCCCTTTCAGGGGTTTAAGGGTAAGAGACGGAGACGAAACGTCTCCTCTTACGCCGTTACAGGTAAAAGTAACGGAAAGCAGAAACCGTTCTGACGCCGTTTTATAGAACGTCAGTTCAAAATTAAGGCTAGGCATATGAAACGTGCCACGTGGAGTCACTTACCCCGAAATGGTATAATGACAAAGGCGCCAAAAGGCATCAATGAAATATTGAAATTATGACTGCACGGGATCAAAAGAGTTTGGTCTAGATAGAATTCTGTTTCTAAGCATCATATATTGCCCCCGAACAGTGGTAAATACATGAAGCTGGGGAGCAATTGTAGGGAGGTATTCCCGAGCAGATACATTTAGTTACCGAACACGTGATGTTTGGGAACACGTGGTAAATACGACTGGACTTATCGCCGGGCAGTATGAAGAACAGCGATATGGAACAATGACATGTGAAGTCCTTGGTCCATGCAATCTGTTCGGCTGAATAAAGGCCAATGACATGACAAGTCACTGGTGTAAACTATCTGTTCGGCAGATAGGAGACATTTTGATTACATTTGGACCAAGTCACATGTGAAGTCCCTGGTCCAGGTAGTCTGTTCGGCCATGAGACAGCCGAACAAAGAAGAAGCTCCAATCAAGAGTAGGAGCAGAGGGAATACTCTAGAAGATTCCAGAGTAGTCATGTCCCATAAAGGGATAAAGATCCCAAGAATATAGGATCTGAGAAAGATACCCAACGAGTATGGGATGTTCGGCTCTTAAAGGAAAAGAATCCTAAAAGGACTCTTTTCCATAAACTGATAAAGGAAACGAGACTCCTTGATATCCGGGGTTTCCTATACGAGTTAGGAATCCTATGGCAACAAGGATGCTTGGACAGCAAGCATCCATAAATCTATAAATATGAGGTAAACCTAGAGGTGAAAGGTACGCAATACATTGCATTATTATTGCTTTCCTACTGATAATTAGGGTTGAGTTTTCTAGTACGTGATACTAACAAAGGCATCGGAGGACCTTTGCCACGAGAGGCAAAGGTGCACTCACCCCCTGTCTATTTTGCAGATTAGGGTTCAGACGACGAGCTAGGGTTCCGGTGAAGAGGCACGAATAAGCCGTTGCAATCCTGTTGATCCGAAGCATCAATTGTTTTCATCCCCCTACACATTGGTCAATAGATGTTAGGGTAATCTTTGTCCATTGGACAATAGGCCTCTCATTAAAATATTTTGATAGTACAAAAATATAGTATTTTCATGGTGTATTTCCACATGTGCAAAGTACATATATGCATTGTTTATTAGGGATTCTCCCACCCTTCTATTATCCTTTGGTTATTAACCACTAGGAAAACTATTACCCATTGGGTAATAGCCTTAATCTTCCAACAAAGTACAAGGCTCTGTTTTAATAATCAAGATTTGGATTTCCCATGTACTTTTATGCATTAAAATATTAGGGTATATCTAAACCCTAGATTTCTAAAGTACTTTATTGAATAAAATAGTACAAGTACTTTATTGTTATTTTAATGGGGAGAATCCTAGCCTATTATTTAATTGGGGTACTTGGTACCACTTCTATATTTGAATATTGGGCATTTGTACATGTGTATCAATACCCTAGATTTGCAAAAAAGTACAATATCTATTAGTTTAATCAAACATGTGCCTAATTAGATTTCTTTAATGGGGTATTTGGATTTGAAAATCTAGTACTTTTGTACTTTTATGTTATTATATGTGTGTGTATATATATATATATATATATAGTGTACTTGAGAGAGAGAGAGAGAGAGAGAGAGAGAGAGAGAAATGCCGAGAGAGAGGGAGAGGGAAGCCGAGAAAGAGAGAGAGGGAAAGAGAGAGAGAGAGAGGAAGGAAGAAAGAGAGAGATTTGGTTGTACCACCTTTGATCACCATGATCTTCTTACATCTTTCAAATCCATGGGTGTATCTTTCTTCCTAGCCAAAAATCTACCTCTCCATTGTACTTCTATATTTGTTTAAGACCAAATCTTGTACAATTTATCCTTTCTCTCCATCAAATCTTTCAAAATCTTCCATAACCAAATCCTTGGTACAAATCTTAGCCATGCAAGCCTAGGGTTAGGCTTTGATCTTCCAAGATTTCAAGACAAGTGTCAAATTTTAAGCTATGGAGAGAGAGGGGGGGGGGGGGGGGGGGGGGGGGGGGGGGGCCGGCCTTGAGAGGAGAGAGTGCCAAAGTTTTGGCTATAAATAGAGCCATTCCCATGCCATTGCAACTCACACCTTCCATTCCTCAACTTCTCTTTCTAGAAATCCTTTGTTCTTGCTTTGTTCTTCTTGTTCTTGAGTTCTTCTTGTGTTCTTCAAGAAACTCATCCAAAGCCGCCATTAGACCGCCACTCGACCACCCACTCGATCCAAAAGTAGTAGTAGTAATAGCCAAGGTCAAGTTTCGAGAGAAACCTTTCTCTTTCGAAGCTACCGGAAGCTAACGTAGGAAGTTACTCCGTCCGACCGCCGATTACCGTCTGTAAGCCGTTACTACCGCCTAGAAGAACGGTAAGGAAATCCTTACTTACTTACTCAAGTAAAATGTTGTTGTTTTGGATTTCTAAGAAAGAACGGTTTTTGAAAGTTAAAACGTTACCATGTGAATCGAAGTATTCGTATTTTGATATTTCAAGGAGTATGAGTTTGTATACATGAATTGATTGTGTTACTTGTGGTATATTATAGAATTGGATGATCTTGTTAGAATGTTTCATGCTTACTTTTGTCCTACCGCGGAGTCTTTGCATGTAAACGAGACACGAGAACTGAGAAAGTAGAAACATGGCACCTAGGGTGTGATTAATGAAAGGAAATGTTTTTCGAGGAAGGAAATATTTTGAAACTACATTATGACCGGTTTTGGCGGCATAATATGAGTTGGGTGTGTGTGTTCCAATGGGAATCCGTAGCAGCGGAACCATTGTGAGGTTGTGTGTGTTCCAATGGGAATCCGGAATAGCGGAACCATTGTGAGGTTGTGTGCATTCCCATGGGAACCCAGACCGGCGAAACCATGGTGAGGTATGGCCTGGTTATCCGCGGAGAAGAGCCAATGCAAGATTTTGTGTGCCAATGGAAACCCGGTGCGGCGGAACCATTGTGAGGATACTCGAAAACCCGGAACGACAGAACCGAGGTTAGGTGTGTTAAACAAATGATTTTGAAAGATGGATCGGTATGTGAAAATGTTGACACGGTCTACAATGAGTCGCGTAGGAGAAACTCAAAAAATCTTGGACACCAACGATAGTTGATTAACGAATATGGATGTGTCGTTGTTAGTTGTGTATACATGTATCATGTGGAAATCGATGATTGTATAACCTGTTGTTTGTAAGTTATGGGTTAGCGGGTATGGGATTGTTTTGCTGAGCTTTTGTAGCTCATGGTGTTACCTTTGGTGACCCTGACATATTATATCGGTGGCGACGCTGGTATAATGTGTCAGACCTTGTAGATGTTCAAGACGAACAGTTCACTGTGGAAGCTTTTGGAGCAGAGGAGCTTGCTAGGATGGAAGAGCAGGCATAATAGTATTAGGAACCCTAGTTTCCTTCCTTGTTGTATAAATGTACCCTTTTACTTATGATGTATTTATGATGTAATAATGAGCCAAACTCTCTTTATTATGTAATAAATGCCTCATTAACGTACCCAAAATTTGGGGGCGTTACAACATCCATTTCAAAGCCCTCAGCATCGAGCTTGAGCATCAGCGTGCCCTAAACTACGCGACGAGTGTTGTCGTATGCCTTAATAGCCATATTGGAAGGTGCAAAGTCCTTTTTAGTCAAACCCAGACGGTAAGCCACCCATAAAGGGCAAACATTGATTGCTGAACATTGTCGATGAGAATAGTCGGAACCTAGAGCCCTCGGCATTTAACAGTGATGTGCAAGGGGCGATTGTGGTCGACCCCTTCAACCGGCAGGTCCTTATCGGTGAAAATCATGGTGTGCTTGGAAATAGGTGGGAGGATGAGAGATATCATCGCTTCAGGAGTGATATCAGCTGGAATCTCAAGACGGGACAGAGTGTGGCAAAGCTTCTGTCGATGCTCACGAGAAGAACAAATCAGTGCCCAGATCGATATAGCAGTGAGGATCCGCTTAAGTTGTTTCTGAATCATATTCGTATCTAGGGTGCTAGCAAGTACCTCAAGTGGTGCAGACGTCGGGAAAGTAGAGGGCTCGTTCCTTTGGTTAGAAGGGTCGGACGAGCTTTCAACCTGCAGATTAGCAGGCTAAAAAATTCGTCCACTCCTCGTAACATTGTGAACGTTTCCCAAAGAGGGCACGACCTGAGGGTCTTGATCAATATCCTAGAGGTCAGCGGGGACTTCACCCAGTTTGCGCTTCCCTTTGTCGGTCGCTTATGCCATTGTAGGCACTTCCAAGTCTAAACCCAAATCCTCAGCCAAGTCTTTTACCAACAGTATGTCCCAAAAGTCCAAATCCTTGACTGTCGCAACCTCTGCAATAGGTTCTAAGTTGGCGATGAATGGAACATCCCAAAGTTCGCCATCGGCTAAGGAACGATTGATAGTCCAAACCTCTGCCCCAACTTGGATATTGACTATATCATCGACATTCCAAAGATCGGCTGGCGGGACAAGGTCCGTGACCATGATACTGCAGTCTTCCCTAGTCGGAAAAGGAACTGTAGGGCGCGGAAGTCCTTCATCAACAATGTAGAAAGTGGGGTCCTGCTCGACATCAGATATCGAATTGCCGAGACTGTCGAGGGTAGAAGGGAGAAAGCATTCCCCTAAGACACGAGGTTCTTCTTGAACGAAATCGTCCTCAACAAAGTGAGTCATGTAATCTGGTAAAGCATAGCCTTGAAGAGAATTAGTGTTGAAATCCAACCAAAATTGCTAAGTGGGTTCAGGATCCCTATAGTATTCCTCTTTGGAAGGCAAAGGCTCAGGCTGTTGGAATAGCATATACAAGGAAATACCATCCAAAGGATCAAGCTTCGCCTGGTTGTGTCCGACCTGCCATTCTTCATCCCAAGCCTGGTCATGCTGAGGAAGCGGGAGATACTCAGGGTGTAACGGGAACCCTTCTAGCTCAAGTTGGTTCCACTCTTGGATTAAAGGAGCGGCATAATCATCACCGTCGGTTATAGACCAACCCACAGCCTGCATGCTAAGTTCAGGCTCTTGCTCAAAGAATGTTGGTAGTGCAGCCCTGAACTGGCTTTCAAAGTTTCGAGAAGAACTAGGATCTGTTATAACCGAGATAGGATCACGACGAGTCGAGGTGGGACCAAGTTGTATAGGCTGAATAGGGTCATCACGGAGATCACCAATGATGTCGTTGAAAAGATCGAAGCCTGTCTGCAAGAGTTGAAGAGTTGGATTAGGACGAGAGGGTTCACCAATGAACATAAGTTCTGCTTCTGACTCCAAATGCATGGTTATGACCGGTTTGGGCTGGTTTATTGGGTATATAGTCAGTGGGGTTGAATATGGTGGAGCAAGGGTTGATTTGAGTGAAGCTGGAGGACATGTGGAGCAACATTGTGCTTTGGCATGGAATTGGAAAGGATGTTTGGCTTTTGAGATGGTGGAGGTGGAGCCTGAAGGGTCCCTTCATCTATAAGATCCTGAATCGCATGACGGAGGCGGAAGTAGGAATCTGTAAGATGACCTGCCCTTGGTGATAGGCACAATAGAGATTGGCTTCGAAACTGGGTGAAGGATTTTTGGGTAGAGGAGTCGGATCAAGGGGTTTCAAATGACCCGATTTGATCAATTTCTCCATAACAGAGGACAATGGAGCCTCGAACGCGGAGAAACTGCGGGGTTGGTTACAAGGACGGTTGTTCTGTGGAGTCTGCACTTGATTAACGTCGGCGATGTGATTGGTAGTGTTGGATGAGGCATTGGTGCCACTGGTTGCTGCGTTGGAGAAAGTCCCACCCCCAAATAGTGCATTAGCATTGCCAGAGTATGCCTGAGGTTTTGATTTCGGAGGGTTAGAGGATTCTCCTTTCGATAGAATACCACTTTGCAATGCATCCTTGATGGCCAAGCCAGAGTCGAAAAAGGTTTCAAAGTTTGCCGACGCTTGAACAAGAACCAAATGCTTAGCATAGTCTGGCTGAAGATTGCGGGAAATGATGCAAAGTTGATCCCTCTCGCTCGGACGATCAGTCATTAGAGCGGCTTTAGCCCTCCATCTCTTGACAAAGTCCGCAAAGGACTCTTTGGTTTCCATCTTGGTGGATTCAAGTTCTCGCATCGTCATTTTCAGTAGGGAGTTGTAACTGTATTGCGAAATAAATGCAGCAGCAATATCCTCCCAAGTCCTCCTCTTGGCTATGTCAAGTGACAAGAACCAATGGAAAGCCGGACCAAAGAGAGTCTGAGGGAACAGCTGCGACATGGCTTCGGGCTCGATTGACAATAGCTTCATAGCAGTGTGATAACTATAGAGATGAGTCTTAGGGTCACCACTGCCATCAAACTTGGCTAGGTCTGGCATTTTGAACTTGCGGGAATCTTGGCATTAGGATACAAACATAGACGGTCCAAGTCGATTCCCCCGGCACTGATCCTTTCAGATTTAGAGACAGATTCCTCCAGCTTGGTGATCTTGGCCATAAGATCAGCCACATTAGGATTTTGAGTAGGCTTAACGACAGCAGGGTTCAGGTTTGTTGCTATTGGGCGAGCTTCTCTTGGATTAGGCTGAACTATGAGCCGTCCTACATGATTCGGGTCCTCGACAAAGATGGGTTCTGCATGAACATCCTCATCGACCTCGCCTCCCATTTTTGCTGCTGGCGGAAGACGAGTGTTAAAGAGGTCATTCAAATGGGTAACATTGGCATCTGTTTGAGCAGCCCTCTGTTGCATGGTGGCGATACTATTCTGAAGGCTTGTGAACATTGCTTCCACAGTGAGTGGTTAGGGTTGATCTGCCATGACCGGTGTTTCAGAGGAACTTGATGAAAATGAAGGAGTTGGCGATGTCGGGGGTTTAACTTCCTAGATAACTGAAGATGAGCCTGACCGAAGAGTAGCCAACAGAGAATGCGGAGAGTCTTTCGTTGCGAATGACTGGGATTGTAACCTGACTAGCCTTTGAACCGGATTATGATGCAGACGTTCCAAAGTGGGTTTGCCTTTCTGCTTCGATACTTTCTGTGGTGGTGCAATGATTCAGAACTTTGCTTGAAGTAAAGTACGAAAAGGCTTAATAAGGGTCCTGCAATAACTTTAATCTAAATAAAAGACTAAAGCAAAAGCGCAATCACCGTCGTCAGTGTCGTCCTAGACTCTAGATCTAGAAGAGAAGTCTGTCTTGAAATGTTCGGACACCGCGAGAATCCTCGAAAATCCTTTCGAGGGTGTATCCTTGTTTGAATTGACTAACACTAAGAGATGTCAAACTAGCCTAAGCCTTTGACTATTCCATTCTCGAAGTTTCAATTTTGAACTTGGAACAACTCGGTGTAGATGACGTGATACCAGAATCGGGGTGGCCTAAGCGACACAGCGCCATAGCCTAGACGGTGTACATGCTGCGCACGATAACCAAGGTGGTATGAGTATCACGGAATTCTCTCTGTTGTTCCTGGTTTTCTGATTAAAACCCTTATTGGGTGTTTAGGCAAGGACTTAGAAAGTCTTGATTTCCCAAAGTCTTGTTAATCTAAGGACTTTGAAAATTGACAACATGCACCATCGAGATGCATGACTCTTCATCGGGCCCGAAGCAGTGTCTTAACATTTTAAAACAGACTCGAAGACTTGAGAACCTAGAAGCCGCCCTAAACATGCTCCTACACAAGCGGTATGTATGTACAGTGCATGCGATAAGGAAAGCAGTAACACGAAGATAGTATATGGGGGTTAGATGCAAGTAAATCTTACCCTGTGGGTTCCTGCCCTAGTTTGAAGAGTGCTAGTGCTTTGTATATGCAAAGGCTGGTTTTGGTTTGTAACACGTTCCTCGGACTAAAGCCAAGATATACCTCCCGCTGCCCGGGTAATCGCAGAGCAATAGTCAAACGATAGAATGACTCATCATCGTCGAAGGTTGTTGGTCATTCGGTGTCCCTGGGCTCCGGTAAACCATGCCGGATTGGCGAAACAATCCAACGAGGCTTATCCCACATCGATGCAAGTGAAAAATGCTGAAATTTGATTTAAGAAAAGAAGAATCGCAAAATGCCTTTTCAAATTTGGCTCAGTTTATTTAGTCCATTTTAAAAGGAAAATACATAAAGGATCAATCGGAAAAGTCCCAGATTGGATTGGCCGGACACGAGGTCCTGTTAAATCACCATTCCGACCTTCGGCAGCGCGAAGCTCATCGTTTTGACAGACTTTTGAAGGATTGTTCATAAGTGTATTAAACTTTCAAGGATGGATTAATATTGGTTCAATAATCCCCAGTAGAGTCGCCACTGTGGGCAGCATGCCCGTCAGAAACTTTCAGGTTTCCGAACACGAGAGCCCGATTATCGAGGGAGCGCGTGCGCGGACGGCGAGCGCTCGCAAAAATACAGAGTCGCCACTTGGGTTTTGAAGGTCCGACACCCAGGAAACCGTATTTCGAAGCACCTGCTGCGCTATTTGATTTGAAAAAATTTAAGGAACCAGTCCGTCATAACCATATCTGGGTTCGGGAGCCAGGTTGTGAGAGGGGAAGGGTTTTAAGGCACCCCTCACACCCAATTCAGAGATCGGTCTCTACTTAAACATTTTGCGAAAATATTTGCGATTCTTCTTTTATTAAACAATTTTTAGCCAGTTAGGGCGGGGGAACAGTTAATCGGGGATTTGAAACTGTAACACCTTTGCAGCATGTGATATGAGAACGGCATGGATGGATGAAATGTTGAACAAAAACGTGAGATAAAATTCAAAATTGCGATTGGATATCAAAACAGTGCTTTGGTCTGAAATTGTTGCGAACAACGGCCAACTTGCATGCATGGAACTTCGTACATGCAAGTCAACCATCGCGCGACACTCCCATTCCATCGCGTGAGTGTTGATGTCTTACCAGCAGGTTGAATCTCATCCCCTTCTGGGCTTTAGAAGGACCGGTGCACACCCAGGGTCAAACCAAGCAGTTTATATGTACTGAAAGTAAATAATTATTACAAACAGGGATAACAGGAATAAAATACAACCCCAAAACAGTAGGGGTACAAAAACAAAGGCTTTGGACCAAGTTACCCCATGCAAGGGCAGTTCCTGGAAACAACGTAACCATCGCGCGATGGAGTGAAACCCTCGCTCGTTGCTTCCGACAAGACTTCCAGGAATCGCTTTACATGCCTGGGCTCTGAAACATACTCAGAAGCTACCCAGGGGGATTCTAGAGAAATTAAACAAACTATCTGGACTAAACTATGAGTTTTAGCATGCAAGGCAGTGGGTCAATATTCAATTATTCAACACAGTGATTTAGAATACCATAAAAACAAAAGAAGACTAGCATCCCATCCCCACGAGGACCGTCACGTGTTGACCAAAATAGTCGCGCGATACAGTGGGTCCATCGCGCGCGGGAGTACTAGTGACACGACTCCTGTAGCCCTGTTGACTTTAGGACCAGGACTGGTATAGATTACCAGCCTTGGCCCTGCCAGCCCCCCTCAGGGATCAAAACAGTAACGAATTATACCTTTGCTTGAATGTTTTGAAAATGGTTTGAACAAGGTGGTGTAGCTTGGAAAATAAGTCTATGGAGGTGGTTGAAGAGATATGGAGTGTATTTGGGCTTGTAGGGTCTTTTTTGCTTGAGAATTGGTAACCTTAGTCTTGAAAGACTAATGAGGTATATATAGGGCAAGAGGAGGTGTATGGTGGGTGGAAGGCTTGGCCTAGCAACCAGCCAACAAGGTTGGCCACCTTCCCTTGGTGGAAGAAGAGGCCAAAAAGGTGATGCGAGTGGTTGTGAGGGTGGTGCAACCCATGCACCTGCAGAACACTGTTTAGTCAACGAAAACGGGGTTCCTTAGGACAGTGGCCCCCTAATCATCACAAAATCCAGCTGGAAAAAGGTGAAAGTGACGGGTGTGGACCATCGCGCGATGGAGTGATACCGTCGCGCGACGGTTAAACAAGCCCTACGATGGTCAACAGTCAAGGCTTTGACTTTGACCAACACCTAGCAGATGAAGAATCGCGCGAGGGATCCAATAGGTCGCGCGATGGTCAAACCTAAGGTCAGGGTTTTGATTTAGGGTTTTTGGGTTTCGGATGGGCTCCACTCACTCCAAGCTTAAACCATTTCACTCTCAAGACTGTTTTTGATCTGATTCATCATCGGGGAAACAAGAAACTGAAAAACAAAGTAAAACAATCGGGAAACCGGATTGGGGTGTCTACAAAACTCTTTCGAGAACCTATTGATTGGTATTAAGCCATAAAAGGAAACTTGTTGCTTGGGTAGTAAAATTACATAGATAAAACCTTGTAAAATTTCAGCCTTAGGATTTATGTGTATAGATTTTAATGGTTAAGATTTATAGATGGATGTATGTAGAATTCAAATAATGAGCTAGGTTATGGAAGAACGGTTTTTGAATCCCTATATTTTGGACCCTCGGATCAGTACATATTTTTCCTATGGCTTAGATTTACGGGTGGTAGGGCTATAAATATAAGATTATTTAAATATTCATCCCAGTTAGTCATACAACGTAAATATTCATCCCATCCACTTTTCGTGCTTATGTTTTCATCATTTCAATGCGTAAATTACCCTTTTATAATGATATCTATATAGATATATACATTTATTGTTTTCTAAATTAAGGGGATTGGGATAAATATCAATCTTTGCAATTAAATGACATATTATAGGAGGATTTCAAGATTTCAAATTTTCAAATGTTCAAATTATTTTAAACGATGTCTAAGCCAATTTCATGTAAATAAATCATCTACATTTACAACAACGTGAAATATTTAGAACATAGACAAACAATTAATTAACCATGAAATGAAAGGAACATAGACAAACATATTTCATGGTAAATAAAGTAAATAATTTACCATGAATTAATAAAATAAAACTAAACTAAAACAAAATGGAAAAACTTAGATCGTGGCCTTCTGACGTTAACTCCGACCGTGGCAACCACCGCGACCAAGTCGTTCTTCTTCCACAGACTTCACAATAATGGAGGTCAAACTAGTGTGGATTTTCGTCGGACTAATGTGGGTTTGGTGTAAACATAGACAAACAATTAATTAACCATAAAATAGTTTCATGGTAAATGGCCCAAATAATTAACCATGATAGGAATATAGACAAACATATTTCATGGTAAATGAACTAAATAATTTACCATGAAATAGAATAAAACTAAACAAAATCCAATCGCCGACGTAGCAGAGTGAAATGACAAAACAAAGTTGGAGTGCAGGCGGCGGCGATGGACTGAAGGAATGGGAGGGCGGCGGTGCAACGACGTGGTTAATGACGACCAATGGGCTGCTCGACAACCGGGGGGCAAAGGCATCGGTGTTTGTCGTAACATTGTCGAATATGAGGAGATGGAGGAGGCATCGTGGATGCATGCGCATTGGACGGAGGAGTTAAGGTAGCGGAGGCACTAGAGGACAGCAGAAAGGAGCTTAGAGAGGTGGGAGGAGAGGGTGTTGGCGTGGGAGGCAGAGAGGTCAGCACGATCTGCATGAGCTTGGCCAAATCCAGCGACGAAGTCGGTCACCATAAACTACCAGAACAAGAGCCGACCACCATCTGGGTCTTCAATTAAGAGTGGCGGAGGAACCCATCTGGGTTTTCAAATTTTGGTGTAGATTGGAATGAAAATGGATTTTATTGATTTTGGGATGTGGTGGGATGAATATCTTTGTCAAGATTTTTGGTATGGACTGGCAGAATTTACGAGGACTAGATTTGCTAAGTTTTCATCTCGAAATTCAGTTTTATATATATATATATATATATATATATATATATATATGCTATGTGAGTTAGATTACTTAAAGGGGAAAATGGGAGCACTGTTGATAACTAGAACAAGGCTAGAATAAGAAAGAAATGGAAAAGCAAAGCATTAAATAGGAAAAGTAATGCTAGAAAAAGCAATAGTCATTATAATCATATATAATATTCAACATGGGAGTACTATTTCAATTTGTATGTCATGCAATTGCAAACAAACATACCAACTAGCAATGTGAACACATCAATATTTTATTTTATAATTGTTAATGGGAGATCTATATAGTATATTATATTCTATAAAGTATAGTATATATTAATCTAGTGAAACAATATAGATACATATAACATAAAATTAATCTAAATTCAAGTATATTCAAATTAAGTAAGAATACACAATTAAATAAGAAAGTACTTACTAAATCTGTCCGATTTCAATTGCTGAATCAGGAAAGATACATGATTGAAGGTTTATAAGTGGTTTAGTGGGTAGGAAAGCTAGAGTATTAACAAACTCAGCTCTTGACTAGGGTGATTACAAAAGAAGCAGAGCTTCTGAAAATACTGACTTCTCTCTCTAAACTAAACTTCACTCTCTAACCTCACCTGTTTACTACATCATTCTCGGTTCCTTTTATAGAGTAAGGACCTGAGATTTACAAATGCTGTGTGACTCAGCCATGTGACTAAAGTTGGTAACTTTTCTCTTTCAGTGGAGATATGACTAAAGTAGGTGCTTGCTGTCTTCTGAAGATGCTGACTGTCTCCACTTTCGATGCTGAAATGACCAAAAGTAGGATAGTTTGGGTAGTGCCAAAAATAGTGCTCTTGTCATTATGATTAGCTTTTGACTAGAATATTACCCTTCCATCATGTTGTCGATATTTTGTAACTCCTCACATGTCAGATTATCCCAATAATCTTGCCCATTATCTTCACTGGTGATTTCTTGGTCAGACTCCTGGTCTTCTCGATCTTCAAGTAGGTGACTTTGGTATTCTGTGACTAATTTTTGAAACTTGGTATAAAAAATGAATGGAACTTCTTGAATATGCTTGGTGGACATGATTTTTTGGATGGGGTCTTCACAAATTAATTTGTAAATACTCTCGAGGAAATAATCATTATCCCCAAGATTACTTGCAATTGCCTCAGCTTTGTGATGTCTGATCTGTGCTCTAAATATCTTGGAACACGGCCAGTGACATTCATCCTGAATAAGTTCAATTGTTGGATGGACCCTACTGAATGGCCAATTTGCTGAGAGATACATGATGTGTTGTGCTAGTATCACATTCCCTGTATTTGTCCATTCTGGCATTTTACTTCTAATCAAGACTTGGCATCTCAGTGCACCGTATTTTGCATAGAGATTATTGACGCATACACCTAATTTTCGGGTAACTCGGTCAGTTTGTTTCGGAGAACTGAAGATTATCTGCCTAAGGAACCCATAATCTAGTAGGGTCATTGGACTGACTTGGATAATCTTCCCCTTATATAAAAGAATAAGGTTTTGAAAATATTGCATGTCAATACAGATTTTGGGGACACTAAAGATTGACTGACACGGGCAATCCATTCTTTCTAATGGGATTTCTTGGCATAATAGATTAGTTTTAGGGCAACTAACTCTATCTTGGTCTTTATAATAGTGGGTTTCCCAAGTGATGGATAATCCTAGAGGTGGTTGACTGGCTATTTTTGTAAGAGTATCAAATAGAAATTCTTGAAAATGGTGACCATCCTGTCTAGCTAGATGTTGAATATGGTTTACTATTTCTGATGGTAGTGAATTAGGAATAATGGATAAGGATTTTGGTAAAGCTAGGGTTTTGGAGGCCTTCTTTTGAAAGGTTTCAAGCACACTGGATGACTACTTTTTCTCTACTTTTACCAGTGGGGGTAAAAGAGGTCTTCTTTTTTACTCTTTTTGACTGGTGTTGTAATATATAAACTTCTGCTCTGAGCTGATTATTCTCATTCAGCTGATGGTGATACCTGTAATTTAAGTCTATGAAATTGAGAGCCATTGTTTCACAATGCTCACAAAAAGGGAAGTTAGTATATGAACTATTACTGGTACTGGCTAGGGATGGGTTTAAGGAAACTCCTCCCAAAGAACTAGGGAAAATAACTCCACTAGTCTGTTTATTCTTATTTTGTTGATTAAAATAAATACTCAAATTATTTAGGCTGTCTAGAAATTTGCGATTATCCCCACACGTGTTCCAAAGGTTATCTAGGAGACATTGCTGGGTTTCATCAATGCTGTCTAAGTAACTTAGCTTCCTAAACTTTATATTTGCTCCATTAGGAATCACTGGCAGGATGATTTTCCCAAATGGAATGACTTTTTATTGATTTTGAGACATCTGTAAAACAATCAAATAAATCATTAGTAGGATAAATAGTATAGTTTTTTAATTGAGTTAATTCACATTGTTCTGGTTTGGATAAAAATTCAAAATTTATTTGTTGACCAAAAGATGTAGTGGTAATTTTATCATTAGTGGCTGTGAACGGATAAAACAAGTAAACAAAGGGTATTCCTAGGATTACTTTGTCAGTTAAGTTTTGGACTAAAACAAATGAGGTTTTGAAACAAACTTTACTTTGACAAACACTAACTTCATGTAATTTATATCTAATTCATATTTTACTACCATTTGCAGAACTCAATCGTTCCGTTGTTTTTTGATAATATTGACTTGGTATTATTCCTTCATGGATACAATTTAGATCTGCTCTTGTATCGATAAGAGCAGTAACTTCAATTTTATAATTTCCTATTATTAATTTGACACTAGCATGCTACTTTTGTATATTTATCCGATTTATTATGTTTAATCTGTTACCTTCTGGATCACTATTTGGGTGATCAATATCTTTTTCGTGACCAGAATATTGTTCTTGAATACTGGTTTCATTATCTTCTAAGGATTCATCTGAAGATGGGCTGTCCATTTTAAATTTAACAAATCTTTTGCTTGGTTTTGGAAGTTGGTCTTTAATTTTTGTGATTTCTTTTTTAATAAGATCTATCTCTTACTATAGATCTTGTAAAGTAATTTCTTTCTGAATTTTACTAAATCGTTCGATAGTAGTATTAAGACTTACAATTGATTTATTATTGGGTTTTTTTTTATCTTGTTGTACTAGGAGTTGTTTAAGTTTTTTTAACATATTGTTGTTTTAACTCAGAGTGCTCTATCCTACTGATTAGATCAATTAATAATTCTTCTTCCGGTAATTTTTTGGTAAGTATATTTATTTTTTTGCAGCAGTTATCAGTACATCCAATCTCAATTTGATCGTCATGTGAACTGTCATTAAGAGAATGGTATTTTGAAGATTTAATAATTTCTTCTCCATCATCTGAATTACTTAGATTTTCTATCCTAAAAATTTCTAAAATTTGTTATTTATCAGTATCAGATATATTAAGTTGACTGATTTTTGCTTTAACTTTACATTCATTTTTATAATGTCCTTTCTTTCCACAGTTGTGACATGTAATATTACTTTTGTCATACTTTACATCACTGGTTGTATTTTTCTTTTTATTCTTTTGGCTTTTAGGTTTTTCGTAATATTTATCTTTGGAGGATTGTTGTTTATCATTCCTAGAATACTTGTAATTTTTACTTTTATTCTCAACTTTCTTATTATGTTTATGTTTTCTTCGTGATGGTGTTACCAGAGGTAGACCGTATTGTTCACAAAAGTTTCCTAACTTATATTTGGCTTTATTTTTGTCTTTCTGGGCTTGTTTACTAATTTTCATATCAATACACATTCTTAATCCTTCTTTCTGAATGGTACTAATAATGTCACCATATGTTAACTTATCATATTCAATTACTCCTGTAGGTTGACTGAGGACATCTCTAATTTTGTGGGCAAATAAATTTGAAAGTCCGTTAATAAATTTTTCTTTCCAAAATGATTATGTACAATCATCTCTAAGCATTACTCTAGATATAAAAATATCTTTGTACCATCTAAAATCGCTTAGTGTTGGATAACGCAAATTACTTAGCTGATCATGTATTCTAGAAGTAATGTTACTAGGTTTTCCAATAAAATGTTTAATTATGGTATAGATAAGAGTATTAACTCCATCCGGTACTCTCATGCCGACATCATTATCAAAAATTGGGAGACCATTTTCATCGATTTGGACGGCATGTTTTATCTCTTCACGTGACTCATTGGTAAGGTATTTATCCCACCATGCTTTTAACATTCCAGTAAACCCATAAGTTAATAAATCAATAATTTGTGATTGACTAAGGTCAGTGTTACCCAAGTAACTATTGGCAACCATTGATATGTGGTTTAACTTTTTTAATATTTGGTGTTCACTTAGACCATCAATATTCCACTCATATAACTTATTTGAGGAAATAGAAAATTGATTAGTTAAATTATTTCTTCATACTGTAGGTCAGGGTGGGTTGGCCTAGAGTACCAATTTTTTGTGAGACGAATAGGATTTGTTGAGAGATTAAAAAGACGATTTATTTCTTGGCCAGAAAATTGTCTTTGTAGTTGTGAAATTTCTTTATCAGAAGATGTGGGTAAATTTTGACTAGAAGTACTAGTATCATAATTTTTTTTAATTGTGGTAACTTGGGGTACGTCTGGTTCTGACTTAATAGCTAACTTTGTCAGTATTTCTTCAATTTTTTGAATATTTTGATTTTGGTTTATACTAATTCTTGATCTTTTTTCAAGAAGGTGTATAAGGGGGTTTTCCATTTTACTAGACGAGGAGATGCTACTAGATGATCCTTCCTCAATTTTAGTTTCAATTTTATCCAATTGTTTACTTATAGTCTTGAGACATTTATTAGTGTAATTAATTTGTTCAATGATTTGTTTACACTCAGCTCTCTCATTTGGTAGTTTAAATGGAGATGCTGTTATAGATGATCCTTTGTAATCAATAATTATTGAATCTAAAAGAGGATGACTAGAAGTTATGATAGTGTTATCCAACTTTTTCCATTTCATTTTTGTAATAGTGTTGACTTTTTTATAGTAATGCTCTAAGTAATCGAAAAAATAAACTTGATTTCTAGTCTCTTCCATAAATCTTTCCCAATGAGTTATTATTTTACATTGTTTACAAGGTGTATATTTATTAGCATATTCTCTTCTTTTTTGCTTATTTTCTTTGGACTTAAATTCTAAGAATAATTTGTCAATATCAATATTAAAATCTTTATTTACTACAAATAAAGACGGATCAACAGGGTTTGAGTAGACCTGGGTAACAGGTCGGGTCGTGTCGTGTTCGTGTCGGGTTAGCCGTGTTCGTGTCACAAACAACCCAACACGAACACGACCTGTTTACTAATCGTGTCAAGTTTTCAGACACGAACACGACCTGTTAACAAACAGGTCAACCCGAACACGACCTGTGTAACACGTTTATTAGATAGTCGTGTCAACCCGTGTCAACCAATAACACGACACGGTTTGAACATGTTTAAACACTTTCTGCAAATAAAATACTTCCTGCATTTAGATTTCAGAGAGTCTCAAAAATTAAAACTTAAGTTCCAACAACCAACTTAGAAAAATCAAATGAACCACCAGGTTCACCACCACTTAAAAAGTCTTGCAAACATAAGTTCCAATCACCTGGTCTACCACCAGTTAGAGTCTTGCAAAGATAAGTTCCAATACTAAATAAGTTTGACTTAAACAGTTAAACATTCAAATACAAAACAAGTTCTCACTGGAACCATTCATTATTTGGTTCCATTTCCAAATCAGGCTTCTTCACAAAACCACACTCCCCATTTGTCCTTGCATCAACCACAGAGCCCTACCATATCCCTGCAATGCTGTAATTGAAGCAGAGTTGTGAGACAAAATACAAACAAAGAATACCTCAACTAATTGTAGGAAAGAGTACCAAAGCATATTGAGATTTTCAGACTGACAATTAACTTAATAAATAATAACAATCCTATGATGGCCCAGCACTCTCCATTGAGTTGAGTTGATTCATAATTATAGGAACTTCACAGTTAACATCAATTCTTGATACAAACTCCCCCCTCCCTCACTCTTAAAGAAAAGAGCTGAAACCAACAGGGCTACATACTTGACCCTTTACAACCAGGCAGAGAAAACAAAACCAAAACAGGACATCCTAGCTACAACAAAGAAGGCAAAAGCTAGACATGCTGAAACACTCAGCATACAGATTCCCCAATTAGACCAACAAAGCTCCAAATTAAATTCACACAACAGACTTGGGGATATTCCTCCATGATGTTTAAAATGTGGCATATATCTTTAAACTAGAAGAGAATGGTTCAAAGTAGTTCTAAACTTTAATTTCCAACAACTGACTTCACAGGAGACAGGACTAGTTATCACTTATCACTACACTAGACTAGTCATTGCTGCACAATTTAGGAGCCATGCCATAAAAAGTTAAAAACAATCACCATCAAAGTAGCAGATAATACTTACTTTTAATCAAGGTTCAACATTGATCACGGAACTAGAACATCCCACTGATTCGGACAGATCGTTGTCTAGATTCAAGTTCATTATGCCTTCAATGACATCATCTAACTTCACGTTGTCGATTTCTAAATGACAACAATAAGTCATGTTAGTCTCAAGTTTATTCTCTAAAAAATGCATAACAAAGGATAACAATATATTTACCTTCCCCTCCAAACAACCAATCCCTAGAGCATATCAAAGCCTCAACAATTTAAGGCTTTAAAGAACTCCGATATTTGTCAAGAACTCGACCACCAACACTAAATGCAGATTCGGAAGCAACCGTAGAAATAGGAATACTCAACACATCGCGAGCCATCGATGCAAGTTCCGGATACCTATAATTGTGGGCTCTCCAATATTCAAGTACATCAATATTTTCATTTCTTGGAAGCCTAGGCTCATCCAAATACAATTCTAGCTGATTTTTTTGTGCACTAGAAACAAATGAATGGCTCTCAAATGCATCAAAATCCTATAAACAATAAAATATAAAAAAATTAGAAGATAACACAAAATACCAAGTTAATTTACATGAACACCATGTCAAAAAGAATATTGTTACCTCAATGAATTCGCCCTGGATTTCTTGAACAATGTTTCCTTGAACAACTTCCGGTTTGTAAGAGGCTTTAGATTGGTACTCGTTAAAGAGACCAAAAAGCTTTTCCCGGATTCGTGTACACTGTGTGAATACCTCACTAGATGACTCACCATAAAGCTTTCCATAAGAATATTCCACCAACTGAAACTTAAAACGAGGATCAAATATAACCGCAATTGCCAAGATCACCGAATGCTCCGACCAATACTTATCAAACTTCACCATCATTTGAGTGGCCGTCCTTCTCATGAAAGGATCAGTACTGTTCATCTCCTTATTTAGGAGAAATTGAATTGCACAAACCTTTGGAAAATACAAATTTGATGTAGGATATTTTGAACCCGAGAAAATGCAAGTAGCATCATAGAAAACTTTCAAGAACTGGCAAATCTTTTCCGCTCTACCCCATTCCTCTTGAGAAGGACAATGCTTAAAATTCGAGTCACTAAGTTGCAACTGGCAAAATGCACGCTGATAGTAAATGGCACTTGCGAGCATGAGATATGTTGAGTTCCATCTAGTAGGAACATCCTGCCTCAAACCTCTTTTGGAATCTAGAGAATATTGTGCAACACACTCCAATAATTTTTGTTTTCTTGCTTGAGATCCTTTCATGTATTTGACACACTCCCTAATCTTGTCAACAACAACATCTATTTCTTTAAGCCCCATTTGAACTACCAAGTTAAGAATATGAGCACAACAACGGATATGAAAACAACTACCTTCGTCCACAAGTGCACTATTCAAATTAAGATGATTCTTAAGCAAGTCAACAAGCACATCATTTGCAGAAGCATTATCCAAAGTAAAAGAGAACAACTAGTTCTCGATGCCACATTTACCCAACAAATCATACACCTTCTCTTTCAATGCAATGCCACTATGTGGTGGAGGCATGTACGAGAAATTCAGAAGTCTCTTGTGTAACACCCAATTCACATCAATAAAGTGGGCAGTAAGACTCATATAACCATCCGTGGCAATAGATGTCCATAAATCATACGTCAAACAAACTCTACCAGGCAAAGTACGCAAATTGCGACCTAGAGTTCGATACTCTTTCTCATGCAAAGAAAGGATGGCAGTCCTAACAGTCCTCCTTGAAATTGAGTGGGCTTCTGGGTTTAAGTAGGTAAAAATATTTCTAACACCCTCATACTCGACAAAGCTAAGTGGCAAGTCATGTCTAACTACTGCATGCACCAATAGTTCACGAAACCTATCAGGGTTAAATTTCGCTAGTTGCAATGCTCCATTTTTAGATACAAGCATCTGTCCAATATCCATTGTTTGATTCTTTAAACAAACAAGTAAATGACGCTTCATATTTCCAGTTCCATATTTACTATCTGAAAGATACACCTGACCACATTTCTTACACTTGCATTTTTCAGGCTCATCGTCCACAACAACATCAGGGTTCTCAGGGTCATTCTCATCATCATCAGGGTTCTCAAGGTCATTCTCATTCTCATTATCAGGGTCATTCTCTTTCTTAGGCTTGTCAAGAATGTCAAAATAATTCCATACCTCAGACGTAAGCCTACGTTTTCTCTTCAGAATAGGTTTCTTAGCCTTCTTTAGAGGAGGCTTCTTGCTCTTGGCTTTGGCTACACCTTTTTCAAGTGGTGAATGAGCTGATTGAGAATGAATTGATTCCATTGTAGGATTTGTATCCATCTGTTCAAAGATTAACTGTCAGAACCAGTGTAATCAAAACGATTGTATAAGTGAAACAAATAGATCGCAACAGACCACTGTAAATGACTATATAGAACCAGACAACCAGTAATCAAGACTAAGTAAAAATAGAAACAGATCACAAAAACAGGAACAGATCTGAAACAGAAACAGATCGCAAACAACTTGAGGCGAGAGTGAGAGTGAGACTAAGTAAAAATACACCAAATGGACCTTTCTAGCATTCTCGGTCAATACTCAAAAACCCAAATCACAGAGACCCCTCTAGTGCTACTGTTTTCGATTGGGACAAAGACAAAACACTTCACCGAGGAAAACCAAGAAGATCGAGAACCCGAAAAGGTAGTATCTCTTTTGGTTTCTTTCGGATCTATTTTGGTGAACGGTAACAAAATCTTCAAACACAATACCAAAATCTAGTGTACATGGTCTTAGGGTTTGTAGCTAACAAAATCTAGATCGGAAGTTAGAGGGAGGGAGAGAGAGATAGAGAGAGAGAGACGTACCAACTAGGCAACTGCCAATGAGAGATGTCTGCGCTAGGGCGTGAGACGGTGAACGGTGTTTGAACGGTGAAACCTCAGGCGTCGAGATTCATTCTTTTAGGCGTGAGATGAGAGTGAGAGAGATTAGAAGATTCGGAAGTCGGAACATTGAGTATTTGATTTTGAGTCATTGAGAGAGGGAGAGAAAAAGAGATCAGAATTGAGTGATGTCTGCGCTAGGGCAACATCTGAACATTCTGAACTTCTCATTGCCTTTTATATGAGCCGTGTAATCATGTGATGCAGGTGCACACGATGTTTCGATTTTTTTAGTGTTCGGGTCGGGCCAGGTCGTGTTAATGGGTGACATTTTTTCCGTGTTCGGGTCGGGTCGTGTTCGGGTCGTGTTAATGTGTGACACGGATAAGTAATCGTGTTAGTCGTGTCTGTTTCGGGTCTCGTGTGTTCGACCCAAACCCGACCCATTTAAAGTCCGTGTTCTCGAGTCGTGTCAATTTCGTGTTTCGTGTCAGAAATGGTCAACCCTAACCCGCTAACTTCGTGTTCGGTTCGTGTCGTGTTATCGTGTTACGTGTCCGTTGCCCAGCTCTAGGTTTGAGGTTACCTCTTCAAAATCAATTTGAGTTGGAGACCCTTGGGAGGTGTCTTCCTCAAATTTTGACTGTGTAGAATAACAAGGTTTACTGATTTGTGAACTTGATTCAACACTTTTTAGCTTAACTCTAGGATCAAGTAAATTTCTATCTTGCCTAGGCATAGCAACTGAACTATTTGACCTGCTTAGTTTTTTAATTCTAAGAGGAGGATTTATTCTTTGTTGATCAAAACTTATCCTAACTGTACCATCTAGGTATTGTTGAGTATAGTCTAGATCAATAGTATCATTTTGCATTTTTTGTGGGTAACTTTCATTTTCACTAAGCCAACTGGATGGTAGCTGGATATCACTCCAAGAGATGGTTTTGGGTACTTGTATATTAGCATTAGTGCTACTTTGTATGCGTATAGTTTTATCCTTTGGACTTTTGACTAAGGCATGAATATTCAAATTAGTTTTCATACATTTATAATAAATATGGTAAATTAAGATAATTGATTGACTTCATTTGAGCATTTGAGTAATTGCTCCGGCAGTTTGAATATTTAAAGTTAAGGCTTTCAAAATATTCTTGTCTTTTAGACTAAGAGGTAAATCAAGGTAACAGTTAAAATAAACTGAACCATTATGTAAGTTTGACTCCATTAATCCTAATAGACTATCACTATAGACTGTGAATCTACTATCTCTTAGGGATAATAAGACTGAAGAATTTAGTCATTTTCTTGTAAGGGGTTTAATAGCTACTTGTACTAATCCTACATGAATATAGCTATATCCTCTTTCGAGGTGTCGTTTGACTGATTCTTTACTAAGAAGTGTGCATCTTTCTTCTTGTTTAGTAATAGCATAAACATGTTCTATAGTTTTTGCTACTTGTTCAGTTCTAAAAGTATCTTCTAAAAAACTTATTTTGTAAATTTCTTTTACTGGGATTTTGGGTATATTCCAATTTCCTAATTCTGTATTTAAATCTTGGTACTCATGTTCTTCTTGATTGACTATGTCTGAAAATTCAGATAACGAAGCTATTGAGGAGCTGGCTGAAGAACTACACTTGAATAATCTATTCATTGTGGTTAGTCCTAGAGATTCTTCTTTCAATATTTTAATCCTAGATTACCATGTTTAAGACTTATCCTGTATACACACATACACTAGTTTTAATCCTATCCTTCACGACTGCTTCACACTAGGACTTACAAACACGAATAGATAACAGCTTGGGTAGCCATTGACAAAATGCTCAAACGATGATAGCAGAATTAAAATACTAATTGAAAATTCAATAGGAATAAAAACAACTTACAGATTACTTAGTGTTTACTTCTTCAACTTTGAAAAATGGGAGCACTGTTGATAACTAGAACAAGGCTAGAATAAGAAAGAAATGGAAAAGCAAAGCATTAAATAGGAAAAGTAATGCTAGAAAAAGCAATAGTCATTATAATCATATATAATATTCAACATGGGAGTACTATTTCAATTTATATGTCGTGCAATTACAAACCAACATACCTATCCTATATATATATATAGTCCGGATCCCATAAGGGATCCTTTACGGTTTTACGATGCGGGACTCCCTTTTCTCGATCGAATTGCGACGATTTGAGCCGCTCAAAGTGTGTAGAACGTGATTTTTTAAGGGTACTCGCCAGAAATCAGCAAAAAAAATGATCGGGTAGGGCTTGATCCGAGCAATTTTTTACTGAACTGTTCAATAAAAAACTGTTCGGATCAAGCCCTTCCCGATCATTTTTTTTGCTGATATCTCGCGGGTACCCTTAAAATCACGTTCTGATCACTTTGAGCGGCTCGGATCGTCGCAATTCGATCGGAAAAGGGGAGTCTCGCACAGTAGGACTGTGCGGGATCCCTCATTGGATCCAGACTGTATATATATATATATATATATATATATATACACACACACACACACACACACACACACACACACAATACACATTGAGCGGTTCGCGCGGATCATCGAAATTTGATCGGAAAATGGTGGTCCACATTTTAACTAAAATGAGGACCCCTTATTTGAAACAAACTATGTGTGTGTGTGTGTGTGTGTATACACACAATCCAGATCCCTTGGGGGATCCCGGATGGCTGGTTGGTGCGGGACGTGTGTCTTAGCCGTTGGATTTAATCCAACGGCCAGGAAAAGAGAAGGAAAAAAACTAGTGTAAATTACACTTTTCCCCTTCGCTGCATTTCACACTTCCCCCCTTCGTTTCATTCCACACCTTTCATGCAGACCACAGAGAGAGAGAGAGAGAGAGAGAGAGGGAGAAGAAACGCGGATGAATGAAGAACGAAGAAGAGAAGACGAGCGAAGAACACAAGAACGACGAAGATTGAAGCAAGAAATCTTACGCGATCCTGCATCCACCAAGGTATCTCTCTCTCTCTCTCTCTCTCGATCTCGATCTCTTGAAAAATTTGGTTAGCTCTTTTTGTGCCGATTCTAGTTCAGCAAAAATTAGGGTTTTTTTTGCTGATTGGAACCTAGCTCTCTCTCTCTCTCTCTCTTGATCAATCTCTACATTTTCGGCAAAAACGAAAACGGGTTTTAGAGTTTTTGGAACTCAAACCAAAAAAGGGCTTTTTTTGAACCACTGTCCTAATCACTGAAGAAAAAAAAAGGGTTTCAAAACTATAATATATAAGCGTTAATATTGCATATTCTAGAGGCCGGGAATATTGCATATTTTTCCCAGCCAAATATACATGATATTTGGTATTTTTCGCGAATATATATGCCTTTCTCTCAGCCTTTGTCTATATTCGGTTAAAGATACGGAGCTGCAGTTCATCAATTTGGTATTTGTTATATACTAGTGAACTAAGAGGTATTTTTGTACCTATTGTGATAGACAAAGGCAACAACTGAGTTATTTTTAATAGGAAGAGTAAATATCAGTGACTTAGTCAAGACAACACGTAACCTGATGAATTGGTCATTCACTTTTACTCAAACTCAAATGCTCAGATTATTGATTTAGTGTTCCTTGAATGTATGATGCACTTTCTCTGCTAAAATGCCTTTGTCTCTGCCTTTCTGTTAAACACATGTAGAAAGCCTAATTCTAATACTAATTTGATTTGATAGTCTTTGCTATTTCCAGTTAAGCATTCTTAAAGAGGAGAAGAGTTTGAACTATCCCAAAGAAGGAACAGAGAAGAAGAAATGGAACAAGAACAAAATTCCAAAGTCAATCCACCCCCATTGTTTCCACCACCACCACTGCGAAGGTATATTTTTCTCTCTCATGTAAAAAAATAGGGTAGTTATAAGCGCACATACATACATACACACACCAGTTGTATTATATAAGCGTACTATTGGGATTATTAAAAAGTGAGGATAAAAACATAAGTGGTCAAATTGACTAGGATGAAAACTTAAGTCGAGTATGGTTTGAGGATGACTCTTTAAGTATTCCATAAATATATTTGGAAATAATGAATATTTGGAAGAATGATGAAAGAAAACCTAAAATTGTGCTGACTTTCTTTCCGAATTCCACAATTGAATCCTTATATTTTGGACCCTCGGATCCGTACATATTTTTCCTACAGCTGAGATTTATGGGTAGTAGGGCTATAATATATTTGAAAATAATAAATATTTGGAAGAATGGTGAAAGAAAATCTAAAATTGTGCTCACTTTCTCTTCGAATTTCACAATTGGTAGAATCCATTACTAAAAATAACTTCCACGCATTTATATGGCAACGTAGATACACGGAGAAGATTTGTAGATTTTGATCCATTTTGCTTAATTTGTGCTTCTAATTAGGAAACATGTACGGGAAGAAAAAAAATTCTACTAATGTTTTTCAAAGACTATCCTTTTTGTAACCGTTTAATTTGTGCTTCTAATTAGAAAACATGTATGGTAAGAGTAAATTTATGATTATGTTTTTCAAAGACTACCCTTTTTGTTGCATTATTCGTTTATGCCAAATTAACTATGTGTCACGCTGAAATACCATTCCGATTGAATTTGCTTATTGACTAGTCTAAATTTGACTTATAACTTCAAAGGAAAGCATATATACATAAGATATTTTAATTAATTGAAAGTATACGATAATCAAAATTTAGAGTGAAGAATAACTATATTCCTGTATAGAAATGTAGTACCCATTTTTTTCTAGTTTCCTTTATCATTTATTTTCTTCTTACTTTGGAGTCTCTTATGTGGTAATTCTAATATTGATTGGCACACTCTCATTAGTTGATGATTGACATTTAGAAATCATTGATCTATATCTTTAGCCCTAGAAATTTGGGAATCATTGATATTTCTCTCACTTTTTGTAACAGAAGATCAATCTAATTAAAGAGAAGCACAGGATCAATAAAATCTATTAGGTATGACCATGGAATCAGTTACATTTTTTCCTTTTCATTCTTTCTGACCCAAAAATTCTAAAACATTGAAGGCCCATATATAAGCAGCTCCATTCATAGACACAACATTGGAAGGTTATTTTAAGCTACTCTCTCCATCCCATTTCATAGTTCTTATGCAATTGTTTGATATTTTCATACTTTTTCCAATGTTTATGCTTCGAAATCGCTTACATAATATTGTCCTATCGGTTCACTTATCTTCTTTGGGTATTTTTCTATATGAATGCAAGAACAGTATATCCACGTAACTTAGATACATATTCAGATTTGAGAAAAAATAGTTTTCCTCTTTTAATTGTTGCAGGAGTACACCAAAGTTATATATACAATGACACTGATTTCATTTAAGTGGGCAATGGATTTGTCATTTCTAGAGAATGCCATTGACGATTCCGAAGGCTATTGCATGAGGTGGAAGTACGTATAGGTCTGGTGGAAGAAGAAAAGACTATATATCTTATTTTTCCTTTTAAACAAGGAAAGACAATATTCTTTTTTTTTTTTGGTCAAAACTTCAACAGACTTATATTGATATCAAATCAAAGAAAGAAACATCAAAAAGGATGATTATCTCGCCCTAAAGAGCTCAATAACCATGAAGGAGGTCTAACTTTCCAAGTTTTGGAACCAGAGCCTCACACACCATGCCTTGCCAATCTATCGGTCACCCCATTAGCTGATCTCTTCACAGACCGGAACGAGTAGCTTGCAAACTATCTAGCCGATCCTCGGATATCCTCGATTATCACTTCCACATCAATCGGGCATATCAAATCCCTGTTCAAAATCCAAACAACTTGTTGCGAGTCACCCTCAACCACATGGTATCTATGCCCAGAACTCAAATAAATTCCCTAACAGCCCGCCACGCTCTTGCCTCCGCACTCAAGACAGATCCCATCATCCCCAAATTTACTGCTCGAGCAGCTACAAATTTGCCAGAAGCAGTGCGAACCATAACTCCCACCCTAGTTGGACCCTCTCCTGACTGGTTCCTCAACCGAGCTCTATCCACATTAATCTTGGCACACCCATAATTAGGTTGTTCCCGATGATCCTTACCTCATTCCGAAGTTGAAGCGTGATGATGACTCCCCACCAATTCTTTGAGTTCAGTTTCCTGGCAGTACTCTGCCGCATCTTGCACAACCTTGTATTTAGCAATCTGAGGTTCATAAACAAGCCTATTATTCAACTCTCGTTGCGGCATTTCTAGATTTTCCATAATATAAATATCGCCAATGTAATCAACTGCTTCCAATTCTCCTCACATTTCCACCGCTCTATTAGTTTGTCAAACCACACCAGAATTGATTCCTGCTTCGACGGGACCGAAACATAACCAATCGGCGAGGTTCACCATATATTCTGAGCAATGACACTTAAAAAAAACATGAGGAAAAGTTTCACAATCACTCTCGCAATTAATACATAACATTTCTTTCGTAACTCTCCTCCGATACAAGTTCTCCCTAATTGGAAGAATTCCATGAACACACTTCCATACAAAATGTTTCAGTTTGTTAAGGGATTGGAAGAGCCCATACCTTATTCCACACCTTCTTGTTAGCCTCCCTCGTGCTATATTCCTCGCTTTCTGCTCCCTCTTCTTAAGTAGTAACGTAGATTTATACCCCGAACTCATCGTATATACTTTGTTGCTTGTGTAATGTGATGAGCACCCAATGTTGCAGATATTTGGTGCTCTAGTCCCGTAGTTTATAGCTTAGTTGTATTTAAATTATCGTTTTCTACTTGATATTGCACGTAAGGTATTTTGTTGAGCCTTGTAGGTAAAATGTGCAATTAAGGAGCATTTTGATGCCGAGAATGTCTTTAAGGATGACCGAGCACCTGAGGCCATGAGGTGTGGTGCCACCAAGTCCTTAAAGTCAAAAGACGATGTTTTGGATGAAGCTCGGGAGGTGGCGAGGCAAGGGAAGCAGATCAGTAGTCTGAAATCTGCATTTTTTGCAGATTGTTATCGATTACATTGAGGAGTTGTCGTACCTTTTCATCATTTTTGGTCCACAAGCTTTCAGACCTGAGGGTAGCGATAACGTCGGTATGGAGTTATCGATAACTCCTTTCTAAGGGGATTTTTCGACTGATGTTATTGATACCTTTTCTTATGGTATCGATAACATTTGTTCCCAGCAGATATTTTTCTTACTTTTTCAAACTTTCCACTTATGGAAACTTTCGTTTAATAGGTAGCTTTATGGGATATTTGCTGACTTTTGAGGAGAGAGAAAGCCTTTGTGTATAAATAGGGCTCTCCTTTACAATGTTTGTATCTAGTTCATTATTAGCCTTTAAGCCTTTTTAATTCTAGAGCTCCATTAATGGTTTTCAAGCTTCTTGAGTTTATTTCTTGAAGAACACTAGTAAGTACTTCTAGTTTGTTAATTTCTCGTTTATTAAAGTCGTTTGTATGCACTAGATCCGTGTTAATATCAAGTTTAATTTCGTTTTTATCGGTTAATCATGTTTTCTTCCTTAAGCATGCCTTCTAGTTTTTAGCTATATGTGAGTAGTTACTTGGCTAAGTCTCGGGGTAATCTTTCCCGAGGACTTAGGTGGTGCTTGGTTCTCATACCTTCGGGCTTAAAATCATTATTTTCAGAATTGAATTAACCTAGCCATTTTGGTCTAAGCGAGGGGTGTTAACTCCTTAGTATGTCGCTTAGTCAAGCGGTCTTGGCAAGCGGCATATTGAGGGCTCGTGGCCTCCTACGTGTTAGATATATTAGCGAAAATAGGTTAGTTTAGTTCCGTTTAATCACATCTTTCAATAAACGTAGTCTTTTAAAGCTAAATCTTTCGAGTGTGAGCACGCGGTCGTGACTCTCGTTTGAGTTATATTGAGAACCAGTAACGACCTTCATCAAGGGAAAGACGATTCCTAGACTTGCCTCTTTTAAGTTCCTAAAGCTCTTTTCTAGTTTTTCGTTTTAGTAATTCCACCATTTAAAGCAAAACCAAGTTGGCCGTCTGAAACGCCAAAATCCTCCTTACAATACCTACAATCCGATTAAGCTATCTCTGATTCCCTGTAGTACAATCCCGGTCTTACCGGTTTATTATGCTACCGACGATCTAGCCATACGCTTGGGATTTTCTCAACTTTATATTTGAAGGCGAGGTTTACGGAGCTAAGCATTTTTGGCGCCGTTGCCGGGAAATTCTTAATATAGCTTATTTAAAGGTTCGACAAACCACTCTAAGTACTCCATTTATTTTTCCTTTGTGTAACTTGAACTCAACTTAGGGGAAACATCTAACCGAGTCACCAATTCTACTTGAGGTATAACGAAGCTAATTTGAGCATCAATTGCCTTTTTACCACGACACTGTTTGAGTATGAGGTGGCGACATAGCCCCTCTAGTCTGGTAACTAGTCTTGTGTAGGTTATATGATCAACGTCTATCATTGCCCTTTCTCAAATCGGTTGCATAGGTCTGCTTCTCCTCCGAGAGTTCGAGGTATCATTCAGGCATATTCTCCACCGTGCGAGTTATCACCTCCGTTAAGGCCAATGGTAGAACAACCGGCGGCTCGTACGTTGCGTGATTATCTAACTCCGGAAAGAGGTCCGCACGTGTCACTGATAGCCATTCCAAATGGCACTGCCGCCAATGCATTTGCTTTCAAGCCAAAATATCACCAAGTTATACCAGAGTTTCAGGGGTGTGAACTTGAAGACCCTTATGCTCATATTAGGGAATTCGAGACCATTGTTAATACCTTTGTGACAGGGCCGGGGCAATTAGACCAAGCTCACCTGAAGTTATTCCCTTTCTCGGTCAAAGATAAAGCCGAACAGTGGTTCCACTCTTTGAAGCCCCGAACTTTGCTCATGTGGGGGGAAGTACAGGATGTGTTCACCACAAAGTTCTTCTCAGTTAGCCAAACCAAGCTACTCATGGACCAAATTCAAAATTTTAAGCAAAAAGATAGGGAGGTCTTTTACAAGTATTGGGAACGGTATATGGATTTACTTGCAGCTGTCCCACACCATAATTTTCCCATGTACCTGGTGATTAATTATTTCTATTTGGGTTGTGATCGGGAGTCCAAGCAACTTCTCGATACTATGGGGAGTGGTGACTTTATGGGAAAAGATCCCGATGCCGCTTGGGAGTTTTTAGATGCTTTGGCAGAAAGGGCTCAAACTTGGCAATACATAGATCCGGGTGAACAAGCAATGAGAAATCAAGGACTGAGAGGCTCCGGCAAGTTTTCGGTGAGCAAGCATAATGGTCTCGAGGCAAGGTTAGACGAGTAATCGACAAAGTTGGACAAAATGAAGTTGGACGCGGTCCAAGTGAAAGAGGTGAAGGAAGTTCAACAAGTGGAAGAAGTGTGTGTCATTTGTGAGACCATGGGTCATTCTACCGATAATTGCCATACTATCCCTGCCCTTCGGCACCATTTTAGTCAACTTCCTCCAGAAGAAGTGTGTGCATTGAACCAATGTTGGGATCTGTACTCCAATACTTACAATCCGGGGTTGCGGTCCAATCCAGTTTTCGTTGGGGAAATCAGAATGAAACGGGCACTTCGTCAACTTCTCAAGCTCCTCCTCCCGTTCAGAATCAAACTTGGCGACAACCTCAAATTCAAGGCCCGCCACGATTTCCTGCAATCCAAGGCCCGCCGGGAGTCATTTTGCCTAACCAGTTTCAAGGCACCTTTACGGTGTTCTTTGGAGGATACTATGAATGCATTTTGTCAAATGCAAGCGACTACCAATGAGCAAATGGCCCAAGCTATGAATGACATAAGGAACCAAATGGGTAAATTGACAACCGCAATTGGTGTGTTACAACAAGAGAGAGGGAAGCTTCCTACTCAACCTTAAGCAAATCCACAAGGTCAACATTTGATTGGTAGCTCTTCGGTGCCTTTCCCCGAGCAAGCCAGGGCCATTATTTCATTGAGAAGTGGGAAGACGGTGGACAATGCCTAAGTGGAGCCGCCGGTGATGCCAATATTGATACCTATCCCAATACTGTCAAAGTCGACAACACTAAATGGGGAATCTCCCAAGCCAGCTCCTATGGAGGAGGAGAAAAGAAAGGCCAAGGAAAGTGTTATTCCGCAAGCCTTCAACGTTCCCGCACCATACCCTAACCGACTAAAGGCGCCGGCCAAACCCAATTTGAACACCGACATCTATAACGTGCTCAAGCAAGTGACGATTAACCTTCCCTTGCTCGACGCTATCAAACATATTCCATCATATGCTAAATTTTTGAAGGACTTGTGTACTCGTAAACGCAAGCTCCATGTGCAAAAGAAGGTGTTTTTGACCGAGCAAGTCAGCTCGTTCTTTCAGTCGACCCTTCTGCCCAAGTATAATGATCCAGGGTGTCCTACTATATCCATCACTATTGGGGGCAAAGTCGTGGAAAAAGCTCTCCTTGATTTGGGCGCAAGTGTTAATCTCTTGCTGTTCTCGGTATATGAACAACTTAAATTGGGAGAAATGAAGCCGACTCGGGTGACCTTGCAATTGGCGGATCGGAGTATCTAAGTTCCAAAAAGGATGGTGGAAGATGTGCTTGTTCAAGTTGACCAATTTGTATACCCGGTTGACTTCATGGTTCTAGATACGTGTCCAGTGCTAGCGGCTCAATCATCCGTTCCCATTATTCTTGGGCGACCGTTTTTAGCAATGATTCATTGTCGGGATGGCCCGCTTAATATGAGTTTTGGGAACATGAAGATGCAAGTCAACATGTTCCATATTGGGAGCCAAATGGGAGATGATGACGATGTATGCGGGGTTAGTATGATTGATTCGCTTGTTCAAGACCATGTTCATGACTTCATTTGCAAAGATAAGTTGGAATTAGCACTTACTTCTGAGGAGGCCGATTTTCTAGATTCCCCCGAGGTTGCATATTTGTGCTCCTTGCTTGATGAGGAGGAAGCATGTGGCATAACCCCG
The DNA here is from genome assembly GCF_030253575.1 of Rhododendron vialii. Lineage (NCBI taxonomy): Eukaryota > Viridiplantae > Streptophyta > Magnoliopsida > Ericales > Ericaceae > Rhododendron > Rhododendron vialii. The sequence continues at coordinate 32,548,281 of NC_080558.1, forward strand.
TGGATTCCAAAATTTGAGGAATTACCTCCGATAGAGAAGTGAGCCGTTCTGTCTTGTGTGGAACCCCCGAAGCTCGAGTTCAAGCCTCTACCGGATACACTTAAGTATGCTTATCTTGGCGATGGCCAAACATACCCGGTGGTGATCTCCTTCGCCCTAAGCGAACTTCAAGAATTGGAATTGCTTGCTTTGTTACGGAAGCATTCCATGGCCATTGGGTGGTCCATAGCCGATATCAAAGGCATCGATGCGTCCCTTTGCTCTCATCATAGTTACATGGAGAAAGATGTCAAACCATCTCGCCAACCTCAACGACAATTGAACCCGATCATGAAGGACGTCATGCGAGCGGAGGTGCTCAAGTTATTGGATGTCGGCATCATGTACCCGATAGCGGATTCTAAGTGGGTTAGCCCGATCCAAGTGGTACCTAAGAAGTCTAGGGTGACAGTTGTGAGAAATGACAAGGACGAGTTTATTCCAACGCGTGTCCAAACCGGATGGAGGGTATGTTTTGATTACCGAAAATTAAATGCTAGTACAAGGAAAGACCATTTTCCTCTTCCATTCATAGATCAAATCTTAGAGAGGGTGGCCGGCCACAAGTTCTATTGCTTCCTAGACGGGTACTCCGGTTACAATCAAATTGAGGTGGCCTTGGAAGATCAAGAGAAGACTACATTCACATGCCTATTTGGGACCTTTGCTTATCGCCGTATGCCGTTTGCGCTTTGCAACGCCCCTGGTACTTTCTCGAGGCATATTATGGGACTTTTTAGTGACATGGTAGAGAAAATTATGGAGGTGTTCATGGATAACTTCTCCATTTTTGGTGATTCTTTTGAGGCGTGTCTTACCAATTTGGGGGTTAGTGTTAGCCCAGTGCGAGGAAAAGAACTTGGTGCTAAATTGGGAGAAATGTCACTTCATGGTGACCGAAGGCATCGTTCTTGGCCACATTGTGTCATCTAAAGGGATTGAAGTGGATAAAGCCAAGATTGACTTGATTGGAAACCTCCCTACTCCAAAGTGCTTAAAGGACATCCGTTCTTTCTTAGAGCATGCTGGTTTTTATCGGCGGTTTATTAAAGATTTTAGTGCCATTGCCCGGCCATTGTGCCATATGCTGGCCAAAGATGACCCTTTTGAGTGGACACCGGCTTGTGAGGCCGCCTTTGCCAAATTAAAGTCAAGTCTTACCTCTCCACCTATTGTGCGGTCTCCGGATTCGGAGTTGCCATTTAAGCTTATGTGTGACGCCAGTGACTACGCCGTCGGGGCTGTTTTGGGCTAACGCAAAGGGAAAGAGCCGTATGTCATTTATTATGCAAGTAAGACGCTCAACGAGGCCCAAATGAACTATTCGACTATCGAGAAGGAGTTACTTGCCATAGTCTTTGCATTGGACAAGTTTCAGTCTTACTTAGCGAGAGCTCCAATCACCGTTTACATCGATCATTCTGCCCTTAAGTACCTTTTCACGAAGTAAGATACCAAAGCGAGATTGATTCAGTGGATTTTACTCCTGCAAGAGTTTGACCTCACAATTAAGGACAAGAAAGGCGTCGAGAATGTGGTGGCTGACCATTTGTCTCGATTACAGTTTGACGACCACACTTCTCACATTCCTATCGGCGATTCCTTTCTTGATGAACAATTGTTTGGCATTTCAACGACACTGTGGTATGCGGACATAGTTAACTACTTGGTTACTGGTTTGATGCCTGCCCATTGGAATTTGAAAGAGAAGCATCGATTTCTAGCAGAGGTGAAACGTTTCTCGTTTGACGACCCGTACCTTTTCAAGTATTGTGCCGATCTACTCGTACGTCCGACGTTGTGTTCCCGACTCCGAACAACAGAGTGTACTCATTGCCACACGAAGGCTTGTGGCGGCCATTTCTCATTCAAAAAGAGCGCCGCCAAGATTTTGCAATGCGGGTTCTATTGGCCAAACTTGTACAAGGATACCTTCACCTTTTGCCGGGGTTGTGCACGGTGTCAACTTTTGGGGTGTGTGACGCAACGTAATGAGATGCCGCTTACACCCATCTTGATCATTGAAGTCTTCGATTGCTGGGGCATTGACTTCATGGGACCGTTTCCGTCGTCCTATGGGTACCTTTACATTTTGTTAGTGGTTGATTACGTCTCCAAATGGGTAGAGGCAATTCCTACACGCATTAACGATCATCCTGTTGTGGTCGAATTTTGGAGGGACAACATTTTATTGAGATTTAGGATGCCGCGGGCTATCATTAGTGATCAAGGGTCACTAATGATAGCAAATCGGGAAATCGGTCCATTGCCGCTCTTATGAAGAAGTACGCCATTGTGCACAAAGTTTCAACTGCCTACCATCCTCAAACCAATGGTCAAGCAGAGTTAGCAAATCAGGAAATCAAGAATATCTTGGAGAAGACGGTTAACCCTACTCGTAAGGATTGGTCAACACGTTTGGTCGACGCCTTGTGGGCTTACCGTATTGCGTACAAGACAATTTTGGGCATGTCTCCCTACCGGCTCGTCTATGAAAAAGCTTGTCATTTGCCCGTGGAACTTGAGCACAAGGCGTATTGGGCGATCAAGAAGTTAAATTTCAATATGGCTAAAGCCGGTGCCCGCCGTACGCTCCAATTGACGAAACTCGAGGAGATGAGGTACGATGCTTATGACCATTCTAGTGCTTACAAATCTAAAGTCAAAGCTAGGCATGATAAGAAAATCATGCTTAAGAACATTGAGCCGAGTCAAAAGTGTTATTGTATAACTCTTGTTTGCATCTTCACCCCAGTAAACTGCGCTCATGTTAGGCCGGTCCTTATGTTGTCAAAACTATTTTCCCTCATGGGGCGATAGAAGTAGAAAGCATGAGTAATGGTTTTTCGTTTAAGGTGAATGGTCAATGGCTTAAGCCTTTCCTTGGTGGCTTCGAAATTGGAGAGCCCGATGAGGTTTTGGTCAATCCGGTTTACATGGATGACCCGGTTGGATAGTTTGTGTTACTTAAATTTGCACGGGGAGCGAAAGCGTAACCGCTGAACTTAACTATTTGTTGGACCTAGCCCCTGGGTAGGGGGTACCCACCATTGACTTGTGTATATATAGCTCCGCACACCGCTATTAAAAAAGGATCGTGTGCCCAGCTCCGATTGGTAAGAGCAATTTTAATATCAGTGACATAGGGCTTTCATTAGCTTTTCTGATAGGAGTAATTCACAGTACACCACTTACATCTTCCAGATTAGCCCCAACGGGGGCGATATAGATCTTAGGTTTGGCCTTGATATTCCCGTGCTCCACTACCGCACTTGGCTCTATCTTGTGCCTGCTTGGTTACGATCTCAGGGGACGCTGGACTTAATTGTTTGGCGGAGTCCAGGTGTGACTTAGACGCTCCGAGTTCTGATATTAAATCTTTGTACATTTGTACATTTGTAAATATTATTTTTGTTTTCGTTTTATGCATATTTACTTATGTTTCGGGTTTCTCTCATTAGAAGATTTCACCAATGCATCATTGTATCGGGCTTTAATTAGTCCTTCTTTGTAGTAGTTTACCGTTAATAATCCATGCTTTCCAGATATGTCCCTATCGGGGGCAATTTAGATCTTTGGGTACGGCTTGATATTCCCGTGTTGTGGCGCTAGGCTCTGTCTCGTCTCACTTTGTTTCGATCATAGGGAACGCTGGGCTTAATTGCTTGGCGAGGTCAAGCAATGCATTTTACTTCGGGCATGATGCTACAAGTTTCGACGGTCTAGTATAGCCACCCGTGTCTTACCTTTCCAATGAGACTCGGGAAGAAAAGTATGAGTTGTGAGATTGCGTGAAAATCGGGTGGTGTCTTTGATTTTCCGTTTGTATTTATGTTTGTTTTGCCCTCGGATAACATGAGCCGGGCTGTTCAAATGTCATTTGTCTCTTAGTAGGTAGTTTGTCACGCCCTCGATTTTCAACATAATTAAGTAATACATTTTAAATAAAGAACCTCGCCTATCATATATATACATTACCCAAAAAGGGTTCCCACCTGTCTTAAATTACAAATCGAATCCCCACGATCAAAGGTTTACAACCTTGGCGCTTTGGCCCCAAAAATACATAATTGCAAGTACAATCCTGTTTAGAATATTACAAACGTTTGGTCAAAAGGATTAAAGTAATGTGTTACAGTTACATCTCTGGCAAAATAAAGTTAATACAAAGATGCTAAAGTAACTACATGAGGTTAGCTTCCAAAAAAGTCTTTCATTCCCAAGCACACATTGCCTACGAGCTATTGTCCAGCATTTGAACCTGAAAAGAAAGATTAGGTTGAGCTACACTAGCCCAGTAGGAAAATCTCTAGCAATTCTATGTATTAATATGATGATATGGGTAGGAGGGATGAAGTCAAGAGATTCAGCTCAATCAATGGTCAACAACGAACTCACAAGAGCGCCAATAAGATCATTCTAAGATGTGCCTTTGTCTTAATATGCTAACTAGTTCACAAGACATTAACAACTCTAGCAATCTCGAAGGTTATCGTATTTCCACCCCTTGCGTTACGTAAACCCTAACAACTTGGATCACCGTATTACCACCCCTTGCGTTACGTGACCCACTTGAGTCTCCGTATTACCACCCCTTGCGTTACGAGACTCCCTATCCCAACTTCCGACACATACGACGACTCTCTTATTCACTATGCTAGCTATGACTTCCAAACGATCACACTCATACAAGGGACATCTTACAACATGTCAACAATGTCACATACGAGCCATAAACATTCACAAGTAATCAACAATTAATAGGATGCATTATAACGAAATCTTAACCATGTAATTCTCTATTCGTTTCTTACTAACGGAAGACCAATGGACCAAAGGTAACATTAATCAATCGTAGGAATTCAATTGAATGTTCTTGAGATAGGTTTGGAAGTGTCCGAAAGGGTTTAGAAGCGATCGAGGTTCCAAACCATGAAGGGGAAAACTTTTCAGAAATTTCCAGTTTGCTACATGTAGCAATTAAGGGCGCTACATGTAGCCAGCGAACAGAATGAAAAATCTGGGTTTGCTACATGTAGCAATTTAGGGCGCTACATGTAGCCAGTTAACGAAATCAAAGAAATCTGGGTTTGCTACATGTACCGGGTAAATGCTGGTACATGTAGCACCTGGGTTTTTCAGCACGAATTTACAGCTTTCATGGGCGAACACAAGGCTTCCAAACAACGATCCAAAGCAAGTTTTGGACACCAAATCAACTCATAAACATACATAGAAAGTTAGAAATCCCTACCTCGATTCAAGGAGCGAAACCCAAGAGATTCGAATGAGCCCTAACTCCAAACCTTTGAAATCGACCAAAATCCCCTCCTCCAAGCTTAACCCAAGGAATTTCGAGCCTAAGAACGCGATTAGAAAGTCGAATGAAGGTTAATCTTTAAGGTTTTGGAGGTATAAGGTGGAGTTTTGTGAGAATGAGCAAGAGAGAGAGAGAGACGTTGAGGGGGGAGAGAGAGCCGAGAGTTTGAGTTGGGAGGAAAAATGATTTCCTACCACTCACACCACTATAAATATACTCACATATTTTGCAAGTCACACACACACCCGTCTACTAACAATTGCATCATTTTAAACCACAATTCAAATATTCACCACAAAATTCATATTTTCCCAATTAAGCATTTAATGAACATTTAATTATATATAATAAATAAATAAAAATACGAGTCTCTACAGTCTATCCTCCTTGAAGAAATTTCGTCCCGAAATTTACAACTCAAGCCAACAAGATCATATGTCTAGTAATCATGCTCATGCTGCTACACATATAACCCAAACAACAAGTTAACAATCATAAGTTTAAAATTTTAAGACTCACATTGATTAATTCGGAAACAATTGCGGGTACTTCTCTCTAATTTCGTCTTCCCTTTCCCATGTCGATTCTTCTTTTCCGAGAGTACTCCAAAGAACTCGCACTAACGGAATGGTTTTACCCCTCAAGATTTGCTCGCGCGAATCTAAGACACGTATCGGCTCCTCCCCATAAGATGCATCAGCTTCCAACTCAAGTTCGGACCACTCTAGAATGTGTGACGGATCCGGTTCGTACTTTCGTAACATAGACACGTGGAACACATCGTGAACGTTCGATAATCTGGGTGGTAATGCCAATCGATACGCGACTTCCCCGATCTTCTCGATAATGTCAAATGGTCCGATATAACGCGGTGAAAGTTTACCCCTTTGCCCAAAACGAGATAGCCCCCGACGCGGCGACACCTTTAAAAACACATGATTTCCCACTTCAAATGATAACGGGCGGCGACGACGATCGGCGTAACTCTTTTGCCTACTTTGCGCGGTTATCAACCGTTGACGAATCACTTTGACTTGCTCGGTGGTTCTCTTTTGTGCTTCAAGAAGGCGTTGACGAATCGTTCTCATACTCTCGGAGGTTTCTTTGATCAAATCCGGCCCAACTAACTTAGCCTCGCCCAACTCGGTCCAACAAACAGGTGATCGACACGGTCTCCCATACAAGGCTTCATACGGCGCCATCTCGATACTAGATTGGTAGCTATTATTGTACGCGAATTCGACTAACGGTAGGTGATCTTCCCAACTACCCCGAAAGTCCATAACACTAGCCCGAAGCATATCTTCCAGAATTTGTATCGTTCTCTCAGATTGTCCATCTGTTTGAGGGTGATACGCGGTACTAAACAACAAGTTTGTGCCAAGAGCAGCCTGCAGACTCTGCCACAAGCGCGCGGTAAATCTTGGATCTCGATCCGACACGATAGAAACGGGTATCCCATGAAGACGGATAATCTCGCGGATGTACAAACGACTAAGCGTATCAATGGAATCCGTAACCTGGATCGGTAAGAAATGCGCCGACTTCGTCAATCGATCAACTATCACCCAAATGGCGTCATGCCCCCTCGGTGACCTCGGTAAACCAGTGACGAAATCCATGGTCACGTTCTCCCACTTCCACTCGGCCACTGGCAGTGGTTGCAACTCCCCCGCAGGTCGTTGATGCTCAGCTTTGACTTGTTGGCACGTAAGACATCTGGACACGAAGACAACGACATCTCTCTTCATTCCCGGCCACCAAAACTGTCGACGTAAGTCATGGTACATTTTCGTTCCTCCCGGATGCACGGCTAATGGTGAGTGGTGAAATTCCCTCAAAATTTCCTCCCGACACGAAATGGGTACGAACAATTTTCCTTGGTATCGCAAACCTTGATCGGCATGAATCATCCACCCCTCTCGAGCATTTCCGCTAAGAAACTTGGTGTGAAACTCTCCCGCTTCTTCATCTTGCTGTTGGGCCTCAATCACTCGAGTCGACAAGGTTGATTGAATAGTCAAATTGCACAACGTAACCCCATCTCGAACCTCCTCGAAATGCAAAGCATATGGACCTAAGTTGTTCATCGTTTTCCACTCGTGGATGGCCAAACTCGCAAGCTGTGTTGATTTTCTACTCAATGCGTCTGCTACCACATTCGCCTTACCCGGATGATATTGCAACTCAAAGTCATAGTCCTCTAAGTGTTCCATCCATCGGCGTTGTCGCAAGTTAAGCTCCTTTTGGGAGAACAAGTACTTAAGACTCTTGTGATCGGAAAAGACTTCGAATCTCTCGCCGTAAAGGTAATGACGCCAACCTTTTAAAGCAAAAACGACGGCCGCAAGTTCTAAGTCATGGGTAGGGTAGTTTCGCTCGTGAGTTTTTAATTGCCGTGATCCATACGCCACCACTCGTCCCAATTGCATCAAAACGCACCCTAACCCTTCTTTCGAAGCATCACAATACACGGAGTAACCAACTCCCCGTTCGGACACAATCAAAACCGGTGCGGTAGTCAACCTTTTCTTCAATTCCTGAAAAGCCATCTCACACGCGTCACTCCAAACGAACCGAGTCCCCTTACGAGTCAATTTAGTCAATGGAGCCGCTAGACGAGAGAAATCGAGTACAAAACGACGATAGTATCCGGCCAAGCCTAAAAAACTACGAATCTCAAACACATTCTTCGGTCGTTGCCAATTCATTACGGACTCTATCTTTCCCGGATCAACGGACACCCCATCCTTCGATACAACGTGACCCAAAAACTTGACCTCGGGCAACCAAAACTCGCACTTGCTAAGCTTAGCATACAATCGATGTTCTCTCAGGAGTTCAAGGACGATAGAAAGGTGAGTTTGGTGTTCCTCCTCCGAAGGCGAGTAAATAAGGATATCGTCCACGAAAACAACTACGAAACGATCAAGATAGGCACGAAAGATACGGTTCATCAAATCCATGAAAGTTGCCGGTGCATTCGTCAAACCAAAGGGCATAACAACAAACTCATAGTGGCCATAACGAGTGCGAAAAGCGGTTTTAGGAATGTCTTCCCTTCGAACTCTCAACTGGTGGTAACCGGACCTTAGATCGATCTTAGAGAAACAAGTGGCGCCTCGAAGTTGGTCAAACAAATCGTCGATTCTAGGCATAGGGTACTTATTCTTAACAGTGACACGGTTCAACTTACGATAATCGATACATAGGCGAAGCGACCCATCCTTCTTTCGAGCAAACAAAGCGGGTGCTCCCCACGGTGACGTACTCGGACGAATAAACCCCAAACTCTCCAATTCTTGCAATTGAACCTTCAATTCTCTCAACTCGGCGGGCGCGAAACGATATGGAGGTACGGAAATAGGAGCAATGCCAGGAAGCAAATCGATGGTGAATTCAATCTCTCTCTCGGGTGGTAAACCGGGTAACTCCTTTGGAAATACGTCCGGAAAATCACAAACAACAAAAGGTAGCTCCCCACGCACGGACACATCCTCATCTAACGCCAAACTTGCTAATAAGGCATACATTGACTCACGCTCCCGGGACTCATACAGATATGGTTCTATCGGTTCTCGACGCTCCCCGAAAAACTCAAAACAAGAACCCCCAGGCGGACAAATACGGACCCGACGCTTGAAGCAATCTATAGTAGCATGAAAAGTGGACAACCAATCCATTCCCAAAATAAGATCGAACCCCGACATGTTCAACACGATAAAATCAAAGCTAAAACGACGATCTCGGATAATAAGTTCACAATCCCGGCAAATGCGATCTAACGGCGACCTACCTCCTATAGGTGTGTCAACAAACAATGGAGGACTAATACTCTCGATTTCCAATTCCAAAGCACAAGCAAAAGATGCAGCAATAAAAGAATGCGATGCTCCAGAATCGAATAATACTCTAGCGAAGGAGTTAAACAAGAGAAATGTACCCCTCACAACCGATGTTTCCGGGGCCTGAGAAGTGACAGGAGGTGGTGGAGGCAGAATGGCAGATGTGATAGCAAAAGCCCTCCCTTGAGTAGTCTGACCCTGAACATATCCACCTCGATGACCGGAACCCTGAGTAGGCGTAGACGAGCTAGCTCCCCTCTCAACCTGAGATCCCTGAACTGAAGTGGTCCGACGAAAGTGAGACTGTTGCTGTCTCTGAGTACCCCGAAATGTCTGCCGGCCAGAACCTTGTCCACTCCTCGGCTGCTGCACCGAACCTGACTCACTACGTGCCCCTTCTCCACGTGGGCAATTTCTAGCAAAGTGGCCGGGCTTCCCACAAGTAAAACACGTGTTCAAAAGTCGCGGGCATTGGGCACGAATGTGCCCCGTCTGACCGCACTCGTGGCATACGATTGAGGGTCTATTGGAAACTCCCCGAGTCCCGAACGAAGAAGAGGGTGGAGGCCTAAAGTTTGATGGACCCTGTGATGTCGACATTTGATCCCTTTGTCTTTTTCTCCCTTGACCATCGAAACTTCCCGACGAAGAACTCACACCTCCCATTGGCTGTCTTGGTTCCCAAACCTTAGGATTTTTGAGTGTCTCCTTAGGTGTCTCAATGCTCCGTGCACACTCAACGACTTCAGAAAACTTCCCTTTGCGTTGCGCCACAACAAACTTCTTCACGGTCTCATGCAACCCCCTTTCAAATCGCCTACACTTCCTCTCTTCGGTTGCCACTAACTCCGGTGCAAAACGGGACAAGGATTGAAACTTCAAAGCATACTCCGACACCGTCATATCCCCTTGTTCCAACTTCTCAAACTCTTCCCTCATTTGTTCACGACTCGTTTCCGGAAAATATTGCTCTTCAAAGAGCACCTCAAACTCCGCCCAAGTTAAGTTCTCAATATCTGGCTCATTTGCTTGAGCCGCGGTCCTTGCCGCCCTCCTTGCGTCTTTCCTTGATTCCAAGACCGACTCCCACCACTCATTCGCTTCCCCGGTAAGCTGAACGGCTACGATATTCACCCGCAAGTCATCCTCCGTTATTTGAAGAGCCCTGAAAAGTTTTCGGATTTGAGCTAGCCAATGATCGGCCACAAGAGGGTCACTGCTCGACCCATCAAACATAGGTGGATTTCTACGGCTGAACTCCCTCATTGCTATCATAGCACGACTATCTGCGTTTTCCCTAGGAGCAGGATTTAAAAGGTTTGCAGCCGCAAGAGCCGCAACGAAATCCCTAGCAAATGGATTTTGAACAACCGGTGTTTCCTCTCCCTGACCATGTCCGGCCCCTTCCCCCGGATTACCATTCGGATTTTCCCCATGTTGGCTAACTTCATCCTCAACCGGTGCCCCTCGGCCACGACCACGGCCACGGCCACGGCCACCCCTTCTTCCTATCTCACCTGCTCTAACACGCGTTCTCGGAGGCATCTAGCTACAGTTATAAGAAAAGAAGGGTTCATCAACAACAACATTATCTCATGAGGTCAAAGCCTCCAACTATCCCAACACGGGTCAAAAGAACTCTACGCCACTCTACTGTATTAAAATGCAATGCCACATAAGTCATGTCATATCAATGCACACAAGCACACATATGTCATGCAAAAGGCGTGACATTTTGAACCCATGAGACTGGAAGTCTCCCCACGGTCTCAAAGTATTCAAACCTAGACGCTCTGATACCAATTTGTCACGCCCTCGATTTTCAACATAATTAAGTAATACATTTTAAATAAAGAACCTCGCCTATCATATATATACATTACCCAAAAAGGGTTCCCACCTGTCTTAAATTACAAATCGAATCCCCACGATCAAAGGTTTACAACCTTGGCGCTTTGGCCCCAAAAATACATAATTGCAAGTACAATCCTGTTTAGAATATTACAAACGTTTGGTCAAAAGGATTAAAGTAATGTGTTACAGTTACATCTCTGGCAAAATAAAGTTAATACAAAGATGCTAAAGTAACTACATGAGGTTAGCTTCCAAAAAAGTCTTTCATTCCCAAGCACACATTGCCTACGAGCTATTGTCCAGCATTTGAACCTGAAAAGAAAGATTAGGTTGAGCTACACTAGCCCAGTAGGAAAATCTCTAGCAATTCTATGTATTAATATGATGATATGGGTAGGAGGGATGAAGTCAAGAGATTCAGCTCAATCAATGGTCAACAACGAACTCACAAGAGCGCCAATAAGATCATTCTAAGATGTGCCTTTGTCTTAATATGCTAACTAGTTCACAAGACATTAACAACTCTAGCAATCTCGAAGGTTATCGTATTTCCACCCCTTGCGTTACGTAAACCCTAACAACTTGGATCACCGTATTACCACCCCTTGCGTTACGTGACCCACTTGAGTCTCCGTATTACCACCCCTTGCGTTACGAGACTCCCTATCCCAACTTCCGACACATACGACGACTCTCTTATTCACTATGCTAGCTATGACTTCCAAACGATCACACTCATACAAGGGACATCTTACAACATGTCAACAATGTCACATACGAGCCATAAACATTCACAAGTAATCAACAATTAATAGGATGCATTATAACGAAATCTTAACCATGTAATTCTCTATTCGTTTCTTACTAACGGAAGACCAATGGACCAAAGGTAACATTAATCAATCGTAGGAATTCAATTGAATGTTCTTGAGATAGGTTTGGAAGTGTCCGAAAGGGTTTAGAAGCGATCGAGGTTCCAAACCATGAAGGGGAAAACTTTTCAGAAATTTCCAGTTTGCTACATGTAGCAATTAAGGGCGCTACATGTAGCCAGCGAACAGAATGAAAAATCTGGGTTTGCTACATGTAGCAATTTAGGGCGCTACATGTAGCCAGTTAACGAAATCAAAGAAATCTGGGTTTGCTACATGTACCGGGTAAATGCTGGTACATGTAGCACCTGGGTTTTTCAGCACGAATTTACAGCTTTCATGGGCGAACACAAGGCTTCCAAACAACGATCCAAAGCAAGTTTTGGACACCAAATCAACTCATAAACATACATAGAAAGTTAGAAATCCCTACCTCGATTCAAGGAGCGAAACCCAAGAGATTCGAATGAGCCCTAACTCCAAACCTTTGAAATCGACCAAAATCCCCTCCTCCAAGCTTAACCCAAGGAATTTCGAGCCTAAGAACGCGATTAGAAAGTCGAATGAAGGTTAATCTTTAAGGTTTTGGAGGTATAAGGTGGAGTTTTGTGAGAATGAGCAAGAGAGAGAGAGAGACGTTGAGGGGGGAGAGAGAGCCGAGAGTTTGAGTTGGGAGGAAAAATGATTTCCTACCACTCACACCACTATAAATATACTCACATATTTTGCAAGTCACACACACACCCGTCTACTAACAATTGCATCATTTTAAACCACAATTCAAATATTCACCACAAAATTCATATTTTCCCAATTAAGCATTTAATGAACATTTAATTATATATAATAAATAAATAAAAATACGAGTCTCTACAGTCTATCCTCCTTGAAGAAATTTCGTCCCGAAATTTACAACTCAAGCCAACAAGATCATATGTCTAGTAATCATGCTCATGCTGCTACACATATAACCCAAACAACAAGTTAACAATCATAAGTTTAAAATTTTAAGACTCACATTGATTAATTCGGAAACAATTGCGGGTACTTCTCTCTAATTTCGTCTTCCCTTTCCCATGTCGATTCTTCTTTTCCGAGAGTACTCCAAAGAACTCGCACTAACGGAATGGTTTTACCCCTCAAGATTTGCTCGCGCGAATCTAAGACACGTATCGGCTCCTCCCCATAAGATGCATCAGCTTCCAACTCAAGTTCGGACCACTCTAGAATGTGTGACGGATCCGGTTCGTACTTTCGTAACATAGACACGTGGAACACATCGTGAACGTTCGATAATCTGGGTGGTAATGCCAATCGATACGCGACTTCCCCGATCTTCTCGATAATGTCAAATGGTCCGATATAACGCGGTGAAAGTTTACCCCTTTGCCCAAAACGAGATAGCCCCCGACGCGGCGACACCTTTAAAAACACATGATTTCCCACTTCAAATGATAACGGGCGGCGACGACGATCGGCGTAACTCTTTTGCCTACTTTGCGCGGTTATCAACCGTTGACGAATCACTTTGACTTGCTCGGTGGTTCTCTTTTGTGCTTCAAGAAGGCGTTGACGAATCGTTCTCATACTCTCGGAGGTTTCTTTGATCAAATCCGGCCCAACTAACTTAGCCTCGCCCAACTCGGTCCAACAAACAGGTGATCGACACGGTCTCCCATACAAGGCTTCATACGGCGCCATCTCGATACTAGATTGGTAGCTATTATTGTACGCGAATTCGACTAACGGTAGGTGATCTTCCCAACTACCCCGAAAGTCCATAACACTAGCCCGAAGCATATCTTCCAGAATTTGTATCGTTCTCTCAGATTGTCCATCTGTTTGAGGGTGATACGCGGTACTAAACAACAAGTTTGTGCCAAGAGCAGCCTGCAGACTCTGCCACAAGCGCGCGGTAAATCTTGGATCTCGATCCGACACGATAGAAACGGGTATCCCATGAAGACGGATAATCTCGCGGATGTACAAACGACTAAGCGTATCAATGGAATCCGTAACCTGGATCGGTAAGAAATGCGCCGACTTCGTCAATCGATCAACTATCACCCAAATGGCGTCATGCCCCCTCGGTGACCTCGGTAAACCAGTGACGAAATCCATGGTCACGTTCTCCCACTTCCACTCGGCCACTGGCAGTGGTTGCAACTCCCCCGCAGGTCGTTGATGCTCAGCTTTGACTTGTTGGCACGTAAGACATCTGGACACGAAGACAACGACATCTCTCTTCATTCCCGGCCACCAAAACTGTCGACGTAAGTCATGGTACATTTTCGTTCCTCCCGGATGCACGGCTAATGGTGAGTGGTGAAATTCCCTCAAAATTTCCTCCCGACACGAAATGGGTACGAACAATTTTCCTTGGTATCGCAAACCTTGATCGGCATGAATCATCCACCCCTCTCGAGCATTTCCGCTAAGAAACTTGGTGTGAAACTCTCCCGCTTCTTCATCTTGCTGTTGGGCCTCAATCACTCGAGTCGACAAGGTTGATTGAATAGTCAAATTGCACAACGTAACCCCATCTCGAACCTCCTCGAAATGCAAAGCATATGGACCTAAGTTGTTCATCGTTTTCCACTCGTGGATGGCCAAACTCGCAAGCTGTGTTGATTTTCTACTCAATGCGTCTGCTACCACATTCGCCTTACCCGGATGATATTGCAACTCAAAGTCATAGTCCTCTAAGTGTTCCATCCATCGGCGTTGTCGCAAGTTAAGCTCCTTTTGGGAGAACAAGTACTTAAGACTCTTGTGATCGGAAAAGACTTCGAATCTCTCGCCGTAAAGGTAATGACGCCAACCTTTTAAAGCAAAAACGACGGCCGCAAGTTCTAAGTCATGGGTAGGGTAGTTTCGCTCGTGAGTTTTTAATTGCCGTGATCCATACGCCACCACTCGTCCCAATTGCATCAAAACGCACCCTAACCCTTCTTTCGAAGCATCACAATACACGGAGTAACCAACTCCCCGTTCGGACACAATCAAAACCGGTGCGGTAGTCAACCTTTTCTTCAATTCCTGAAAAGCCATCTCACACGCGTCACTCCAAACGAACCGAGTCCCCTTACGAGTCAATTTAGTCAATGGAGCCGCTAGACGAGAGAAATCGAGTACAAAACGACGATAGTATCCGGCCAAGCCTAAAAAACTACGAATCTCAAACACATTCTTCGGTCGTTGCCAATTCATTACGGACTCTATCTTTCCCGGATCAACGGACACCCCATCCTTCGATACAACGTGACCCAAAAACTTGACCTCGGGCAACCAAAACTCGCACTTGCTAAGCTTAGCATACAATCGATGTTCTCTCAGGAGTTCAAGGACGATAGAAAGGTGAGTTTGGTGTTCCTCCTCCGAAGGCGAGTAAATAAGGATATCGTCCACGAAAACAACTACGAAACGATCAAGATAGGCACGAAAGATACGGTTCATCAAATCCATGAAAGTTGCCGGTGCATTCGTCAAACCAAAGGGCATAACAACAAACTCATAGTGGCCATAACGAGTGCGAAAAGCGGTTTTAGGAATGTCTTCCCTTCGAACTCTCAACTGGTGGTAACCGGACCTTAGATCGATCTTAGAGAAACAAGTGGCGCCTCGAAGTTGGTCAAACAAATCGTCGATTCTAGGCATAGGGTACTTATTCTTAACAGTGACACGGTTCAACTTACGATAATCGATACATAGGCGAAGCGACCCATCCTTCTTTCGAGCAAACAAAGCGGGTGCTCCCCACGGTGACGTACTCGGACGAATAAACCCCAAACTCTCCAATTCTTGCAATTGAACCTTCAATTCTCTCAACTCGGCGGGCGCGAAACGATATGGAGGTACGGAAATAGGAGCAATGCCAGGAAGCAAATCGATGGTGAATTCAATCTCTCTCTCGGGTGGTAAACCGGGTAACTCCTTTGGAAATACGTCCGGAAAATCACAAACAACAAAAGGTAGCTCCCCACGCACGGACACATCCTCATCTAACGCCAAACTTGCTAATAAGGCATACATTGACTCACGCTCCCGGGACTCATACAGATATGGTTCTATCGGTTCTCGACGCTCCCCGAAAAACTCAAAACAAGAACCCCCAGGCGGACAAATACGGACCCGACGCTTGAAGCAATCTATAGTAGCATGAAAAGTGGACAACCAATCCATTCCCAAAATAAGATCGAACCCCGACATGTTCAACACGATAAAATCAAAGCTAAAACGACGATCTCGGATAATAAGTTCACAATCCCGGCAAATGCGATCTAACAGCGACCTACCTCCTATAGGTGTGTCAACAAACAATGGAGGACTAATACTCTCGATTTCCAATTCCAAAGCACAAGCAAAAGATGCAGCAATAAAAGAATGCGATGCTCCAGAATCGAATAATACTCTAGCGAAGGAGTTAAACAAGAGAAATGTACCCCTCACAACCGATGTTTCCGGGGCCTGAGAAGTGACAGGAGGTGGTGGAGGCAGAATGGCAGATGTGATAGCAAAAGCCCTCCCTTGAGTAGTCTGACCCTGAACATATCCACCTCGATGACCGGAACCCTGAGTAGGCGTAGACGAGCTAGCTCCCCTCTCAACCTGAGATCCCTGAACTGAAGTGGTCCGACGAAAGTGAGACTGTTGCTGTCTCTGAGTACCCCGAAATGTCTGCCGGCCAGAACCTTGTCCACTCCTCGGCTGCTGCACCGAACCTGACTCACTACGTGCCCCTTCTCCACGTGGGCAATTTCTAGCAAAGTGGCCGGGCTTCCCACAAGTAAAACACGTGTTCAAAAGTCGCGGGCATTGGGCACGAATGTGCCCCGTCTGACCGCACTCGTGGCATACGATTGAGGGTCTATTGGAAACTCCCCGAGTCCCGAACGAAGAAGAGGGTGGAGGCCTAAAGTTTGATGGACCCTGTGATGTCGACATTTGATCCCTTTGTCTTTTTCTCCCTTGACCATCGAAACTTCCCGACGAAGAACTCACACCTCCCATTGGCTGTCTTGGTTCCCAAACCTTAGGATTTTTGAGTGTCTCCTTAGGTGTCTCAATGCTCCGTGCACACTCAACGACTTCAGAAAACTTCCCTTTGCGTTGCGCCACAACAAACTTCTTCACGGTCTCATGCAACCCCCTTTCAAATCGCCTACACTTCCTCTCTTCGGTTGCCACTAACTCCGGTGCAAAACGGGACAAGGATTGAAACTTCAAAGCATACTCCGACACCGTCATATCCCCTTGTTCCAACTTCTCAAACTCTTCCCTCATTTGTTCACGACTCGTTTCCGGAAAATATTGCTCTTCAAAGAGCACCTCAAACTCCGCCCAAGTTAAGTTCTCAATATCTGGCTCATTTGCTTGAGCCGCGGTCCTTGCCGCCCTCCTTGCGTCTTTCCTTGATTCCAAGACCGACTCCCACCACTCATTCGCTTCCCCGGTAAGCTGAACGGCTACGATATTCACCCGCAAGTCATCCTCCGTTATTTGAAGAGCCCTGAAAAGTTTTCGGATTTGAGCTAGCCAATGATCGGCCACAAGAGGGTCACTGCTCGACCCATCAAACATAGGTGGATTTCTACGGCTGAACTCCCTCATTGCTATCATAGCACGACTATCTGCGTTTTCCCTAGGAGCAGGATTTAAAAGGTTTGCAGCCGCAAGAGCCGCAACGAAATCCCTAGCAAATGGATTTTGAACAACCGGTGTTTCCTCTCCCTGACCATGTCCGGCCCCTTCCCCCGGATTACCATTCGGATTTTCCCCATGTTGGCTAACTTCATCCTCAACCGGTGCCCCTCGGCCACGACCACGGCCACGGCCACGGCCACCCCTTCTTCCTATCTCACCTGCTCTAACACGCGTTCTCGGAGGCATCTAGCTACAGTTATAAGAAAAGAAGGGTTCATCAACAACAACATTATCTCATGAGGTCAAAGCCTCCAACTATCCCAACACGGGTCAAAAGAACTCTACGCCACTCTACTGTATTAAAATGCAATGCCACATAAGTCATGTCATATCAATGCACACAAGCACACATATGTCATGCAAAAGGCGTGACATTTTGAACCCATGAGACTGGAAGTCTCCCCACGGTCTCAAAGTATTCAAACCTAGACGCTCTGATACCAATTTGTCACGCCCTCGATTTTCAACATAATTAAGTAATACATTTTAAATAAAGAACCTCGCCTATCATATATATACATTACCCAAAAAGGGTTCCCACCTGTCTTAAATTACAAATCGAATCCCCACGATCAAAGGTTTACAACCTTGGCGCTTTGGCCCCAAAAATACATAATTGCAAGTACAATCCTGTTTAGAATATTACAAACGTTTGGTCAAAAGGATTAAAGTAATGTGTTACAGTTACATCTCTGGCAAAATAAAGTTAATACAAAGATGCTAAAGTAACTACATGAGGTTAGCTTCCAAAAAAGTCTTTCATTCCCAAGCACACATTGCCTACGAGCTATTGTCCAGCATTTGAACCTGAAAAGAAAGATTAGGTTGAGCTACACTAGCCCAGTAGGAAAATCTCTAGCAATTCTATGTATTAATATGATGATATGGGTAGGAGGGATGAAGTCAAGAGATTCAGCTCAATCAATGGTCAACAACGAACTCACAAGAGCGCCAATAAGATCATTCTAAGATGTGCCTTTGTCTTAATATGCTAACTAGTTCACAAGACATTAACAACTCTAGCAATCTCGAAGGTTATCGTATTTCCACCCCTTGCGTTACGTAAACCCTAACAACTTGGATCACCGTATTACCACCCCTTGCGTTACGTGACCCACTTGAGTCTCCGTATTACCACCACTTGCGTTACGAGACTCCCTATCCCAACTTCCGACACATACGACGACTCTCTTATTCACTATGCTAGCTATGACTTCCAAACGATCACACTCATACAAGGGACATCTTACAACATGTCAACAATGTCACATACGAGCCATAAACATTCACAAGTAATCAACAATTAATAGGATGCATTATAACGAAATCTTAACCATGTAATTCTCTATTCGTTTCTTACTAACGGAAGACCAATGGACCAAAGGTAACATTAATCAATCGTAGGAATTCAATTGAATGTTCTTGAGATAGGTTTGGAAGTGTCCGAAAGGGTTTAGAAGCGATCGAGGTTCCAAACCATGAAGGGGAAAACTTTTCAGAAATTTCCAGTTTGCTACATGTAGCAATTAAGGGCGCTACATGTAGCCAGCGAACAGAATGAAAAATCTGGGTTTGCTACATGTAGCAATTTAGGGCGCTACATGTAGCCAGTTAACGAAATCAAAGAAATCTGGGTTTGCTACATGTACCGGGTAAATGCTGGTACATGTAGCACCTGGGTTTTTCAGCACGAATTTACAGCTTTCATGGGCGAACACAAGGCTTCCAAACAACGATCCAAAGCAAGTTTTGGACACCAAATCAACTCATAAACATACATAGAAAGTTAGAAATCCCTACCTCGATTCAAGGAGCGAAACCCAAGAGATTCGAATGAGCCCTAACTCCAAACCTTTGAAATCGACCAAAATCCCCTCCTCCAAGCTTAACCCAAGGAATTTCGAGCCTAAGAACGCGATTAGAAAGTCGAATGAAGGTTAATCTTTAAGGTTTTGGAGGTATAAGGTGGAGTTTTGTGAGAATGAGCAAGAGAGAGAGAGAGACGTTGAGGGGGGAGAGAGAGCCGAGAGTTTGAGTTGGGAGGAAAAATGATTTCCTACCACTCACACCACTATAAATATACTCACATATTTTGCAAGTCACACACACACCCGTCTACTAACAATTGCATCATTTTAAACCACAATTCAAATATTCACCACAAAATTCATATTTTCCCAATTAAGCATTTAATGAACATTTAATTATATATAATAAATAAATAAAAATACGAGTCTCTACATAGTTCAAGCTTAAGTCTTTTGTAGGGTGTACGTGCTACCACACCAGCCTTGGTAGATTGGGTCTACAGTTGAAGTGATTGAGGCATTCAGGAGCCCTAAGCATGGGTACGATTACGTGTCGCGATTGTTAGTCCAATAAAGCTTTGACCATGACCCTGTGTGACTAGCTGTGGTTCCGTTGGAAGAGCCGAAGGAGTCGACCTTGAAAGCCGTTTGAATGACGGATAGAGCCGGTGACGCAAAAGCCTCCAACTTGGTCGAGGTATAAGGGGGTTGACATTCTCCCGTAGGTACAATCTTTTGTTCCCTTTCCTTACTATTGTTCTCCATGCTATGAAGGCATAGCATATTTCAAGTTGGGGGGAGGGATAAATATATATGCTATATATTTTTCTATTTATTTTCGGTTAAATTTTTCGTTTTTTCATTTTTAGTAATGCAATCCTTCTGTTAGTACAAAGTTAGTGGATCAAAATAGCTTGGCACGTGCTCATTAAGTGTTATTTGGAAAGAGTCCGTAAACGCAAATTTTGTTTACCGCAACTTGCATGAATGGGCTAAGGTGGAATTCATGACGTTTGAGTGTGTTTTGATCAAGTCTTGTCCATATCCCATCTTTGTTCCTCTTACATTCTTAGTTTAGGTAAATATTCTCATGTTCATGACTAAGTGTGTTTGATATCTTTATTGAATCGTTAAGGAATATATGGCGTACTTAGAAAGTGATACAAGGCATTCTTTGTTTGATTTCACCACATATGTGTCCCTTCGTCCTATTTTGTATCCTAGTCCGTGTATTCCCTTTATGTTCTTTAACTTAGGGAACCAGATGCTCAGAGGGTTGTTGGGAAGTGTATTTCAATGATTTGAGGTGTTTTGGTGAGATTGAGGTTGTGTTACAAGTGTTCGGGGAGTGAAACAGGTGAAATGCTGCAAAAATTCCAGAAAAAAACCCTGACGTTATCGATACCCTCATCAGAGTTATCGATAACTCTGTGTCCAGTGGGATTCCAGGTCTAGGGGTATCGATAACTCATGATAAAGTTATCGATACCTGTGTGTTACAGACGGTTTTAAAACTGAAGAGGCACGGTTTATTCTTGTTAACTCAAACCCATTCTCTCTCTACTCCTCCATAACCTCCCAAACTTTACAAACCCTAACCCCTAAACCCCTCCAAATTCTTCCATAACCTCCAATTTCACCTTCAAATCCTCCACTTTCACCCTTATTCACCGGTACCTTTCCATTAATCAAAGGGTTTTGAAGGATTTTCAAGGGTTTCAAGTCCTAAATTCCTAAGAACAACGTAAATTCAAAAATCTCTCTCTCCTTCCCTATATTCTATTTTCCTCTAATTTCTCCTACATATACCCATATTCTCTACTTATAATCATCATCCGCACTCACCAATTTCATCTCCATTAGCCAAAAATCCAAAAATTTGTAAACCCTCACTCAAATTCCAAAATTCCCTTTTAACCCACCACCAAAATGGTTCGTAAGAAGGGTACGGGCAAGAGCATTCCTTTTTCATCTCAACAAGAAATTGTGGAGGAGAGTGAGAATGATTCCATGTCGGAGGACAGTGATGAGGACTCTGCCCCTTTGGAGAGTCAAACAGGAAAGCATGAGAAACACTGTAAGCGTATGATGCCTGAGGAGATGGAGGCAGATGCTAAATTGGGCTGGGTGGAGTCGATATCGGGCAGGGGTTTCAAGAGCGAGCGGCAAATCAGTTGGAGAAGCTTCAGCAATGATAGCAACATCATCATTCAACTTGAAAATCAAGGTTTGCTTTTCTGGACCAAGGCTCTTGATGGTTATAATGAGAAGGGTGTCATCGAATTTTATCAGAAATTGGATACTAGTGAGGCATTGACCAAAGAAAAAATTAAGTCAAAAGTAAACAGTAAAACTATTATGGTTGATGTTGCTGCAATTGCTACGTATTTGCATTATAAGAAGCCCAATAGAGATATGGTAAATTACCCTCGTGTTGATCTGATTGATTCAGATGTTGTTATCAGTGATCTGTACCCCATCGTTCCTAATTTTGGGGTCCCTCCACACAAACTGGGGAGGTTTAGAGATACTTATAGGGTTTTGAATCAGGTGGTGCATTACAATCTCTATCCCCGTGGGGCAAAGAATAAGCCTTCGAGAAAAAGTGCGGAGGTGTTGTATGTGTTCATGAATGATGCTGATTATAAGGCGGATTGGGCGAAGTTCATTTTCGGTTAGATTGTGGATTTTAAAAAGGATACTTTTGGCATGGCTCGTTGTCCTTTCCCATGCATGATCACTGCATTCTTGAGGCAGAAAGGTATTTCAAAGGGGTTGTATGAGAAGCTTGAAGAATTGTCTTCGAGAATTATCACTAAGGCTGTTCTTGTTAAAAGCAAATCTCAATCCAAAGCTGCTACACCTGTTACTTCGGTTGGCCCATCGGCACCTTCCGTTCCTCCCAAGCCATCCCTATGGTCAGTACCCGATCCTAAGGCATCCAAAGAGAGTATATGGAGGAAGCTTTGTTGTCAAAACATAGCCATTTGGAATTGCATTTAGAAGGAGAAGAAAGAGAGGAAGAAGTTAGCAAGGGAAGTCGGGGAACTCAAGCATGAGCTGCATTGGCATACAAAGTACATAGAGAGTACTACGGATGAGAAGTACGAAGCACCCCCGAGAGTTGAGGAAGTTGAGAGCGAGGAAAAGATTTTGTTTGGACCGGGCACTGATCCCGGAGGGCAGTGAGGAGGATGTTTTGCGTCGGTAGTTTTAGTAGTAGTTTAAAATCCTCCAACTTGGTCGGGGTGCTTGGTGGTTGACAACCCACCTTTCTATCTCTTTATTGTCATTAGGAGTTGAACTTTTGTCTAGTGGTTTAAGAAGTTTTTGTTATGGCCGACTTGTGGCCTTGACTTGGTAGTTTAAGTTGGTGACGACCAAAGGGTAGTTGAACCATGCTAGTATATGGCCACCACCCCATTTTGCAAACTGTTCTTTCATTAAACCAAGGTCAATATATGCTATTAAGTCCTTAGTTGATTCATAGTACGCCTTGATTCCATTTTGATTCAATTCGTGACGTTGTGCATATTTAGTTCGTGGCATGCTTTCTTACGATACTTTAGCTTATGGATTTGTGATTTTGAATTATGTTTCACGGTGCTCTCCACATATAAGGTGTGGTGTTTTGTTCCCCATTGCCTAGCTTCGAGCACTCTTTTTGCGGGATATGGTTAGTAGCAAGCGCTTGCATAGGTGATAGCCGTATCCGCTCTTTTGATCTTGGATACGGTCTTTTATAGCTTGGTTGGAATATGCTCATTACTTAGTGTTTTGTTTTGATTTTCAGCTGTTAGTTGCGAGTTTGAATAAACTTGTTTTTGGAACTCCTATTAGCTGTTTTGATATAAGCATGTGCCTTAGCTATTTTGTCGAAAGGTTTATTAGCTATTTTTAGTAGTACGTTTGTGTTGCTCGGGGCGTAGCAACGCTCAAGTTGGGGGGTGTGATGAGCACCCAATGTTGCAGATATTTGGTGCTCTAGTCCCGTGGTTTATAGCTTAGTTGTATTTAAATTATCATTTTCTACTCGATATTGCACATAAGGTGTTTTGTTGAGCCTTGTAGGTAAAATGTGAAATTAAGGAGCATTTTGATACCGAGAACGTCTTTAAGAATGACCGAGCACTCAAGGCCATGAGGTGTGGTGCCACCAAGTCCTTCAAGTCAAAAGACAATGTTTTGGATGAAGCTCAGGAGGTGGCGAGGCAAGGGAAGCAGATCAGCAGTCTGAAATCTGCATTTTTTGCAGATTGTTATCGATTACATTGAGGAGTTATCCATAGAGATCCGTAAATTATTACAATTTCAAAAAAAATCGTTCAAATACGCAAAGGAAACGTATTATTAATAAAGTTGTGCGTTTTGTTTGTGGGGGTACGGATATATGTTTATTGTTGTGTATCGGACGCTCGGAAAATAGTAAAATGTGAGTTTTGATATTGTAATATTGTTTGGAAGTGTTGGTAGCAAATAGGGTTTGATTCGGTGTCCGTCAAAAAAAAATTCATTTTCTGCCCTGCTTGAACCGGTACTGCCTTTTGCCCAGTACCGGTACATGATGTCCAAAAGTTGTGTTTTGGGCATTTTTAGGGTGACATGAACCGGTACTGGGAATCGCCCAGTACCGGTACAAGCTGTGTTTTTCTGCAATTTTCTGCACGCTTTTTGGACGCCTATAAATACCCCTTTTTGTCATTTTTCACATCCAAATCCACGAAATAACCCTAGAAACACCCCCTCTCACCTACCCCTAGAAACACCCCCTCTCACCTACCCAACTCCAATCTCACCTAAAACTCTTGATTTCAAACCTTAAATCTTCAAGATCCAAGGATTCCCAACCTCAAAATCACTTGAATCTTGCATTTGGAGAACAAGGGGTAAGTTTTGTGTTCTTGCTCTCATCTTTGGGCTCTCACCCACGTTTTTCTCCCTCTCCTCTCAATCACTTGTTGATCTTTGTTTGTTTATCATGCTTTTGCGTAATATCCTCTCTAGATCTTGAATCTAAGTTTGGGTGGAGCTCATTTTTGGAGGATTCAAGCAAATATCTCTCGGTAGACCTAGGGTTTTGCTCAAAACCCACTTTGGTAGGGATTTCTCTCATTCTCTACATGTTTTGCGGTGATCATGTGTGATTTAGGTGTTTGTTTGCTAAATATGGTCGGATAGAATGTTTATTTGCTTAAGGATTGCATATTCTTTGAAAGTAGTATTGTGGGTTTGAATTTTGTGGTTCATGGGCTATATGTGACGTGTTTGATGGTGTTTGGTCATGAGTGGAATGAGTTTATGGCGTTGGTGTTGGTTGTGATGATAGGGTGGTCGTCGATGTGAAGTGATTGTGGAGTAAATTGTGTCGCAAGGGGTGGAAACACGATTTCGCAAGGGGTGGAGTGTATGGTGACGCAAGGGGTGGAAATACTAATTCGCAAGGGGTGGAAATACTAAATTCGCAAGGGGTGGAAATACTAATTTGCAAGGGGTAGAGGTTAATTGGAAGAAGTGTGTGTGTATGCTTGTGTGTGTATGTGTATGGGGATGTTATGATACTTGCCAAGGGTGTTGACGTACATTGTTTGGACCTGTCACCTAATTTAATTTGTTGTATTCGTGCTCATCATCTCATTGCATATAGATTTTGTAGAGAGTTTCCTACTGGGCTAGTGTAGCTTAGCAAATCCTTCTTTTCAGGTTCGAACGCAGGACAATAGGTTGCATGACATGGTGTATTTGGAAATGAAGACTTTTGGAAGCTAACGAGACTTAGTTACTTATCCATCTTTGTATTAGTCTACTTTTGATAGAGATGGTATTGTAACTAATTTACCTTGTTTGATCTTTTGTCATAAGATTGTAATATTCTAAATATTTTGCACTTGTATTTAACTTAATTTGGGCCCCGGTGCCAAGGATGTATTTTCTTTTAAACTAGGGGACTACGTTTGTAATTAAACAGGTGGCAAATTCATTTTGGGTATTATCTAGTTTAAGCAAGGATCCTTTATTGAACTGATTTATAGATTATGTTTAAAATCGAGGGCGTGACAATTGGTATTAGAGTGTCTAGGTTTGAATACTTTGAGACCGTGGGGAGACTTCTAGTCTCATGGGTTCAAAAGTCACGCCTTTGCATTCACATATTTGTGCTTGAGTGCATTGACATCATTTGGATTACTTGGTGCTGCATTTCTATATGGTGGAGTGGCGTAGAATTGTTTTACCCGTGTTGGGATAGTCGGGAGCCTAGACCTCATGAAATGATGTTGTGATTAATAAACTTCTCTTTCTTATAATTTGTAGTAAGATGCCTCCGAAAACGCGTGCTAGAGCCAGTGAGGCAGAGAGTCGAGGTGGTCGTGGTCGTGGTTGTGGTCGTGGCCGAAGGGCACTGGCTGAGGATGAGGTTAGCTTCCACGGTGAGAATCCGAGTGGAGATCCGAGAGAAGGGATCGGGCATGGCCAGGGAGAGGAAGTACCAGTAGTTCAGAATCCTTTTGCTAGGGATTTTGTTGCGGCTCTTGCGGCTGCAAACCTTCTAAACCTAGCTCCTAGGGAAAGTGCTGATAGTCATGCGTTGTCAGCTATGAGGGAGTTCAGTGGTAGAAATCCACCAATGTTCGACGGGTCGAGCAGTGACCCTCTTGTAGCCGATCATTGGCTAGCTCAAATTCGAAAGCTTTTCAGGGCTCTTGGGATTACGGAGGACGACTTACGAGTCAACATTGTGGCTGTTCAATTGACCGGGGAAGCTAATGAGTGGTGGGAGTCTGTCTTAGAATCGAGGAAGGATGGCAAGGAGCGCGGCCAGAATCGCGGCTCAAGCAAATGAGCCAGACTTGGAGAACTTAACTTGGGCCGAGTTCGAAATGCTCTTCGAGGAGCAATACTTTCCGGAAACTTGTCGTGACCAATTGAGGGAGGAGTTTGAAAAGTTAGAACAAGGGAATATGACTGTGTCGGAATATGCTTTGAAGTTTCAATCCTTATCCCATTTCGCACCGGAGTTGGTGGCTACCGAGGAAAGGAAGGGTAGGCGGTTTGAGAGAGGGTTACATGAAACTGTGAAGAAGTTCGTTGTGGCGCAATGCAAGGGGAAATTTTTTGAGGTTGTAGAGTGTGCAAGGAGTATTGAGACTCCTAAGGAAGTGTTGAGAAATCCTAAGGCTTGGGAACCGAGGCAACCAGTAGGGGACGTGAGCTCTTCTTCAGGGAGTTTTGGCAATCAGGGTAGGAAGAGGCAGCGAGATCAATTTCAGTTTTGCAGGGTCCGTCAAACTTTAGGCCTCCATCTTCTTCATCGGTTGGGACTCGGGGAAATTCGAATAGGCCTTCGATCGTGTGTCATGAGTGTGGCCAAGCGAGGCACATTCGTGCTCAGTGTCTGCGGCTATTGGGTACGTGCTTCACTTGTGGCAGGAACGACCATTATGCGAGAAACTGTCCGCTTGGGAAAGGGACACAAAGCGAGTCGGGTTCAGTGCAGCAACCGAGGAGTGGTCAGAATTCTGGTCGGCAATCATTCTGAGGCACTCAGAGGTAGCAGCAGCCTCACTGTCGTTAGACCATGTCTGCTCAGGGATCTCAAGTTGAGAGAGGAGCTAGTTCTTCGACGCCTACGCAGGGTTCAGGTCAGTGGGGTGGACATGTTCAGAGTCAGATGACTCAGGGAAGGGCTTTCACAATCACAACCCAAATTTTTACATTGCCTCAAAATAAATACATCTCCAATAATTACAAGTCGTCAAGAACAAATGTACATGGTAGGCCTAAAAACCTCTAAAACGATACATATTTCTCAAGTTAAATCTTTCAAATACTCCAACTCGGGTCCCCACTTACTTGCTCTGCACCTGAAAAATATAAAACGCCCGGGTAGTATATGCAATATGAGGACAATAACATGGCTAGCAATAAGAATATGCTCAATAAACGAGGATAACAAATCAAGTAGGATTATTCTGAACGTTTTCATTTGTAGCCTTATACCCGGCTCATCTCAGAAACATGCCAAGCACCACCCAGGTCAAAACTCTGTATTGGGCACATGGGCCCCATAAACATTCTGGACTCCTCGTGGGGCAGTCCATCATACAACTTTCATAACTCTGTGACCCGGTGAGCTTAAACATATACCAATCTGTTCCATGGCTTTCAGCCAAATACTTTCTGTGTCACGATACAAGAAGTGACAATAACTGAATCAACAAGCTTAGACATCAAATGAGTACAAATATAAGAGAATCAAAGAACACTCTTTGCAAAGAGATTTAGCTTGGAATGTATTGCACACTACCCGGTACCATAAAATTATGATCGGAACCGTTAAACATGTGACGCAAAGATCTCAGCCAAAACTGATTGCCATGCACCCACAACTGGAAACCTCACTTTCTAAAAGCCTACATGATTAGTTGATTTTCCACAAGGTTTTAATAGTTTGCTGATCAAAATCTAATGGCCTCAAGAAAATCCTATGTTGTACGTATATATATGGACAAAGATCACACTAAATAATTTATCTTGGTCCTTTTTTTTCTTTACCAACCAAACGTACCAGTAGGTTTCCTAACTCTAAACCATGAGTTCATGACTCTAGAATAAAAGGTTCTCTCCTTGGGCTCTCTCTCTCGGTGCAACTACAACAAAAGTGAATAAGAGATTATGTTGATTTATATTGGCTTGGGAGTATGATGTGTCAATGGTGGATATTAGCTAGGTGTCAAGGTGAAGTCAAAGGCAAGTTTACTAAGTCACCTCTTCCAGCCACATGTCCAAAACAATATAGTAGCTCCCATAATTCTTCCACCTAATGCCCAAAACTTGACACCTCAATAGTTCCATGTCTTGCCACTTGTACATATACGTGCATATTGCCATGCCTCTATTTTCTTATTCTTTTCTTTTCTTTTTTTCAAACGGCAAAAGCACAAATAATTACTAAGTAATACTCTTTTTTTTTTAAATCGAAAAATAATGATAATTTTAACCACCAAAATATGGGTCATTACATTCTCCCCACCTTAAGAAATTTCGTCCTCGAAATTTAGCGTCCGCATAATCTTAAAAATTTAGACATCCTAATAACCTCAAAATGTTCAGTGTCCTATCAACCTCAAAGATCAGCATGAATTCTAATGACCTCAAAGATTGTCCAATCTGAAATAATCTTTTTCCAAGACCTCCAAAAATCGACATCATAATTACCTCAAAAATCTCAACTACGCTTCCGCTGCGAACTCTGATACACAAATTTTTCTATAACCTCAAAAGTCACACGCCTCGAAATTATCATTCCCATCAAGTCCCATGTAAAACCTAACGACCCGCTCCATCTTTGTACAATATTGTCCGCTTTGGACGCCCAAAGCCCATAGACTTCCCATTGAGGTCACCCATCATTGGATTGCTCCAAGATGAGCCCGCTTAACTGCGAAGTTCTTATGCGCTTCGACCCGCCCTCACGGCTTTAAAAGGCCTTGTACAAATAGGAGAGATCTTACTTTATAAACCATGACTTGGCCCCTTTCGTCCGGACGCTTCCTGCAGTACCGCCGGCCACCGGAAAGCGGGGTGTCACAATCTACCCCCCTTAGGGATGCAACGTCCTCGTTGCACAGGCCCATCAACCTTCCCCTGGTGGCCATGGTGTGGCACTTAGTTCTGTACATCACAATCAGTGTGCTCGTACCAGATTCTAGAGGTGGCCCCCACCATGTAGACCAAGGTTGTGCTTTGATACCATACGTAATAACCTGCTCCATCTTTGTACAATATTGTCCGCTTCGGACGCCCAAAGCCCATAGACTTCCCAGTGAGGTCACCCATCCTTGGATTGCTCCAGGATGAGCACGCTTAACTGCGAAGTTCTTATGCGCTTTGACCCGCCCTCACGGCTTTAAAAGGCCTTGTATAAGTAGGAGAGATCTTTCTTTATAAACCATGACTTGCCCCCTTCCGTCCGGACGCTTCCTGCAGTACCGCCGGCCACCGGAAAGCGGGGTGTCACAGTTTGGTCGTGAGTGGAATGAGTTTATGGCGTCGGTGTTGGTTGTGATGATAGGGTGGTCGTCGATGTGAAGTGATTGTGGAGTAAATTGTGTCGCAAGGGGTGGAGTATATGGTGACGCAAGGGGTGGAATACTAATTCGCAAGGGGTGGAAATACTAAATTCGCAAGGGGTGGAAATACTAATTTGCAAGGGGTAAAGGTTAATTGGAAGAAGTGTGTGTGTATGCTTGTGTGTGTATGTGTATGGGGATGTTATGATACTTGCCAAGGGTGTTGACGTACATTGTTTGGACCTGTCACCTAATTTAATTTGCTGTATTCATGCTCATCATCTCATTGCATATAGATTTTGTAGAGAGTTTCCTACTGAGCTAGTGTAGCTTAGCAAATCCTTCTTTTCAGGTTCGAACGCAGGACAATAGGTTGCATGACATGGTGTATTTGGAAATGAAGACTTTTGGAAGCTAACGAGACTTAGTTACTTATCCATCTTTGTATTAGTCTACTTTTGATAGAGATGGTATTGTAACTAATTTACCTTGTTTGATCTTTTGTCATAAGATTGTAATATTCTAAATATTTTGCACTTGTATTTAACTTAATTTGGGCCCCGGTGCCAAGGATGTATTTTCTTTTAAACTAGGGGACTACGTTTGTAATTAAACAGGTGGCAAATTCATTTTGGGTATTATCTAGTTTAAGCGAGGATCCTTTATTGAATTGATTTATAGATTTATGTTTAAAATCGAGGGCGTGACATTATCGATACCTTTGCATCATTTTTGGTCCACAAGCTTCCAGACCTGAGGGTAGCGATAACGTCAGCATGGAGTTATCGATAACTCCTTTCTACGGGGGATTTTTTGACTGATGTTATCGATACCTTTCTTATGGTATTGATAACCTTTGTTCCCAGCAGATATTTTTCTTACTTTTTTAAACTTTTCACTTATGGAAACTTTCTTTTAATAGGTAGCTTTATGGGATATTTGCTCACTTTTGAGGAGAGAGAATGCCATTGTGTATAAATAGGGCTCTCCTTTACAATGTTTGTATCTAGTTCATTATTAGCCTTTAAGCCTTTTTAATTCTAGAACTCTATTAATGGTTTTCAAGCTGCTTGAGTTTATTTCTTGAAGAACACTAGTAAGTACTTCTAGTTTGTTAATTTCTTGTTTATTAAAGTCGTTTGTAAGACTAGATCCGTGTTAATATCAAGTTTAATTTCATTTTTATCGGTTAATCATGTTTTCATCCTTAAGCATGCCTTCTAGCTTTTTAGCTATGTGTAAGTAGTTACTTGGCTAAGTCTCAAGGTAATCTTTCCTGAGGACTTAAGTGGTTGCTTGGTTCTCAAACCTTCGGGCTTAAAATCATGGTTTTCAGAATTGAATTAACCTAGTCATTTTGGTTTAAGCGATGGGTGTTAACTCCTTTGTATGTCGCTTAGTCAAGCGGTCTTGGCAAGCGGCATATTGAGGGCTCGTGGCCTCCTACGTATTTGATACATTAGCGAAAATAGGTTAGTTTAGTTCCGTTTAATCATATCTTTCGATAAATGTAGTCTTTTAAAGCTAAATCTTCCGAGTGTGAGCACGCGATCGTGACTCTCGTTTGAGTTATATTGAGAACCGGTAACGACCTTCATCAAGGGAAAGACGATTCCTAGACTTGCCTCTTTTAAGTTCCTTAAGCTCTTTTCTAGTCTTTCGTTTTAGTAATTCCACCGTTTAAAGCAAAACCAAGTTGGCCGTCTTAAATGCCAAAATTCTCCTTATAATACCTACAATCCCATTAAGCTATCTCTGATTCCCTATGGTACGATCCCGGTCTTACCGGTTTATTATGCTACAAACGATCTATGTAACACTCTTTATTTATAAGGTGCTTTTATGCCACACTTTAATAACTTAAAGGGCTAAAGTGCACTTTTTTTTTAAGAGCTGTGCATGTGTGCCGTGTGTGTATTATATCTTATTAAAAAAAAAAAACCCAGAAGGGGTTCTGTCTACGACATTAGAAGAGAGAGAGAGAGAGAGAGAGAGAGAGAGAGAGAGAGAGACCAACGGTGGAAGAAAAAGAAGAAGAAGAAGATTAGGGTTAGGTTGAATTGAAGCTTAACTAGGTATTTTTCATCTCTTTTAAGTGTTGAATTTCATGTTTCTCATGCTAGATTTCATGTTCTGCATCTTATATGCTCTGAATTGAATACATGAGAGAGGGTTTTAGAGATTGGACTTGGGTTTTATTTCAGAAAATTCGTGCATCTTATGATTGTGCTAACTGTGAGTTTTTGCATAATGATAATCTGTCCTGTTTTGACGAATTTTTTTCATTGACACACTGACCATGTTATTTTCTGGTAATTTTACTGGAGATGTCTCTATGTGTGTAGTTTATTCTGTAAAAATTTCAGAATTTTCTGAGAAGTATAGAAAAAGATAAAAATCATAAACCGAGCTGCTGTCAGATTCGCGTCTGGGCAGACAGCGCAAACACGTTCTGAGAAAACGGACATATCTCCTAGTTCGGGTGTCGGTTTTACGCACTATTTCTTGATTCTGAAACTAGACTTACATACCTTTTTGAATATGTAAGGTTTGTGCCTTAGTTACTTCTAGGAAAAATCAATTTTTGTTCCGAAGTTGATGGTTTGGTAATTCTGGAAATCTAGGCGGCTTTTGGAGCTATGTTTTCCATCAGTTTTATCATAGTTGAGTGTATTACTGACTACGGGTTCTCATGAGTCTTAAACATTGATCAATTGGTGATGTTTTGGTGTTGGAATCATTGGAAAATATTGAGTAGGTGATTTTTAATGGACTTTCGAATGCAAACTGTTCTGCTGCAATTGTGATTTCTGTTTTAGATGTGTAACTTCATTTGAGCGTTTCTTGGTCATTCAGACTCCGTTTAGGGCAAATTTTATATCGAGATTGATGTTCTGAGAGTGTATTTTCTAATGGTTGTAGTCTCGGAATCTAACTCTAAACCTATAGAATACTATAGTCAAAATTCGATCAGTGGTTCTGCTAGATAGTGTGTGCTTTGTGAGATTTCCGACTTTGGGGTGCGAATTTGTGAATTTACTTATGTTTGGCATTTGTTATGTAGTCGAGTTGATGCAGCATATTGTTAATGCATTTGTCAAGCCTTTCAAGTGTTTATATACCAAAATGTTTGGCTTGTGAATAGGTGACGAGTCGGTGAATCAAGTAGCACCGAAACCATAAGTTGTACTTTCTTTTGGAGTACGAGGTGAGTGTTTGATTCATGGATGTTGTTCTATATTGAATTGAACTTGAATGTTGGCTTAGTGCCCGGTGATTGGCTTTATGCCAAAAGACTTTTATGCCTTAAGTTATTGGTTGTGTGCCCGATGATTGGCTTTATGCCAAAAGGGTTTTATGCCTTAAATTATTGGTTGTGTGCCCGGTGTTGCTTTTAATTGCTTGGTTTACTGTTTGACAAGTTGAGATTATCTTTTAGCTGTACCTTTAATATTGAATTGCATCCATGTCTCATAAAAACTCCTGGATTCCAAAATTGGAATCCAGTTTTGCAGGCATTGTAGATATCCATTGTTGATCGTTGTGTGGTTGTACCCTCTCTTAGGGTAGCATGTCAGGAAGGCTGGACTAGTTTTGGCGAAATTTTGTAGATAGGGATGTAGTTGCAGCCTATGTTTATATCTAGTTTATTGTATAGTTTAATGATTTCTTGAGACTTCCGCTGTGTTTGTAAGAACGATATATTTTGTGTTATCAATAAAGTGACTGTTGGTTAACTTAATTGCTAGAACTTGAGTTATAGGAATGGGTTGGTGGTTGATGTTGCACCCTCACGTCGGTTTGGGCTTATTTGAATGCTGGCTCGGGATGGGGTGTGACAATCTAGCCCTACACTTGGGGTTTTCTCAACCTTATATTTGAAGGCGAGGTTTACGGAGCTAAGCATAATGCCATACCCACTTGTCACCTATGTCCAATCTTGATAGTGGAATTGCTTTAATCGTTGTCGCATCCTCATTAGTAAAGGCTGCCCACACCACATCCATCTTCCATTCGTGAGTCACTGGATCAATGAGTTTACTCACCCTCATATTCATCCCCACCTCATTTACACCTCTAGGCCAAAAATCATTATTTTTTGGCAGCCACGAATCTTGACTAGCTCTCACCCTCCTTCCATTCCCGATCCTCCACTGCACACCTTCCATTAAAACTTTCCTCACTTCTAGAATGCTGCGCCACGTCCACGAGGGATTCGACCAAGCTTTTGCCTCAAGGAATGATGAATTAGAAAAATATTTGGCTTTGAGTACCTGGGAAAGTAAAGAGTTCTCATCCATGAGTAGCTCCCAACCTTATTTAGCCAAAAGCGCAAGATTAAAGCAAGAAAGATCCCAAAACCCCAATCCCCCTCTAGACTTCTTCTCGCATAGTTTATCCTATGCCATCCAATGCATCTTTTGTTTTCCCTCGCTTTTCCCCCACCAGAAAGACGCCATAACGGAAGACATCTCTGAACAAAGACCCTCCAAAATTTTAACACAAGACATCACATATGTCGGAAGAGACATTGCCACAGATTTAAGTTTTACCTCACGGCCCGCCTGATTTAGAATTATACTGTCATGTCCTTGATTTTTAACATAAATAAGTAATACATTTTAATAAAAGAACCTCGCGCATTGTACATATTACCCAAAAGAGTTTTCCACCTGTTTAATTTACAAATAAGTCCCCATGATTTAAGAAATACAACCTTGGCACTACGGCCCAAATTAACTTAGATACAATACGACATATTCAGGATGTTACAAACTTTAGTCAAAAGATAGTTCACGAGCAAATTAGTTACAAAGCCATCTTTGGCCAAAAGTAAGTCAATTACAAAGATGAATAAGTAACTAAATGAAATCAGCTTCTAAAAATTTTCATGTCCAAGCACACCATTGCATGCAGTCTATTGCCTAGCATTAGAACCTGAAAAGAAGAATTTTGTTGAGCTACACTAGCCCAGTAGGAAAGTCTTTACCTATGCTAGATGCAAACATGTTGATAAGTGCAAACGAAGAAGGATAAGAAAACTCAGCTTGAATATATATAGAATTCAATCGACTTGTAAATGAACTTCTATCCAGTTTAAGTGCACAAGTCATGTGACACAAACGACTTAGATAATCCCAACTCAACTCGCTAACCCAACTCCTACCATTTGTATTTCCACCCCTTGCATTACCGTACAATGCCACAAGGATTACCGTGTTACCACCCCGTGTGTCACGGTGATCCCTAACGACTCGGGTTACCGTATTACCACCCCTTGCGTTACGAAATCCCTCTAAGTCTCCGTATTACCACCCCTTGGGTTACGGGTCTCCCTAAATCTACTTCCGACCCCAATCGGCTATATTCCAATACAATATGCAAGCTAGGACTTCCCCATGAACACATTCATAGATAAAACATCTTACGTTATACTAACGTCATCATAAATGCACCAAGACCGATCACAAATGCCAACAATGTACGAAATACACTTTAACGATGTTTTAACTAAATAAATTCCTCATTCGGTTCTTATTAACGGGAAGACCAACGGAATAAGGATCACATCGAGAAGTCAAAGGAAGTCAATTAGACAAGCTTAAGATAGGTTAGGAGGTGTCCAAAAGGATTTAGAAGTGATTGGGGGTCAAAACAATCGACGGAAGAGCAGCAGGAGTAAAACTGGAGTTAAGCTCCTGGTATCGATACGCGCATAATCCGTATTGATACAAAATTAACTGTCCAAAAAGATAAGCTTACTGTATCAATACGCCACATAATCCGTATCGATACCATGGGGCTTCGGGTAGCGATTTCAGCAGATTTTCAAGGCATGCTCAATAACCAAAATCCAACAACCCAAGGCACGAATCTACACCAAATCTACACATAAACACATAGAAGAGGTAAAGAAGTCCCTACCTCGCAACAATGGTCGAGATTCAAATGTTTTTGAACGAGCCCTAACCTTTCGAACTCCAAAACTTCGTTTCAAGCTTGACCCACGGATCTCTGAGCTCAAGAACGCGAATGGAAGGCTTGAGGGAGGTTGATTCTTAAAGATTTTGCGAGATTGAGTGGAGTTTTGAGTGAGAGGAGAGGAGAGAGAGAGAGATAGCCGGTGGAGAGAGAGGGAGAACAGATGAGAGAGAGAATGGAGATAAAAAATGTTCTCCTACTCCTCACACACCCCTATATATACTCATGTATCTTTTTATTACACCACACTCCCTTAATTCTCTATTCCTTCACTCTAGTTCTCAATCTAAATATCCACCAACTAATCCATATTTTCTCGATTTGGCATTTAATTAACATTTCAAAAATTAAAAATTATTCGGGTCTCTACAATCTATCCTCCATAAAGAAATTTCGTCCCGAAATTTACAACGCAAGCCAACCAAAATCATGCATCAAGTTATCATGCTCATGCAACAATACATATTACCAAACAATAAACTAATGATCATAAAGTTGAAATTTCTAGAATCACATTGACTAACTTTGAAGCAAATACGGATACTTCTCTCTCACTTCGTCTTCCCTTTCCCACATCGACTCTTCTTTCCCGAGATGACTCCATAAGACTCGCACTAACGGAATGGTTTTACCCCTCAAAACTTGCTCACACGAATCTTGGATACGTATCGGCTCCTCCTCGTAAGATGCATCGGCTTCTAACTCTAACTCGGACCACTCTAGAACGTGTGACGGATCCGGCTCATACTTTTGTAACATCGACACGTGGAACACATCATGAACATTTGATAATCTTGGTGGTAAGGCCAACCAATACGCAACTTTGCCAATCTTCTCGATAATATCAAACGGCTCGATATAACGCGGTGAAAGCTTACCCCTTTGCCCAAAGCAAAATAGTCCCCGACGCGGTGACACCTTTAGAAACACGTGATTCCCCACTTCAAATGATAACGGTTAGCGACGACGATCGCGTAACTCTTTTGCCTACTTTGCGCGGTTATCAATCGTTGGTGAATCAATTTAACTTGCTCGGTAGTTCTCCTTTGTGCTTCAAGAAGACGTTGACGAATTACTTTTATGCTCTCGGAAGTTTCTTGGATCAATTCTGGCCCGACCAACGTAGCCTCACCCAACTCGGTCCAACAAACGGGTGATCGACACGGTCTCCCATACAAAGCTTCATACAACGCCATCTCGATACTAGACATGAAACTATTATTGTATGCGAATTCGACTAAGGGTAGGTGATCTTCCCAACTACCCCGAAAGTCCATAACGCAAGCCCGAAGCATATCTTCCAGAATTTGGATCGTTCTCTCAGATTGTCCATCTGTTTGGGGGTGATATGCGGTGCTAAACAACAAGTTGGTGCCAAGAGCAGCCTGCAAGCTTTGCCAAAAATGTGCGGTAAACCTTGGATCTCGATCCGATACGATAGAAACGGGTATCCCATGAAGACGGATAATCTCGCAGATGTACAAACGACTAAGCATATCAATCGAATCCGTAACTTGAATCGGTAAGAAATGTGCGGACTTAGTCAATCGATCAACTATCACCCAAATGGCATCGTGTCCCCTTGGCGATCTCAGTAAACCGGTAACAAAATCCATGGTCACGTTCTCCCACTTCCATTCGGCCACTGGTAACGGTTGCAACTCCCTCGCGGGTCGTTGATGCTCGGTTTTTACCTGTTGGCACATGAGACATTTGGACACGAAGATGACAACATCTCTCTTCATTCCCGGCCACCAAAACTGTCTACGCAAGTCATGGTACATTTTCGTTCCTCCCGGATGCACGGCTAACGGTGAGTGGTGAAATTCCCTCAAAATTTCCTCCCGACACGAAATGGGTACGAACAATTTTCCTTGGTATCGTAAACCTTGATCGGTGTGTATCATCCACCCCTCTCGAGCATTTCTGCTAAGAATCTTGGTGCGAAACTCTCCCGCTTCTTCATCTTGTTGTTGGGCCTCAATCACTTGAGTCGATAAACTCGATTGAACGGTTAAATTGCACAAAGTGACTCCATCCCGAACTTCCTCAAAATGCAATGCATACGAGCCTAAGTCATTCATCATTTTCCACTCATGGATGGCTAAACTTGTAAGGTGCATTGATTTTCTACTTAATGCGTCTGCTACCACGTTCGCCTTTTTCGGATGATATTGCAACTCAAAATCGTAGTCTTCTAGATGTTCCATCCATCGGCGTTGTCGCAAATTAAGCTCCTTTTGAGAGAACAAGTATTTTAGACTCTTATGATCTGAAAAGACTTCGAACCTCTCACCGTAAAGATAGTGACGCCAACTCTGTAATGCAAAGACGACAGCCGCAAATTCTAAGTCATGGGTAGGGTAGTTCCGCTCGTGAGTCTTTAATTGCCGCGATCCATATGCTACCACTCGCCCCAACTGCATCAAAACACACCCCAACCCCTCTTTCGAAGCATCACAATACACGGAGTAGCCAACTCCCCGCTCGGGCACGATCAAAACCAGCGTGGTTGTCAATCTTCTCTTCAATTCTTCAAAGGTTTTCTCACACACGTCACTCCAAACGAAACGAGTCCCTTTACGAGTCAATTTAGTCAACGGAGCCGCTAGGCGAGAGAAATCAAATACGAAATGACGATAATACCCGGCCAAGCCCAAGAAACTACGAATCTCGAACACATTCTTTGGTTGTTGCCAATTCATTACGGACTCTATCTTTCTCGGATCAACGGACACCCCATCCTTCGATACAACGTGACCTAAAAATTTGACTTCGAACAACCAAAATTCACATTTGCTAAGCTTGGCATACAAACGGTGTTCTCTCAAGAGTTCAAGTACGATAGAAAGATGAATTTGGTGCTCTTCCTCCGAAGGCGAGTAGATAAGGATATCGTCCACGAAAATAACCACAAAACGATCGAGATAAGCACGAAAGATGCGGTTCATCAAATCCATGAAAGTTGCCGGCGCATTTGTCAATCCAAAGGGCATAACAACGAACTCGAAGTGGCCATACCGGGTACGAAAAGCGGTCTTAGGAATGTCTTCCCTCCGAACCCTCAGCTGGTGGTAACCGGACCTTAAGTCAATCTTAGAGAAACAAGTTGCGCCTCGAAGTTGATCAAACAAGTCGTCGATTCTAGGCATTGGATACTTGTTCTTAATGGTGACGCGGTTTAACTTACGATAATCAATACATAGACAAAGTGACCCATCTTTCTTTTGGGCGAACAAGGCCGGTACTCCCCACGGTGACATACTCGGACGAATAAACCCCAAATCCTCTAATTCTTGCAACTGAACCATCAATTCCCTCAATTCGGCGGGTGCGAAGCGATAAGGAGGTATGGAGATAGGAGCGGTACCAGAAAGTAAGTTGATAGTGAATTCAATCTCTCTCTTGGGTGGTAAGGGTAACTCCTTTGGAAATACGTCCGAAAAATCACAAACAACAAAAGGTAGCTCCCCACGCACGGACACATCCTCATCTAACGCCAAACTCGCTAATAAGGCATACATTGACTCACGCTCCCGAGACTCACACAGATATGGTTCTATCAGTTCCCGACGCTCCTCGAAGAACTCGAAATAAGAACCCCCAGGCGGACAAATACAGACCCGACGCTTGAAGCAATCTATAGCAGCATGGAACGTCGACAACCAATCCGTTCCCAAAATAAGGTCGAACCCCGACATATTCAGCACAATAAAATCAAAAGTAAAACGACGATCTTGAATAATAAGCTCACAATCTCGGCAAATGCGATTTAATGGCGACCTACCTCCTATAGGTGTGTCAACAAACAATGGAGGACTAATACTCTTGATTTCCAATTCCAAAGCACAAGCAAAAGATGCCGCAATAAAAGAATGCGATGCTCCAGAATCGAATAATACTCTAGCGAAGGAGTTAAATAAGAGAAATGTACCCCTCACAACCGATGTTTCCGAGGCCTGAGAAGTGACAGGAGGTGGTGGAGGCGGAATGGCAGATGTGATAGCAAAAGCCCTCCCCTGAGTAGTCTGACCCTGAGCATGTCCACCCCGATGACCGGAACCCTGAGTAGGCATAGACGAACTAGCTCCTCTCTCAACCTGAGATCCCTGAACTGAAGTGGTCTGACGAAAGTGAGACTGTTGCTATCTCTGAGTACCCCGAAACGACTGCCGGCCAGAACCTTGTCCACCCCTCGGCTGCTGCACCGAACCCGACTTAGTACGTGCCCTTTCTCCACGTGGGCAATTTCTAGCAAAGTGACCGGGCTTCCCACAAGTAAAGCACGTGTTCAAAAGTCGCGGGCATTGGGCGCGAATATGCCCCGTCTGACCACCCTCGTGGCATACGATTGAGGGTCTATTGAAAACTCCCCGAGTCCCGAACGAAGAAGAAGGTGGAGGCCTAAAATTTGACAGACCCTGTTAAGTCGACGATTGATCTCGTTGTCTCTTCCTCCCTTGACTACCGAAACTTCCCGACGAAGAACTCACACCTCCCATTGGTTGTCTTGGTTCCCAAACCTTATGATTTTTAGGTGCCTCCTTAGGTGTCTCAATGCTCCGCGCACACTCAACGACTTCAGAAAACTTCCCTTTGCGTTGCGCCACAACAAACTTCTTCACGGTCTCATGCAACCCCCTTTCGAATCGCCTACACTTCCTCTCTTTGGTTGCCACTAACTCCGGTGCAAAACGGGACAAGGATTGAAACTTCAAAGCATACTCCGACACCGTCATATCCCCTTGTTCCAACTTCTCAAACTCTTCCCTCATCCGTTCACGACTCATTTCCGGAAAGTATTGCTCCTCGAAGAGCACCTAAAACTCCGCCCAAGTTAAGTTCTCAATATCTGGCTCATTTGCTTGAGCCGCGGTCCTTGCCGCTCTCCTTGCGTCTTTCCTTAATTCTAAGACTGGCTCCCACCACTCATTCGCTTCCCCGGTAAGCTGAACAGCTACGATATTCACCAGCAAGTCATCCTCCGTTATCTGAAGAGCCTTGAAAAGTTTTCAGATTTGAGCTAGCCAATGAACGGGCACAAGAGGGTTACTGCTCGACCTATCAAACGTAGGTGGATTTCTACGGCTGAACTCCCTTATTGCTATCATAGCACGACTATCTGCGCTTTCCCTAGGAGCTGGATTTAAAAGGT
This sequence comes from Rhododendron vialii, assembly GCF_030253575.1. Taxonomy (NCBI): domain Eukaryota; kingdom Viridiplantae; phylum Streptophyta; class Magnoliopsida; order Ericales; family Ericaceae; genus Rhododendron; species Rhododendron vialii. The sequence goes on from NC_080558.1 coordinate 32,588,926, forward strand.
TTGCAGCCGCAAGAGCCGCAACGAAATCCCTAGCAAAAGGATTTTGAACAATTGGTACCTCCTTTCCCTAGGAGCTGGATTTAAAAGGTTTGCAGCCGCAAGAGCCGCAACGAAATCCCTAGCAAAAGGATTTTGAACAATTGGTACCTCCTCTCCCTGACCGTGTCCGGTCCCTTCCCCCGGATTCCCATTCGGATTTTTCCCATGATGGTTAACCTCATCCTCGACTGGCGCTTCTCGGCCACGACCTCGGCCACGACCACCCCTACTTTCGACCTCACCTGCCCTAGCACACGTTCTCAGAGGCATCTAGCTACAAGTCATAAGAAAGAGAAGCTTCATCAATGACAGCATCATTTCATGAGGTCAAAGCCCCGAACTATCCCAACATGGGTTAAAACAACTCCACGCCACTCTACTATATTGAAACGCAAAGCCACATAAGTCATGTCATATCAATGCACACAAGCACACATATGTTATGCAAAAGGCGTGACATTTTGAACCCATGAGACTGGAAGTTTCTCCACGGTCTCAAAGTATTCAAATCTAGATGCTCTGATACCAATTTGTCACATCCTTGATTTTTAACATAAATAAGTAATACATTTTAATAAAAGAACCTCGTGCATCGTACATATTACCCAAAAGAGTTTCCCACCTGTTTAATTTACAAACAAGTCCCCATGACTTAAGAAATACAACCTTGGCATATTCAGGATGTTACAAACTTTAGTCAAAAGATAGTTTACGAGCAAATTAGTTACAAAGCCATCTTTGGCCAAAAGTAAGTCTATTACAAAGATGAATAAGTAACTAAATGAAATTAGCTTCCAAAAATCTTCAAGTCCAAGCACACCATTGCATGCAGTCTATTGCCCAGTATTAGAACCTGAAAAAAAGGATTTTGTTGAGCTACACTAGCCCAGTAGGAAAGTCTTTACCAATGCTAAATGCAAACATGTTGATAAGTGCAAACGAAGAAGGATAAGAAAACTCAGCTTGAATATATATAGAATTCAATCGACTTGTAAATGAACTTCTATCCAGTTTAAGTGCATAAGTCATGTGACACAAACGACTTAGATAATCCCAACTCGACTCGCTAACCTAACTCCCACCATTTGTATTTCCACCCCTTGCGTTACCGTACAACGCCACAAGGATTACTGTGTTACCACCCCGTGCATCACGGTGATCCCTAACGACTCGGGTTACCGTATTACCACCCCTTGCATTACGAAACCCCTCTAAGTCTCCGTATTACCACCCATTGCGTTACGGGTCTCCCTAAATCTACTTTCGACCCCAATCGGCTATATTCCAATACAATATGCAAGCTAGGACTTCCCCATGAACACATTCATAGATAAAAACATCTTACGTTATACTAACGTCATCATAAATGCACCAAGACCGATCACAAATGCCAACAACGTACGAAATACACTTTAACGATGTTTTAACTAAATAAATTCCTCATTCGGTTCTTATTAACAGGAAGACCAACGGAACAAGGATCACATCGAGAAGTCAAAGGAAGTCAATTAGACAAGCTTAAGATAGATTAGGAGGTGTCCAAAAGGATTTAGAAGTGATTGGGGGTCAAAACAATCGACGGAAGAGCAGCAGGAGTAAAACTGGAGTTAAGCTCCTGGTATCGATACGCGCATAATCCGTATCGATACAAAATTAACTGTCCAAAAAGATAAGCTTACTGTATCGATACGCCACATAATCCGTATCGATACCATGGGGCTTCGGATAGCGATTTTAGCAGATTTTCAAGGCATGCTCAATAACCAAAATCCAACAACCCAAGGCACGAATCTACACCAAATCAACAAATAAACACGTAGAAGAGGTAAAGAAGTCCCTACCTCGCAACAATGGCCGAGATTCAAATATTTTTGAACGAGCCCTAACCTTTCGAACTCCAAAACTTCGTTTCAAGCTTGACCCACGGATCTCCGAGCTCAAGAACGCGAATGGAAGGCTTGAGGGAGGTTGATTCTTGAAGATTTTGCGAGATTGAGTGGAGTTTTGAGTGAGAGGAGAGGAGAGAGAGAGAGAGAGATAGCCGGTGGAGAGAGAGAGAATGGAGATAAAAAATGTTCTCCTACTCCTCACACACCCCTATATATACTCATGTATCTTTTTATTACACCACACTCCCTTAATTCTCTATTCCTTCACTCTAGTCCTCAATCCAAATATCAACCAACTAATCCATATTTTCTCGATTTGGCATTTAATTAACATTTCAAAAATTAAAAATTATTCGGTCTCTACATATACCAATCCAGTCCTCAATTCTAGCTATCATCTTATCCTTTACAAATGCGAACACCGAACGTTTAGACCGACCGATATCAGCTGGTAGCCCCAAATAATTTCCCAAAGTAGCATCTCTTCTAACCTCCATAACACGACACAAATCAGCCCAGATCTAATGTGGTGTGTTCGTGCTGAAGAAAATTGCCGATTTAGAGTATTTGATCAATTGACCCGATACTCGATGTAACGACCCTGATTTTTGGTAAATAAAAATTTCGTTAAATAGTTGAATTTTTTTTATTACTTGAATTTGCTTTTAAAATTCCTTTTAAATTTCTAATAATCCTTCATAATTAGATTTAAGGCTTCTAAAATTTAACCTCTTCGCACCGGATAATTTGGTCATTTTCCAAAGACAAATATGCGTATAAAAGCACTTATCTATTTTTCCAACTGGGTAAATTAAGTCTTAAAATTACATTTCTTGGCTAGAAATCCTACGTGGCAAGTAGAATTAGTTTTCAACCGATTAGTTAGAGGAACCTAACTACCATTTTACCTAGTTACATTTTCCTAACCTTAGGTGAAGCTTATGAACCTTTCCAACCTTACTTGAACCTTTTAGACCTAGAGAAGTAATCATTATACTTCATGATTAGACATATCAAAGCCATACCTATCATCATTTCCCCTTATTCCATTGGACAATAACTACTAGGAAAAATTTTATCCCTTGAGTAATAGAAGTTAGTCTTGCCAATGAAAGCCTAGATTTGACAAGACAAGTCATATAAGAATCTTTGGACCATAGGAAGCCATTATTTTGCTTCCAAAAGAAGTAAACCTAGTCTTAACCATTTTCTTTTCATTGAGTTGTCACTTAAAAGCCCATAATCCTTACTCTTTTCCTAGACTTAGTAAGCTAGACCTTTTAGTCTTTGGTGTACTTATATACTCCCTCCGTCCCATAATATTTGTCCGGTCCGCAAAACGAGGACTTTAAAATAATGTATTTTTTTCAAGAAAAAATTCAAATTTTTTTCATAAGTTAAAAGAACTCGTCAAGATCTAGTAAATTGTAAAAAATTTTTCCAACTTTTCTTACAAAAATTGTATTATTTTTACGTCTCCGTTTTGCGGACCGGACAAATATTATGGGACGGAGGGAGTAGATTTATATATATATATATATATATATATATATATATATATATATATATATATATATATATGTACTTAGTACTTAGTACTTGAGAGAGAGAGAGAGAGAGTGAGGCCGAGAGTGAGTGAGAGAGAGAGAGACAGAGAGAGAGTGAGGCCGAGAGTGAGAGTGAGGTGTGTGCTTGTGTGTTGTGCACTCCAAGTTACCCCTTTAGCCTTAAGCCTATTTATGACTTGACAACCCATTTCTTGTCAATTTCATCCTAGATTTGCTTCCAAACTAGCGCTTGATTACCATAGGATTTGACTACAACCTAGACCTATGAATGACTAAACATGGAAGGCTATGCCTTAGCCTAATCAAACCCTACCCTAGACTTGTAAGACCTAGGCTATAATCACCTAGATTCACCTAGAAAGCCTAAGATCCTACTTAGTTTATAGCCTTATGCCTAAAGACTTGGATTGACCCATGAGAGAATAGACTTACCATGCTTTCAAGCATGATTTGACAACACAATGAGAGAGAGAGAGAGAGAGAGAGAGAGAGATGGCCGGTCATGAGGGAGGGAGGGAGAGCCCAAACTTTTGCTATAAATAGCACCACATCCTTGCCATTCAACTCACACCTTCATCCTTCAACTTCTCTCTCTAGAAATTCTTGTGTTCTTGCCTTGTTCTTCCTTTGTTCTTGAGTTCTTCAAGAAACTCATCCAAGACCACCACTCGACCACCCTTTTGATTGAAAAAATTTAGTAGTTAGTCAAAGATCTAGTTTCGAGACAAACCTTTTCTCTTTCGAAGCTACCAAAGCTTACCGTATGAAGTTACTCCGTCTGATAGCCGACTTACTTCAGTAGCTGCCCTACTGCCAAGAAGAACGGTAGATTTTTCTGTCCTCATTATCTCTAAGTATACGTAGAATATCTCCACTTACTTACTCTAAGTATATTGTATGATGCTTGTATGTAGAAATGCATGAAAACTTGAAAGGTGTTTATTAAAGTTTTGAAAAGGAAGGGGAGTATGTTGAATATACCGACTTTTTTTTCCAGAAAAACATATGTTGTTTTGAACATCCCAAGAAGGAAGAGAGAACGGATTTTGAAAACATGAACTTGATTAGAAGTATTCGTATTTTGACCTTAGGATGGTTATGAGCATGTATACATAATTGTTAGAATTACTTGTCTTGTTGTGTGCTAAAGCATAAGTGATTCTCACTCCAAAGGCGTCCGTACATGTGGCGTTATGCTTTAAGTGGTGATTTGAGCATGATTAGTAATATAGAGTTGGATGATTTTGCTAGTTTAGTTTCAAGATTTTAATGAATGATTTATGGTTATATATGTGAAAAGTCATACCGCGGAGTCTTTGCATAAAAACGAGACACAAAAATCAAGAAAGTAGAAATATGACACCTAGGGTGGGGTTAATGAAAAGACGTGTTTTGATACCGCGATATGACCGGACGTGGTAGCCCATCGTGTGTAAGGATTTTGAAAACCGTAATGTAGCCGGACTTGGTAGCCCATTGTGTGGTGTGTATTGCCATAGGACCGGACGCGGTAGTCTCATTGGAGGTAATTTAATGTTTGTGAAAACCGTAATGTGGCCGGACATGGTAGCCCATTGTGAAGATTGCCAATGGGGTCGGACGTGGTAGCTTCATTGGTAATGTGGCTTGGTTATCCATGGAGAGGAGCCAATGCAAAATTTTGTGTGCCAATGGGAACCCGGCGCGGCGGAACCATTGTGAGGATACTCGGGAGACCGGCATGGTGGAACCGAGGTTGGGTGTGTACAACGGATTTTGAAAATGTTGATTTGGTAAATGAAAGGTGAAATCAGTGACACGGCCTATGAAATGACGCGTAGGAGAAACTCAGAAATCATGGACACCAACGATAGTTGAATAGTGAATGTGGACGTGTCATTGTTAACTACTTTGTTAGATATGCATGTACTATGTGAAAATCGTTAGTATTATGATCTAATGTGTGTAAGTTAAAGGGTAGTGGGTATGGATTATTCTATTGAGCTTCTGTAGCTCATGGTGTTATCTTTGGTGACCCTGACATATTATACTGGGGGCGACGCTGGTATAATGTGTCAGACTTTGTAGATGAACAGGGTGAGCTGTACACCTTGGAGGCCTTTGGAGCCGAAGAGCTAGCTAGGATGGAAGAGCAGGCGGAGCTGTAGTTAGAAACCTTAGTTCCCTCCCTTTGTGTAATTATGGGGATTTTGATGTAATAATGAGCCAGACTTTATTTAGATTTTCAATAAAATTGTCTATTTAACGTTCCCAAAATTATGAGCGTTACACCCGACCATACGATTCCAGGATACCCTTAACAACAGTAGTTTTCGAAACATTGACCCTTGCAAAAATAAATTTGTCATCCGCGAAAAATAAATGGCTAACAGACAGTGCTCCCCTACAAACTCTAATCTCGTGAACCGCTCCCCTTCTCTCAGCTTCATGAAGCATGGCAGACAAGCCCTCCGCACAAAGCACAAAGAGATACGGGGAGAGAGGATCTCCCTGCCAAAGCCCCCTCGACAGAATAACATACCCATGGCTTGAACCGTTAATTAAAACCGAGTAAGACGGAGTGGTAATACATTCCAGTATCCACCTTTTCCATCTCTCATTAAAGCCCATCCTTCGCATGATAGCTTCAACAAAGCTCCATTCCACCCTATCATAATGCCTTGCTCATATCTAATTTAATCGCCATTTCACACAGCCTCCCTTTCCTTTTTGATTTCAGATGATGAATTACCTCCTGCCCAATCAACACATTATCTGAGATAGTCCTTCCTACTACAAAAACACTTTGGTTTCCTGAGATAATATGCGGGAGCCATTCGCTCATACGATTAGCTAGCACTTTAGCCACCACCTTGTACACTACATTACAAAGACTAATAGGGCGGAGCTGCCCCATCGATATCGAGCATTTAACCTTGGGAATCAAGACTATATGAGTGTGATTGATGCCCTGAAGAAGTCTACCTGAACATGTAAAACTCCTAACTGCTCCAATAATATCCCTTACCAAAACATCCTAGTAATTTTGAAAAAAGGGTGCAATGAATCCATCTGGCCCCGGAGATTTACCCGGGTCCATTTGGAAAACCACCTCTTTAACCTCCTCTGCTCTCAAAGGTCTGACCAATCTCCTATTCATAGCATCTGTCACCCTTTTCCCCACACAATTTAAAACCATTTCAAAACCATCCGGATTACAAGATGAAAAAATAGTTGAAAAATACCAAAGAATAATACCTTGAATCTCACTGTCACCTTCCTTCCAACTGCCTTGTTCATCGGAAAGACAATGTTCGAGTGAGCAAATTTGTTGTTGATTGTATAACTTTTAATATTCAAGTAACAAAATCAAGTATGTAATTCACAATGTAAGTAAGTAAGTAGTTTGGACCATATTCAGTATAAATTTCATTCTTTTTTCCCTTTATATATACATTCAATTAATGATTGGATTTGAAACTTTATCATTCTTCTCTTTCTTTAATTTTTTGAATTGAATAAAAATCTACGCATAATTGGTATGTACATTTGTGTTATTGTTTACTAGCAACAGATCCCGACGATGCACAAAACAATTTACATATTAGTGGATAGAAAATTATCATAGGATATAAATATATTGAAGAATTTAGATTTGAATGATTTTTAATTTCCTTCTGTCATATCAAAGGTAATTGGTCCTTGAAAAATGTCCTAATCAAGATCTATTTTGAGAAGATAAATTCAAAAAATTTGAATCTACCTACTGTAACAAAGCCACACAAAGTTGTTGAATATTATTCGAAAATTATGTTGAGCGAATTCATGCATAGCACGGGATTTTGCTAGAAGATGAATCTGGATGGACGAGAAGAGTTGGGTCTGAAAATAAAATATGTAAATAGGATCGGTTTGGCTAAAATTCCAAGCATTCATCTAAATATATAAATTAAAATTCGTTTGGGCTAAAATTCCAAGCATTCATCTAAATATATAAATTAAAATTCGTTTGGGCTAAAATTCCAAGCATCATCTTATCTAAATAGAAAATATGTAAATTGTTTCGCTTGAGAACTTTTAGGTTCAAATAATTGCACATATCAACTTTAACATTTTATGTAGGTTTTCATGAGGCCTCCTCCAGGTTTGCGTTGTAGTGACCACTTATTTTTTATGCACTAGTGTATTGATATTATACGGTCCGGTTCGGTTTTAACCGTGGTTCTTAAATTGATAGCCAGTACAAAACTAAAACTACTGGTTTATATTTTTTTTGGACCATAACCAGACCAATGAACCGCAGAACCCAGAGGCGGCTCTACCTGAGACCTTCCATGGTCAACTGACCACCCAAATTGTTATTTTTTGCTTAGAATACATGTAAAAAATTTGGACTAACCTTACTTTGAACACCAAACCCAAATGTCAATGAACACCCAATTGTAGTAGTTTTGAACAACTAGCCCAAAAAGAATCAAACACCTAACCCAAAATCAATTAAACACTCAATTACAACATATCAATCCAGACAATTCATATTTGAACACCCATCATATTACCTCAAATATTAAAGCTCACAATCATAACTAAAAAAATAAAAAAGAAAGAAAGAAGAATCTTTTGGGCAAGTATTATGTTTTGCATTCTCTCTCTATTTTTATTGTCGATGATCTAAATTTGTTAATTCGCATTCATGACAATTAACAATAACTACTTTATTTATTTATTTTTGTTTAGTTAAATTATAGAATTACAGACAAAAGTTTTAAAAAAAATTTAACTACATTGCAAAACCCCGCTAACTTAAATAATATTCCTTTGAATTTAAGATTACGATAAAAAATCTTATCATGTCATCCTAAAGAACAAGATATTTAATTTCAAGAAGGTCAGCCCCAACATACTCACTCTAATTTCTTTCAAAAGGGTTTTAGTAGATTAATATGTTGATTAAATGTTGACACAAAATATGAGAACTTGTCTAAGACAACTGTAAAATTTTACCCCCTCCAATATTCTCGAAACATTCTAGTACGAACATAATACGATAACTTTCAAAAAAATCAATTTTTTGTCAAAAAAACATACTCCTCCGTCCCTAAATAAATGTAAACCTAGGTCTTCAAAAAAATGTAAAAAGTCACAATTTAAAAGAACTCATTGATATCTATTGTTTTGTGAAAAAAATTTGATTCTTTTTACGAAAAATACATCTTTTTAAAAGCCTAGATTTTGCGCACCTAACATTTATATAGGGACATAGGGAGTAGTATATATTTTTGAGCTCTTATTTCACCTTGTAGTTAATTTTTTTAGAATGGAGGTTATGTATTTTTACTGCCTTATTTGTACTACTAATTTATGAGATTTTGTACATATATTATTGGTGAATAAATCAATTAGTCGAGTTAAGGTAATTTTTGAACACCCTACCACAAATTTCTGGAGCCGCCACTGGCAGAACCAATCCAAATAGAACGGTTCGGTCTAAATCAGATCGGGGTTAGCAATTTTTATCAGTTCTTCTTAAACATCCCTACAACTTCTAATCAAAATAATTGATTAAACATGAGTGCAATGCATCTATTTGTGCTACAGACTTGTTTTTTTTTTTAAGAGTTATGTTTTGTTTACTTAACGTTAATTTCAATTTTTAAATTTTATTTGAGAGCAAGCATAGAGGGCTCCAAATTAAAGTTTTGCTTAGGACTCCAAAACTTCAACTCTCCAAGAGCAGTTTTCTGCACATATATACAAACACACACATGCGCGTAGAAATAGACGTACATCGTGGCCAATAAACATGAAAAATAGTACTAGAGCTACGAAGTTTATCTTTTTATTTATTATATATTTATGAGTACTCTTTTACACATGGATATATCACTTTTGCAATTTGACATGAATAAAAAAAGAGAAAATTAAATAGGCATCCTATTTATTAGACTTATTTAGGTGTTCATCCTAGGAGATTTGAATACTTATGTTCTCATCCTAAAAATACAATGTTGCCCATTATACCCCGAGTGATGCTATGAGTGTAACGACCCAGATTTTTGCCCTATTTTTTTTTTCGAATAAAGAAATTATTTTTTTAATCAAATAGTCTATAGTAATCGATTAATTATTTTAAAAGTGTAATTAGATTAAACTAGAACCTAGATTAATTTTTGGTGATTAAAATTAGTTTAGCTTATACATTATTAATTAGCTTGTAACTATGTATAAGTGTGTCTATATATCTATAAAATAAATATTAGTAACCATCTCACAATTTATGGGATTTGGATACCCATCCCTCACCTATCTCTCCCTCTATCTCTATCTTTTCACTTATCCACTCCCCTTCAAACTCTTCCTAAACTATATCTCTCTCTCCTCTCGCATTCCACCACCTCCATACTTATCCTCAAAACCCCACTCCTCTCTCACAATACAACACTCCTATTCCACTGCAAAAACAGAAACAAGAAAAGAGGGATCACACCATTTCGTTTTTCGTCCATATCACGTACCTCTGTTCATAGCCTTTTTCTTCATTGTTGATGTCGTTTTTAGGCTTGAGTTTCTTCACAAATGTTGTAGAGGGGGTTGAGAGCTTCAATTTCAATCCAAGAATCACCCAAAACGGTCAAAAATTGATAGAGTTATCGCCATTCAAAGTTTGGTAAAATTCTCGGATTCTGTTTTCCAGGCAGATTCGGCGAATCTTCTAAATGTTCATTTTGCTCCTACTTAGAGTGGTTTTCGGGCTTAGACTTCTTCACGAAAGTTGTAGAGAGTTTCAAGATCTTCGCGTTAGACACAAGAATCATCGAAAACGGCAGATGTTTGGTCAAGTTATTCCAGCCCTAAGTTGCTGCTAAAATACCGATCTTTTGCTGCCAAACGAAAATCCACCGGACTCCACCGAATCGTTTTGTCCGGATTAAAGGTAGTATAATCACTACTCTACTTCCTCCTAAGTATATTAATGTACTAAGATGCTAGTTTTTATGGTTAGAATCGAAAAGAATCGAAATTGGAATCGAATGAACGAAACCCAAGTTTTCCGAATACTAACTGTTCACTGTTCATAGGCGTGGTTACTATTCAAAATTTTGGTACTGTTCATACGAGTTGGCTTTTAAAAAAATGATACCTAAATTACAGCTTTCCCTTTTGTCTATTTAAGATACTTCGATAACATATTAAAATTAGCCCCTGAAATTTATTGAGATTATGTTTTAGCCCTAATTGTTAATAATATGTTTTGGATAGAAATATCCTAGATTAGTCAATGTCCTCATTTTTAATCAAATGAGTTATGAAAGCTACTAAATTACTATTTTACCTAGTCTGGAAAAGAGAACCAAGTAAATAGGGTTTGCCAATGTATAAAATTGCCCTTTAGATTTTTATACTGTAAGTTAGATTTTTATACTGTAAGTTACTATAATGGATTCAAATTATATGGCTCAATAATTATACTTGAGACCTAAAAGGGTACCCTAGTACATTATTAAAGCTAAGCCTATGAAATTGCTAATGGCACCTTTAAAATTAATAACTAATTTACTTGTTCAACAAACCTTAAGGGCATCGGCCCAATCATAAAACTCTATGTGTTTTACTTACTTGCACCATATCAATTGTCATGGTTGATTTTATATTGAAATGTATTTTGTTTATTAATAATGTTGTTATGTATTTCTTATTGTTGTACTTGCTAGATTGGACTTGGATTCCTGGGATGGTTTCAAGTAGTGGACATATAGACGTGGATAAGTAAATGATAAAATGGTAAAGTTGATTGAGGATGTTGGGTGCCGGTAAAAGACCCTGGTACGGTAAAGTACATTTAGTTGAGTTGGAGAACGGTAAAAGACCCCGAGTACGGTAAAGTACTCAGAGTGTGTGGAGGACGGTAAAGGACTCCGGGTACAGTATTTGGGATACGGTAAAGGATCCTAAATACAGTATAGTACCCAGTGTGTGTGGAGGACGGTAAAGGACTCCGGGTACAGTATTTGGGATACGGTAAAGGATCCTAAATACGGTACAGTACCCTGTGTGTGTGTGGAGGACGGTAAAGGACTCCGGATACAGTATTTTGGGAAACGGTAAAGGATCCTTGAATACGGTATAGTACTCATTGTGTAGATTAGGGATATGGTAAAGTACCCAATGTGTAGAGTTGGGAGACGGTAAAGGATCCTGACAATAAGATAGTGCGACCTCTAATGGTGAGCTGTCATGGTGAGCTGTTCCTTTATTATGGTTGTAAGCGAATCCAAACTGGATACATAATTTAGCAGTATTCGCTTAGAACCCTGATGCAGAACAAATAAAGGGAGAGTTATTCCATGGGACGGTTAAAGTTGGTGGATGTGGAAGGAAAGGATCTCGTGGAGAGAATCCTTAGATTTTATGTAAGTTAATGGATAGTAAAGAAAAAGACGATGTGCTATTATTTTATACCATCTGTATATTATCAAATGTTATATTGTTGAATTGCTAATTGTAGAGTAAGGGTTGGTAGAGTTAGGATTATTCTACTGGGTGAATTATCACTCATGGATACGTTTGTATCCTGGTAAATCGGTTGCTTTAGCGATCAATTTGCCAGAGGGTGCAGGATATCAAGAGACCGAAGAACAGGATCCTCTATAAGTTAATCAGTACCAGGGTGAGGACTTCCTAGCTGAAGAAGGGGAGTTTGTCGAGTTTTGGATGTCTTACTCTTAGAAGCTCTGTTAGTTTGAAATACTGTCATTTGAATTTCCAAAGATGTTATCACATTAGTCAAATTTTGTTTTATTTTTGGGGTTGTAAGACAATTAAGAATTTTTGACTTTAGTATTTGAGATTTTCGCTGCTAAACTCTGTTTAGTAAAATTTCATTTCTTGAATCAGTCTTATGAATTATTAAATCCATTAAAACGGATTTAATTAACGTGTCCGAAAATCGGGGCGTTACAACATGGTATCAGAGCATAGGTTCAACTCTCGGCCTTGGGTAAATTGGGTAGATCACTTTCCGAGAGCGCATGTAACATTCCTATATTTTTTTTTAAACAAAAAAATAAAAATAAAAAATAATAAAAAATAAAAAATTTGTAATGTTAAACTCTAATTCAATGATCTATTAAACTAAATTGTTTAAACACATGAATATGTTCATACGGTTTATAATACAATTTACTATACATACATTCTTAATTATATTTATCCTTTCTAACTAATTTCTAACTAAAAATTATGTCCAAACAAACCTTCTAATTCTCTTCCACACTCAATCACCCACTCTACCATTCATGCTAAAAATCAAGCTTTCACTTCTTCACTTCCTTTGCGAATTAATTTTGTAACCTCCCACTTCCCCTTTACATCCTAAACCACGTTCATAACTCACCTCTCCACTTCCCCACTCATTCTCCCTATATACAACTCTAACCTCCGAAAATTTAACCACAGTTACTCCTTTCCATGTTGCTACTCAATCCAGAGAAAGAAAAAGAGAGAAAAAGAGAGAGAACTTGAGTTCTCATCCATGGAATTTTAAGAGAGAGAGAGAAAAACGGGTTCCTATATAACACTACTCCATACATCAAATTCGGGTTTCCAATCAACCACTACATCACCAAGCATTCACAGCCCACCTTCCATTCATTCCGAGGCAGCCCCGAAGTTCTCCGATTCTGTCATCTTCTCCAATCGCTAAAAATCGACCAAACCCATTAATCGCTTTTTCGGCCAGAGTCGAGGTAGAATAGTCACTTCTCTTCTCTCTCCTAAGTATATTTAATCCCTGTATATTGATTTTAATGAGTTCTTATAAAGGAAATCGTACCCGCGCGTCGAAACCATGAAATATGAAAAATCCTCTGTTTTCGGACGAGTAACTGTTCATAGACGTTAGAATTTTAAAAATTGATACTGTTATCACACTATAACCCCTAGACTTTGTACGCTTATGGATTTAACCCAAATGATTTACAAGTTAACCTCAAACAGGGTTTTCACCCCACTGTATATATTTGTCTTGTTATGGTAGGACAAGATTTGAATGATTGCAAGTGTTAAATACATGACAACATTTTTTTTAGTGTTTTGGAATGTATAGATGTTAGCTAAATGTTAATTAAGTTCCTAGAAAAAAAAAATACTTATACACAGTACATTATTAAGCTAACTAGCCTAAGTAAGAATCAATATACTTTTGCTAAACAAGATAAAATTTTAATATAAGTTTAACTTGAGAATATAAGAATACATTGAATATTATTAAAGGAGAAAAACTCATTTAGATAGTGCAAGTCGTAGTAAAAATCTATAACAAGAACTAGTTGGTAAACTAGACTGGCATGATAAATTTACTAAAACCATAAAGATACATTGGTCTGACAAAAGTTATTAACTCTGTGAAGTCAGTAGGTTATTATCTAAAACCAAATGAAAAAAAAAAAGAAAAAAAATGTACTTTCTGGAAACAAAATAAGGGAACACTTTTAACTGTGGGAATAAATACTAATAATTAACATTAAGAATTAGGGTTGCCCCTTTAACATAATCACATCAACCTATGGACACGTAACATTTTGTAGACTACCGAATTACCTAGAGATTACAAAATTCCTAATTGAACCCTTATCGAAATAAAATTTGTTAACACATGTTCAATAAGATTTACGCTAACTCAAAAGACATCGGCCCAATCCTAACATCTACGTGTTTATTTACTCGCACTTATATATTGTTATGCTTGTGTTCAAATTGAAATGTATGATGTTATTGGATGAGTCGTTTACGAAACTTTCATGTTGTACATGTTAGCGCGGAGTTAGATTCACTGGGTGGTTACGAGTAGTGACTCACGTAGACGGTGTTAAGTAAATGAAAAATGGTAAAGTGTTAAGGTGTGAGATTGTGGATTGTGATTTGAGCCATGGCTATGGCAAGGGTAACCAATGGGGCCCTGTGTTGAAATGGGTAACCAATGGGGCCCTGTATTGAGAGATGTTATGACGCTAATGTATAATGCGTCATGGAAAAATTCACTTCTTTTGTTCAAGAGGGAATAGGTCCCATGAGACGGTTATAGTTAGTGGTAGGTGATGTCCGACCCTAATGTACGATGCGTCATAGGATGACTCGATCCTCCTATTATGGTCTTAAGTGAGAACATGCTAGATATATAATTTAGGTGAACTCACCTAGGATCCTGGTACAGGATAAGCAAGAGGAAGGGTGGACCCATGAGACGGTTGTAGTTAGTGGATGTGGAAGGAAAAGGATCTCGTGGAGAGAATCCTTAGATATCATGTAAGTTGATGGATAGTAAAGAAAAAGGATGATGTGCTATTATTCTGTACCTTCTGTATGTTGTCAATTTTTATATTGTTAAACTGCTAACTGTAGAATAAGGGGTTAGTAGGGTTGGGATTATCTACTGAGTTTCAAAACTCATTATGGTGCCGTTGGGCTGGCGTTTTATGCCAGGTAATCAAGAGACCGAAAAGCAGAATCATCTTCAAGATGATCAGTATCAGGGTGAGGACCTCCCAGCTGAGGAAGGGGAGTTTGTCGAGCCTTGGATACCCTACCTTTAGAAGCTCTGTTAATTTAAAGTATTGTTATTTGAATTTTCAAAAGTGTTATCACATTTGTCAAACTCTGTTTTTATTTCATTGGGTTGTAAGATAGTTAAGTTGTTTTGAATTCGGTATTTGAGATTTTCGCTGCTAAACTCTGTTTAATAAAATTTTATTTCTTAAATCAGTTTTATGGATTATTAAATCAATTAGAAATGATTTAATTAACGTGTCCGAAAATCGGGGCGTTACAGCGCAAACCTGGATAGTTATGCGTTTATCTTATTTATTATTTTTCTAGCTACGTTGCATCCTAACTAAGTATAGCGTATAAATATTTTAGCAGTTGCAATATAGACTTTGAAGAAGTATGGAACCAATGTTGACTTCGATTCGAAGAAAGCAATAAAGGAATCGCTCCTATTGTATTTGACTAGCTGATCAATCGAGACAAAAAGTTCAAAGTCTAAAGACGAAGAGACAAGCCCCCTGTAAAAGAAAAGATACAGTTGGAGGATGCTATTAGTAAATAGTGTACCTGGCAAAAAAAAATAGGGCAAAAATCCGGGAATGCTAACATGGTATCATAAATTAGAAGATCGAGGAACAACTCGACGTCATGAACATCCGAGAAGATAGCAAATGTTCTCTTGTGTTGAGGTTCTATATTTTAAGGGGGATAGAAGAGAAGATAGACGACCGCACATTCATCTATTCCTCTTTCTTAGTCAAATTGACTATATTATCACTATTCAATGTTTTCAACCTCTTTTGATTCTTTTCTTATGAGATTCCTCTCGAAGCATTTTTTTTTTCTCATTCAAGTACAAACCTAAGAGCTTAAACTCTTTGAAATTTCCACTTCGAGTCTCATGATACTTCTCTTTTGTTAGTTG
Organism: Rhododendron vialii; assembly: GCF_030253575.1. Classification (NCBI taxonomy): domain Eukaryota; kingdom Viridiplantae; phylum Streptophyta; class Magnoliopsida; order Ericales; family Ericaceae; genus Rhododendron; species Rhododendron vialii. The sequence goes on from NC_080558.1 coordinate 32,604,870, forward strand.
TGAATTTCTAAGAATTCTCTTATTACAAATTCTTTTTAATCAATCAATCTCATCCTTGCTATCTCAACAGTCTACTCAATTATAGGACCATTGGTACAAGCCTTTGAAATTTTCATTGATAGTACTGGTTGTATAGAAATATCTCATCGTCGTCAAGCCCCTCGAAAAAAAAAAATTTCTCCGCATCCAAGCTTCCAAATTTTATAATTATAAATTCAATATTTTTCTAGAATTCTGAATTTCAAAACAGTTATATGTATTTGTGATAATACTCTTTCTTTGAGTCGTGTATCTTCTTGAATGGATAAGATTCGACCATTGAAATACCAAGAACTTACTCTATTTTGAGAATGGCCTAATGAGCCAGTTGTGTATGTATATATTTGAAACTATTAGAATTAGATACTTCCATTGAAATGCATTTGGCCGACGTAATTCAAGATAATTAAATATCAGATTCAGTTTTCACTTCTTTATCTCGTAATCATTTCTAGAACTTCGTCGAAATAAATGGGCTCCTCTACGAGAACCATTGCTGTTATGCGAGACAAGTATCCATTCATTTTGTTCATGTGTTTGTCTTGAATCATCATTATTGTAGTTACATGAACCATCATCATTAATTAGTCCTTATTAACTTGATAGTAGCCACTCCTTGCTACTCAAATCAAAACTACTTGTACTCTAACTCTTAGAGAATAATATATCGCCCTTTCCATTTGGCATGTCGACCTCCAAACCATTTAAATTTTATTTTAGTTCATCGAATCTTCTTGTTTCTTTATGGGGGAGGACCCACCTTTTGAGAGTCAAAGACCCAACTTTCAGGAGATAACCGAAAAAGCAAAAGTGATACTACAACGACTCATCGATCAAAGGGAAACGTACATGCAATGGTAGCAACGATCTAATTTCGAGGACGAAAATATTTTAAGGGGGATAGATTGTAACGACCCGGATTTTTGCCCTATTTTTTTTTTCGAATAAAGAAATTATTTTTTTAATCAAATAGTCTATAGTAATCGATTAATTATTTTAAAAGTGTAATTAGATTAAACTAGAACCTAGATTAATTTTTGGTGATTAAAATTAGTTTAGCTTATACATTATTAATTAGCTTGTAACTATGTATAAGTGTGTCTATATATCTATAAAATAGATATTAGTAACCATCCCACAATTTATGGGATTTGGATACCCATCCCTCACCTATCTCTCCCTCTATCTCTATCTTTTCACTTATCCACTCCCCTTCAAACTCTTCCTAAACTATATCTCTCTCTCCTCTCGCATTCCAACACCTCCATACTTATCCTCAAAATCCCACTCCTCTCTCACAATACAACACTCTTATTCCACTGCAAAAACAGAAACAAGAAAAGAGGGATCACACCATTTCGTTTTTCAATATGTAAATAGTATGTAATTGTGCCCGTATATTGGTAGGTGGGTGGTGTTGATTGTTGTCTTGCTTTCAACATCACTAAAAAAATACCAGTATATAGGCATAAACGAAAGGGAAAATGATGGCTCAGGATTTGTTTTGATAATTATGAGGGAAAATTCTAAAATCAGCCCAATGGGCTGACGATAGTAGGTGTGTGAATGTGTATTAAATGATGTAAAAAGTGCACAAAAATACGTATTTTTCTTGTCTTTTAGTGTGTTTATCGTCAGCCCAGTGGGCTGACAATAGCAAGACATACTGAGATGAAGAAGCCTAGGAACCCGGCCCACCCACCTACTATACTACTAATTTTTTCCAGAAAGCAAGAGTTAAATTTACTTTTGGGAATGGAAGCCTTTTCCAGGAAGCAATTTGCTAGAACTCTCTCTGTCCCAATATCTTGGTCCTTTTTTGAATTGGGTGTTATTTTTCAATTGATTATATTTTATATTCTATATAATCTTTTAGGTGATTTTAAAAACTTTGTATAAAAGATATCATTGAGATTTATCAAACAAGATATATATTTGATATAAAAAAAATTATAAATTAAAAGATATAGTCAATTTTCTAAGACTTCCAAAAAGGAAAAGAGGACCAAGAATTTAAAATGGAGAGACTATATCATTATTATTCCGCCTTTATGATAGTTGGGGGTCTTAACCATGGAAATATGATAGAGTGCTAGAGACAAAGAAAATACCCTTAAAGTGCACATGAACGGCCCAAATTTACTGCACGCAAAAAAAATGGGCAAAGAAAATACCCTTAAAGTGCATATAAACGACCGCACTTTAAGGGTTTTTTCTTTGCCCATTTTCTTTGCACCTAGCATTTCTCAATATGATATCATACCTGTAAATCATCGATCAACTGCTTATGCGGTGATCAATGCACCCCCCAACCCCACCACACACAACTCACCTTGTTAAGTTATGATGACACCTCAATATTAGTTAGCAGTACCAGTACGGCCAACCCGGCCTGAGGAAGTTGAACAAAATACAAGCCGAATAGTTAGGCTGCGTTCTTTTCTACTTCACTTAAATTTTAAAATTTTTTCTTTATTTGAATTTTTTTTGCATTTGTTAATTTTGCTTCAAATTTTTGTGAGTTATTAATTTATCGCGACGGAAGGAATCAAAAGTAAATTGTTTTTTTTACTTTTACCCAAGTATTTGAGAAATAACCACTTTTTAGCATTAAAATCTCAATTATTTTTTTGCTACAAAGTGGTTATTTCTCAAAATACTTGGGTAAAAGTAAAAAATGGTACACCTAGGGCAAATGGTTAAAAGGTAAGTAATACTTTAGTCCACACTTTTTGCACTTTTAAAAAATAGTGTACATTTTATCTTTATTCAATTTTTTTCACGTTTGTTAGTTTTACGCTAAACTTTTGGGGATTATTGATTCATCTTCGAAAATGGAATTTTTTTTTTTTTTACTTTTACCCAAACATTTTGGAAAATAACCACTTTTAAGTCAAAAAATTGACCCATTCGTTTTGAAATTTTGGATTTGTAAGAAATGAGTGTAGAGAGAAATATGGGTAATGATTAGAGGGAGATAGAGGGAAAAAAGAGGGTAATGATTAGAAAAAATAGGATAATAATTAGAATCCAAAATCCAAAACCCTTAACCGAACAAAATCACTTTTCCCAAAATATTTCATTAATCATAGTTCAAACCCTACCTACTCTAGAAATACTAAAAACGAAAGTAATAGAATTAAAAAATATTCGTAGTCTTATTGACCAAGTAATTAATAAAAAGGAAAATCAAATCAACTAAAACAAGGAACCTAAATATCCTAGACTACTACATTAGTATTAGAATTGAAAACAATAAGATCGAATAACCATACTAATCATATAACTAAAATAAATTCTTCATATTTTGTCTGCATCAACTAACTTCACACAGAATTAATGAATGACAAAAAAAAAATTTAACTTCACACATTTATTTGTAATTAACTTTTGGTCAAAAAAAAAAACTTCTCCTTCCTTTCCAGAAACTCTAGTGCTCATCCTGTTACTCATTAGTGACTAGATCGTTGGAGGATCATTAAAGACACCAATCCCGGTGTCTCCAAGGTTAACTTGTTTCTCTTCTCAAGAACCTTGAGCCCTGAGGTGCTGTGCGGAATTTGGACGTCATCACTTCGGCTTGCCAAAAGAGGATCCAATTCTCGATAGATAGTGTTGCTATGACTTACGAGACTCTTCAATTTTCGAAACATGATGCTTGGGTTGCTATGGGTTTCCCTTCACGTGGCCAATTGTATCATTTTGCCAGAAGATTATGTAGTAGCATCTACAGTGCGAGGCGCAATCAGGATGTAATATGTCTTTTTTGAAAGCTTGTCAAGCACCATTTGCTTTTACTCGAAACCCGATTTCCCATTTTACGGTGTTTGCTTGGATGAAATGGACGTAAATATTTTTTCAGGAAAATAATTTGCCACGTTCTGTACGCAAAATGATTTACGACCAACAAGTCGATAATTTTACAAATTCAAACACTAGCTGCAAGACTAGGCCATCATCGTTCACTACCTTTTGCCCACCTTTCGATACCCTTTTCTTTTTTTGGATCACCACCCTTTGATTATTTATTCCCTACTAAACTAAACTTCGGCCAACTCCTTTAATTTGGCTCTCCTCGCCAATCTGACTTTGATTCAACCATGACGTCCGATGCCTTTATACAACGACAATCATCATTATAATGATAATTAAGCATGCATGGGTTATTGTAAATGTAATTAATGTAAAAAACACAAATTAATCAAGTAGATTAAGTAAGACAAATATCATATAGAAAGTGGAATTTCATAGGTAAACAAATTAAAGAGATCTTATTTCTTACCAAAGACAGACACAAATACAACCCAAAAATCAATAAATAAAAGAAATTATATATATGAAGCATAAATTGAGAAACTTCCAAGACAAAGTGATGAAATCCAATAATGCAAACAAAACTTATTGTTGGTGATATTACAAAAGTTTACACCAAAAATAAATATTGCAATGGACAAATTAACAGGCTGAGTCACGGAAATCTCGTTTTCTTTAAAGAGATTCAAGCCCTCTACGGTAACAAATCAGTGCAGTAGAAAATTTCTGACTCGTCCCCTCTAGGATATAAACAACTCGATAATTTATCGTATGGTTCAGACCTATTCTGCACAAGTAGGAGAACCCAAAGCTTCTCAAAAGAACACCCTTACACTTTGCCCAAGACTGTAACGTTCATATTAAAACTCACAAACTAGTTTTATTTAAAGAACATGATGGAAGACAAGAGTATGAGAAATAGACCAAGTGTTGAGAGTAGTTCTCTCTCTCTCTCGGCCTTTTCTTTGGCTAGGATACTTCTTACTTACATAGCCACTCAAGCATGCCTTATATAGGCATTAGATAAGGACAAGATCAAGTTAAATCTCTTACATTAATGACTAAATCCAATTGGATAGATATGATCTTGATTTTATCTAGATTTACTTAGATATGGATAAACATGAAAGATATGCTCCTTCTAGATTGATCCTTCTAGATTGCTCTTAGATATTCAAACACTCAATTAAAAGATGTGATCTCAATATTAAATTTGACCTTCCAAGTGGATATCCAAATAAATGCTAAGATAAGAGTCTCCCACGCAGATATACACATGACATGTAAAAGTCTAGCACCAAAAGATGTACAGAAATTTAATATTAAAATAATAAATTTTAGTCTTTTTGTGTGGCACTCTATTTATCACATGACAAGCCATTAAAACTGCTTCTCCCCAGAGATTTGAGGGAGCGCCTGCTTCAATAAGCATGGCATTGGTCAAGTCAATTAATGTTCTATTTTTTCTTTCAGCCACACAATTAGACTCAGGCGAATACTGTGGAGTAACTTCATGGATAATTCCCAAAGACTGAACAAAAGAGTTAAATCCAAAAGATTCATACTCACGGCCTCTATCACTTCTAATTCTTTTAATCTTTCTACCAAATTGATTTTTCAACTTCTTGGAGGAATTCTTTAAATTTGTCAAATGCATCACTTTTATGTTTCACACAATATATATAAGTATATTTTGAATAGTCATCAATAAAGTGAAAAAATATCTATTTACTCCACAAGTTAAAATTCCTTCAAACTCACATAAATCCGTATGGATTAATTCTAACAATTCGGTATTTCTTTGAACACTTTTATGAGGCCTCCTTGTGATTTTTGCTTTACTGCATGTTTCACATTTCTCAAAATCTTTTTTCAGTTTGGGAATTAATCCTAAACTATTCATGATTCTTACATATTTACTGTTTACATGACATAGTCTAGCATGCCAAAAATTTAAGGAAGACAATATGTAAACAGAAACAGTAGCTGGTTTATTATTCTCAACATTTAGTTTGAACATTTCATCACATACATATCCCTTACCCACAAACACTCCTTTTTTAGTAATTACAAACTGATCAGATTCCATAGTCTGCTTAAAGCCAGATTTGTTGAGTAGATAACTGGACATCAAATTCTTCCTCATGGATGGTGTGTAAAGCACATCTTTCAGAGTCAGCACACGTCCAGAGGTAAACTTCAAATCAACCTCGCCACTCCCAAGCACCTTGGTAGTACTAGAGTCACCAAGCATCACAATTTTTTCTTTTGCAAAGGGAGTAAAAGTTTTGAACCAATTTTTATCATAGCAGACATGCCTGTTGGCACCAGAGTCTGCCCACCACCCTTCTACACATTGAACCATATATATGTCTCTAATCATAGCCACAAAAGGCTCCTCGGCAACATTAGCCTATGAAGCATTCTGCGTTTTTCGAAACTTGCAAAATCGAGCAATATGCCCACTCTTGCCACAGACAAAACATGCACCAGTTTGTTGTGTTTGTGAAGGGGGTTTTTGGTTTCAATTATTTTTTCTCATTTGCATTTCACCGCGAGATTTACCTTTATTTTTGAAGTTTTTCTTATTTGGCTTTAAATAAGCATTCTTTGGAAATTGACCTCTGGGCAAGTTATTTTTTGCAGAAACTAAATTTACCTTAATGGTGGAATGTCCGTTACCCTCGTGAGTCATAAGTGCATCTTGGCCTCTAGCCTTCTCCTCCACTCGGATGCGGGTAATCAAAGTCTCCAGGGACGTCTCCTTTTGTTTGTGGCGCATTGATTTCTAAAACTCCCTCCACAAAGGTGGTAATTTGTCAATGATGCTTGCCACCACAAGATTGTCCCCAATTTTGATGCCTTCAGATCGGACCTCCACCACAATCATTTGGACATCTTTTACTTGCTCCACAACAGATTTACCATCTATCATCTGATAACAGAAAAAACGGCTAGCAATATATTTCTTTGAACCTGCTTCCTCAGTATCATATTTGCTCTGCAAGGCTTTCCAAATTTTCTTTGCAGTGGAGTAAGTAGTATCATAATAATCATAAAATTGATCTGCAAGGCAATTTAAAAGATAATACGGACAATTATACTCATCTGCATTATACTGCTCAACTTGTTCAAGATGAGCATATTTTTCGTCATCGGTCATCCCATCGATGGAGACTTTGTTAGGATCGTTTCTCAGTTAAGATGTAGGCCACCTTGAGGAGACTGAGATAGAAGAGCACCTTGCCTTTTCGTTGCTTGAAATGAGCTCCCTTAAACTTGAAGGGCTTGTTGAGATCTCCGATATTTTCATTGGGTTTCTCAGCTGTTTGGTCCATTATTGAATCTCCTTAAAATTGTTGGTGATATTACAAAAGTTTACACCAAAAATAAATATTGCAATGGACATACTAACAGGCTGAGTCGCGGAAATCTCGCTTTCTTTAAGGAGATTCAAGCCCTCTACGGTAACAAACCGGTGCAATAGAAAATCTCTGACTTGTCCCCTCCAGGATATAAATAGCCCGATAATTTATCGTATGGTTCGGACCTACTCAGCACAAGTAGGAGAACCCAAAACTCCTCAAAGGAACACCCTTACACTTTGCCCAAGACTTTAACGTTCATATTAAAACTCACAAACTAGTTTTATTTAAAGAACATGATGGAAGAAAAGAGTATGAGAAATATACCAAGTGTTGAGAGTAGTTCTCTCTCTCTCTCCTCTCTCTCTCTCTCTCTGCATTTTCTTTGGCTAGGATACTTCTTACTTACATAGCCACTCAAGCATGCCTTATATAGGCATTAGATAAGGGCAAGATCAAGCTAAATCTCTTACATTAATGACTAAATCCAATTGGATAGATATGATCTTGATTTTATCTAGATTTACTTAGATATGGATAAACATGAAAGATATGCTCCTTTTAGATTGATCCTTCTAGATTGCTCTTAGATATTCAAACACCCAATTAAAAGATGTGATTTCAAGATTAAATTTGACCTTCCAAGTGGATATCCAAATAAATGCTAAGATAAGAGCCTCCCACATAGATATACACGTGACATGTAAAAGTTTAGCACCAAAAGATGTACAGAAATTTAATATTAAAATAATAAATTTCCAACACATATCCATTATGCAAATCATCCATCGTCAAGTGCACCAATGGCCCATCATCTTTAATTTGTTCCACTGACATTCCAACGACTATCACATTTCATATATATGAACCCACCTATTCTGGACATTTGTTGTACGTACAAATGCTTCTAATTTGCAGCTTGTAGTGGCCTCGGTTACCTCCTCGGTAACCTGGCTGGGCGTTCTGAGCCAGAGCCCCGTGGGAGTCCAGTCAGTAGATTGGTAGGAACCTACAAGTCCGGGCATGCCGCTCGGTCCATTGCTCGGTAGCAAGACTGATTTCGAAAAATGCTCTCAGCATAAGTTCCTGTTTTGGTCTATTCGAAGTTCTCTGAGAGAGGCAGTTATGCCAAATGGGTCTCGTGAGGATCATGCAGCAGGCGTAATCATTGGGATCAGGTCTGGCCATGTGCTCCTTAACCACTTCATTCCTTTCATCATTTATGACGTCACCCGAGGTGGTTACCTGAGCGTATCCTCCACGCGCTAGCTTGGAGGCCAAGCAAACCTAGGTCTATAAATACAAAGGGATACTCATCTTTGGAGGTATGCCATTCTTCCCTAAACCATAGATCTACATTTTCCCTTGAGATCTAACTTGATCGTCGGAGGGCCACTGGGCTGCCCTAGCCCTAGTGACTTGTTGCAGGTCCAAAGGTAGGAGAGCGGACCAGCGGAGGGAGAACCCTTTCCCAGGTCAAGGTCCCGTCAAATCGAACCCCTACAATTGGCGACTCTGCTGGGGACCTAACCTCTCTTTGAGTGTTCATCTCCCTCCCTTCGAAAAACTTTGTTCATCTCTCCTGCTCCAAAAATGGTGGAGGTCAACGAAACGCACCGCAGCGACACCACCCTAGGGCTCGGTCCCCTGGGGGACCATAACCTGGCCTCCGGCGGAGCCAACGCCCTGGGAAAAGCTCACATATCTATCGGAGTTGGAAGCAGAACCTCAACGCCAGAGGGCGGCCCATCCTCCGAACTCCATACCTATATCCGCCATCTGGAAAGGAAAATCGACGACCTAACAACGGTCGTAGAACGAGACAAGCACATTCGAGACGAGCTAGCAGAGATCAAACATCTCCTGCAGATCTCCCCATCTTATTCCTTCGGAGGCCGTGGCGGAAGAAGAAGCCATCATAGCCCTTCCCGCAATCGCGAGGGGGGCCGCCTGGTGGAGGACCGGTCTCGACCCTTAATCAAAAACCGCCTGGAGCCACCAGGTGAAGAGGATTGTCGAACCAACCGAGAAGCGCGGCACAGGGAACGTTCCCGTTCCCCTAAACAACCTCGTCGGAAACCATCCGCCTTCGAGAGACTCGGAGTAGGAAGCGTCTCCGCCTCTTCCACCCATTCGGTTCGGATCAAAAAGGGGCAACGTGAATTCACTCCACGCAATACAAGGGCCGCTAAGGAAGATGACAGCCTCTTGGAGCTGCAGACAAAGAGGTACCGTGAGCGTTTGAAAAACGCTCGAACTGGAAGCCCCATCATCTCACACCCCAAGGAAGCCTGTAACAGAAGCCCATTCACCGAGCGCCTCGAACCTTCCCCTCAGGATGGCCGCCGAAGAGACCACCAAGAGCGCTCCCCCCGTAAATCAGCAAGCGTCACTCCGAAGAGAAGGGAGTATGAAAGTCAGGATTAACTTACCCCAAAGAAGCGTACCATGTCTGAGCGTCCAGACGGTTACGACCGTTCGATCCAACCTTACTGCGACGCCAGACTCGAAAGACTCACGACCTCTCCTTTCACGAGAGAAATTGACTCGGTCACCCCCCCGAAGGGATTTACCCAACCCAAATTTGCCAAGTACGATGGCAAGGCCGAGGCATACACTCACCTGGTACAATACAAGCTTGTCATGTCCCTTTTCCTCCGGAACGAACCTTCAGACGATGCCTTCTTATGTAAGGTCTTCCCCATCAGCCTCGGCAACCTGGGTCTCACATGGTTTAACCAGCTCCCAACATGGTCGATCTCCTTGTTTGACTCCCTATGCGATGCCTTCATGGCTCGGTTCGTCACGAGCAACAAACACAAGAAAGAAAACGATTCCCTCTTCGCTCTCCGAAAGCAAAACGACGAAACACTCCGCTAGTACGCTGGTCGTTACTGGGAGCTGTTTAACGAAATAGAAGGTTGCGACGGTCTCATCTCGGCCCGAGGATTCAAGCTCGGTCTCACCTCCCAAGACAAGCAGGTCTATGACGACCTTACCCGCCACAAGCCCAACTCCATGAAGGACCTCATGACTCGCATCGAGGTTTGGTGCCAGCTCATCGAATCCAAAGCTAAGAGGGGCATCGGGAAGCCCACAAGCTCAAAAACAGCGTCTGCTTCGATTTCCGGTCCTGCTCCTGTATCTGCCTTGACCCAAAAGAAGCAGGTCAACAACATCAAGCAGTCCCCGAGGAAAGGTCCAAAGCCCAACGATTTCAATGCAGAGAATACCGTCTTTACCATTCCTATCTACCGGATCATAGACCAAGTAAAGGATCAGCCTTTCTTCTCTTTCCCGAATCAGAAGCTTGGAATCGAAAATGAGAAGATCTAAAACCCCATCGTCCGATGCAGTTACCACAATGAGCAAGGTCACTTCACCACCGCTTGCAAACCCTTTAAGGCTTACTTAGAGCAGCTTGTTGCGGAGGGTCACCTCGGTAACCTCATCGACCACGAGAAGACCAGGGCTCTGGCGCAGCGCGTCGAGAACCACACCGAAGAAGAAGTTCAAACGATCCATGTTATCCACGGTCCTCTCAATTCCGAAGCCGCTCGTGTCCTTCGTGCCGAACTAAATAACGCCACCTCCTCCAAGTGCGTCATGTTGGTCGGTCCCGAGCCTACGCGCCCAAGGACTGACAACGGCTCCAAGTGGACCATCACCTTTACCGAGAAAGACCTCGACCGCGTCTAGCTCCCTCATAACGATGCCCTCGTGGTCACACTATGCATCGGAACCTTTAACGTTCGACGCATCCTCGTTGATCAGGGCAGCTCGGTCGAGGTCATGTACTACTCTCTGTTTAAAGACCTGAAGCTCTCGAATACCGACCTCCAACCCTCCAAAGTTCCCATCATCGGGTTCAGTGGAGCTTCGGTATGGCCCCTTGGCACGATCACTCTCCCCGTGCGTGCCGGTTCGGTGGTCCTTGACTTGGAATTTATGGTGGTTGACGTTCCTAGCCCTTACAACGCAATCGTCGGGCGCACCTGGCTCCATAAGCTGAAGGCCATCGCCTCCACCTATCACCAGATGGTCTGTTTCATCGGTGCCAATGGGCGCCAAGAGGACGTATACAGAGATCAAACTGCAGCCAAAAGATGTTACGTCAACGCGGTCCGAAGCAGTAAGCAGACTTCCTGGGTTAACCTCATCGAGGTCCCCGAGGCCCCAGTTCTAGAAGATGTCGGCACACCAGCCGACGAGAAAGCAGTAGAAGACCTTGTGACTTTCCCAATCACCGAAGACGGCTCCCGTTACTTTCTCATCGGTTTCTCACTCAGCGATACCGACCGAAACAAGAGGTTTGATTTCCTCAAAAAGAACATAGAAATATTCGCATTGACCCCGTTTGAGATGTCCGGGGTCGATCCTTCGTTTATCTGCCACGAGCTCAACATCGACCGAGCCAGGCGCCCGATTGTGCAAAAAGCAAGGCGATCCTCCCCGGTCCATTTAGAAGCTGTTATAGACGAAGTCAACCGGCTCCTAAACGCGAAGGCCATTCAAGAAGTGCAATACCCTAGGTGGTTGGCCAACACTGTAGTGGTCCAAAAGAAGAACGATAATTGGCGGGTCTATGTTGATTATTCCAATCTCAATGACGCCTGCCCGAAAGATTTCTTCCCCCTTCCACGGATTGACCAGCTCGTCGACGCAACGACCGACTATGCCCGACTCAGTTTTATGGATGCCTACCGGGGCTACCATAAGATTGCCATGAGCGAAGGAGACGTTGAAAATACGGCTTTCATCACCCCTCACGGAATCTTTGGATATCTCGTTATGCCCTTCGGCCTGAAAAATGCCGGAGCCACCTTTCAACGAATGATAACCAAGATGTTCGAACGCCTACGCGATGACACCATGATGGCTTACATTGACAACATGGTAGTCAAAAGCATGGTCGCCAGTGATCACCTAACCCACCTCGCCGAAGCCTTCGAAATTCTCAAAAAGCATAAGCTCCACCTCAACGCCGAGAAATGCACCTTCGGTGTAAGCTCCGGTAAATTTCTTGGCCACCTCGTATCCCGACGCGGTATCGAAGCCAACCCCGCTCAGCTACTTGCCATCGAGAAACTCTCGGCCCCCCACAACAAGAAGGACGTTCAGTGTTTAACAGGCATGGCCGCCGCCCTGAATCGGTTCATAAGTCGCTCCTCTGACAAATGTCAGCCATTCTTTGCGCTCTTGAAAGGCAGCCGACGAAGTTTCAATTGGATAGAAGATTGTGACCGAGCCCTCCAACAATTGAAGACGTAACTTTCCGAAGCCCCACTACTTGTCACCCCTCGGGGCCAGGAAGACTTGTTCCTATACCTAGCCGTCTCTCCGCACGCTATCAGTTCGGTGCTCGTCCGGCAGGAAGGACGGGAACACCAACCCATTTACTATTCAAGTAAGATGATGACCCCCGCCGAGACACGCTATTTACCATTGGAAAAGCTTGTTCTTGCCCTCGTCTCAGCCTCCAAGAAGTTTGCTTCCTACTTCCAGTCACATCGCATCATTGTCCTCACCGAGTACCCTCTCAAGTCTCTCGTCCGGAAGGTGGATCTTTCTAACAGAATCTCTTAGTGGGCCGTGGAGCTCGCGAACTTTGAAATCCATTTCCAGCCTCGGACAGCAATCAAAGCTCAGGTGCTCGCCGACTTTATCGCCGAACTTACTCCGCCCGACACTCCTGCTTCGGCTCCCACTCCAAACACCAAGGCAACACTCCAGGCTAACCCTAGCACAGCCTGGAAACTTTTTCATGGAGATGTTTGGAAAATGTATGTCGATGGCGCCTCCAATAGCTGAGGCGAAGGTGCAGGCGTCGTCCTCTTCACCCCCTCCGGTGTACTGCACGAAAGCTCACTCTCCATCAACTTCCCAGCCTCTAACAATGAGGCTGAATATGAAGCACTGATCTCAAGACTTAAGACGGTCGAGGCCCTGGGCATCGAAGAACTCGTGGTCTACAGCGATTCCCAATTGGTGGTCAACCAACTCTCCAAGGAATACGAAGCTCGGGATGATCGCATGCGCACTTACCTCAGCTCCGCCGTCCAACTCATCCAAAATTTCAAAGCTATCCAAATCGAACACATCTCCAGAGAACATAATGCCCACGCTGACGCCCTTGCAGGGTTCGCCTCGGCCTGCTCCTCCTCGGGACATCATTCTATTTCCTTCAACTCCATTGACAAGCCCAGTTTCGAGCTCAAGTATTAGACCAAGAGGTATTTAACATAGAGCTCGGCCCGAGCTGGACGGACGAGATCATTGGTTACCTGCGAGATGACATCCTTCTTACCGACAAGAAGGATACTCACCGACTCCGCAACAAAGCCGCCCTCTTTTGGCTCAATTCGAATGGTAAGCTCTACCGAAGGTCCTTCACTGACCCATATCTACTAGTTGCACACCCCCACCAAGTACAAGGCATCATCGAAGAGCTCCACACCGGCGATAGCGGTTGCCACTCCGGTGGACGGTCCCTCGCTCACCGAGCCATTTCCCAAGGTTATTGGTGGCCGACAATGAAAAAGGATTCTGAATAATTTGTCAGGCGTTGTAAGAAATGCCAGATGTTTGCCCCTATCATCCATCAGCCAGCTCGGGATCTTAGCCCCATCACCAGCCCTTAGCCTTTCTCTCAATGGGGTATGGACATCATCGGCAAGCTCCTGGGGGATTCAAGTTCTTGATAACCGCCACCGACTATTTTTCAAAATAGGTCGAAGCTGAACCCTTGGTCACCATTGAAGAAACAAACATCATTCGTTTCGTTTGGCGAAATATTATCTCACGATTCGGTGTACCATTTGCCATCATTACTGACAACGGAAGGCAATTCATAGGGCAGAAATACCCGACCATATTAGACGAGTTTGGAATCAAATGGGACACCTCAACCCCGGCTTACCCCCAAGGCAACGGACAAGCTGAAGCTGTGAACAAGGCAATTTCATCTGGGATAAAACGTCGACTCAAGTCACGCCGAGGCAAATGGGCCGAGGAGTTACCTAGGGTACTCTGGGGCTACTGTACTACACCTCAGCGATCCACCGGTCGCACTCCTTTCTCCTTAGCATTTGGAATGGAGGCTGTCATCCACATTCAAGTCGGGCTTCCAACGATCCGCATCGAAAATTTCAACGAATCGGTAAACAACAACAACATTGCCTCGGATCTCGACTTGGTCGAGGAGGAACGTGAAAACGCAAGGATCAAGCTCGCATCATACCAACAGGAGGTTGCAAAGGGCTACAACCGAAGAGTCCGTCTCAGGTCGTTCAAACCTGATGATCTCGTCTGGAAAAAAGTGGTCGAGAAATCAAAGAAAATGAAGTTGATGCCCAACTAGGAAGGCCCCAACCGAGTCCTCAAACACCTCAGTTCAGGGAATTATAAGCTGGAAAAGTTGGACGGCTCCCCTATTGCTAAAACATGGAACGCGAACAACCTGAAGAAGTTCGATGGATAGTACTCCCCCGGTTACTGAAACCCAATTCACTCCTCTAGCTGTCTTTCATTTCCTTTCAGTTTTGAAGGAAACTTGTTTATGTAATGACAGTACCCTAACAAGTTTGAATGAGAATGTTCCTTTTTTGACACTACTTGTATTCTTTGTTCTTGTTGTTTAATTTACTTGCACTTGGTTCGTCCTCGTCCGGACCGTTTTACACTGGCTTTAGGGATATTGTTCTCTCACAGGTGATACCCTTGGACAAAATTCTCACTAAGTCACCCCGGCCTCTTCGGCTGTTAGACTTTTGGTCATTCGTCTTAAGGATACTCGGCCTCCTACCAAGCCCCTCATTTCGACCCACCAAAGTAATTCACTGCTCGGACCCGCTGTGTCCCGAACTCATGGCTAAGGCCATATCCCCTTCGGGACTCTAACCCAAGTCCCCTAACAGTCCCACCCTATCCTGAGCCTACCCCTCGCTAAACTTATTTTGCGCAGTAAGCAGCCAAGGCGCCCCAGTCCGAAGCAGGGGCATAGAAAGTTCAAAATTGCTCCTTACTTGCTTCGGCTTAGGTCACTCGGCTCTCCCAGATCCTGCTGCAGACCGGGGCTTCGGTCATCAATCCCTACGATTCGGTCATGTCCCGGGTTAATTGCACAAGATACCCGCCCGAAGCAGGGGCTGCAAAGTAAAACATCCTTTTCAATTTTTACATCAAGCAATCAGATTCGCTTTGGATAATGCTTCGGTTAAAACTTGATCCACTACTCCACAAGCCTAATCGAAGCAGGGGCACGGAGACACCCTTGCAGCAACCTTGGATCCATGCAAGCATTTCAAAAATAAGCAACGATTTGGAAAAAGAAAACATCCATTCACTTAAGAAACAGATTTAATATACGATTCAAAATTAAAGATCCTACCGAGGATCTGGCTTAGGCCAACTGTTCGGCACCAGTCCTGCTCAACTATTACAACTTTGGAACGGCAAACTCTAAACGTCCGGAGCCGTCCAAACAAAAACAAGTTAAAGATTTCAAATGTTTCTGGGGAAGGTAGAGCTAGATCCGTCCTACGCGCCCTCGGTTGGAGCAGTAGCGTTGGGATTGGCCTGATTCTCAAGGACCTACAACTCCTCGGGATTTGGCACGATCTCATCTTCCTCTTAGGGCAGAACGAGCTCTTCGGGAGGCAGTTGGGGCACGGCTCGGAGTTCCGAGTCTTCAGGGAGATCAAGTTTGCTTACCAAAACCTCGTGGCAGAATCGCACTCCGTCCAATAAGCGATCTCTATGTAGCTCAGCCTTAATCTCCCGAACCTGCCTCTTGTATTCTACGCCGGTCGCGTCCCAGCCCTCGTCATAGCCTTTGTTCCTCGCCGCCTCGACCTCCCGAGCTCAGGTGACCCTCAGAGTTTCTGTATCCTCCTCAGCCTTTGCGACTCGGCCCTCAGCGAGTATCCGCTCCTTGTCACATCTTTGGAAATCGGCCAAGTAAAGTTCGCAGGTCTCCCGGGCCACCTTCAGGTCATCCTCCTTCTGCGCAAGGGCCTGCTTCAGCTCCTCGATCTCTCCCTCCTGGGCCTTGCACTAGTCATTGACCACCAAAGCCCGAGCGCCAGCCTGTCGATCAAAATTGAAATATTCACCAAAGCGCAAGTATCCAAACCGAAAGGGACAAAGCGCGAAACAATAACTTACGTTCAGAAGTCCCTGTGCGATCTCCCCGGTGAGGTCCTCAGTACAGCCCTTCACCTCCTTGGCATCCCTTGCCAAAATGCAGGCTCGCATCACCCCAAACGCCGTCCCAAGGTTGGAAACGCGGTCGGCATGGTGGATTTGGTGTCCAGCATAGTGGCGAAACTCCGGAGCCCAGGGCAGATCCTCCACTCGGACCATTGTCTCGGTCTCGGCTCCCACGTCGGTCTCCTCTGCGCGCTCCTCCCCTTCCTCCTCGGTGATTAGGATGGTCTCTGGGTCCTTATCTCGACCCTCGTCACCCTCCTCGTGCGGAGCCCTTTTCTCCGGGGGCTCTTGCGGAGAAGCGGGGTGGGCCCTCGACGTTCCTGCCCCAGGTGAGCCTATCACGACACCGGTGCCACGGCCAACTGGCCTCCGATGCCATAGGTTCAGCACCTCCCTCCCTCAGCCGCTCATCTCCTCGCTAAGCCCTGTTCTCTCTGGGGTCTCCCAGCTAATTTCCTCTCGGATTGTACCCAGAGGTCTGGAGTTGCTCCCTTCAGTCTCCGGGGTCCCGACTTCCCCGCTACCCCTGCCATCGCCTCTACCTCTGCCTCTTCCTCGTCCTCGGCCTGCCCTCGGGACACCCTGTTGCCTCGGTTTCTTCTTCAAGAAGCTGGTGTAAATGGGAATGTACCCGAGTAAGTCATAGGCATACCGGCTCATGATAGGGATGGCGTAGGCGGCTATTATACGAGCCCGAACAACTCTCTCCCGAAGCCCAGACACTACACCATCGGCTGCAGAAAAAGCAGCAAAGGATAAAAGTCAGTACAAACAAATTTTATTGGCAAAATGTATAAAATACCGAGGAAAGAATTCAACCAACTAGGGGCTTCGAACTCAAATTGGACTGTGGTGGTGGTATCCACACTCTCCCCGAGTCCAAACATAAAGTTGCCGATAACCGAGACGTAAATACTCGCCCACTCTTCAGAGTCGGGAAGGTGGTCGATGAGGAATGTGTCATACCCTATTCTGCAGGAGAGGTAGTACCAATCGCTCTCACGATTGACCCCCACCAGGTACGCACCGAAGAGCTCCTCGAGCCCGAAGGTCAAGTTGTATTGCCTCCTCAGCTCTATGATGCTGGTGATAATTCGGTAAGAGTTCACCGTGAGATGAGAGGAGGTCAGGGTAAGGGTTCGGAGTACCCGGCGGACAAATTGGTGAAGGGTGAATCTAACTCCTCCCTCAGTGATTGCCATCAAAGGGAAGATCAACTCCCCCTAACGATGGGGGAGATCCCTGGGGTTTCCGTTCGGTAGCAGCCGAACCTCAACGTCGGGGGGGATGCTGTACACTCTTTTGAACGCGGTGTAGGTCGCCGGGGCCCCGCCAAAGTATTGGTTCAAATAGGGGCATGGTCTCATCGGCCTTTTGCGCCCTCCTCGGGAGCATTCGCGTAGGGTCCCAGGCCTTGGTCTGAAGTACTAGGGGCTTCTGTCATTCTGGGATCAAAGGTAGTCACTTGTCGCAGAATTCTCGAAGTATCAAAGGGTTAAATGCAATCCACGGGGGTCCGGAGGAATGCCCTGATCCGAAGCACTTCAAGAATGTCCTCGGGAATCTCGACGGGAGAGGATCCTGAGCTACTGGAACTGTCCGAGGAGAGTTCAATGACCATTCGCCCCTACCTAGCAAAGAAGAGAATGTGCAAAAACCCGTTAGCTATGTGCTTAGGGAAAAATAAGATGACCTAGCGCTCGGGACAGAATGGTCGTTGCTTATCGGAATCAATTAGCCGCGGTTACAATCAGAGCACCCCTCTCCGGGAAGGGACCCCATGGGACCGACACTATTCCTAGGGTCTCGGGATGAAGATAGGCCTCGAGATGAGTTTAGGCATCGGGAAGAATTTGGACCTCGGAAGAAATAAGAACAGCGCCGGAAATTTCCAGCGCCGCCGCAGGCCAAAAGCGGCAGGTGGTGGCTCAACCGTAATGTGTGATAAAAACGATGAAAAACTTCAAGAAAATGATCGAGACACGAAGACCAAAGTAAGGAGATCGATATACCTCAATTACGTGTGAAGATCTCCGTCCAAGATACTCGAAATCTCGATTGAAAGAGGAAAGCTGACGGCGGCGGCGGTTCATTTTCGAAGCAGAAGGAAAGTGGCTATCTCGTTTCTGCCTCTCCTATTTATAATAAGAGATCAAAAAGCTACGGGGGAAACGAAGCGTCATGCGTCGGGCCGTTGGATTTTTGACACGTGTCTTCATCGGACAGTCAATATCGAGGGCTCTGCACCGAGGTCAGGGCACCAGAAGGTCGAGCCATTGGCATGCTGACACGTGTTCCCGATGAACGTTTCATACCAATTAACTGACACAGCACGTGCCGAGACAGCTATCAATCCCTGGTTTTTTGGCGATGGACGACACGTGGCTCCAGCAGCTGGGTCTAGCGGTTTGGCATTTACCGAAGTCGCTCGTCGCTTCGGTGGCTCGGCCGGATAAGGCTCGAGCATGACGATTCGCGAAGAGAATCAACTCCCTAGAGTCAAGCTGTGAAGCCCCAGAAAGTCGAGGGGCTATAGTAGTGGCCTTGGTTACCTCCTCGGTAACCTGGCCGGGCGTTCCGAGCCAGAGCCCCGTGGGAGTCCAATTAGTAGATTGGTAGGAACCTACAAGTCTGGGCATGCCGCTCGGTCCATTGCTCGGTAGCAAGACTGATTTCAGAAAATGCTCTTAGTATAAGTTCCTGTTTCGGTCTATCCGAAGTTCTCTGAGAAAGGCAGTTATGCCAGATGGGTCTCATGATGATCATGCAGCAGGCATAATCATTGGAATCAGGTCTGGCCATGTGCTCTGTAACCGCTTCCTCCCTTTCGTCATTTATGACGTCACCCGAGGTGGTTACCTGAGCGTATCCTCCACGCGCTAGCTTGGAGGCCAAGCAAACCTAGGTCTATAAATACAAAGGGATACTCATCTTTGGAGGTATGCCATTCTTCCCTAAACCCTAGATCTACATTTTCCCCTGAGATCTAACTTGATCGTCAGAGGGTCGCTGGGCTGCCCTAGCCCTAGTGACTTGTTGCAGATCCAAAGGTGGGAGAGCGGACCAGCGGAGGGAGAACCCTTTCCCAAGGCAAGGTCCCGTCAAATTGAACCCCTACACAGCTCAAGAAAATTTGCATGAGAGTGGTCTTTAAGATTAATTCTAAGACTATGAGCTCTCTTCTCATAAGTTCAATAACCCAAAAGGATTGTGCTGCATGCTATTATTTCCAACTGATCGATGCAGTGAAAAGGGCCCCTTTGTGGATACCTGCTCGCGAAGACAATAGTCTCGCACACAGGATTGCCAATAAGTAAAATATATATAGGACACCAGTTGCGACGTGTCTTAACTGGAAGTGTCCTTTGCAGCGCACTAGATCATTTAAAGTCGCCATTAAAGGAACCAAGAAATTGGATCGAGATTTTGAATTCGGAAGCCAAGGGCACGATGAGTAGGTTTGCTAAACGAACCAAACCGCTTGAGTTTAGCTCAAGCTTGGCTTGACTTTTGGCTCGTTCAAACAAAGTATAAGCCAAACTCAAACACTTTTTATTCTTTGTTCGTAAATTCAAGCCAAGCCTGAGTATATGGGTATTTAGCTTGATATGCTAGTGAATAGGGATCATTCCAAAATATTAAAAAGATAGGGGTAAATCAAGGAATATCCCTAATATGTGAGATTTTCCCTTCCATTTACATCTCTTCGTCAATCACTAGTGTGTTTACTTTTGCATCCAGATTAATTTGAAACTTCTTAAGTGAGATATAGATATTTAGGATATCAAACCCTAAAAAACTCTTTCATGGAACATCGCGAGCTTAAGTTCAGGTTTGATAACTCAAATTTCACAAGCTTAAACTCATATATGCTTGAAAGTTTGAGATTGACTCACATATTTTACGAGCCAAGTTAGCCAGGCTTATGACGATCGTACAAAACTTCAAATGTGGGCCGAATTTAAACAATTAGTCTTCAAAAATTTCCAAGCTAGAGTTGAGCTTGAACACTTGTAATAAGAGTTGAGCCAAACCTAAGCAATACAATGTCTAGCTTGATTAGTACCTCTAACATTGAGGGGAACGTGTTTTGGCACCCTTCTCCGTTTCATACATGTGTCCAACAGAAGTACAGAACATATGAATAGCGGGGTTGGTATGGCGTTCAAACTTCATCACCGCCAGCTGCGTCAAATTTCGTTGATGTCGTTTTTCAAAATTTATGATCTCCAATGGCTGGCTTGACTGGACTGGAGACTTGGTTGTTAGTAGTATATTTTAGTACTAGTATATAGGAATATTATCTTTGGCATGTCGAAACAACCACTCTCTTCTCTTCGTTCTAAATTGTTGTTTCTGCTTTATTTTTTGTGTCATTCAAACATTTGTCTATATATCACAATTTATAATATTTTTTATGGTTTCGAAAATTTTGTTCAATAAAATTAATTAAAATCTATCAAATAAGATCAATATTTAATATAGTCAAAATAATTATGAATAAAAAGATACAGTCAATTTTTTAAGAGATCCCAAATTATAAATAGGAGCAACTATATGTGACGGAAGGAGTGAGATGTTAGTGACACATTTGGAGTAAGATAAGATGTTAGTGACGTATTTGTACTCCTCACTTAAATAATAAAATATTGGGATTGCATTGCCTTTTCCACTTCGCTAAAGTCATGGTCGACCTGTGGTGTGGGTGTGTGTGTATGTTGTGTTTTTTTTAGTATGTTTTTATCGCTTTTTAAATTTTTTAAAGGGAGTTTAATTAATGTTTGGTGAATCAGGGAAGCTTTTTGATGGTTTGCAATGTTTAACGTGTTGCACCGGTGTAAATGTCAATTATAAGTCGGTGGGTCCCACTGTCAATTGTTAATTTGTGACCTCTAAAAGTCTTAAAGCCTAAATAAAGCAATTAAAATAATTAGGACACATCCCATACACCCAAGAGGTCTACAAACCCAGATAACATGGGACAAGCCCATCAAATATAGCCTAAATAAAGCTCACCCTAACCCAAACAAACAAGGGAAAATGACGGTCAATGACGTGTTTTGATAATTAATACCCGCCAAGGACATTTTGTTCATTAACAATTGTTCTTAACATGTCCTTAAAAGATATTAATTATCAAAACACATCCTGGGCCGTCATTTTCCCAACAAACAACTTAGCCGCCGCCAACACCACCGGCCATCCCACACAGGGCCGGCTCATAGGGGAGGCGAGAGAAGCGATCACTTCTGCCTCCCGAATTTTGGTCCAAAATTGAGGCTCTACTGTAATATAATTTACATATTAATATTAGAATGTTTCCAAATAAAAACACACTTGTATCTTATTTTCTTAAAAAACTCTTGCAATCATATCTTTTTACATTTATATTGTCATAATTGTATTGATTTTACTTGTTATATTATTATTATTTTTTTTTAAATTCATGAATAAGTAAGGGGCTCAATATAAGGAATTCACTTCAGGCCTCCAAAATATATGAGTCAGCGATGTCACAGTCGCCGCACGCCGTTGAAACACCTCAACATAGCAGCCAGCCAAGGAACCTCCAACCTCAGAGATCCACCGAAAGCCATCGATGCCACACTTGTCGTTAGGCCAAGAACCGTTCAAATCCAAGAGAGAGAAACGATGGAGGCACACAAACCACACCCCCGCGAGCCACGAGATTAGACCTAGCCGTTAAGCAAAAACTGATTATCCCATGAAACCAGCGGTCAACCACCGAGGCAACGAGAGCGAGCCAGAAGCGAAGAAGACGAGAGATTCAGCAGCAACGATCGGGCCGGTTTTTACGCTGGTGATTAACTTATGTAGAATAATTTTTTGATTCAAACTTGTTCATTTTTTTTGGCATTTTTTAGTTTTACGCCAAATTTTTATGTGATATGGATGAGTAAGGATGAGAGAAATCGGAAAAATAAAAAATTATGACTTTTACACAAGTATTTTGGGAAATATCCAAAGAAAAGCTCAAAAAGTCAATTTTTGGATTTTTTTTTCTTGGATATTTCCCAAAATACTTGTGTAAAAGTCATAATTTTTTATTTTTCTAATTCATCTCGACCTTACTCACCCATATTTCCCAAAAATTGGCGTAAAACTAACAATGCAAAAATAATTTGAATAAGGACAAAACTAAAAAACTGTGTTGCATAAATTAATCACTAGCGTGAACACATACGTGTATAACATTATGCTTGTAATTTCAAAAAATTGAAGTTAATAGCATATAAATAATATGCATGTCTTGTCTATATATCCATCATCAAATTGTTATTCGTCTATATATACAAGTTGACCAAGAAAATCCAATCTTCTACTGATTAGGAAATTAAAATAATCATGATTAATCTTTAGGAAAACACAAGTATGGGCTATGGGCGCACATAGCCGACTTTGTGTCATGCCATGTTCGAGTCATATCGTTTCCGGTTAAAAGTTCGACACGAAAAATTAAAAAATTATATGTGTTTTTATCGAGTTGCACGAGTCTAACCTGTATTCGTCCCGTTTAATTTTCGAGTTGTGTAATATTAGCGTTCATGTCAAAAAATTGGTTAACCCAAACTCTCTAACTTTGTGTTGGGTTAAGGGATCGTATCTGGAATTTCCCCCCTCCCCCCTAATTTTGATTTTGAGTGATTCAAATGAAATTGGGTTGAATTGAAAGGACCTTACAACTATTATTTGTGGTCAGTTTGCTTGCTAGGCTCAGGTGTCACTTTGTGAATTTGCATTGTGGGTGCACGTGAAGTGATTGGGGGTGTTTGCATGGCATTACATGGGAAAATGGATGAAGAGGCAAGGAAGGAGGCCATGGCAAAGCTGGGCACGAGTTTCCAGAAAAAGAAGAAAAAGGAAAAAAAATAAGAAGATATCACACGAAAAACAAAGAGGAAAGAGAAACTACTTTGTGATTTCACTTGTAATTAAGGGTTGAGTCTTTAAATTGATTCAAGAGTTTTGGGGAAATTGACTAAAATTGAGGAACTACTTTGTGAGTTGTTCCTCTTTTTAGTATTTTTTTTAATTGACTCTGATAATTTTGTGCAGTAGAATATGGATTGACTAACTGAGGATAACTCAATTGGCTTTACTCTTGCATTTCACTAGGAGATCAAGAGTTCGAGTCTTTCCACCTGCGTGTGAATGTTCTTTCATTTGTATTTGTTGCGGTTATTTCTTCTATTAATGAGGCTTGTAGTTGAGTTGGGATATAGTGATTGTGGTGCCTTTAATGACCTTATTTATCATGTTAGTTCAGTTGTTGAAATTTGTTATCTCGTGGACTCTCACACAATGAATGTAGTTTCTCGGGATTTGTATTTTGTAGTACTTCATTTATGATGTAATGATCTCTCCTACAGATCGGCAAAAACAAAAGAACATGGATTGGGTGCATGAAATTAGGGACAAACACAACGCTTGAATCACTTTGGATATGAATTGGTTGATAAATTAATCTAGCTATTGCAGTTGAGAGAGTAAGCAGGAATTTTGTTTTTGAAATAATCTAGTTGAATTAATTACAACCTCGTAGCTTTTCGCAAAGGAAAGGACATAGGGGTGTGTGTGAGTGTGTTTGTGTGTGTGGACGGAACACACTCGATCGGGTCGTTACACAGAATGCTAGTAGTACTTATAAATTTGAA
Source organism: Rhododendron vialii (assembly GCF_030253575.1). NCBI lineage: Eukaryota > Viridiplantae > Streptophyta > Magnoliopsida > Ericales > Ericaceae > Rhododendron > Rhododendron vialii. The sequence continues at coordinate 32,628,973 of NC_080558.1, forward strand.
CGCATGCATGTGTTTCTGAATATCTTTACAAATGTTGTGAATTTAAAAGCGATTCAAATTCACAGCCTCCAAAAAGGAAATTACGGGAAAATACACTATCAACCACAAAGTTGACTTTTTTAGTGTGATAGGACTCTATATTTAATTAGAGTTTGGTAAAAATTGGCTGCTACTTTTTTTTCGTTTTTAAATCCCAGGATTGACTGACTGCTTCTTATGATAGATATCGATAGAAGATATACTAGTATAAACAAAGTAATGGTGGGGCCTGTGTTTGTTGGGTACTTGTAGGAACGCCAAGGTCTCTCTCTCTCTCTCTCTCTGCCTATTTATATATATAGCATTGCCCAACTCTTATCCCTCCAACCCCAACCCCAATCCCTCTCTCTAGCTATTTGTCTGTTTATTATTTCTACCTCAAATTTCCAGCTGAGGGAATCCACACTCCGCACTTCACAGCTTCTCTCAATCAGGTGCATGCACCTCTCTCTCTCTCTCTCTCTCTCTCTCTCTCTTTGTATATTTGTATATATATGAATCTGGTGATCTCACACATACTTTCTTAGACAAAAAAAATGGAGTAATTAATCATTAATCGTACAAGATTTTAACATGAAAATTGTACTAGAGAAAAAGAAAAGAGAGTTTTGACAGAGATATCAGGAAAAGGCTAAAAATATTACTATAGGAGTAGATAATTTTAATAGAAACAAGATTCTCAAGCTTAAGTTTATAAATTACGGATTCCTAGAGTTAACATATAAATAATATCGAAAGCAGCACTGGTGTTTGTAGGTGCGCGCATATCCCAAAATAACGGAGGCCAACTACAGTTGCATGATGGTTCGGAAATTAAACTGAGTATTTTGGTTTATTCATCGTGAGTACTTGTAAAAATGTGTCTTGATCAAAAAGTAATAAATTGAGAGAAACGTGTTTGCATCTTAACAGTGAAATGATATTCAAGAGAAATTAATTATTCGGCAGTAAGTATCAATGGCAGCAAGACAGACACATGGCTACTTTTACAGAGATCTGCTCCTAATTACTTTTTGTCATGCTTTTACAGATCTGCTCCTAATTACTTTTTGTCATGATTTTCATGAGCACCTTATTGTTTAGAGACACAAGTATTTCCTCCGTCCCAATTTGTTTGATCACTTTTTAGCTTGTTCTTGTCTCAAAATATTTGTCCTTTTCAAATTGACTCTTGAAAGTTTCCATTTATACCCTTCCTTTTTCAATGCATTGAAAAAAGTGCCCTTATTTAATGCTAAAAGGACAATGGTATTTTTATAAATTCAATACCTTTTCATGGTGATCATTATGTTTCTTTAATAAATTGTGATCCAAAAATTAGACAAACAAATTAAGATAAAGGAAACAGTATATAGAAAGGCAATCCCACATAGAATGGGGTTATGATTAATCGATATAAAGTTGGGGTCTTTTCAAATTTTTGTATTGGATCTAAATTTTCTACATGACATCAAATCAGGCTAATTCCATCCCATGTTTTAAAAAATTTACTATCTAGCACCACACGAAGATATATCCAAAAAAAAGAGTGCACGATGGCCGACCCCCATGAAAAGTTACATGCGAGAGACCTGAAATATTGTTGCACGTAAGGGTGTACAATCTTACTTCACTTACAACTTCTACAATGCAGTTACATAGCAAGTTGGGCCTACCAGATACCTTTTGAAATTTACTGGAAATTTGCACTCTTTGATTAAACAAGAATTCAGACAATGAAGTTCATATTTGAATTTTATTTTATTTTCTTTCGTTTATCTCCTTGATAACAATCTTTAGCAAATTAGGAATTCCCAAGTCATCTAATCTCCAGCAAGTATTTGTAGAATAAGATTTCCTCGGTTAATAAGGAGGCAAAAATCAGGATATTCAAAACGGCCGGTCGAGTAATTATTCCATAAATAGTCGGACAGCATAAAGCTGAACATGTTAGGCAAAAGATGTTGGAAAATATTATTGAAATTAATAATATATATTAATTTGATTTGAAGGTGAATTGACTTGATTTAAAGTCTCTTGTCCTTTCAGTAACACCTGTTCGTCATGGGACACATCTTATATGAATAGATGTGTCTCCCCTCCCTTGGTGACCATTTTGAAATGGTCACTAGTTGGTCTATAAATAGGATATTCTCCCACTCTGTCTATATTGATTCGAAAAGATGTTTATGTGCATATGTTCATCGAGTCAAAGTCATACATCTGAGAGAACGCAAACACAAAAAGGTTCAACAGTCCCATCGATTGTAGTTCTGCTTCTATGGGGTGTTCGAACAAAGTAGTGCTAGGAGATAGACATTCATTCGATTGTAGTGTTGTTTCTATGGGGTGTTCGATCAAGAAGTGCTGGAAGATAGACGTCTATGCAAACCGTAAGAACTGTAGCAAGGACGAATCTGTATTAAGTATAGAGTGCTACACTCGCCTTGATCACCAATTTTGTTGCATCGATTTTCAAGTTAAATTTTGAGTTCCGATTTTATTGCATTCATATTGTTGGTTTTTTCACAAAAAGTAAACATATTTTCCGACAAAAGATCTCATATGCCCAGGAGTTAAGGAAAACCTAAGCTGGGGAAAAGCTACGTATTTGTTTCTAAATTCTATGCCACGACCCCTCTCTCTCTCTCTCTCCACAGCCAAAGGTAGGCGAAGAGTACCAATATTGTTGATGGAGATCGTCCACCCACTTGCGGGCACTTTAGAAGTGGACATGAGTTATTGGTAGATATAGCTTAAAAGCATCTACCAGTGGGTTTAATGCTGGGCAATTTTAATTAATAACGAATAACTTTGATTCATCATCTTCACCCACTTGTGATCACTTTCCAAGTCGTTTTCCATGAAGAAAGAACCCACATACTGTCTTGCAAAATATTTGACACGCTATCAATTTTAATACTATTTTTTACGGCATCAGCTATGTATTTAAGTGTCTGAAGAAAGAAGATCAAAAATTCGACTCTTCTTTTATGGTGTTAATCTAACTATTTAAACAATGATCATGACTTTCGCCAATAAAAATAAACTTTTGTCATCATATGTGAAAAGAAAAGGGTATTAGGTAAGGATTTTAATTTGAGAGAGAGAGAGAGAGAGAGAGAGAGAGAGAGAGAGAGAGAGTGACTTTCTTTTTACTTGAGGAGTACCAGGCTGCTGCTATAGCTTTTGGCTCCATAATTTTGCAATTTTGGCAACTCGAATTGAACAATCGTTATATTTGCTAAATTTTCTGCCATTACTCATGACCAAAAACAATTTGTGAAATTTGATGTAGTTAGAATTCAATTTTGACTCTCTTAGATTATTAAACTGCCAATTTTGACTAACCCCAGCAGCACATTACGGTAATTAAGAAGGAAATTTACTATATTTGTGTTCTTATAAACTTATTTTTTCCTCTGTGTTTTATTCGTCCATTTTCTATCTTTGTTAGATTTTATAGTTTTTGAATTAATAATCTGTCTCGATAAGAGGAGTCTGAAAAGTTAAAAAAATTATGACAAAAAGCAAAAAAAAAAAAATCATTAAAGACAGAAAAAGTATCAAACATCTGTCTTTTTTTTAATCTAAAGTGTCGTCTTATATAAATTTTTTTCAACATCAATCCATATTTTTATAATTTTCTGATTCCTCTCGTTGAGACAAACAATTAACCCAAATATTTACGATAAAAAACTAATCAAAAAGTTATGAAAAGTAAAAAATATTGAAATAAGCTGTATACAAATAAGTATAAAAGAGCGTATATAGGTCCGTAAGATGAAAAATAAATAAAAATAAAAAAGCTTTGACATCTCTATTAAAATTTATAAACCTCCTAGTTTGTTTTCTAAATGAAGCTTATTGCAAAAATACCAGAAGAACAATATGGATGATTCTATAATTTTAAAAAGGAGTTACAGAATCCTTGCTGACCTATGACTGCAATCTATTACTCCCTCAGTCCCAAATTGGATGTCAATTTATGATATGTGTGTCAATTTCAATTTTTTATATCTTTCAATATGAATCTCAAAAAATATGCAATATGAATCTTGTTTGATAGTTCTCAATTAGTTCTATTAAGACAAAGTTTTCAAACTCATGAAAAATTTTATAAATTAAAAGATATGAGTAATGAAAAATAAAATAAAATTCAAAAATTGTCATCCTTTTTTAGACGGAGGGAGTATAAAATTCGCGCTATTTTAAAAAAAAAAGTAAAAATATTTTTTATTTCTTATATCTAAGAAAATTGACGCCAACAAAAATATCACAATTGTTTTTTTTTTTTTTTACTAAGGGAAAGTAGTCACATATTTTTTCAAGAAATGCGATATTCTTTATTTAGAATATATTACGACTTTTTGCTGAACAAAAGTTATGAGTGCGAGGGAGTATATCCCATGGGCCATGGGAACTTGAAAGGATGACAAAGGCCTTGTTCGTTTTCTAATTTTTGGTATTTTCAATTTTGATAGTGGGTGAAAAGAGAAATTGAGTAATGATTGAAAAAATGAATAAAAAATAAAACTAAAATAATGTTAAACATGCAAACAAACAAAGCCAAAGTAGCTTGTGATGTTTTTCTGAACAGCGAGTAGCTTGTGATGAGGCCGCCCCTTTGGACAACGTTTGTCGGCTTGTTGTTTTCAATTTTGACATGCGCTTTCGTTATTTTAGAAAAAAAAAATTGCTTTTACTGTAAGTTAGCAGGGTCAGAGAGAAGTTTGTAAATGAACAAAGGCATAAATCCAGAAGAATAAATTCTTTACACCGTCGGTGTAAACATTTGTTTTTTTCAAATCAATTGCATTACGCCACGTCGTCATGTTTTATTAATTGGGACCACTATTTTGACACGTGTCACAATGCAATTGATTTGGATGAAATAAATGTTTATACCGGCGGTGTAAAGAATTTATTCTCTAACCCCGGACCTTTTCTTGAAAAACAAGGATTACAAATCAGTGGTGCTACAGTTTCCGACCATTAATACAAAACTATGGAGTATTTAGATCGCGCATCTACATATATTGGATGCCGTTGATTCTTTCGTAAATCCACTTTTTTTTTTTATAGAATTTTTGAACGATTCGAATCGATCGTTCAGTGACCGGAGTGGGTCTGGCAGAGCGTCGGAATCCTATTGGTATCTCTTGGTCAGGAACTGTAGCCTTTTTTATTAGAAATAGCTATGAGATGGACCAAGAGCCACATATCTAAGAAAATTCTTTCATTCTCCTCTCACTTTCTTTCAATTTTGGTAGGTGTTCTCTCTTTTCTTCTCCACTAAGGGCCACCGGCCCATCATTTCGTTGAATGTCAACACGCGTTTTTCAATGCATATTAAAAAAAATTAGAAAAAAAAAAGAAGAAAAGAACAAGTGTTTTTCCATGTTCCACGTGTCCATGACCAAATGTTCCACGACAACCAAATTTGGTCCAGAGAAATTTTTCAGTGTCGGATGGGTACTATATGATGCTCGCTCGGCATATCCAAGCCATCCATTTCGATTTTAAATGGCTCAAATTTGGAGAGAGAAAGAGGAAAGAGAGTGGTGGATTGAGAGGAGAGAGAGTTTCAATTTGTGCCGTCTAACACACTTTTTGACGGTCCGGAGGGCTACTTGGACTCCACATGGGCTCAGCCACGTGGTATCCATCCGGTACCGAAAAATTTCTCCAAATTCCGGGACTTGCAGTGTTTTTTTTTTTTTTCACAAGAAAGAATAACAGGAATTGCTGTCCAAAGCATTTCCGTTATGGGAAATGGATTGTGGCAGTTTTTTTTTTGGCAAAATTGCACCCCTCGAAGTTCAGCCTTTTTTTTTTTTCCACCAATAAGGACTAGTTTAGTTAGCCAGAACTCTTGCATCTCACTAGGAGGTCAGGAGTTCGAGTCTCCTCACCTGCGTATGAATGTTCTTCCCTTAGAAGGTTTTTCCTTTCTTTTTTTGTTTCTACCTTATATAATGGGCTTATTTCTTGTATTGGTTAAATTATTAAGTTTGGTTATCTCGTGGGCTCTTACAATTGATATAGTGTTCATTGTTTATACTTCATATCTAATGTAAAAATGATCTCTTCTATCGATTGATAAAAAAAAAGTTCAGCCTTTTCCAACCCCTTTGTGGACCTAGCTCAATAATTGGCCGTTTATGTTGGTCTTGCTAAAAACATTAAAGTACAACAAAATTGAGAAATGATTTTTGCTGAATTCTGAGTCAGTATATGCAGAACGTACGCAATTTTGATTTGTTTTTATATTCCAATCAAATATTAAATATTAATTCTCATTTAATTAATAGTATGATTTTATAATATAATAACAAACGTTTCGATGAGATTTACAATATGAACAAAGCCAAACATTGAACTACGCCCGGCAAGGGGCTGAAAAATGCCAAAACTTGACGGGGTATATATGGTTTTGCTGCAACTTGCCAACAATCCCTTTGCTTGCTTAATTCAACGTTACAATTCTTAATCGTCGAACCTAGGAAATTCAAAACTTTCTATACTAATAATAAGATGTTCTATCCTGTCCCATTTGTTTGTTCTCGATAAAAATGTTTATTAAACTATGTCTAATGCTAGAATTCAATGACTACTACGTAGGTAAGGTAAAATGCATAACTTTTGGTCATATAAATTAATGCAGAGAACTAAGAAGATAAAGATGTGGAAGCTCAAAATTGCAGAAGGTAATGGGCCCTACTTATATAGCACAAACAACTTTGTTGGTAGACAAATTTGGGAGTTCGACCCAGATGCCGGCACCCCAGAAGAGCGAGCTGCAATTGAAAAGGCAAGAGAGGAATACAAACAAATTTTCAAAAAGGATCGAGCTCGGGCTTTGCCTTGTGCTGATCTTCTAATGCGGATGCAGGTAAATAATACAATACTGGACAATAATTGACTGTTAAGGATCGACGATGTCTTATTTAAAAAAGCTTTCCCTCCATGACTTATTTTTGCCTTGATAGGAATATTCGTATACATTCTGGTTAATATTTCTAGTTTTTTATATTGCCTCAACCAAAAAATTTGAAAATAAAAAATCAATATAATTGTAAACAAAATGCAGGAAGAGGAAAATAATTCTGAATAATGTCAAAATATTGACTTTTTTAAAAATTTCAAAATGTGTTCATACTTTTTTAGTCTTTCCAAACAAAGTTATTAGTGTAAATTAAGGTTAATTGTAACCATAGCATTAGTTTGATAGAGTCCACTGACCAATTGATGCATCAGGTCAACCTCAATCAACTTGTGAAATTGTTACTACTACTCAATTTATTTATTCAATCCATCTACAGTTTTTTGATTAGTTAATGTATCTACAGTTTAAAAAGGAAAACAGTCATATCGATCTAAGCATACCACCAGTGAGGCTAGGGGACAAAGAAGAAGTAACCTACGAAGCCACCACGACAGCTTTAAGAAAAGCCGTCCGATTAAATCGCGCAATCCAAGCCCCCGACGGCCATTGGGCCGCAGAAAATGCAGGCCCAATGTTTTTTACTCCACCCCTGGTAAGTCTTCTCATTTCCAAATTGAGAACAACATGCCTATTTTATGAATTTCGTAATCAATTTTCAATTTTTTTTTTTAAATTTAACTGCTGTATACATCACAAAAAGTTTCAAGAAATGCACATTTTTTTTCTTACCACTTTCATTTCTATGGATACACAACATCGGCATATTAATATCATACATATACATCTTTCAAAATGTTGGGTAATTAGAGTGCATGAATTCGGAAAGTAACTCTTCACAAAAATCAGACGAAAATAGGAAGAAACGGAATTCTTACTCTGTGAGTGGAGTGCTAATTGTTTGTAGTCCAAATAACATTGCAGGTCATTGTCCTATACATAAGTGGAGCAATCAACTCCATCTTTACAGCAGAGCACAGAAAGGAACTGAAACGTTATATTTATCTCCATCAGGTAGGTACATACATAATTAGCTTATTATATAGATGGATTAATACAGTAATTGTTCGATAATCCAATTGAGCACCCCCAACGTAAAAAATGACAAAACAAATTTGGATATGTATGTAATTGTGATTGTGATTGTGATGTATATATGTAGAATGATGATGGGGGATGGGGATTTTACATAGAGGGGCATAGCACGATGATTGGGTCAGCACTTAGCTACGTTGCTCTGCGCTTGTTGGGGGAAGGCCCAGATGATGGAGAAGGTGGGGCGATGTCCAAAGCCCGGAAATGGATACTTGACAATGGTGGTGCAACTGGGATACCCTCTTGGGGAAAAACTTATCTCTCGGTAATTAAATACATTCCTTACTTTGATAATTTCACTCCTTTTTTCTTTTGGATTAGCAGATAATTTCACTCTTTCATTTCTTTTAGCTTCTCTTTCACTAATTACTTACTTTAATATATTTTCTTTAGGTGCTTGGAGTGTATGAATGGGCAGGCTGCAACCCATTACCCCCAGAATTTTGGCTTTTCCCTTCTTTTTTGCCTTATCATCCAGGTAACTTATTAACTGGAAGGACAATCTACTTACTAGTAATTACTTATGAAATAACAACATGGTTACATGATGATGATAGTATAAAAAGAAGAAGAAAAGAAACAGTTGGGAACAAGGATGATTTAATTGTTCATATTTGCAATGTTTATTCTTGTGATGTAGTTTAATACAATCCTTGTACCATGCAGCAAAAATGTGGTGCTATTGTCGAACAACTTATATGCCAATGTCATACTTATATGGGAGGAAGTATCACGGGCCAATAACCGATCTAGTCAAGGCAATTAGACAAGAAATCCACACGAAGCCATACGAGGAGATAAATTGGAACAAAGCACGGCATCATTGTTGTAAGGTTGGTAAAATTCAACTATTAGAGTGTATCTTCGGGAGTGGATGAAAAACAAGCACTCCATCATTGTAGGATATGTTGTGCTCAAAAAGTACTCTGCTATTATTAAGTATATTGTATTAGTTTCAGAAGGAAATCTTCAACATGTTATGGCTGGCATATATACTGAATCCAACGGTGAATTTTGAATACAGGAGGATCTCTATTATGAGCATACCTTCGTACAGGATCTCCTTTGGGATACACTTCATTATTTGAGTGAGCCGATCATGAACCGTTGGCCCTTCAACAAGATCAGAGATAGAGCCATTAAGAAGACAGTTAAGTATCTACGTTATGGAGCAGAGAATAGCAGATACATCACCATAGGATGTGTTGAGAAGGTGAGTAAGACAAACATTTTTCTGCTTTATTTTATTGGTTATATAGAAGATTTGGTAATGGTTGGATGGAGTTTTATAAGCTGGAAAAGGAATAAGAACAACCAGTTCAGGATGTGTGGATCGGTTATTTCAAAAGTAGTGATTTTAGCTTTGATAGATAACTGCGGATCTGTATTTTTAATCAGAGTCGGTTATGTACTTTGAAGTTATGGGACCTGAGTCAATTTCTTAGTCATGTTCGAGCATCCTACCATCCAATGTTAGCTCGTGTTATTTTCAAAAGGATCTCTTCGATTGACCTTTTTTTTTCCTTCCTGTACAACAGAGTTTGCAAATGATGTGTTGGTGGGCTGAAAACCCGAATGGTGATGAATTCAAGCACCATCTCGCTCGAGTTCCTGATTACATGTGGCTTGCTGAAGATGGAATGAAAATGCAGGTTTTTATAGCACAAACCCTAGTTGCTTGTTTGACTTCTATTTTTGTCAAAATGGTAGAAGTTTTATTGATAACAATCAACCAAATACATTAAAAAGATGGTTATCTTTCCCTAAAGAAGATTAACCAAACAAGAAGTCTAGTTTCCCAAGTCTTGACACCAGAACCTAGCATCCCGGAACTTGCCAACTTGTGTGTATCCCCATTTGGCGACCTCCGGACAAAATGAAAATCACAACTCTCAAACTACTGTGCTATCCTTCTAATGTTGTCAACAATTACTTCCACCCATACAGGACATTCCATGGCATTGCCCAGGATCTTGTTTTGACATGTTTGCAACTTAATTCACTAAAACTTGAATTCCTGAGCGTTGTACTTCAAGAAGCTATATGTTTGTTTTCAGTTTGCAAGTTTCCAATATGTTTGTTTTTCTACTTGAAAAGATCACAATAAGATATGTTTTGTTTTACACCTTTTGAGGTTCGCATTGGTCAAATTAAAATAAAATTTCTCAGTGATAACAATAGTCCAAATATTACAAAATCATTCCTAGGTAACAGGAGATGTTTGCTAATTACTTATTGTTTAATTGCAGAGTTTTGGAAGCCAAATATGGGACACTACTCTTGCCACTCAGGCACTTATAGCAAGCAATATGGTCGAAGAGTGTGGGGATGCACTTAAGAAGTCGCACTTCTACATAAAAGAATCACAGGTTTTTCTCTAACCACAAAAAGCCTTTGTTATTTTCCATCATAAGGCTTCATGTCATTCACTGACATCGCATCTTCATATTTTCAGATCAAAGAAAATCCAGCTGGGGATTTCTCAAGTATGTATCGCCAATTTACTAAAGGAGCATGGACTTTCTCTGATCAAGATCAAGGTTGGGTTGTCTCAGACTGTACAGCTGAGTCACTTAAGGTAATCTCACTTCAGAATTCTTGTCATGGGCTTTCAACTTGTTTTTTGAAAGTCCATTCTAATTTTAAGTAATATCACCTTACACTTTGGTAGTACTAGCAAATTAGCAGTTGTCAGACTCAAAACCTCCTTTGTTGTTTTGGATATGCAGTGTCTACTAATTTTTTCGCAAATGCCTCCTGAAATTGCTGGGGAGAAAGCCGACACTCAAAGGTTATATGAGGCAGTGAATGTCCTCCTATATTTACAGGTAACATGCCTATTCAATTTGAACTTTAAAGAGTATAACCAATTTGGAGATATTTGCATACTTGTATGAGTTACTGTAACTTTTGTACAACATTTTATTACAAAACAAATGCGTGGTATTTGTAGTTCTTTTATTTCAAGAAAAAAAAAATGATAATTTTCATTGCTACATTATTCTGATAGTGATATCGGTATGTTTGATATTAAGAGATCCATAGCAGAGTAGCAGCTTATTGACTTTTTTCATGCAGCACCCTGAAAGTGGTGGATTTGCTATTTGGGAGGTGGTTGTTCCATTACCAGCTTTGCAGGTAATACTCAATATTATAGCTACAATACTTCTTCACTTACACACTAAACCTGCCAATCAAGTCCATCTTTTTTTATTAAAAGTGAATATACCTGTTAAGATCTATTGAAGCAATGTGATAACTGATGAGGGTATTTTGCTATTGTCTTTTCCCTTTGTTCAGGCATTGAATCCTTCAGAATTGTTTGCTGACATTGTCGTCGAAACTGAGTAAGAACTTGACCTTCTACGTTATTCAACGTTGTTTGAAAATTTTCTCATAGACCTTGTTAACATTTTCCAGACCATAATACTATTTGCTATAAAAAAAATCTCTAGCTCTTTAAAATTATTATTTGCCTACAAACTATCGATTTTCTATACTAGTGAAAACAATATTGACCCAGAAAGGTTTTCTAGACTAATAACAAAACGACTGTGTGGGCACCCCTATGTTGATTCTGGACAATGGGACTCCATTATACACTCTCTGGATGAATGCTGTTTTGCAATTTAGAAATAGTTTTGGTTTAATTTTTGTCTAGCAAGCATTATTTTTTTCTCCCCATTTAAGATTCCCTCACCATAAACAAACATTATTGACTTTGTTCAATTGGCAAATCTAGGCATGTGGAGTGTACTGCCTCTATAATCCAGGCTCTGCTAATGTTCAAGCACTTACATCCGGGGCATCGGGAGAAAGAAATAGAGGTTTCTGTGGCAAAAGCAATTCGTTTCCTTGAGGGCAGACAGTGGCCTGATGGTTCTTGGTGAGTTAGATTTCACTTTCCAATTCCTTTGCAGAAGTAGGAATTCAAGATTCTCAAGTGTTGGATAGACGTACTAAGACCTTTGTGATGTTGATAGGTATGGATACTGGGGAATTTGTTTCATCTACGGGACATTCTTTGTGCTAGGAGGGTTAGCTTCAGCTGGAAGGACGTATAACAACTGCCAAGCAGTTCGGAGAGGGGTTGAATTTTTGCTTAATTCACAAAATGAAGAGGGAGGCTGGGGAGAGAGCCTTGAATCATGCCCATCTATGGTAATTCCCATGCCCAAGCTTATTAATCAATTGCAAACCAAAAGACCAATAATACCAAATTTCTGAAGACAAAAGATCTAGAGTGCTGTGGCTGAACGAATTTTAGCTTCCATGATGATTAACTGCACACGATGATACTGAAATTCCACAAGATAAGACTAGGGAACACTGTTAACTGCACACGATTCCGCCATGACTTTAGTCTGGTGCTTGTTTGTTGCCAAGTTTGAGTACCTCTGTTCTTTTGCATTGTCATCCTTATCCTAATTTTTATCTCGCTCTTATGAAGTGTGGTATACCTAATTTAATGAACGCATCTAAAATTCCAGATTTTGTCAACACTCAGTAAAAGTTAGACGGAAATCGAATGTACCCTTGCACCACCCACACTGTTTTTGTTTTTAATTAAACCTCGCCGGAGAAAAGGAAATGGAAACACAGACTTGTGTTAACGATGCTGTTGTTATGTGGTGTTGTGTTACTACTAATGTTTAATAAATAACACAGAAATACCAACCTCTGGAAGGAAACCGAACCAACTTGGTACAGACATCATGGGCTATGCTTGGTCTCATTCATGGTGGACAGGTTAGCATCAATTTCAAAATTATTGAAGATTTCATCACGGAATTAAAGATTACTAGAGCTAGATACCAATTCATAGTTTTATTTGTTTGTGTTGTAATTTCATTACCTAGGCTGAGAGAGATCCAACACCTTTACATAAAGCAGCAAAGCTATTGATTAATGCACAAATGGATGATGGTGATTTTCCACAACAGGTGATTTTGCTTAAGCATCCTCATTTTTTATTACTACTTGGTTTGGAATCTTATTTCATTTTTTAGATCCAAAAACTCAGAGAAACAAAAACAAAAGCAGAAACCAAAACCATGCCTAATTAAATCTTTCTCTTTCTCTCTCTCTCACACACACACAAACTCCGTGCTGTTACTATGTAGGTTGTATTTTCCTGACAGTATAAAATTATCGATTACAGGAACAAACTGGAGTCTACATGAAGAATTGCATGCTGCATTATGCACAGTACAGAAACATATTCCCAATGTGGGCCCTTGGAGAATACCGCAAGCATGTTTGGCCTTCTTGCTAGAAAGTGTGAAATCCAACTTTCTCTCTCCCTAAAGTATAAATTGGAGACATAGTTTATGTAACAACTCCGATTTTTCGTTCAATAAAAATCTCGTTGTTATTTGAAATTTCTTAATTTCTCTTAATTGCTCGTTGATTCTCTTATTTGATTTCCTTGTGGTTTGTATTTAAACAATCGATCGCCTTATCATCGTATTTCTCGACTAGAAACCCTAATCGCACTTTGGACCCTCAAGGATCGCTTCTTGACTTATATGCCCTACCTAGCAAGCCTAGTTAGCTTCTAACCGGCTTGATGGAGTGACCAAACTAGGAAGTCACCTAGTTACGTTTCCCTAACCGAAGATGGACCGTTTTGCCCATCTTAAACCTTTTGAACCTTTTGAACCCTAGACTAGAAAGGATTTAATTGTTTTCTTTTATTGTTTTAGTTTTATTCTTTAACCATTGGACGATAAATGTTAGGGGAATTATTATCCATTGGATAAAGGAAACCCATTTCTTTATATTAAAAGGATTTTGAAAGATTTAAGCAAAGTACTATGATTGACATTTATAATTATTTTTTAAAAAGTATTTTTCAATTACTTTACTAATTAAAGTACCCAAGTAACTATGGACCATTGGATAATAACCATTAGGGTAATCTTTACCCATTGGACAAAAGCCTTTTCTTTATTTTATTTGGTAAGTACATATATATATATATCACATGTGTATTTCCAAAAAGGACATGTAGTCTTTTCCAAAAACTTAATTTAGTATTTAAAGTACCCGTACCTTATTATCCCTTGGATAATAACCATTAGGGATTCTATTAACCATTGGGTAATAGGCTCATCTTTCAACCAAAGTACTTAACCCATTAAACTAATATTTTGTTAAGATTCCCGGGAGTACAAAAGTACATTATTTTATTATTTAAAGTACTCGTACTTTATAATTGTTTATTGGGGAAATCTTGACCCTTAAAGACTAAATTGCCCTTTTGTACAAAAGTACTTATTGTTTAATTATATTCTTACATGTTTGTACATATATATACATATATAGTTAGTACATGAGAGAGAGAGAGAGAGGGAGAGAGAGGAGAGAGAGGAGAGAGAGGCCGAGAGAGAGGAGAAGAGAGAGAGGCTGAGAGAGAGAGAGGGAGAGAAAGGAGAGAGAGGCCGAGAGAGTGGAGAAGAGAGAGAGGCCGAGAGAGAGAGAGAGAGAGAGAGAGAGGGAGAGAGAGTGAAGGAAAGAGGAAGGAAGAAGTAGATGGATTGATGTGTACTTTGACATTAGTCTTTCAAAGTACTTCAAATCTTTGGTGATTCCTTTCCTAGCCAAATCTTAACCCCATTAACCTCCATTGTACAAACTTTCAATTGTTTAAGCCATGAATCTTGTACCAATGTCTCCTCCATTGCAACATATCTTCCAAGAATCCCATCCAAGGACTAACCTAGCCATGCAAGCCTACTAATTTAGCTTCCAACCTTTCAATCAAACCTTGACATGTGAAATAAAGTGTGACATAGAGAGAGAGAGAGAGGGGCCGGCCAAGAGGGAGAGAGGGAGAGCCCTTGCCTATAAATAGAAGCTCATTCCAAAGCTTAAACTCACACCTTCCACCATTGCTCTCACTTCTCTCTAGAAATTCCAAAAGTTCTTGCTTTCAAAGTTCTAGTTTTCTAGTGTTCTTGAGTGTTCTTGAGAGAAACCACCAAACCACCTCCCAAAACCACCGTTAGATCTTTTAAAGTAGATTAGTTAGTTAGAAAGTTGTTTCTAGGAAGAGAAAGTACAACTCTCTTCCTTTCGAAGCAAACCGACGCCGTTACGCCGCCGAAATCCAAAACCGACGACCGAATCTTCTTAGCCGACTACTACCGCCAAGAAGCAAGGTAGAATATTCTTATCGTCCACCCCAAATATAGTGTAGGAACTTCTTATCTCTATTCCTAAGTATAAGTAGTTTTGTATCATAACTCAAAAATAAGTTCATTTGAAAGTAACTTTGTTCATTAAAACTTATGTAGATAAGGTTATCTTTGTTTAAGAATGTATGAGATGCATGATGTTGTTATTGTGATTCAAGCATGTTATGTGGTCAAGAGTTGGATAATATTGTTGTATTCATTTTTGAAATTTATAAATGCTCGTTTATGTGGAAAGTCCTACACCACGGAGTCTATGTATGTAACGTGACACGAAAACCAAGAGAATAGAGACATGGCACCTAGGGTGTGTTAACGAAGATAAAAAAAGTGTATCCGAGGGAGGAAATATTTTGAAACTACATAATGACCGGTTTTGGGTGCATTATGTGAGTTGTGTGTGTGTATGCCAATGGGAACCCGGCGCGGCGGAACCATTGTGAGGATACTCGGGAAACCGGCGCGGCGGAACCGAGGTTGGGTGTGTGCTTGGTTATCCGCAGTACGGAGCCAATGCGGTTGTGTGCCAATGGGAACCCGGCGCGGCGGAACCATTGTGAGGATACTCGGGAAACCGGCGCGGCGGAACCGAGGTTGGGTGAGTTAAAAAGGAGTTTTTGGGTAAAAAGGAAAGTGAAGTAAAAACATGGTCTACAATGAGTCCAAATAATGAACACAACGTTAGTCAAGTAAGGTTTGTAGATTTGAATATTTGTATGGACTATATGCATGATCTAAGTGGAATTGTTGTTATTATGTTCTTCGTCCATAAGTTAAGGGTTAGAGGGTTTGGATAGTTCTATTGAGCTTTTTGGCTCACGGTGTTGCCTTTTTGGTAACCCTGGCATATTATACCGGTGGCGACGCGGGTATAATACGTCAGATCTCATAGATGAGCAGGGCGAGCTTTACACCTTGGAAGCCTTTAGAGCCGAGGAGCTAGCTGTGATGGAAGAACAAGCGGAGCTGTAGTTAGGAGCCTTAGTTTCCTTCCGTTTGTAATAAAAGTACTCCTTTTATGTTTTTGATGTAATAAAAGAGCCGGACTCAGCTTTTATTTCAATAAAATGTTTTATTTAACGTATCCAAATTTCGGGGCGTTACAGTTTACACCTTACCTGTGTCAATCCCTGTGGCCACGTCGAAAATTGTATTCCAATAAGAAAAAATGCAGGATTTATGGAAAATCCCTTGCAGCTTTTTTTCCCCCCTCCTGTAATTTAGTGTGTGAAGCTCTTGTATCAAGTCCCCTGAAAGTATAATATAATACAGAAAATTGGGCTAGAGTCCAAAGGAGTGACTTGTCGGGCCCTTTAATCCAAGCTAAGTCTTTATTAGGTTTCGGATCCATAATGCATTCTTTGATGGACAAAAATAGCTAGCCTATGTTCTACCTGCTATTTGCTCCGAGCTCTTCGCGGTTACAGAGCACTCCGTCCACATCAAACACAGCCGGCCGACACCTCTTCATCCACACTCGCTTCCCGTCTCCAACAAAACACTTTCTCCTCCTCCAATTTTACACACACCCTCGGCCTCATCACGGCTACACTCCGCCGCCGTTGGAGAGGAGAGGTAGGCCGCATTGAAAACAATCTTCAGAAGTGAGAGAATATGGGAAAATGAGGGAAATCAAATCCAAAATAATTCTGTGTGAATCACCTGTAGTCTGTTTCTCTATTTCCTCTTCTAAATTAGGGTTTGATTTTGTGATGTGAGTTGTCACCAAGAATGGAGGTATCATTTCTGTCGGATTGTGAGAGAACAACCAGAGGAGGAAAAGTGGGGTTTTTAATTGCAAAATGGAGATTGCATAATCGAAGAACCCGAGAAAAGTGTTTGTTTGCGATTAAAATTGCAAAAAAAAAATTTGAAATAGCAAAATATTATTCAATGCCCCTGGGGCATGTGTCCCGCGTGGTGTTTCGGGTCTCTTCTCAATCAAACATTTCTGTGAGACTTGAGACTAAATGTAAGGATCTCACAATAATGTGTGGTGAAACGTTTGGGGCACCGTCACGTGGTGCCATTGGGCACTGAATAATCTATCTGAAATAGCTGTTGAAGATTTTTTGTATTTGTTATTTTAATAAATAAAGAATTTTTACTATACTTTTCAAGTCGTCAAGTTGGGGATAGGCGGTGTTGAGAGGGTGGTGGCGATGGTAAAATTGGTTGTGTTGGTGCATGGATTTGTCCTTGCGTTCATTGGAGTTGTCAAACTTGATCGCGTCTCAACGGAACATATGAATTTAATTGTTTTCTGATAAGTTTATCTGTTGCTTTATTTTAGACAGATACAAAAATTATTCAAAATAGATAACGTTAACATTTTTATTTTAGCACATATAAGGTTATATGTTGTATTTTTTAAGAGATAAAAAAATAGGTCGATAGTAATAATGTTATTTGTTGTTTTATTTTAAAAGATTCAGAAAATGGATAAGCATGTATAAGGTTATCTGTTACTTTATATTGATTAGATAAAAAGAATAGATCGGTAGTAATAATGTTTTTTTTTCCTAGGGAAAATACAAAGAATATAATAGCACATACAAGGCTATGTGTTGTTTTGTTTTGGAGAGAGAAAAAAATAGATCGACATGAATAATGTTATTTTGTGTTTTTTTTTATATGTCATTTTATGGTGTTAGGATGACAAAGTAACACATATAAAGTTATCTTCTTTTCTTTTTTAAATTAGTTGGGTAAAAGTTTGGATTCCCGGCCGTCCGGACTTTTGTTCAAGAAAATTATGAAAATTTTAATATAGGCTAGAAAAAATATCCTATGAACAACCGTACGAAGAAATTTTATGAAAAAAATTTGAATAACTTTGAATTTTAAAACAAATTGTGTTATCAAAACATATTTCGTAAAGAATAGATTTAGGCAGATAACCATATTTTTTGAAGAATTCAGAGTATAAGTTTAGACAAATAACCATATATGTTAATTTTATTAAAAAAATTATATTATAAGTTTAGACAAATAACCATATCTGTTGATTTTGTTGTGACTATAAGGAGCACATATTTCGCAGAGATAACTTTATTAGTTAAATAAAGGCTTGAAAAAAAAATCCTATGAACAATCATACGATGAAATTTTATGAAATTTGTTTTGAATAATGACTTTTTAATTTAAAAAAATTGTGTTATCAAAACATATTTAGTAAAGTATAGATTTGGACAAATAACCGTATCTGTTAAAAAATTCAGAGTATAAGTTTAGACAAATAACCATATCTATTGTTTTTATCGCGATTATAAGGAGCATATATTTCGTAGAGATAACCTTATCAATTAATCTAAATTATAAAAAAATTAAAATAGGCTAGAAAAAATATCCTATGAACAACCATATGACGAAATTTTATGAAAAAAGAAATTGAATAATGACTTTTTAATTTAAAAAAATTGTGTTATCAAGACATTTCGTAAAGTATAGATTTGGACAAATAACTGCATCTGTTGAAAAATTCTGAGTATAAGTTTGGGCAGATAACTATGTCTGTTAATTTTATTGCGATTATAAAGAGTACATATTTTACAAAAATAGCCTTATCAATTATTCTTTTTGGGATAATACAAAGTATAGACTTGTATAAATAACTATATCTGTAACGACCCTGATTTTTTGGTAAATATAAATTTCGTTAAATATTTAAATTTTATTTTAACTACTTGGATTTGGTACTAAAAATTTCTTTTTAATTTTAATAATCCGTCATAATTAGATTTGAGACTTATAAAATTATATCTTTCACGCCGGACAATCTAGTCATTTTCTAAAGACAAGTATGCTTATAAAAGCACTTGTATATTTTCCTAACGAGTTAGATAAAATCTTTAAATTATATTTCTTTGCTAGAAATCCTACTTGGCAAGTAGAATTAGCATCCAACCGATTAGTTGGTGGAACCGGACCACCGATTCACCTAGTTACATTACCCTAACCCTAATTGGACCTTTTTGACCGTCTTGGAGCCTTTTGAACCCCCCGAACCCTAATTGAACCCTTAGACTTTTAGGGGTAATTATTATACCTCATGACAAGTCATTTCAAACCCTAATTCCTTTACCCTTTGGTCCATAAATGCTAGGGAAATTTTTGACCATTGGTCATTGACTATCAAGTTGCCAATAAGTTTTTGATTTGACCATACATAATCATGGGTCAAAAATCTCATCATTTTGCTTCCAAAACTAGTTAACCTAGCCATGCATGCATGCAACCCTAGGATTTTATCCTTAAACCTAATAATCCTAGACTTACTTTCCTGGACACACATATATATACATGTACACATATAATATTTATATATGTACCAAAGAGAGAGAGAGAGAGAGAGAGAGAATCCGAAAGAGAGAGAGAGAGAGAGGGGAGGCCGAATGGGGAGAGAGAGGGAGAGTGTGTGTGTGCGTGCAAATTTTGGACACTTGCACAAGCTACTTATTGTACACTCAACCTAGATTTTACTTGACAACCCATGACTAGACAACTTTAAGTATGATCCTAGCCAATGATTGTATTCTTTCTTACAAGCCAACCCATTCTAGGATTTGACAAGCCTTAAAACCCTTCATGATAACCTAGATTTGGCCTAGAATGGATATGACTAGTAAAGGAAGGCTAGGATTTTGGTTGAAGTCTTGAAATGACAAGATTATGGAGCAAAATCCATGGGGAAAAGAGAGGAGAGGGAGGCCGGCCATATGGAGGAAGAGGGAGCCAAGACTTTTGCCTATAAATAGCAAGCTCACTTCAAGTTTCAATTCACACCTTCACTCATTTGCTCTCACTTCTCTCTAGAAACCATTTTCATTTCCAGACAGCCTACTGCCCTTCACGAATCTCCATTTGTCTCCTGCTTAAAGTAGTTTTTAGGACCAACTCCCTTCGGGAAAGTTGTAGAGCACTTCGAAACCTTCAAGTTAGACCCAAGAACCACCCCAATCGGTGAAGAAATGACAAAGATATTGGCATCCGAAGTTCAGTAAAAATCTCGGATTTCCATTTCCAGACAGCATACTGTCTCTTCCTTTATCACCATTTTTCTCCTACCTAAAGTAGTTTCTAGGATCAACTTCCTTCACGAAAGTTGTAGAGCACTTCGAGAGCTTCAATTTCGACCCAAGAACAATCATATTCGGCCAAATATCAACCGAGTTACTGCCATCCAAAGTTTGGTCCAGATTTGCGAGTTTCACCGCCCGTAGAAAACTTCCAACTAGCTTATTCGGCCCCGACTAGTTTCGGATCAAGGTAGAACCCCTTAACTTTACGTATAGCATAGAATCGTACGTTAGAAAGTAGAATGTTCTTGATTCAAAGTATCAATATCCTTATCGTTTTCCTTAAGTAGATAAGGTTATCTATTGTTTAGTTTGAAGTAGATAAGGTTATCTATCGTTTACAATGCATGATTGTCAATAAGTTTATCTCGCTAATGGAAGTACGAGCATGCTAGATAAATGACTTTTTCTTAAATAAACATATGTTGTTTAGAACTTCCCTCAAAGAAAGAAGGAACGATTTTCGAAAGATAGAATTTGACACTTGAATAGAAGTATTCGTAATTTGATCTTTAGGATGGTTATGAGCATGGTTATTAATATAGAATTGGATGATCTTGCTAGTTTAGTTTAAAGATTTCAATGAATGATTTATGTTTGTAAAAAGTCCTACCGCGGAGTCTATGCATGAGAACGAGATACAGAAATCGAGAAAATAGAAACATGACACCTAGGGTGTGGTTAACAAGAAAAATGTGTTTCGAATGAGGAAATATTTTTGAAACTACATAATGACCGATTTTGATGGCATTATGTGAGATGTGTGTGTGAATGTGTGCCAATGGGAACCCGGGACGGCGGAACCATTGTGAGGATACTCGGGAACCCGGAACGGCGGAACCGAGGTTGGGTGTGTGGCTTGGTTATCCGCGGAAAGGAGCCAATGCAAATGTGTGCCAATGGGAACCCGGTGCGGCAGAACCATTGTGAGGATACTCGGGAACCCGGAACGGCGGAACCGAGGTTGGGTGTGTTAAAAATGGATTTTGAAAAAGTTGGTTTGGGTATGAAAAGTGAAAATGGGGACACGGTCTACGATGAGTTGCGTATGAGAAACACAGAAAAACATGGACACCAACGATACTTGAATAGTGAATGTGGATGTGTGATTGTTACTATTCGTCGTTTATGATTTACTGTTTGTAAGTTATGAGTTAGTGGGTAGGGTTTACTCTATTGAGCTTTTGTAAGCTCACGGTGTTACCTTTGGTGACCCTAACATATTATATTGGTGGCGACGCCGGTATAATGTGTCATACCTCATAGATGAACAGGGTGAACATTACACCTTGAAAGCTTTCGGAGCCGAGGAGTTGGCCAGAATGGAAGAAGAGGCGGAGCAGTAGATAGGAACCCTAGTCTACCCTCCTTTTGTTTAATAAAGTACTCTTGGGAGAATTATGTTGTAATATTGAGCTAGACTCTATTTAAATTTTCAATGAAATTGCCTTCTTTAACGTACCCAAAATTGGGGGCGTTACAATATCTGTTGGTTTTATTGCGATTGTAAAGTGCAAATTTTGCCTAAATAACCGTATCTGTTGGTCTTTTTGAAATAATTTAAAATATAAATTTTTAGAGATAATCATATCTGCTGATTTTAGTGCGATAATCATAAATTGTGAAATTTTAGGAAACTAGTGAAAATTAAGGTATTTTTTAGTTTGGTGCCACACATAAAGAACACATATTAGGTTATCTATTTTTTATTCAAGTTTCAAACTTGACACAAGTATAAATGTCTTTCAAGTTTCAATGACTCCCTTTCAAAAACAAAAAACAAAAAAAAGTTTCAATGACTAGTTGACTGTCTTCCTTTTGATATGGTTTGGGATAGGAGTGACAATTGTTAACGGGCCCAAAGCACACCTCCAAAATCAACAGAAATATGAGCCCACCTTGCCACCCAACTCTCTCTCTCTCTCTCTCTCTCTCTCTCTCTCTCTCTCTCTCTCTCTCTCTCTCTCTCTCTCTCGCCGGTTAGACCCAAGTTCCGTTGTCCATCCCCATGCACGCGACGGAGGCGGGGAACGACTGCTTAAAAAACTTCCTCCCCAGCGGCGACCTTCTGGGCGACGGCGATACACCACCCGGTAGCAGGCTCGCGCCGTTGTAAGGGTACAAACTCAGCCATGGGCTCGTCGCAGATGATTGAGTTGGCGTGTTCTTCGCCGAATACACGTGAACAGCGTCGGCAGAGAATCTGCCCGGTGTCAGAGTTTTTGCCTCGCCTCCGGCGCCTCCACCGTCGGCTCCTTTCCTATGTGCGGGTTCCATGGCTGAGAGTAGTTTTTCAATTTGGGCGTGTTTTGTTTGATTGGGGTATTTTTGGAAGGCAGGGGAACAAAGTCCTGGCGCCATGTAGGAAAATATTGATGTCCTTATTGCATAATTAAACCCTATACAATGGACTCCTGGCCGAAGCTCTCAATATAATATGCGCGGAACAGCGATCTCTCTCTCTCTCTCAAAAATCCCCAGTAGCGTTGAGTAACTGACCAAGCAATAGTTGTTTCTGATCGATGGAAATGTAAGCTTCATAGATGGGCATGATTCAAGGTGAAACAATGATGGTTTGTCCATATTCTTTAGTGGTATGCAATTATACCCTCTATGAAAACCATCATCGTTGAGTAACTGACAAACCATCTCTCTATGAAACCATCAATCAATGAAGTGATATATAATACGAGTGTGGTCGCTTCACTTAATTCTGAAATTTTTCATGCAAGCCTTTTTGTCAACGGAACTAACAATTATCCAAATATCCATCATTTTCATCGCCATAAAAAGATTCACAAAGCGGTGGTGCCTCTTGAAGTTAAAGATTTTTATATGGACTTGGGCACAAAATGGGCACATGACGAGTGACGTCTTTCAAAGCAAAAAAGAATTAATTTCACTCATTATCCTTGGTGGTGTATCATCTATCATGTGTAGGACGATAAGGAGTCATCTATTTTTTAACACTATTCTATTTTTGGGCTACGCTAAGTGATTGTCCCATTAAAAACATCAAATTATTACAAGGGTGTAAATGCTTTTAACACAATGCAGACTTGTGTACTTGTAACCTATCCTGCCAATATTGGAAGAAAGCAGGTTAAGTTTTTTTTTTTGACAAGGGTTAAGTTGTATTTCTCAGTTCTCACACTCACACAATATCAATATGGAGTTAACTTCACATCAGCACCAACTAATGAGCTTTGCTAGTTCGTACTGATCTCCAATCAATTTAAGGTCCTAGGATCAACTCTTAACGTGCATTTTTCTTCCATATTTTATTATAAAGAGACAATGGAATGGAACAAACAAAACGAAAAAAACAAAAAATGGCTTCAATCAAGTTTAACTTCTTTTTTTGCTTTTTTGCCATATTGAAGGTTGTCAACTTTATAAAAGGGAATTATAGCCATGGGGAAGAGAAAACGAATCAATTAACTATTGCACCAGTAAATTAAGTTGCATTTGTTCTTACCTAATGAAGAGAGAGAGAGACAACTGTATGGCAGATTCACAGCTCTAAAACCAGATAAGACAGCCATGACAGTCACAACAATGGCACCAATTATGCTGACCAGACCAACTAAGGCATGGTGGAAAAACCTGAAAAGAAAAATAAGACTAAAAGTATTTACATTTCAAAAAAGCCCCTGAACTTTCTGACAACTTGCAAAAAGAACACCTGAACTTTCACTATTAACAAAAAAACACCTAAACTTTGCATTCCGTTAGCAATTAAACCCCTGCCGTCCAATTCCGTCAATTTTTAACGGATGGAGCTAACGGAAGGCGTTAACTTTTTATTTTTTTTTACTTTTTAATTCAAAAATTACTTTTAACTCTTTCTTTTTTTTATTGGTAAATAAATATACAATAAAGTTCTTTTTTTTTTCTTACTATTTATCAAAACCTACTTTAACCATAATTATTATTTTAAAATTTTACCCACCCCCCCCCCCCCCCCCCCCCCCCCCCCCTTTTTTTTTGCTTATTAGAATCAACTCCACACCACCAATTAACCCCACAACCAACCGCCAAAGCCTTAGCCACAATTTCAGAAATTCAAAAGTTCTTTTAACCTCCTCTTTGTAACCTTTTCTTTTTTTTAGTACTTTTACTTCCAAAAATTATTTTTAACTCATTCTTTTTTTTAGTCATAAATAAATATGCAATAAATAGTAAAAATGGGTTAAAGTTATTATTATAAATAGTAAAGATTAGAGTTAAAGTAATTTTTGATAAATAGTAAGAAAAAAACTTTATTTCATATTTATTTACTACTAAAAATAAAGAGTTAAAAGTAATTTTGGAAGTAAAAAATATAAAAAACAAGAATGCTAAAAAAAAGAGTAATTTCGAATTTCTAAAATTAGAGCTAGAGCTTTGGTAGTTGATTGGTGGAGTGGGGTTAAAGTTCTAAAAAAAAAAAAGAGGGAGAGAGAGAGAGAGAGAGAGAGAGAGAGAGAGAGAGAGAGAGAGAGAGAGAAGGGGAAAGGTACAATTTGAAAGTAACAAAAAAGATGGTGGTTAAAGTTATTTTTGTAAATAGTAAAAAATAGAGTTAAAGTAATTTTTGATAAATAGTAAGAAAAAAAAAGAACTTTATGGCACATTTATTTACCAATAAAAAAAAGAAAGAGTTAAAAGTAATTTTTGAATGTAAAAAGTAAAAAAAAATAAAAAGTTAACGCCTTCCGTTAGCTCCATCCGTTAAAAATTGACGGAATTGGACGGCAGGGGTTTAATTGCTAACGGAATGCAAAGTTTAGGTGTTTTTTTGTTAATAGTGAAAGTTCAGGTGTTTTTTTGCAAGTTGTCAGAAAGTTCAGGGGCTTTTTTGAAATTTTCCCAGTCTATTTAACTAATTACTTGTGGGAAGTTAAACTGAACAAAAAGAAGGAAAAGACTAAATAGTTAGCTAGGCAAAACTTAGGTAGAAGAACAAGTTGGACATGTCATAACAAAATAAAAGGTAACGAATAGGCATAACTTGGTAGAGATCGAAGGATTGAAAAACTACAAGTCAACTTGTACATTGTCTGATAGTGGAATTTCCAGCATTTTTTGCTAGACGCAGTAAAAATGGAAGGAGTAAGAGGCCCTTTTTTGGCATATATATAAACATCCATTTCTTTGGCATGACCCAAGACAAGAAAAACACTAAATTCAGACCTTTATCTGGTGGAAAGCATTGGAAATTGAGTGATTGATTTCATATAAAAGTAAAATATAGCTCCTCTCTTTTCCCAAATCGAATTCCACGTCTAAAGATAAGACTGTGATAGCATCTAGAATAACCTTAAAACAAAAAAGGCCAAAGGGACCACATTTTCCCTAAAAGTAACAAATGGATCACACCTCCTGGCGAAGGGGGTGATGCATGATGAAGTGATTGCTCAAGCATGCCAAGACCATGAGGCCTAAACCTGAATTAAGACCATAGGGCCTAACTCCTGACTTTTAACCAAGAAATTTGTGTCGCAACCCTTAGTAAGGCTGTGAATGTGAGCCGAGATTGCCTTGCTCGTTAAGGACTTAATATTCGGTGAATAGAACTTATGAAAACAAGAAACAAACACAAATGCCACTTGTATTGCTAGAAAGAAATAACAATGGTGCAGGAAAGAAATAGCAAAATGAACAAAGCACAAAGAATGAAGTTGTTGGAACTGGAAAACAAGGTAAACGCAAAGAAGCTGTGAATAATAAGTGAACTGCACATGCAGAACCCTTGGCCTGTTCCGACTCCCCTATTTATAGTTGTTCTTCCCTGGAATGGGGCATGCTTGGGCCCTGAAAATGTGACATGTGTCCCATGTCTCCAAACCACTTCCTTTTATTTCAGGGAGCTAAAATTGGTTGTAGACGTTGATTGCAAACCGAACTCCCTTGATGCATGGCCGCCACGTGGCCCTTTGAATCAGCCAATAGTTTAAGTGCTTCCTAATTTTCAAGGCCTATTCCCTAATTTTACTCATCCTATCAACCATCTTCAACTGGAACTTGCTCATGTGGTATTCATGACCTGGTCCTCATGTATTTTACCCTTAAAATGCCAAAAATTCAAGAAAATGAAATGAATATTCCAAACTGGTCTGAAGGGAGGAGAAATTTTATACTCCATGGATATGCCATTAGGATCTGTCTGTGAATACAATCAAACCCTGAAAATCTCAACAACCCTAAAATGTAGGAGTTTGTTCTTGAATGATAGGGTAGGGTAGATCTAATGTACCTAGGGCCAGCAAGGGCAAGGCCCAAGAGGCCGTCGCCTGATGGCCTCCCCCTTTTTAGCCCAAAAAAGGGCCCCCAGTTAGAATACATGTTGTATATAAAGTACTCCCAATTTTCAAAAGCAATGCTTTTATGGACCAGCGATAAAGTGCTTGGCTTCCTCACCCAAGGTTTGGGGTTCGATTCCCATCCCTGCTTTTTATCTTTTTAGAGTTGAATGGTTAGGAAAAATCTTCTTCTTTAATTTTAGCTTGTTGAGATTTAAACCTAGCCCAAAATGATTTTATATTTAAACCTAGCCCAAAATGATTTTATATTGCAATGGTAACACAAAATCACAGTTTTATCACAGCATTTACTACTAAAAGTACAAAATTATTATTATTCCAATCATTTTTTCTTAAAATTTTCCGTTGCATTTCATTTACGTGTTTTTACAAGCTCAAAATAGATAGGATTAGCGAGAAAAAAAAATAAGTGATGTGTATGTATGTGAATACATATGTATATGTTATATTTTTAATTCTTAATGATTAATTTTTTAATTTGATCAATAACAAAGAGGCCCCATATTGCAAGTTTGCCTAGGGCCTCCGAATATATAGGGCCAACCTTGGGTGTACCCATGTCATATTGCAATTGGTTTATCAACCATTAATCTTTTCGCACGTGGACTAGATTGACTTTGACTTTTTTGTTTATCACTTTTTTGTTTACCAATAATGCAGGCCCACTTCATTTTGACATTTTGTTGACCATAAGCCTGGGCCCACTTGACTTGCCATGTGGCACTCAACCATTTTCTTTTTGCAAAAGTGTCAAACATGAGGGTACACATTGCTCCCCTCAAACTCTGCTCTTGATCATTAACAGAGTGGAGTTTGATTTATGCCCTTTTAACCCACCCCTAAATCATTTAGGCCAAGATAGAATCTAAAAGGGTCAAAAACTAGCTTTAGGCGTGTGAATATGCATAAGAGTTAGACTCTTATGTGTTATAGGAGAGGATAAGAGAGATCATGTTAACCCATAATTTCCCCTTGGACGAGCCGTGGTGCCTTAGGAAAATAGATATAAAACCCACGCAAGCTCCCTTGTCACATGCAGACTCTGGCACACTTGGCCCAACTCTAGGGGCTTGTCTAGGCAACCTTGCAATGTCTCCATTAAACTTTGCTAGGCCCTTCTAGAAAAAGGACATCACAATTAAGGCACTTCAGTAACCGCTTTTACTTGGAAGGCCTTTTGCAAGTTTCCTGAATCGAGCCTTCCTAAGATGCTTCACGCACCTACAAAAGGGCTTGCTTTGATTTAAAACAACCCTGAAATATTTTTAAGGCCCAAAAGTTATTATAAGGCCTAGCGCCTTAGCTCGAAGACTTGGTTGTAGAAAGAACATGAAATTTGCAAAAGGCCTAGTTTTAAGGCTTAATGACATGGTGAAAGGCCGGTAATGCAACAACCCACTCCAGTTGACCTGTTAACCATTCGCCTAACCGCGTAGCTCAAAAGATTAACCTCAAGTTATATAGGAGCTGGTCGGAATCACATATATACTATTTCAACTTTCCCAACACAACCGATGTGGAACTTTTTCCCAATGGTGGAAGGTTGCAATCTCCCCACCTTATGGTGCAACATCCTCGTACATCCTCGTTGCACCCCTTGGCCTAGCAACCTTCCCTTGGTGGTCATGGTGTAGCACTTAGTTCCGTACATCACAATCAATATGCTCGTACCAGATTCTAGAGATGGCCCCCATCATGTAGACCAGGGTTGTGCTCTATGTAAGTTAGATCCTCTTTGAGCTCTATCGGCTCGGAAGTCAACACGTGAGACGGATCCGCAATATACTTTCGTAACATGGAGACATGAAACACATCATGAAGTCGGCTCAACTCCGGTGGCAATGCCAAGCGATACGCTGTAGATCCAATCTGCTCAATGATCTCATACGGCCCAATATATCGTGGACTCAACTTGCCTTTCATCTTGAACCGCATAACCCCTTTCCATGGTGACACTCGAAGAAATACTCAATCACCCACTACGAATTGTGGATCCCTCCTCTGCTTATCCGCATAACTTTTCTGGCGACTTTGTGCAATTTTCAAGCAATCACGAACAACTTTAATTTTATCAACAATGACTTGAACCAACTCTGGTTTCGACAACCACCTTTCCCCAACTTCACTCCAACATACAGGAGTTCTACACCTCCGTCCATATAAAGCCTCATAGGGTGTCATGCCAATGCTAGTCTAATAGCTATTATTATAAGCAAACTCCATCAATGACATATTAGTATCTTAGTGCCTTTGAAGTCCAAAACACAAGTACGCAACATATCCTCCAAAGTTTGAATAGTCCACTCAAATTGCCCATCTATCTGAGGGTGAAAAGTTGTACTAAACTCTAGAGTAGTACCCATAGCTTGTTGCAAACTCGGCCAAAATCTAAAAGTAAATCTAGGATCCCGGTCAGCAACAATTGACACTAGAGCCTTGTGCAAATGGATAATCTCATCAACATATAATTTAGCATACCTATCAATCGTATAAATAGTATTAACAGGTAGAAAATGCGCGGATTTAGTCAATCGATCCACAATCACCCAAATAGAATCATAGCCTTTTTGTGAACGAGGAAGTCTAGTCACAAAATCCATCGCAATATGCTCCCACTTCCACATAGGAATAGGAAGAGGTTGCAATAAACCTTGTGGGTCGTTGATGCTCGACCTTTACTTGTTGACATACCAATCATCGAGCTACAAACTGAGCTATTTCCCTCTTCATCCCAATCCCCAAATAGTGCTCCCTAAGATCGCAATACATTTTTGTACTACCCGGATGCATAGTATAAGTTGAACTATGTGCCTCTTCCAAAATCTCTCTCTTCAAAGCTTGGTCTCTAAGTACACACAATCGATTTTCAAATAACAATAACACATCTTGAATAACAAAGTCTGTCCGTGTCCCATCTCTCACTCCATCTATAAATTTCTTCAACTTTTGATCCCGATATTGAGTCTCCCGAATCCAATCAATCAATAGAGGTCTCACTCTAAAATGAGCTATCAAGGCATCAGTATTTGTCAAGGCTAACTGCACACCCATCAAAGTCAACCTGGTAAAAATATCAACACGAGTACATTGAACACATGCGAATCTACCTGAAGATTTTCTTCTCAGAGCATTTGCCACAACATTAGCTTTCCCTGGATGGTAGTGAATACTGCAATCATAATCGTTAATTAACTCCATCCATCGTCTCTGTCTTAAGTTCAAATCCTTCTGTGAAAATAAATACTTCAAACTCTAATGATTGGTGAAAATCTCACAAGCTTCGCCATATAAGTAATTGTCTCCACAACTTTAATGCAAACACAACTGCTGCTAACTCCCAATTATGAGTTGGATAATTGCATTCATGAGCTTCTGTTGGTACATTTTTGCTGGGCCTCAAGGTAGGTATACTTATCTATTTTTGCAAAAGATTATGGTAATGTGTATAGCTTGTGAAAAAATGGTAAATGGTCATAATCATGCTTGGCTTGAAGTTAATTGCTATATAAGCCTTAGTGGCGTTATGAATATGGCCTTAGTGGCGTTGCGAGGAATATAGCCTTAGTGGCGCGAATGATATTGCCGTACTGGCGTGACAAGTATTGCCTTAGTGGCGGAAAGTATATTGTCTTAGTGGTGTGATTATGAATATTGCCTTAGTGGTGTTACGAGTACTATGTTGGTGTTGAGATAGCTATGGCCAAGGGCTTATAAATTCATATGTGTTGATAAAAGAAGTGGGAAGTTATTTGCTAAGCTGAATATTGTCACTTAATTCATTTTTAAGCATTTATCATATTCCTTATCTCATTATGGATAAGAGCATTCACTGAGCATGTTGATAGCTCACACCCCCACGATGTTTTCTTTTCAGGTGCGTGACGGCATGTGGGTCCACTGCAGAGTCTAGATAGAAGTTGTGGATATAGAGTCTAGTTTTTTTGACTCTTTGGGTTATATGTGCCTATTTTTGGAGCTTGTTTATGTTGTAAATACGTGTGGCCACATCTTGTATGACAGTTATTTTCCATATATATCCAAGTTAAGCTTTCATATGTTGGACACCTGGCTGGTGTATTTCTTTTACTGCTTTATCAAAGTCATGTGTGGGTCCATCCCATTTGGAAAATAAATTATCATGGTGTTCTCCGGGATGGGGTGTGACAGGTAATAACTGCAACAAGGCCTACTCAAAGTGCTCAAGGGCCTTTTCGGCTTGCTATAGTTGCTACAGGGCCTACTCACTAATTGAAAGGCCTTACAAATTCCGCTAACATTCTTGATAAGAATGATGTTTATCTGGCCTATGAAAGATTCTATTTTGCTCAAATTTCTTGAATTCACATTGTTGCTTTTGTGTAAGCCAAAGAAACAAGACCTGCTTTTGATGTGACCCACAAGTCTTATTATATAATATTTTTCGGCGACTTGGGAGATGTCGAATAATTGTTCTTTCAAAAATGGAAAAAATGGAGGAGTAAACTTTTTACCATCTTTCCTTATAAATGGAGTAAAACCACGTCTTATAGGAGTAAAACCACAATTTCCTCCTTATGTGGCAGAATGTCGTGTTCCTCTTGTCTTTGAATTATCTGGGGTAAATCTATCGGAAGGGCAAATGCTTCATTCACTCTGATATAAGGAATAACGCCCCAAGCATAGGGCTTAATACGTCAATTGAAGCATA
This sequence comes from Rhododendron vialii, assembly GCF_030253575.1. NCBI lineage: Eukaryota > Viridiplantae > Streptophyta > Magnoliopsida > Ericales > Ericaceae > Rhododendron > Rhododendron vialii. The sequence continues at coordinate 32,660,298 of NC_080558.1, forward strand.
ATAATCTGGAAGACCGGGATCGTACCCACGGGAATAATTAATACGGCTTTGTTGGATTTGTAGAAGTAAGCAGGATTTTCGGCTTTTAGACAGCCAACTTTGTTTTACGTTTGCGGTGGAAAGTACAAAAGGGCTAAATTAAAAAGCGAATAAACTAGGATAAAAAGCAGGTTAGGTCTAGAAATTACTAACACCCACGGCTAGAGTTAAATCACATTTTCACCCAATTACGCGGTTTAAGAGACTCAATTAAGGTTCCTAAACCGGAAGATAAGATGGTTTAATTACCAAGCTAGCTCTAGAATTTATTTAGCAAACATCTCGAGTGACAGAGCTCCAAGCATCATGTGTGGTAAGTAGGCGATGCTCTTACTTGCACATGGCCAAGGAGGTTAACACCTTAGCAATTTGACAAACAAATCCGAGCCCCACATCAATTTTCAAACCAAAAATTAAAACTTTATTGGTGAAAAATGCAATTTTTACTCAAGCCATGAGGTGCTAATCACCCCATGACCTAACCCTAGAAAACTACTCACACATATCTATGAAGATAAGAGCAAGCAAAAATCTTCTAAGCATAGCCAAATAACACTTGAAGAAAACTAGATTAAACGATAGATCGGAGTAGCGGCTACAACTTTAATGAAGACTACAATAGCAAAAACTAATTAACTAAAGCAGAAAATTAAATTTAAAGTGCTGGAAAATGAAGAACAATGAAGAACAATTCAAAAAGCAAGTAAATCTAGGCTAGATCTAAATTATGAAATACAAAATTGTTTGTACAATGAGACATCACGCCTTTTATATTCTTCAAGATACGCGCACGAAATATTCTCAAAATGCTCCGAAAATCCACTTATGAGGCCCTCGGTACCGATGGAGAAAGACTTAAGTTGCTGTGCTAGAGGCCTCGGTACCGATGGGAAAGATTTTATTCTACCGATGCCGAGCATGTTAGGGGTTGATGTGAAGACTGGTCGGTACTAATTGAATATATCATCTCCATCGATGCCGAAGCTGCTTGAATTGTTCCCTGAACTAGCTCGGTACCGATTGACTTAGGAACCTTCAATCATGCCGAGAGCTTATGCTCCAATAACTTTGACTTTGGTCTTCGCTTTGTCGGGTCACCTTCGGGTCTTTGGATGTCCTGATATGCTTTACGCTTTAAAACTCCTTTATTTAGTGATTTCCCTACAAAACAAAACTAGCATACTCTACGAGTAAAAGTAATTAAAAATAACTAAATTAACAATGAAATTAGACTAAACTAGAGACCTAGCGCACCCTATATTGCAATATCGGGTGCTTATCAGCAAAGTACCCTTGCCCCCCTTATAAAGGGTTATCCTCCATTCCGAATTATTGGTTATGGCCTTTGTGGGGGCTGATTTCACCGTGATCTTCTTGAACCTTTTTCTCTCTTTTATGGATTGCAGAAGTACTAAGCTGATCTTGTGTACCTGCAGAACCTGAGGGGGATGTTCTTCTGGGAAGAAGCTCCGACGAACAAGTCAGTACATGGAGGAGAAAGAAGTTTGGTAAGAAATTTGTTAGGGGAGAGATGAGAGTAGTTAAGAGAAAAGATCTGATCCTTGCCCTAGAAGGGGCACTCTTCTATTTATAGGCAAAGATGTAGAGTGCTGCACAGGCTGGTTCTGCAATCCACGTGCTTTGTCACGTTCGGATGACGTCACATGTCAGGAGTATTTAATGAACGCTGCTTCTTGGAGATTGCAGAGCCGCGTTTGTCAATGTCAGACGAGTCACATCAATCAAAGATGTCACCTCTGTTATCAGAAAAGACAACCCACATATTATCAGAAGCTTCTAGAAGATCCCACAAAGGCGGTGCCGAACACTATCTCGAGCAAACACATTACTAGATGCTTAAAGTCCTACCGAGCATAAACAGCTTCCAACGAGCAATGGAAAGTTTACCGATTAAAAAGGATCTCACCGAGCAATGGGAATATTTCCCGAGCAAAGTTAGTATCAAACGTTTGGTTATACTCGGCAAGCTCGGCAAGACGCTCAGTGGCCCGCCTATTGTTCAGAAAACATGTGATGTCAACTATCAAGATGTGTTCTGACCAACAGACGAACTGAGACAACTGAACGATGAATCCAGAGTGATATCACCCCTATGACTACAGCCTTTAAGAACAGTTCTCTAGACATTGTCATTGACTTTTTGACCTTGTTCGGCCCTAGGCGAAGTGGAATTTCGGACTACTTATGACCATTGCCCCCTTGAGTTCGAACCTCCTAAATGTCGAGCTAGTGTAGAGTTTAACATCCTCCCTTCTAAGAGAGACTATCAGGCCCTTCTCGCTTTGTTTGAGAGGGATACTGTTGAACATCTTGACTTATCTCAAGCTTGATTTCAGGCCTCTTTTCAAAATTGATTCAAGCTCTGAAGCCCCCCTTGTGTAGAGATAAATCCTCTACCAATTACTTCTGAATAGAGCTTGTGCTTGGTATGTTGGCCTATATGCCTAAGCGAAGGACCGACTTGGTCATGCATCATATATCTATCACACAGGCTCTATTCGGGAGGTGAATAGGTTGTTGATATGCTATTGATTTACCATTAGGGTCTGTCTGGACTCGCAGGGCCTTAGGGACAAACTGGTTTTGTTAAGCAGGGTCTAAAAGCCCCTGTACGAATAAGGGTCTTGAGGCCAGATCGCTAGAACTTGTCTCCCTTGAATAGGGCTAGGGCTGGACCAGCCTTTATGATAGCTAGTTAGTACCTTTATGGCCCAAAATAGGTGAATCCTACTTAGCTTGCTTTTAGGCTACTTTGAGGGCTTAGGCTTCGCAGTTTTATTGGGGGATGTGAGACGTGTACAGGCCTATTAATCAAGGTAAAGCCTCAACAATCTTTTCAATACAAAAAGAAGAAAGAAACAAGAATGACAGCGGCTTTGTTTGGTTGGTAGTTTAGTTTAGTTTTGATAGTGTGTGAAGAGAGAAATACGGTAATGATTGGAGAGAGATAGAGAGAGAAATGAAATTAATAATTGGAGATATAGGGTAATAATTGGAGAAAGATATAGGGTAATGATTGGAAACAAAATTAAAACTAAACTAGCAACCGAACACAGTGAGCAACTTCGCTACTAGCAACTTATCAATCAACGAGATTTAACTTCCGTCTTTCGCGCCAAATAAAAGGTGCATTTTGTGATGGAAATTATACAGTAAAACATGGGAAAAATTCATAAAAAAATTGCTGAACTTACACCGCAATGTCCCATAGGCCTCCAAACTTAATGTATTTTCAATTTAACCTCCAAAGTTTACAAAAAACTTACAATTAAGCCTTTGCCGTCATCTTCCGTCAAGCTACAAACGGAATTGTGAAATTTGTACTGTTTATCCAATGTTTAATATTTATTTGGACCTATTACGGATCCTATAAAGATAACTCAAGCTGCAAGTTATTCTTAAAATGTAATTTTATAGGTTCCTTAAAAAAATTAGACTAATCCAATATTTGTAGGGCTTTCATACGAGTTAGGACTCTCTTAAAGGTCTTAAAGCCAAAATTTCATTATAACCATTTAGAAAAAAATGATCAGAAAAATAAAATTTTCACACCAGTTCAAACACATTTAAATTTTGAGCACTTAGTTTTTTTATCTGGTTCAATCTGTTTGTGAATTTTTTATAAAAATATGGATAAAAAATTAAGTGCTCCAATTTTTAATCTGTTTGAACCGGTGCAAAGATTTTATTTTTCCGATCATTTTATACTAAATGGTCATAATGAATTTATAGCTCCAAGATCTTTCAATGAACACTCTAAGAAATCCCTAACTCATATGAAAGCCCTACTGATATTGGATTGAGCTAATTTTTTTAAGGAACCAATAAAATTACATTTTAAGAATGAATTGCAGTTTGAATAATCTTTATAGGATCCGTAATAGGTTCAAATAAATATTAAACGTTGGATGAACAGTACAAACTTCACAATTCCGTTTGTAACCTAACGGAAGATGACGGCAAATGCTTAATTGTAAGTTTATTTTGTAAACTCTGGAGGTTAAATTGAAAATATGTTAAGTTTGGAGGCCTATGGGACGTTGTGGCGTAAATTCAGCGGTTTTTTTGAATTTTTCCCGTAAAACATATCCAATTGTTTTTTTTTTCCCACTGATTACAGCTAGTTCAAACTTGAGACACCTTTCTAGTATACGATCGTCAAAGACTAAAAAGTTCAGAGAAGACATTATTGTCTGTTGGCACTTTCTGCTACAGCAACAAATTAGTGCTCTGGTATTCCGATCTATCTACACAATTTTATGTCCTTAATTCAGGTTAAAGAATCTGATATGCTTTCGGTTTACAATCAACATGAACCCGCTAGATGTTGAATCACCAACTCTGAACAATTCAATTTGCAAGTTTAGTGTCTACTCTAGGCATTCATCCATAGCCCTGGTTTTTGTCCTGATCCTGAGCTTAGCGTCCAAGTCATTTGTTTACGCAACTGGCAAGGCTCTCTTTGTTTTTTTCCGACAATAGGCTGTGAAGCTGCTTTTGCAACTGTGTCCTGATCTGGTAATTTGAAGCCAAGCATCTATCCAAGTTCTCTTTTGCAGCTGAAAGTTCAGATTTTCGCATCTCTGCTGCAGCTATCTCAGAGCCAGTCAAATGTTCATTGTTTGCTTTAACTTCCACAAAGATTGCTTTGAGCTGAAAGAATAATCAATGTGAAATGGGTGGATACGAACACAGGCCACATTGTGAGGTATCATTTAAAAAGTACATGCATCATTAGCACCAAATGAAGCGAATTATGCTTCTGATTGAACACATCATCGTGCTACAAATATAACTGCTACACTTTTTGATACAAGGAACTAATCACTAATCTAAATGTAAAGGCTTCATCATCTCTGCTTGACCATTTGTTCAACTATCGCAATACCAAAAATAACCATCTGAATAGCTGGTCTGTTAAACTGTTTTGAGTATTACTATACCAACTACATAGATATCAAAACATGGCAATGTTCTATTAGCATACCTTTTTGGTTCTCGCGGGTCGAATATCGCTAAACGTACAAAATAACATAAAAATAGATTCATGGGGCAACGAAAGAAATAACCGATTAAGATTAACACAGCATTCTTCATCTCCAACATCAACTAAAGTATTTCCTTGCAATGTTTCTTATCAAGATTACTTTAGTTTTCAAGAAAAGAAACCTTTTGTTGTTTAGTGTCTTTCATCAAGCATGTAGCCAAATACAAAACTTCATCATGTTGTTCATGGTTTCATGGTTTCTATATCAAACATGTCACAAACATGCAAACCTCAACGTTCTCATATTACCCGAACCCTATGGTTTTTGACCCAATTATAGTCTTAAATACCTGCTGAATGTCTAGTCTGCAAATGGAGACATTCTATTATCACATAACTAGTTCGAATGGGCGATCACTTTGGACTAATATTCTGCAAATCTAAGGTTTGGTTTCTGTTAATTTGTTAGCACGTTGCACAATGATACACATGCACGAACCAGCATGGTTATGCAAACACAGAGTAGATACATGAATTGATTGATATCACCAGATGACATGTTTGGCTCTCATCAACAGCAACATAACAAATTCTATGTATAGTCCACTAAAACAAATTCCAAAGGAAGATAGTGAAATGTCATTTACCTCATTGATCTTGTTTCTCAACTCCTGGACTTGCATTTGACAGTCAACAACAAAGTTCTCCACTTGAGCCTGAAACCTCTCCATTTTATGCCTTTCCAAACCATAAAAACTCTCCTTCTGCTTCTCCAACTCCTCCAGCTCTTCCACCTCATTCTTTGACACCCTAGTTACCAACCAAACCATTAAACCCATTTCCACCTAAGTATGTGCAGGTATATAATCATATGGCGATGTTTATCTAACGTTAATGTGTTTGTATGTGAGCTACAACTATAAGTTAGTGGCATATTTTTCTGTAGTTAAGCAATGCTACTCTAATGGTATTCATCCTACTTCTTGTTTGTGCACCTATGAAGCATGAATCCCGACATCAACATGGATAGTATACGATCCGAAGATTCGAATACGGCGATATGAGAAAGTCTAAGAAAATAAGATACGGGTACGGTTAGGATATTTTTTGGCGTATTGCACATGATTACAAGAATGGTGAAAAACCATCGTATTCTTCATGAAACCATTGTACTCTTCATATGCTAAACCATTGTTATATACAAGTCCTGTTTAATTGATTTGCCCAAGAAAAAGTCTTACTTAATTGTTGATATCTAATTTTACGAAACACCCGTTGCCCCAAACAATCGCTCATAAGGGCCAAGGGTGCCACGAACAGCCCAGGCTTCCAAAATATCTCATATCCATAGTATTGAAAAAATTCCCAAAGACACAAGTGGCCGCATGTTTTGTAGAACCAGTAAGACTACCGCATCGAAGGCCATTTCAATTTTTCCGGTCTTTGGATTTTTATTTCTTGATTTTGCTATAGCTACATAGTTCGAAAAAGTAATAATGTTATGATTTAGGTGAACATTACTGTTACTAACCATAGAGATGTTGAGCTTGTGAAGCCTGATTCAATTTGGGTCACGTTTTGCTGACTATTGGAGTTCCATAATTGGTGATGTAAACTTAGGTTATAAATACTTTCTAAACACAGGTGTGAGCTTTGATGTATTCAACTACCTAGTTGGGAATCACGTAAAAATGTTTGTGTCTTGCATTCTTATTTTCCTTTCTTGATTATTCTTTGTGTGTATGTTTGTTGGCTTGGCCGATTTCTCAACAAAAGGAATGTTAACTTGGTTCTTACTTTAAATGAAGTGGTCTGAAATGGATGGAAAAAGAACTTTTGGTAAAAAAAATTTTGGCGTATCTTCACAAACTAATACCTTTGTGTTTGCAGTAATTCTTTCGTCGTGTAGAGCACAATTAGCCAGTGTTTCCGGCACATAACGTACTCTGTAACATGGATAGATGAGATTGAAAATATATACTTGTACGGTTGTACCTAATTTGTTGCAGAATGTGATCGTAGTTGGAGTCGAGTGAATCCATTTGGGCTTTGAGAGACGAGATGGCAAATTTCCGAGACGCGATCTTCTGCTCGAATTTCAAGCAGCATTGTTCCAGGGATCGGATGTTGGATAGCTTCGTGGATAAGAGCTGGGATTTGATGATTTGTAGCTCTCTCTCCGTCTGCGAGCGAGCGAGCGAGAACAATTTTGCATCGGATTAATTGAAAGGGCTAAGCTCTCTTAAACAAAGACAGATTGTAGTAGATAGCATTACGGAGAGAGAGACACAGAGAGAGAGAGAGAGAGAGAGAGACAGAGAGAGAACAAGGGGGACCTGGAGGAGAGAGAGCCGCTGGTTCCTGGTGTCCTCCATCTGTTCAAGCCTCTCACGGAATAAGGACGGAAGCGCCATTGCCGACGCAGAGAGACAGAGAGAGAGAGAGGATTTTGAGATGTGCAACTCAGATGGAGAGATTTCTTTCTCTTTTGTGTGCTTTTAAGTTGATTTTTTTTTGGGAGTTTATAAATGCAATTCCAAAATTTACTGCATATAACTTTTTACTAATTTAAATCACAAATCTTATAAAAATTTGTTATCATACAACCCCAAAATAGGTGTGAACTTCCAAAATTATCCCTCCCCAATCCATCGGCCAAATTTTTTTGAAAACCCTCCACTCCCCTCTCGGCCTCTCTCTGTTTTCTGAAAAACCCACTTGAAAACCCTCGGCTCCAATTCTGAAACCCACCCAAAACACCACCACTTCCCTTCCCCCTTCTCCCCGTTCTTCTCCCTCACTACCTCAATTAAACACACTCTGCACAATATTTGAACTCTAAAGTTTAAAAGTTTGGCAACATTTCAAGTTTTAGAATATGATATTATCAGCAAGTCTCGAACTCTAGTGTTTGAAATTTTGTGATGAGTTCAAGATTTAGAATATGATATAAGTTTCAAACTTTAGAGTTTGCAAATTTAGCATAATTTTGAATTTTAGAATCTGAACACATCGGGACAGAACCAGCTTAAAAATGGTAGAGTGATTATTGTCTACAAATTCAAACTCTAGAGTTTGAAATTTCGGCAACATTTCGAGTTTTAGAATATGATATATCTGCAATTTTCAAACTCTAGAGTTTGAAATGTTGGCCTAATTTCAAGTTTTATAATCTGACAATGTCGTGCCAGAACCAGATTTAAAATGGAGGAGTGATTATTGTCGACAAGTTTCGAACTCTAGAGTTTGAAATTTTGGTATAATTTCGAGTTTTAGAATATGATATTGCTTCCAATTTTCAAACTCTAGAGTTTGAAATTGTTTGAAAATTGTGGCGTAATTTCAATTTTTAGAATATGACAATGTCGGGACAGAACCAGGCTAAAAATGGAGGAGCGATGAGTTGCATCGTGCTGTGATTTTGGCTCTGAAACTACAACATCCATGGCTCCCTCTTCCTTGTCAACTTCCATTTCCATTGCACAACCTTCCAATCCCCAATCAAATGCACATTGCTCTCATATGTTGGGTTCAAGACTTCTTCTTTACCAATGGAGGGAGAGGAAGCAATGGAGGTTTCCATTGAGAGTTAGAAGGTGTGAGGCGAGAGTTCGAAGGCAGATGTCGACTGGGTTTATAGTGGGAGCTCAACAATGGTGGGAGCTCAACAATGGTGGTTTGGAATGGAACCAGAGAACCAGACGGTTTCCCCTGGAAGGAGATGGAAAAAAATGGAGGGAAACGTGGGTGGGTTATGGACTTATGGGGTGTATGTTTTTTTGACGTGGTTATATGTTTGTGGTTGTATGTAATAAAAGTAAGGGTATTTTTGTCCATTTTTATAAGGGCATTTTTGTCCGAATATTATTTACTTAAAAACAAGTTACATGCAGTAAATTCGCAGTTGTATTTATAAACTCCCTTTTTTTTTTGGGCCCAGTAATGTGTTTTTTTTTTGGGCGCAGAGCTATTCATAGCCCAGTTCTTGCTACTCGCAGCCGATTAAAACTTTTACCAATTATGGACAAAAATGCCCTCATGCAGTTTGACCATTATACCCCCAAGACCTCATGTTATTTGACCATTTAACCCTTTAAGAATATTACATAGCCCATTACATACAACCACATACTCATTTCCTTGATTTCCCTCCCATAATGTCGTCTCCTCCCTCCCCCCCATTCAAACTCCTCCATTTTCATCCATACCCAACTCCCACCACCTACCAGCAGGCCCCTCCCACCAGCAGCCAACCCTGCCTATTTTCCTCCCCTCATCATCCTTTTAAATTGTCAATGGAAACCTCGATTGCTTCTTCTCCCTCCATTGATAAACAAGAAATAGTTAACCCATCAATACACCACAATTTGGAGTTGGAAGATCACACAATGGAAGTTGAGAAACAAGTCACAGATGTTATAATGACGGAGCAAAAACCGCTACAAGAGGTAAGCCTGCCCTCCATTTTCAATTTTGGTTCTGGCCCGACACAGATGGACACACATGTTTACATCCTAAAATATGCCACCTAATGAGAAAATTACACGTGGCACAAAACAGTGTTTTGCCCAATCAGAACATGTCTCATTTAGACCTGGGATGTAGAGGATCAGAAGGTTTAATGACGATGTTATTTTAGTACTACACGGTATCATTTTGATTGGAAATGACCATGTTTAGACATCGAACAAGGGTAATTAAGATGACAATTAAGTTCAGCCGCCAATTATCCATCAAACGGTGTCATTATTTCCCCATTTCATGAAGGATATCAATCGTGGTTGTAGTGAATCATTTGGATAGCCAATTCTATAGCACTAAACCATGCTGCGTGAAAACAGGAACCCCATTACCCAGAAAATAGCCATGATCAACATTAACAAGCGTGGAAAGAAAAGAATTCTAAGGAGAACAATTCAAGCAGACGTTCGAAGGCTCCTCTCAACCGTTTTTGGAGGGAAGAATGAGCAGTTCGAACGAAGACATGGGTATCAGTTGAGAACGTGGAGAATGAAGATCGAAGGCAGACTCATTGTCTATAAATAGAAGAAGCAAGTGAAGAAAGAGCCCCGAACAAAAATTCATCATCTGACTACTCATACAAAATGATTGCTCAGAGATCTATCATAGCTTAGGACTTAGATTAGATTAGTTTATTAACTTGTAAGTTGAAGGCTTATTTGCATGTAAGACTACTTTCGATTACATTCAAGTTATCTTATTTCTTTTGGTCTTTTTCTTACCAAAGAGTAGTCAATTATAGGTTCACTTTTGATTAAATTCAGTGCGCTTATATTTCTGCATTATTCTTGTCGAAGTCTCAAGAGTATTTGTATATAAACTTACCTTTGATTAAATTCGGGTTTGTTTATGTTCAATTATCTTTTTTGATTGAAGAGCGTCAATCCATTATTAAATTGATACCTTAAGGAAAAATCTTCTTAGTTGAGGTAAGTGAACGGATAACACAGTTGCCTGATTTAAATTAGTTGTTTTCAATCAATCTGAAAAGAATAATGTAAGAACTCAGATTTTTAGTGAATAAAAATCTCGTTGAATATTTGAAATTTTTTATTTAAAATCTTAAATTTGCTTTATAAAATCTCTTTTAACTATAATAATCCGTCATAATTAGATTTAAGACTTTTAAATTCAAATCTCTTAGCATCGGACAATCTAGTCCTTTTTCAAAAGACAAGTATGCTATAAAAGCACTTGTATATTTTCCTAGTAAAGGAAACAAAGTCTTTAAATTATATTTCTTGGCTAGAAATCTTACTTGGCAAGTAGAATATCCTACTTGGCAAGTAGAATTAGCTTCCGACCAAGTAGTTAGTAGAAACCTAGTTACCATTCAACTTAGTTACCTTTCCCAAATGTTTAAGGACCATTGGACCAAAGGTAGTCATCATTTTGCTTCCAAAAGTAGTAATCATTATGCATGTCATGCATGCAACCCTAAGGTTTATAGCCTTAAACCTAATTACCTTCCAAAGTCACTTTCCTAGATTTTCTAAGTACTTATATATACATATATATAGGTATATATACCTCATAGGCTATTTTAAGCATGCCTATGTATGCATATATACACTTTCTAGGAAAAGTGTTGACCAATGGACAATGCATTGCACTTGAGAGCCTTACCAATCATCATTGCCTTCTCCTAGGCCTTATAAGACAACTTAGGCCTAAGTATATATATATAAAGATGTGATTTGAAAAAGAGAAATGGTTTACACCTAGGGTGTGGTTAATACAAAGACGTGATTTGAAAAAGAGAAATGGTTTACAAACCACAATGTGGCCGGATGTGGTAGCCCATTGTGTGGTGTGTGTGTGTGTGTCCATGGGAACCCGGGACGACAGAACCATTGTGAGGATACTCAGGAGAACAGAACGGCAGAATCGAGGTTGGGTGTGTAGCTTGGTTATCCACGGAGAGGAGCCAATGCAAAGTTTTATGTGCCAATGTGAACCCTGGACGGCGGAACCATTGTGAGGATACTCGGGAGACCAGAACGGCGGAACCTAGGTTGGGTGTGTCAAAAACGATTTTGGAAATGTTAATTTGGTAAATGAAAGGTGAAACCAGTGATACGGTCTACGAAATGTCGCGTAGGATAAACTCAGAAAATCATGGACACCAACGTTAGTTTGGATAACAAATGTGGATGAGTCATTGTTAGCTGTTTTATTAAATATGCATGTACTATGTGGAAATTATTAATTTATGATCTATTGTTTGTAAGTTAAGGGTTAGTGGGTATAGATTATTCTATTGAGCTCCTGTAGCTCATGCTTTGGTGACCCTAACATATTATACTAAAGGCAAAGCTGGTATAATGTGTCAGACTTTATAGATGATCAGGGTGAGCTATAAACCTTGGAGGCTTTCGGAGCTGAAGAGCTGGCAAGAATGGAGGAGCAGATGGAGTTGTAGTTAGGAACCTTAGTTATCTTTCCCTTGTGTAAAGTACTCTCATGGGAGTTATGATGTAATAATGAGCTAGACTCTATTTAAGTTTTCAATGAAAATGTTTATTTAACGTTCCCAAAATTACTGGCATTACAAATAATTTCTTTTCCAAAGTTAGTTTTTTTCTAGCACGCCCGCACACAATTATTTGCCATTAGATCGAGCTAATTTAGCCCAAACAATTTTTTGGCACGCCCGGTGGGACTCGAAAGTGTCAAAAATGCCAAGGCCTAGGAAACAAATAGAGACACCCATCTGTGGTCCAAAGCCAGAGGAACTAGCTGAGCTAGAGCAGATTGTAGAACCATGTACACCTATTAACCTTGGGTTTCCTCAATTGGCTTTAGAAGTGGAAGAGCCTCTTTATGAAGGGCCTCCTTTCGAAGTACCTTTGAATTTCCAAGAGGGGCAAGCCAGTGGTAAAGACCCCGATAAGGAGGATATGTTTAGAGAAATGATGATCTCTTTTAGAGAAATGGCTCAAACTCATTGAGCAATGATCAAAAGCATAAAAAATGGATTACCCCACTCAGAGTCAGCAAGGAATAGTCCAGGGAATATTGGACTAAATGACCATGCTAACTCAAGCACTCACCAAAGCCCCTTCGAAGGAAGGCTTGGAGAGGAAGTTGGGCAAGGTAAAATGAAGTCTAGAATAGGTAAAGAGAAAATGTATCCAGAGGAAGTACCACGATATTGGTATGAGCCAGTGAAGCCAACAAAATCGGTTCATGAAATCCCAAAAGAACCTTTTGATATTAGTCTTGGAGTCCCTAGGGATACCAGGAATAGGCGGAGTGTGAATGCTCTCTTCGAACCAACACTTAGGGAATGGGAGAATAACGCAGAGCTAGAGCGAGGGTATAGACCAGAGCGAAGGGGTAATAACCCTCAGGACCCTCGTCAAAGGTTGCCCACCGTTAGAGATCACCTCCCAATTTATGGAGAAAATCCCAGGAAAGAAACTCCATGGCCTGTACAGGCCAACGTTGAAGCTGGAGGGATGCAACAACCACCATACGAAAGGCCTCCAAGGGAAAACCAAGGGGATCTCAATGCCCATAGGGAGATTTATGAGGAAGATTTTGTAGAACAACATGTTGTAAATCAATGGCAAAATCTCCTCGTAGAAAATCCAGTGTTAAGAGACCAAGTTTTGGGTCTCATACAAGAAGTCTGTGGACCTCAAACTCAAGGGGTACAACCTCGAATATATAGGAAACCATATCCTGAATGGATAGACACAACATTTCAAATCCCTAGAGAGTTTAAGGTTCCAAATTTTACTCTATTCTATGGGGATGAGAGGCAATCTTCTGTTGAACATATTGCTAGATTTTCTGCCCAATGCAAGAACTTGGCTCAAAATTTTTTCATGAAGTTGAAATTATTTCCAAATTCTTTGTTTGGACCAACTTTTGCTTGGTATACTAATTTACCGTCAGGATCGATAATTAACTGGTTCCAGATGGAAGAAGTGTTTCATGCACAATTCTTTCATGCAGAACCTGAAGTCTCCATGGCAGACCTAGCTAGGTTGAGGCAAAAACCAAACGAAAAAGTGGCTGATTTCATATCCAGGTTCAAAAGAGCCAGGACAAAGTGCAAACTCCAACTACTAAAGGCAGAATTTGTGAGATTAGCACAATATGGTTTAAGAAAGCTTCAAAAGAGGTTTGATTCTACAGAGTTTAGAGACTTTGTAGACCTAACCTATAAAGTTACTAGATATGAATCATTGTTGGAAGAGGATATGGATAGACATAATTCCTCTTACCCCACTCACTATCGAGACCCTAACTATGAGATTGATGCTGCAGAAATTGTGGAGCATGATCCTTTGTTTGTGAGCCCTTAACTCAAAAGAATGTTACCATAGGACATAAATTTAAGTAGAAGGAAACTACTAAAGTTTATTCTTTTGATATATCAAAGGCTGATGAAATCTTCGATTATTTGTTAAGAAAGAAGATTATTAAGCTGCCTTTAAATGTGAAACTGCCTACTGCAGAAGAGAAAAATGGGAAAACATATTGCAAATGGCATGATTCATGGTCTCATTCAACTAAGTTTTGCAATGTTTTTAGTGACCGGATTCAAGAAAAAATCAAGAAAGGAAGGATCAAATTCCCTGAACAAACCATGGGGATGGATATGCCACGCCTTTCCCAAAGATTGAGGAAGTTAACACCAACGTGCCAACTTCATTGGCTCGAACTGTCAAGAAATATTGGGAAGACAAGGAGGCACCAGTGAATATGAATTCAATTCAGCATGGAAGGGGTAAGTCGTATGCTGGTCACCCTCGGAGTTTGGGAATGAGGCAAAACTACCATAGGCAAACCAATACTGGTTTTCCTTCACCAAGATTCTCAGGTACTAATCATTTACCAATGTTGGAAGCCTCATTTTTGGAGTGCTTATGCAGGTGTATAGCCAATTACTTGGTTTTTAAGGATTTGGACAGAAATGGAGTGAGTTTCTTCCCTAAAGAGGTGGGAATGAAAAGAATCACTCCAACACAAGTGAAACCAATTGAAAGCAAGTCTTGGTGCTTTGAAGAGGGCTGTGCCTTCCAGCCCAGTCCCACCTGTTCAAAAAAGAGAGGTACCTCTTCTGAAGAAGGCCAACATTGGCCAGACATCCGAGCCACATGAAAAAACCAAGCGGGAGGAATTTACTTTGGTGAAGGGAGTCCCTGACTGGTTTCTAAAACAGGTTAAGCCTGATTTGTTCCAAGAATACAAAAACTCAACTAGGGGTGGAAGCAAGACATTCAAGCCACCATGTTCAAACTCTGGAAATTGGGTGTTGATAAGGGACCCTAAATCCAAGATACCACAGATGGTTTCTTTACTCTCGAGGACACAAAAAAGGAAGCTCCAATGGAAGTACTCACTTTTTCAGTTAGGAGAGTCCTCAACTGGGGAAGAATCAGGAAGAGGAGCAAGACCTAATCTGAGATTCAATAGAGCTCAAAAGGATCCAGAGGAGTTTCAAACCCAGTTTTGAGAGGAAGGGAAGGTAGCCTTTGCAATGCTTGAGGAAGATTTCGATCCACCTTCTCCCAATTCATTGGCTAGCTACAAGTCTGGTTTGTTGGAAGCTATGTTGGTGGAACAAGGAAGGGTAGAAGGGAGCTCTTCTCCTATGGAAGTATCAACACAAGAGGTTGAATCCAAGGAGACAGTGAGAGAAGAAATAGTGAAACCAACCAATGAGGCAGCAAACATTCAATTTGGAAGCCAACCAGAAGTACAGGTTAATATGGTTTATCCATATTCAATGGATTTCTTCAAGAATGGGCAAACATCCAAGGATCAAGGGGATGCTTGGTTGAACCTGGGCAAGTCTGACATTTCTGAAGACACACGTAGTGATGATGAACTTATTATCATTTGCAATGATTGTGATCTGGAAGATGTGGCTCAGACTGAGACAGACAAGAACCTGGTATGTGAAAGTGACCAGAATCAAGAAGGCTTAGAGGTAAGCTCAAAAGAAAGTGCTTGTTTTGTACCAGATTTTATGTCTGACATCGAGTACCCATTGGTAATTGATTTAAATTACGTTGAAATTTCATATCCATTTAAATTGCCTACTAATGCTATGCGAAAACATTTACATCCGCTGTATATTACTGCATATTTCGATGGAATCCCATTTAACAGAATCTTGGTGGATAACAGGGCTGCAGTGAACATTTTACCTTTTCGAACCCTAAAAAAGTTAAGAAAAGGAAAAGCAAATTTGATCCCAACCAGTACATCCATTGCAGGATTCACTGGGGAGAGTCAATATGCAAAGGGAATAATCTCAATTAGATTGACCGTAGGAGGCATAGAAACAAATACTACTTTCTTTGTAGTCGAGACATATGCTACATACAATGCTTTATTAGGAAGAGATTGGATTCATGTTAATGGGTGCATTCCTTCTTCTATGCATCAGGAGTTAATGATTGTTAAATACGAGAAAGGCAAGGAAGTGGGTGTTGAAGGAGTCAAAGCTGATCCACATCCATTTAGTGCCACAGGAAATTTTGTTGAATCAGAAATGTACAAGTCAGATGTAGTTCCTCTAAGTGAACTACTCTAGGCTGCCACTTACCTAACCAATGAGATGGAATTGGGAGAATTGGTAGAGCTAAAGTCAAAGCTGAAGCAAACCGTTGACCATGAATCAGATACCTCAAAAGATGATACAGCTTGGATGTAAATCCAATGAAGAGGCTGAAGAAGAAGCCAACTAATTGGCTTTAATAAGATATGTTGCTTTAGGAATCGAACAAAAGATTCAAAAAGATAACATATGGGAAGATGTTTTGCAGGATAAACCTTGTGAGAAGGAAAGCCAGCTAACGTCTCAGGAGCAGATCGAAGCTCAAGATTTTTTGGAGGAAGTAAGATTGGGAGACGAAGAGAATCCCAATCCAATATTTATTAATAGACAGCTTGAATCAAACATGAAAGCCAAGCTGATAGGGCTGTTGAAAGCAAATAAAGAATGCTTTGCTTGGAGTTACAAGGAACTCCCTAGATTAGACAGGAAATTGGTGGAGCATAGGTTGCCTATCAAGCCACAATTCAAACCTATTAAACAACCAACTAGGAAGATGAGTCCAGAAACTATTGCAGGTGATAAGAAAGAGATGCAGAGACTTCTAGATGCAGGTTTCATTAGAACAGCTAGGTACGTCGAATGGCTATCTAATGTAGTTCCAGTTCTTAAAAAGAACGAAAGTATTATAATCTGTATCGATTTTCAAAATCTGAATACTGCAACTCCTAAAGATGAATATCCAATCCCTAATGTGGACATGCTTGTAAACAGTTCAGCTGGGCACAAGATGTTATCCATTTTAGATGGACATTCGGGATACAACCAAATCTGCATACAGAGGAGGATGTGCATAAAACATCATTTGCCTGCCCTGGTAATATTGGTATCTTCGAATGGGTCAAAATGCCATTTAGGTTAAAAAATGCTGGAGTCACATATCAAAGCGCCATGAATACTATTTTTCACGATTTAACTGGAAGTTTTCTGGAATGTTACATAGATGATATCATTGTGAAGTCAAATTTCAATGATGATCATTTGGAACATTTGGAAAAGGCATTTCGACAAATGAAACATTACCAACTCAAATTAAATCCAGAGAAGTGTGCTTTTGGAGTATCAGCTGGTAAATTTCTGGGTATTTAGTCCACAATAAGGGGATACAGGTTGACAAGAACAAAGCAAAGGCTATTATTGAAGCCAAACCACCTTCCAACAAGAAGGAATTGCAAAGGAGGGAGAAGAATTCAAGTGGTCCAAGGAGCATGATGATGCTTTCGAAGCCATCAAGAAGTATCTAGCCAACCCACCAATGTTGGTACCTCCCATCGAAGGGAAGCTAGTGAAGTTGTACGTAGCAGCAACTCAAGACTCAATAGGAGTACTGTTGGCTCAAGACAATGAAAATGGTAAGGAACGAGCAGTTTATTATCTTAGTAGGTTTTTAAACTCATGTGAATGAAAATATGCGGCAGTAGAGAAATTATGTTTAGCTTTATTTTACGCTTCTAAGAAACTCAGGCATTATATGTTGCCTAGAGTAACTTATGTTATTTCTCAAATTGATGTAATTAAGCACATGCTTTCTAAGCCAGTGCTTAGTGGGAAGATTGGGAAATGGATTGTGTCTTTAATTGAGTTTTGTCTCGAGTACATGCCTCAAAAGTTAGTAAAGGGGCAAGCATTGACCAATTTTTTGGCTGATCATCCCAGTGAGTTTAAAATATCAGAAACATTGGAAGCCGTTGTGGTGGAAGTCAAACCATGGAAGTTATGATTTGACGGATCAAAAATTGCTCAAATGGCTGGAGTAGGGATAATTTTAGAATCCCCTCAAGGTTTGAAAACCAAATATGGATTTCAACTCAATGAGGGGCAGCGTTCTAACAATCAAGTAGAATATGAAGCCCTTATCATAGGACTTGAAATTTTGCTCAAGCTAAGAGTTAATAATGCTGAAATCTTTAGGAATTCTCAGTTGATAATTAACCAGTTGAATGGGCAATTTCGATGTACCAGTCTAGCTTTAGTAATTTATTATCAACATGCCAAAAAATTGATGGACCAATTTTTTATGATTACTCTAACCTATATCCCTAGATTTTTTAATGAAGAAGCTGATGAAATAGCTCAAAGAGCATCTAGTTATAAAAGCCTTGTCAGAAAATGAAAGGGAATTTTGTCAGTTGACTTTAAGAAAATCATTACCTATGTTAAGCACTAGGTTGACTGACTTCGAAGTATTAGAGGTTAATGTCCCTTCAAATCCTTTAAACTAGAATGAGGATTGGAGGCAAACATTAATTGAATACTTAACCAAACCTGATGCTATTGTAGACAAATCAACCAAGTTGAGGGCAATAAATTGCATTATGTACAATAATGAGTTATTTAAAAGATGAGTGGATGGTCTTCTTTTGAAATGTTTGAACAAGGTAAATGCATTCAAAGTAATGGCTGAGGTCCATGAAGGAATTTGTGGAGCCCATCAAGCTGGTATAAAAATGAGGTGGTTGATAAGGAAGTATGGGTATTATTGGCCTACTATCCTTAGAGACTGCATAGATTATGCGAAAGGATGTCAAGCTTGTTAAAAAACAGGACCACTTAAGCATTTACCAGTCACAGATTTACAGTATGTGATAAGTAGTTTTTTCAATACTCTCATATAAGAATTGGTTGTGAGCAAGCAATTCACCAAACTGATCAAGATAATCTTGGAGAGTAGAACTGATGGAGGAAGGAAGCTCATTAGACAGAAATAAAGCTTGATAGCACACTTCGAAATGATAAATTAAACCATGCTCAAGAAGAACAGGAAGTCCTAAATGGTTTAAAGCTTTTAGATGGCTTTTCAATATCAGAACTTCCTTTTTTGTGGGAACATGTTTAATTCTGAAGGACAGAGAACTTGGAAGTGTGGATGGATTCAAGAGTTGTTCAAGATTCTCCAAAGGGTTGGAAGAAACAAGAGGAGTTGGGCCAGCAATTTGATCACAAAATTTCCGCAGTTGGCTTTTAAAGAATGGCATATCAAAAGGCCACCAAAGACAGATCAGTCGAAGGGGGAAAAAGGGTCATTAGGAGATATCAATGAGCCAGACTCCAATGGTCGAACCCCTTCAAGATCACTAATAGTTTTGACTACCTGCAAGAAAACAAAAACTAGGGTTAAGTGGAACAAGCAGTAGAAGCGCGTGAGTATGCTTTGACGTGAGATTACCTGATCTAATGAGGAGGTGACCATATCCGAATCTTGCCTCCCAAAGCCTCTTGTAGGAAAGACTGTTGAAGCAGGAACAGATACAGTTGACAAAGAGCCCGGTTCCAAAGTTTGTAAGGAATTTGAAAGGGGACCTTTCTTTGAAATTTGCAGCTGCCCTACAACCTTCTATTGAACCAAATTCGCCACAAGATTGGCAAAGGCAGGTAGTTCTATAGAAATTGGAAATTCATACAGCAATCCAATAAAAAGTTAAAGACCTGAAATAGCAAGTGATGTGAAACAACACAAGAAATCCACATTACCTGGAAAGGAATGGGTGGGATACATTCAATGAAGAGTGATAATGGAGTTTGCATGTCGAGTTTTTCATGCTTTTCTTTGAAAGAAGAGACAAAATAGGTATTTCCTGAGATAATAAAGAATAGATTATAAATCATTTGCCAAGACATTGGGAAATAAGGATAATCTAGAGACACCTCATGTATGTCATCTTTCGAAGAAAGAACAGAGATTTCCTGAACAGGAGGAGATTCCAGAACTTCTAAGTACGGAAGGGAAGTAATAGGCAAATTCGTTGCCTCCTCAGGGACTGTTTCCTGAACCTGTAAGGGAAACTAATAGTAAGGTATATTCACATGTGGAATGCATGATCATATATATATATATATATTCAAGGTATGTACTTGCTACTTTATCAGAAAGGTAAGTTCATCTAAGGTCTTGGTTTTCCTGATTGTTTTCTCTTTTCTTTCATAGAAAAGAGCCTCTTTTGGTGTCTCATTTGCTTTGCCTAGACAAGGATTAAAGGTCAGATTCACAAAGGTGTTCTTAAGAAAATTCTTCTCAGAATGAGAAGAAGAGAGCTTATTCCTGGAAACTAGAGCCTCTGTGTCAGTTTCAGTTTCCTCATCACTGGAAGTATACAGGAGTCTGAGTCTTCTGGTGACTCTAGCCCTTTTGGGGGCTACAAGGGAGTAAAACAAGAAAACAAGGGTTGAAAGTGGGAAAAGGCATGAAATGGAAAGACAATTGGTTGGAAGAAGCAAACCTGGTGACTCAGTTGAAGGCTCAAGGTAATGCTTGGTAGGGATACCTTTCTCAGGCTGATGAACAGTTTTTCTCCTCTTCAAAGCCGTTTTTGGAGGAGAAATAATACCTACAGGTTTGTATACCATTAGAATTTCCTTTTTTCTTTGTTACAAAAAATAGGACGTTCTAAGTACCTCTTTTTTGTGATACTCTCAAAGACTGTCTTCTTGGAAGAGGAGGAGGGATGATCATGGAAATGGGAGAGGCATCGATGGGTGTCATCTCTTGGTTAACCTCATCTTCAACAGTATCTTCAATACCTCCAACCACTCCAAACCCTCCATCCGAAGAGAGAGAGGATGAATCATTGTGTTTCTTATGCCCAAATTCAGAATTTTCAAAACCAATGTGTTTGAGAAATTGCTTGAAGGGAGTGCATCCTAAAAGGAAGGAGCAATTTGTATGCCACCAATAGTCAAATTCAGGAGTAGTATGCACTTCTGGCTTTTCAAAATCTTGAACAATGGTTCGTCTTAACAAGTGTTTCAATTGAGCAAACCATGTTTTGAAATGCTCGATGGAGATGTAAGAGCGTTCAGACATGGAAATGTAAGCAGAACCACAATAAGGGATAGGGATGCCTTGGACAAAACCAAGTCGTCTGGTGAATTGGGCAGGACAATACACTTCTGCATGGGCCAAAGATTTGGAAGGGTTAGATGAGGATATGAAAATTTCCCTACCTGTGAGGATGTTACTCCATGCTTGAAGGGCTAGAGAAGATTTTCCTTGTCTATCTGCTAAAATGTCAAAGAGCCAAGATGGCCTAATTTGTGCTGAAAAGGGGCAGAACCATTCTCTATCCGAAGCAAGCCCAGAAAAGAAACAGAAATAGTATACTAAGGTGTGAGTTTCATTAGCCACAGTTCATATATAGTTGTCACCATGAACATTGGGTCTTTGAGAAATACTAACAGGTGACATGGGTGCTACGAAAGGACCTAGTTCAGGGAAGTATGCATGAAGCCATAGCTGCACGAACCATTGGGGTCCTCCTTGGGAGTAGTTCAATCCTTTCTAATGAAAATCAGAGCCAACCTTATATATATGACCAAAGAAGTAAGAGGCAAAGTCCAACACTTCACCTCTAGATAACGCTAGAGCTAGTGGAATAAACTCACTCATTACCCCTTTTTCCAGAGTGACAAAGAATGTATTTACAGAGGGTATAGAGTATGTAAGCAAAAAATTCTGTTTCAAAAACAACCCTTGATAATTTCTTTTCCCTGGAATAGAAATGGGAGAAAGCACCATTTGAAGCAGTTCAACGGATAAAACCCTCAGGAATGGTGTAATCTTTAGTAGGATCAAATTGAGGGCCATAAGGGGTGAGTCCCAACTTTTGGGTGACGTCCAAAACTGTGGGTGCCATCATGCCACAATTAATTCTGAAGAAATTAAAGGAAGGGTCCCAAAAGGCTAAGGCAGCCTGAATCAAAGGCGGATTTTGGGGAATTCCCCTTCGAAGAAGAACGATAATGTTTTTCAAACCAACTTTTTCAAGGTCGTCTGATCTCTCAACTAGCATTCTGGTAGTCCAAATTTTCCAATCCTTATCTAAGGTAGGCCAGCAAGGAAAGGATTTTCTCAGCCAGTTGATGGCCGAATAGGCCTGAATGTCAGCATCTCCTAACCAAGGATAATAGAGAGATAGAGAAGCAGGTATTTCTCCTATGGACTGAGGGCGCGAAATGAAAGTACCTTTCTCTTTAGGGTTTGGAATAAAAACTTGGTCATCGAGGTAGGGACCTTCAGTCGAACTCTGGGTTTTTCCTTTTGTAAACCTCCTAAATGCAAAAGAAGGAGTTGGGTGCTCCCTGATTGGTTGGCTTGAAGAAGCCATAGATTCGATTGAGGGAGTTAGCGGTTTGGGATTGAAACAAGGGGAGTTCAGTTCTTGAGAAAGTTTGAATGTGCAGAGCGTAAGATCTGATTTTGAATCTTTTTCACTTTTATACTTTCGCATTTGGGCCATATATTGATATTGGGCCATCGATTAGCCCAAGTTATTGGTTCAACAAGGTAATTACGGTAACATTAAAAGGAGCTTGTTTCTAGTTGAGTATTTTAAGTCAAAATTCATAATCAGAAATAATTTAAAGCCAGACAAAGGTAATTATGCAAAGAAAATTTCATTAAATAAGTTTCCAGGGTTTACAAAGATGAAATTTGCATATCTATAAAAGTGACATCAAAAGGAAAAATACTAGGTCCTACTAGCATAAAAAATAGTAAAGATAGATTAGGCCTTCGAAAGGCCTGGGTGCTGAGGAGTAGCCTTCTTGTTCCTTCAAAATAGTGAGGAAACGACCAAGTAACAAGACTGTGGAACTTGTTCCAAGCAAATTGGAGAAATTGCAGCTCCATTTTCCTCACGTCCTCCTTAACATCTGACTCTAATTTTTTCTCCAGAAGAGGCCTAAAATTAAGCACCAAAGCTTTAGCTTTCCTTTGAAGTTGAGCTTCTTTCTTGGGACGTTTCCTCTGTTTCCTCTTGAAGCACCTTCGAAGTTTTTTGTCAGCACGGCCAGGCACTACTTCGAACGATTCAGCATTAAAGTTCAGAATCTGATTGTTCAGCTTCTCAATCCTCTCTTTGGCAAGAGCGTAGTCTTGGAGGTCTTGGTTGAAGTAGTAGGATGCAGTATTGGCTTCAAGCCACGTTCTGATCACTGGCAAAAAATCCAAAAAGTAGTGGATTTGATAGGAGACCACAGAGGGGATGGTGCATAGGATGGGTGTTTCACAAGCCTGACAAACTCGTGAATAAAATCAATTAAGCTCACGATTGATTTCTTTTTCACAATAAGCTCTTTTCTTTAATATCTCTATCTATTTTCATGCATGCCTTTTCTCTCCATTATAAGTTTGAAAAATATAGTTGTTGGAGAATAATCTTGTAGCACAAATCTTGCCCTTTCCAATTCTTTCCATTCTTTCCCTTGATTTGACTTCAATGAAGCTCCTTCAAAAATAGAATATGTTGATATAATCTTCAGCATTTCTTATTCTTTTCCTTATGAATAACACTTCCAAAATTCGTAGCATTCAAGAGATATTCAAATAATGATATAAGGTAAGTCTACAGGAATTGAGCTGGTTCGGATCTCCTTTCGAACTACCTCAATCAACATTTAATCTTGTATTCAATCACATGATTGCTAATTTGAATTCCACCAACATGAGAGAGACTTTCCATTCTTGAATTTGATCTCTTCAATATTTTACCTTCCATTAGGGTATTCCACAATGCTATAATAAAAAATAGATAACCAAAAGTTGCTAGATCAGTTTTTGATTATCCATTTAAGAGATTGCTAAGGTTAGCAATGTAGAGATCCACAATGACATAATCAAAAGTTTGGCATCACCATTTTAAATTACAAAAAAATTAATAACTGTGAACATAGAAATAGTTTTTTCCAAAAATAATTTTGAGACTAATAAACAATATTTATTAGAAATAGAAAATAATTTTTGAACTGTTTTAAAATTTAAAAAAGAAAAAGAAAAACAGTTTTAAGAAAAACAGCTCTTGGGTAACTACAGTTTTTGAAAAAATAGTTTTTATATAAGAAAAGGTTTTGAAAAAAAACATTTTCTTAAACAAAACAATTTTTCAAAAAAAGAATTTTTTTTTGTATAAAAATGTTTTTTAAAGACAGTTAAAAACAATTTTTGGGGAAAAATAGTTTTTTAAAAAAAGTTTTAAGTAAAATATTTTTTTTTGAAAACATTGTTGAAAAAGAAAAAGAGAGAGAGAGGGGAAAATGGAAGAGATAGAACATTTTTTTGTAATGATGTGTGTATTTGATTGAGAATGTGAGATTCATTAAATTTGGTTATTAGCAAAAGGTTGCTCGTTTTGGTTATCCAAAGTCCAAAATTTGATTATTTCTAAGTAGGTTGCTAAGTTTGATTATAAAATTGTGAGCCATATTTTGCACTAACATTGTTAACTTTAAAAACTTAGCACTTTTGGTTATGCCATTGTGGATACTCTTATAAGTATTTTCTAGCCAATTAAATTAGGAGAAGATTTGTCCTTAATTTTTCTCTTGTTAATTTATCTTGACTATTGAAGATAGTGATTTGGTATAATAATCTTTTCGTGCAAAGCTCAATTAAATCCTTCAAAGTAAACATTTATTGAAATCAGTATCAAATAAGATAATACTAATTATATTTCATGTGACAACCCACCCCTTGGGCAAGTCTCACATCGGAAAAGTTTGAGAAATGAAAATGATTTATAAGTAAAGGCCCATCAGCTACTGTATAACTTGAGATTAACCTTTTGAGCCACGTGGTTAAGCGAATATTTAACAGATCAGTTAGGGTACGTCATTACATTTCAATTCCAATATAATATATTTTGTTATTATTAAAATCAATAAGGTATTTCATATAACCCTTTGGGCTAACAATCCCTTTTCCCTACTCTTCTTGTGATTTGGCAACAAGGAACTCATACGAGTTGAACCAAAGTTATCAATCCCACACCGGCAAGCATACCGTTTTCTCTATTGGGACGATACATACTGGTAACGATATATATCTCGGTATCATTCTGGATTGACCGTAAAATATATTTTATGTAACTTTAATACATGTAAAAAAAAACCTCAAGGTAGAGGTATAAAATAAATTCGAACACTTTGATATGCCTTAAAATTAGAATTAAGATGATTAACATATTATAGACTCCAAGTTTTGTTGAATTATCTTAAAATTCAAGCATTTTTTAAGCAAAAGAAAAAATACACAATTTTTTTCATACCGGCTGAGATTCTGGTATAAGCAAGGTAGTGGCGGAGCCAGGATTTGGTTATGGGGGTGGCACCGTTCAATAAAAATCTACTTACATATTGTGCAGAAAAATATAAAGACACAAATTTAAGTGTAATGTCATATAATTATGTATTGTCGTGGGTTTTTTTTTTTGAAAAAGAAATAAATGGTTGCTTAAACTCTCTTATGGTATACAAATACAAATACAAGACATTACAATATTAATTTTCCTTGATTAAAATAGGCCATTCTCTAAAGGAAATTTATATTCACACTCCCTTTTTTGTTATTCACATGCCCTTTTCGGTCTTTTAGCAAAAAGAATACATACATTTTCAACACTAAAAAATAAAAAGGGAATATGGATAACAAAAAGGGAGTGTGGATATCAATTCCCTTCTCTAAATTGCAATTCTTACAATATTTATACAAAGTATTGCATACTGGTAAATACCTAGTCGATCAAACCAAGTTAGTTTTAAAAAAAAAAAATGTAAGAATTTAGTGTCCAAATGGGTCATGTTGTTTTTCAATTAGTGGGAAAAATATAAATTTTATGAAGATCTATGCAAAAAATTGAGAGAGGGATTTAGAGAACACAGAAAGAAAAAAGAAAAAATAACCCAAATGGTGCCGCATGGATTTGAACCCCAACGATTGGGTAGGACAACATAAGGCTTTACCACCATACCAAATCATAAAGCTGAGTTTCCTTCTTAACATATTTATATTTAAATTTTTTATAAGTAATTTTTTTTTAAAATACAATTGGGGGTGCCACGTGCCACCTCCCTCTAATTGCCTCCACCACTGAGTATCATCTAGTATGCCTGGTACAAGCTGGTATTTGATGCGGTACTGAACACCTACTTATGTGTACTGTTTTATGTTCGATACGGGTTGGTACAAAACGAAATTGGCAACATTAAGTTGAACTTCAGAGAGAGAGAGAGCGCTTCTTCTTCCTTTACATTGTTCCTTGAATGTGGTTTTATGGGTGAAAAGTCAGCTTTGTTAATTGTAGGTATTGAGTTTTGAACCCATGTCAAATGTATGAGCGTACATGGTGCTTACCACGCCGCTTGTCTTGAATGGACTATTTTTGAGCAAATGACAATAATGACAAATTTTGGTTGCACTATACTAGGCCTGTCAATGGACCAGATCCGATCCGAAAAATCCGATCCGAATACGATAACGTCGATTCGATAATCTGATAATCTGATGATCCCAATCCGGTAATCCAAATATGGATCGAAATGAATTCAGATTAGATCGGATTAAATCTGTTATCAATCGGAATCCGAACTTTATTTTTAATTTTTTTTAAATAGTAAATTTTTTATTTTGAAAAAAAAATGTTTAAGAAGTTGTATTTTTATTTTTAATTTTTTAATTTTTTTTGGAAATTTTGAAAAATATATATTTTTTGTTAAAATTTTTGAAATACAAAAGTTTTTAGATCGGATCCGGATTTTTCGGATTCGGATTGCCACTATCAGAATCAAGTCTTATCGGATTCGGATTGAATTCGACTCTTAATAGATTTGGATCATATCCAGATCTATCAGATCCGGCATATTGACATGCCTACACTATATTGTCCGCATTCTGCTTCCTAAAGGTAACCACAACATTTAAAATTTCATATTTAAATAAAAATGATGGAATTAATTTAGACGGTACTGTAACATATGAATCCAATCCAAGAAGAATCCCAAAAATAAGTTGTTCTTAAAGTTTGACTAAATGAGTGTTTAGGGCATCCCCAACTCTTCATCAAATGTTTCATCGAATTCAGATTTGATAAAAAATTAATAAAATGTGACTCAAGCCATCAGATTGATACGAAAGCAAGAGACAACCAAATATTTCATCAAATCAAGGGAGAATTTGCGAACATCAATTCCTTCGCCAAATTTTCATCGGTAACATTCCACAAATTTCAAATGCCTTTTGCGTACTTCTTTTCTTAAATTCAACGGTAATAGAATAAATGCCGTAGCCTTTTCCTTTCCTAGCCAACAATTGTTTTAATGTAATGTAGGAATTTAGAAATGATTTGATTTTGAGATTTTAACTTTTAAAAAATTATTGTTAGTGTTTGTAAAAGATTCTTATAAAAATTACTGAGATTCTTGGAATTCCTAGAAGTTAAAAAAGAAACTAAAATATGATTCTAGAGAAACTGGTTTTGATGTATTTTTCGTCCTAGATTTTAGGAGATTTCAAAAAATTGTGTCTAACTCAGTTGCATAGGATTCTTGTTCGTATTATGAGGTAAAGAGCAGTTTGAAAAAAAGGTTGATTATCAACTTATTGCAGTAAATAGTAGTAGTTGTTTCGATTATAGCTTAATCATAATTTCACAATTATTATAAACATGCTTATTTGTTTTTATTGGAATCGAAATTTTTTGATCTGCTGCAGCAGATGTGAAACTATTATCTAAAATCTTAAAATCTGTATCAAAAGCTTTTGCAAACATGTCCTAATGTTAGATGTGTGTTAGATATATTTCCATATCCATATCCAGAGGCGCCTATAAAGGAATGGAGTTCCTAGAAGTGGCTTACACTTTTTTGCCATCTCCGGACGATTATGCCCCTCGCTTCGAAAACTAGCTGATTGAATTTGCTTCTTTGGAGTTTTGGGCGTTTCCGTCATTTTACACTCAAAAGTGGTGGGCCATAGACACTATTTGGGTTATTTCCGAATTACTTTAACGGGTTTTCGGACTTTCGATGTTTTCTGTTTGCGTCCCGGATTTTCTACACTATTTTGTCACGTAGTGATCTTGGCCTTGGGGGCTTTTCGGTAAAATTGCACCCTGTTGTTACTGTGTTCACGTGGATCCTGCCTGGAATCAAGGCTTTTGTTTGCTCTTTCCTTTTCCACCCATTCATTTCTGTACGTCTTCTTCCCATTTCCCATTTCCCATTTCCATTCAGTTGTCTACCACAATTTCCGCGGCAGACGGGGAGTCTGGCTTCCTAGGGTAGATGATGGCCGATTGGCTGTGGGAGGAGAAGATTTGGAGAGGAAAGTTAGGGAGGAGGTCATCGGCTGGGTTGTCTTCGGCTCCAAAATTATATACGAGGACGACACAAATATGGTCCATGGTCGGTTGTTTCGGAACTGTGCCAAATCCTGAGGTATGGTTGATGGAGAAAATCATGCGTCAATTACTAATTGATTGTAGATTTTTTGCTCTCTGTCAAAACGTTTTCATGTTTTCGGAGAAACCCCAAAAAGGCCGTATTTCTAGCGCTGAAATCTGATTCCCAAAAAAATTTGAGGGATGTGTAAAGGCCAATTTCGTGATTTCTGTGCTCTGTGATGTCAATATTTTTTGATGATTCCTGTAAACTCACGTAGTGTCTTTCGTGCAACAAGAATTAAAAAGATAGGTGCAAGAAAATTGCACCCTATTTGTACTCTCTGGCACAAAATAGGGAAAAGTATTGAAGGATAAAAAACGCTGTTCTTGTTCTCCATCTTTAAAAGGGTCCTTGTTATTGTTCATTTTTAGGCACTCTAAGTACGAAAAGCCAAGTAGTTGGTTTAGTTCACTCGCTTGAGAAGGATGATATCCATATTTAAAAAGGCCTTTGTTATTGTTCATCTTTAGGCACTCTCGGCAAAATAGGCCAAGTAGCCGGTTTAGTTCGCTTGTTTGATAACTCGATATGCTTGAATTGATGAGGAAGGAAACAATAATAAAATTTTTGTAGTGTTGCATGAAAACATAGGTTGAGAGCATGCGAATACATTTCGTTCATATTTTTTTATTTAATTACCAGTAGCGAGCAACAGAAACCGTGAAAACTTAATACGTTCGCGTTTTAGTACCTTTTCTTTCGCTTGGGCTGAAAATGTAGCGGGGTAAGCCAAGGGATGGATTTGTATCTTGGCTAGCATGGCTTTAGGGGAAGTCATTATTGGATGATGTGAAAAAACCTATAGGGTGAAAGGTGGTTTAGGCGCGATAGTTTAGGCAGCCCCTTTGGCTCCCTCACGTAGGAAGGATGACATATGTAGGAATTGGTGACTCAATATACCCGAAATGATCTAAAAGGAAAGAGTAATGAAAGTTTGGTAGTGCTCCGCAGAATAACGGGCTGAAAGCAGGCGTAGTTACCAACACCAAATAAGGAAAAAGCGCGAAAACGCAATACTTTCACATTTTCCAGCTTTGGTTCCGAAGTGGAGCAAAGGACAGCTTTATTCAATTCTTGTAGCTTCTTCGTGGCAAGGAACAAGGCAAAGAATTACTTTTTGGAACAAATGAAGTAAAAGCTCTTATGTGGCGTGGCTTGATTAACCAAAAGCTCCTATGTGGCATGTATAGTCCTATCCCGAATTGTTGATGATGAGATTTTTTCCATCTCTTTTAGAGCATATCTTCAGTAATGGGGTAAGCCAAAGGATGGATTTGTAACCTGATTGGCATGGCTTTACGGGAAGTCATTGTTGGATGATGTGGAAAAACCTGTGGAATGAAAGGTAGTTTAGACACGATAGGTTCCGCCCTTTGCTTTGTATTGGAGGATTACAAGGGTAACTTAAAAAATAAAACCTCTGGAGTGAAAGGAGCTCAGAATATCTAGGCCCTTCCTTTCATATTTTTCGGAGAGATTGCCGATAACAAATAACAGAAAACGTGAAAACTTAATGCATTTGCATTTTGCTAGCTTTTCTTTTGCTTTCCGTTAGTTTTGTAGCATGGGATGTAGGTGTGGCGGGGCAAGCTAGGGAATGGATTTGTAATCTGACTAGAATGACTTATAGGGAAGTTATTGTTGGATGGTGTGCAGGAGTTGTACGGTGAAAGAAATTCAAAATATCAAGTACTTTGTTATTCTTTGTCTTTAGGCAGTTTCAACACGATGAGCGGCTCGCTCACATGGGAAGGATGATATATGGGAATCGGTAATTCAATGTACCTAAAATGACCCGAAAGGAAAGTGTAATGAAACTTTGCCAGTGGACAGTCTCATGTAGCATGGCTTAACTAACTTACTTCGCTAATTCTTTTTGAACAGGCACATTTTTTCATGAGTTGCCGAATCAAATTTTATTCCTGTTATGGTCCCATCCCAAATTGTTGGTGAGGGCCTTTTTCTCATCTCTTTTATAGCATGCCTTGAATAGCAGTATAAGGACTCAAACAAAGGGCTTGCCATGTATGAGAGAAACAAAATTGCGTGAATTGTGGGTAAATAGAACTAAAAGTAGCTTAGGCTATTTCACTATGAAATGAATTCCATTTTTCTATTTCTTTCAAAAAAGTTAATAGTTCAAATCGAGATTCTGCTTTCAGCTTGAAGGGCATGAACATATTTAAGAAACGAGGAGAGAAAAGAGTGATGAAACTTAACCAATGGACAATCTCATATAGCATGGCTTAGCTAACTAGCTTCGCTAATCCTTTATGAATCGACACATTTTTTCATGAGTTGCTGAACCAAATTTTATTCCTGTTATGGTCCCATCCCAAATTGTTGATGAGGGCCTTTTTCTCATCTCTTTTACAGCATGCCTTGAGTAGCAGTATAGGGACTCAAACAAAGGGCTTGCCATGTATGAGAGAAACAAAATTGCGTGAATTGTGGGGAAATAGAACTAAAAGTAGCTTAGGCTATTTCCCTATGAAATGAATTCCATTTTTCTATTTCTTTCAAAAAAGTTAATAGTTTAGATCGAGATTCTGCTTTCAGCTTGAAGGGCATGAACATATTTAAGAAACGAGGAGAGAAAAGAGTGATGAAACTTAACCAATGGACAATCTCGTATAGCATGGCTTAACTAACTAACTTTGCTAATCCTTTCTGAATAAACACATTTTTTCATGAGTTTCTGAACCAAATTCTATTCCTGTTATGGTCCCATTCCAAATTGTTGATGAGGGCCTTTTTCTCATCTCTTTTACAGCATGCCTTGAATAGCATTATAAGAGCTCTCAAGCAAAGGGCTTACCATGTATGAGAGAAACAAAATTGCGTGAATTGTGGGGAAACAGAACTAAAAGTAGCTTGGGCTATTTCACTATGAAATGAATTCCGTTTTTCTATTTCTTTTAGAAAAGTTAATAGTTCAGATCGAGATTCTACTTTCAGCTTGAAGGGCATGAACATATTTAGGAAGCGAGGGCAGAAAAGAGCAATGAAACTTAGCCAATGAACAATCTCATATAAGATGGCTTAACTAACTAGCTCCGCTAATCTTTTCTAAATAGACACATTTTTTCATGAATTGCTGAACCAAATTTTATTCCTATTATGGTCCCTTCCCAAATTGTTGATAAGGGCCTTTTTCTCATCTCTTTTACAGCATGCCTTGAATAGCATTATGAGAGTGCAAACAAAGGGCTTGCCATGTATGAGAGAAATACAATTGCGTGAATTGTGGGGAAATAGAACTAAAAGTACCTTAGGCTATTTCGCTATGAAATGAACTCCATTTTTCTATTTCTTTTAGAAAAGTTAATAGTTCAGATCGAGATTCTGCCTTCAGCTTGAAGGGCATAAACATATTTACGAAACGAGGAAAGCTCCACCGTAACACAGAATAGGAAGAGCTACATCCTTTGCTTTGTATTCGTATACATATCATCCTTTCCATATTGGCGAGCTAGAGCGGTTGCCTAGCTTATCATGTTTGGATTGCTTAGAGATAAAGAATAGAGATGCATTTCTTTCTTTTGGAGAAAAATAGCTGTCGATGTACGCATATCAAGTCGTAATTGTACCTCGTACTTTTGCCTGTGCTTTTTAGAGTGGAATTAATTTAGGTGGGCTACAGCCACTCGCATGGCCAACGGCATGTTATCTTCAGATCATGGGTGTCTTCCTATTCTTTGTCTTTGGGCAGTTTAAACCCGATGAGTTAGGTGGCCCCTTTGGCTCGGTCACATGGGAGGATGATATATAGGACCAAAGCAAATGATTGCTCGAAATTCCCTAGATGATGGAATCTCGTTGGACTACTGATAGAGCAAATGCTAAAAAAGGGCTTCCATACAATCAGATGGAGATAGTTCTTGGCTAATAAAAAATAAGATGTCATTTGGTAGAGATGTGTGTGCAATTTTCTGACGATGATTTTTGTCTTCAAAGAGTTGTGGGATCATTTTCCTCCATTTGTTGATTAGAGTTGTTCCTCGCGGCTTATTGAGATTGTGCAAATGTTTCTTTTGTTTTCTAGGGGTACAAGGATCTGCTAATGAATTGAAAAGTGTATGGTGTATTTCCTGTTGATGTCAAGCAGAATTTCCAATCGATGGTTAGTTATTGGTGCGTTGTTTCCTGGCGTATTCTCGATTTACTGTTCGACCAATGTTTGAAGACAACATGGCTAGGCTCGGAAGGGAAGCCTCAGCAGCTCGGAACAAGTTGCGATACAAATTCGTTATCTATTTCTGTATTTCTGTATTTTGGTAGATTGATTTTGTTTTGGAGGTGTGCTCTGGCGATCGTGACTTTTGTATTTAGAAGCTAGATATGAGGATCTTGAAAATTCTATTGGATTAAATTGATTGGAATCTAGGATTCTTTTGATTAGGGTTGTAAATTTAGTCATGCCTTAGGAATGGGATTCCGGGTCGATAATGTGTATTTGACAGATTACTTTTGTTTTGGAGGTGTATTCTTCCGATCACGACTTTTGTATTCTTCTGAGCATGACTTTTGTAATTGGCCCCTCTTTTAAAGTATAAAAATACCGCTGATTTCCGCATACCAGTATTTTTCTAGGTTATTGTCGGCACATCTTTTTTTTGTAATGAATGAATGCAATTGGAGATGATGGTGTATGTTTGCAAACAGTTTGAACAAAAATATTAATACGTTTCATGCATAAAATATGATATGCCAAAATTGGTCAGGTTGGATTTGGCTGCCTGAATTGATTGGATTTGGCTGCCAGAATTAAATAATGGAAATTGATGGAAGAATAATTGAGGCAGGAAAAAATTGCTGCAGATTGTGAGCTAATGCACAGTAACTTGTAAGGATGGGAAATGATTCCGTACTAGAAAATCTATTTTTTATGTTGTGAGCTATTCCACAGTAACTGACAGGTATGGAAAATGATTCCATACTAGAAAATCCATTTTTTGTGTACCTATTTCACCAAACCATGTGCTAAGATTCTTTAGTTTGATTTTGGTTGCATCAGCAAAATCTTGTACCTACGGACATCAACACATGCTCACATAGATCAAGTTTCGAAAAGTGTGTAAGCTTTTGATACTCTTCGGTTGTGTTTAAAGTATATAAACAATGCCTATTATTTGGTCGAGAACCAGGCGATCTCTGCAAGGTTAACAACTGAACTTCCATGCATACTTCCTCTTCTCTTTTTTAGGTGTTTGTTATTCATTATCGTTAAAAAGAAAATATGACAAATAGCTAAGAATATTGATTACTCTTTATGTTTCCAAACTACTGCAGAATTGTTCTGAGTGATCCTTCATTTGCTGCATTCTGCTAAGGGTCCCAAGGTTAGGATACCTTCCTGCTCTATTCGTGTCTGCCCTCGGTATGTAATCTTTCTTTCCTTGTGTTGTGCTTTGTTGACATCCTTCTGGATTTTCCTGGAATGCTTGCAGCAGGCTTGAACAGAATTAGCATTTTATTATCATGATCTCTTACTCCTTTGGTGTTGTTTGCTAAAACCTGTGTTGTGGAGAATCAAATATTAATAATGCCTTTGTTCCGTATCTGTAATTGTTAGCTGTGATCTTGTATGAGCGATGACTAAAAACCAATGAATGATAATACCTTCACAAGTGCGATTAGGTGATCATGTCAACTAGCAAGAAACCCCGAATTTCATATTCTCAGCTTCCGCAGGAAACGAAAGACAGTAGGAACAAGCGGCGGAGAGAATTACGGCTGCAGAAAAAAACAGAAAAATTAGAGACATTACCTAGGAAACAAACACACGAAATTCCGACTCAGGCATTTGTTTTACGTGATGTTAAGTCTTGTGACTTTTGCCAAGCTAAACGGTTCCCCTCGGAACCAGATGGCTTTTGCTGTTCTAAAGGGCAAGTATGCCTTTATTCGGTTAATGTTCCAGATGATCTATTGGAGCTTTACTGTGGTCAATCAGCACATTCACAGCATTTCCGTCAATACATTAGACCATTCAACAATTGTTTTGCCTTCACGTCATTTGGTGTGACCCTCGATCCCCGATTCACAAAACCAAATAACGGTATATACACTTTTCGTGCCCAAGGACAGGCATATCATGCCATTAGAAGTCTTTATCCACCCCCTGATAAAAATGACAAGAATAAGTATGCCGCTCCATCGTTCCTGCAGTTGTACTTTTTCGACACTGATAATGAAGTTTCGAATAGAAACAAAGGGGCAAGTGAACTAGATCCAGATGTTATTTCACGAGTTATAGATATCTTGGCTCCCAATCTCTATTCTATTTTCTTTAGAAGCTTAAGACAAATACCCGAAGTCGAGTTAGCTACTCATCAAATCAAAATTAGAGCTGATCCAAAATTAGATACCGGGACTCTAGGGGGGCCGACGGCATCGCAAGTGGCAGCAATTTGGGCTGGTGAAACTGAAGGCAATTCGAATTTGAGAGAGCGTGATATATTGGTGTATCAGCATAATGGTATTAGCCAAAGAATTAGGTACTACTTTGGTTGTTATGATCCTTTGCAATACCCACTTTTGTTTCCATTCGGAGAACCAGGATGGCATCAAGGCATTAAAAAGATCCGGCCAGCAAATTCTGATAAGTCCTACATTGGACAGCGTGCTGTTCTTCCTCAATATTCTGTAACAGGCGATGAATTGTTAGCGGCCGAGTCATTAGGTGCGATAAAATTTATGACTTTGTTTCCTACAACGCACTTAGATGTTTATGTTGCTCCTAATATATTATTTCTTCTCAGTATATGAAGAAAATTGTTCGACGGGAGGAATGGTGTCGGCTAGAGAATTCTATGCATACCAATTCCAGATTAGGCCAACAACTAATTCAATAATCCTTGAGTCAGGTCGTCTTCTGCAACAATTTTGTGTAGACATGTATATAAAAATCGAAACATCCCGATTAGACTACTTTAGAACTCATCAAAATGAAATAAGGGCTGATTTGTATCGAGGCATTGTGGATAGTATAGCACGAGGAGAATCACGAGGTTCCAAAGTCGGGAAACATATTGTGTTACCTGGTTCATTTATAGGAGGCCCCAGAGATATGCGCAAAAGATACTTAGACGCAATGAATTTAGTAGAGAGATATGGAAAACCTGATATATTCTTAACCATGACATGCAATCCCAAATGGTGTGAAATTTTAGCAGAATTGAAACCACATGAGGACACACAAAATAGACCAGATCTTGTGACGCGAGTATTTAAGAGCAAATTAGAAGAACTAAAAAACGAAGTCATCAAGAAACAACTATTTGGCCCAGTTGCAGCATACACATATGTCATCGAATTTCAAAAACGAGGTTTGCCTCATGTTCATCTATTGTTAGTTCTGAAAAAAGGTTTCAAGCTTAATTCCGCTGCTAAATTTGATGAATTTATCTCTGCTGAAATACCTGATAAGGACAAATATCCACATCTATATTCAATGGTAATTAGGCATATGATGCACGGACCATGTGGAGAATTAAATGGAGCAAATGTCTGTATGAAAAAAGGCAAATGTAAAAATCATTACCCGCGACAATTTGT
This sequence comes from Rhododendron vialii, assembly GCF_030253575.1. Taxonomy (NCBI): domain Eukaryota; kingdom Viridiplantae; phylum Streptophyta; class Magnoliopsida; order Ericales; family Ericaceae; genus Rhododendron; species Rhododendron vialii. The sequence continues at coordinate 32,696,213 of NC_080558.1, forward strand.
AGAGGAAACATTACTAGCAACAGATGGGTATCCGATTTATAGGCGAAGAGCAGACAACAAACAGGTCAAGGTTCGTGGTCATATGCTAGATAATAAGTGGGTAGTTCCTTACAATCCATATCTATTAGCCAAATTTGATTGCCACATAAATGTTGAAATCTGTTCAACAATCAAAGCTGTTAAATATTTATACAAGTATATGTACAAGGGACATGACAAGGTAGTCTTTCGTATTTTAGCTCAAAAAAATAACGAAGACCATGATGAGATCTCTGAATTCCAATCAGCTAGATGGGTATCCCCCCGGGAGGCAATGTGGAGGATTTTTAGATTTGGTTTACATGAAATGCATCCAGCTGTTATAAGCTTGCATTTGCATTTGGAAAACTGCCAGCCTATTAGCTTTAAGAATACAACTAAGCTTGATAACATAACTGATTCTGATTTTTATTCGAGAACAATGTTAACAGAATTCTTTTACATGAACACTCATGACAAATATGCCAAATCAAAGAAATTGTTGTACAAGGACTTCCCATCTGAGTTTGTGTGGGTGGTGCGATCTAAAACATGGGAAAAACGAAAACAAGGAAATGTAGTGGGCGGGATTATAACAGCAAATCCAACCGAAGGAGAGCGCTATTACCTAAGATTATTATTGAATCACGTTAGGTGTCCTACATCATTCTTGCATCTACGCACTGTTGACGGCCACGTTTACGATACATATGAAGAAGCGGCACTTGCTTTTGGTCTATTAAAAGATGATAAAGGTAATGAAAAATGTTTGGAAGAAGCATGTATGTATCAAATGCCTAAATCCTTGAGACAGCTGTTCTGTACGTTACTTGTGCATTGTGCTTGTTTAAATCCAAAAGAATTATTTTGTAAATTTGAAGATCAATTAACCGAAGATTTCAGTAGGCAAAATATGTCGAAAGCTGAAGCTAGACAATGTCTTTTAGGTGCTTTGAATTCTATGTTAGAATCAATGGGTAAGAAATTAGAGCACTATGGATTGCATGATTTTATGACAGATAGAATGGAAACATATCGTGTTTGTAAAGAAATTGAAGATGAAAAAAACCTTGACATATCTGAAAAAGACTTGTTGGGCGTTTCTAAATTGAATAGTGAACAATTAGCTGCATTTAATGCAATACTACAGGCAATAAGAGAGAAGAAAGCTGTATCCTTTTTTTTAGATGGCCCCGGGGGTACGGGGAAGACATTTCTGTATCGTACGATATTGGCAACTGTTAGATCCACAAATAAAATTGCTTTGGCAACAGCTACTTCAGGTGTGGCTGCGTCAATTTTACCGAATGGGCGAACTGCGCACTCTAGATTCAAAATTCCCTTAGATGGAGATGGTAACTTATGTTGCAATGTTGGGAAACAGACAGGATTGGCAAGTTTGCTAAATGCTGCAGTTCTTATTATATGGGATGAAGCATCAATGGCCAAAAGACAAAGTATATAGGCTGTAGATCGGATGTTGCGAGATGTAACAGAAGTGGATTTGCTATTTGGCGGCAAAGTGGTTGTTTTGGGTGGAGATTTCCGCCAAGTTCTACCAGTAATACCAAAAGGAACTAGACAAGATTGTATTGACGCAAGTCTGGTTAGATCTACCATATGGCCATGCCTTAAGAAATTCAAACTCACACAAAACATGCGAGCCAAAACGGATCCATCTTTTAGTGATTTCTTGCTCAGAGTGGGCAATGGCCTTGAACCTGAAAACCTAAAAGGCCAAATAGCTGTTCCTACCTTTATGACCCTATCCCCAAATACAATCCAAACGCCCGTTCAACAACTTATAGATTTTGTCTTTCCAGATCTCGATAGTTACTTAAGTCAACCATTGTCAATGACGGATTGTGCAATATTAACACCCAAAAATGACTCAGTCGATATTATTAATGAACAACTCATAAACAATTTCCCAGGAAAAGAGTACTCGTATGTTAGCGTTGATGAGACCGTTAATAAGGCAGACCAAGCTTTATATGTGGACTTCTTGCATTCGGTGAATCCACCTGGTTTACCGTCTCATATACTTAGTTTGAAAGAAAATTGTCCAGTTATGCTGTTAAGAAACTTGAATGCATCAAAAGGTATGTGTAATGGAACACGTTTGATTTGTCGAAAGTTTGAAAAGCATGTCATAATCGCTCAAATAGCTGTTGGAGAACACAAAGGAGACTTTGTCTTTATTCCACGTATTCCGTTACGCCCTTCAGATCCGAAGTTATATCCTGTTGAGTTTACTAGAAAACAATTCCCGATACGATTATGCTTTGCAATGACCATAAATAAGGCTCAGGGACAAACATTGGACATTGTTGGCATTGATCTCCATGAACCAGTTTTCTCGCATGGACAGCTATATGTTGCTCTGTCTCGTGCTACTACATCTGAAAAAATAAAAATTTTGGTTGGATCAAGCGACTATGAAAAAAATGTACTTCCATGCACTAAAAATATTGTTTTCCATGAAATTCTGGCTGAAGCACAATCCAATGACGTTGCTATAATAGAAGACATCTGTGATTTGTAATGAAGAATACTATAAATCCACAATAACAGTGTTTTAATGAATGAGGCTTATCGAATGGTAATTATTTATGACTTCCGAAGTCATCTGTCCATGGCATACATTGAGTTCATGGTTATTTATGTTATAGCTCATTGCTGCAATTTTTATTTCTAATGAGCAGGACATCGAGGTCATGGCTTCCAAGCGAATGATGATCAAGGACATTGATGAAACTGTGCGTGGCTGGACAGCAGAGGTTATGGTGATTGAAAAAGGATACCCAAAACTGACTAAGAAAAACACGCTCTATCAAAGGCTTGTGCTAATTGATTCTGAGGTTGATTCCGCTTGCCAAATTATTTAAGTGGCATCACATATATTGAAAATGTGAATATTTTGGAATTTTGAATTTAAATTTTGTCAGGTGAATGCCCATGTGGTGCTAAATTTTTTGGTCATCTTTAGGGAACCAAGATTCAGGCCACAATCTTTGGACCTGATATTGACATCTTGGAACACACGCTTAAGGTGTACCATACGTACTCCATTAGGAACGCTCAGATCAGCAGAACTCCCGATGATTGTTATCATGTTGCTAACAATGCTCTACAATGGAAGCTGTTATCAAGAACACCTGTGGAAGAAATCACTGTAGAAGGACTCAGTATAAGGGCTCTGAAATATAATTTTGTGCCGCTAGCAGAATTGCATAACCACCAGAACAACAAAAATGGGATAGGTAACCATTCATTGATCCTTGATTTTATACTTACCCAGATGCAAGCTAAAACCTAATGACATCTTTTATATAACAGAGGTGCTGTTTGCAATCATGCATGTGGGCCCAAAACGCAAAACCCCGAGAACCTTTGTGCAGAATGTCACGGTGATCGATCAAAGGTAAGATTTTACAGACAAAACTGATGACAGTTTGCAAAACTGATGACAGTTTGCCTAAATTATTACTAATGCTAACTATGAACGATCTTTTGAGTCCCAGCATGAAGCCAACAACATTAACTCTTTGGGATCAATTCACTCATCTCGAGGCAAAAAGGATGACTGAACTTACAGGACCATATCCTGTTGTCATGGGTTCAAGGCTGAAAGTTAATGCTTCATATGGTAGGAATAAAATGCAGTCTATTACACTTGCAGAATTTTGCAAATCTAGAATTTGGAAAGCATGCACTAACTTCCAATCCATTTTGATATACAGAGACTAAGCTTGAAACTAAAGGTTCGACGATTTTCAATTTCGATCCTCCTTTGCCTGAAGCAAATGTGCTCAGAACTTGGTAATATAAATTATGCTGAATTGTAGATTAGTTATAGGTTTCAGTTGACAAGCAGCTCCAACTTTTCATGATTCAAAATTAATTCTTCCCTACTGTTTGATGTAGGTGTCTCACCCACTCAGCCGAAATCCAAAACCTCGACATAGGTCATCTTAATCAGATAGGGACACCTGTTACTCCTATAGAATCACCATTCAAGAGAGAAATCATCAAGATTAATCGTCTTCCAACGATTGTAGCAGAGGTAATCATTTGCTAACATACTATTGGAATTCCTCTCTTCAATTCTAATAATTTTCAGTCTTGTAATATAATATTCATTGCAGCCGGAGTACTATTGGATACAGCCTGTCTGCAAGGTCACTGACCTAAACCAAAATTTCTTCTACATGTCATGCTCAAAGTGCAATCATGGAACTGATGCGACAGATGATACCGAATTTTGGTGCAACTTTTGTGATGAGAAGGTCGAGCCAACGCCAAGGTTTGCCATGCTCCCAAAGGAATCTAACTTCTCCCCATGCAACTGTATGCTTGATTTATGACTAACTCATTTCGTTGGCTTCCTATTCAAATAATAGGTGCAGGTTTAATGTTATGCTTTCGGACTCCACGGGAGATATCACTGCAACAGCATTCACGAAAGTTGCAGAAACCATGTTCGGAATAACAGCTCTATACTTGAAAGAAAACACAACTGAGGTATAAAATCCATACAGTTGCCTCGAAAATTACTAATTTTGCCAAAAAATAGATGGTATTGGGCAACTTCAGCTCAAAAGGCTTTTGCAAAATCAACAATTTTGAATAAATGTTGTTCAAGCTCGTTTAATGATTATTCATATTTTTGAAATTGCTAATAAAGGATGGGCTGTCCATGGCTGCAATGGAAGCAATTACTAAGGAGCTGAAATATGTTGTTCGTGTCAAAGCATATAAATATGGCCCAGAGGAAAAGTCGCACTGCCTTTTTAACATCCACCAGTTTGATGAGGTAAAAAACATCCAAGAAAATGATGCTGATGAAACTGATTCGTCATCCAACAAGAAAGTTTGTAGGCAACTCTTCATTGAAGAACCTCCCTCGAACTTCTCCGGCATCAAGGGTGAGACCACAATGGCTGGCCTACAGCCTGGTGCTGATGATTTCGTGCCACCAAAACAGAAGAGTAATTGAAGTAATGCTAGATGCAAAAGTTTTTGGATCACCATGTTAACTTGCATGGTCTACTAACGATGGTTTGTAATCATAAAATCCATTGATGCAGAACATATTATTCTGGCTGCTGTATTTTGAAAAAACTCTAGGCAGGTGATCAGTAATGTTGAACCATAGTATAACAGGTCAACAAAGATGATCAATTCACACACTTGAGCCTTTTAGGCATCTTTTGTCAGCACATCGCACTGCTTCCAAGTGTTATGTATTTAGCCAAAACAATGTTTCAGCAGCAGCGTTTATTGCTATCGCTTATGAAATCTAATCAAGTGATATGTTTATTATGTTAATTAGATTCCATTCTTTGTTTGTCATGTTGTTCAATTAACCTAAAGGGAAAAGGCCTGGTTTTAGCTATTGGTAATAAAATTCTGGTGCCAATGATGCCAACCTTCAAGGAAGGTAGAGATCAGGGCTTAATTAAGACAATGAGAAAGAATACGTTTATGGTTGACAGAGGAACAAGTCCAATTTCCCAACACATGTAATTGCTGTATTTGGTTTTCCAGCGTGAACTATAGTTACTGTCCACTGAGTTATTTGATGACTACTGATTTTGTTTTTGAGTAGCAGTGTGTAAATCTATCATCTAGAATATGTAATTGTACGTGAAAAAATGTTTTGCTGACCATGTGTTATTTCTTTATTAGTTGCTGGCAGGAACATGCTTCACGGCCCTTGGAACGGAGCTAATGCTCCAGCTGTGACCCTCCATGTTGATGACAAGAATGTTAATATGGAGGCCATATCAATGGCTTTGACATATCTTTACAGGCATCACCCTAAACTTAATGATAGTAACACCTTTCGTGTGCTTGCTGCTCCTTCTTTTCTTCACCTTCAGGTATCTCATACGTATGGTCCACACCAAGGCCATAACTTCACAAAGGGTTTTTTTTTTCTGCAAAATTCAGGTCCGCTCTTTGTTGTAGTCTTCTGCTAAATCTGATACTGTCCTACCAAGTTAACTGACCTGCACTTGGAAATAACTTGAGTTTTATCCAAGGAAAATGATTTTTGTTTGTACCAAAGCGGCACCAAACTGCTGCAGCAATGTGGCTCAATTCTTTTTGTGTCTATCTTTTTGACTCTGTAATTGATAGGCCGAACATTCACTTTTACGTCTTTTGGCACCAAGGAATTTATGGTCTAGCATTGGCATATAAAGTACTTAAAAAACTTCAAAGGACAACAACCTATTTCTTAGCTTGATCTAAGGTATATTTCTGCAAACTTTTCTGCTTGGTAAAATAGTAGAGAAAACCCTAACCCTAATTGATTCGCCCCAAATTGGAATTGGAAACCGAATCAATTAATGACGAAAATTACCAAAAATGGAAAAATTCAGAATAATAGCAAATTGGAAAATAGAGGAAATTCTAAGACTTCTACCAAAAGAAAGGCCTAATTCGGATTCTCCTTGCCCAAGTTATAAGCAAGTCAAATCTTTCCTTAAACGGCAAATTTGGGCTTTCGGGACCCTAAACGGCCGTAAACGGCCAAAGGCTATGTGTCCTGACCGTTGGACCGTTTTAGACTGAACCCAAATGGGCCCAACACCAAAGCCCTCGGTCAGTTATTTACGACAATACCGATTAGTGGAAATAAGCCTTGGAATGCTTGCGGTGGTACTCCTCCGCTGTAGTATCGTGCTGACCGTTGGACCGTTTTAGACTGAACCCAAGTGGGCCCAACGCCAAAGCCCTCGGTCAGTTATTTACGAAAATTCCGATTAGTGGAAATAAGCCTTGGAATGCTTGCGGTGGTACTCCTCCGCTGTAGTATCGTGTCATAGTTTCGTCCGCGACTAAATCATACTTTGTTCATATGTATGCACCTGGCTCTATTTTTAGGCACTGCGAAATTATAGTTGTCATGCATAGGCTACATTATTCTGCTCCAGTTAGGCTAAAAAAAACAATTCAAGATGATATCTTGGTCGATGGATGGCTGATACAGTTGCTCTACTTATATAATGCTTAAGTCCTAATTTCAACGGAAAATTATCACCTGAAGGTAATCCAGAGGTATAAAAAGACACCACAAAAAAAATTGGAGCTAACCCAACGTACAGTACAATCAAGAAAGAGACGGGCAAAATAGGTGAGTCTCAAATAAATGATAAATAAATTAACAAACCAAACTAATTTGGAACCAAAAATGAGCAGTACACAGGAGGATGTTTACCCAACCAGTGACTGTAACCATTACTTTACCTACCTCATTAACACTTGCAGTCTTGGTTGTACTTACAAGCAAAAATTTAAAGCTCTTGCTTTAAACTGATGGCAGCAGGTAAGATAACTCATAAAATTCCGTGAACACAAAATCTTCTCTTCATGAAATCCTGATGGTTTACTGTGCAGATCCAGCCATACACAGTCCCAACTACTCTATAAAATGCGAACTTAGCAGATAGAAACACTCACTGGTTTATTTCTCTTGCATTCTTTGAGTATTCTCCTATGGTGAAGTTCTTTTTCTATTGCTCAACCTCTTGCTTACCAAATCAATTTACTCCTCAAACATGCAATCTTAGTTAGCATGCTTTAAGTTCTTTCATTCATTTTATGGAAACTCAGAAATGAATACTTATTCAACAACCCAAAAAATAGTTACTGTCTGATTAAAAAGGCCCAGTTAATTAAACTGCTTCTATTATTCATGCTGCATGGTAGTTAAAATCTGTTTTCTGAATTTGTGATCATCTAAACTATTACTTACATCAGTTTTGGTTCAGATTGTAGCGTTTAGCTATTCTCATTATTCTATCTTTTGTCAAAGATATCTCAAGACTAACCTTTGTTTTTCTTTAAAAACATGATAACAGTTCCATCATGAATATGGCATTCCAAGATATGCTTGCAGTAAGCTGTCCAAAATTTATTGGAGTTGAGATCGTGCTCCTCAAGAATTTATTGCAGCAAAGAGGATCGAACTATTATCTCTTGCCGGCTGATGGAAACCGTGTCCTTGTGGCTATATCAAGACCACACAATGGAAAAAAGCTTGAATACATTCTTGACCGAAACTTCATAATCCGATACTGCAGCATGTTTCGCATCGGGACTCGATTTAGGTGGAGAAAATACAAACAGTTTCAAAATTGGCTGAATTCTTTGATCAACAGGGCACCAAGGTTCTTCCAGCCTCATCTGCGAGTAATGAATCTGTTGGTTCCCCCAACTGAAGGATTAGGTGTGGCCAAAGACCTATCAAAAACAACAAATTACGTGCACTTCAAGTTAATAATAAAACTAATGGTTTTTTTTTTCCAGTTGCAGAACAACATCCATGCTGGTTCTTGAAACATATTAACAAAACTGATAGAGCAAAAAATTTGGTAGTAGTGTAGTGCATGCTTGCTTCGCTTCCTAATATTTTAGTACATAGTACCAACGGAAACAAGATGTGTTACTATCAACTTTTTGTGATTTCTTGCAGAAAATTCCAGAGTTCTTCAGGCCATATCTATTTGCGCCACCACATGGAATTGCTCTTGTCTACAGTGGCTATCACGTATACCATGTTAAGAACGAGAACCATGAGCTGACTTTTGGGTGGAATGATGTCATTCTAGAACACAATTTCGGCAGCAACTATACTTTGTTATTGGGCTCTATGGGTCATCTTATGTTTGATCTATTCATATTTGATGAGAAAGGCCATCAGATCAAGTATCCATGGACAACTACTGCACTTATTCAACAACCAAATGCTCCAATTGGTTGGGATTCTATTGCAGCTCAATGCCAGGCCACAAACTGTAAGCTTTCTTTGAGGCAATAAATATGAGCAAAAAATACAGTGCTTCCAGTTTTCTAACACTTTTTCTAATCATGTTTAGCCACATTCTTCACATCGTGCTTGGTTACAACGTTCAGACAATTTGGAGATGAATTCCGATTTATGAAGAAACTGTCGCATGGAGATTTACTTGCATTGGTACTCCTTTTCTAAAAAATGAGAAAATATACTTTTCCTTGGCTTTCTTGTTCTGAATTCTTTTGTCATTGCCTAGGAATTGCGTGCGTCGATTAAGGATTTTCTCAATGAGATCGGACTTGACCGTATGTGGCTCACAACGGGACACAGTACTTGGGAAGTGCAATACACTGATGGATTCCTCGTTGGACAGGGTTGGAATAATTTCATTGCTGCACACAATCTGAAATGTTATGACACTCTCGTCTTCAGTTTTGATTGGGAGTTAAAGATGCATGCCATGGTGTTTGATGAACTTGGCCGTGAAAAAACCTACAATTGGTATTAGCAACATAATATGCTCTTTGGACGTCTTGCAGTCATTGCTGTTGATTAGAGCGTTTTTGAAATCTTCACTGCAGTACGCCACCTTTTGTAAACGTGATGGACTAAGACTTATATGCACGTCTGTAGTTTATAAGACTGAAGCTACGATAGTTTCTCTCTATAAGACTAGGATTATGACGCTACGATTATCCGGTGTTTATCTATGGTGGTTCTAATATTATGTTGTTTTCAGTATGAATATGTGTACTGTCATTGGAGTATAATGATCTCTGATAACTCATTAGCTCCCATCCAAATTACTTGTGCTTAATGAATTCGCAGTTGCATAAAAATTGAAATTACTTATCAAGGAGATGTGCATGTTCACTGTCTAGCAATGAGACAAAATTCTGAAACTTTTCTGCAATCAGCTAATAGTGATGCACTTTTCTTATTTTCAACCGTAAAAACAACATACTTTTGAGAACTGATATAGAGTCCAAACGACATCGTTTTAGATGCGTTATGCACCGTAGTGTCCACAATCATAAGCAGCCTTAGACCCCAATCAAAAAAATAATGATCAAACAAGAGCCAACTGAAAAACCAGAAAATCACATAACAAAAGTAACATGGGAGTACAAAAAACCTGATGCTACCTCCTGAATTTTTTGGTAAGAAAATGGTCCCGAGGAGACGTCCAAAAATAACTCCACAGAGAGTTATTCCAATAGCAGCATGGTAAATTAACTGAAAAAAGTAAACCAGTAGTGCCAAGCATTACACCATCCAATACTCCCAGGTTCAATCCACTCCATTTCTATTCCAGCAATCACACTATTGTGGCAACTTTTGTAGCACAAAAAGTATGTCGTTCCAATTTCATATCCCGTTTATATTCATCACTTTCTTCGTGTCAGCTTCACAAAAAATCAATGTCATTTGTAAGCAACAAAAGATTTTTTTTGTTATGGCCGGCTTCAAGCCATCAGAGGAAGATCATCATCTCTATCCAGATACGATCACAGAAAAAATTTCTTTTAAGCATGCAAATAGAGACTTATTCAAGTCAAAATGAACATTACAAGATCAAAATCAAACCTCACCAAAATACTTGGTGCATTCCTACTGAGGCTCTAATATAACACATATGTTGAAAACTTTAACTTACTTACTTTCTTCACTGTTCAGCTTAAATTTATAAGTCCAAACTCTTGTTTACTCCTTTTTCTTCCTGTTCTTTTCCTTTCAGAAATTCATCCTTTGAGATATAAGGATATGCATGTGGAATTATTATGCATTGGGCACAGACCATGGTAGGTTTTAAACCAGGGGTAAATTGGATAATTCATATCCGCACTCCAGCTGCAACAACTGGTTACATTCTGGTTCATATTCAGTTATCAGTTACATTAAAAGTAAGCACAACGTCACCAACTACGTACACAACAACCAAGTTACAGGATTTCCTTATTTAAACAGCTTTTTATCAATCTCTCTGAAATTCCAACTCTCCTCCCCCTCCAAAAACCTACTCAACTCTCCCCCATTGAAACCAGAGCACATTCAAGCAATCAAGAAGAGGATTATCAGGTTGTGTTATACACATTGCTACTCCATTCAATTTTCCTTTCCATCTAAATGCTCAACTGCTATATGTTCTCTTCAGTAATGACATTTGTTCTTCAATCAGGGATTCAATCCGGCACCAAATTCTTCCTTCGCATTTCAAACTTAACGGTTCCGACAGGTAATTTCCCTTTCTTCCTCTCGCTACTTATCTTACGGTACTGCTCTTTGCTCATCTTTTCTCGTTTATGATATCTTATACATGTGTAGTCACCTCCAAAACTTAGTGTAGCTCATGCATTCCATCAAGATTTATGAATTTAGTTTTCCTTAGTTCCTTTGAAATTTATGATCATTTCGAAAGATAGAAAGCTGCAACTAACCTATTCTCATTTATATTAGTCCATACGCAACCTCCATAAGTTAATGTAACATTATCAGATTTTGTTATTCTTGAAAGGACCCTGCTCAATTGATTATGGATTTGAGCTACGAAGATGGCTTAGCTGCTACCTGTCCACATTTTGTGCGCCTTCGCATCTTGGAGCTTCAAAGACGTACTGACACTAGATATGTCTACTACCTGATTGATTCAAAAAATACAGAGATCAGAGTTGCTGCAGCAATATCATATGATAATGCTGCAGTCAAATACATTGCTGATGCTGAATTTGTAAAAAAATACTCTTCTCTGTATGAACTTGAAGACATTTTTCAATGGGATGTTGCTGATGAATTCAAGACCTGGATAGAATCAATTCTCGCTCAAAAACCAAAATTTATTCCCCCATATCATCGTTCCTCCAAGTACTTGATGGTGGATGAAGATATACCTATAATAGACTGTAAGTTCCCCCATTTAACAATTTAGCTGCCAGCCTGGATTACTACTTCATTTTCTCAGCTATTTTGCATACAAATTTCGCTCCCTTTGTTTGATGATGCAGATAAGCAAAGTTATTGGTTTTCGCACATTGTTCCTTTGATCCACGAAAATCTAACAGTGGTAAAAATTCAATTCCATTTTTTAGAATCACTGCTAGCAAATGTATCATGCCAAGTTCATCATGCTATTCATTCCACATGTGCAGCAACTACCGTATGCTATGAACTCATATCTATTGGCACCAGATGAAGCAGTTGCGATGATTCACAGTGGTAGCCGAGTTTGGTATGTAAAAATTGACAATTCCCGCTTTACAACTGGATGGATGAATGTGGTTCGTGCTCACAATATCGGCAAGAATTACTTGCTTCTATTCGCTTGTGTTGGCCACCTCGAATTTGATTTATTTGTGTTCAATGAAAACAATGATGAAATCGGATACGATTGGACTACTATTGCACCCATCCAATACTCAAATGCACCCAATGATTGGGATTCACACAAGGCTTTCACTCGCCTCACCGGAGGCAAGTAACTTATTCATTGTCCTTACTTTCTTTAGTCCTCTGTGATGGATATATATAATCTAATAAATAACACTTCCTTTTTTCATATGTAGATGTTATCATAACTGCTTGTCCACCAATAAGCTATCGATCTACTCGACATGCTTTCCGCAGTGCTATCCTCATCGAATCTGACATACTTCAAAAGCTGGTAACATTGCTTGTCTAATACAGCTTTACTACCTCAAAAAATTCATGGTTCTTACTTCAGGTCTTCATTTCTTGCATCTATCGGTTGCAGAAACTAACTGAAAGGCTGAATGGGTTTTGTCAACAAATCGGACAAAAAGAAATTACATTAGTGATTCGTGGAGCACAGTGGCCTGTGCAGTATGACGGTGCATGCCTCCATGGCCAGATATGGGAAACATTAGTCGCTGCATATAACTTACGAGCTAACCATATTCTGATTTTAAGTCCTGATATCAAGCTGCGGCTGCATATTATGGTGCTTCATGTGAATGACCGCGAAGAAATCTATGATTGGTACTCAATACCTTATGACGAAGAACCCTTCGATCTACAAACTCATCTTGTCACCGACACATATTAGAAGGAAAAAAATGGCAGCAAGAATGAATATCTATGTATGTTTGCTTTTAGTTGGTGAGATGTTTGAATGTATTTTTGCTTTCCGTGAACTCAGTTTATAAACCTTTCTCTTGCGTATATCAGTGTAGGGCATTGACCTTTGTGTTCATATCCATTAATATTATTGGTCTATATTCTTTTTGCTTTGTCAAAGGTAACTAAAAATTCTATTTCATGTTAAGTTCTAAAAATTTCAGGGTACAGGTAAGGCCACTCCAACAATTCAAAATGACCCAACATTAGCCTTTTCTGAATGTATCTTAGATGCCAATTGATACATTTTAGATGCTTCTTTTCTCCATTGAATAGACAAAAGGGTTCAAATATTTCAGATGGATTCTATTTCCTTGGCTCTTGATGTCAATATATATTGAAACGGATTCTATATCCATGGCTCTTAGACTTTCACCTCATGATCGAACAAACGTACAAAATACTACAAGCCACAAAAATTACAACTTCCAGCTCAATGCGCACGTTGCCAAAATAATTATCTACAACCAATACTTTCAGCTTTACATTGTATCATAGCAACAACTTAATTCAGATATTTCACCTACTCAATTAACAAATACAACCCTCTCTTCGTGAATTCAATGCTAATACATGGTGGTGGATCTCGAGCTTCCGATAGATAAGAGAAAGCTCAACAAGAAAGAGATGGTAAGCCTTTGAAGCAAGTTTCTCAATCGAGGAAGTGATACAACCTCCATCGTGGCCAATTTTGTCAAGTACCTATAAATCTACAAATACAAACAAATTATCAAATAAACAAAAAAATCATTAAGAGAGTGTTCACGACATCATCACAAATACAAGCTTCATCGATTTACTCAACTATTGCACGTGCTTCTTCCACCATAATTGCAATGGAATATAATTTTGTATTTGTATATGTACATGATGATGACTGCATCACACTTGTAGATTCTCATGTACTTTCCTCTAGATTTCTAGATTTTCATGTACTTTCTTCTACATTAGTGACGTAGCAAATCTTTCCACTGCCCTAAAATTCTAGCTTCAACAGGTGCTTCCATCACCAGTACCATTCAAATAGTTAAAAAATCCAAAACAGAATAAAAATCCAAAACAGTAACAAGTAAGTTAACCACACCAACGACTGTTCTTTGGCTTAAAAAAAACAACTATACCCAACTACTCTGTGCTTCCTGTGCAGCTAAAAACTCCACGAAAAACTGTCCAAGGCTCGATCCAGGTAGAGAAATTCAAACAATTCACTGCTTTACGATCACTCCTAAACCAATCAAGGTAAACTTGCTACGAAACCTATCCTAGCTTTAGCATTCGTTTACATGTAATATTTGTGCCTTTTTTTACCATTAACTATACCAGCAACTATGCTTTCACCAAACCATAGTTTTTTGCCTCGTAAATCAATTTTATGGTCTGGAATAAACCCCAAAGAGGTCGCATTTTCATTGCAAAAATCTGATTTCCCAAAAATTTAGAGGTGTGTCGAGACCAATTCAATGATTTCTCTGCTCTATGATATGAACAATTAATAACCATTCCTATAGATTCAGGCACTATATCTAACACAGAATAGGCAGAGCTATTCCCTTTCCTTTTTATGCAATTATTAGAAAAATAACTGCAAAAACACAACTCTTGCACCACAAGACCAAAAAAAATAGTGTATTCTTTGGACTAGGTTGTAATATATGAATCTAATGCTGATCACAAAAACAATAGCTGTTCTGATTTTGCATTATTCTGCTCTGATATATATTTCAAAGGAAATGAGCTAGAGCTATTGCAAAACTATCCACATGAAATCCTTTAATGAATATAACTAGAAACTGAAGTGCTAACCCGTTCATTTTGTCAAAGCCTTTGAATTTTCCTATGCTGTCTACCTTGCAATCAAAGCTGTGTTCTATTAAACTTTACAAGTAATGTTGCCACACTTATAGAATCCCATATTTCTGCAAAGATACTACAATACAGGGAGCAAATTGCAACACTTAAAAACGCGAGGGAAAGTGAGTCTTTGATAGATGTTTTTACTGCGTAACTTTAAATTAACTTTAATCCAACTCCTTCAGATTGAACCTTCTCAACTTGTTTATGGACAAGATACAAGACTATATAACATCAGACTTTTCAAAACCTATGTATCAACCTGAATTAACTATAGCTATAGTTCCTCTCTGAATTTAGAATTCCTCGCAAGTAAAATCGTCTCATTACATTTACTACACAATGCAAAACTTTATGTAAATAGACCAGTATTTTTCTTTCTTAGGACCTATGCCTTCTTATAAATCAAAAAATAAAAAAACCTTATAGGAGAGTGAACTTAGCATGATATAAGCTGATAACAAACAGAGATTGGCCATCACTTTCATCATGTAATTTACATCCCATTAACTCTCACTGTAAAGATCATTTACCAAGATCTGCAGACCACTTTTATTTACTTCAACACATAAAGTTTTCTCTAGAACAATTTACTTGTGGTATACTAGGTACAAAATTCCATGCCTCGGCCTAATCACATTAATTTTAATATCTGCAGCTTTCTTTAGTTATGGCTTTGAGCTTTGAAGATCAGTTGGCATCAACATGCCAACACTTTGTGGAAATTTACTCTATGCCACGTTCAAGAAATGGAATTACAGTTGGAGTAGAATACTACTTCTAAGACTCAAAACACAACCATATAAAAGCCGCCGAAGCAATACCATGCAATGCTGATGACATCAGATATATTGCAGACTATGCTTTCATTCAGAAATACTCAACATTGTTTGACCTTGGTACAGTATTTCAATGGAAAAGACCCAATAAATTCAAGGGTTGGCTCACAAATATTCTCAGTCAAAGACCAAAATTCATTCACCCATTCTACCGTTCAACAAATAATCTGTTCATTCCACGAAATCTTCATCAACAAATTGGTAAATTGACTGTCTTACCAAATACATTCAATAACCATTACAATATCTTAATCACTTAACTAAAACCAATGAAACTCATCTCTTCTTCTTTATGCAGGAAATCATCCTTCATGGTTCTTGGAAATTGTAGACGCAGCCAATCAAGACGACATGAAATTGGTGAGATGCTCTCCATGCTATTTTACTCAATCTCCAAACTTTACAATTCACATAAAACACTCACTTATAGGTGATGTCACGTGGCTTCAAACAATATATATCTATGCCACCAGAGACAATTGCTATAATTAACAGCGGTGATCGACTCTGGTACGTCAAAATAGAAGATGGCAAATTAACAGAAGGTTGGGATAAAATTGTCCATGCACATAGCATTGAAGACAATTTTATCCTACTCTTTGGCTATGTTGGACACTTGCAATTCGATCTTTTCATATTCAATGCTGAAGGATGTGAGGTCAAGTATCAATGGTCTTCTGCTTTACCAATTCATCAACTCAATGCTCCCATTGGATGGGATGCCGAAATAGCCATGCATAACTCCAACGACTGTAAGACTTGCTACATGAAATTGACTATAGCCAATATTCATTCTTCAATTTATAGCTCCGCTGAATCATTACTGATATTTTACACCTGTCAATGCAGCTGTGATACTAACTACTAATTCACCACGCTTGTTCCGAGCCTCAGGCTACTTTGGGAGATGTGCTATACTATTAACATACACAGATTTGCAAAGATTGGTAAGACACTTTATTATATGACATCCGTTTCTATGTCCATTAGTCTTCAATTCCTTATTTAACCCTTTGCCATTCTCAGAGCCTACCTCAACACTTCAGAGCATTATGCGATCAGCATAACCAAAGAGAATTTATACTAATTTCAGGATCAAGGAGATGGACCATCGAATATGCTAACGGATTCTTCACAGGAGTCGGGTGGAAATCATTTGTTCATGCACACAATCTATCAACCTACCACACCTTAGTAATCAATCCTAATGTACATATGGAATTAAATACCATGGTGTTTCATCCAGACAACTACGAACGGATCTACTCCTGGTATTGAACTTCTACCTAATGTATGCATGTAACTGTCGTCATGTTCCAATCCTCAAGACAACGGTACCACTTCGAAATTTTTTAATGAGCACGTGATTCGTGCGGAGCACGAACCACGACACTAGTTTTGAAAAAAAGAAACAGAAATGCTACATAGTACATGCCCAAAGGCAGAGGACTTTTTCTTCTGCGTTAGAGAGAGAGAGAGAGATAACGAGAGAAAGTGAGAGAGAAAAGGCTGGAGATTGAAAATTCTAACTTGGTAGGCAACTCTTCTTTGTATTTTCGTGGGTGTTGATCAAATTATCCAATTTGTTCATGAATTGAGTTATATTTGGTTTTTAAAATCAGTTGGGTTCAACTAATTAGGACTTTTCTTTATTGGAACTGTTAAATTGTGATTAGAAATAAAAGAATTAAACGTTAGAACTTAGATTTGGTAATTAGGTTGCTATTATTTGAGTTCCTGCTGGAATTTTATTATGAGAAATTGTGAATAGTGGGTGCTTAAAGTGCCTTAATTAAGTGGTAAATGCTGGACATTGCTCGTATGCGCTGAAATTATAGCATATAAGTTGCTGAAACTGAAGATAGGTGCAAGAAATATGGATTAGAGGTGCTGAATCTGTTAATTGGTTGCTGAAAACTGCTGTTTGGATGCCGAAATAGCCTCTGTAATTGCTGGAAATCACCTCTAAGTGCAGGAATTAGGTGTAACCCGCTGAAAAGGGGTTGTATTAGCTAAAAATGTGTATTATAGTGCAGGAAATTGGTGGTTAGGTGCTAAAAACTGATCTTGTTTGCTTAAAATATGTCCGTGAGAGTTGGGATATGAGTTCTCATTTTTGGAACCTGAAAATCAATTGTTCTACTTGATTGGAATTGGTGTTTTAATTGTTATACTTAGTTGAGGGAAGAGAATATAGCTAGCGTTTGCAATTGTTCATTTCTTTTTAAAGTATTTCCTTACTGATACTCATATGAGGGGATTGATGTGCCCCATGCAGGCGACAATGAGTACCGTGACTCCATGTAGGGAGTGACTTTGTTGGTATCTTTTTGTTGAAAATAGAGGTGAGTGTTCGATTCATGAATGTTCTTCAATTGGATTGAACTTGTGATATTACACCGTGACTTTGTGTCGATGGGCAAGGGCCAATGGCTGGACTTAGTGTCGATTCTTTGGCTTTATGCCAAGTTAAAAAGACTTCATGTCGGATTAATGACTTCGTGTCGAACTAATGACCTCGTGTCGTTTAATTACTTATGCTTAATTATTGGTGATGCAGGATTTATTGCTTCCATTGAATAACATTCATGTCTCACATACACTCCTGAAACTCGTTCTGGTTCCAATATTGCAAGTATAGGGGTCAGTGTTCAATACATGTCACATTTTAGGAATTGTACTCGCTCGGGACGTACGAGGTTGAGGCTTGTGAGAGTTTTGTCTCGTGGCCCGTAGTTGATGTTTGTTTGTTTTAGTTGTGGACAATAGTTGGATATGTATGATTTATTTCTTTTCAGACTTTCGCTGTTGATTTTAAATGACAGTTGTTTTTTAGATATATTTAAGAATGACTATTTAACCTCGTTTGGTGGTATCTTTTGATATTGTTAGTAGTTGTTGTTGGTTGGTTGTCGCGTGTTGTGTTTGGACAGGCTGCCGAGGTGCTGTTCCGGGACGGAGCGTGACATTTACTCTTAATTGATAAGATAACTGGAGCAAATTAACATTGTTCGATCGATCTGGGTTTGAGAAGTGATCGATCTGGGCTATTTTGATTTTAAATGTGAAATTATCGGCAATTCTCATAGAATGCAACAAAACCTAATTGGTTTCAACCAAAACCCAATTCAATTTCTGTGGTTGAGGCACTGAATTAGATAGGAGGGCTGAAAACACCACGGGGAAGCGATATTGTGGGAACTTGGTGAGGACCACGAAGCACAGCGGCGGCAACGATGGGGAGGAGCTATCTGTCCCGTATTTTGATTTTGGTTTTGAGTTTTAATTGCTCAAGTTGGTGGACGAATAGACACAGAAGGAAGAAGCATTAATGTTGATTTTTATTCCAATTAATTAAACTCGAATAGATTGCAACGTCATTTTTTAGGCTCCTTTTGTCTAGCAATAAATTATTTTCGTGTAATATATTTTACTTATTTTCCTACGTTTGTTGGACGAAGTAGGAGCAAAAGAAGTGGTTGATTTTAGAGACTCAATGCGAACAAAGTCAAAATACTTTTATTGATATCGGTGCTATTCCGTGTGATAGTGGTGGGTTTTAGAGAGAGAGTGAGTGTGTGTGTGTGTTTGTTTCAGCGTTAATTCAAAGCACTGGATTATCGAGAAATGTCTACGTTATCAGTGGGACATGTGGTTTGGGGTTTGATTTGTTATCAGTGGGGTACCAATGTTGGCAAGTGGCAAGGCGTTTTACTGGTATAGGTTTAAGCACAAGAATGGCAGTACGTATAGTTGTAGTCTTAATTTTGTAGATATTTTAGTTTGAATTTATATAATAAAAAAATCAAAATCAAAATGTAACCCTAGTCCATAATAAAAAGAAGAAGAAGAAGACATGTCTTGAGAGAAACTTTTTAGTATACCGGGGATACCAACACCCTTGGTATTCCCTCCGGTCCGTTTTCATTTTTTCGGCTATTTTTCGATCACATTTGGATGATCGATTTCGTTCATTTTGTAGAGTTCAACGAGAACTATAATCATACCAAAATTCGTGTTCATTGGATTTTTGTAGAAACATGATCGGTACACATGAAAATTGAAAAAAACCAAAATTGGGTTTCAAAATTGAAAAAAACCACTTGGTCATATTTCGGGTTTCTCTTCCTCCCGTAATGAGCTATTGATCACTTTCTGTATGTCTCATCCCAATCCCAGCAGCAGCAGCAGCACCAACACCACCACCAACATTAACAACAAGCGCTCGGCTTCCGCTCATTTCCCGGCGATGAAAAAGGCCAAGTCCCAAGCCGTCGCTTCTTCTCTCGACAACAAGAACGGCCTCCACCACCACCAACAACCCCCTCACCACCACATCCACTTCGACACCGATCTCGATTCTTCGATCGAACAAGATTCCAATATCGCCGCCTCCAGCGCCGTCACGGCCAATTTGTCTCGAAAGAAGGCCACACCTCCCCAACCCGCCAAGAAGCTCGTCATTAAGCTCCTCAAAGGTTCGCTCATTTCCTTTCTTCTGTAAACATACGTCCCCTCAATTTCAAAGCCTCCGTTTAGAAAGATTTGGGTCTCAGATAAAATAGGTTACTAGTAGAATATGTAAGTGGTTGAGCTTTAGGTGACTTGTGTGGAAATGTAGTGAAAGATGGATTGGATTAGAGGTGAAAACAAAAGGTTGTATTTTAATTGGAATATCCTTTATTCTGAATCCATCACCCTAAGAATTGCTAAAGTTAGCAATGCGTGCTTAAAAAAGTGCTCACATTGTAATAATCAAAGTTAGTAACCTCCTAACCAATAATCAAATTTGGGCATTTGAATAATCAAAAGTAACAATGTGGGACTTCACATTGCTAACTTTAGCAACCCTCTAAATGAATAATCAAAAGCTGACGTGGCAAGTTTTGATTATTCACTTTTGATTATTACATTGTGGATGCTCTAACGGCCCCAAAACTGAATATTGAAATCATTATCTAAGCTTTGAGCCTAGCTCATTGACTAATAATAAATGTTAACGCCATACGTTTGCAATCTGCATCTGTCAGCCTTATGGATTGGTTTGCATCTGTTTAGTGTTTGTTTGAGTGTTGTTCACTTCGATATAGGGTTTGCTTGATCTGGATAATACTGTTTTTGAATTTTTGATTGTTTAACATGAGCTAAATTAGACAATGTTGTTGTACATTTGAAGTGAATTCATTGGTCATCTGGACATCCATTACACAAGTTTATTGTCCCCCCTATTCAATATACTGACTAATGCTTGTGATTGCTTTAATTTTTTTATTGGGTATTGATAAATCGATAAGGCTTTGATTGATTTCCCGTTTTTACCCCTCCCGTTCTCATCTATTCTGTTGACATTGGCTTTTGCGGTTTAATGCTGAGTAAAGATTCATCTTTTACTAGCCATTTCATCCGTTAGTTGTTTGCTTTAGTGTGGTTCACTTGGATATAGAGTCTGCATGATCTATGTTAGAATATAGTCAGGCTTCTGTTAGTCCCACATTGGTTAGTTGAGTCGTTGTAATTCTCACAATATAAATAAGGACTGTGTGTGGTAGGGTTAATAATTAATTATTCTATACACTTTCTCCATTATTCCTAACTACATGGTATATCCTAAAACTAACCCTAACCACTACAGCCGCCAATCCTAATGCCACCCATCACCTTCTGCCATCCAACCCTAAATCTCCAACACCTGCCGCCACCTCACACCACTGAAAACCCTAAATCGAAACCTTCACACTACTCGAAACCCTAAGTCGCCACTCACCCACCACCTGTCGCCACCCTAGCCTACCCTACGATCCTATAAACCCACAATACAGTTTGAAACCCTACTATAGTTCGAAATACCCACAATACAGGTTGAAAAAACTCCTCAATCAGGTTCGAAATGACCTGGTATTCATTGAAAACCCTAAAACGATCCTCCAAACTCTGTACCCGGTTTATTTCGGCCTCCAAACCCCTCGGAAATCAAGACCCAGCCCCTAAAACCCCTCGACAATGCTCGGAAACCTCTTGTTGGCCTTCGTCTGCCTCTGGCAGCCATCACCGGACCTTCTACAGTCCTCGTCAGACTCTCTTCAGTGGTCGCTGCAATCAATCAGCAAAGTTTTGCATTTATTTTGGGTATGTCGAAGTTGTTTCTTTGTTTTTCGGAATTCTCAAAGGTAATACATGAATGCTTTGGAGTTTGAAGGCTGCTTGTCAGTTATTCTTTTCGCTCAACTTGGATTTCAACCTTTGCTCAGTCACATATTCCGGTTTATGTTAATGGTGGATTACTTGGTTACCCTGTTTTGCTGTCTGAGTTTGGTTTAGAGGTCCTCTTCGTCTATTGATGGCCCTGGTGGTTGATTATTAATGCACTACTCGGTGGTTTATTATTGGTTGTTGATTAGTTGGTAGTCACAGCGGTTTGACGGTTGGTTGTTTGGATTCCATGCAATGGGATCTACTTCTGCATCTAGTTCGTAGTTGGTTGTTAGTTTGGTGTTTGCCACTGTTTAGTTATTTATTGGTCGGTAGGTTGTGGAATATTGGTTGGCTGATCTGATGGTTGCCTCTCATTGCACGGTGATATGTTTGCAATGAAATCTGATTCTGCTTCCACTATCTCTGGTGGTTTTGGTTCTTCATTCAACTGTGGCCCTGGTCGTGGCCGTGGCCGTGATTCTTGGTACCGTGGTCGGTTTTTTGACCATGTTTTTTGGTGGTCGTGATTTTGGTCATGGTGGTTATGGATTAGTCGTTGGGATCGCATGTGAGGGGGAGGTGGCCACAGTCGAGGCCATGGTTCCAGATTGTGTACTAATTGTGGGGGAAAACGTCATACAATGGAGTATTGTTATGCTCTTCATGGTCGGCCTTCTACTCACCAGGACTCACTATACTGATGCCATGGTGACTATTTCTGCGGAGGAGTACCAACGCCTTGTGTCACTTCAGATAGGTTCTTCTATTGCTACGCTAACTCAGGTTCTTCCATTGCGTGTATTGCATCTTCCTTTCTTCTATTCTTTAGGTTATTGATTCTGGTGCATCTAATCGCAGGACATGACTAGTACTTCTACTATTCTCTTTGGCCATCGGTCTATTGATAAACCATCTGTGTTACCTTAACTGATGGCTCTTCCACTGATATTACCGGTTTAGGTTCTGTTCATGTCACTTCTTCGCCAACTTTGGATTCGGTATTGCATGTTTCTCGTTTTCTATTAAACCTTATGTCTGTTAGTAAACTTACCAAATCTTTAAATTGCTCAGTCATATTCTTCCCTGATGGTTGTGTGTTTTGTTTCAAGATCTCAAGACGGGGAGGAAAATAGGTGGTGGTTCTGAATCTGGTGTCTTGTATTGCTTTACCGACAATGTTCACACTAGCTCTGTTGCCCTTCAGTCTTCGGTGTCACCCTTATCAACATCATTGTTGTCTTGGTCATCCATCATTTCAGAACCTTAAACGGCTAGTACCTTCATGTAGCCATGTTGATGTTCTGCCGTATGAAGTCTGTGAGTTTAGTAAATATCATAGAGTGTCTGTTTATCCGAGGGTTGAGAGTCGTGTGTCCCATCCTTTTCCCTTAGTTCATTATGATATTTGGGGTCCGATGTGTGTTCCTAATGTTTGTGGCTTTCAGTATTATGTTATCTTTGTCGATGATTACTCTCGTGTCACGTATCTTTATCTCATGAATGAACGGTCAAAGTTGTCTTCTATTTTTAAGTCATTTCATATGGAAATCAAAACTCAATTTGATACTTGCATTGGTATATTTCTTTCTAGCAAATGCATGTGAATATTTTCATAATGCTCTTTCTAAGTTTTTTGATGATCATGGTACAATTCACCAATCTTCTTGCGCTCAGACTCCATAATAAAATGGAGTTGTTGAGCGCAAGATTAGGCATTTATCAGAGGTTATGCATGCAATGTTAATTCAAATGCAAGTTCTTAAGTCTTACTGGAGTTATGCTATTCTTATAGCATGTTACTTGATCAATTGTATGCCATCTAGCGTCCTAGGTGGTCAGATACCCCATACCCATACGGTTTTATTTTCTGGTCGCCCTCTCCAATCATTACCCCTTAGGTGTTCGGGTGCACTGTTATATGTTCATGCTCTGGATCCTGATTGAGACAAACTTGATCTACGATTCGATGTATTTTCCTGGCGTACTCGTGCACTCAGAAAGGGTGTAAGTGTTACTCACCATCTCTACATCCTCATTTTGTTTGTGCTGATGTCACGTTTAATGAGCCACTACCTTTTTACTTGGGTCACTGTACTCTAGTTGACCTTCCTGAGACTGAGTCTATATTTCCTGTTTATGTACCATCTGGTTCTCTAGTGAAACGTATCTCTAGTGAAACGTATGTTCGTTGGCAACAAGTATTAACAGCCCCACAAGTATCAGCCACCACGCCTCCTCCGTCCCAAGATCCGGCTCCACCCCCACCTCCAACCTCCACAATCACCTGGTCTTCTGTTGTTCTCCTTAAAGGTACTCGTATCTGTACTACCCATCCCATTTCTCACTACGTCTCCTATGATTATTCATCTACTACTCTTCGAGTTTTCACTTCGTCAGTTTCCTCTATGTATGTACCTAACACTGTACAAGAGGCCCTTTCTTTGTCCGAGTGGCGGACAGCAATGGAGGCTAAGATGTATGCTCTCCATAAAAATGGAACTTGGGAGTTGGTTCCTCTTCCGCTAGGAAAGTCTACTGTTGGTTGTCGGTGAGTCTTTACGGTCAAATATCATCATGATGGGTCTGTTGAGCATCACAAAGCTCGTCTGGTTGCTAAGGGATATACTCAGACTTATGTATTGATTATGTTGAGACTTTTTCTCCAATTGCCAAGTTTGGTTCTCTTCTTATCTCCCTTGTGGCCAAAATCTTGGTTGGGTTTTATTACAGTTGGATGTTAAAAATGCCTTTTTTCATGGGGTTTCTAGGAGGAAGTTTATATGGAGCAACCATATGGGTTTGTTGCTTAGGGGGAGGGTAATCACGTATGTCGTCTTTGCAAAGCACTATATGGTCTTAAGCAGTCCCCTCGAGCTTGGTTTGGGAATTTTAGTGATGCTATTTTGCGATTTGGGATGCATCGTTGTCAATCTGATCACTCTGTATTTCATCTCACATTTGAACGAGGGAAAATATTGTTGATTGTTTATGTGGATGTGATATTATCATTACAGGAGATGATCAGAAAGGGATTGAGGAGTTGAAAGATTTTCTAAAGTGTCAATTTCATACCAAGAACTTGGGGAAACTGTGATACTTTCTGGGTATAAAGGTGGCGCGGTCCAAAGATGGTATTAACTTATCTCAACGAAAGTATGTGTTGAATATTCTAAAGGAGATTGGTTTGTTGGGAACTAAGCCTGTTGAAACCCCATGGATTCCAATGTCAAGCTTTGTGTTGACCAGGGGTAGTTACTTTCTAACCTTGATCAATATCGTCTCTTGGTTGGTAAGTTAAACTATCTTATCATAACTCATCTTGATATCTCATTTGCAGTTAGTATTGTGAGTTAGTTTATGTCTGCTCCTCATTGTCTACATTGGGAAGCTATTATTAGAATTGTGAAGTATCTTTAAGACTCATCCAGGACCATCTGATCGGAGATCCACTACTGGATATTGTGTCTTCCTTGGAGGAAATCTAGTAAGAAGCATACAGAAGTTGCACGGTCTAGTGCAAAAGCCGAATATAGAGCCATGGCTCACACGACATGTGAACTTGTATGGGTGCCTTCGTTTCTTGAGGAGATAGGATTCGGGGTGCAATTGCCTATGAATTTGTATTGTAATAATCAAGCAGCAATCCACATTGCATCAAATACAATGTTTCATGAGAGAAATAAGCACATTGAAGTTGATTGTCACCTTGTGCGAGAAAAGTTAGTTGATGGTGTGATTGCTACTCCTTTTGTGTCTATAGGTGCTCAATTGGCAGATATATTTACGGGTTAATTAACACCTTATACACATTCTCCATTATTCCTAACAACAATCTGGATAGTAGTAGCTTGTTAGCTTTTGATGCTAAATCTGAGTATATTAGCTGGTGGTAATCTCAACATTTAGAGCATGAATTTAATGTGGTTATTATTTACTTGATTACACTGATATTTTCTGTTGCTTTAATTTGTTTTGTTTATCGTGTATTGTTAAATACATATAGCTTCTTGGCTGTATAATTCTTTTAGCCTCTTAGGGTTTTGTTAAACTGAAGAGGTCAAGGAAGCCTGTATAATGCCTTGTGTCAAGTGCGTGCTTTGCCCCTGGAGCATACTAAGAGAATACAACGTGCACCAAATTTTTTGCTTCGCTTAGCGAAGGACCTATGCTTCAGGATGCTTATGTTGGACATCATCAAATAATATGAAGTAGCACTTTGGTATTTTGAGTCTGTATTCTAATAGGGAAGAGTTTTACAGAAAGCTTATGATAATAGTGCACATCTATTAAGACGGCTATGTGGATAAGTTTGTTATGTGTCGGAGTTATCGGTCTGATGCAGAATGGGCTGAACTTAAGAATAATGCTTTGGAAAGCAATTTTTTCCCATGGACTTGCTTCTATTACCTAATTAGGGCATCTCCAATCCACCTCTATTCCTCCAAAATAGAGGATGGATGTGACACATTGAGGGCAGATTTTGTAATTTATTCCCTTTTTTCTTCATTTTTTTGTGCTTTTTGGGAGAATCTTTGAGGGACCCATTGTCCTTTTTCGATTATGGTCCTCCAAAAGTAAATTTGGGAGGACAAAATCCCTCTCCAAAAGTAAATTTGGAGGACAAAATCCCTCCAAACTCTAAAAAGGACGATATGTCCCTCAGGCCCTGTTTGTTTTGGGATTTTGGATTTGGATTTATAGGTAATAAGTGTAGAGAGAAATAGAGTAATAATTGGAAATAGGGGTAATGATTGGAGAGAGATAGAGAGAAAAATGAGAGTAATGATTGGAGCAGTGTTTTAAATGGCGAAAGGCGCACCGAGGCCCAACAGTCCCCTGGGGCTTTAGTGCAAGGCGCGGCGCGCGCTTTATTGTCGCAAAGCGCAAAAAAAAAAAATTCCTTCGTAATGAGGCAAATTTTATTAGAACAAGTTGTCAACACAAACACACTTGTAAAACTTTCAAATGTCATAAAACATAACATGTCAATGGTTAAACGAAAGTACCAAACACGAAACATAACATATCATCCATGAAAAGCTAACATAATAATGTTTGGCCTTAGAGACATAACAAAAGGATTAAAGGCAATAAAATCTAGAGTCATGCATAGACATTAATCATCATTCTCAGAACCAAGAACTTCATCTTCAATTTCATCATCATCATCTGATGATTCTGATTTATATCCTTCCACATCTTCCTCCTCCTCATCATCCGTCTCCCATTCTCCCTCTTTGATCACCTCATCTATAAGAGATGTCTTTCCTCTTGAAGCCTTAGCCTTTAGAGTTGGTTTTGCCATTTTCGCGATAGGTGTTGAGTCTGTTGACTTTGAACTTGATGCTCTGGTTGTTTTCCTTGGTTCTTCGGCTCCAGAAGCTAAAGCAACATCATCCCAATTCAAATCATCACCCTCAAACACAGCTTCTTCCTCCATCTTCCCAACCAACCATTCATTGCTCTCATCAATATCTTTCAAGGATATAGGATCAATGCGATCACGTTTGAGGTATCGACGTTTCAATGCTCTATTGTACTTAACAAATACCAAATCATTGAGACGCTTTTGAGCTAGTCTATTCCTTTTTTTTGTGTGAATCTGCATTAACAATTAATTATACAAGGGATTTAAATTCATGATCATACATAACTAAAGGAAGTCAATGAATGAACTTGATTATCATATACTCACATGCTCAAAGACACTCCAATTACGCTCACATCCCGAGGAACTACAAGTAAGGCTAAGAATTTTTGCAAGTCGGGAGTGTCATGACCAAATGAGGCCCACCAGTTAGCTGCACACCATAGAATATTGATATTGGAAAACATTCTTAAAGTGCAACTCTTAGGACTTAAATTAGTTACTAGATTAAGGTTAACATGGTGATACCTGGTTCCCTTGTATTTCTTTGCCTTATTGCCATTGGGTTACCGAAGAGTCCTTAAGCTCCCTCATACTTCATCAAGTCGGCACAAATAAGGTCTTGTGTATCATTATTGGGAATCAACTTTGTGATACATCTGTATAGGCCTTCAATGACTTCTGGAACTTTGCAAGCCTCTGGATTTTTGTAAAAAAATTCAGGATTTAAGTAAAAACTAGCTGCATGCAAAGGCCGATGCAATTGGGATTCCCACCTCTTGTCGATTATCTTATAGACCTCATCATACATCTCCTTATTTTGATTGAAGGAATTTGCAATAGTTTCTTTAGCCCGATCCATAGCCTCATAAATGTATCCCATTGGAGGCTTGACTTCTCCATCAACCAATCTAAGTACCTTAACAAGTGGGGAAGCGAACTTGAGGGCAAGGAGCACATTCCTCCAAAATGAGGCCATCAACATGACTTTTTCTACATATTTTCCTCCTTGCTCTTTTGCCCATTTGCTATTGGTCCACTTCTCTGAAGTAAACATCTTCCTTAAGTGTCCCTTTTGTTCATAAACCCTTTGCAAAGTCAAAAAAGCGGTTGCAAACCGAGTTTTTGCCGGCTTAACGAGCTCCTTCCTCTGGGTGAATTGCCTCATCATATTTAACAAAGAAGGTCGATTATAAATATAACCATGAATCATTATTGCCCTTTCCCAAGTTGTCTTCAAATTTGGTAACTTAAAAATGTCTTCTAACATCAAGTCCAAGCAATGGGCAGCACACGGAGACCAAAACAAGTGAGGTCGTTTTGCCTCCAACAACTTCCCTGGTAATTGTTATAAATAAGTGGTGTTAGAAGTTAGAACTAGAAGCCTAGAATAATAAGTGATTTTTAATTGTTCATAACTTCAAGTAACACAACCAAATAGCAAATTAAAATTCTCACCTGCCGCCACATTTGCCGCAGCACTATCCGTAACAACTTGAACCACGTTTGTTTCTCCAATATGCTCCACCCACCCATCAAGCAATTCATATATCATTTTTGCATCCTTTACAATTCCAGATGCATCCATAGATTTCATAAACATGGTCCCCCTCGGAGAATTCACCAAAAGATTCATCAATGTTCTATTTTTCCTATCAGTCCACCCATCGCTCATTAGCGTACACCCATATTGTTCTTGGTCTTTTTTGTGCTCCTCCATCAACTTGTTAACATGTTCTACCTCTTTTTTTAGAAGAAGGACTCGCACTTGATGATAAGTTGGTGGGGGCAAACCCGGACCGTATTGCCCAATAGCCTCTATCATTGGCGCAAAACTATCATTGTTCACAACATTTAGAGGTATCCCACAATCATATATCCACCTTGCAATAGCCTGATGAGCCCGGTCTTTCAATATTTTCTTATATGGTTCATTCTCATCAATTTTTGGTTGTTTGCCCTTGGCTTTTCTATTTTCCACCACCACCTCTGGTTCAGGAGTGTAGTAAGTGTCGAGAGGCCCTATGTTTCTTGGTTTCTTAGGCTTAGAATGAATAGATGCGGAGGTTGTGCTTCCGTGAGTAGAAGATTTCTTAGAACGGGGATTGGATTCAATAATATCATCATCCAGGTCCAAGTCATAATCATCATCATTCATTGCATCATCAATATCTGGTATAGACTTAATTTGAC
The DNA here is from genome assembly GCF_030253575.1 of Rhododendron vialii. Taxonomy (NCBI): domain Eukaryota; kingdom Viridiplantae; phylum Streptophyta; class Magnoliopsida; order Ericales; family Ericaceae; genus Rhododendron; species Rhododendron vialii. Next base: position 32,725,611 of record NC_080558.1, read on the forward strand.
TCTTTGTTTCATCCCTTTTACGTATAAACTCTCTCATCTCCTCTCTAACCTCGGGTGGGCATCGGCGACATGCCGCCGTATTCCTTTTAGCTCCTCCAACAAGGTGTTGCTTGATTCTTGACACACCCTCATTTTTCACTTCGTTACAAAATATACATTTCAACTTGGTATTATTGTGTGGCTCAACCTTTTCGCAATACTTCCAACCAGGGTCCTTTTTTACTAGAATTTTCAGATGTCATGTACAATTAACAAGTACAAATAATACCATAAACACATATAGCTGCTGGAAAAAAACAAAAACAAAAAATCTAACAGCAGAACAGCCTAGGAGGTAATTAATGAGAAAACAGAAGGACTCAAATGGGGAGAGACTGAGAGAGAGAGGGGTAATGAACGTGAACAATGTATTGATGGGCATAGTACTGTGTGTGCACACAAATGGACCAGTACTGCTCTTATTAAATTTTCTAATCTGTTATACTCCGTCTTTCAATTCTCCGAATGTAATTAAACAGAAAAAAAATGTATGGTAAGAGAAATAAATGCGACGGAATTAATTTATTTCATGGTACAAGTAAAAGAAGTATGGACAGAATGAAGGGGATGAAGACAGTTTACTAGAGAGAGAGAGAGAGAGAGAGAGAGAGAGAGGGAGAAAATTGGGAATGCGGCTCTTTTTTTTGCATGCCAAACACGTCTTTATCCTTTTGAGTTTGGAACTCACTTGGTCCTCCAAGAAAAAAAATTGCCCAGGAGGTAAAAAAAAATTAAAAAAGAAAAAAAAGAAAAAGAAACAGGCGTTTAAAGAGAAAGAAAAAAGAAGAAGAAAAAGAAGAAAGAAGAAGAAGAAGAACAACGAAAAAGAAGAACCAGTAACACTGTAACAGTACCGGAGGAGGAGGAGGAGGAGGAGGAGGAGGAGGTTACCTCGTCGCTGAAGAGTGAAACTGATGCCTGAAGTTGCTGTCTCGATCGATCGTTGATCGCCTGTCACTGAAGCTGCTCGGCTGCTGCTGGGTATGGATCGTGTATGATCGTCAGCCGATTAGGGTTGAAATTAGACTTAAAAGCAAATATTATTCAGTGCATTGCGTGTCTTTTCTGCTGAATCTGCACCATTGGATCAATTTTTGGATCACAGACAAAAAGCGTGCGCCTCGGCGCCTCTGCGCCTTGCGCTATAGCGTGCGCCTTGGCGCCTTTTCTGCGCCTTCATGTTTTCCGCTATAGCGCCATTTTTTGAAGCGCAGAACATGCGCTGCGCTGCGCCTCGCGCTTTAGCGCGCGCTTCACGCGCTTTTCAAATCACTGGATTGGAGAAAAATAGGGTAATGATTAGAATCCAAAATCCAAAATCCTTAAACGAACAGGGTCTCAAAGATTCTCCCAAAAAGTACAAAAAGTGTAGAAAAAAGGGAATAAATTACAAAATCTCCCCTCAATGTGTCACATCCATCCTCTATTTTGGAGGAATAGAGGTGGATTGGAGATGCCCTTTAGTCCATGATAAATGGAGTGGGTTTATCAAAGAGGAAACGACAAAGGTTATTAACTTGTACCGATACATGTGGATGTGTCAATGCATCATCTTGAAAAACAAATTCATTAAAGCAAGTTAGGAAGGAAATTCTCTTGTAAGAACATTGCAATTCTAGGAACCTTATTGTTTTTCAAGGAATATTCAGTCTTACAGAAGCTTATCATTGAACTTTGGGGTGCGTAGAAATAGGGGCGGAGCCAGGATTAGGCACAAGTGGGGTCAAAATTACTCAAGAACCAAAATTCATATATGGTCTATTTTTGCTATTACGAAAAAAGAAGACTAATATGGTGATCCAAAACTAATGTACTTCATTCTATGAACGAACAATACTAAAGCCACAGGTTTTGATGGAGAGAGAGTGTTTGAGAATGTGCAAAATATAAAAAAGAAAAAGGCACATTTTTTGTTTTTATTCCCTAAACTATGCACATTTTTTCTATTTCATCCCTAAACTATCAATTTAACGATCTTATTCCCTCAACTATCATATTGTTACCTACTTGGTCCATTTGGTCGGGAAATGTCCAAATTTTGGTCGGGAAGTTCCCGACCAAAATTTGGACATTTCCCGACCAAATGGACCAAGTAGGTAACAATATGATAGTTGAGAGGATGAAATCGTTAAATTGATAATTTTGGAACAAAGTAGAAAAATGTGCATATTATAGGGAATAAAAAAAAAAAAAAAAACTCTAAAGAGCAAAGGGTACATTTTGTAATTTTATGAGGGGTTTTGAGCCAATAGTTAAGCATATGTGGGGGCAAAGCTGTAGAAAAGTAAAAAATGGGGCAAGAGTCAAGCATCTATGGGGGGGCAAAACGATAAAATATCTAGGAAAATTACATCAAACCTAAGGGAAATTTTGAGGTCAATGGGGTCAACTGACTTCAGTTGTCCCACTGTCCCTCCGCCCCTGCGTAGAAAGAACAATTGATGATTCTATAGTTCTGATTTCAGGTGTCGTGAAAATGGGATGATTTTGATGCTTGAACAGCCGAATGCACCCAAAATGCATGCCTAGGTTTCTGTAAACCAGGAATCAGTTTCGTTGAAATGTTTTTATTTTTATAGAGTTGAATTCACTTCAGAACTGGTTGTTGGCTTATTATTCAACTATAGGCAGGTACCGATTTTGCTCAGATTGTCATGTGGTGCCCACTTCTGGTCCCACACAAATGATCCTAGCCTGTAATTAATATTTAAATAAATTTTCGAGTGGCCCTGCAAAAAATTAGCTGAATTGGATAACGGTAAGTGCTTGATCCAATCTTTCAATTTTTCATTCAGATATGCTCAGAGCATGTGGTTAAGAAGACCGCAACATATCATCAGAGTAGCAATAGAGTAGAGGAAGAAGAAGATGGAACGTAGGGTTAAATAATGGGGTTGGGCTTCTTTACTAATAGAAGTGATGGGGTTTGTATTTGGGCTCCTTGGCTTCTTTATTTAATAGAATAAGTGATGGTTTTTTTTTACCAAACAATAGGATGTTAGTAGATGTTAGAGAGTTAGTAGTTACAACGGGAGCCAAGCACCTCCTCCATGAGGACTCGAACTCAAAAGTCAATACCTCTCCCTCAGAAGGGAGAGTGATGGGTTTGTTTGGGCTCATTTATTAAATTAGGCCGTATATGCACCTACTTGGTTGTGTGGAGTTCATCTATCCATTTATTATGAATTTGGTCTATGTATTGGGGTTGGATCACATTTCGTTTGAAAACATTAATGGAACAAGTCTCCGTTTTCAATTGTTTAATAAATTTTTAACATTGCCCCATGTAAAAAATAAATAACATACATTCCACATGAATGCTCCTAACTGTTGGATCTTCTACTTGTCCTCGCACTCGCGCCTTTGCTTCCGCCCGCTGGATGCAACTAAGGGACAAGCATCAATGAGAGAATTTTCTTGAAGTTCATGAGTTAGAGATTCTGAAATTCAAATTGACATCAAATGTCAAGAACAAAGTTGTTACCGAACGCACAAGCTTTTTGGCATCAAGTTAGGTCAAACTTTCAAGACCCACTCACTTTTGCGCATGAGTAAGTATCGAGGGGGCATCTGTAGGCATGTAAAATTTTAGCCTATCACAAGTCGAGACGTGTTGCAAGACCTTAACAAATAGGGCCCAATTATTGCCTCTCACATATTGCCAAGTGTCCGTACAGCTCAAGTCAAAATTACCTAATGCCATGTGTCAGAATGATGTTATCAATTTGGGCCAATCAAATTAGCCACTTGGTGATATGGAAATTATATATATCTCTTTACATATAGTTCTTACTTAAATAAGTAGAAAGAAGGATAACTATGAAACAATAATTATCTCTTTTAATTTTTTCTTAAATTCTCCATCTCACATTCTTATAAAGTGGCCTCCATCATATTTTCCCATCACACTCATGAATCACACACAAGCCTAAAAAAATTGAGAGCTTCGAAGATTAAATTGCGAAGGCCCTTTAAAATTTCTCAAGTCTGCATCGAACAAGACTCATTTGCAGATTAAAGCTTCAAAGTTATGAAGAACATTCAACTCAAATCACCATCTTCTTTGCAACAGTTGGAAAAGATTCCACCAACTGATTCATCAAGTTGTCAAGCCCTTGATTCAGTGGCCAAACTCTGAAGAGAAGAATGAGAGGAGTTATTTTCTTCGATTAGATATCACGGCAAAGATTATAATCCTATTTCAATTATACCAATAAATTTATTTTGTTCATCATGTTTTCGTCTTTATTTTCTGACTCAAAATTTGGGTGTTACAATCGCCAATGTAATATAGCCGTTGACACCACAAGACTTTGTATATGGTGTGACTTGGACACAATGATGTTGCGAATCCTTCAAAAGATAGGTAGGGTTGCAGCCGCAGTGGCCACATGAAGCACTCATCAATTGAGAAATGTTTTTCATGCAGATACATCATTTATGTTAATTATACAACTTTGTTCATTCAATTTCTGTATCGAGTGACATGGGAGATCAAACTTCACAAGTTCATTTTGAGACGAGTACTATTTTGGACTATAATTTTTAATTCACAGTTATGCTCCTGTCTGGTAAAAGAGCTAAAGCATGTCAGTTGCCTTGCATAAAATGTCAAGTTTTTGTAGAAGGAATGGTAACTGGACAGTTTTGGCAATTTTGGATCCTGCTTCAGATGTGTTGATACAAATTTTACCCAATATTGATATGTATTGCTCGATTATGGACATGTCTATGATGTAGTAGTGCTGTGTTTGAAAAGTGTCAAACATAGACATGCAGCTTCCTAGAAGTGTCACTGTGTTAGTGCTTCGTAGGATGGATAAAAATAAGTACTGCTGCTGAAAGGAAGTGGCCTGTCCCTCATTTCTCTTGGTTGAGTGAGAAGGGCAATAGGAAGGAAACTGGGAAAGGGAGGGACGTTGAAAGTTGCATCCATTATGAATAGTTTATTCTTTCTACAGATTAGAGTCATAGTTGCTGGGCACTGTGTAACTAGGACGTTACACCTCTAAAGGGGGTAGATTGTGTCAGCCTACTCGCCGGTTGAGGGGGGGGGGCAAGGTCACAATTTATAAGGAATGATTCATCCTACTTGTACAAGGCCTTTTAAAGCCGTGAGGGCGGGCCAAAGAACGTAGGGACTTCACAGTTAAGCGTACTTATCCTGGGGTAGTCCAGGGATGGGTAACCCTACTGGGAAGTCTACGGTCTTTGGGCGCCTAAAGCGGACAATATTGTACAAAGATGGATGGGATCGTCGTGGGTACGTGGCCGCACCAGCTCGGGCCCGCATAGGGCACCATGCGCGGGGCGGGGCTCTTTCTACAGATTAGAGTCATAGTTGCTTTGTATTCATATTGAATCTTGATGCCTCTTGAGCAGTGGCAATATGGTCCTGTATTTCCTGAAATATTTATCCTCAACTTAGCAAGGTTTTGTCCCTATTCCTTGAGATTGGTTAGACGATTTTTTTCCCTCCATCTGGCTATTTGTAACACTTAGCGAGATATCAATGTACCACAATTACATGTGTCATGCATGGTCTTTCATTTTTCACAGAAAGTCTGAAGTCCAAAGACGGTAGGGTTGTTCTAGAGTGAGAGTTGTAGGTGAATGACTTCATAACCTTTGTGCGCTAGAAGACTCTACTGGACTTCCGTTCAGCTACCTGATTGTTTGCTGAGATTGAACTTTTTGGTGAAATTATTTTTGTCCACCAAATGGAGCTTAATGTGTTGATGGTTTTGTTAGTATTTTTCATCCTTGCTAAATTTATGGAGATAGTGTACTATATTATTTACCTTATGTTTACTCTTTCCATCTTTGCAGCTAAACCCACTCTGCCGGCAAATTTTGAAGAAAATACATGGGCAACATTGAAATCCGCTATCAGTGCCATATTCTTGAAGCAGCCAGATCCTTGTGACTTGGAGAAGCTTTATCAGGTGGATTCTACCACTTCATTTTCCCACGTTATTTTGGATATAATCACTATGTGCAAATATGTATTGAACCATTGTATCTTTGTTAGGCTGTCAATGACCTTTGCCTGCACAAGATGGGGGGAAGTCTTTATCAACGAATTGAGAAAGAATGTGAGGCACATATATCTGGTGCACTACAATCCTTAGTTGGCCAAAGCGAAGATCTGGTTGTTTTCTTATCACTTGTTGAGAAATGCTGGCAGGACTTCTGCGACCAGATGTTGATGATTCGTGGTATTGCCTTGTATCTTGATAGAACGTATGTGAAACAAGCTCCAAGCATGCGCTCCTTGTGGGACATGGGCTTGCAGCTTTTCCGTAAACATCTTTCACTAGCTGGAGAAGTTGAGCACAAAACTGTATTTGGCCTTCTAAAAATGATTGAGAGCGAAAGGTGAAACTTGAATATTTTTATACTTCAACTTTGATAGAATTATACTTGTTTGCGCGGCCAAATTTATGCTAATATGCTTGTTATTGCAGACCCATGTAAGAAGCTTCTATTATCTCTTTGTGTAGGACTGTCCTCTCACCCAAGAATATTGGTTACCAGAAAGAAAAGATTACTCTGTTGAGCACCTATAGATGGACCTTTATTACATGGTTTCATCTGTGTTTTACAATCGATTTTTGATTGAGGATGAGGGTTATGTGTCCATGTGTCCAACATGAGTAGGCATTCCACCATCGACATTGTAATACTCCTATTAGCATGTGACGGCAAATGAACCTCATATGTTATAATGTCAGTACTTTATGGAACCTTATAATCACCATTGTACTGTTTGATGCTGCAATTTTTAAAGAAATTTTCCTATTTTATCTGCTTGAATATCCACATTTCCTTGGAAATATGTTCCAGGTATAAATCTCTGGACTTGAACTGTCAGTTTTATAGTTTAATGTATTTGATAGTTACATGAGATTCTTTATGATATGTTTGGTATGAGAAAACAAGAATGAGAGGACAAGTCACCACGGAAATAGGCGATAAAATAGATTAGTCATTTTCCTTATTTGGTAAGGGGGGAAATTTTGGATGTTATTGGTGCATGACATCCAAAATTATTTAAGTTTGGGGTGGCAAATTGCAGGTTGCATTTGGATAGGTATAGGTATTTCAACTTTTTGCTCCTAGAGACCTTTGAAAACAGTTTCTTTTAATATGTTTATACTCGAAACAAAAAGGCTCCAACGTTCGAGAAGGAATATCGTTGATTAAGCGATATAAGATAGTCTTGAAGTCAAAAGAAGGGTTTTGGGGGCAATGTTAATAGAGATCGAGTAGTCATAACGTGGTTAGTTTGATGAGAGAGTGAACATAAAGAATTAGAGTTTGGGAAGGAGAGAGAATAGATTCTTTACCCTCACAAATGTTCCAAGAGATTACCCAAACACATTTCCAGACGACCTAATTTTGGTTGGGTCATAAGGGCCACATCTGTCTCACCCGCACACAATCCAATAAACATTGCAAAGTTGATTTAAAATTTTAAATATGATGAATATTGTGCGCTTGGGCACGAACTCCTAAGTGAAAGTAAAAAACTAGCCTTGTCTACAAAGTAGAGCAAGCTCATGTTGCTTCCTTCTAAGGGAACTTATAGCACAGCTAATTTGCATTCTGGAATAGCATGAATAATTTTTTAGGTCAACCACTTCGTAGGAGCAATAGCAATTAAATGATTATTCCCCTACTGAAATGTAACCAATAAAGATCCATGAACGCATGTTACAATGGATGGAGCCAAACTGCAACTGAATCCAGCAAGTCTGAAGATGAACAAACTACCCTGAACTCCTAAAAGCTAATACGACCAAAGAATAGAAAGATGTCTAAAATAAGCCTATGCCATGACACCAAACACACTCCAAGATGTTGGCAAGGGGGAATGATGAAAGAGATAGAAACCCACGAACTAAATGATGGAGATTACAATGGGAGAACCTGGGGTTTTTAGAGACAAGATGTTAAAAGAAGCAAGATGGAATTTGGAACACAGTTGCGAGGAAATGTGGAATGCGACGACGGGCTACATTGGAAGAATATTGCAAGCATTCCTTAAAGAGTCGAGAGCTATGTAGCATTGACATGAGCACGGATATGGACACAGCCACTGGTATGGACACGAGACACGGGAATTCTAAAAAAATGGGGGCACGAACACGGCAAAAATAAATAAATAAATAAATAACTGTATTTACAAGTATCATGAATATATGCAGTTACTGTTTATATACAGTGATCTATATATACTTTATTTTTAAATGTATGATACACACTGTTATGTACTGATATTATAACAGTACACACACACATATATATGTACATAAATCTATACAAAGAGGATGGTGGGGTTTGGCTTCGAGGATGGTGGGGTTTGGCTTCAAGGATGGTAGGGTTCAATTGATGTCGATCTAGATTTTTAGGGTTTCCTGCTTCGATTGAGAGAGACTCCTTGTATGTGTTTTATTGATCATTTAGGGTTGTTTATATAGGTTTGGTTCATTAAAACCCAAACATTTGATTAATAACATGTTTACCCCCGAAAAAATTAAAAAATATTACACTTCCACCCCCGCATGTCCCCCTCCAAAACCATACTACCCATTCGTGCCCCTACATGTCCCTGTGTCCAATACAAGGATACAGCGACCTCTAGGGACTAGGAGTTTCAGTGCTTCATAGGTCGAGAGGGAGTAAGTCCCACCTCGAAAGAGACTTGGTGGTGGACCAACGAGGTCCAAGCCATAGTAAATGCTAGAAAAGAGTGCTTTAAAATGTGGTAGAAGGATAGAAATGACCACACTTTTAAGAGCTATAAACAACCCAGCATGGAGTCTAAGAAAGTTTTGGGGAAGCCAAGATGAGATTGTTTGTGGATTTCTATGCTACACTAGATTGTAAGGATTGCCAAATGGAGATAGAATAAAATGTGAGATTTTTCTCAAGTTTAAGTGCATAAAAGATTATGATTGTTGGGTTTAACTGAAGGATCAATGGAATGAGACGGGAGACGTACTTTGATAATCAATTGAATGTGTAGCATGGTTTGAAATATCGGTTTTTCGTAACCATATTGACCTTTACATAATGGTATCAGTTGGTACCGAGTCCTGTTATTGCCATTGACCGATATTGCAATGTTAATGAAAATCGCCTTTGTATCGTCGTATGTAATGGTATCAGCTGTTACGTAACTGTGGTAACTGGTAACCGACCGTTGCGACCATTATCGACAAAATATGCACAAAATTACTTATTTTCAACACTATCTCTGCAAAATCAAGAGGAAAGGAGTCAAAGGGACCATTAGTTCACCTTGGAATCTACTTTACTAAGTGGAATTAAGACACATCTTCTTATGGTTATGAATTCATCGACAACCACAACTACTGTTACTTGCCTCGGTATTTTCTATCCTACGATTATGAATCAAATGATAGCCATTGCTACCTTATCTGCCTCGTTTTTATGTGTCCTATGGTCATAATCCTATGCATCCATATCCCGAGCCGGTCCACCAAGCAGGGCAACAAAGAGAGGATAGTAACATGCCATTGTCCAGATATGTATTTGCAACGAATCCTACCCGAATTTCAAGAACCTCCACGTCACTTGTTTTGGTGGTGAATCTTCTAACATGTACTTTCCTATTAGTAACAACTAACTAGGATGTCATCATGTGAGACACTTTGGACCAATTGATTTGTGTAGTTTCACTAGCTTGTAGTACGTAATTATATCCTATATGCCCCATCATTCTTATTAAGATGCAAATTTATACTAAATATTATTAAATTTAAGTCTGTACAAATTTAGGACACCTAAAATCGTTTTCAAAATAGCTTAAAGTTAACAAAAAATATGCAATACATCAGATCATTTATAAAAAATAAAGATAAGTAGACAAGAACCATTTTAAACTTCAACAATTTGATTTTAAAAAAGAACACAGAAATTGATCATTTTTCCGTATGTGGTTGGAAATTTTTAAAAAGCACATCTTCGATTACGATTCCCATTACGCTACGATTGTTACACCCGGAAACCACGACATAGAGACTGCTACTGTTTTTTCTAATCATTCCTTGGTGACGTTGGGGTGTCTGTCAAAATTGTTGACAATATTATTCTGACTAGAAAGATGCCTGATGAATGTAGAAAGAGTATCTTAGAACCTATATGAACGAATAAAGAGGATATTTAAAGTTGCAATAAATACATAGGTATTATTTATGAGCCATGGAATGAAGTTTTGTTAAAGAGTTGCTGAAGAATGCCTAAGAATGATGCCAACGGTATTGGAGAATCAGTTTGGGTTTATCTTTTCTGGACCAACTATGGAAGCAATTTACTTGTTAAGGAGATTCATCGAAAAGTATATAGAGAAAGTTCTTCCCATGGTTTTCATAGACTTAAGAAAAAACATATGATAAGGAACCTAGGGACGTTATATGGTGGATGTTGGAGAGAAAGGGTGTAACAAAAGGTTATGTTGATGTGGTTGAAAACATGTATGAAGCTGCTGTCACTACTATCAGATCTCCAGTAGGAGAAACAAGTCAATTTCTAATCATAGTAGGATTACACCAAGGGTTGGCTTTAAGCCCTTACCCCTTGCCACTTCGTCTTCATTATGGCTGAGTTGACTAGATATATTCAGGATGCAATCCCATTTGTATGTAGTTTGCGGATGATATTGTCTTAGTAGATGAGATCGCAAGAGTTATTAATGCCAAATTAGAAAATTGGGAGAAGTATTGGAGTCAAAGATTAAAACGGAGTGCATGGAATGTAATTTTAGTACTAGTCAAAGTGCTAGTGTTGACAGTGACCCTACAAAATCAGGATTTATCAAGAAGTGAACGTTTTAGGAAGGATTTAGAGATTGCGTATGATGTAACACATAAGAGTACAAGTGGATGGATCAAATGGTGGAGTGCTTCAGAGGGTTGATACCCATAATGTTGAAGGAGAAATTCTACCGTATTGCTGTAAGACCAGCCATGTTATACGAAACAAGGTGCTGGACTATGAAGACAACATGAGTACAATCGGCGTAGCGGAAATGAGAATGTTGAAACAGATGTGTTAATACTTAGCGAAATAGAAGTACACACAAAAACCTTGTTGGAATGGTTGGGGTAGCACTGCTAGAAGATAAGATGAGCGAAAATATGTTAAGGTGGTTTTACAGCAGTACGGTAGACCACCAAGTGCGGTAGTTAGGGCAGATGATAGCACTAAGAGGAGGGGTAAACCAAAATTGACATTAGAGGTGGTAATTCAAAAGGATCTAAGTTTGTTGGATACAATGAAGCACGATGCATTGATGGAGATCAATGAATAAAATGAATTCATGTAGCCGACCCCCCATTGATTGAAATGTAGGGCGGTTTGGTTTGGTATCAGTGCCACTTGTTGTATCCTGAGCAATGTGTAGTTAACTTTAAACTGAAATTTGCCCTGGTAAATTGTGTATATTTAATGAAGATTCCCAAGCAGAGAGAATTTTGTAATTTTATTTTGTCTCTTTGTTATTTTCTCTTCACGGGGATCTTCAGGAGGAAGTTTATATGGAGCAACCACCAAGGTTTGTTGCTCAGGGGGAGACTAATCAGGTGTGTCGGCTTCGCAAAGCATTGTATGGCCTCAAGCAGTCTCCTAGAGCCTGGTTTGGCAAGTTCAGTGATGCTGTCTTGCGATTTGGCATGCATCGATGTCAGTGTGATCATTCGGTCTTTTCTCTTACATCAGATCGCGGCAAGGTATTGCTAATTGTCTATGTGGAAGATATTATCATTACTGGTGATGATCAGAAAGGCATTGGTGAGTTGAAAGATTTCTTACAACGCGAGTTTCATACCAAAGACTTGGGAAAATTACAATACTTCTTGGGTATTGAGGTGGCGCGATCTAAAGATGGTGTTAGCTTATCTCAGCGGAAATATGTGTTGGATATTATAGAGGAGACTGGTTTGTTGGGGACTAAGCCTGTTGAGACTCCTATGGATCCCAATGTCAAGCTTTGTGTGGATTAGGGGGAGTTACTTCCTAATCCTGATCAGTATCGTTGTTTGGTTGGTAAGTTAAACTACCTTACCATTACTCGCCCCGATATCTCGTTTGCTGTTAGTATTGTGAGTCAGTTTATGTCTGCTCCTCGTCTTCCACATTGGGAAGCTGTTGTTAGAATTGCGAAGTATCTTAAGGCACATCCCGGGCTCAGTTTGTTCTATCGGACTAATGGACACTTGCGTATTGAGGCATTTACCGATTCTGATTGGGCAGGTGGACCATTTGACAGAAGATCTACTACAGGGTATTGTGTCTTCTTGGGTGGAAATCTTGTCAATTGGAAGAGTAAGAAGCAGACAGTGGTTGCGCGGTCAAGTGCAGAAGCAGAGTATCGAGCAATGGCCCATACGACATGTGAAATTGTATGGGTGCGCTCGTTACTTGAGGAAATCGGATTTGGGGTGAAACTTCCTATGAATCTATACTGTGACAATCAGGCAGCAATTCACATTGCATCAAATCCAGTCTTTCATGAAAGAACTAAACATATTGAAGTTGACTGTCATCTTGTGCGAGAAAAGTTAACAAGTGGTGTGATAGCTACTCCCTTTGTATCCACCGGCGCTCAGTTAGCTGACATGTTTACTAAATCATTGTTCAAACCACGGTTAGAGTTGTTATGTAGCAAGCTGGGACTTTTTGATGTCTACTCTCCAGCTTGAGGGGGAGTGTTAGAATATTGTTAGGATTTGACATTGTCCCACATTGGTTATCTAAGTCTTGCAAGGAGTTATTGTTTAATATAAATAAAGATTATATGTTTGAGGGTTAATTACAACCTTACACACTCTTTCTTCCTAAACAACAATCGCCTTTAACACATCATTCCTATTTTCAAAGCATGAAAACATCTTGTCAGAATAAGCTCTTCTTATTTTTCATATAATTTACCTGCAGCATTCTTCTTTTGGTCTTGCAGATTAGGTGAAGCAGTTGATAGAACTCTCCTTAACCATCTTTTGAAGATGTTCACTGCTTTGGGAATTTACTCAGAGAGCTTTGAAAAGCCATTCCTTGAGCGGACATCTGAATTTTATGCTGCCGAAGGTGTCAAATACATGCAGCAATCTGATGTCCCTGACTACTTGAAGCATGTGGAGGTCTGGTTTGATATTTTCTTTTTACTTCTTCTTTCAAGTACTGAAGTGAACGTACGTATGACTAGTTTCTGCTTTGTCATTTACTGTTTCCTTTTTGTCTGAAGGACATCGCAGATTGGGCTTCTTATAACTTAATAGAGCTTGATCACGAGTTATCTTTGGGAGATGAGTCCTGCTAATATCACAACACAACACGAGACAATGCACAACAATCCTAGTTGGCATTAGATGGGCCCATAACTTCTGAGAAAATAGCAGATGCTCACCTACACACTACCTCACCTCATCCACGCGCACACTCCCACGTACTCCCCAGTCCGTCCTCCCTCTCTCTCTCTCTCTCTCTGTGAACTGAGCTAAGAAGCACGGACACGGATACAGAAACGACATGGACACGCAGACAAGTCATTTCTCTGAAAATTAGTACATGGACACGTTGGGGACACATCAAATGTAAAGTGTTTTTGTAGTACAGAGGTATGTTATGATTTCATATAAACGTCAGAGACATTTTAATTTGTCCTTTAATGTGTCTCTAGCATGTTCCAAGAGTGTTGCCAACATGTTCTAGGGTAATCCACAATGTGCCTAATTGAAAGAAATATAATAAAATCATTAGACAAGTATTTAGGCATGTCCAATTTGTGTCCGGAGAGTGTCGTATCGTGTCCGTGACGGATACGTGAGGCTTGGAGACGTGTCCGTGCTTCTTAGGAGCTGAGAATTTTTAGCCACGAACTGATCATTCCCTAAAACAAAAGAGTAGTTTTAACTCTCTTTTTTCTGAGAAAATAAAAATAAAGCTGGACTTCATTATTAACAGTTAATTTTGTGAAAATAATCCAATAAAAAACAGTAGAAATCACAACCACCACAATAAAATGGTCAGCTATATTCTATTCAAGTATCAAATTAGTCATACTCCAACAAAACATAGATCTCCAGAAAAAACATATACATCTCGAGAAACATAATATTGTAACTTCTTCAAAAAATATATTGAAGCTTCTCCAAAAAAAAAAAAAAAAAAAAACACACATCTCCAAAATAAATTTAATCTTGTAACTTCACAAAAAATATTGAAGCTTCTCCAAAAATTTGCAGCTTCTTTTCACTTTTGAATCTCCAATTGCATTTCCAACTTTTCGAGGAAACTAGTGGGATACAAAGCTTTGATCGCTTGGTTTGCCCTCCATGATGAAGACGATTGAGGCCCAAAAAAGATTAAACCAATTTAAAAACAGTAATGTTTAAGTGAGGAGGGAACATGGAATAGTTTAATTGTATACGTGAAGTGATTATTACATACTTTTGTGTTCCAACTCCAACTACTTCCGTTGGAGAACCAGTATCATACATATTTCCATGGTCAAGCTCCTACAAACAGGGAAAACAAGAATACTAAGTAAATTATAATGGCAGTCGTATGAAAAGCATAGATGATTCACAAAAGATACAACCTTCACCTTACACAATGTGATTTGTTCCTTCTTTTTGAAGGAGTTTTTCTTCTCATTGCATTTCTCAATCTTAGATTGCTTCCTTTTGTATGGTGGGCGCCCCTTTGAGTGGGCAATCAACTAGTTAAGTGTGAACTTTTGGGGAAAAAGTAGAGCTACCAAAATTGGGTTTCTCTCTCACACTCTGTATATATATATGGACAAAGGTACAAGTACAAATATACCCCTATGTAAAGGATACATAACAAAAAAAACCCTAACAATTCAACACTCCCCCTCAAGTTGGTGCAAAGATATCTATCAAGCCCAACTTGAACACAATGGGGTGAAAAATCTTACTACTAAGCCCTTTCGTAAATATATCAGCTAACTGGTCCTCAAACCTTACAAACGGCATACATATCAAACCCTTGCTCAACTTTTCCTTGATGAAATGCCTATCAATCTTGATATGCTTCGTTCTGTCATGCTACATAGGATTATGAGCAATATTTATAGCCGCTTTGTTGTCACAAATAAAGTTTCATAGCACCATCGTCAAAGAGTCCCAAATCCTTCAACAGGGTTTGGAGCCACAAAAGCTCACACACTCCGTGAGCCATAGCCCTATATTCAGCTTCTGCACTAGATCTAGCTACCACTAACCGCTTCTTACTGCGCCAAGTAACCAGATTCCCACCAAAAAAGGTGCAGTAGCCAGAAGTGGGGCACCTATCATCCACTAAACCAGCCCAATCTGCATCAGTAAATGCTTCCAACCTCAAGTGACCATGATTGGAAAACAAAATTCCTTTACCTGGAGCTGATTTGAGATATCTCAAAATATGATAGACTGCATCCAGATGAACTGTATGTGGCTCATGCATAAATTGGCTGACAACTCCAACGGCATATGTAATATCTGGTCTAGTGTGAGATAAGTATATCAGGCGGCCCACAAGCCTCTGATATCTTTCCTTATCTGTATGCTCCCCAATAGCTCCATTGAGATGATGATTAGCCTCAATAGGTGAGTCTGCAGGCTTGCACCCTAACATCCCCGTTTCATCCAAGAGATCAATGATATACTTCCTTTGAGAGACAAAGATACCTTTATCAGATCTTGCCACCTCCACCCCAAGAAAGTATCTCAATGACCTCAAATCTTTAATCTCAAACTCTTGAGCAAGATGAGCCTTAAGATGGAGTATTTCTTCTACATCATTGCCAATCATAAATATGTGATCCACATAGACAATGAGAATAGCAATCTTGCCATTACCTCCCTTGATGAACATAGTATGATCTGCCTGACTCTGGTGGTAACCAAATCTCAACATTGCTTTAAGAAATCTGTCAAACCAAGCTCTCGGTGACTGCTTCAATCCATAAAGGGCCTTTCTCAATCTACACACCTTCCCTTCGGTTGCAAAGGAAGAGAAACTTGGTGGTATATCCATGTACACTTCTTCTTCTAAATCACTGAGAAGAAATGCATTTTTAACATCGAATTGTTGAAGAGGCCAATTCAAAATAGCAGCACAAGAGAGTAAGGTTCGAATAGAGTTCATCTTTGCTACCGGAGCAAAGGTTTCCTCATAGTCAATTCCGTATGTCTGAGTGTAGCCCTTGGCAACAAGTCTCGCCTTGTACCTCTCAATTGTCCTATCTGCCTTATGTTTCACTATGAACACCCATTTACAACCCACTGATTTCTTTCCCTCTGGAGGAGACACTAGTTCCCAGGTGCCATTCTTTTTCAAAGCTGTCATCTCCTCTACCATAGCTTCTTTCCACTTAGGTATTATGAATGCTTCCTTCCAACTCTGTGGGATAGATATGGAAGAGAGAGAGGAAACAAATGCACGATACGGAGGAGATAAATAATCATATGAAACAAACTGTGAGATGGGATGTTGAGTACACTGTCTAACTCCTTTTCTATGAGCAATAGGAGCATCAAGATTATTAGAAACAAGAAGAGATGATTCATTACCAGATGAGTCAGCCGAAGAGTCAGAAACTGGACTTGAAACCGGAGTAGGTGATAGTGATTGGCAAGGTGGTATCGCAAAGGCCGGTTGTCCATTTTTCCGCGAGAAAACTTTTGCAAATTAGGCAACCTATGCTGGTAAAGTCTACCATCGTCAACATCTTGGCCACTTATGTCATGTTCTGCTCTTGTTTCAGATATGGGTTCTTCCCTAGAGTTTTCCTTCTCCCCCTCACCATAACAAGGTATTGGGAAGTAAGACCATGACTCCTGAGTATGGGATGTCAACATCTCTTCCTCCATATGATTCTCCCCCTGAAGAGATGTAGTGGAGAGGGGGTAAAAAGAAGTTGTTTCCCAAAAAGTGACATCCATAGAAACAAAATGTTTACGGGAGTGAGGATCATAGCATTTATATCCCTTCTGGGTAGGGGAATAGCCAAGGAAAACGCATTTACGAGCCTTAGGATCTAACTTGCTACCAGGATGTTTAGGAGCATGGACAAAACACACACAACCAAAAACTCTGGGTGGAAGGGAAGAAACCGAAGAACTACGAGGAAGAAACTCAAGAGGAATTTTAAATTGAAGAACATTGGATGGCATGCGATTGATAAGATAAGCTGCAGTAAGAACAGCTTCGCCCCAATAAAATTTTGGGACTTTCATGGTGAACAAGAGAGAATGGGCTACCTCAGCAAGATGACGATTTTTACGTTCAGCAACCCCATTCTGCTGTGGAGTGCCAACACAAGTTGTTTGAAAAAGAATGCCATACTCACTAAGATATGTCCGAAATTGCCCATCAAGGTACTCAGTCCCATTATCACTACGAAGGATTTTAATGTTGGTGTCAAATTGAGTACGAACTATCTGATGAAAAGATTTAAAGCATGAAAACACTTCATTTTTGGACCGAAGTAAATACACCCAAGTGACACGAGAATATAACAGTCAATAAAAGTGACAAACCATCGATAACCAGAAATAGAAGTAACCGGGAAAGGACCCCAAACATCAGAATGAATAACCATAAAAGGAGAATCACTTCTTTGATTACAGGAGCATAAAAAGAGCGTTTGTGTTTAGCAAGCTCACACGCTTCACAAAAAAACTGACTCCTACTATATTGCTTAGTTAAAGTAGGAAAAAGTTTTTCTAAAATCCCAAAAGATGGGTGACCTAATCTACGATGCCACTGATGCAATAAAGGAAGAGCTGAACTCGTATCTGTTGCAAGAGCTTGACCCAACGATAAGGGTGTAAAAGATGGACCGAGATGCAAACTCCAAAAAATATAGACCACCATGAGCTTTACCACTGCCAATCATTCTCCCCGTATCCAGCTCTTGAAAGACACAATGTGTAGGAAAAAAAGTCACGGAGCAATTCAATGAGTGGGTAAGACTACTAACAGAAAGGAGGTTAGTCGAAAAATTTGGAACATGAAAAACTGAAGAAAGAGAAATGGTTGGAGAATAGCGAAT
Organism: Rhododendron vialii; assembly: GCF_030253575.1. NCBI lineage: Eukaryota > Viridiplantae > Streptophyta > Magnoliopsida > Ericales > Ericaceae > Rhododendron > Rhododendron vialii. Next base: position 32,743,735 of record NC_080558.1, read on the forward strand.
GGAACCTTTCCCTAAAATAACAGATAGGGAACCATCAGTGACTCTGACTTTATCCTTACCAGAACATGTAGAGTAGGAGTCAAAAAAGGATGAACAACCTGTCATATGTTCGGTGGCACTTGAATCTATTATCCAAGGAAGAGAGGAAGAAGCAGTAGATGCACTAGCGGGGATACCTATGTGAGCAAAGTAAGAGGATGTAGTGGAAGCAGAAGCCGTGGCAGATGGAGAATCAAGCTTAGCCATTAGGCGCCTGAGAGTCTGCAACTCCCCCTGAGAAAGAACACCACTTTGGGAAGGACCCGGCATGGGAGCTTGCAAATGAGTGCCAATAGGGTTAGGTAACATGTCACCAGTAGACTCCAAAACATGGGCATGAGAACGCACAGGACCACCACCTTTCTCACTACCTTTCCCACTGCCTTTCCCATTGCCTTTCCCGCTAGATGGACGGCCATGTAACTTCCAACAAAATTCTCTCGTGTGCCTGGTTTTATTGCAATAGTCATAACGGAGCAATTATTTATCAACAAAACCACTTTTATCACCAAGCTGACCCTGGGAAGACTTACCATCCCGTGGAGGAGGAATAGCAATCAAGGCAGAGCGATCCGGAATAGAAGGATGGACCATCGCACTCCTTCTACTCTCCTCCTGTTGAACACACGCATAGGCCTCCCCCAGAGTAGGAAAAGGAACCCGGCCTAGCATCTGCACTCGAATTGGATCATATTCTATGTCAAGGCCAGCAAGAAAATCATAGATGCGCTCCTTCTCCACCATCTGGTGGAATGTAGTGGCATCAGCAGTTCAAACAGCTTGAAAGGCCCGATAGTAATCAAGCTCTTGCCACACTCCACGCAACTCAGCATAATACTCAGCAAGGGACCGATTGTGTTGATCCAATCCCCTAAGTTTCTTCCTTAACTAAAAGGCTTGAGCATCATTACCCTTTCGGGAATAGGTTTGTGCTACAGTAGTCCAAACCGTATATGGAGTGTCCAGGAGCAAGAAGGTATGACGAATAGTAGGTAACATAGAGTTGAATAACCATGTCATAGCCAAAGCATTTTGTGACTTCCAAATCTCAAGCTCTAGTCTAGCATCTGTTGGTTGTGTAACAGGGCCTACAATGAATTTTGACATGCCACGGGCCGTAATAGCCAAGGTAAAAGAGCGAGACCAAAGCAAATAGTTGGTACCATCGAACTTAATTTGACAAATATCTAGAGGAGAGTTATCCAGAGTCCCAACACGACTCAAGTCATCCTTTACACTAGCGGAAGCAGGTTTGGGATCCCTCGACATATTAACAGAAACAATGAAAGGCTACAACACCGACAAGTTGGTGATCAAAACGCAGCTACCAGATCAAATGCTGAATAGGAGATAAGGTAACTCTAACAAAGGCTCCAATAACTTCAAATAGTTCAAGGTACACTGACCCAGAGCCCAAACAGTTCAAAAACTCAAGTCAGGAGCCGAAATACCTGAAAGAAAGGTTGACTCAGTCCAAAAACTTCTGCAAACAAAGTTGCCGGAGGTTGGGTCAACCTCGCCGGAGGTCGGAAAGTGCTAGCGAGAGTAGGCGAGTGCTGGGTCAACTTCGTCAGTGATGGACGAGGCTTGGGCCGAACTGGGTTGACCTTGAATGGGCTGTCGGAGGTCTGGCGAGGCTCTGGTGAGACCAGACGACGTCGGAAAAGGCCGGTGAGGCTCCGGTGAGTATGGGTAACGTCGGAAGTGGGTCAGAATGCAAGATTTAAGGTCGGAGGAGGAGCTCCGAGTAGTACGGAGCTATTTGGGGTCAAAGAAGGTCGCCAGAGGTCAGTTGCCGTCCGGCGACAGTCCTGAGATCGATCGGCAATGAGAAAAAGGGCAGGAGTTCCTAGATATATGCTCTGATACCATGTGAACTTTTGGGGAAAAAGGAGAGCCACCAAAATTGGGTTTCTCTCTCTCACACTTTGTATATATATATGGACAAAGGTACAAGTACAAATATACCCCTATGTAAAGGATACATAACAAAAAAAAACCCTAACAATTTAACATTAAGTACCTTTGTGCTCCCTTTTGAAATTCCAAGGGCGCCATCCAGACACAAGGTCAAATGATATTGACTACTCATCATTTCCATAATGCTATTCTATCTTTAAGTTACATAGCCCTTCCGTTAGATTGTCACTCCAATCCTCAGAATCGATAACCATTTCAGCAACTTCATAGATGGCATTACCCAATTTATCAAGATGGAGTGCTTCGGGTTTAGCAGCCCAATTGTCTTAAGTAATTGGTACTTTTGTATGGCTCCTTTTGACATTATTACTCCATCTTTTCAAAATGTATTTACTTGGTACTTGATCAACCTGTCTATGAACGAACCTATAATTTGATGTCTGCAAAGTAGTATTTCCCTATACTTGAATAATTGCAATCGCAATTGACTTTGACATATATCCTCATTAAAGTAAGCATGAAAAGTAGCACGACGACGGCATTTTCCGAATGCAACATCCTCGAAGATATTGTACTCCGAAATGTCGAGGCTTTTTTTAGATAAAGACAAATAACAAGAATTTTTCCCATTTGCTCCGGTTGGAAGGCTTCAAATTTTGCCGTTATGTAAGCACATTGAAATTGTTTCTCCATCTCATAAGGACTTATACAAGGGAGTAACAATTGAGAAGAATTAAAGTCTTCATTGTCCTCATTTTGGCCAAATCACTCTCAATAGTGTCCAACAAATTGTGTCAAAGTAGTCTTTGAGTTGACATATCCATCAAACAACAAATTAATGCTCTGACTTCTCTGGTCGTGTTTGCGACATAGATTTTAGATATAAGCTTTCGATTCTGCTACAGATTTTAGATTCCAAATTTTAGAAGAAGTTGGGAAACCTGTGCATCTGCGAGTTTATGAGGATTTCATTTTTTTTTTTGAGAATTTGTGTTGCAAAATCCCAAAGGCTACCCAAACCCAACTTTGGAATTTTGAGAATTTCTTTCCTTTGCCAGGTTCTCAGAATCTGTAGATTCTAAAAATCAATTATGTAGAATTTTTGACAAACATTCTAAACTGATTTTTAGAAGTTAGAATCTAAAAATCTGTCAAAATACTTTTTCGCAAACACCCGGTCTGTGTGGTAGACATACGTGCCCAAGATACATCTTCTATAAAAGCACCCACCGGTGCCTCTCTTCATACAAACGAAGTAATCATTCAATGCGTTCAAGTTCAAAATTCTCAATTAATATGCGCTAATTCTCTTCCAATTCCTCTTTCATTAAGGAATTGTAAATTGTATTACGCACACAAGGCTTGATTGCTATAACCTCTCAACTTTTTCGACAACTTCTTGAGGATATGCCACAAGCACCACCTGTGCCTTGTGTTTGGGAGAACAACCTCTGTAGGTTTTTTCGTCTCTCTGTCTTGTTCTATACCAAGTACACTCGGAGGACATTTTGACATGCACGTAAGCCAGGAGTTAAATAACCATATGAAAGTCTCAGTATTGTCATTTGAAATCAATCCACATCCTAGCAATGTTGATTGACCATGATGGTTTACCCCAACAAAAGGAGCAAATGGCTTGGCGTATTGTTAAGTTACCAATGGTCCAGTAGTCCCTAAAGCTTAAGTTGTTGGAAAATGGGCCTAACAATGAATATTAAGCTATCTAACACCCTCTCTCACGTGCAACCTTGTTTACATGTGGAGATGCAACTTTTCATAGATAGAGCGAAACATAATACGAAGGGGAGAAGCAGAATACAAACAAGGAACAAATGCAAACAGAGAGACTTGAACCCAAGACATCTCTACCACTAATACCATGTTAAGGTATAGTAGTCCCAAAAGTTTAAGTTGTTAGGAAATGGCCGAACAATGTATATCAAGCTATCTAACACATTTATTAACCAAATATGTTGTATCAAATGTAATGAACATCGCCAAACTCTTTGAATGCCTAAAATATGTTCGTTACTTGATTATCCTCATCAAAATCTATCATGTGAAAGAAGTTTGAATTATCAACTTGCATTTTTAAAAAGTAATTATGCATTACCATAGCATCTCCTTCCCCAAGCTCTAAACACCTAACTTTATGCATATAATTCCTGCAATCTTTTCTCTAGATACTCCAAGTTCGTATATCCTCCCGCCCCAATGGCTATTGAATGGAAGCTTTTGTTCATTCTAATACCCTATCTGATTCACTTTAAGCCTTCTTTTCACAAGCCAAAATTAATAATCCTGTGGCATCTGTGAAATATAGCTTTTCCCGGACTCACCCCATGGTTATGATCAAGAATAACATGGTTCAACTTCCACTTCCCATCGGCTAAGATAATTTATTTATGTTAGCTTTGCAATCTGTTTTCATTTGTGCATGCAATTGATGGAGTTTGCTTGATTTTATCCTTCACTTGCGCAACTGTCACATGCCTAAGCTCCCATTACATTTTGCTAGAGGTGCTTACTGACATACCAAAACCTGTTTCTGTTGCATATTTTCTGTAGGAAGCTACAACCTCATCGAGATTATCAGATAACGTTCCAACCTTCGGCTCCTCTGCATTCTCTTTCAGATATTGATCGACTTTATTCAATGTCAACTTCATCCTCAAACTCTCCTTCACTAAGCTCAACACTTTTAGAACTACTTGACAGTTTTTCTTCTAACTCCCAACAATAAAATAGTTAGTAATCACAATAATAGAAATTTTATAGAAGCAACTTAATAACCAGTTAACCAGAGACTTTTCAGTTAACAATATACCATGAAGCACCCAAAAACTAAAAAAAAATATGTATAGAACATTGGAAGCTCATACTTTCACGACAAAATATAGGCACCCGGGATTACCCATTTGAAACCCTAAAAATGATCAAATGATAAAAACAAAATACATTCACAAATGTTTCATCAAATACCTAACGGGTGTCAAATTTTCTTCTTTTGCATTTGGGTACAACAGTGACGTATAGGAAGACATCTTTTTCTTGCATTGATAACGAAATACTACTGTGAAGGTTTCCAAATGCAAACAACTCGTCTCAGTTAGTGGGACAATGTACGTTGGAAACTTTTTGTTGTAGTGCAAATAAATTATTAGTCCATGTTTCTTACGGTAAAAAAAATGTTGAAGTTGTATTTATTGTTGAACCCAGCAAATAAAATTTCTGGCTCCGCCATTGCTTACAGATAAGGTTGCATGAAGAACATGAAAGATGTGTAATCTACCTGGATGCCAATACAAGAAAGCCACTGGTAGCAACTGCAGAAAGGCAACTCCTTGAACGCCACATATCTGCAATTCTTGATAAGGTGGGAATTATCATTTACTGATACTTCATATCGTTATTGCTTGTCATAGCCACTTCATCAGAATTCCATTGTTTGACTTGCTTATTGGTTTTTCTGATATGTCCAGGGTTTCGTGATGCTGATGGATGGGAATCGTATTGAAGATCTTCAGAGGGTGTACTTACTTTTCTCTAGGGTGAATGCAGTTGAATCGTTAAGGCAGGCACTTAGCTCTTATATCAGGAAAACTGGGCAGGGCATTGTCATGGATGAAGAGAAAGACAAAGATATGGTATCTTGCCTCTTGGAATTTAAGGCTTCTCTAGATACTATATGGGAAGAAAGCTTTACTAAGAATGAAGCATTTTGCAATACTATTAAAGATGCATTTGAGCATCTGATTAATTTCCGACAGGTCAGTATGATCTTCTCAATTCAGATTTTTGGTTTTGTTTCAAAGTCAATATCTACTGTAATTACCTAATCCTCCTCAGTTTATGACATCAGCTACATGGATCCATCTTCTGAAATCATATCCTTGTATTGTCATTAGGGCTGCAATTGAGCCCAGCCGAGTTTTGGCATGTTCGGGCTCGGCTCGCAAGGAAAAAGGTAGGCTCGAGCTCGGCTCGAACTCGAGACAAGCTACTAAATCGTGGCTCGAGCTCGGCTTGAAACTCTGTACTGAAGCTTGAGCTCGGCTCGCTCGTGCTCGATTAGCCAGTGCATGGGGACGGCTTGGAAAGAGCTGGGTTGGGTGTTGTACTTAAAGATGTTTTGTACAACAGGTATCAAACTTTCTGATGTGGGACTAGCAACTTCTCCTTTCCCTTCATTTGTGTTTGTCCCACATCGACAAACCCAGATCCACAAAGTATTCCCTCTGGTATAAATGCTTCATTTCCCACCTTCATGTGCCTAGAGGCCTTGCACATGCACGTCTGACACTTGGCAATCATACGTGATTGCCGAGGAACCAGTTTAAAATATTCTAAGTGGCAAGTTAGTATACATATATTTGTAGGTGTATAACAAAAATGAATATATATATATATATGTATATATATATATATATGTATATATATATATATATATATATGTATAAGAAACATATGTAGCTCGCGAGCCCATACGAGCCAAGCTTTTAGAAGCTCGGGCTCGGCTCATTAAGCAATGAGCTGAAGAATTAGGCTCGAGCTCATTCGTTTATAGGTCGAGTTGAGTTTGAACAAGCTCATCTCGAGCCGAGCTACGAGCGGCTCTGTTCGTTTGCAGCCCTAATTGTCATTACACCTAATTGAAAATTTGAAAATTGAAAAAAAAAAAAGAGTAGTTGAATAAAGTGGGCTAATAGAATAATGAAACTTTACCAGTGAAGATGTACAATGGGATCTTGAGGCTTTTGTGCGTCTGTTTTTTTGAGGGAAAACCTATGTCTGTCTGTGTACTTGTTGGGTGGGAGGATTTACTTTCCTCTGTTGGCATGGAAGTTGAAGTAGACTGAATTCCTCAATTCCCTGCCAATCAATAACTATCAAGCCCAAAGTAGGTGTTTAGTAGATAGGCTTATTAAGTGATATCAACGGGTCAGATCACGAAAGATATTCTCCCTCACTTCTAATCTGTGGTTGATTACATGTTACCCACGTAATGGGGATGATAACATTATGATCTGGCAGTAAGTCCAGTAAGATGGTGTATATGAGCTGCAATGTCAAAGTAGGATTGGAAGAGTTCATTAAACATGGGGTTGTTGGTGAAGTTCAAGGCTTATATTATTCTTGTCCTTGAGCACTATATCAACCTTATGTCATACTCTACCAGAAGTAGTGTTTTCTGTTGGAGATTCATGATCTTTCATTCTAATTCTTTTGAATTTTGCTCCTGCATCCAGTTTGGAAGCTGCAGTAGTTGCGAAAAAATGTAGCATCTGCCTTTCTTCATATAAATAAAATGTAATTTTTGTTTATCTATGCATTCATAGCTTGGTCATTTAAGTTAACTTTCTAGATGAAATAACTGCCGGGACATGATCGTTGCATGATGACATTTGCAGTAAATGTGGTCCAAGTCTTAATGACTATTTAGACTTTGCAGAGATTTGATGTCTACATACTTGAACCCCATCCCTTTTTCCTGGTTTGGAAGAAGAGGCACGGGTTGGTGCTTGTGAGAAAATACATTGGCTTAGGTGGGATACGGGATTGAAAAGGGTTGTTCAATGATAAACAAACAATGTATCTTTATATTGGACACCCTTGGAAATTTGGACAAAATTCTCACCATTCAGTTGCATACTAGTTACCCATCACTGCTGACTTTCCGATCTGGAAAATAACATAATTTTTTGTATTTTATGTTTATAGAACCGGCCCGCTGAACTAATTGCGAAGTTTTTGGACGAGAGACTTCGTGCTGGTAATAAAGGTACATCTGAAGAGGAATTGGAGGGTACACTTGATAAAGTCTTGGTTCTGTTCAGGTTTATACAGGTAACCCAGATGCGTTTTCCATGTTCTTTTCTTAAATGGTCAGTGTTTTTCCTATCCATATAGTTTCATGATTTTAGTTTCCTAAGAACTTGGTTGCTCTTGTTTTATCATCAAACTGAATCTTACTTAATTAACAAATTAGCACAACGGTGAAAGTGATGTGGCACAGTATCAAATGAAATATTAGGGTTGCGCGTTTGAATATTGTCCTACTCCCAAACGGTAAAATTTATTTAGTTAACATGGCATATTCTATTTCCTTAGGGTAAGGATGTGTTTGAAGCATTCTATAAGAAGGATCTTGCAAAAAGACTACTCTTGGGAAAGACTGCTTCCATTGATGCAGAGAAGTCCATGATTTCGAAGGTGAAGGAAGCTCCCCCTCTCGGCATTTAGTCAAGTGTCATTGATTTATAATTCTGCACATATGAATCTTACATATTAAGAATTACTTCATCTGGTAATCGTATTAAGAAGTTTCCTCATTCTTACAGTTGAAAACTGAGTGCGGTAGCCAATTTACCAACAAACTTGAAGGAATGTTCAAGGTATGTGTATTGTTAAATGTGTTTGCTTTTATGTTTAAACTGAAAGTGAAAGGAAAAGAGTGGCTTCGTTCTTCGTAATTTTTACGGACATCCGTCTCCCAAGCTGTTTTTAAACTGAAATGCCATTGCTCGACTTGTATGACAGTTGTATTTCTCTTACATGTAATGGATGAAGAAATAAGCTAGAATAACTCCTGGATGGTATGTTTTAAAATACTGGAAACTTCAAACCTAGCTAATCATGCAAGTTACTCATGGCATTTGAACCGATGTATCTGTTATAAAGGTAAGATTCAGATCACAAGGATGTTAACATTGTTTACTCATAGTCCATCCTGGAACTAATCCAGAGGTTGTATGAAATCGATTTTACGAAGCACTGATGCAGATATGAGATATTGGTGGATACAATATGGACTCGGACGTGGGGATGCGATCATTAGCCTATCTATATATTTTAATGATTTGATGTAGTAATGATTAATTTTTCTTTTGCGGGAAGTCTAGAGCTATTGGCACTTCATGCCAAAAGATTTTAGGTGTTTCATTTTGCCCCTTAAATTTAGACTCTTTCAATTTGTCACTTATATTTCAGATTTTGTTTAAATTTGCACATTTTTCACTCATGAACTCTAAAAAAATTTGTTTAACCTGATTTCTTTGCTCAATATTGGTTTCCCATAACTTCATCATTGAGGCCAAAGGTGAAACCACATGTACAAAAATGAAGAAATTAATAGTTCTAGGTTAGACGGATTCAAGCCTGAGTAAATGTGTATCCATTTCCGTACTTTATCTGTTGGTCTTGGATATTGTATCCAACTTATTTCGTAGAATAAATACTCCCTGTCTTATATTGTTTGCTTTGTAAGGGAAGTCAACTTTTTAATTGCATGTTCCTTGGAAATTTCAATGAGCTTTCCCACATTACCTCTTATTCTCTACCTTTAAAACTACTTTTAATCAAGGGTAAATTACTAAAACTTCCCTTAAAAGTTTTTGCAAATTATAGATTGCCTCCTCACATTTGGGAAATTACAAAATAACCCCTATCTGATTGGAAATTACTCCATTGTTGTGATGTAGTCACTGGAAAATTCAACGGAATCTATCTTACCTCATGAAATCCTAATTAAAATGGACAACACTGTCCTTTTGTAGCTTGTGAAAGGCTGCATAGGTGTGAAAATAGCCTTTCATAGGCTAAAAAAAGATAGGTTGGTCCACTGTAATTAGGGTTTGATGATGTTAGACAAATTCCTTCGGAGTTCCTCGCGGTTACATCACGACAAGGGAGTAATTTGTTATGAGACAAGGAGTATTTGTATTTTCCCAAACGTGAGGGGGCAATCTATATTTTTTAGAAACCTCAGGGGTGGTTTTGTTAATTTACCCTTTAATATCAATTATGAGTGTTAGTTTATGAAAATTTCCACATTCATTTTCTTTGCCTTTTTGAAGAGAACAATTTGAGACATCTCAAAATAGAATGCCAAAGAAAACAAAATGTTGACCCAAAATGAAGAATTTATGCTTCATAGCTATTGGCTTTAGTGTTCCTTGACGTGCTCACCTTAGTTACGTATTGTACTTTGTCCAACACCCAAATTCGGCCTTTGGTTCGATCATTGGTCTTTGAGCTAGACTTTTGGAGTCTTTTGGGCAAGACTTTTTACAGTCAGTCTAAGAAGCACGGTCATGTATACAGGCCTCACATATCTGTGTCCAACTCAGACACGACTTGACACGACACGACAATACACTCTTCTGACACTTATCGAACATGCGTTAACACCCTTCCCTTTTTTTTTATTACTACCTCTGTCCCAACTATTTTGTCTATTTTGGGGTTTCCAACTTATTAAAGGGGACATTTTCCCTTATACTTTGTGTATTTTGACTTCCCCTTTTATCTTTGAGAAGGAAAGAAAACATCAAGATTACATCGTTTCTTTTTTTTATACTTCTATTCATTTGGAAAGGAAATGGTAAAAGGGTAAATTCACTAACTTCCGCCTCGTAACTTTTGAAGAGGGACATTCTTTTTGGAGCAACAAAAGCACAAAATTGGACCAATAATTAGGGACAGAGGGAGTATATTGTCTTAGTCGGACACGTTATGGACGCTTTCGTGCCCGGCGGGGACACTATGCAGACACGTTAAGAATACATTAGCAGGTTAAAACATATTTTTTAATAACTGGCCCAGAGTCTAGAATTTCTATGTTTGTTTAGTCATGAAGAGTGAACCTTGATTTGTATCTAAACAAGGTAGTACTATATGTGTTTTCTCTATCTTAATTTGGTAGAAGTAGAACTAATGTATTTGAGTCTTTGACTTCTATATGAATACATAAGAAACATTAGTGATACAAAATGATTTTATTTTTACATGCCCCTAGCGTCTGTGACCCATTTTTTGGAGAAACAACGCGATTGCAAGCCCGTGTCGCGTCATGTCTGTATGTGTATCTGTGACTCTTGGTGTTTATTAAGTGATTCCTTCCTCTTTGTTTCTCACAAGTGCACTTTTTTGGAGAAATCGCTATGTTTTGGATTCTGTGGGATGCGAGTCAGGGGTCCCACGTGTGGCCAGTGTTAGCACTTGTCCTTCATTGGTCGATTATCACCTCCAAGAACCTGTATATGGTTGTGGCTGCTTTTCCACTTATTAGTGAGTTCGATGCATAAACCATGAAAGAGCCCATACTTGGTTTGGTTTGGTCAGTTTTTCGCCTATTGGTCAGTTTCAGTTTATGAAAAGCTGAAACCAACGCCGACGGATTGAGGGAGAAAACCAGTCGGTTTGGTGGGGGTTAAATCGGTTCGGTCCGATCTGTTTAATCGGTTTTGACGATTTGGATTTTTCAAATGAAAACTGAAAGATCAAACCATGAACTTGGCGCCGAGAACTCGGCAGAGAACTCAAGAACTGAGGAGGAAACTTCAGCGAGGCAACTTGAGCCACACAAAAACAGATTTACGTCCTTCGTTGAACACGGGGATGGTGATATATGTTCTCTGTTCAAAGAGATTTATGTGGGCATGTGGAATCGCCGGTGGGAGAGTGAGAGAGAGCAAGCCTCTCGCTGGAAAGAGAGTGAGGTAAGATAGAGGGAGATGTGGGGGACCCCAGGATGAAAGAGGCGGTGTATTTGATGTAGGGTTTTATTGTTATTTGGGCCTGGACCAATTGGAGAAAGGGTGGACCACTAGTAGAATGGATCAGCTACTGGGCTGGGTTGGGCAAGAAAAAAGTGGCAGAGTTGTTTTGGTTCGGTTCGGTCCATTTCCGTTTTCTTTACCAATAAACCAAAACGCAACCGAATACAAAATTTTCAAAAAAATCAAAACAACCGAACCGACTCAAAACTAAAACTGACTGAATTAAACAAAAAATTGTTCGGTTCAGTCAGTCCGTTCGGTTCTTCGGTTAAAATTTTCGTCGCTATTTACAACCATGCATAATTTCTTCCTCCCTTGCCTTGTTTGTTGGGTCTTTCAAATAGGTGGAAAGATTGGGTTGAATATACGGATATCTGCATGAGCTTTCTTAGTTTGTAGAAGAACACCATTTATGAACTTAGTATTTCATTCATTTATGGTAGAATGGTTTGACTCCCATGTGTGCAATCCTATAGCAAGTTCATAAGAGGGCATTATTCTACAGTTTCTACTGAGCAATAACTATTTTACAGGACATTGAGTTGTCGAAAGAGATTAATGAATCCTTCAAGCAATCATCCCAGGCCAGGACAAAACTCCCATCAGGGATTGAGATGAGTGTACATGTTTTAACAACAGGGTATGTTTCATTCTTTAGTGTTCAGGAATGAAAGTTGATAATGTTTCCTCTTGAAATTGTGGAGAGAATCTGAGAGTGGATGTGGTTGGCCTTGCTGCAGTTATTGGCCAACGTATCCACCAATGGATGTTCGGCTTCCACACGAACTCAATTTGTATCAGGTTTTGCACAAGCCGATGACTAGTAGCTTTTGGGTACCGTTTATCTTGTTTATAGGACTACCTGGCATGTTTTTTTGTTTTTGCTTTCTTTCGCAGGACATTTTTAAGGAGTTCTACTTGAGCAAGTACAGTGGGAGGCGATTAATGTGGCAAAATTCATTAGGACACTGCGTGTTAAAAGCAGAATTCCCAAAAGGTAAAAAGGAGCTGGCGGTTTCACTGTTTCAGGTTAGTCTCATTAGGTACTTGTCTTTTTTTTCTGTTTTCTTAATTGCTTTTGCTTTTCTTTCAACCAAATGAAACCCATTCACAATGCAAGTGTTCCGATTTCATGAGTTTTTTCTGATGTTGCCTTACAGACTGTTGTTTTGATGCTGTTTAACGATGCCCAAACGCTCAGCTTTCAAGATATTAAGGATTCAACTAGCATTGAGGATAAGGAGTTGAGAAGGACTTTGCAGTCCCTTGCATGTGGAAAAGTTCGCGTCCTTCAGAAGGTAGGTGGTCAAACCAGGACATTGTTGTTTCAGTCTTTTTCCTGGCTGGAAATTTTGGGATTTGTTTCCCCCCTTTTGAGAAACTCTTTCTATGCAGTTGCCCAAAGGGAGGGAAGTTGAGGATGATGATTCATTTGAGTTCAATGAGGGATTTACTGCTCCTCTGTACCGTATAAAGGTAATTTTTCCGGTGATTTAGTAAGAATGCCGGCAATCGAAAGTGCAATTAGGCAGGAAAGTATCGCAGACGGCATGATCCAAGTTCTTTTGATCTTTTCTGTGTCTGTTTAATGTCTTTCCCCTTTGAGCCACTCGATTTCAGCATACTTAGTGGTGGAATTTGGTCCTACGTCGGATGTATTAGTCCTCAAGCTAACTTGATGTGAGGGGGTTCAGGTAAATGCTATACAGATGAAAGAAACAGTCGAAGAGAACACAAGCACAACTGAAAGAGTGTTCCAGGACCGTCAATATCAGGTCTCTCTTTAATTTGAAACGCTCCATATTCATTGGAGTATGAATGGAACACTGTTGGATGTTCTAAATCAAAGCCAAGTAGTCAGACTATGATCTTATCGTAATGGTCATGTTGCAGGTTGATGCTGCCATTGTTCGGATAATGAAGACAAGGAAAGTTCTAAGTCACACACTTTTGATCACAGAACTCTTCCAGCAGGTGATTGAATTTCTTTTTGTTTATTTTTTCCCCAAAAAGGAAAAATAATAAGAAAAAAAAAGTTTATTTCGAATTCAGGTCTGCATTAGAGGCTTAGAGTTTATTTGAGTTGTGGTTGCATTGCTTGCGACCTTAAAGTGTGTTGCAATAAGAATACCCCAAGCGTAGGGCTAGGTCGGTTGAAAGCATAATACCCGGAAGTCCGGGGTCGAATCCACAGGGAGCGCGTCCATAACTCGTTCGGAAGTTTGCTTTAGTAGAGATTTTAGCGTTAGGACCGCTAACCAAGTTTGGCGTTGAGACGGCCAACTGAGAGATTTAGTAAATGGTTACTTAACCTAACTACGGCTTTTTAACTAGAGATTAAAATTAAAGGCTTGGTTTAGGGATAACTAACACCCATAACTCAAAAGTAAACTTGTTCCTCCTCTTTTTAACTAAAGTGTTTAAACATGACTAGGGTTTTCGAGACATTTTGACAAACCCTCGGGAGGACATAGCTCCAAATATCATATGTGACAAGTAGCATTACCCTTACCTACACAAGATCAAAGAGATTAACACCCCCAAGTTTTGATACATAAAAATACCCCTAGCATAAGCTTAAACTCGGAAAATGAAGATTGAAGAAAGAAGAACAAGTAATACCCTTGGTTACGGGATGTTAATCATCTCACAACCTAACCTTGCTACACTACTCACACATATTGAAAGGAGATACGAAATGAGGAAGGGTAAACATAAGGCAAATACTCAACATTGATTAAACTTGAAATAAACACAAGATCCTTGAAGAGGAGAGAATTCCTTACAACTTTAATGAAGGCGAAAAGCTTTGAATCTAAACGGATCGTACCTAAAAACCTTGCTCAAGACATGAATGAGGAGAGAGGTGAAAGCTCTATTAATGGAGGTAGAGAGAGAAAGTGCAAGAGTAAAAGATAACCTAGTGAAATCATGCTTGAAAGTATTTATAGCCCCTAAAAAATTAGTTACAAAAGTTTTAAATACCCCTAAGTTGTTGCTTGGTCGGATTAAAATTCTGCAGAAAAACCCAGTTGATACAGGTACTGCATTTTTGTGGTATCGGTACCAGTTCAGTTTGGAGCTTTTTGCAACGCTACTGGTCACTGGGTATAGGTACTGAGATTTTCAAGTACCGGTACCACCTGGACAATTTTGATATTTCTTTGTTTCTTCACCCTATGCATGTCCTTTGGCCTTCCGATGTCTGGCACACCTTCCAATGCTACTTTTCATCATTCTTGGGACTCGGTGGCAGGGTGCCACGTGGCCTCGGGTGTACGGCTACCCTTAGAGTTAATCCACGGTGTCAAAACACGTCTTTTTCATGTGAATTGCCTGAAACTTATAAACACAACACCCTCGCACGAAATCAACGAATTTAGCAATGAAATGCATGGATGTGTGACAAAAAAATGAGAGAGATAAGCCCTGATATCAACACTTTCTAGGGCTTATCACACCCCCCAACTTGGACTTTGCTAGTCCCTAGCAAACTTAAACAAAAGTATGTAACTAATGCTATGCAATGTTCCCCTAAAACAAGATACGACAACTATGCTCAACGACACTTGGCATGAGTCCAGACAAACACCCCTTCGAACTTAATCACATGCAACCCACGCGCACGCATACAATGAACTAAGGTGAACAAATTATGCCATCGGCCAAGCAATACACGTCCACCTTGAGTTTCCATTCCAGGACTCAAAAGAGCAAACTCAGATACGAAATTGCACGAAGTAATAAACTAGAACAACATCCCATGATAAGCGCTAGCAAGAATTGCAATAGCAAGAGACAAAAAGCTATGCATGCTAATCAAAAGAGCGCCGACAAAGAGAGCTAAGGAATTATTCACAAACAAACTAAGTTAACGTAAATTTCATACTAAATTAGCATTAGATATCGATCATGCACCAAAGAGAGTTAGATGAGCGTACATCAAGATCAACTAAGGACTTTTGGGCTTCTAACGACCTTGGTTTCAAAATGGAAGGGACACAAACAAAAGAGTAATGGCCAAAAAAAAACTTTTTGCTTGGTTTCAACTACCCCCGGCCACTACCATTCCCTACACTACCCAAGGCTTGGCCACACGCTGGCCGAACAAAAACGAAAACTACACAAACAAAAATAAAACTACTAACTACTACTACTCACCACTGACACTACTCACTCTCCTCATAGTCATCCCCTTCCTCATCATCGGAGTTTGATTGTGATGGAATCGCAACTCTCTTTTTCTTACTAGAACCTGCCCCCGCAGCAACAGTAGCAGCAGCAGCCTCCACATCCTCATCCGTGGTCTACTCTTCATCCTCTTGGGTTGGGACATAGGGCTTCCCCGAAGTTTCCCCAATCCA
Organism: Rhododendron vialii; assembly: GCF_030253575.1. Lineage (NCBI taxonomy): Eukaryota > Viridiplantae > Streptophyta > Magnoliopsida > Ericales > Ericaceae > Rhododendron > Rhododendron vialii. The sequence goes on from NC_080558.1 coordinate 32,759,618, forward strand.
AACAGCCACATAGTCCATCTTTCTCATCAACTTCCCTTCCTTTCTTTTCCTCCTCCTTGTCTCTTTCTCCATTTCCTTCCTCAACTCTCTTTGTTCCTTTTGAATTGTGTGGAAACGGCACATCATAATCTCCCACCATTGTTCATTTCTTTCGGGTCCTTTTAGTGTGATGGGTCGAGAGATGCCCACTGCGAGCGGAGGCTTGGTCATGGACTTGCTTTTCTTTTCTGACCCACCAGTTATTGCCTGAAGACACCCATAAAAATTTGGCTTATCCCCCTTGTCGAACTTAACTTTAGCCTGCTCACAAAGCCTGGTTATCATCACCGGAAATGGAATGTTGGCATTTGAAAGCCCCTTATCATGGAAATCAGCCAAGGCATTAAAGATTTGCCGGGCCCAATCTACCTTTTCCTCCTTGCTAAAGACATAAATTAAGTGAGCATCGTCGGCCGAGAGAGCCCGTTCCTTACTGTGGGGATTGAGGTTGTGATGGACAACCTTATTAATTAGTTGGAATAGATCATTGAGCTTCCCACACACAAACTTACTGTCCTGGACGGCATCCGGTTTGTTATCAGAGAGGGTTTTCTTCAGCTCATCAAAATCAAGTTTGAAAGCCTCTTTTGGGTAGGTAATCTTATCCAGTTCGGGCCGTTGGTACTCGCTCAAGTACTGTGCTATCACATCAGGATTTACAATCACCGTTTTCGACCCAAACACAGATTTAATGATCTCATTTGGCCTATCAACTTCTATATTCGCATAAAACTCCCTAACTACGCCAGCCCGAAAACCTTTCAAAACTTTAAAGAAATGCCCAAGACCTTGGTTTGTAATTACCGCATGGATTTGGTGCGACGCCTTGAAGGATGATTGTTTGAGTTGCCGCTCGCAAATGAAATTCCGCCTGTGCACTGAATCTATCCAGTCCTGTTTTGCCCTCTCTTCTTCATCTAACTTTCGTTTCTTACTCCTCTCCTCTACTTATGCCTCCCGTTCAGCCACCTCATCCGGGTCCACTGTTCTGAGGGTCACGGGGCGCTTATAATCTCTCGAATGAGCTTTCCTTGTTCCCTTTGCCGTATGCTTGGATCTCACCATAGCAACTACCACCAACAACAGAGCACAACTGGACTTCACATCAAACACAGCCCAAACACAAAATACCACAGTGAGCCCAACCCTCTAAAACCACAGAAATCAGAGGACTCAACTGAAGTCTCAGCCCCAAACAATCAACAATACCCCACAGCAATCGCAGCAATCACAGCAATCACAGCCCAAAAGCATGAGAAACTGCAAAATAAAGGCTAGGTTTCGGAAATTTGGGGGTGGTAGAGTTAGGGTTTTGAAAAAAAAATAAAAATTGGGCTTTGGATTGATGCGTATGGTGAGAGAGTGAGGGGACGAACGTGGGGGTGGAGCGGGTGATGGTGGTGGTTTGAACTTTAGAGAGAGAGAAGAGGGGCTTTCGGATTACCTTGGTAAATGGCGATTTCAGACTCTTGGAGAGACCAGCGGTGAACCCCTTCGAATTTGGGCTTGAAACTTGAAGATTCTAGGTTGGAAATTGGAGATTGATGGTAGAATTTGAGGGATTTGAGTGCGTTTGGTGGGATTTTAAGAGAGAAATCGAGTTTGGGGCTGTTAGGGCTTCGTCTGGGGTCGAAGAGGTGGAGAGAGGAAAGGTTTTGTATTTATAGTGGGGTAGGGAGAGTCCTGATCACGTGCAAAAGTTTTCAAAAATCCCCAATTAGTACAGGTACCGCAAATTTGGTGTACCGGTACTCATCGAATTTTTTTTCCAATCGTCACGCCACTGGCCAGGCGGTACCCGTACTGAGATTATTGGGTACCGGTACCAACTGCAACTTTTCCAGAATTTTTCACCTTCAACCATTTTAACTCTCAGCCACTTCTAACACATGTAGCACCCTCCAAACCACCTTGAAACATTGAAAAACAGTCCCCAACATCCCTCCAAACAACCGGCTTCCTAAGTTTGAGCAAAAATGGAGATTCGGACTACGGCTCAACAATTTAGGACGAGAGGGCACATTTGTGGTTTTATCATGCAAAAATTGCCTTGTATCATTTCCAACGTATGCCAATCAACTCCAATATGATGCATAAAAGATATCTAAAATACTCAAGTATGAACAAACGAATATTATTTACGCAAGTGCGGAAAAAGAGACAAACAAGCATGGCATGCTTCAAAGCAAATTTCAACTCTAAGTGATGCACACTACTTGACATGCCTTGGAGCTCAATTTGTTCAACAAAGTTCACGTATATGCATGCAATATTGATTCAACACATAATCAAATTCAACGGGGTGCACGACTCTTGCCATTATTAGGGAAAATTGAGCATAATCTAAGTATCTAGCACTTGAATTCACTAAATACAAGGGAAAATTGCACAAAAAATTTTAAAATTTTCTATGCAAAATCGAAAACGTAAACCATAAATAATCTACCCCCCAACTTGAAATATGCAATGTCCTCAATGCAAAAGACAGTAAATAGGAAAGAGAGAACAAAAAATGTACCGACAGGGTGGAATGTCAATCACCCAATACCTCGACCAAGTTGGAGGATTTTGCGTCATCGTCACCGTTCGTCAACGGAACCACTTCCAAGAGACAAAAGACATTAGTACCGCCTGCTCGTGATAGCCCGGCACCAAAAAATTATTATTAACAAGTATTTAAACCACCGAATCGTCACGTGATTAAACGAGTACTACTTTTCTCCCCATGTTTCACTTAAGGTGTCGCAAAGCAAGTTATACAACATCTTAAGCGAAGCACGGGTGGCTATACCGAACCACCAAAAAAATTGCCCTTACTAACCGGAGCTGGGAACACGAACCTTGTTTTAATAGCGGCGTGCGAAGCTACAAACCCAAGTCAATGATGGGTACCTCCGAAGAGGCCGAGCCTTCCAAACAATTAAGTCCAGAAGTAAGCAAGAGCTCCTTGTGAAAACAATTTTTTTTTTTTTTTTTAAGAACTTTTCAAACCAACGGATCATCTGGATAAACTGGATCAACTAACTCCTCCACCGTGTCCTCCACCGCAAAGTTTTCCAAAAACGGTTTTAAACGTTGACCATTCACTTTAAAAATATGACCATTTGCGGGATTCACGACTTCAATGGCACCGTGTGGAAAAATTTTGTGCACAACATAGGGCCCATCCTAACGAGATCGCAATTTCCCGAGAAAAACAAGGAGTTTGGAATTGTACAACAACACTTTTTGTCCAACTTCAAAATTCTTTCTTTGTATATTCTTATCATGAAATTCTTTGACTTTTGATTTATATATGTTGGTGTTATCATACTCATCCCGCCAAATTTCCTTGAGTTCGTTGAGTTGGAGTTTACGATGAACGCCGGCATCGGGCAACCAAAAGTTTAAAGATTTTATGGCCCAATATGCCTTATGTTCCAACTCAACCGGGTGGTAACACGCCTTACCATAGACAAGCCAATAGGGCGAAGCGCCTAACACGGTCCGGTATGCCCACAAGGCATCGGTCAAACGAAGTGACCAATTCTTCCGGTTCGGATTAACGGTTTTTTCCAAAATGTGCTTTACCTCACGATTGGCGAGCTCGGCTTGACCGTTGGTTTGTGGATGATAGGCGGTGGATACCTTGTGGGTAATACCATACTTCTTCATGAGAGCCGCAAAAGGCCGATTGCAGAAATGTGAGCCTTGATCGCTTATAATGGCCCGGGGCGTTCCGAACCGTGATAAAATATGCTCCTTGAGAAAATCAAGCACCACTGCGTGATCGTTGGTGCGCGTAGCAACGGCTTCAACCCATTTGGACACATAGTCCACCTCCAAGAGAATATAGAGGAACCCGTAAGAAACCGAGAATGGGCCCATAAAATCAATTCTCCAACAATCAAACACCTCCACGACTAGGATATTGGTGAGGGGCATCATGTTCCTCCGAGTCACCGCACCTAGTTTTTGGCATTGCTCACAGGCCCGGCAAAATGCATAAGCATCCTTGTAAAGATTTAGCCAATAGAATCCACATTGCAGAATTTTGGCGGTGGTCTTTTTATGAGAGAAATGGCCACCACACGCCTCAGTGTGACCAAAGTTTAGGATCCCCCGTTGGTCTTCGTCGGGCACACATCGCCGGATAATTTGGTTCGAACAATATTTGAAAAGATAAGGATCATCAAAGAAAAATCTTTTCACCTCACTAAGAAAAAGCCTCTGGTCTTGCGGGGTCCAATGATCCGGAATTCGTCCAGTGACAAGATAATTGACGATGTCGGCAAACCAAGGGCAACTCGAAACGGCAAAAAGTTGTTCATCCGGGAATGTATCAACAATTGGGAGCTTAGAGGATTGATCCTCGAACTCAAGACGGGACAAATGATCCGCCACCATGTTCTCCACCCTCTTCTTATCCTTGATCGTGATATTGAACTCTTGGAGCAATAAGATCCACCAAATGAGACGTGCTTTCGCATCTTGCTTCGCGAAGAGGTATTTCAAAGCGGCATGATCGGTGTAGATAGTAATGGGAGATCCCACCAAATATGACCGGAATTTGTCTAAGGCAAAGACGACGGCAAGCAACTCTTTCTCCGCGGTGGAGTAGTTCATTTGAGCTTCATTTAGAGTCTTGCTCGCATAGTAGATAACATAAGGATTTTTGTCCTTTCTTTGCCCAAGAACTGCCCCAACCGCGTAGTCACTAGCGTCACACACGAGTTCAAAAGGCAAATTCCAATCCGGTGTTTGTACAATGGGAGGAGAAGTGAGACTTGACTTCAACTTCTTGAAAGCTTCCTCACACACTGGGGTCCACTCAAACGGGGTGTCCTTGGAGAGGAGGTGGCACAACTGCTGAGATATGGCACTAAAGTCTTTGATAAAGTGTCGGTAGAAACCGGCGTGCCCAAGGAAAGAACGAATGTCCTTAACGCATTTGGGGGTCGGGAGGGTGGCAATAAGATCAATCTTGGCCTTATCGACTTCAATCCCCTTTGACGATACCACGTGGCCCAAAACGATACCATGAGTTACCATGAAATGGCATTTTTTCCAATTGAGCACCAAATTTTTCTCCTCACACCTTACCAACACTTTCTCCAAATTTTCCAAGCAAGATTCAAATGAGTCGCCGAACACCGAGAAATCATCCATAAACACCTCGATGATCTTTTCAATCATATCACTGAATATGCCCATCATACACCGTGAGAAGGTTCCGGGTGCATTACACAAACCGAATGGCATGCATCTATATGCGAACGTCCCAAATGGACAAGTGAACGTCGTTTTCTCTTGATTGGGCAAGGTGGCCTCTATTTGGTTGCACCCCGAGTATCCGTCAAGAAAGCAACAATAGGCATATCCCGCAACCCGCTCCAAGATTTGATCAATGAAATGAAGAGGGAAATGGTCCTTCTGAGTGCTAGCATTAAGCTTTCGATAGTCAATACATACACACCACCCGGTGGTGACTCGAGTAGGGACCAATTCATTTTTGGAGTTGGGGACGACCTTGACACCGGATTTCTTGGGGACCACTTGGACAATGGCGTTGGGGACTACCTTGACACCGGATTTGTTGGGGACCACTTGGATGGGGCTAACCCACTTACTATTTGCAATAGGATAAATAATTCCCACATCCAAATGCTTTAAAACCTCTGGCTTTACCACATCTTTCATTATGGGATTCAACCGGCGTTGGGGTTGGCGGGATGGTTTGACGTCGTCCTCAAGGGCAATGTGGTGGGAACAAATGGAAGCATCAATCCCTTTAATATCCGCGATGGACCAACCAATGGCCTTGGTATGCCGCTTAAGAAGCTCAAGGAGTTGGGATTCTTGCAAGCCGTCGAGAGAGGAGGAGATCACCACCGGGTAGGTTTCATTTTCACCTAAAAAGGCATATTTCAATGTTTCCGGAAGGGCCTTCAACTCGAGCTTTGGTGATTGAATACTCGAGGGAAGGGTCTTGCACTCGAGAGGAGGCAACTCTTCAAATTTTCGAGACCATAAATCCGTCCCACAAACATCTTCCACATCAAGCAAAGAATATAAATACTCCACCTCCGGTGAGTCTAGAAATGTCGCTTTTTCGGCGGTAAGGCATACTTCCAACGGATCCTTGCACAAGATAGTGTCGACATGCTCTTAGACCAACGAATCGATAAGATTGACTTCATGGATGCACTCATCGTCCCCCATTTGGCTCCCAATATTGAACACGTTCACTTCCATCTTCATGTTGCCAAAAGTAAGGTTGAGCAAACTACTTCGGCAATGGATAACGGCATCGGCTGTGGCTAGGAATGGATGCCCAAGAATGACCGGAGTTGACATTGATGCTTGTGAGGTAGGTACAAGGCAAGTATCCAAGACGACGAAGTCCACGGGATAAATAAAATTGTCCACTTGCACAAGTACATCCTCCACCATCCCTCGTGGAACTCGGATGCTTCTATTGGCCAATTGAAGTGTCACCGGTGTAGGCCTCATCTCCCCCAATCCAAGTTGCTCGTAAACGGAGTACGGAAGCAAGTTCACACTAGCTCCTAAGTCGAGGAGGGCTTTCTTAATTTTCGTACCCCCGATAGTGATTGAAATAGTTGGACAACCCGGATCTTTGTACTTTGGAGCCACATTGGTTTGGATGATAGAGCTTGCTTGTTCTGTCAAGAAAACCTTCTTTTGAACATTCAACTTACGCTTTTGAGTGCATAAGTCTTTGAGGAACTTGACATACGTGGGAATTTGCTTGGACAACCCGGATCTTTGTACTTTGGAGCCACATTGGTTTGGATGATAGAGCTTGCTTGTTCTGTCAAGAAAACCTTCTTTTGAACATTCAACTTACGCTTTTGAGTGCATAAGTCTTTGAGGAACTTGACATACGTGGGAATTTGCTTGACCACATCCACCAACGGGATATTGATTCTCACTTGCTTGAAAAGCTCATAGATCTCGGCATTAGTATTGGCATGGGCCGGCGCCTTCAATCTTTGGGGAAAAGGAGCCAGAATTTGGGAGACGGGGGCCTTTGGCTCTTCCACTTGTGACTTTGCAGGATGCTCACCAACGGGAGAAGGCTCCGAGGTTGGTGAGTCAATAGGTGGATCCGGAGCTTGCAAGATAATTTGTGTTACCGGAAGCTTGATGGGCTTGGAAGGAATGGCCTTGTCGATCTCCTTGCCACTCCTCAAAGTTGTAATAGATTTGGCTTACTCGGGACTAAGCACTGAAGAGCTCGCCACATAATTTTGTCCTTGCGGATTCACCTGAGGTTGAGTCGGAAGTTTTCCTTTCTCTTGTTGGAGCATCCCCACCGAGTTGGTCAACTTTGCCATTTGATTTTTGAGTTCCCCGAGCATTTGAGTGTTTTGCTCGTTGATGGTCGTTTGGCTTTGCATGAAAAATGACATAGTTTCCTCCAAGGATCGCTTTTAAGGTTGAAATTGATTTGGCCCATGAGGAGGTCCCGGTGGTGCAAACCCCGGAGGTTGTTGATTTTGGGAAAACCTTAGTGCTCCTTGAGATTGAGAAGGCCGGAAAGCTCGGTGTTGTTGAGACGATGGAACTTGTGGAGGGTCAGGAAGTTGAGATTCGCTCCACCGGAAATTTGGGTGCATCTTCCACGCCGCATTATAAGTTTGGGAATAAGGGTTAAGCCATTGATTAACGGCATTGACTTCTGCTTGTCCGGTTCCTTGGAGAATATCCTTAACGGCGGGGAGCATTTGGCAATCCCCTGTAGCATGACCTGCAATTTCACATAAAACACAAATTTCCTCCGCCTTGGCCACAGAGGCCACGGCAACTTTATGCTGTTGCAGAGTTTCAATTTGACGAGAGAGCTGAGCGACCTTATGTGCTAGGTCACTTTGCTCACTCAAATGAAAATTTTCAAAATTGCTCGGAACCGGATTAACCACATTTCTTTCAGAGGGGTCCGAGCAATCCCAATTTTGTGTTTTTTCGGCCAATTCCTCAAAATAGTCTCACGCCGCATCAGGAGTTTTAGCCATGACTCCACCCACACACATGCTATCCATAAGAAGTCGAGTGCTTGGGGTGCATCTCTTCAACAAACACTCGACCATTTGAAAAACTGCGAAGCCATGATGTTGGATGGAGTTTAGCAAATCCTTATACCTCTCCCAATATTGGTGAAATGATTCCCCCTCTTTTTGTTTAAACGTTTAAATCTGATGAAAGAGGTCCTTCATGAGATGTGGGGGGAAAAATTTCATATAAAAAGCTTTTGATGAATCTGCCCAATTTGCCAAAGATTGGGGTCTCATGTTATTCAACCAAATCTTGGCTTTGTCTTTCACAGAAAATGGGAAGAGTTTTAGCTTTGCGGACTCAAGCTGAGTGGGTGTGGACACTATTGTGGATACCAACTTCTCGAATGCCCGCATATGAGTGTACGGGCATTCTGTGTCCTTTCCATAAAACGATGGCATCATGTTAATGTGATGCATTTTCACGGTGAAAGTATTCGCCTCAGTTGCAGCTGGAAGGACTATAGTGGGGCGTGGAGTAGTACGGGTCGGATTCATATAGTCACTCATAGTCCTTTCGGACACAACCGGCAGGATATCTTCATCACCGTTTTCGGCCATTCTTTCTCGAGGAGGGGTTCTTACAGAAAAATGAGTTTTTACGGGTGGTGGTGTCCTAGCTCGAACCCGACGAGGAGTTTTGGGTTGAGGAGGAGAAAATGATATGTGAAGCCTTTTAGAAATCGGACTTCGAAAGACACCACGATGACCACGCATACACTTAAAACCCCTTCTCGAGAAACAATGGATAACAAGAATAAAGTAAACAGACAAGAGAGGCTATGCCGCCGCCTCGATAAGAAAAGACAATAAAAGAAAAATGTAATCTGTACTTACTCTAGCTTCATTAAACCTCACATTTGAGAAGCTCAGGTTAGAGGTATCCACTAGATTAAGTACAAATCACGCAAAGTAAAATAAAGCGAGATACTTACAATGATTTGGCGAAGCTCTAAAATAAGCTATAAAAGAAAGCGCTTCCAGGCAACAGCGCCAAAAATGCTTGCGACCTTAAAGTGTGTTGCAATAAGAATACCCCAAGCGTAGGGCTAGGTCGGTTGAAAGCATAATACCCGAAAGTCCGGGGTCGAATCCACAGGGAGCGCGTCCATAACTCGTTTGGAAGTTTGCTTTAGTAGAGATTGTAGCGTTAGGACCGCTAACCAAGTTTGGCGTTGAGACGGCCAACTGAGAGATTTAGTAAATGGCTACTTAACTTAACTACGGCTTTTTAACTGGAGATTAAAACTAAAGGCTAGGTTTGGGGATAACTAACACCCATAACTCAAAAGTAAACTTGTTCCTCCTCTTTTTAACTAAAGTGTTTAAACATGACGAGGGTTTTCGAGACATTTTGACAAATCCTCGGGAGGACATAGCTCCAAATATCATATGTGACAAGTAGCATTACCCTTACCTACATAAGATCAAAGAGATTAACACCCCCAAGTTTTGATACATAAAAATACCCCTAGCACAAGCGTAAACTCAAAAAATGAAGATTGAAGAGAGAAGAACAAGTAATACCCTTGTTTACGGGATGTTAATCATCCCACAACCTAACCTTGCTACACTGCCCATACATATTGAAAGGAGATACGAAATGAGCAAGGGTAAACATAAGGCAAATACTAAACATTGATTAAACTTGAAATGAACACAAGATCTTTGAAGAGGAGAGAATTCCTTACAACTTTAATGAAGGCGAAAAGTTTCGAATCTAAACAGATCTTACCTAAAAATCTTGCTTAAGATATGAATGAGGAGAGAGGTGAGAGCTCTATTAATGGAGGTAGAGAGAGAAAGTGCAAGAGTAAAAGATAACCTAGTGAAATCAGGCTTGAAAGTATTTATAGCCCCTAAAAAACGAGTTACAAAAGTCCTAAATACCCCTAAGTTGTTGCTTGGTCGGGAACAAAATTCTGCAGAAAATCCCAATTGGTACAGGTACTGCATTTTTGTGGTACCGGTACAAGTTCAGTTTGGAGCTTTTTGTAACGCTATTGGTCACTGGGTACAGGTACTGAGATTTTCAAGTACCGGTACCACCTGGTCAATTTTGATATTTCTTTGTTTCTTCACCCTATGCATGTCCTTTGGCCTTCCGATGTCCGGCACACCTTCCAATGCTACTTTTCATCATTCTTGAGACTCGGTGGCAGGGTGCCACGTGGCCTCGGGTGTATGGCTACCCTTAGAGTTAATCCACGGCGTCAAAACACGTCTTTTTCATGTGAATTGCCTGTAACTTATAAACACAACACCTTTGCACGAAATCAACGAATTTAGCAATGAAATGCATGGATGTGTGACAAAAAATGAGAGAGAGAAGCCCTGATATCAACACTTTCTAGGGCTTATCATGCATGACATTTAAGAAACATTAAGAAATGCAGATTCAATTCTGAACGGCCTAGGTGATGCTGCCCCATAAATTACACATATTTTACGTCTCGGTATTGATCAATTGAAGCCTTCTTCTCATGATTTGGAACTTATAAGAACTGTTTTTTTTTTTGGTAAGTAACTTATAAGAACTGTTCTAGTATTAAGTAAGCTTCGATTTGGTGAATACAGAAAACATTTTGTAGCCTTGGCATTTAATGGAAGATTAAGAAATCTTCCCGTTTTGGGTTGTGTTTGGATTTTTGATTTGTGGGGATGAAGGGGGAAAGAAATAGATTTATTTAAGTCACTTTTGACATTCATTTTTTTCTCCCCTACAAATCAAATATCCAAAAACAACCTACGGATGAGGTTGAAGTGTAATGTTTATGTGTCTGCTGAAATTGTTTTTCTTGTGGTGACCCAGCTCAAGTTTCCGATAAAGCCAGCTGACTTGAAGAAAAGGATCGAGAGCCTCATTGATCGGGAGTACCTTGAGCGGGACAAAAATAACCCTCAGATATACAACTACCTTGCCTAGACCATCTTTTTTTACCATCTTTTTTCTTGTAGATTATGCGGAAAATTGCATCGCCCTTGAAGAGGTTGGATGCGTATGAATTCTCTTGTCAGGATATGTGTACAGTAAATCACTGTCGTATTTTTGTTGTAGTTGGATGCACGTGTAAATTATTGTAACTCGAACTTGCGATCTGGAAGTTCGCTGGGTATGTCAAATAAATGGATTTTTAGTTGTTTATTAATGAAAGAAAGAAGAAAGCTTCTCTTGTATTGTTAATTGATACGTGCCTACAGTCAACTACCAACACCATTTGAATCCAACTCAATAACATTTTAATGCTCATGGCTCACTCAAATAAACTCGAATAGAAAACTATCTTCTAAATTGGATTTTTATGCAAAACAAAACATAAAATAGAGACTTCCATCAGGCGAGTAATTGCAAATAAATCATCAATACACATCAGCATTCGATGATTAAATAGCAAAATTGCATTCTCAGTACAGAAATTGGGGTAATCCAACGAACTCTCCATAATATGACAAAAAATTAGACAATAAATTACGGACAGTAAATAATACCGGAAAGAAAACCCAAAGCAAAAATATACTCATCCGTCCCTTTTTAAGTGTTCCGCTTCGTAATTTCAACTTATTAAGAAAATATCATCATTACACATTTCATATCAACTTTTACACCCACTTTCCCTACTTATCCTCTATGGAGACATCATCATTACACTTTTACTCACTAATTTTTCAAAATGAAATCTACTTTTAGGGGCAAAATGGAAAATGTATCCATTTTTACCCACTAACTTTACAAAATGGACATTTATTAAGGGATAGCCCAAAATAGAATGTTGGAAATTAAAAAGGGGACGGAGGGAGTACAAGAAGAACTGGGCCTAACTTCGATGGAATTCTAAATCTTTTTGCTTTACATGGAAGGATGAGGAAGCACTCAATAAATTTTGTTTTGTTCCCGAGACGAAAGAGAGCACATAAAAGAGGAGCCACGGAAGAAGCTTGATGAGGAGCCATGGGAAGAGAGGGGAGGATGCATAAATTCATTCACCGTAGTAATTAAATGAGAAAATTACCTTTAAGGATAGAAAAGTGCATGTTATTTCAAAAATACTTAACGGTGCATTTTTGTTTTTTTTCTGAACCTACAAGTAAAAACCCCTAATTTAATTAACGGTCTTGCTATTGTCAGCCCACTAGGCTGACGATAAGCATACTAAAAGACAAGGAAAACACGTATTTCTGTGTATTTTTTTTATACCTTTAATACACATTCACACTCACTATTGTCAGCCCATTGGGCTGATTTTAGAATTTTCCTTTAATTAAATTTCACCCGTCAAAGATCTCAAAGATCGATTTGCATGGTTTGACCAAGTGCATAGCAATAAGTACGTGTCCTCCCTGAATTTGCATGGTTAAATTTACGGGAGGCCAAATATTTCAAACCTTGGAATTTTTGGAGGGTTTTGTCCGCTCGTTAAATTCAGAGCTCCAGATTAGTCGAGATGCACACAACCTAGTCCGGACATGCAGATAAAAAGAAAAAATGATCGACACAATTAATTAGATTATGTAGAGACCCGTATTTTCAAAAAAATCGTTTAAAGGTTTATTAATGTTAGACTGTCGAGTAAATGTGAAATTTGTTGAATTTATTTGATTTGGGGTCAATGTGATAGGATTAAAAGTGGAGGGAGTGCAGGTGTGGTTGGTGTGTGTGTCCTAGTATATATGTGTGTGTGTGTGTGAGGGTGTAGGTGATCAAAATCCCCAACCCTCTCTCTCTCTCCTCCCGATCTCTCTCTCTCAGCTCCTCTCGTTCTCTCTCTCTCTCTCTTAAATTCTCACACTCTAACACCCTAAAATACCTCGAACCCACCTCAATCCGCCGCAAAGTTCTCGCATTCAAGTGTTATAGAGCTTGGAAATTCGTGGGTTTGAGCTCGGAGAGGAGTATTCGGATGATTCGGAGTTTTCGGAGCTAGGGCTTGCTTGGTTGGGCTTGGATTTCGTTCTTCGACTTCGAGGTAGGGATTTCTCACAACTATTATATGTTTATGTGTTGATTTGGTGTTTGAATCGCACCCTAGATCATTGGTTTTTTTGTTGGAATTGTTCTGGTGAAATCTGAAAATCGTGCACTGAAAACCCAAGTCCTACCGGTAGGAGTTTTGGCCCTACCGGTAGAAACGCTGTCCAGTAGAGTCATTTTCGTGAAATTGTGGTCTCCTACCGGTAGGAAAATGTGTCCTACCGGTAGGAAATGAAAAATTCAGCATTTTGGCAAAACTTCGAACGGGCATAACTTTTTCATCCAAACTCCGTTTTGGGCAAATTTTATATCGAAATTCATATACCGGAAATTTACTTTCCAATGGTGGTGGTCTCGTCTCCTAATTCTTAACGAATAAGATTTGGTAGCCAAAATAAGATGGATATGTTCGTATATGTTGCAAAAATCCTTTTCCTTAGAATCGTTTGGGTGAGGCACGGGTGTTCTTAGGTTCTCCTGAGTACTAGTTGAATGAGTTGACGAGGCTAGTGGTATGTTTAACGCTTGGTAGTGGTCATTGGGTTCCGTATGAGTCGCTTGACACCGAAACGAGGGTTTAGAGGATATAAGGAATATAGGTGGGCGAAGGTTATATGTGTTGACATACGATGTGAAAAACGAACACGTAGAACACTCTTTTGAGTTAAACAACGCTAGGCGTGGACACGCGAGACATTTCTTTGTGTTTGATATGTGGCATACCTCTTGCGTAACTTATACGATTTTACGAGTTGCAAGGTGAAAATCTATGAATCGTTGTGAGAGAATATCTTTTGATATGTGAGTGCTTGTATGGTGATAAGAAACTAATAACGTGATGATCGCGATTTGATTGAGATGAAGTTGTTCGTACCACATCTTTGTGAGTAAGTCTTTGTTGTGAATTCATTATATGTGATTGAGATGAATGGTTGAGTTGTGAGGTGTGTTGGAGGAATTGTGGTGCGGTGACTTATACTACGTGATGTGATTTAGTTCCTTTAGTGAGGAAGGTATTTGTAAAGAGTAGCGGGGCTCCATAAACAGCCCGGAAAGAGCACTGGCTTATGACGTGTGATGTGGGATTGCAAGAGTGATGTATGTGAGTAAACGTAAGGGTTTGTTTGATGAATGTATGAGAGAAATGATTGATTGTCGAAACAACACCATAGAGTCATGTATCAACAGGTTCTTTTCTTTAAACGTGTGACGTTATGACTAAAGTGAAGTCGAAGGGCGGATAGAGTATTCGGAATAGGGTGTTGTGGTTAGCCTATAGTCTTGATGGATAGTCACGGTACTTCATTTATGTCGTCGATATTGGGACAATCACTAATCATGTTTTGTTTCTACTTTGAGATACCTTACCTTGTCTCCGTTATTCATTCTACCCGTCATCCCATTTGCATATAATGGTTGTGTAGATTTCTCTGCTGGGCTAGTGTAGCTCAACCTATCATTTTTCAGGTATGAACCCGGAGCAGTAACGTAGAGCGAAGTGCATGCATTCAAGTGATATTCTCGAAAGAGGTGGTAAAAGAGACCTATGGACATTTTGATAAAACGCATTTTGGGAATGTAATGGAACCTAAATTTTATTTTTATTTTTTTATTTTATGATGTAATATATTCAAACTCTTGGAGTTGGATCTGTAATTTAATGATTAGGACTTGGTGAACTCTTTTGGGGTATTATGTAAGATAATGTGAGGGGTTTTATTTATGAAAAGCTATCTTTATTTATGTTGAAAATCGAGGGTGTGACAGGGGTTTTATTTATGAAAAGCTATCTTTATTTATGTTGAAAATCGAGGGCGTGACAGATTATGTCAATGTAAATTTTCTATGATGCCCCAATGTGGTATTGGGGCATGATGCCCCCATTCAATATGGGCCTTTTGGATGAATCTGAGCCGTTGAATCAAAACCACTTTCAAAAAGTAGGATGGTTTTGCCCTTTTTTTCAGAAAAAAACGTCATTAGACTTACCATGAATACTGCCTCTACTTACCATAGTTTATGCTGACACTTACCACAAAATATTGTATACTTACCACAACAATAGACTACACTTTAATGTTTTTGCTCTTTCTCTCTCTAACTTGTTCTCTAGGTAGCCGGTTTTTGGCGGAAAAATAATTTTTTTTGGCAGAAAAATGTACCTTTTTTGCAAGTATTTTTTAAATTATTGAAAATTTATAAGTTCAAACCACCTTTTGTCATATTCACCCTTTTTTTTTTTTATCATTTTCTTAATCATTTGTGTAATAGACTATCAAATATTGAGTGAAAATATAAATTTAATTTAATAATATTTAATTTGTAAACAAATTTTTTTTAACAAATTTTCGAACCTAAATATTCAAGCCAAAAAATTGCCTTGATTTTAGATTCATGTTGTAATAGTATTTTATTAAATTATTTTTAATTAAAAAGTAGTTTATAAATATTATTGAGAAAATATTTATTCATTTATTATTTTGAATATTTTACAATTAATGTTGTTAATATATTGCATTAAATTTTTACTTTGTGCATATATATTTCTTATAACAAATTTTTAAAAATAATAAATATAAACCATATAATTGTAATAGTCTCCTAATTGTATTTAAATAATTTATTTGAAATGATGTATGCAATTGTTTAACATGATATTATAATAATTAGTAGTTATAATTGACATTAGACTATTCAATTAGTGGTAGGGTGACGATTAATCTCTATAATCGACTATAGTAGTCAGAATCATTTGACTGAGAGCTTAATTGATTGATCATATTCAATAAGTGATGATATAGTGATGATTGAGTATTAATATACTTGGCTAAAATGAATTAGTTAATGTAGGTTGCGAGTGATCAATATTATTAGTAGAAGTAGTACTTAACAGTAGTCTTAGTTGCAATCAATACGTGATTGATACAATTGGCTAATGTAAGAATAACTACTAACTATTGATCTCTAATGACCCATTCAATAAATTATTTAGTTTTATTAATCATTAAGGTATTAAGCTTTAATTACAAAGTAATACAAATTAAGTAGAACTAAGTAACATCACATTTATTGTGGTAGTTACCTTATTAACTACCCTCATTATAGTGCATTAGTTATGTTACATAAATACGTACTTACATGTTATTAATGTCATACTTACCACAAAATCAGGCTATTTATACCACGCCATCTGATTTTTGTTACCATCACAATATTCGGTTCTTCTTGGTACATGTGTACATACCACAATTCTCGCTTTTACTTACCTTTTGAAAAGGATTTACTTACTTTAAAAAATAATTCACTTACTTTCGAACTTGTGCAATAAATGCTTACCTACCCCACATTATGCCATTAAAGATACGAAATTCCTCCCTACCTACCTTAAACTTCTCAAACTTATATATCTGATTTTTCACTTTTCCATACATATTCCTTCTTGTCTCAGGAAATGAATATTGAAGAACCTCTCTAACTTTCAATAACAAAATATTGAAGAATTTGACCAAGTAAGTTTATCCACATTGTGAAGTTTTATTTTAGTTGTGATTCTTAGATATTGAACATAATTTATTTTTTTTAGCAAAAGGTCAATGATTATGTTTTTGGTTTGTTGTTGATTTGTCAAGATAAAAATGACCATAATGTATATCAATTGATTACCACGATATATAGAAATACTTACCACAAACTATGATCGTATTTGACCAGATTCAGAATTATCTCCATAATGTGTTGCATTTTTTACCACTATATATGAAAACTCTTACCACCAATTATGGTCGTTTTTTACCAGATTCAGAGAGATGGATGACAGTTTGAAAGGGAAGAATGTAATAATAGACATTAGTGATGAAGCTAGTGATTATGACAGACATAGCGATGATGATGGATATGGTGATGATGACGGACATAGCAATGATGATGGATATGGTGATGATGACAGACTTGACGATTATCGATTGGATGAATTAACGGAAGAAGATGTTTATGAAATGATATTCAATTCGGATGAGGATGGAGAAAGATTCTATAATGCATATGCCAAAGTGAAAGGTTTTAGTGCATGGACAAACTGTGTTGGTAAGTCTCTTATTATGTAGTCATTTAATAGACTATTATCCATTTGTCCATTCACTAATTATTATAACTTTTAAACTATACAGGCTACTGGATGGTCAACAAATCCAAATAGTGTTCAGGCCCAGATCCTGGGCAGCAACTTTGAAGGATGGTCAACAATTCCCGGCAACGGTTCTGAAGGGTAAATCATTCCACAATGTAGTATGCAGTTTGAAAATGTAATCATAACCTTTGTTTCATGTAACATCTTTCATTTGTAATCGTAAGAATATTCAGTATTTGTGGAAAGAATGTCCAGTCTTTAGTTATAAACACCCTGCATTTTGTGGAAAAAATGTTCTTTGACATGGTATCTTGAGTCACTATTTTTTTCTTACAAAATCTGTGGTAAGAATGTCCAGTTTTAATTATGTACATCCTGTATTTGTGGTAAGTATGCTCTTTGTCATGGTAAGTACCTTCAGTCACTCTTTTTTCCTTCCAAAATCTGTGGTAAGATTGTTCAGTTTTAGTTATGTACACCCTATATTCGTGGTAAGTAAGATATTTAACATGGTAAGTACCTCCTGTTTTATAACATGGCCACTAAAATGGTACGGCATCCCTCCATTCACAACAAGTAGGTATAAAATTTCTCAACATTCATCAAAACAAAGAAAGGCCTTGATATCATTGAATACATATCATAAGTTCTTAGCTATTCCGAATAACAAAAGGCAACAATCTAAATTTTTTACAATATCATTAGTAGCAATCTACATGTGCCATAATATACATCCAAAAGGCAGCAGCCATGTTAACAAAAAGGCAGTTGCATTTACATCCAAAACACTACATAATCAGCAGTAATATGGTCAGCTTTTCTCCACAATATCATCACTTTTTCCCTTTAGGGCTGAGATATTTCTTTTTAGCCTTCTTCTTAATCTTTTTCTTCACACTATTCCCTTCAAACATGATCAAGTCCAAAACTAAGCCAATCCTACTCTCTGCAGAATTGAACTTCAGCTACAATTAAGAAATTAGACCAAAAATTAGGAACAAGTGTTGGCTATACAATTGAATAAGTATAATTATGTCTGCCTTGTAAGAATTCCTACCTTTCAGACTGGGTATGGTCAAAGACATATCTTAGCATCAACTGATTTTCATTGGATAGTGTGGCCATTACATCAGCCCTCTTGCGTTCCGCTTCCATGGTAGGCTTCTACAAATTAACAATCATGCATTCTAATGAAGTAACAAATTTATTTACTTTATGACAAATTAGAGAACCGTAATAGAATTAAGAATATAATAATTATTCATATCTTGTTACCTCGTTGGCATTTCTCTTCAGCGGTTGAGATTTGTCAAACCTATTTACAAATTACAAATCAAACTATAATATCACAAATCTATGCCATTGCATTAACATATTCACAAAGCTGCTAAAAGACATACTAGAAAAATATCCATGCATTACTAGGGTGCTTCGGAAAAGAGAGTTATGGGATAATAAATCAGTTCTATGTTTTTTTGTTTCTTGTATTCAATATCTTAGTGGAATGAGAAGGAACTTGGTGAACTTATTTTAATGGAGTAGTGGTTCGGGTGGCTTTAAAAAATGTGATGGATCTGTGTAGTTGAAAAATATATTGTATACAAAGGCTTTTGTGGGAGATTGGTGGCTTTAAAAAATGTAATGCCATTGGACCAACTGCCAAGGTTAGATACAAAAGATTAGAGCTTAGCACAGGGATGGACCTGAGATTCTAATATAGGAGGCAAAACATGCACAACTTTGATTTCTATCTGCATAAAAAACTGAAAAAAGACATCAAAATACACAAAAGTAAACATCTTTTCTTCTACCTACATTGATATCTTTTCTTCTACCTACATTGGGTTAAAAAGTACTATTGCAATCTTAAGTTCATCTACTGATCAAAGTGGGCCCAATGTGATGATGTATTCAAGTTTCTCCAAGAAAAAATCAAAATGAGCAATTTGTATGTTTGAAACTGTACTCGTTACAAGCTGAGATTGTGCCTGGTATATGTTTAAACTGCACAAGTGTGTACAAATAGCCAATGATAGATCCATGCTCGTGCCTGGAAACGACTGTGTCCATTTGACAATGCTCTATCATGAGAGTTAACAAAGGCACCCGAGGATCACATTATGCAGTAAACTGCAGATACGTCAGGTTAAAAAACAAGTTAATGAAGATAAGCCACCGGATCATGGCTTGTAATACTATCAGTCAGCGAATAATGTTTTCTGAAGAAGAACAAAGAGTGAGCATAACAAATGAACCTTGGTTTTTTTTTCAAGGAAATGATTAGAGGTTACTGGGCACAAAGGCTTTAATGTCGAGACTACTTGCGCAAACAAAACTACAGAACCCTGTAGCTGTTGGGTATTCAATGCCGAGATTACTTCGATTCACGATTTGCTAGCTGTTCTATTTTCACAAAACCCTAAATCTGTCCTGATTTTTACAAAACCCTAAATCTTCCCCTACTTTTCCTAAGCAACCCATGCTATGTGTGTGTTCGGCCATAGCGTGTTCGGCCCAGAGAGAGAGAGAGGGGGGGGGGGGGGGGGGGGGTCGTAACCCACACTGTGTGTGTGTTTTGGCGAGAGACATGGAGAGGGCAGGTACCTCGAGTGATTCTGTGAGGAGCGTCCGAGAAGGCTGTGGAGGAGTTGGTGTGGAGGGACTGCTATGGCGGAGGACAGGAGGAGGAGAGCATAGCCATGGCGTGCGTCCTGCTCGGGCGTGAAAAGAGAAGCTGTGGGCATGAGGAGAGAAGATAGAGAGAGTGTGTGGGCGTGAGAAGAGAAGATAGAGAGAGAGTGAGTGAGAGGAGTAACCGGTTGAGAAGGTTAAGAGGAGAGAGACGGGGGATGGATCAAGGGCTGAGATTGAATCAAAGGATCCAACGGTTTAAAAGAAAAGGGGCATGATGCCCCAAAACCAGATTGGGGCATGGGAGCCGGACGCATGTCAATGGGTTCATCACATTAGTCCATGCTGTTACACGTTAAATCAGAGCATCTCCATCTCTATGTTTAGGATCTCCTCTGCAGGCCTTGAAACCTTCTTCAATCAATCATTCAAGTAGACATAATATTCAGATCAGCAATGTGTAGCTGCTAAAGCCATTCCAACCGTATATTAAAGCTACAAACCACAACAATCCTTTTCCCTTTTGCAGGAAAACAAACATCGCCAACAAAAGGTATCCTTCTGGGTTTAACTTCTGAGAGTGTGAGGTCATTCATTGGTTTGAGCGTGGATTTGAGGTAATAGGACAGTGATCTACTCCTATTAGTTATCCAACAGAATCAAATTACCAACATTCTGTTGTCCGGAAAACAAAGAAAAAAAGAAAAAGAAGAAGATTGTACTACCAATAAGGGAATGCATTTTCAGGGCATTCTTACACATTCCAACAACTCGATCTCCATTTTCCATTACACCTTCATAACTTCATTCCTTCAATTTTTATGATCGGCCGGCCACCTTCATTCCTTTTCAAAACACAACTCTCTCGCGTAAATCTTAAATTATAACTCTAGTTTCATATATCAAACATTAATCTCATTATGAAGGTATTGTCCATATATTTTCAACCACACCAATTTTTATGAATTGCATCTATATATAGATGTTGGAAGTTAATGCATTTTAACCATTTTCTGGAAAGGTCTCCCCATGTGGGGTGAACCAAGTAGTATCAATTTTAGTGACAAAATTGAGATGGGTTGGATTGGAGTGACTTCATTCTCTAAACTAGAGTAGTTGGGTCGGAGATGCTGTGAAGGGTGCTTGCAGTACCAAGAATAACAAAAGACTTGACTCAGCGATGAGATCAACAAGATACAATCAATTCAAATTCAAAATTAAATTAGAGCTACCGACTCATCAGTACTGCTGCTATTTTCCAGGAAAACAAACACCCTAATATAACAGAATAAAAGAAATCGAGACAAACCCAGAAAACCCACTTCAGTGTTCTTTTCGAGGAGGAGGAAAACAAACACCGCCCACAAATCAGATGACCTTGCCGGCAGTGGGAGGTGAAGTAGTAGTGGAAGTTGTTAAATCAGAATCATCAGAAGGGTTTGGATTGAGAGGGGCACGAATGTTGTTGTTGATTTCTTCTGCGCCGTCGGGATCGTAGTCCGGATTAAGATTTCGGTCGATAGCTTGACGGCCCTTGTCGAGGCAGGGCTTGCACGTTATTTCAATCGCAATCCATCCCAGAATTAGCCCCGCTATTGCTACCACCGCAGTTGTCACCGCCCCCATCTTCAGATCTCTCTCTCTCTCCCTCTCTCTCTCTCTGGCCTTTAGCCCATTTGTTGGTTTAGCATTTTTCTTCTGCTGTTCCTTTTTTTTTTTTTTTTGCTTATTTGGATTTTTTTTTTCTCTTTAGCAGTAGCTCAAAGGGAAACTTAATTAACCATCTTTTTTACCCTACTTATTTAGGTGTTCATCCTAATATATTTAAATACTTATCTTTTTATCCTCAAATTCAATTAAATCCTAAACTACCCTTTATTTCTCCTAATTTTTCAAATCTTTCTTCTTCTTTTTTTATCTTTTCTAATTATCTCAATTCTCTCTTCTTTCAAACATTTCTCTCACCTAATCTTTTGAATTTTTTTTCTCACCTAATCTTCTCTCTCATATTTCATTCCCCTAAAATCTAAAAAGAAAACACGACTCTTACAAAAACGAATGTGTAAGCCAGAAAACATGGCAAAATATGATCAATTAACAAAACATGGCAAAACCTAATCGAGGTAGATAAACAAAACAAGATCAATTAAAAAACATGACAAAATGGAAAAAATGGCAAGTTTCGAGGAGTGTAGGTTTCGATCGAGGTAGATGAACAAAACATGATCAAATAAAAAACATGACAAAAATCAGAAAACATGACAAGTTTTAAGAAGTGTAGGTTTCAATCGAGGTAAATGAATAAAAACATCATCAATTCACAAACATGACAGAAATCGAAAATACCTAAAACTGATATTCCAGCAACGGAATCCTTATTTGCATAACACTACTAAACATGATGAATTTGCAAATACTATGAACAAACATGATAACATTTTTTTTTATCGGTTAGAAACATGACAACATTTGAGATCCATATTGATTACCCAATAAAAAGGGAGAGGTCTGATTGGTGGTGATGGGGAGTCACTGGGGACACGACAAACACAAAACCCCACACCACTTGCCTCCGCCTCTTGATCCTCGAAAACGATCCTCCTAAAATGACATCGTGAAGAATCCTATCTGTCGCAGGTGAGGATGGTGAAGGCCATGGCGGCGGAGGCAGCGGCCATGGCTACCAGTACAAGCTTTTCTCTTTCTTTCTTTTTTTGTTTTGTTTGATGCAAAAACCAACACCAGCATGACCATCGCTCTTGATCCTCTGGAACAACCTCGTGGCCATGGTGGTCATCGATCAAGAGAGATAGAGATCTGAATGGATGATGGGTTTGACGGTGTTGGTCAGCAACTATGGGGTTGACGGTGATGGTGAGGTTGATCAGAGACGGTGGAGGTGATCGGCCATGGCAACTGCGACCATAATTGCCGGTACAAGATTTTCTCTCTTTTTTTGCTTGAAAGAGAAACATGGCCAGAGAGAGGGAGAGAGAGAGAGATGGATGGTTACCAGTGATGGAGATAATATTGAGGAAGAGGGTTGCCGAAGTGGAGTTGAAGAACGATGGCCCAGTATTGGATTTGGACGAGTTCCTCTAAAATAGGAACATAGTAAATTAGTAATTGGTTTGAAATGGGATTTTCGGATCCTGATCTGTGAAATGGAGGGTGGGGGCATGATAATTAAAGAAAATTATATTATATCAATATATAGAAAGGGGTATAATAGGGTAACATGACAATTTGGGGATGATAACAAAAGTATTCAAAACCACTAGGATGAGCACCTAAATAAGTCCTCCAAATAGGATGCCTATTTAATTTCTTTCTCAAAGAATGGGTCAAGTTATTTTTTTTTCCCATACATGTGAACACAAAAGGGGAATTACATTTCAGCGGTGGTTGGGGCAAACAATTCACAAATGATGGATAGGTTTTTATCAAATTCATCTAAATATGAAAAGGAGAAAAAAAAATTCCAATACATGGAAAAGGCCACCTAAAATGACTATTACGCCCCTCAATGAAACAAACCCTAAATCCCCAATCCCCACCCACCGTTTCATTTCATCCCTTCATTTGTACGCCCCTCAACAACAAAGGTAGAGTTCTGCTTCTGCTTTCCTCCGTTCACCTCTTCTCCCTCACCTCTTCTTCCTCTCTCACTTCATCTCTCTGTTACATTGTAACTTAATCTCTCCATTCCACCAAAGAAGAAGAAGCAGCATCTTCTCCTTCTCCAAGCAAGTTCATCGTCGTACGTTGGAATCGTACGCATCTGGTAAGGTTTTGGGTGTTTCAATTTTTTTTTTTTTTTGTAGCTTGCTCTCATTTTGTCCTTGTCTCTCTGTTGGTAAGCAACTTAAGACAAAGGCAGAACTTGTTTTTTTCATTGTATGAGTGAGTGGTCTGACCTTATTAGGTTTTAGGTACCCATTTTGTCATGCATAACAAGTGCTCGATAAACTGTTGAAGATAAAAAAGTAATACATCTCGTGCATTTAGACGTGGGATATTATGGGTCTTTCATTCTCCTATTAACAAATGGCAGTGAGTGTTGATGATTTGTTGTTAAATAACTAGCTAGATGAATTCTATAACTATAATGATAATGAAAACATTCTCCTTTCGACTTTTTTCCCTTCTGCAAAGTGACTTTGAGCACCTTAGAATGGATTTTACTAGAGTCGAGACAAAGTTTTATGAGATGGAAAGAGATCGAATTATGGAAGAGGAAGAATCACTTTATATCAACGAAAGTGATAATTTTGGTGATACAATTTGATATGTAATGTTTGTGTTATGTCTGTATTTTGAGACCCCACCTAAGTTAACTAATGTTGGTCCTTGTAAGAATGTATGTTGCTCTCTGTGTTTCAATGTATGCATCAGACTATTGTCTTGACCTATATTTTAGCTCACTAAATGGTTGTCCCTTTACAAAGGTGTGTTGGTCTGTATGAAATGTGGTTTTTGTTCAAGTTATGTAATATGTTTTTCCCTGAAAATATAATAGAACATAACGTACATGTAGTCCCACGTACGACAATTAGGCAACGCTATGACACAAATGTAACATACCATATTAGACACAAGGCCCCTCTGTTGAAATGACTCACAAACTTCCTTGCGAGTAAGAGGCCATTTTGCCCCTTCAATGTGGATCAAAACCTCGCTGCTGCGCCAAAATAATTTGTTACTCCTTCTGTCCCGATTTGTTTGTCCAATTTCAAGTTTTCAAATTATTAAGAGAACCAAATCTAATCCATTGATTTGAAAATTTACATAATCTCATCCATTGATTTTGAAATTGGACAGTCAATTTGGGACATGTACAAGTCGAAAAGGGAACAAACAAATCAGGACAGAGGGAGTAGTATACTTACTTGCCAAAGATAGCATGGGTTTATAAATCTATCTAATGGTTTTTACAAGTGATATGTTATGTCCCTGAAAAAGATAAAGATACATTGAATCATTTTCCGCTCTCCTAATAAGACAGTCCACGACTGAATTTTCCTCTTGCGTAAATTTCGTTATCCTAACAGAGGGTTGTGAAACATAAGGAGATTGAATACATTGGCTTGGTTTCACATTTCTTCGACATCTTCTCTTTGTTGGATTAGTCAAGATTGGTTCTTGCTTTCGCTTGTAGCACGCCGAATAATCTCTGAGTTTTGAATTGTCCCCCACCTCCCTCTCCTCAATCTAACCCACTTGGAAATTTTCATGAATTGGTGGCGAATGACCTTCATTTTGAGCAATTTGGGCCCTACATTTTGTTGTCATGGACCATCTTGAGGCGAGATTGAGGGTGACATATCAGGCAACGAACCATGTTCAGAGGTGCCACTAGGGCTTCCACGAACAGGGCTTCCATTGTTCGACTCAGTCATAGAAGCATCCATTTCATGCAAGCTTTTCATGTTAACAACAAATTGATGCATTAAGTCTTTGTATATTTTAATGAAGCATTGAAATGGTAGAAGATAAAGCAAAATATGAGCTTATGTGGAAACTAATGTAGGCAATATAAAAAAATCCATCAATCTAGGAAATATGGAAACTAAGCCAATACCATCACCTGATTCCTCAAATGATGGGGAGGAAACTAAGAAAAAATGGAATCCTTAATTGGGTTATCCTCTGGCTCTTTCTTAATTCAAATATCCATCAATTCCTTCATCCATAAGGCAATCGGAGGTTGAGGTTCCTTACCAATGTTAACATTCAGCGGATTTAGGTCGAAGTATATGACCTGCAAAACAAATAAGTCTTAGTTTTTAACTTCCTACATAAACCATAATATTGTTATTAAAAGGGTTAAATACAATTCGATAGAAAAATTAAGTATACATACCATCAAAACGAACAAACTACCACCAACTCCTTTCTCGGACCGTCCACGACATTTGCTTGCCCTATTCTTGTAATTTCGAATCTCATTAACCAACCAATCCAAGACAAAGGCAGGCCACTTGTAAGTCTTTAAAGTTTCAATGACGTCGTCAGCCACCCCCGGGAACAATCTACTCCCAGCGACGTCCTTGGTTATGGGGCACAACAAGCATCCCAAAACAAATAGCATATAAGCCCTTTGAAACTTCCAATCAGTCGTCCCTTCCTGAATCACATTTTCCAATCTGAATATATCAATGCCCTTAAAACACCCTTCAAAGTCCTCCTGAATTTTATGTCTATGTGACTCAAGGCATTCAATGGGCACGTGTGTGTGTCCCCAATCGGCATTCCCAAAACTCTTGCCACATCATCTTCAGTAATTGGGAAACTACACCCCTCCTCAATTCAATCCTGCAATTGTCAGTATTAAAATGTTGCACCAACCGCATAACAAAGGCTCTATGCAAATGTGCACATTTGACATCGAGTAGAGTGTGAAATGGATTAAAATTTTTGATTGCATCAACTTGATCTTTAGTCAAACTACAAAAATCAAAGTAACGAATGTTCTTGGGGAACACCTCGTATTTACTTAAGACTGTAAGTATAAACATGAAAAATTTATATTACCATGCTAGTAATTTCATTACCACCTAGGTAGCAAACATAACAAGTATTGGGTGGACAATTGTTGGTATGCAGCGTTCAGATGTTAAAACAATCATGGGATTTGTATTTAGTACATTAGGGTTTGCATCAAACATTATGGCACATTTTCCTAAACAGAAAAAGGGGAAGGAAGAATTACATTATACTCAATGGCCATAATGACTTTCATTATATTCACAAATGTCCAATCTTCCACTCTTCCTTCATATTTGGAGTAAAAATTCAGCCATCCGGCAAGTCAAATATATTCTCATGTACAACAAATGACACTATCATTATTATAGCAAATGTAAAGAGGAGAATTGCTAGCTCATGCTAGACTCGGATAATCTCACCAAGTCAATAAATGTCATGAGGGGACAATTAACCATATTTATTTCTCCCACTAAGTGTTCTACAATTAGATTGTCGTAAATAATGCTCAATATGGGTATTTAGACAGAAGAAATCCAAACCATGGTGACGTCAAACTTGTGGTATGTGCTGAAGACATGGTTATAAGGACAAGCAATTGATCTCTAGATGGTTAGAAGTACAGCATGATGTGGGCAGCGTGCCCGGAAAAATAGGGCGGATCGATGAGCGCGCTTTTTTGGCAGACAAGCGCTCAATTCAGAGTCGCCACTTGGGTTTGAAGGTCTGACACCCAAGGAACCGAACTTGAAACACTTGCTGCACTATTTATTTTGAAAAAGGTGAAGGCGCCAGTCCGTCATAACCATATCTGGGTTTGGGAGCCAGGTTACGAGAGGGAAAGGGTTTTAAGGCACCCCTCTCGCCCAATCCAGAGATTGGTCTCTACTTAGGCATTTGCAAAAATATTTGAGATTCTGTTTGATTAATCAATTCTTTAGCCAATTAGGGTGGGGGAACAGTTTAATGGGGATTAAGACCGTAACACTTTGCAAGATGTGATAGATAGCATGGATGAGCAGTTAGTATAGGATGAGAACAGACTGTTGTGGGAGTTTAAACAAAATGGAAGCCCCTGTTTTGGAATGACATGCGTAGGAAGAAATCAACATGCACTGAACAAGTCACTGCATGCTGTTCACTCCTGCGCGCGCGACTCCAAGACACGCGCGTGCCAGTGAGCTCAAACCCATAGCTCTTATTCTCAAACCCTCTGGGCTCTAGAAGGACCAGTGCACACCCAGGACAAACCAAGCAGTCTATATAGCAGTTGATAGGCAGTTCTAAGCAGTTTAAGGCTGAAAGAGCCCTACAAATTAACAGAACACCCCATAAACAATGTAGGGACAAAATACTAGCCTAAAGCCAAGTTACCCGTGCAAGGCCGCTCACTGGTCAGAGGCAGACTATTGCGCGCTTATCTCACTCTGGCGCGCGACGGTGCGCTCCGGCGCTTGAGGGATGCGCCCTGGCGAGTGATTGTCTGAGCCTTTTAACCAGTGTTTGGTTCACATGTTTCTGGGTTCTGGTACATGTCCAGAATGATCCCAGGGGTACTCCAAGACAGCAGAAATGCAAATTAACTACAAAACTAACAATTTTTTACTAAGGAAAGCAGTAAACTAGTTTTTTACATGCTTGCAGAGTGATCTATATGTAAATAAATACAAAAAACAGTAGGACACCAATCCCCACGCGGTCCATCGAGCGCAACCACAGAGTGTCGTGCGCGAGAATGGGACTATCGCGTGCTGGTTCGTACCATGACGGTTTTTGAAACCTTGCTAGCTTTAGGACCAAGACTGGTATTGATTACCAGCCTTGGCCCTGCCTGCCCCCCTCAGGGATCAGAACATAAAAACAGTAGGTATGCTGTACCTAGATTGAGTTTGAACAGGTGGTTGAGCTTTGAGGTTTGATTGAGGTGTTTGGAGGGGGAAGAACAAGCTATGTTCTTGGGTGCCCTTGTATCTCTTTGGTTTGCAAAGAAGAAGGCAAGGTTATGGACAAGATGTGTAAAATTTGTAACCTTTTAAAATTGTAACCCTTTTAATGGATGAACCATGGGGGTATTTATAGGGAGAGATGAGGTAGGTATGGGCTGCAAACAGAGAAGTTCAGCCAGTCCACGAGGCTAGCTAAAGGTGCATTGGTGGCCAGGTTTCCTCCTCAAGAAAAATTGGTGGCAGTTTGGTCTAGCGCGCGATGGAGTCAATCTGTCGCGCAAAGGTGCGGCCTGGTGCGTGATGGTCAACGGTCAAACTTTGACTATTGACCACCACCTGGCAGTTTGACCGTCGCGCAAGGATCTGGGAGCAGCGCGCGTCAGTAGGGTTTTTGGCCTTTTGAAGTGGCTCAGATTAGGTTAGGTTCAAGAGTTTCAAACACTCAAAGCTCAAACACTTATCATTCCCAGGGTATTCTTGATCCAATTCATCATCGAGGAATCAAATACCGTAAGTAAACTAATCTGGAAGCCCAGATTGGGGTGTCTAGACATGAATATATTGTAGACACTCCAATCCGGGCCTTTAATGTTCTTTAAATTCCCCGATGATGAAATAAAGGAAACAAAACCTTCGAGAGCTTGAATGTGTACTCCCACAGCCCAGAAAAGCCCAAAAGCTCAAGATTGAACCTGGAATACCGCACGAAACACTTTTAAACCGCACGGCATTTTAGGAAAAGTTCTGACTGGCTCAGAAAGCTGTCAACCACGCTCATTTGAGCCACAACTCAAAGTCGACTTGGCATGGAATACACTTCTAATCGGCCTATAAGTCACCTCCCCCATTTGCATTGATAATCATTGGCTCTTTCCTATAAATACACCTCTATTCTTAAGAGAAAAGGACTCCACACACTCCATTTTCTGAGCATTTCCCCTCTCACACCCATTTTCTCCTCAAAAGTCTAGAGAAAGTTATCACTAACATTCTATAGGCATCTCTTTCTCTCTACCAAACATTCCCTCATCCTCTTCTTTCAAAGCTTAGTTTTCTACTAACTTTGGAGCTCTACCACTCCAATACCTCAAGCTCTTCAATCATCCACACTCATTCATTCATATCCGCACTCATCCACAACCCATCTACACTCACTCATTCCTTGTTCGAACTCAAAACCGAAGGTAAAAGCAAATTTCCTTGGGCCAAGTTTAGTCTTGGCCCTAAGGGGACTTTCTCCAGTCATACTTGACCCTTTTGGTTAAGTACTGACTCAAAAACTAAAACCAGCTATTGTACTAGACCCAAATAAACCGTACGGTGTAATATTACACCGTACGCTTTAGTAGGGTCCCCCGCACGGTATTGTAATATATGTAGTTATTCATTCTGACTGTCTTGATCACATTCACTCGCTATTGGGTCGGCTAATATTACACAAATGTTGATACTAGTGTATCTCAGAATGTAGTTTATCTAAAAACCATGTATTTGGCCTACCAAAATAAGGTTTTTATGACCATCCATGATGATCAAGTGCATCAAAAAGAGTTTTTGAAACAACAAGAAAGGTGCCAAGGTCCATGGCTGGTTTCAATCTGAAAATACAAAGATTTTCTGAAAAGCATGCAAGGTCACACTGTATGATGTTTTGAGTAACATCGTATGTTGTAGCTAATACACCATGCGAGCATTTGAGCAATAATGGTGGACTGACAGTAGGGAAAGTGCACCACACGGTATATCATAAAATCGTGCTGCATAATATGATATACCGTGCAGTGCTGCTTGTGGTCAAGGCGTCTGTAAATAATGTGTCATTTCAATTATGCAAATTATCCATTATCATTCATTGTACAGGAAGCATCAAAAGCACGTCAATGTGATATATTCAATCTCATGTCCCTTTCCCCTACGTGCTTATTAAAGAGTTAATCTTCCAAAATAAAAGATATTTAAAGTTTCCCCTTTGAAAACACTAAGTAGAAACCGGTTCAACCGGGCAAGTGGAGTGCTTTTCAACAAAACCTTCCCCATTCGTAATATGGCCCCCGAAAAAATCTCAATGTTTTTCGCTAGACTAAAATCCTTTCCTTTTGCTCAAATCAAAAACTTCGGTTTCTCGGATCATCCATCTCAAAAATTCGAGTAGCGACTCTCGCGCGTGGGCGCACAGGTCCGGGAGCCCACAATGGCGACTCTGCTAGGGAGGAAATAGTTATTCAAAACTTTGGAACTTACTTCTATTTTCCAAAGTGTTGAACAATTAAGAGGGCCAAGCTTGAAAGGCATTTTCAAAGGGGAAAATTTCAAATATCTTTTGGAATATTAAGTTTTTATCCTGTACATTTTGCACTGCACAACCCCACTAGTGTGTTTTGGCAACCTTGCTCGGCTTGCCGGTGATAAGCTCTCCGAGAATACCTAGCAACCCTCGACCATGATGAGCCATCGTACCGCTCGACCATTGCCTTACAATACACTTGACAATGGGAGGTACATCTTGGCTCTAGTCCGAGGAACCCTTTTAAACCAAAACCAGCCTTTTGCTCTTGTACATAACCATAGAACCATCCAAACTAGGACAGGGACCCATGGTTAGGACTTATGTGATATACTTTGTTTATGTGCATATTTTTTCTGTACATACATGGCATTCATTCATCATTCATGCAGGCTAGATGATAGGATTCCGTTAGGACGCTTCGTTTTTCAAAGGTTGCAAACACCCAATGAAGAGTTGTACACCTTTGTGTACATTGTCTAAACTTCATGAGTCCTTAAGACAATGAGACCTTGGGAAATTAGAATTTACTAAGTCCTTAACTAATGCTTAATCAAAGATTCAATGAAAAATGTTTAGAAGCTATGCAGTGATGCCATGCCATGTCACTTACACCATCCCGGTTAATGGCACCATAGTATCATAACATCTCTTCTAAGTTATTCCAATTCTAAAATCGAAACTTTGAATAAGAATTAGTTGAATACTTGGTTCATTTTGACATCTCTTGGGATCCGCTATTCTAACAAATGATACACTCGAAAAAGAAAAGCTCTGAAGACTGTTGCAACCTTAAAATAAAACCTTTTTTGACGGTCGGTCTAGGAGACCTTAAATCCATGGAGTTTGGGATAGCTCTAGTGTTTGCCGTGCCCGAACGGCTCCCTTGGTCCAAAACTAGCCTTAAAAGTGTGCGTATCTGGATTTCGGTAATCATATTGCTTTGGCTATGATTCCTCCAATTTGGTGGGATTTAACTTGCCTGACAGTATCTACCCGAATTATCGAAAATCTCTGTATGTTTAGCTTCTAGGAGGCATGCAGATGGTGGGGTGATCTTCCATGATTAGTTTTGAGTCACTCCTTTTTGGTTCATTGCCAGTTCTAAAACATTGGTCGAATACAAGAAGAGGTTGTACCCAATTGGTTTCGTCTGCTCCGAAGATTGGTTCGCACAGACACCGTGGAAGAAACTCAATTGTATGAGGTTAAGGCACTGCAGAAGGGGCAGCCATCAGTAGAAACATTGCAAGAACCACTAACAGCAATACCACTCGAAGATCTTTTACCAATGGTTGACCAAGGAAATGGAATGGAAGAAACCAGGCAAAATATGACAGCTCTGGACACCCAACTTAGATAGTCCATTGCCAACGTCAATGCGTAGCTCAAAACTTCTGTTACTTCAATGCAGAAAGAAATACTCATGATGACGAAGACCATGTAAGAAATCAGCAACAAGCTGCAAACCAAGCTTCCCCCACAATCTGAACAACCTAAAGAAGAAACCCCAACTGCGGATCCTAACATGGCTACCCTCATTGCCAAAATCAGTAAGCTGGAAGAGTCCGTTCAAAAAACTGAAAGACTTGGAAAAGGGGAGATAAACATGAGCAAACTATGCTTGTTTCCAAATGCCAAATTGCCAGAAAAGTTCAAAGGCATAAACTTTGCAAAGTTCGATGGTACCACTGATCCAAAGGCTCACCTATAGGGATATGTTGGATCTCTCACCATGCGAGGAATTGAAAAGGAAGCCATGGCACAGCTGTTTCATGAGTCATTATCTGGACCGGCACTGCAATGGTTTCTTACCCTCGAACCATCTAAGAAAAGGACCTAGGAGGATATTGGGATAGCTTTTGTTGCCTAATATGATTTCAATGTGGACTTAAAAATGACCACGAGGGAGCTAGAAAGTACCAAGATGGGTGACAAGGAAAGCTTTGCTGACTATGTGAAGCGTTGGAGAGCCAAGGCCGCAGAAAAGCAGAACAAGCCAAACTTGAAAGAACAAATTCAAATTATCACCAAGAACTTGCCAAGTTCCTTTGCACCATACATGATTCTTTCTCAGGCAACCCCAAACTTTGAAACCTTCTATGACTCTGGACTGGCAGTGGAGGAAGCTTTGAGAGATGGAACTTTGGAAAAGGAGTTAAGTTCAAAGAATAAAAAGGCGTACTTTGGAAACAACAATGTCCTTTTCGAAAATGCCAATCAAACTGAGACCTCTTCTGCTAAACCGGTAAAGGTAAACCAAATCATCGAAAAACCAAAATTCCAGAACCGAACCTTCACCCAATTTAGCACCCCTAGATCCGCCTTGCTCAAGAAGCTTGTTGAATTTGGAGTCCTGAAAGTACTCCCGCTACCACAAACTCTACCACCAAACCTCAATCACAACGTCTACTGTGACTATCACCAGATGCCTAGTCATACCACAGATAACTGTATCCACCTTCGTCATGAGATTCAAAACCTCATTAACAATAAGGTTGTTAAAGCTCCACCACCAAAAATGCCAAACAACGTCTCAAATCCCTTGCCACAACATAAAAACACCTTCCTCATTAACCAAATCACCCTCACAAATGATTCAACCCCTCAAAACTTTGACCCTACTCTTTTTATCATTTCCGAGACCAAACCAAAACCTGTTGTCAAAATCCCTGAGGAAACTACCCTTTGCTTTTTTCGAAATGGGAGAATACATGGGGAAACCTGATCTCTGACTGGGAGGAGTTTGAAGCTGCCAACTTTCAAGGAGCTGTCGAGCCACCCTTTAAACCCTCATGGGAAGTTGATTGGGAAAACATTCGAGCTGACCCTCTAGACAGACTCTCCTTGTACATGATGTTTGAAAACCAACAGGAGAACTATGAAACTCCCCAAACAGCTCCTGAATGGGAATGGGATCTGGTCCCGGATACGTACCAGCTTCTAGCAAAGGATGACCCTTACAACATGTTCTCCTTGCCTATGATAAATGCCGAGGGCTACCAACCTGAAAGGATCACTTATGAATGGCCAGAACTTGCTCCACTTCGCCCTGATTTCTCCCATTTCAATGACCACGTTATTGACAATCTTTACAGTAATGTAAACCTCAATCCATGGAATCCAGAACCAAGGGAGGATGAGGTGCTAAGCAATGAGTTTGACCCATTAGACTACATCGTGGGTGAGGAAGAATTAGAGCCATCTGTTACTTTCCCCAAAGACGTCAATGTCTCTATGCTGCAGTCTGAATCCCCCATGAACTTATGGGAGGATGAGCCACAACCATTCTTTTAGGAAGCAGAGACTAGGCCAAACCCATGGGTAGACTCGGAAGTGGTCAACATGCGAGTAGGGAAATGAAGAATGGACAATAAACCGAGCAATGATGGAAGCTGAACAATGGAAACCCAAAGATCTCTGGGAAGACTTAGTCATTGTTGATTTGGCTGAGAATCTCCAAGGAACTACCATTGGCCGCAAGCATAAAGCTCCTATTGACTTGTGGAATGATGAACAGAAATTCCGCTAGATCAACCATTTGACAAGAAGTGGTCGTGTTTACCAACCCCCTAACCTCCAAATTGGAGAATCCTCCAACCCTGTAGCTCCACCAACCAAAGAACCTTCCTCACCAACCAAGAATGTTTTCCAACCTTTTGCTCCACCAACCAAAGAACCTTCCCGTCCCGAGAAAAACCCTGAAGGAATGATAAAGCGACAACTCGAACAGACCCAAGCTAAGATGTCTGTTTGGGATGTGCTTGTTCACTCTACTCGCCGCCGCGAAGGACTTATCCAAGCACTCTCTCACCTAAAAGTTCCCTCTGACATAACCCCAGATGAGCTTGTAACACTAATCAAAACCTTTCCCATCAAGCATGCCATTACCTTTAGCTACCAAGACTTGCCTGCCGAGGGAACTGATCACAACAAACCATTGCACGTCATTCTGAAATGCCATGGTAAATGGGTTCCAATAATCCTAGTCGACAATGGCTCCGCAATCAATGTCTGCCTACTCTGAGTTGCCTATTGCCTGGGATACAAGAACAAAGATTTCTCCCCGTCTGACGTCAAAGTCTGGGCATATGATAATACTCGCCGGGATGTAGTTGGCACTCTCGTGCTCCCAATGACTTTCGGTGCCTACCAGACTGAAGTCGAGTTTCATGTGCGGAGCATCCCTGCTTCCCTCAATCTGCTGCTCGGAAGGCCTTGGATCCATCACCCTGACATCATGGCTATACCCTTCACTCTCCATTAGAAAATCCGTCTGGGGCTTGAAACAGGAATGCTCACCATACACAGGGACTTTGGGATTCATACACCCACCGAGGACAATGCCCCATTATTGGAAATTCAGCATGAGGAGGAAGACATTGTTCCGGGAGGTTTCTCAGTGGACACTACAAGCTCCGTCTTCTTAATCAGGATAGACGACGACTTTGTTATTAGCAATGTCGCTCTGAAAATAATGAGGAAAATGTCTACATGCCGAGGCTGGGTCTAGGAAAGAACCAGCAAAGACCACCAAAGTTTGAGATCATTGGAACTCTGGTACGCAAGACCGGTCTTGGCTATGAGCCCTCTGGCGATAATATGGTGAAGAAAGGAAATAGATTGGAAAACTACTTTGTAAAGGAAAAAGTAAAGCAAGTCTACCAAGGTCAGCCAGAGCCATTCTGGGATAAGGAAACCAATACCCTATTGTCCGGGTTTGAGATATTTGCTAATGACGTTTGGCCAAAAGAGGAAGAAGAGGGGGTCCAGGCTGTGATCATAAAGAAAGAACCAACTAATTGGATTGTGGTTTTAACCATGGGAAGTCTGGCGATCCTGGCGCAGGAGCCCTCGAAGACCCGACTCTCTCACTATGGATGCTGCTGGAGAATATAAAAATTGGATCTTCATGCCAAGTGTGACCTACCATGAGACTTATTCTGAGTCTGAATTAAAGTCCGAGTCATCTGAGTCTTCCAAGTCCTCCCAGTCTGTTGAGTCTGGATTGGTGCCTCTTGGCCTAACTACTCATGGTCTATACTTTGAATTCAAGTCTACTCGTGTGTATGGTGCCCCCGAGGCCTTTGCTGATGATGAAATAAATGAAACTGATTCCGCCTACTTCCTTGATTTTGAAATAAATTGTGTCGACCCTCACGATGATGAGACGGATTTTGATGGGGACATCCCCATAGAAATCCGATCCCTAATTGAAAAGGAAGATGAAAGGTATGCTCAGCCTGTAAAAGAAGAAGTAATTCTAATAAATCTGAGAGATGAAGAGAATCCCCGGATGGTCCAGATCGGTTCCGTGCTATCTCCAAGAAAGTGTCAAGCTCACATAGATTTGCTTAAAGAATTTGAAGATGTTTTTGCATGGTCACATGCTGATATGCCCGGAATCGATCCTAAAATCGTGGAACATAGGATTCCTCTTTACCCTGATGCAAAACTTGTAAAGCAAAAACTCAGACGAATGAGACCTGATTGGGTGCTCAAGATAAAAAAAGAAGTCACCAAATAGATTAATGCAGGATTCCTAATAGTAACGTAATATCCTCAATGGGTCACAAACATTGTGCTCGTCCCTAAAAAGGATGGCAAAATTAGGGTTTGCGTTGACTTTTGGGAGTTAAACAAAGCTAGTTCGAATGATGACTTTGCACTACCGCACATCGATGTTCTGGTGGATAATATCGCTGGACACGATTTGCTTTCCTTTATGGATGGCTTTTTAGGTTACAATCAAATTCTCATGGCTCCAGAAGATCGGGAGAAAATCACATTTGTCACCGAATGGGGAACTTACTGCTACCGGGTCATGCCTTTTGGGTTGAAGAATACAGGGTCTACTTATCAACGAGCCGCTAGACCTTGTTGCATGACATGATTCACAAGGAAGTAGAAGTTTACGTTGATGACATGATTGTCAAAGCAAAAGAGCGAGAGGGGCACTTGCCATCACTCAGGAAGTTCTTTGAAAGGATTCGCAAATACAAGATGCATCTCAATCCAGCCAAGTGTACGTTTGGGGTTACCGCAGGGAAGATGCTGGGATTCATGATCACCACCCATGGAATTGAAGTCGATCCTTCAAAGATCAAGGCTATCCTAGAGATGGAACCGCCTCGGTCTGAGAAAGATGTAAGAAGCTTTCTTGGAAAAGTGCAGTTTATAAGCTGGTTTATCGCCAAGCTGACATCGACCTGTGAGCCAATATTTTGCCTACTCAAGAAAGGAGTGCCCTTCAAGTGGGATGACAAATGCCAGAAAGCTTTTGAAGCAATCTGAACTTATCTGCAAAATCCACCTATACTAACACCGCCCGTATCAGGAAAACTTTTTATCCAATACTTGTCCATCACTCCATCTGCAATGGGGTGTATGCTGACACAAGAATGAGACGATAGGGTTGAAAGGGCCATTTACTATCTAAGCAAAAAGATGGTTGGATGCGAAGAACGCTACACTTCGTTGGAAAAGACATGCTGGGCACTTGTTTGGGCTTCTAAGAAACTAAGACGTTACATGCTGGCATACCCAGTAATGTTGATTTCTCGAATGGGCCCTCTGAAATACCTATTTGAGAAACTAGCTCTCACTGGGAAACTGGCACGATGGCCACTGTAACGCCCCGATTTTTGGAAACATTAAATAGGAAATTTTATTACAAAAATAAGAGAGTTTGTTACATCAAAATCAAAAGGGTACATTTATTCAACAAAAGAGGAAGCTAGGGTTCCTAATACTACTCTTCCGCCTGCTCTTCCATCCTAGCAAGTTCCTCTACTCCAAAAGCCTTCAGAGTGTACAGCTCACCCTGTTCGTCTATGAGGTCTGACACATTATACCGGCGTCACCACCAATATAATATGTCAGGGTTACCAAAAAGGCAACATCGTGAGCTACAATGCTCAATAGGATAAACCTTACCCACCAACCTTAAACTTACAGACGATTCAACAAAATACATAAGATGAACGTCAACAAATAATAATAACACATCCACATTCATTGATTAGCGTTGGTGTCCATGTCTTTACGTGTTTCTCCTACACGACTCGTCGTAGACCGTGTCATCCTTTTCATATACCATTCAACCTTTCAAAAATCTTTTGTTCAACACACCCAACCTCGGTTCCGTCGTTCCGAGTTCCCGAGTATCCTCACAATGGTACCGCCGCACCAGGTTCCCATTGGCACACAATTGCATTGGCTCCTCTCCGCGGATGACCAAGCCACACACCCAACCTCGGTTCCGCCGTTCCGAGTTCCCGAGTATCCTCACAGTGGTTCTGCCGCACCGGGTTCCCATTGGCACACAATTGCATTGGCTCCTCTCCGCGGATGACCAAGCCACACACCCAACCTCGGTTCTACCATTCCGGGTTCCCAAGTATCCTCACAATGGTTCCGCCGCACCGGGTTTCCATTAGCGCACACACACACAACTCACATAATGCCACCCAAAACCGGTCATTTTGTAGTTTCAAAATATTTCCTTCCTCGGAATACATTCCCTTTCATTAACCACACCCTAGGTGTCATGTTTCTACTTTCGTGGTTCTCGTGTCTCGTCTTCATGCATAGACTCCGTGGTAGGACAAAAGTAAGTATGAATCATTCATCGTAAACCAACTCTGTTTTACACCACAAGTAATGCTAGCAATTTAAGTAAGCACGCTCATAACTCCTTTAAACATCAAAATACGAATACTTGGATTCACATGGTAAATAACCTACGTATTTATCGAGTAAGTATGGGTACCTACATTATACTTAGGAATAGAGATAAGGAATTCCTACCTTACTTCTTGGCGGTAGTTGGCTACGGAAGGTTAGTCGGTGGTCGGACGGAGTAACTTCCTACGGTATGCCTTCGGGAGCTTCGAAAGAGAATGGTTTCTCTCGAAACTTCTTCTTGACTAACACTACTCTACTTTATGGATCGAAGGGTGGTCAGGTGGCGGTTTAGTGGCAGCTTTGGATGAGTTTCTTGAAGAACACAAGAAGAACTCAAGAGCAAGAAGAACAAAGCAAGAACAAAGGATTTCTAGAGAGAGAAGTTGAAGAATGGAAAGGTGTGAGTTGAATGGCATGGGGGTGGCTCTATTTATAGCCAAAACTTGAGCTCCCTCTCTCTCTCTAAAGGCCGGCCCCCTCTCTCTCTCTCCTTATCTCAATCTTTCAAATGTCAAGCTTGATTGAAAGCTT
Organism: Rhododendron vialii; assembly: GCF_030253575.1. Classification (NCBI taxonomy): domain Eukaryota; kingdom Viridiplantae; phylum Streptophyta; class Magnoliopsida; order Ericales; family Ericaceae; genus Rhododendron; species Rhododendron vialii. Next base: position 32,798,373 of record NC_080558.1, read on the forward strand.
GATGGATTAGGTCATGGGGCTACCTAGGCTTGCATGGCTAGATTGTGTACGTTGGATGGGATTTTTGGAAGATTTGGTGGATGGAAGGAGAGTTTGTACAAGATTTGGTCTTTAAACAAACATAGAAGGACAATGAGAGGATAGATTTTTGGCTAGGAAGAAGATATCACTAAGGATTTGAAAAGATGTAAGAAGATTATGGTGATCAATGCATGTACAACCCAATCTTTCTTCTCTCTCTCTCTCTCTCTCTCTCTCTCTCTCTCTCTCTCTCTCTCTCTCTCTCGGGTCGCTCTCTCTCTCCCTCTCTCGGCAATCTCTCTCTCTCTCTCTCTCTCTCTCTCTCTCTCTCTCTCTCTCTCTCTCTCTCTCAAGTACACTTATATAGATATATATGCATATAATAATATAAAAGTACAAAAGTACTAGATTCTTCCAAATCCAATAACCATTAAACAATCCTAATTAGACACATGTTCCCATTAAACTAATAAATAGTGTACTCTAGGAAATCTATACACATATATAATATTGTATAAATGTACACATGCCTATATACACCTAGGTACCAAGAATATATAGCCTAAGATTTCCCCATTAGATTATAATAAAAGTACTAGTACTAATCTATTGACTAGGGTACTAAAAATCTAGGGTTTAGATTTACCCACATATTCTAATGCTTAAAAGTACATGGGAAATCAACCCTTGAATATTTAATAGGATCCTTATACTTAGTAGGAAGATTAGGGCTATTATCCAATGGATAATAATTTTCCCTTGTGGTTAATAACCAGTGGACAAAGATTACCCTAACTTCTATTGACCAATGGGTAAAGGCAAAAGGTTCAAAAGGTTCATTTAGGAACTAAGTGAGCTTGGTTGCTTGGTTCCTCCAACTAGTTGGTTAGAATCTAACTAAATTGGCCAAGTAGGGTTTTCTAGTCGAAAACTAACCACGGACCATAATCTAACTTATGACGGTTTAATAGAAGTTAACAAGAAATCAATAAGTCATTCAAGAGAAAATAAGAAATTAAAAATAACAACGAGATTTTTATTTACTGAAAATCGGAGTTGACTGAAAATCGGAGTTGTTACAACCACTCATGCTAGTAGAATTCAAGCTCAAATATGTCACTAGGAAGTCAGTAAAAGGAAGGGCTGTTGCGAAATTCTTGGCCGACCATCCTGTTGAGGGAGGCGAAGATATTGAATTCAAGTTCCCTAACGAAGATCTGATGACCATAATCGAGGATGTTTGGAAATTATACTTCGATGGAGCTGCCAATCAGAAAGGGTTTGGAATTGGTGTGTTGTTAATCTCACCCAATGGATCTCACATTCCGCTCACTTTCAAGTTAAACTTTGAAGTCACCAACAATCAGGCAAAGTACTAAGCTTACATTGTTGGCATGGAAGCAGCCATCGAAATCGGCATGGAGAAATTGGAAGTAGTAGGGGATTCTAACCTGGTTGTGTCACAGGCTAACGGTGATTGGAAAGTCAAGGAGGAAAAGCTGAAGCCATACCACCAAGACCTTGAAGACCTCATTCCTCATGTCAATAAGGTGACTTTTACCCATGTGCCGAGGCTTAAGAATCAATTTGCAGATGCTCTCGCCACATTGGCATCCATGGTCGAAATTCCTATCGGTGTGAAACCAAGACCTATTGTGATTGAACAAAGGGATTCACTAGTGTACCAGCATGTCATGGTTATTGATGAATCTGACGACGGCCACCCCAGGTACTATGACATCTAGAGATTCGTGGAAAGAGGAGAATATCCTCCTGAAGCAAGCAAGAAGGATCGGGTAGCTCTCCAAAGGCTGGCAGCTCAGTACATAATTTGCAAAGGGAATCTGTATTAGAGATCCCACTGCGGAATGCACAAGCTATATATCCATAGAGAAGAAGCTAAAAGGGTAATGAAGGAAATTCATGAGGCGGTTCTGTGGTCCTCATATGAATGGCATGATGCTCGCTAATAAAATTCTAAGACAATGATACTTTTGGTCCACCATGGAAACAGAGTGTATAGAATACGTGTGGCGATGCCACAAGTGCTAGATCCATGCCAACCTCATGCATGTTCCCCCATCAGAATTGCATCCGATGACTTTTCATTAACCATTCTCAGTGTGGGGGATTGATGTTATTGGAAGAATCACACCAGCACAATCCAACGGTCATAAGTTCATTCTAGTTGCTATTGATTATTTCACGAAGTGGGTAGAAGTTACTTCCTATGCAACCCTAACTGCGGTACAAGTTGCACATTTCATCAAGTAAAATGTCATTTATCGATATGAGGTTCCTCAGGCATTGTATCAGACAATGGGGTCCACTTCAAGGGACAAGCCAAAGAGGTTTTAGAAGAGTTTCAGATCCAAGTGCATAAGTCCATGACTTACCGGCCACAAACCAATGGGGCCGTGGAAAAAGTAAACAAAACCTTCAAGACCATTCTAGAGAAAATCGTCAAATCCGCAAGGAATTGGCATGAGCAATTGCCACTGGCTTTATGGGGATATCGGACATCTGTACGTACACCAACAAGAGCAACCCCCTATTCTTTGGTTTACGGTATGGAGGTTGTGCTCCCCATTGAGTTGGAGGTCCCATCTCTCCGAACCATGATTGAGTGTGAGGTTCAAAAAGCAGAATGGTTAAGCAATAGGTTCGACGAACTCATGTTGTTTGACGAATGAAGGCTAAGAGCTCTTTACCACATTCAAGGATACCAACGGAGAATTACGCACGCATTTAACAGGAAGGTGAAACCAAGGGACTTAGCAGAAGGTGACATGGTTTTGAAGGAAATCTGGGCACCAGTCTTTCATCCGCAAGGGAAGTTTCGACCTAAATGGTCAAGGCCATACATTATTAAAACTATCCTATCCGGAGGAGCTTCGCAGCTTATTGATTTAGATGGAAATGAGTTTTCAACCCTGGTCAACTTGAATCAACTTAAGCGCTATTACCCTTGAGAGAAGCTTGCTGGACTGAAAATTGCAAGGGCAGGCAGTTTCAGGCCAAAGTTAGAGTAAAAGCTTGCTAGGTTAAAAACCTGCAATGGCAGCCTAAGCAAAAATAAATAGGCAATAATGAAAAAGCTCGCTAGACCGAAAACCTGAAAGGGCGGTACTAGGCAAAATTTAGAGCGCAAAAAGGTGAGTGTCAAAACTAGAGTGAACCCTACCCTGAACTACGTCATGACCTGATTACTTTGCAAGAAGGATACATAGGCAGCCTTGCTTTAAGGCCCGGTCACATATTCCGTCAAAATAAAAATCCAAGTTGCAAGAACTCAAAATATGAAATCAAGAAGGGGGAAACCCTTCGTAACTCACTTTTATTTAAATTATTGCTTCTAGTACATAGGGCTGAGCATAACTCTCAAAAATAAAAGTGCAACATAATAGATAAAGCGGGTCCACAATTTATTCCATGATCAAAGTAGTAGGGGTAAGTTAGTTTCTTCGGGTCCCTTGCCCTTGCAGCAATGTCCGTCCTAAGCCACTTTCGGTAGCTTCCATGCGCCAGCACAGATGAATAGGGGCTTGCGTCAGTCACCTCACGAGTCCCCTAGAACTCCTGGTAATAGTAAAGGACAAAAGGGTGAAAGAAAAGGTAAGACAACGTCCACCAGAACCTCCACAGTCGCCTTTTGCCTCAGACCGAGCTGGCGCTGAATTCGGTAAGGACATTCCCTCCTTCTCCTCTTTCAAAGCTTAGTTTTCTACTAACTTTGGAGCTCTACCACTCCAATACCTCAAGCTCGTCAACCATCCACACTCACTTACCCATATCTGCACTCATCCACAACCCATCTACGCTCATTCATTCCTCGTTCAAGCTCAACCTGAAGGTAAAGGCAAGTTTCCTTAGGCCAAGTTCAGTCTTGGCCCTGAGGGGATTTTCTCCAGTCATACTTGACCCTTTTGGTTAAGTACCGACTCAAAAACTATTTTCAGAAACTAAAACCAACTACTATACTGGACCCACTAAACCGTACGATGTAATATTACATCGTACGCTTTAGTAGGGTCCCCCGCACGGTATTGTAATATATGTAGTTATTTGTTCTGACTGTCTTGATCACATTCGCTCTCTATTGGGTCTGCTAATATTACACAAATGTTGATACTAGTGTATCTCAGAATGTAGTTTATCCAAAAACCATGTCTTTGGCCTGCCAAAATAAGGTTTTTATGATCATCCATGATGATCAAGTGCATCAAAAAGAGATTTTGAAACAACAAGAAAGGTGCCAAGGTCCATGGCTGGTTTCAATGTGAAAATACAAAGATGTTCCTAAAAGAATGCAAGGTCACACTGTATGATGTTTGAGTAACACCATACGTTGTAGCCAATACACCGCGCGAGCATTTGAGCAATAATGGTGGACTGACAGCAGGGAAAGTCAACCGCACGGTATATCATAAAATCGTGCGGCATAATATAATATACCATGCAGTGCTGCTTGTGGTCAAGGCAGTCTGTAAATAATGTGTCATTTCATTTATGCACATCATCCATTATCATTCATTGTACAGGAAGCATCACAAGCACATCAATATGATATATTCAATCCCATGTCCCTTTCCCCTAAGTAAGCATTAAAGAGTTAATCTTCCAAAAGATATTTAAAGTTTTTCCCTTTGAAAATACTAAGTAGAGACCGGTTCAACCGGGTGAGTGGGGTGCTTTTCAACAAAACCTTTTCCATTCGTAACATGGCCCCTGTACCCAAAAATCTCAATGTTTTTCGGTAGACTAAAAGCCTTTCCTTTTGCTCAAATCAAAACCCTCGGTTTCTCGAATCATCCATCTCAAAAATCCGGGTGGCGACTCTCGCGCGCAGGCTCACCAGTCGAGGAGCCCAGATATATACTGCACTCAACTTGAACAAAGAATATAAGAAAGTTTTTCCCAAACTAGGACATGCAAGAGCACTAATAATGCAATTCTTAATAGCAAGTATTGGGTGGTCAATTGTTGGCCTTAGATTGACATATGCACTTTCTTCTTCTTTTTACTCTCCCCTTTAATCTTCTTCTTCTTTGGAGGGGGCGGACAATTGTTGGCCTCTTGTTCGCTCACTTCCTTCACTTCCTCATTATAGCACCCGTAAAATACACTATATTTAAGTGGAATCAAATCATTTTGACTAGACCGAATCCTTTTATTGGGACAAAGATAAATCCAAGAAAGAATAGAAGTATATTTGCAACGTGTAGGATGAAGAAGGAGTAATAAGAAGACTTTGAACAAAACAAAATATTTAAGGGTGGACATATGTCTACTCCTATATATATGACGAGTCATTTGGTCTTTTAAAGGAAATGAGTGAGTTTTGATGGTGCTGGCTTTGGAGACAGAGAAGAAGTCGAGAAACGAAGCAATCGGTCCAGCGATCGCAATGATGCATAACGTAGTAATTTCAGTAGGTTGTTCACGGTGGAGTGTGCATGTTGCAGTGGCGATACTAGTAAAGGTACTCAAGCCAGGAAGTATATAATATGCTCTAAATTCTCCGGAGTATTCCTTTGGCCTGTCTTTGTATTCTACTCAATCGTTATCCTATTTATTGAATCATCTAAATTCATTGTATACGTTGAGTTATGTGTTATGTATGGGGGCTAGGTGTCGTTGATCGAGTGAAGTTGCCTACTATGCTAACGGCCCGAGAAGCCTCATTATAGGCAGGGTGTGGCAAGTGAGGCCGGTCACATACTGAAGAGGACCTGTTATGAGGTCGTATTATGTGGCCTATTGTTGACTCCGTGTCGCTATTTGGTTGGTTTCATTTATTGTGAGTATTTCTATTCTCGTTGTATTGTATACTTCCTGGGGGATTTGTGTTGCAGGTTGCAAAGGTAAGGATGGCATAACGGGTTGTCGGTGGTGGAGTTATAACCAGTTGGGAGTTTAGGCCTAGGTAGCTGCTTTTATTTAATCCTAGATAATTGTAAACACTATTTGGTAAGTCTTGAATTAATGGCAGATTGTAGTATTTGGTTAACACTTTGATTATTGGAGGTGGTAGTGGTGCTTGAGGATCTGGGTTGTCACACTCATCATCATTCTCTTCCTCATCATCATTCACTTCCTCATCATCATTCTCTTCCTCATCGTTCGATCCCTTATAGTTTTTGTCATAGTGTTTTAGCCACAATCCCTCATGCCACCATTCCGACATGGCTGCCATCACCTACATAGGAAATGAATATCATGGACAACATTAAAAAATTGTACTAATAAAAACAATACAAATTATTTCCATCCATCAATCCTAACCTCTAGTTATTTTATAATATTGTCTTTTCCAAATGAATCATTTAAACCTTTAGTCATATCCTTCCTACATCTAACTAAGGATTAGGTGGTCAATAGGTAAGGAGGATAACAAATGACATAAAATATAGATCTATTAAAACTCACACATAAAGAGCGAAACCGCTTGATTTCCGTTGGAATTTTTTTGGACAAATTTCCTCATGAACTATACCAACCTTCTTCACCTTCACCTTGAGAGGTCGTACTATTGATTTCCTAGCTTGGCTCTTTGAACATGCCATCATAAAGATATCTGCACATGAAATCAATGGAGCACAAAACTCATGTTCAAATCAAAGAGAAGTGCTAGTAAACTGGAGTAAAACTCACGTCCCGCCTAGACCAGCTAGAAAGGAAGTACAAACTTTATGCATGGACTAGATGGCCAAAAACCATATAAGGAATTGCAGAATGGTGGAGGTGGGCTGAAACTATATAACAACTGCAAATAAACCTGATGAGTTAAGAATAGCAGTCCTTCAACACCTATAAGGCTTCATCATCTAACCCAAACCTCACATACGCATTAAGAATAGTAGTTCAAGATATAACATTTCATTACGACATTTTATCAAACACATTGTGCGCGTCAGTTAAACCACCCACTCTTAACATAATCACTAATCAAGTTATTGTCAACAAAGGTGACTAGCCTCTCGAAACACTTAATAACAATCGCATGCAACTTTTTTAATTTCTTTTGTTGCGTAACATTTGTGAAGCTTACAAGCAAGAAAATTGCAGTCTACCGAAATTACAACTAAAATAAAGGAAATTTAAGGAATTAACAAACCTTAGAGATGCTCTGCCAATCGTCTAAACGAACTTGAACAATGGAAATAAAAATCAAACTTAATCCTATCGCTTCACGCGAACTTCAGTTGAAATCTAGCAATTCGCCCACTCTTATGCAACAAAGAGAGAGGGAGACAATCGAAGAGCAAAGAGAGGGATATTTGGACATGAGAGGGGGATAGTTTTGTCTGAGTGTGTTTTCAACACCATGTATTCGGAATAATTCTTTTCTTTCTCATCACTTCTTAATTTCAAAAACCTATCCATCACTTGTGAATTGTTTGCCCAACCACCGCTAACACGTAATTCCCCCCAAGACAAGGGGTAACCCATGTGATGCATAGAATTTATAACGGAAATGATTTTTGCATCCCTTTTATTCACTTGCATTCTTTTCTTTCTTTTTCTTTTTTTTTTATCTACATGTTACCAAACTACCTTTGCTTATTTACTCAACTTTCACAGGTGAAGGATATTTCTATCATTTCACAGAGATAAAGACAAAAGAGGAGTGAAAGTGAGGAGTACAAAATCTCTTCTCAATTATCTGTGTGTTTGTGTGTGGGATCCGGCTACCATGCCCCAAAGTGGTATTGGGGCGTTATGCCCCAATTTCTTTTTTGACCCTTGGATCTCCTCTTTTAATCACAACCCTTGGATCCATTACACTCTCTCTCCTACCCACCAAGTCCTCTCTCCTGTTAACCTCTTACATCAGTTAAAAAGATATTGAAAACAAATATTTAAGCTGCATCTCGCACTCTCTCTATCTTCTCACGCCAACTCCCTACGACCCACACTAAAGAACCCCCCACGCTATGGCCATGCCTCCCTCCTCATGTCCTCCTCCATAACAGCTCCTCAACAATAACTCCTCCACAATAACTCTTTCATAGCAGTTCATCAAGCCTTCCCCCCCTCTCTCTCTCTCTCTCTCTCTCTCTCTCTCTCTCTCTCTCTCTCATACCCTTTAATGGGTTTTGGGTTTTCTTCCCTCAACAGGCCAAAACCCCCATCGCCGGAGCCAAGTCTCCGAGGGTTGCATGGCCTATGTTCTAGTCTACTTGGAACCGCTCGAGATTTCTAGGCTTTTGATTCTGAACATGACCTCTCTCTGTCTCTCTTTGTCTCTATCCCTCTATATCTGTCTCTTTCACCTGAGAAGCTCCATTATTGGGAATTCTCAACTGAAACCCTAGTTTTCTCTGTCGCTGTCAAGTTCTCTTACTCTCAGCTTGTTTGGTTGTGTTAGTTGTAAAATTAGGGTAATTTTTTAGCGGACGTTTGAAATTGCAATATGCTAATAACTGCACGAGCACCTATTTGTTGTCATATGGCAATTTAAAGAATCAAAGATTGCGATTTAAAATGGTCTCAAAAAGTTTATGAATATGGATATGATTAACAACAGTTTTTAGACTATGATAAACTTAGTGGCCATGTCATAAAACTGGAGGTGCTTACCGTGTCAATAAACATACTTATCACAAATACTGAACATACATAACTAAAACTAGACATTCTTACCACATATTTTGGGGGGAAAATAGTGACTAAAGGTACTTACTATGTCAGAGAACATACTTACCATGAATAGTGGGTGTACATAACTAAAATTGGACATTCTTACCACAGATTTTGGAAGAAACAACTACCAACTGAAGGTAATTACCATGTCAAGGAACATACAAACCATGAATACTAGATGTTCTTATGATTACATATGAAAGTCATTACAACAAACAAAGGTTACGATTACATTTTCAAATTGCATACTACATTGTGGAATGATTTACCCTTTAGAATTGGTTGTCGGGATTTGTTGACCATCCTCCAAAGTTGCTGCCTAAGAACTAGGCCTAAACACTATTAGGATTCATTGACCATTCATCAACATGTATAGTTTAAATGTTATAATTAGTGAATGGACAAATGGAGATCTAACATGCGGTCCATTTGACCTAACAAACATTATGGTTAATGTGATCTAACAAACAAAAAAGGTAATCATGGAGATAATTTTGAATTTGGTCAAATACGACTATAGTATGTGATAAGTATTCTCATATATCATGGTAATCAATTGATATACATTATGGTCAATGTTATCTAAACAAATCAAAAACATAATCATTGATCTTTTGCTTAAATAATAAATTATGTTCAAGATCTAAGAATCGCAACTAAAATAAGACTTCATAATGTGGTAAAGTACTTACTTGGTCAAATTCTTCAATTTATTGTTCTTGAATTTACATTTCCTTAGACATGAAGGAATATGTATGGAAAAGTAAAAAATAGATGGATAAGTTTGAGGAATCTAAGGTAAGTAGGGAGGAATTTCGTATCATTATTGGCGCAATGTGGGGTAGGTAAGCATTTATGGCACAAGTTTAAAAGTAAGTGTATCCTTTTCAAATGGTAAGTAGTAGCATAAATTGTGGTATGTAGACATAAACCATCAAGTAACGACCGAATATTGTGATGGTAACAATGATCAGGTGGTGTGGTATGCATAGCCTTATTTTGTGGTAAGTATGACATTAATGACGGATTGGTACGCATTTATGTAACATAACTAATGCACCATAATGAGGATAGTTAATAAGGTAACTACCACAATAAATACAATGTTACTTAGTTCTACTTAATTTGTATTATCTTATAATTAAAGCATAATACCTTAATGATTAATGAAACTAAGTGATTTATTGAATGGGCCATTAGGGATCAATAGTTAGTGGTTATTCTTACATTAGTCAATTGTATCAATCACTCATTGATCACAACCAAGACTACTGTTAACTACTACATCTACTAATAACATTAATCGCTATCAACCTACATTTAACATATCATTAGTACAATTGACCAATGACTTTAACTAATATAGTCAATCATAACTCATTGAATATAATCAATCAACTAAGCTCTCAGTCAAATTATTCTAACTAATATAGTTGATTGTAGAGATTAATCATCACACCACCACTAATTGAATAGTCTAATGTCAATTATAGCCACTAATCATTATAATATTACGTTAATCGGTTGCAGAAATCATGTCAAAAAAATTATTTAAATTTAATTGTGAGATTATTACAAATATATAGTTTATATTTATTGTTTTTAAAAATTTGTTATAAGAAACTTATATACACAAAGTAAAATTTTAATGGAATATATTAACAACATTAATTGTAAGTTATTCAAAATAATAAATGAATAATTATTTTCACAATAATATTTGTAAGATACTTGTTAATTAAAAATAATATAATGGAATATATTAACAACGTGAATTTAAAATAAAGGCAATTTTTTGGCTTGAATATTTAATTTCAAAAAATTGTTATAAAACTATTGGTATACAAATTAAATATTATTAAATTACATTTATATTTATATTTTCACTCAATATTTGGTAGTCTATTGCACAAATGATTAGCAAAACGACAAAAATTATGGTGAATAGGTCAAAAAGTGGTGTGAATTTATAAATTTTCACTAATTAAAATAATTCTGCAAAAAGATATATTTTTCTACTAAAAAAGTTCATTTCTTGCCAAACCTGCTACCTGAAGAACCAATTAGAGAGAAGAACCAATTAGAGAGAAAGGGCAAAAAAGGTTGAAGTGTAGCCTTAAGTTGTGCCAAGTATACCATATTTTGTAGTAAGTGTCAGCATAAAATGTGGTAAGTAGCACTAGTGTTCATGGTAAGTATAATGACATTTTTTGGCAGAAAAAACGCAAAACCACCTTACTTTTTGGGGGGTGGTTTTGATCAAATGGCTCAGATTAACCTAAAATTTGATCTAAAGGTCCATATTAAATAGGGGCATCATAGAAAATGAGTATTGCTACAGGTACCGACCGGTACCGTAAAGAAATCGTAGGGAAGGCCGCGCCGGGCCATCTCCGGCCACTGGACGGCCGATCCGAGCCATCCAAAAATTCTACAAAAAAAAAATGAGGGGGCCCACGTGAGATTCAATGGCATCCGACACGTGTAGGGTGCTCGATCCAAACACTCCATTTTCGTATATATATATATATATGCACACACACACATATATATACCCCCTCATTTTTTTTTTTAGAATTTTTGGACGGCTCGGATCGGTCGTCCAGTGGCCGGAGATGGCCCGACGCGGCCTTCCCTACGATTTTCCTATTGTACCGGTCAGTACCTATAGGATTTTCGATAGAAAATTTATTGTGTATGTGATTTAGTTCAAAAATCATATGGGGCGTATGTGGCCAAATTAAAAAGTTTAGGAGGTGATTGGCACAAAACATGGGCTACTCCAGAATTTTAGGTTAGCGATGACATAAACGCATAGAAAATTTGTGTATACAAATGTAACAGCCCTGATTTTTGGAAGGTAAAAATTTCGTTAAATATTTGAATTTTATTTGAATTACTTATTTTTACTTTCAGTAATCCGTCGTAATTAGATTCTAGTTATTCGGAGCCAATCAAATTAGATTCCAACCGACTACTTGGAGGAACCGAGCAACCAAACTCACCTAGTTACTAGATGAACCTTTTGAACCCTTTGAACTTTTTTCCTTTACCCATTGGTCAATAGATGCTAGGGTAGTCTTTGTCCATTGGACAATAGGCCTCCTATTAAAATATGTGGATTAGTACAAAGATATAGTATTTTAATGGTGTATGTTCACATGTGCAAAGGACATTTATTCTTTGTTTATTGGGTATTCTCCCACCCCTTTATTATCCATTGGTTATTAACCGCTAGGGAATTTATTACCCATTGGGTAATAGCTCAAATCTTCCAACAAGGTACAAGGTTTTATTTAAATATTCAAGGGTTGATTTTTCATGTACTTTTATGCATTAAAATATTGGGGTATATCTAAACCTTAGATTTCCAAAGTACTTTATTGAATAAATAGTACTTGTACTTTATTACTATTTTAATGGGAAGAATCTTAGCCTTTTATTTAATTGGGGTACTTGGTACCACAACTATATTTAAATATTGGGCATTTGTACATGTGTATCTAAACCCTAGATTTTTAGTACCTTATTTAATATTATAGTACTAGTACCTATATTATTTTTTAATGGGGAAATCTTAGGCCTCATATTTAATTGATTTTTTTTGTACCTATGTATATATAGGCATGTGTACATATACAATATTATATATAGGCCCTAGATTTCCTAAAAGTACTCTATCTATTAGTTTAATGAGGCATGTGCCTAATTGTAATTCTTTAATGGGGTATTTGGATTTGGAAATCTAGTACTTGTACTCTTATTATATTATATGTGTACTTGAGAGAAAGAGAGAGAGAGAGAGATATTTGCCGAGAGAGGGAGAGAGAGAGTGGGCCGAGAGGGAGAGAGAAAGAGAGGGAGAGAGAGAGAGGAAGAAGAGAGAATGAGATTTGGTTGTACCTTCCATGATCCTTTCAAATCCTTGGCCATGTATTCTTCCAAGCAAAGATTTACCTTGTTTTGCCCTTTTATGATTGTTTATACACCAAATCTTGTACAACCTAGCCTTCCCTCCATCAAATCTTCCAAAATCTTCCATAACCAAATCCTTGGTACAAATCTTAGCCATGCAAGCCTAGGGTTAGGCTTTGATCTTCCAAGATTGCATGATAAGTGTCAAAAATTGAGAGATAGGGAGAGAGGGGGGGCCGGCCTTGAGAGAGGAGAGAGGGCCAAAGTTTTGGCTATAAATAGAGCCACCTCCATGCCATTCAACTCACACCTTTCCATTCTACAACTTCTCTCTCTAGAAATTCTTTGTTCTTGCTTTGTTCTTCTTGTTCTTGAGTTCTTCTTGTGTTCTTCAAGAAACTCATCCAAGACCGCCACTAGACCGCCACCCGACCACCCTCCGATCTAAAAAGCTTAAGTAGTTTAGTCAAGATTAGGTTTCGAGAGAGACCCTTCTCTTTCGAAGCTACCGGGAGCATTCCGTAGGAGGTTACTCCGTCCGATAGCCGACTTGCCTTTCGTAGTCGTCACTACCGCCAAGAAGAACGGTAGATTCTCCCTATCTACTACTCCTAATTATATGTAGTGCATCCTTACTTACTTATCTCGAAGTATTTGTATTTTTGATATTTCAGATGGTTATGAGTATGCATATATGAGTTGCTTGTATTACTTGTGGTGTAATAAAGCATAAGTGATTTCACTCCAAGGGCGTCCGTACATGTGGCATTGTGCTTTGAGTAAGCATAAGTGATTTCACTCCAAGGGCGTCCGTACATGTGGCGTTATGCTATAAGTGGTATTGAGTTGGATGATCTTGTTAGAATGTTTCATGCTTACTTTTGTTCTACCGCAGAGTCTATGCATGTAACGAGACACGAGAACCGAGAAAGTAGAAACATGACACCTAGGGTGTGGTTAATGAAAAGGCGTATTTAAAAAGGGTGAAATGTTTTGGAATCCGCAATGTGGCCGGACTTGCCCATTGTGTGAGGTGTGTGTGTGTTGCAATGGGAATCCGGAAATAACGGAACCATTGTGAGGTTGTGTGCATTCCCATGGGAACCCGGAGCAGCGGAACCATGGTGAGGTATGGCTTGGTTATCCGCGGTACGGAGCCAATGCAATTGTGTGCCAATGGAAACCCGGCGCGGCGGAACCATTGTGAGGATACTCAGGAACCCGGCGCGGCGGAACCGAGGTTGGGTGAGTTATACAAATGATTTTTGAAAGATGGATTGGTATGTGAAAATGTTGACACGGTCTACGATGAGTCGCATAGGAGAAACTCAGAAAATCTTGGACACGAACGATAGTTGATTAACGAATATGGATGTGTCGTTGTTAGCTGTGTATACATGTATCATGTGGAAATCGATGATTGTATAATCTGTTGTTTGTAAGTTATGGGTTAGCGGGTATGGGATTGTTCTGCTGAGCTTTTGTAGCTCATGGTGTTACCTTTGGTGACCCTGACATATTATATCGGTGGCGATGCTAGTATAATGTGTCAGACCTTGCAAATGTTCAAGGCGAACAGTTCACCGTGGAAGCTTTTGGAGCAGAGGAGCTTGCTAGGATGGAAGAGCAAACAGAGTAGTATTAGGAACCCTAGTTTCCTTCCTTGTTGAATAAATGTACCCTTTGTTTATGATGTATTTATGATGTAATAATGAGTAAGACTCTCTTTATTATGTAATAAATGCCTCATTAACGTGCCCAAAATTGGGGGCATTACAACAAAGTTGGATATAAAAAAACTATTTATATTTGTGCATGAATGCCATAATTTGCTGGAAAGCGTCCGCTGAACAAGCGACAACCTCTGAAAAATAGAGACGAGACAACTGAGAACATGTAAACTTGACTAAAAAAAGAACGCTAAGTGAAGTGGGGGATGGGGCGCACAGAGGGTGCCCACATGGAGCCGTGGTCCTTACTAAGGTTGCAAACGAACCAAGTCGCTCTCGATAACGGCTCCACTCAACTCGGTTCGTGACTTAAACGAACGAACTCAAGCTTGAATATTTGGCTCGTTTGATAAACGAGTCGAGCTCGAGCCACTAAAAGCTCAGCTCGCATGGGCTCGCAAGCCTATATATATATATATATATATATATATATATATATATATATATATATATATATATATATATATATATATATATATATATATATATACATATAATTTTATAATTATAATTATAATATAATATAAATTAAAACTTTTTAACTCACACGTGACATGCACATTGCAGCACACGTTTACAGCTTTGGAAGATAGAGCACAAAGCTTTATATGAAAGCACCAAGCCTATGATCATTTGCTCTTTCGATGTGGGACTAACTGTGTGCAAAGCAAAGTCCTTTATTCTTAGTCCCACATCGGCTGCTGAAGGGAAATGAAATCAAAGAGTTCTCTATAAGTACAAAGCTCTCCCTCCGCTTTTAAACTTAGCCTTAGAAGGCTAGAGTTTGCTACAAACAGAGTTGTAGTGAGCCGAGCCCAAGCCTCGTTAGTAGAGTTCTAGCCAAAGCCTTCCAGCTCGTCACGAGCTCGAGCCCACCTATAATCTGCCGAGTTGAGCTCAAACAAGCTAAAACTCGGTTTGGCTCGGCTCGTTTGTAGCCCTAGTCCTTACCCTAATAATCACCATTGTATCATTAGTCCTCCAAAGTAATCCAAAATCTGTCTGATTGAATTATTTTCGTACTCATTTACAAAACTTTTGAGTTTGGTTAATAATTTAATATTTTTTAAATTTCTTTTCATTGAGACGAAACAATAATTCACAAAAATTTGATGCAAAATTAACAAATACAAAAATAAATAAATAAAAAATTCAAATGGCTTATTAAGCCACATCACCCATGTGGCAAGCCACATAATATGATGTAAGTGAAAACAATAAATAAACAATCAATCAAAAAGGGTACTAATCTACTAAACGCAGACATGGGACTCCTTCGAGAGGAATAAACTCACATTTGCTGATCCTAGTCATTAGAACTCCTTATAGCATCTCCAACTCAAGATGTCAAATCTGATATGGTATGGCAACTGGAAGAATTGACATATGAAGTAAGTCTAACCAAAGTGTCAAATGTTGAGGTGTCATTTGGCATCACCTCTCTCATGTCAAGTTTGACATGTGATGTCAAATTTTTCTTTGGTTATTTTACTCCCCAAAACTTTATAACTATTCTTAAATAAATAATTAGGCATATTGGTTGGAATAAAGGCAATTGATTTTTGCACTTCACTTTTTGATAACCACGCTCCAATATTTGTCTTTTACTATTCAAAATACACATGGTAAAGACACTAAAAGACAAATATTAGAGTATGGTTATCAAAAAGTGGAATGCCAAAATGACTGCCCATTAGAAAATTGTTCAGTAATAGCATCTGTTTACAAATTTCAAAGTGCAGGACATGCATCTTCACCATCCTTCAGGCAAATGAGGTAAAAAGTAATTATACTCCTATTGTGTTTATCCTATGCATGTTTTGTGCTCATGTTGTGTTCATGTAGTGCATGTTCTTTTATTTTGCATGTAACACCCTTAAAAAAATATTCTATATATTAGAGGATTCAAATTATTTGGACCGGAATTTTTTTTATTGAGATAAGGATAAATTCCAAAACTAGTAGTATATGTGCATGTGTGAAGCAACGTGTAGGTTGGACATGGAGCTAATAACAAGATTTAAAATCTGGCCATTTCATGGCTTGTACACGTGGACTTAATAGGTTAGGATTTGTACACTTGGATTTGGTTTAAATAGACAAGCAAGACTTCTATTCTACAGAAAGCTTTAGAGAAAGGAAACATAAGGGAGGCAGTACGTGAGTTCAGAGAACAAGTTCAAGGCTATGGCCTTTGTTGAAAATCCTAAGATGAAATGATATTCGATTGAGGCAAGATTTAAGTATATGATTAAGCTGGGTGAGTGTGAGATACATGTTTCTCGCACAATATTAATGTTGGGTTCTTGTTGATTGTGCTATGTGCGGTGACTGTATGTCGTGGAACTGTTTGGTATGCGACAGGGTGACTATGCTAATAAGCTATGCCAAAAGACATGTTGGCCAATGGGCTATGGTGAGGCTAGTGAGGTGGTACGTCACCCGTCATATACCGAGGAGGACCAGATATGTGGTTCCATTTATATGGATTGTGTTATATTCGTGGTTGGTGTTGTACATGGCGATTGACGTTGTGCAGTTTATTTGATATTGATATTGTACACGTTATTATGTCTCACACACTCCTGGGGTCCTATGGACTCCAGCTTGCAGGTTGGTTAGCGGGCTAGGTGCGGGCTTGTCCGAGTTGCTGCGAGAGTGGGTGTTGTTTATTTATTTTAGAAATAGTTGTAAATTGTAAAGTTTTTTTTTTTTTTGGAATAAAAGACAGATTGTGATTTTTTTTTTTATATCGTGGTGCTCGAGGTCCGGATCGTTACATTGCATGTGCACAAAATTACAACCTAACCCTTCCCGTTTATTACACGTTTCATGTCGTGCCCCAGCCGTATAGTGTAATGCCTATTCCAATCATTAGAGGCCAGTGCAAAATATGCACAATTTTTATTGGTGTATATTGTTTGATGTTTTGTGTTGTCATATTAAGCTCTTGTTGCAAATAAAAACAGTATAGCAATATCACACTAATTGAATTGTTTATAAATGTGGTAACAATTATGTATAGTAGCATATTCACAATGTAACCTTCTCACCTGTTGTATTGAATGTCGATGTTCTGATCCTTATAAAATTTGTTTAGGTTCCAAGTACTTGAAGTCGACATCGTTGGCATTTTCTCAGCTCGGATTGCCATGCTCTGCACTAATTCTGTCCCCGCCAAGAACACCATGAATGCTCACAACGCTGCTATCAGCACCATCTCCTACTACCTCTTCGATTTCACCTTCGGTTCCCTTCCAACAGCTTCATCGGCCACTACAACTTTGCCCTCAACTCAATCCTTTCCTCTTTGTAGGGAAGGTCATTATTTGGTAAGGTTTGACTAAGTTGAATAGGTGACCCTCCAATTTGAACCTAACGCGTGGTGTCTTTATCTTGCAACAATTGGCACCCAGGGATCATGACACGTGTCAAAACAATAAAAATAGTATGGCCCATGCTACATAAGTAGAAACTTGGCACACAAGATCAAGCTAGGGCGCAAGCCCAAAAAGAGCAACCCGCCCCCCCCAAGAACTTTAAATAGGAAGAATGGTCTTGAAAGGGGGGAGGGATGTTGGTGTGATTGTAACGAAGGGGAGATAGACACGAGAAGCCAACACAAATTGGCACGTCCTTAGGATGAGAGAGAGAGAGAGAGAACACAAGGAAGCCAGTAGACATCTGAATAACTCAGATGCTTAAGTATGCTTCGGTCCCCGTGGCAGGACCCGAGGGGCTCTTAGAGGCTTGGTTATGGTAGGTATTGGAATGGCTGAACAAGCCATGACCTTGCCCATACAGGAATGGGGGAGATCTAATGGCGCAATGGCTTGAAAAGGAGAAGGTTTTTGAGCGAAGAAGGAAAAAAGTATGGCATGCTTGAGGCTCACACAATTTGCGTGAGGAGCTATGCTATCCTCACAGTTGGGAGGTACAGAATATGACACATGTTCATGTTTTATAGAGCCACCTGGCACCTAAGTATTGGCCCCCGGATGTCTATAAATACGAGACATTCTCTTCATATTTCTCAGACATAGTCGACCAAACACAAGAAAGTTGGTGAGTGTTGATTCCAAGAGAAGAGAACATCCTCTCCTCAACATCTCTATTGTCTTTCTCTCGAGGTTTATGAGTTGACCTCACCCACACAGAGTGACTACCATAGTCCATTATGTACACTCGTGCCTTTTCCTTCACCCCCAAGAGATTACTACATCGTTCGTCATCTTAACCGTTAAACATTCATACCTCTCTAGCACATTTATTCTTCAAGAATATTTAACCATTATTTTGAACCTCTCTTACAATTGCGACTATGCATGGGAGGTTGTTTGGTTGATGGTTAGTTCGAGAAGTTTTCTTCAAACCTCTGGTACTAACATGGAAAATGACAATCCAATTTTGGAAGAAAATGGTTCTTTTAGCAATGACAGATACACAAAAACACGTGCTCACAGCCATCACTTCCTTGACTAAAGTAATAACGGTGGCGTGGCCAAAGGAGTCAGTCAACTTCCAAATCACACCTTAGCAAATCCATGTTGCAGGTAGCCAGGAGCCATAGATAGTCACGCCGGTACAGAACCGACATTAGGGAGCATCTAGGGGCAGGGACTCACAACCACCAAAATAGGTTTGATTGATCAAAGAGGGTCGATCAAGTTGAGAATAACCTACTACAATCCCAAAATTAGCTATATCTTACTATGGCTGATGTGCATGTGCTTCTCATGAAAGAGAAAACCAAAGTTACTCTGCCATTCGTCCCTAACCTATATATTCAGACGATGTACCCTCTGTCCATTCTTCCTTTGCCTTACCTAGAGGGGTATGTCCAACCAAAGTTCATTAAGTTTGATGTGAAAGAGGGTAGCACTCAAGAACATGTTGTACGTTACATTGAAACAGCCTTAGGAGCCCACTCATCCGACTATAATCTCTGTCTACGGGAGTTTTCTAAATCTCTCACCTCCCGAGTGTACACATGGTACGTCAATCTTACCCCTTACTCTATTACCACTTCGGAAGAAATAGTGAACAAGTTCTACACCAAGTTCTTCCAAGTGCATGAAAAGATAACCACCATTTCCTTGTCAAAGAAGCACAAGGGCACAACGAAGATGTTGCGCTAAGGATTTTCCCTCAACCACAGGGGGTCGAAAGAAGTGATCAAAGTTCATAGAATGGGATGTAGATTTGAAGAGGAGCATTGTGTTTTATAAAAGATGGATTTTGGAGTTGTGATCGTAGAATGCTTTTAGAAAATAACTCAGAGCTGCCATCAGACATATAATTTAGGTGTGCCGGGTCACCCCTTGAATCACCCTTTTGAATTGTTCAAGTATTTTGAAAATATTTCTGTGAACCCGAAGACCCGATTTTTTTAAGAGTGACTTTGTTTTGTGGTCGATGAAGTTAGAAAAGAAAGGGTTTGACAATTACTGTTACGAGTGGGGAAAGTGTTAAGCACCCCACATTGACCTTTCAGTATTCATTTTATCTTTAAAAATACAACTAATTAGAGTTGTTTTGGAGCAATATGGAAGAGAATGACATTTTTTATTTACAAGTTTTATTAAAGGGACCTTTTGAAAAGAAAAGAAAAAAAAAAAGAAAGGAGGAGGAGGAAAAAAAGAAGATCAAGTCTGGTTAATGGCTTGCCTACGTATCCCTAAAGCAGAAGAATCAGATCGAATGTAGTTCGAAATTTGAAGTTGAAAAGAAGTGGCTCTCGGTGGGCTCATTTGGTAACGAATTATTTTTATGAGTTTTTCGAGAATTGTCTAGGATGAATTTTAAAAATTGTTTCTGGTTGCGAGGCAGGAGCACTGAATAATCACTAAACAAATACACCTATTCACAAGTATTGAGGCCACACACATTGCATAACCTCATAGCACGTCCACTAGTCTGAAAATGGCAAATTTTACAAAATTTGGCGCTATAACGGTGTGCCATTTTTGGATTTTGACATTTATTTTTTTATTTTTCCTAAGAATGGCTTTGCCATTTGTGTCACATCAAACCCAATAACTGATTCCAAATGACATTGCCCTATTACACCATTGATTGGAGTTATTTGAGAATACAAAGAGAATTTTGCAAAAGAAAGAAAGAAATGACATTGCACCATTGTTCTTATAAAACTATTTTTGGCAAAATGTCCACTACTCATGTCATTTTGGCTTTAGCATTCGTCTTGCACTCACACTGTCTATTTTTGTTCTAATGATTTTAGGCTTTTTCTTCTAACGGGAAATTCCAAGCCGATCCTGCTTTTGGGGGCTTGTTATGTTCCAATCCTTTTTTGTCTTACCATTCCTTTATAGGACCTTCGCGCGTGGAAAATGTATTAAGCATGTGGTTGATGTTGACACATGCTGATGTGGACATGTTTTGTTACTTTTTGCATTTCAAACTTTAAAATTCAATATCTTTTATTATATATATTCATTTTTCATAAAATTTATAGTTCTAAAATCTACTCAATGAGATCTTTCAAATAAGACCCATATTGAATATGAAATAACGTGTAAAAATAATAAATTTTTAGAGCGTGAATTGTGTACTTGTTTGGGTGTAAATTGTTTTTTATAGATAAATATATGTGAATTATGTATAAGAGTGGGTGTGAATGTTGTATAATAAAGTGTATAAATTGTCTATCATATGGGGTGTGAATTGTTGTGTATTTTTTAGGTGTAAATTGTCTTTTATAAAGTGTGTGGATTGTATAAAGACTGTGAATTGTGTACAAGAGAAGTTTAAGGGTTGTGAATTATTGTTTTGTAGGTGTGAATTGTATAATATGGGGGTGAATTATTGTATAGAGGTAAGAATTGTGTACAATAAAAGTTCAAGGAGGTGTGAATTGTCTATTACAAGGAGTGTGAATTATCTATTGCAGGGTATGAATTATGTATAATAAATTATGTGAATTTTCTGTTATAAGGGATATCAATTATGCATTTTGTGGTGTGAATTTTATATTTTGAGGAGTGAATTGTGTAGAGAGGGAGTAAATTCTACATTTGAGGTGGTGTGAATTGTATATTTTTGTATATTTCGGGGTGTAAATTATGTAAAGAGAGTGTGATTCTGCATTTGAGGGGTGTGAATTTCTTCATTTCAAAGGGTGTGAATTGTCTAGAAGGGGTGTGAATTCTTCATTAAAGAGAATTGTCTATTTTAGGGATGTGAATTGTTGTTTGTGGGTGTGAATTGTTGTTTGTGGGTGTTAAGGGGGCGTGAATTGTTATATATGTGTGTGAATTGTGTACAACAAGAATTCAAGGGATGTGTGAATTGTTTGTGGGCGCGGCTATTTGCAACCCTTTATTTTCTCCATTAGCTCGTTAAAATTTTTCAACTAATTACAACATGACCCCCCAATGCAAAATGACCTACTTGCCCTTATACATATACATGAAATGACCTACATGCCCTTATGACCAAAACCCCTAAATTATCTTCCTCCCCTTCCCCCCTGAAATCATCAGTACGTTTGAAAAAAAGGAAAAAAACTAGTCGACTGTTCTTCTGTTCTTCGTCTTCTCTCAAAACCCATTCCTCTTTCTTCTTTCATCTTCATCCTTTCTCTTCTCCTCTCTCTCAAGCTTGTTCATCATTTCAATCTCAATGGAGAAGTCAAATATTGTATCAATGGAAGGACTGGAACATTCCAATGAAAAAAAAGATGACCCACTTCTAGGTTATGATTTCGAAATTGAAATGGAATCAAATTCTAAATTCTTTGTTTCATTTTCCTGTGATCTTGCTTTCCCTAGGTATATCCTTCTATAAATCCATGAACCAAAAACAACCTAAGTTGTCTTTTAAGAGAGTGCGCATGTATCACAGCACTATATTCAAGTTTCTATTTTTTTACACAGTGTCTTGTGCCCCCTAGCAACCATGTAATTTGTATGGCATCATGCAAGTTATTTATCCTTGTGGTCTACAGGAAAATGAAACAAAGACACAAAAATGGTGAAAACAGGAAAATGTTCCAACAAAAACTAGCTGAAGAATGTTGGAAAGCAAGAAGAAATTGACAAAGAAGAGAATCAAGTACAATACAATCTATGCATATCCAGACAGATCACTACTATCAACGGGTACATTATAAAAAGTCTAGTGAGGAGCAAAGATCCTCAAGCAAAACTTTTTCAACAGAGCTCACAACTTCACTTCATGACCACTTACCAGAATTAAAGCTATCCATAAAAGTTTATGTTCTCGTTGCCATGCCCGTTTAAGCCCTTTTTGCCAAGGAAATCATCAAGAATTTTGTCAAGTCACGACTATTTGCAGGATAAAAATGTGGAAACTGATCAGTTATCCATCTATCCTATGAATGAATGTCATACAATTCACTTGCACGAGCATGATGGCACAGGACAAACTTGAGACAAGATAGAACACATTATGCTGTCAATCACCATCAGATGAAGCCCGAAATTTTTACATAGTTGAAAGCCTTCTTAATAGCTAAATCCTCAAGCTGACAGATGCAGATGTGGATGCTAAAACCTCCTCAATAGCTAATCCAAAATTTTAAATAGTTCAAAGCCTCCCTAATCGATTGCCAAAAGAATATTTAAAAACCTTAAACAACAATGCGAAAGGATCTATGTTTTCCATGCTATGAAGTGTTCTCGTGGCAAGTTGCAACACAAAAACCTAACAAAATATATCATCATTCCTAAGGTTTTGAATTCAATAACCTCCAACTACAACCATAATGGCTAATGAAACAAGAAAACGAAATAGCAGTGTTCAATTCATGGCCCAAAAGCCAACTCGAGTAATAGCATTAGAAAACACCATTTAGTTATATTCTATGGCATAAAATCCAATGTTCAGTAATCTCTCAGGGCTTCTAATGTAATGGACTTCATCTAATCAAATACTTTGTTGCCTTCTCAGTGATGTAATATATTTGTCAATAGCTAACACAGGTCTTTATCCTCAAAAATCATATTCTACAGCAGCAGCAGCAAACTTCTCACCACAAAACCAATAGTTTTCACACTACCGTTCCTATTTGGCAACCAATTTCAGGATCTAATTACCAAAATTGCTACAGAAACACGGGATCTAATTGTCGTTATTGTATGTATATACCCAGAGAGAGAGAGAGTGAAACGCAGAGCTAGAGAGAGAGAAAGAGAGAGAGAGAGAGAGAGAGAGAGAGACAAAGAGAGAGAGAGAGAACGATACTTGAAGAGAGGAGGAGAATGAGTGGCGGTGGTGGAGATGGCGACAGAGATAGAGGAGTGGCGGTGGGTTTGGAGTTGAGTGGGTTATGTGAATCGTCGATTGTTTGATTTGGGTAGGGTTTGAGTTTGATTTGGGTGGGTTTTGTAATTTTAGGTATTTTGGGAGAAGAG
This sequence comes from Rhododendron vialii, assembly GCF_030253575.1. Lineage (NCBI taxonomy): Eukaryota > Viridiplantae > Streptophyta > Magnoliopsida > Ericales > Ericaceae > Rhododendron > Rhododendron vialii. The sequence goes on from NC_080558.1 coordinate 32,822,083, forward strand.
GAGTATAGTGGGAAGATTTGGGAAATTTAATGGGTTATATGGAAAATTAATTAATTTTAAAATATTGGGGATGGGTTATGTGAAGGAAGTGGGCTAATGAAGAAAATAAAGGGTTGCGAATAGTCACGTCCTATTTGTACGTGTGAATTGTAAATGTATATCTACTGAGAAATTTCAATTTACGAACCCATAGGAATCGCATGATGAAGCAATTGGTTGAAGAATTACCGATCCATTTCTTTTCTAATAGTTTAGTTACACCGAGTACTTCCTAGAATAAAATCTTGACCATAATTTGTAGGTAGCCAATAATAAAACAGCCCCTGTAGAATATTTGTTTGTTTTTTGCTCACTTGCTCGTAGCAATCCCACCAAATAACCATCACAGACTCTTTTGCGAAAAAAATAGTTAATCCGAAGATAACACTTTCACAAAATGCATTCACCTAGTTCAAGGAGTGTGAATTGAGAATAACAAGGGATGTGAATTCTCTATTATAGGAAGTGTAAATTTTACATTTTCGAGTGTGAATTTTATATTTTGGAGAGTGAATGTGTAAATGAGGTGTGAATTCTGCATTTGAGTCTAGATAGGGTGTGAATTTTGCATTAAAGGGAATAAAATAATTTTTTTTATATGTACACAATTTCATATTCAAAATGGATCTTGTTTGAAAGATCTTGTCGAGTATGTTTCAGAAATATATATATATATATATATATTTGCAAAATTGGATATGCACAACAAAAGTTATAATTAGTTAAAGTTTTAGCTATATATGAGCTACATCTGTGGAAACTCAAAATTCCAAAGAAGATTTTGCACTTTATTTGGAAGTGTCTTCATGAGATTTTGCCGACTAAAGCAAATCTTTTTCGGAAAAAGGTTGTTGAGGAGTCAAGTTGCCCAGTTTGTGGGGTGGAAGTGGAAACAATTCTGCATCTGTTCTGCACATGCCCTTTAGTGTAACAGGTCTGGTTTTTGTTCCCTTTTAATAAAGGCTTGGTTGGTGCTAGTTACAATTCATTTGTTCATTTGTGGGATGCTTTTGAGGCTCATTGGCAGAATGTTTCGAATAAGGACTGGCGTTGTTCTCTTATAGCAGTTGGGATGCGGTATATTTGGAAAATCGGAATGGTGCTGTGTTTGAACAAAAAAATTTGCTACCTCAAGTTGTTAGTTCTAGGGCAGCAAGTTGCTTGGATGAATACTTAGCAGCAAACCGATCAATGGGAGAAACTCGGGGTACTAGGGAGGAGGATTCTAGCGTTGCTTGGCAGCGGCCGAGTACTGGTTTTGTTAAAATTAATGTGGATGGAGGATGGGCAAAGTTTTCTGGAAAGGTGCATACGGTGTGGTTATTAGAGATGCGAATGGAATGTTCATGGTTGCTGCATCTGAATGCTTGTCTTGGTGTAGAAGCCAAGAACTCGCAGAGGCCATGGCGGTTCGTCGTGGAGTCCAAGTGGAGCTTCAACTAGGACTAAATGCAGTCATGGTGGAAAGCGATTCTAAGGCAGTCATTGACATGATAAATGGGCATACAGTAGTCAGCCAAAGCGTGAATTCTATCATCCCTGATGTTAAGGTTTTAAGCAATGATTTTCAAAGTTGTATGTTTTTATTTGCTCGCCGATCTTCTAATTCGGTTGCTCATACTTTGGCTAGTAAAGGTTTAGGTGGGTTGGGTTGTAGTCTTTGGACTAAATCCCTTCCTGTTTGGCTTCTTGATCCCTTGTCTAGGGATGGAGATTCCTCATGATGTATTTGGTTTGCGATTTATAATACCTTCTGTTATTGTCTTGACAAAAAAAAAAACATGCGACAATTCTAGAGAGAGAAAAAATTCTAATTAGAAATATTATTTGGTGGTTTTCAAACAATGCTCTACCAGTCATCAAATGCCACATGTCAATTTATTTATCAAATTACTAATAAAAAGTAATGAGCCCCGCAATATTAACCAATGATGTATGAGTGGGACATTACAATATAATATTCCATCTACATGGGATAATTTTTCTATCTTAAATTCAAAAGGCGCATGCGTGTAGGGAAAAAAAGGACTTATGTGGGATGAGTGTGATGCGGGCAGGACCTAAACGGCTAGTGAATGATAAAAGAGGGCCAGTTTGAAAGAATCCCATGGAAAATGGCTATAGCCATTTGGTTATTTTATTTGGATCAAAAGGTACTTAAAAAGAAGTATTTAGTTCTAATAGAACTCTTCCCTCTTCAATAATGAGTTCTAAAAAATAAACAAAGAGTCTTTAACTAACTCTCCCTCCACCTTGTTTCCCCCAACTTTCTCAACCCTAATTCAACTATTACTTTCATTAAAAAATAATTGTCGTGTCTACCAAACGATGACTTTAAGAAAATATATTTTTTTTAAAATTATGTTTTATTTAACCTTCCGTCCACCTAATTTTTCCTCTAACTATCATTCCCTTTGCTAGATCAGGTGGTGTTCCAACCAAAGAAAAAGAAGGTTTTGGAAAAAGGAATGTAATTTCAAGTCCAAAAATCATGATTATACGCAAATAATTTTTTTACAATATGAATCTTATATAGATTCATTGAGATCTTTTATACGGTGCAAGAAAAATTAAAAAATTATTTTTTATTTTTATTATATTTGAGTTTGAAAATTGAAGAAAAAGAACTTTTAAAAAAGTAACCTTACTTGGAACACCCCCTCAATCTACACACATAATAATGATAGACATTACCAAATAATATTAATTAAAGAGAAAATATACAACCCTTTTCAGAGGCGTTCTGTAGAGACCTGTATTTTTTAGGCCGTATTTTTTTTTCTTTTGCAATAGTACGAATTGTCAAGATAGACGGTGTGGATTTACGGTGTGACGTGTTCGTGAAAGGATATAAGTATATGATTAGGTGAGAGGTGCATGTGTGCGTTTGTGAAGTGAGAGCATGGGATAATTTTTCCCATCTTTTCCTCTCTTTTATTTCCCAGGAGATATTCTCTCCTTTATTTCTCCTCTCTCTCGGCCGACACTCTCTCTCTCTAGCTCTCACCTCTCCTTCATCTTCTCTCCTCAATTTCACCTCCATGGAGTATGATTCCAAACAAAGTCCGAGAATTAAAGTTGTTCTACGGAACGAGGGCTATCTATCCATCCAAGAAAAATTACGATCGGATCACGTAGGAGTTTCGGTTTCGCTCAGATCTTTGGGGTTTTGCTCAAAACCCATGAGGTAGGGATTTCTTACTCTTGTTATGTGTTTATACGGTGTTTATGTACCTAGATCGTATCTTGCTTCGTTGTTTAAGCTTGTTCCTTCCATTTCCGAAAATCAGCAGAACAGGGCCTGTGTTTTTGGGGTTTACGCGTTCTTAAGCTCAGATTTGAATTTTGGTTCCTTCGTATGAAATAGAGTAGACTTAGAGCTGGTTCTAATGCCGCTGGAATCATACGAAACCGTTGAGAATTGAATTGATAGTGATTTTTAGAAAACTGGTCTGCAATCTGTCTCGTGTTCTGGATTTCAGCCCACTTCGAATGGCCATAACTTCCTCGTCCGATGTCTGTTTCATGCAAACTTTATATCGATTCGAAGGTCTTGAAGTCAGCTTTCATTTTCCACTAGAATCGTCTTAAAACTCTTAGTACACAGAAAGTTATGTTCGTTTGAGTGGAGGTGTGTCAATCTGTCATGCTGCGCGACAGATTCGTGTAGCCTGGGAAAACCCCTGTTTAACCACCCTTTGAGGGCAGATTTGACAAGGGTTCCTTCGTGACTTTTAAGCTTCGTTCAATCGCGCAACTATTGGGACCGGAATCACTCAAAAATATTAAGAACTCGATTTATAGTAATTTTTAGAAGATTGAACGAAAATCTGAAAATCTGGGCAGGGCATCGGGTTGCGTTTTCTTTTTATTGTTTGTTATGGTTAAATGATGCCATTGGTTATGGGTCCTTGTGGGTTTTAAAGATTAGTAAGTTTGTGATAATTTGGCGTTGGAATCATTGAAAAATATTGAGTATGCAATTTTTAATGATGTTGTATAATCGTTTTAACTCGATAATGGGTGTGAGATTGATTATGGATGGATTGTGCATAATGAAGGATGTTTATGGACCTATGATTCGAGTGTTACGGCTACGTGTGACATCGAACTTTGTATGTATCATGGTGTGGCATTTCATAGCATATGGACAATGGATGGAGTCGTATCCAACTTCGGATGTCGACGAAGGTTACGGGGCCTAACACCGCCCGGAATTCACGTCAATATGGACGGAGCCCGGTTCACCTCATTGGTGGGACCTTGGCGAGGGTTACGGGGCCCAACACCGCCCGGAATTCACGTCAATATGGACGGAGCCCGGTTCACCTCATTGGTGGGACCTTGGGGAGGGTTACGGGGCCCAACACCGCCCGGAATTCACGTCAATATGGACGGAGCCCGGTTCACCTCATTGGTGGGACCTTGGCGAGGGTTACGGGGCCCAACACCGCCCGGAATTCACGTCAATATGGACGGAGCCCGGTTCACCTTCTTGGTGGGACCTTGGCGGGGGTTACGGGGCCCAACATTGCCCGGTGCATTGCTTTGCATCACATATCACGCATTGTTGATTGGTTGAGCTAGACTTATGACATGTGTTGCTTGAGAAATGAAAAGAGAGATAAAGTTGTTAATCTAATGTTTGGCTTGTCGTTCGACTTTGAACCGTATCTTGGATTACTATTCTTCCTCACTGAGCCTCTTGTTCGGTACAAATCAAGGAAACTAGTTCTTGTTGCATGGAGTGGCTAATACTTGAGAAATGAAAGATAAATCAATTATGTTAAAAAAAAAAGGAAATCCAATTATACGTTTGTGTTGTTCTGCTGATAGATATACTCATTGTTATTATCGTCTTGGGGTTCGTTGTACATATATAATGTTGCTCACCTACCCCTGTTGGTGCATGATCATCACATATTCGTATAGATCGAGGCAAAATGGAGTAATTGCGTAGCGATGGACAAGTGACGGTTGAGGATAAGTTGTGGTCTAATTAGGATAATTCGAGTTGGTTTATGCTTCTAGTTTGACGTATGAGCTGTTAGGAATACCTTTATGAAATTATGATCCCCTGGTTGTAGTATGCTCGTTTGTGATGGAAAACTCACGTTTCTTTGTGGTATCTCGTCGCATCACTCAGTCTAGGTGTATGATTCATCACATTTTCATATAGCTTGCGTATAGATTTTCCTATTGGGCTAGTGTAGCTCACCCTATCATTTTCAGGTACGATTCAAGGAAGTTGACATGGAGTACATGTTGTGCACTTGTGACCAAACCTTTAAAAAGGTATTCAAGAAGGATTTCATAGCACAAGATCTGAAATAGCATTTTTTTTGGAAAGATAGTATTTGTAAATTGTAATAATATTTCTCTAGGATATTGGTATTTTGATGAGTTAGGGCCTTCGAGTTGGAATGTAATTTTTGAATTTTATTTGAGAACAGTGAACAAAAAGATCTTTTGGGGTATTATTTGTATTACAGCAAGGACTTTATTTATTAAAAGTGTTTATTATTTATGTTGAAAATCAAGGGCGTGACACGTTCCGCTAAAAAAAGAAGGTAATTTCAAACTCAAATATAACAAAAATGAAAAAATAATTTTTTTATTTTTTTCACAGTTTAAAAGATCTCAATGAGATCTATCAAACAAGATCCATATTGGTAGAAAAATTATTTACATAAACATATAATTTTTGAACTTGAAATTACATTCTTTTTGAAAAGAAGGTTTAGCCCCTTAATCTTTGACATTTTTCATTCTCATTGCAGCAATGAAGGTAATTTCAAACTCAAATATAACGAAAATGAAAAATAATATTTCAATTTTCTTTGCACCGTTTAAAAAATCTCAATAAGATCTATCAAACAAGATTCATATTGGTAAGAAAATTATTTGCATAAACACACAATTTTTAAATTTGAAATTACATTTTTTTTCTAAAAGTTCTTTTTTTTTAAAACCGGAACGGACCTGAGTCTTGTAATTGGGGTGGCCGCTATTTGCAGCCCAGTTTGTGCTACTCTCAGCCGATTGCTACCTACAAACCACCATCTTATAAGGATTTGCTACTTGCAACCAAAAAAATATCCCTGAACTTCCCTTTTTGCCCTTGTATAAAGAATACAATCAAATATCCCAACACCTCTTTTTTCTCCGCGTTCGTTCCTTTTCTGACCTAGGTCTTCACCCTCCCACCCCCCACCGTTCCTTCTCTGGTCCACAATGCCACCACCCACCATTACCGCCATCCACCATTACCGCCAAGTCCGCCACCACCCACCCCACAATGCCATCTCCCCCTCCCGTCTCTCTCTCTCTCTCTCTCTCTCTCTCTCTTTTCCCCGTTTCTTCTTCTCTTCCCTCTGTGACCACCACAACACCACTCCCACCACACCACAACAACAACACAACTTTGAGGTGAAGGAGGTGTGAGAAGGAAGCACAACACGCCGGCATCACCAACAATTTCGAAGTTGAACATCGTTTAAATTTTGAATCTTGTTATTACGCGGTTTTTTTTTATTTCCGTTTGATTTTTTTCTTGATAAACCCACGAGCGTACTGCTATTTCGTGTATCTATTTCATGTATTTTGAATATAATCGAACATCAAAGTCCGATTGTTTGACACGATTTTGGATATTAAAGTCTGATTATTTGTCCCCTATTCGGATTTTAAGATTTGAAATTTATTACCTCATTCAGATTTTAGTATCTGATTGGCCGATTGGCCCTTGTGTATTACAGCAGTAGCTAAATTTGTTAGTATAGCTCATTCGGAATGTAATATCTGAAATTTTTTGCCTCATTCGGATTTTAATATCCAAAATATTTGGCCCCATTCGGACTGTAAATTTTACCCGAGTTGTGTATGTATTTTACCCCAATTCTGTAATCGGTCTCTATAAGTTTTTCACTCTAGACGTTTTCATCATATAATGTGAACCGATTAGACAATGATACAAACCATTGACATTGTCCAGGAATGATTGACAAAATTTTTGGATTTTAATATGTAGCTGAATTTGTAAGGTAAGGTCATTCGGAATTTAATATCTGAAATGTTTTGCCTCATTCGGATTTTAATATCCAAAGTATTTTACCCCATTCGGACATTAGAGTCCGATTTGTTCCCTCTATTTCAGTCATTAGAATCCGATTGTGAGAATCCATAAACATTCATAACATTACCCCACTCGGAGTTCTTTCTTCCCCATTGAAAAAGAATAGGAAAACCCTAGTTTGGCATGAAGAATTTGAAGTAATCTCTTGGAGTTTGACATGTAATCTGAAAATTTCTCTTCTTGTGGTAAGAAATCTTCCTTAAACTACGAGTATTGATGAATATGTGCATATAGAATCAACCTACATGGAATAGATTTAAGAATTAGGGTTCTATAGTGCTTACATGGTGATTTTATACCTAATTCATCTTAAATTCTCAAATATTGTTAATTTGTGGATAATATGATTTTGATCATGGAAACCCAAGATTGATGCATGTTAGTTGGTATATAGATGGATTATGAGCATGAACTTGTAGAATTTTGAAGTTGCTTACTGCTATTGATGTGAAGATATTTTAGAAAATTTGGGCAGCATCTAAAGCTGCATTTTTCATCAAATTTGTTATACTTAGACAAGTTTATTGGTTATGGGTCCTTTCGAGTCTTAAAGATTGTTAAGTTGGTGTTGCTTTGGCAATGGAATCATCAAAAAATATGAAATACATGATTTGTAATGAATATTCGATCACAGACTGCTCTGCTGAAAAACTGTGTTTCCTGCACAGAATTTCTAACTTTGAGATTGAATTTGACTTGGTTCTCTTGCTTATAAAATTCTGGAAAAAATCAAGGATGAACTTTGATGTGTTATTATGAGTTATACCAAATCCTAGGTCATTTGGGTGTATACTTTGATCTTGGCAGATTTTACAAGTTGGTGTGACACTGCTGGAAATACTTTGACCGCAGCATGTGGTCTGAGTTTGTGGAATTAATTGAGCGACCTAAAGAGGTCGTATTATTCTAATTTTTTGAATAGTTGCTATTCTATATATCTGATTTGATCTTATAAATTTGTGGTTCTTAACTTTGTACGGATTAGTCTTTAAAAATACAACTTTGAGTCTTCTATTTGGGAGGGACATGCATTTCATGCATTCATATGTTGGTTTGTGCAAGTAAACTTGATTTTTTCTTTTCGTAAAGGTGATTTGGTGATATCAATTGTGTACTAGGTGTTAATGGGGTTTTCTTGACACTTGGCTCATATTTTATTACATATGCAAGTCTTATGCCAATTTAATGCTTCTCTTATGAGCTTGAAAGTAAAAGTTTATTGATGGAAAGTTTTTGTCATGTTACCATTGATGGATTCTGATATAATTCTATAGCCAAGGTTTATGTGGTCTGTCGTTGGTATTACCTGACACGGTAGTTTATTCTTTGTTAAACTTCGTTTTGGGTGTTTCTAGACGCGGGGTGTGACATCGATTTATGTATCTTTATTCAGAGATTAGTATTCGATTCACCTACCTTTAATTCAAGCGTTAGACTAATGTATTGTTTGCAATGTACAGGAAATACAATGACACGAGTTCCTCCTACCGTTTCTACAAGGAAGAGGAAGGCTGAGCAAACTTTAACTTTGGAAAGTAAACGAGGCAAAACACAAGGACGAGGGCAGAGGCAAGAGGTTGGGGGTGAGGAGGATGTGGTGGTTGAGCAACATCGTGAGGTAGACTCTAGTACCCAGTAGGAAAATAAATACTATAGTTTTGCATGTGGTTTCATATTAATCAAATGCAATAATGTGATAAACCTTGATTCATTTATAGATTCGTATCGTTTTTGCGTAAATCGTATGATTTTGACAACTATGATTCTAACGTATTGTTTACAATGTACAGTAAATGAAACGAGTTCCTTCTACCATTTCTGCAAGGAAGACGAAGGCTGACCAAACTTTAACTTTGGAAAGGAAACGAGGAAAAAGACAAGGACAAGGGCAGAGGCAAGAGGTTGAGGTACATTCGGAGGTAGAGGAGGATGTGGAGGTTGAGCAACATGCTTAGGTAGAGAAGGATGTGGAGGTTGAGATACATTCGGAGGTATAGGAGGATAAGCCACATGCTGTTTTACGGGAGGATGAGTCACATGATAATGTAGGGGAGGATGAGCCACATGCTAATGTAGGGAAAGATGAGCCACATGCTGAAATTTGTGAGGATGAGCCACATGTTGATGTACGAGAGAATGAGCATGGTCCGATCAACAAGAGGACGAGGTACATGAAAGTTAGAATACGATTTTGTGTTTCTATCTTTGAGTTGGATAGATATATTTCACTCAACTACTAGTACCACTACTACTCTAGAATTTTTCGTCTATGATTCATTTATAATTCATTTATTAGACTAAACTATTGTTTATAATATACAGGAAACGACACAAGCCAGAGGACGGGGGAGAGGCCGAGGACGGGGGAGAGGACGAGGGAGAGGCCGAGGACGGGGGAGAGGATGAGGGAGAGGGCGTCAGGCAAGGCAAGAGGAGGTAGACGATGAGGCAGTTGGTCCACAAGACCGAAGTTTGTTAGTGGATTTTAGGAACCATGTTGCTGTTGATATTTGGAACGGTATGGAGCGACCATTGTTGAAACTGCACTCGCACGGACGTAATTTGAAGAAGTGGTCAATAGCGGAGGCAAATGAGAGGTTACTTATGAGGGTCAGAAGTTCAGGGTTATGTCCACTTTCTCAGATTATTTCTTCATACTGCAACAAAGTGTTACTGTCTGCCTTTGTGGAGAGGTGGCATCCGGAGACAAATAGCTTTCACTTTTAATTTAGGGAGATGACTATTACACTGGAAGACGTGCCGCACCTTGTTGGGCTTCAAGTGGAGGGGTTAGCAGTGCATGCAGTGGATAAGACGAGGGAGGAGTGTTTGGCAATGGTACAAAGGTGTCTTGGTGTGACGGCGGACGTTGCAGAGAATAAAGTTACAACAAACAATCGCGTTGAGTTTGAATGGTTGATGAAAACTTTTGATGAGGTGGTAGATGGGGACTCGGAGCAAAGGGTTGATTGTTGCGCACGGGCTTACTTGCTCTATCTCCTTGGCAGCACTCTATTTGCTGACAAGACTGGGATGACAGTTTTTATTCAGTTCCTCGCTCTTTTGGAGGACTTGGGACGGATTCGCGACTATGCTTGGGGTGTAGGAGGGTTGGGCCATTTGTACAGACAACTTGGACAAGCAAGCAGACGTAATTGCAAGCAATTGAGTGGCTACACGTCTTTGTTGGAGGTACATAGTTATATTCAATTTGTATTTTGTACATCAATTATATTTTGTATATTAATTTGGACACAGACATGAGACATTTACAACTATGAGTGAGACTTGGATACGGACACCGTGTCTGACACGAACACGGGACATTGACAACTATGAGTGAGACTTGGATACGGACATGAACACGACACTGTGTCCTACATGGACACAGGACATTGACAACTATGAGTGAAACTTGGATACGGACACGGACACGACCCCGTGTCCGACACAGATACAAACACGGGACATTAACAACTACAAGTGGGACTTGGATTCGGACACGAACACGACACCGTGTCCGACACGAACACGGGATATTAACAACTATGAGTGAGACTTGGATACAGACTCGGACACATTCATAACTGTGATGTATTCTTATTCCATTTAATCATTAGTAATTATATGTATTATGTGTAATAAAATGCAAGCATGGATTCGGGAGCATTTTCCTATGTTTCGACACGCTAGGGACCCAGCCTACATAGAGGACCTACCACTGGCAGCACGTTGGTTGTCGCGTCGGGAGACTACCATGGAGACCACTTACCACTACCGAGGGATGTTAGACGATCTACGTCCTAGTCAAGTTAGTGGAAAGCTTAAGTATGTTTTGAGTCAGATACTTATCTTTAAATACGAAATTATGTATTGTAACATTTTTTTTTTCGCAGGTTGTTTTTGACTCGTACACAGATCGTAGGCAAGTAGTCGCAGATGTTTTTTTACACGGGCTGCATCCGTGCCATGGCCGTCCTTGAGCCGTACCTACCTGATAGAGTATTGAGGCAGTTCGGCATGGTGCAGTTGGTCCCTAGGCCTCCGTTAGTCCCATTGCGAGGTAGTAGAGGAGCTAATAGTCATTCATACAGTGTGGTCTATGCGTACACAGATGGTCAATGGGAAAATTGGCGCGATCATGTCATGAATGCAGAGAAACGAGTTATGATTCAGCCTGGAGTCCCGTGGGAGTCACACCCTGACTACCTTCCTTGGTTTTTGATGGTCTCCCACTTCAGGGTCTCACCCCGTCCCGTAGAGGTGCCATATACCGAGAGTGCGAAAGAGCGCAATGCAGCGGCTTTGGCCATTTTGGATAGTGTTTTGGGTGGGACTAGGGCTAGGACTTCAACTTGCCCGTATGAACTACGACAAGCACTTATTGAAGTGCAAATGACTTTGAGGGGATCGGAGGCTGCTGAAGCAAGCATAGCAGGCCCTAGTTCTGATCGTTACTCGAGTCGTTACACTAGGTGTCGGCGCCATGACCATACTTGAGACTTGGTATTCTCTTACTTGTTTTTTATGGACTTTATGGCTTGTTTTTGATGGCCTTTATGGCCTTGTATTTATTTTAGACACTTTATGGCCATGGTTTATGGACTACTTTTCGTGGTGGAATGACTTTTGTTTTATAGCGGATAACTATTAGGATATTTGTAATAATTGAATATGGTTAAAATATGAATGTTAAGTAGAGCACCAAAACGTAAATTTTATGGTTGAATCATTCTTGATACTTTCCTAGGCACAAATAATTCGCTGCACAATAGTCGTATGTGAAAATTTAGATTTAAATGAGGAGTGCCGTACGAACCAAACTCTTCGATCTTGTTTGAATATTGTGTATCCCATCCATCCGCGAATGAGTAGTGATTTATATACCAATTCCTTGCAATAGGCGGGATGGGGGAATTTGGTCGCAAATGTACCGTTACAAAGTGATCGCCGTTAACGTGTCCGAGCGCAATCAAACGTCGACTCTCAGGGGGGAAGGGGCGGATATCGTAGTGGGAGGAACATAAGACATTGATGATAAAAAGACAACCACCGCCTAAAAAACAAATGCTATGAGGTGACCCATTTCTGGCATGATCATCCACCTATCCTTTGGAGCGGGACTTCGATAGAAGTTCAATTTATAGCGCAACTCTTGTCAACACGTTTGACAAGGAAGAACTTTGCTCCAAAAACCCATTTCGTACTCCAGATAACCCATTGCATTATTTGAAAGAATCTGAAATATCATTGAATACTCTTGTCAGCACGTTTGACGAGAAAGAACTTTGCTCCAAAAACCCATTTCGTACTCCATATAACCCACTGCATTATTTGAAAGAATCTGAAGTATCATTGAATACTCTTGTCAGCACGTTTGACGAGAAAGAATTTTGCTCCAAAAACCCATTTTGTCAGTTTCCAGATAACCCGTTGCAATTATTGTAGAGAATCTGAAATTTCATTGAATAGTCATGTCGGAAAAATTTCTACACAAAATCCGTTCTCTTATTCGACAAAATCTCGGGTGTCATTTAATAGTCCTGTCAGCACGTATTTCGAGGCATAAATTCGCTCCAAATAACCCATTTTTTACTACAGAAAAATGCTAGCATCTTTGGATTTTTGGACACGAACACGTTTTACGAGGAATAAAATTCTTGCAAATGTATATTTTCATGTTGCCACATTAAACGAGGAAGAATTACATCCCATTTTCACCAATAATAAATAAGGGAGTTAATTTTCAAATTTCCCTTTTAATATCCACACTCTTTTTCGTCCATTATAGCCCATTCATTCGGAGAAAATTCAATTCGGAAATAAATATCCAAAATATATAACAAGTTTTGGACTTTAATTTCTCATTTATATATCAGTACTTGGATTTTAATTTCCGAACAGAATGAGAACTATCAGATAGAATAACACCAATCGGACACTAATGTTCGAACTGGATCAATAATTTCGGAAACAAATATTCGAAAGTTATACCCATGTTCAGACTTTAATATCTGATTTGCATACCTTTAATTGGATTCTAATTTTCGAACAGAATGAAAACTATGAGATAGCCTGACACCATTCGGATACTAATGTTCAAATTGGATCAATAAATTCGGAAAGAAATATCCAAAATTTATACCCATGTTCGGACTTTAATATCTTATTTGTATACCTTTAATTGGATTCTAATTTCCGAACAGAATGAAAACTAGTCAAATGCATGACACCATTCTTGTTTCTGAACAGAATGTCACAGACTTGACAACTATGAGTTTTCAAACAGAAATACAATTTAAAAGTTTCATTGACGATCCGAAAACTACAAGCAGACGTAATCATCCAATTTTCACAACATTAGAACACATTATATAATACAACACATTAAATCGTTTCTCAATCTAAAAATGGCTAAATGACATGGATGACCTCCTTTGTTGCTACGTCAACGCCGATGATTTCGTTGAACTTCTGAATGGCGGCAACATGTGCTGCATCCCAATTTTTAGCGATAGAAAGACAATATTTTTTCCAATTGCAAGCTATTAGCGGCATAGGGGAACCTTTTTTAAGGAATAGCTGTCAAATTGCATTACATACGTATAAAAGATAAATTAAGTTGGATTTAAAGAGCGCAATTCATTATATAGATGACAACAAATCATTTACCAAAATAATACCTGTACAAAGTATCCGCCGTCAACAAACCCGATAGTAATAACCTTTCGTTTCATGGACGGTAAAGGCTTCGATTGGAGGGGGAGGAATGTAAGACATTGAACCTTTGATAAATGGACAATGACACAATTATAAAACAGATGCTATGATGTGACCCATGTCTGGCATTGTCATCCAATGTTCCTCGGGCGCTGGACTTTCATACCATGACAAGATGTGAAGTAATTCCCTAGCCCTCTGCGTCCCCCTTACCACTTGTTCGTAAAGGTGTAAATGTGTTTCTAACTCTTTCAGCAAATCACTTCTTTACCATTAACCACTCATGAACATCGTCTTTCATGAAGCCCGACACTGCTCGAAACCCACAATTCCCATCATCTTCAACATCCTTGACCGATTCTATGTAAGGTCTTATTGCTTCTGGGAACTGATTGATGAAGGGGCATATAAAAAGTTGTGCTGGAACTTTTGCTTTCCCTTTCAGATTACGCCGCGATTTCTCTTTGACGGGATGCCAAAACATGCTCAAATTCTGAGGGATCCCTACGCGTCGAATTTTGTTCTTTGGCTGCATTTTTTTCTTTCGTTGACTTCCGACCGCGTGGTTGTGCATTCACTTTGGGTCCAAGGAGAGTACTGGTTTTTGGATGAGCAAGCTCTTGCATTTTCTTAACATAATTTAGCTTTACATCAAATTGATCTTCATTCAAGAACTTGTTGTAAAAACAATCAAAGTGAGCCAAAAGCGTCTCCTCCATCGAACCCTCATTCTGGGGTGCAAGCAAAGAAAGCCTCTTCCAATGGTCGTAGATTAACTCAATCGGTAGAGAGATATTTGCCATCTTGTAAGGAGCAATCTCATGAGCGCAAGGTAAACCATGGGTGTGCCTCAAAGAACACTCGCACTGACGCTTCGATTCCACAAACCATTCGACTTGATAGGATGCCGCTAAAACAAGTGTCATGGCATTTGACGAAACGACTCCCCTTAGCCTATCAAATAGAGTTGTCCTAAAATCATGTTGCATAGAATTAAGGCTCTTCTCAAACGAAGCTTTGAATTCAGTAACTTGTAACAGCATCAATCTGTGAATCTTCTCCCATATAGTATCAAAATTGCATTGCGAGTTTTCAAGATGATTTTTTAGCTTCGAATGTGAACTCTCCGCCCTATGAATAAATATGGCAAGATATTAACCGTAGCAAATAACATGAATAAATGAAAATTTTCCAAAAACGCATGAATAACATGAATATTAAGGAAAATGCCAGAGTTATGAATGAAGCGTTTACCTGTTACTTGTTAGGTTTCCGAAATGCATGACTTTGTCCGTCCAAGCTCCTACAAACCTCTCTTTGTAGGGTACCAACCAATTTTTCTCGACGTACTCAAGTGCTGCAGGAACCATTTCAAAATTACGCTTCAAAACACAAAGGCACTCCTCATACTGTGCAACACTCGATGAAAGGACAACTAGGCCCCAACTGCAAATAAACTCCTCCCACATCTTGTCATCAAACATCTTTCTATACTTGGCTAATACATTCTTGCCAATATGCCACCTGCATAGGAGGTTGGTAGCTTGAGGGAAAACATGTGCGATGGCATTCATAAGCGCCAACTCCCTATTTGTGACAATAATGGATGGAAGTGCGTTGGGATCCATCATGCCTTTTAGCTTCTCCAAGACCTAAGTGTAGTTTTCCGTTTTTTCACACTCCATGAAAGCAAATGCTGCACAAAAAGTCATCTCCGTCGATGTTACACCAACAATTTGAAGCAAAGGAAACTTGTACTTATTCGTCTTGTATGTGCAATCCATCATTAAACGTGGGGAAAAGCACGTAACACCTCCCCAGCAGATGGGGGAGACCAAAACAACTCCGTGACATTCTCAGTCTCGTTCCCACGGGTCCAATGAACGTAGTGGTACTTTCTAGCTGATCCAACAAATGTTGCATTTGAGATTTTCCAGCTTTCTCTATCACTCAATACTTTTGTCGTACATTATACACGGTTTTGATAGACGTTACGTTCTCAGAATCTTGAACCTTCAAATGGGTTAGGATTTCTTTGGGTTTCACCAAAGCGACTGACAAATCAACCACCGTGCTAGTCTGCTCTGCCGACAACCTCCCGGCATACGAATGGCCCTCCAAGTACACCGCTGGAGGATGGTTGTGGGTGCCATTGTGGACAAAGACAGTCCAACCATCATTGCCCTTTACAGCTTTCAATTCAAATGGGCATTCACATTTTTTGGTGCCCGTGGACCGCACTCTCTTCTTCACAGCTACCTCCTTCCCATCAACTTTCTTCACAAACGGCCTATACTTACCACTCCTTTCACATGAAAATCTCATCCTACGTGTGCGATTCTTAATACATTTCTCAGAACCCTTAATCACAATGATAAACCCGTGTTGTTTACCAGTGCATCTTATCCAATCTACCAACGCTTCATCGGATGGAAAAACCTACACACACATAACAAAAAATTATAGCCCGTAATATAAGATTGCACAAGATAAATACTCTATCAAAAAAACACTTACCATCTCTGTTGTAAAATGCTCCGTATAATCGTATGAAGGACAAGTTGAAGTAGGTATAGTCGATGGCCCTACATAAACCAATTGTTGAAGTGTCAACCTGTAACACCCAAAGACCAACCAGGTAAATGTAGGATTTTCTGCAGTTTTATTCAGATATTAATACCTGAAAACTCTCACTATATTCGGATATAAGAGTCCAAAAATGTTGACAATATTTGGATATTAATATTCGAAAAGTTGTACATAATTCAGACATTTGAGTCCGAAAAGTTAGTAAATTTTTTGCACTATGTATCCAACTGTAAATGCAGGATTCTCTGTAGTTTCATTCAGATATTAATATCTGAAAACTGACACTAAATTCGGATATAAGAGTCCAATAATGTTGACGATATTCGGATATTAATATCCGAATAGTTGTACATAATTCAGATATTAGAGTTCGAAAAGTTAGTAAAGTTTTGGCACTGCATGTCCAACTGTGCCGAGCCAGAACTGAAATTGAAAATGGAGGGCTTCTGAAATTGAAAATGGAAGGCGGGCTTACCTCTTGCTGCGATTTTTGCTCCGTCACTACAACATCTGTGACATGTTTCTCAACATCCATTGTGTGATCTTCCGACTTCAAATCGTGGTCAACTATTGCTTGTGTATCAATGGAGGGAGAGGAAGCAATTGAGGTTTCCATTAACAATATAGGAGGAAGAGAAGAGGGGGAAGATAGGCAGACTTGGCTGCTGGTGGAAGGAGCCTGGTGGTGGGTGATGGCAGTTGGGGATGAAAATGGAGGAGTTTGAATGGGGGAGGGAGGGGACATTCTGGGAGGGAGGGAGGGAGGGAAATCAGGGAGATGATTTTTTATGGTTGTATATAATGAGTTATGTAATATTCTTAAAGGGTAAAATGGTCAAATAACATGAGGTTTTAGGGGTATAATGGTCAAACTGCATGAGGGCATTTTTGTCCGTAATTGATAAAAATTTTAATCGGCTGCGAGTAGCAAGAAGTACGCTGCAAATAGCGGCCACCGTAATTGGGGATGGAAAATGGCTATACATACATCTAGGGCTGTCCATCGGGCGGATTTGGCCGTGGCCGGGTTCGGGTTCGGGTCGGGTCAGACCCGACATTTTTCGGGTTGGTTAAACATCAACCCGCAACCAACCGAACTTCTGATCGGGTTCGGACGGATTTGTGGTCGGGTGGGTTTGGTCGGGTTCGGTCGGGTCTTCGGATTGGGCCATTTCAGTGGGCCTATTATTTTTGGGCCGTATTCAATTTTCTGGGCTATTTTTTCCCATTTCATTAAATATTTTGGGCTGTTAATCTCCTAAATTTGCAAGTTTCATAACAGGCCACAAGGCCCAATGCCCTTATTAACCTTTGGGTTTGGGCTTCCACCAAAGCCATATAAAAAAAATTTCATTAATGGGCCGACTGGCTCAATACACAATTTTCCAGCAATCATCATTCATTAATTTCATTCATCAACAAAAAAAATTTACACATTTCCAGTCTTCCACCAAGCCATATCAAAAAGAGTTCATTAATTGGAATTGGACATTTCCATTTTCCAGCAAGAGATTTCCCGTCAAAAAAAGTTCAAAAAAAATTAGACATTTCCAGCAAGAGATTTCCCTGTCTTTCCAGTTTCCAGTCCACTACTACATTCCTAACAAGAGATTTTCCAGCAAGATTAAGTGGGAAAAAAAGAAAGAAGAAACCAAACACGACCACATAGCAAAAAAAAAACAAACCAAACACACAGCACACAGCCACACACCAGTGAGGCAGTGACCAGCCTCTCTAGTCTTTCCTCCCCTGTTTTTTCAACAGCCATACAACCAGTCCTAATGTTTCCAGTTCACTACTGTCTACTAGGCAAGCAATTACAAGTCCAAAGTGATTAAAAAACTACAAGTCCATAATAATTAAAAGCAACCAAACACACAAGTCCATAATTAAATAAACTAGTCCAGTAGTTGAATGTCCAAAATGCTCCCCAATCCCATGTAAACTGACCAAACATGTTACATAGAAAGAAAAATCATACAATTAAATTGAAAACTTCGAAGATTACAAAATAACATAATGTTAAATGTTTTACCAAGGTCCAATGTCCAAAGGCCCATCACTCAATCCCTAGGAACTTGCGTTGCATCATCAATTGATTCAGTTTGTAAGAGTTCTAAAACACAAAAACAAAAAACACTTAATTCAATTCAATATTAAGAAAAAACGAAATAGTAAGTAGACTAGATCAATTGAATTAAATTACCTCGTTCAAGATCTTCAACTTTATCCATAGACTGTCGAAGAGAGATTGGAACCGTGCTTAAAAGCCAATTTTGGGTGCATACAAGAGCCTTGACCATTGACGGTGAGAGTGAACTTCGAAATGGATCAAGTACGCGACCACCCGTACTAAAGGCCGATTCGGAAGCAACGGTAGACACGGGCATAGCTAATACATCACGCGCCATTTTTGACAAGATTGGATACTTGTTGGAATTGTTCTTCCACCATACCAAGATATCAAAATCTGGATTGTCCCTATGTTCGCACAAATCCCCCAAGTACTTGTCTACTTCCAATGAACAAACACTAGAATACTCCTCCTCCAAGTAAGTGTCAAATTCGCTAGCTAAATTCAAGCGATGATCACAATCCTCATTCTCCTTCATTACTCTCGGCATTGAACTTGAACTAGACACATTTTGTCTAACTTCACCCTCTTTTTCATAAAAATCATACAACTTGTTCAAAACATCCTTCACTTGTTTCTCCATTTTCTCACCCACCGCCTTCCCTTTGGATCTTGTATAGCAAAATTTCACCAACCTTAACTTATACCGGGGATCAAGTGCCACCGCCACATAAAGTAAGGGATTGAATTTCTCTACATCCCCCCAATACGTCTAAAATTTTCTCTTCATGTCAATTGCCATCTTAGACATAAAAGAATCTCGGCTGAGGATTGATTCATTTATACGGGTATCAACCTCAAACAACTCATGAAAGAAAACATTGGATGTGACAAAAAGAGAAGCTGAAAATTTTTTGGTTGCATCATAGAAAAGTTTCAAGAATGTGACAAACAACCCACAATTCTTCCAATCAAGCTTGTTTGGGACAGTTGCTTGTCTTGGAGTTGAAACCCTATGGCTATGGCTCCCACTTTGGTCACCCTCACCCTCCAATGACAAATCCTCATCGCCTTCTTTTATGCCAAAGAATTTTATGAAACTACTGTCTTCCTCCCCCATTCTTTGGAATGCCTTCTCAAACTTGATGGCTACTTCTAACATTAAGTAAGTGGAATTACATCGCGTACACACATCAAGACACAGTTTGTTTCGATTTAATTTTCTCCTTCTCCACACACTTCTTGAAAGTCTCCATTCTTTGTGGAGAAGATCTCACATACCTCACAACATCACGAACACGCAAAATAGATTCACTCATATCTTTCAACCCCTCAACGACAATAAGATTCAAAATGTGTGCACAACATCACATATGCATATATTCATGCCCCAAGACAGTCCTTTTCCAATCCATTGTTTTCCTTTTCAAGTACTCAATAGCCGTGCCATTCGAACTAGCATTATCTACCGTCATTGTAAAAATACCATCAACATTCCACTCAAGCAATAATGACTCAATTTTCTTGCCTATTGTAGCTCCCTTATGATCTTCAATTTGACAAAAGTTTAAGATTCTCTTTTGCAACTTCCAATCATCATCAATGAAGTGTGCAGTCAAACACATATAGTTAAGGTTTTGAATTGATGTCCATGTATCAGTCGTGAGGCAAATCCTACGGCCCTTTAATAATTTTTTCAGTTTTCCCCTCTCATAGTCTTTAATTGCAACTACCTCTCTAGTAATCGTTTGGCGAGAAGGGACCGGTGTGAACTTCGGTTGCATGACCTTACAAAATTTTCTGAACCCAATCCCCTCAACGAACCTAAATGGTAGTTCATCAATAATCACCATTTCTGCAAGAGCTCTCATACACTCTTTAAAAGAAAATACACTTGTCACAACGTCAACACCGCCCCCCTCGTTGACTTTGAATGAAAGGTTTTGTTGTCCATGTTGGTCTTTAAGAGGATATAACGGGCAAACGGGGATGTAAGCTTTCAAATTACTAACGCCATGTTTTTTACTATCAGCCGCATATCGTTTCTTGCAATAGTTACACTCACCCCATGTATCATCGCCCTCTATTATTTTTTCGAAGTGATCCCAGGCAGGAGATCGATGTCGTTCTTTTTTTGGCTTAGGGCCTTTAGGAATTTGTGGTGGAAGCTTTCTTTTATTGGTTTTTCTCCCAATTTGATTTACTTTTTGTACCGTATCATCTTCAACATTGACAACATCAGCAAGGGTAGTCACAGCAGGATTAGGATTACCTTGAAGTTCAAGTTCTTCGATATTAACAACATCATCCTCAAGTTCCCCACCAGGATGGAAATCAAAAACTGGCTCCATCACCTAAAACAAACAAAAGTGATGATCAGATGGTTTTATCAATTAAATTTAAAAAAGGGAAACGTAGCATTTGAAAAGCAAAAATCTATGTATATATAGTCTTTGCAACTTTGCATGTCTAATCCAAAAAGTTCTACCCTAACTGGCACTTTGAGAAAAATTAGAAGATACATGAACAAAGTGGTTACTAATGCATGTCTGACTACAAATAGAACATTAAAGGTTATGAAATGTATAAGCTAGTCAATAGTCAATACTTTCACATATCTGTAATTGACTACCAGGAAGAAAACAATAACTTTCAACATTGCTCTTAAAGTTGATCCACGCACACTTTGAGAGAATCTTTACGTGATTAGGCACACTTTGAGCAAATCTCGATGACCTGCCCATTCGTGAGTCCGTGCCATTATTTTTCATATTTTATGGACGAACTTAATCAGGTGTTTAATTAACCGGGAAATTATGTTTTGGACTTCGACCAAAATGCAGTTTCAGACTAATTAAGCATCCAGTTGCCAAGGAATCAGGGGTCCAAGGCTCAGCAGTCTGATATGCACAAGGCAGTGAACAGTTTAAATCATATTTTCGAGCTCCAGACAAGACGCGAACGTGAGGCATAGAAGCCTGTGGTGCCATAATGCAGCACAACAGGCCCCCTTAATTTCAGTGGGATGTAGAAGTTCAAACTTTATTCATCGCTTGATTAATTTAAACTTTCAAAGTAACCTTCATCTTTGTCATTACTTTGCCTTGCAAAATAGTATATATCAAAAAGGATCAAAAGCATAGGCCGCATCTTTTTGGTCAAAGTATATTATGGTATTTAGAATATATCAACTGCAACTTGCGTAAAATAGATTTATATGTGGAGCATGTACTGCTTATAAAAACATGCACGAATGTATACCCACACATAGTGTTAAAATGAGTTGAGTACGTAGTTAGTTGTTCACACTTGATTTTGAAAACTTAACAATTAAGCATCAAAATATGTTCAAATATAAGAATGTCTATGAGAAGAGCCGATCTTGAACGGTCTGTAATCGGAGCCAATATTGAGCAGTTCAAATTTTTTATACCTCACAAGGAGAACAAGTCGAGTAATAGCTTGTTTGAGCTTGCTTTAAAAAAGCTTAACGGATTTCAAAACATAGGTTCAAGCTTGATTAATTTGTTAGATAAACAAATTAATCAATCTTGATCGACCGAGCGGTCGAAAATTGATCCTTTAATTGATCCTCTGTCCGAGTGGTCGAAAATCTACAGCCTCTCGACAAAAAGTTCCATCGACTACATGTCTAAAACTAAAAGAAAAAGAAACGAAAACACAAGCAGTTAAATTAAAAGGATCAGAGAGTCTGAGAGAGAGACGTACCAAATTTACTGATTTAGGCGTCGATCGGCTGCGAACGAGAACAAGAGAGTGGACTGTGGAGATTGGAGAATCTGGAGATCTAGAAAAAACTTAATAGTTAAAAAATGAAATCATATAAAATCTTCAAAACTGTGGAGACTGCTCAGACTGGAGAGCAGGAGAGAGAGAGAGAGAGAGAGAGAGAGAGAGACGTACCCGTTACAACGGTACCAGA
This sequence comes from Rhododendron vialii, assembly GCF_030253575.1. Classification (NCBI taxonomy): domain Eukaryota; kingdom Viridiplantae; phylum Streptophyta; class Magnoliopsida; order Ericales; family Ericaceae; genus Rhododendron; species Rhododendron vialii. The sequence goes on from NC_080558.1 coordinate 32,844,583, forward strand.
GTGGCAGAGTGTCGATCGGCTGCAAGATCGGGTGGAGTGGACTGTGGAGAGTCCAGAGACTGGAGAGCAGGAGAGGAGAGGACTGGCCGGAGAATCGGAGATCTGGTCGCCGGTCGGAGAGAGTGGGGGTGGGGTGGCCCGTGGGCGTCGGCAGAGAGTGAGATCGAGAGTCGAGACTGAGACCAGAAGGAGAAGGCAGAGGCCCTAAGTGAAGAGGAATCCCAATTTTTTTGCTTTTATAGTACCTAAAGAATTCGGTCGGGTCGGGTGACCCGAAACAAGACCCTTTGAAACCCGAACCCGACCGACAAATTCTCGGGTCTGTCATTTGCAACCCGAACCCGACCGACTGCCTTGTTTTAAACCGCCCGATGCTGAATTTTCGGGTCGAGTCGGGTCGTCGGGTCGGGTAGATTTTTTGGACAGCCCTACTTGATACATCCCATTGGACTTGATCTTACGCAGTGCCCCCAGCTTAACGTGTATTTGTCTGTGCCACCAATTCACCAGGGTTCATCATCTCTCTCCCTCCGCGTTTAACACCGTACCTCTTCTCAATTGACAGAAGCGCAGGCAGCGAAATGGAGGCACTCCATCTTTGGTGTTCAATCATCTCCACCTTCTTCACAACCCTCGTTCTCTCCCTCGTTCTCCCCCTCTCTTCTCTCCTCCGCCGCTGCTCCCGCAGCCAATCCTTCTCAGAACCGGCGTCGACCGTCTACCAAGGCACCGTCTGGCACGAGCGCCGCCGTCCCGTCCGACATTCTTTCAAGTACACCGTCCGCTACGCCCTAATTGATCTCGACCGCGCCGCCCGCCCCCCGCCCGACCATCTCTCTGCCGACCATTGTCGCTCCATTGCTCAAACCGACGGTCCAGTGTAATTCCTTACTTACTTACTACTCCCGTTGTTTCTATCTGATTTATATGCGAAATTCAGCTTTGAACACTTTGTCATGTAGAGTACATTTACCTGTTCTACTGTTCTTTGTCAGTTATTTATTTAATCACATTTTTAGGAAGGAATAATATCTATGAAAAAGTGTTTTTTGTTTTTTATTTATTTAATCACATTTTTAGGAAGGAATAATATCTATGAAAAAGTACTTTTTGTTTTTTATTTTGAAAAGTGATTTTTGTTTTTTATTTTGTTTTGTCTGTCCTGAATTTTAATAATCAGCTTTTGATTGATTAACTGTTTTTAATTCCTTAATTCGCCCATAAGAGAAGAACAATCACAAAAATATAGACGAAATTTTGAGAAACTTAGAGCGTGTCTGGCCCTAACTCAAAATTTTACTCAAACTTGAGAAAAACTTGAACTACTCAATGGCCAATGGACAAACTCAAATGTAAACACCAATCTGAGTGAAAACTTCGTTAATGGCATAGTTGTAAATATTGAAGAGCAAAGCAAGCCTACAAAAGTTTTCAGCCTAGAAAAATAGTTTATTCCTTGATAGACTTAGGACTTTTCACAATACAGGCTTTGATATGTTGTATGTGGAAAGCTAACTTTGTTAGAAAGCCCTTTTGAATAAGTGGTGTAGATTTTTTTGGGGGGGTTAAATAGGAACTTGTATTAAAATTAAACAGTCATCATTCTATGGTACTGGACCCCATTAGTGCCATGAAGTAGATGCTTTCTTACACAACGACTGGAATTAAAGATAACTAGACTATTACAAACAAAATTTGATTTCGCCAGGGTATCTGCACAATGATTTGCCTCTCTAAGAACTTGCTTGATCTACGCTTGCAATCTTTGGAGAATTATTCTGCAATCATAATATGATAATGGTTCCTGAGATTAGAGTCTTGTAGAAGATTAACCACTTGCTGCACATCTGTTTCCACAAGAACACCTGTCTTGTAGAAGATTAACCACGTACTAAGTGATGGGTTGCAGCTAGCTCTTGACAGGAATAGCGGTTTTGATTTACACATCATGTTTTGAAAGAGGGCAATAAAAGTCCACCCCTCTCGCAGTTCGTTTCCAAGCCTGAAGAACGCATCTTGCACGTCATACCCTTTGAACCACAATAGGTGTGCCTCGCCTGAGGCTTTTGCACGCACTGAGGCACACTTTGTGAAATGCTGACATGGTTGGTAACAAGTTGATAAAGCTACTCCATCCTTGTTTCCTTTGTACTCCCTCCTTCCCCATTTGTTGGTCCCTCTTGGGGATTCCAACTTAATAAGGGAACACAATCATTGCATGTCTTATCACTTATTTTTCCATTTTACCCTCTAGTCATTATCTTTTATTACTTTGTTAATACTACTAATTTCAAAAGGGATGGATAAAAGAGGAAATTCATTGGATATTACTCATTTAGTTTTGAATTGGGAGAATCTTTTTGGGACATCAAAAGATTTCAACTGGGACCAACAAATGGGGACGGAGGGAGTATGATGTCACAAATAATATTGTCCAAAAGTCAAAACAAAAACTTTGAAACTTTTCAGAATCAAAACTACAAAATATAGTGAGCTATATATGTAGTTGAAAATGAAATTAGTAGAGGCAAATTAGGAAAGAATGCTATTGAATTGAATTCAAACACATTAATTGCATGTCCACTGAAAAACTTGGAATTCCAAAACAGGAGGAAGAATGTGTCCCCTACTTTGATGGTTTTAATTTGTTGTGTTCCTTCGTGTTTCTTCAAGTTGATTATCTGCTTCTTTACACAGTTTCCTATTGACCATTCCTCCTAGCGTCGGTTATGAACAGAATCCGTTAAGCTTGTATTACTGCTATGACTCAGAAGGCTGTACTGTGAACTTGAAGAAATGCATTGCTGAGGTGTGCAACTCCAATTACTGTTTACCATTTATTTTTTATTCATTTGGTCAGACATGTGAAGTTTACTGATCAAAGTCATCTGTTGCTACTAAAATCTCCCCACAAGAAAAACTCAGTATCAGATTATTTGCTACTAAACTTCTCGATGATTGTGCTACCCATAGCCTTTGGTTTAGCCGTTTAGGCTGCCAAAGCCTACAAGACTTTTTTTTTTTTGATAAGTAAGTAATTTATTAACAAAAAGGCATAAAGGGAATGCCGTCCGTATACAAGAAAGGCCACAAGACAAAAAGGCCCTATACACTGTCCTATGGAAGGACAAGTTCAAACCATTCTAAAAACTGGGCAATAGAAGGATTATATTCTCTCAAAACAAAGTAATGGCATTTAACCACTCCATAGCTATTTCATCAAAGGTGGGCCTACAAGCTAGTACATCTGAGCTGAACCTATCAAACCAAGCACAAGGAGACTGTTTTAGGCTGTACATATCCCTTGCGTGCACAACAAACAAGATGTTCACTACCAATAACAACATAACTTGGTAGCTGATCCATCTATAATTCCTCTTGAAGATCGCCATGAAGGCATTGTAATATCAAGCAGTTCAAAGACCAGGGCTATTTTCAGCTACTTAGAGAAGAATCCAAACAGAATTTAGGTGGGAGTTGTGGGATGATAAAGAAAATGTCTCCAAATAATTAACACCATAGGTCTGAGTGTAGGTAGCCCAGCCACCAAGCACACCTTAAGATGACCAATAGAACCCTCCGTGAGATACTTCACATACACCCACCAAAAATCCAGAGTCTATTTCTCATAAGGAAAAGCAGCAAACTCCAAATTTATAAAAAGTACTCATTTCCTCATCCATAGCATGTTTCCAACAACATAAATACATACCTTGTTTGGAAGAGGAAGTAATAGAAACAACGGACAAAGTGGAAGCAAAGGAATGAAGACAAGGTGAAAGTCGATCATAAAAGACAAAATAATAGGATGTTAAGTACAAGTTAGTCTACCTCGATGCAAATCAATTGGTAAATCATCAGAAGCCGAAGTAGCTAAATAGCAAGAACCTCCTATAGAGGTGGCGAATCCACCTCAGAACCTCTCTCCTGGGCTCCCAAGTCAAACTCTCTTAGGAAACTCGCTTCAATCGAGAATAGTAGCCCACTCCCAACTAGAATAGAACCTCTTGAGCATTTAAATCCCAAAAGAAACAAAAGTAGAAGACACACAAGTAAGAAATAAGAAATAATTTATCAGATACTAAAATAATAAAGTCAATCTTATTTAAGTACTTGGTATAAACATGATATATACTTATTTTTGCTTAGTACAATATAGTATAAACCTAACGCTCCCCCGATACTCCCAAACAAGGAGCTTCTACGATTCTTTCCTCCACTTACATGCCCCCGTTACCGCTTCATGCAACTAAGCAGAGTAGACAAGGAAGCAAGAGCTTTTGATGGAGAAGATGAAGGCATGAAGCATTCAGGCCATTAGAAACAAGACACCTATCTTGAGGTTGTAGATATACTCGTAAAGGTGGATTGGAGTGGAAGCGGCAAAGGAAGAGAGGTGAGGGAAAGGAAGGCTCCCCCTCACAACTACATATAAGATCGGAAGACATCTCTTTGCCTACAGAAGTAGAGAAGGAGGTTGACTCAAAGAATGTGACAACACTTACAAAGTAATAGCGAGACTTAGGATACTAACCACGATATCCTTTCTCGGTACTCTCGTACCCAAGAAAAGCACACGTTTGAGCACAAGGAGATAAGTTAACACGACTAGGATCAAGAACATCTACAAATGCAACCCAACCAAGTACCCTAGGAATGAGAGAAAAGGTGAATACTTATGATGTAACAAGCAAAAGGGAGACCAATGATTGAGAACCACAGAAGCATACGATTTATAAGCTAGCATAGCTTTGGATCAATAAGCCATGACAAAGATGTACATTTTGAACTGTCTGTAGCATCATCTTTCAACTTTCTCATTTGTTATTAATTTCCTTAATAAGATGATGTAACGTCAAAACTCTGATAAGGGATCCAACTCAAACCAATTGGCAATGAGTGGAGAGGTCGCCCAAGCTATATACTAATTTTGGAGGTTATAATTAACCAATGTGGGACGACCTCTAACAAACTCAACAAAAACTCTAGCTACTGCTGTTCTTTTTCTTTAAACCTCCAAAAATAAAATCAACTGAATTCAAGTCACCGTGGACCAGGTGGAAGATTGAAGAAAAACATGAGAAGAAAGGAAGAAAACGCTACAGTCACTGGGGGCTTTGAAACCACAAGGAGAATAGAGGAGAACGAAGGGGGAAGGAAAGCCGAGAATAAGAAGGGGGGAAAAGGGGATACATTCCGTAGCCTCCAACAAACTTAGGGTTTCTCACATCTTGACCTCCCTCAAGTGAAAGACTTAAAGTCTGTTTATGAAAAAATCCTGAAGTAAAGGATTACCAAAATAACCCTATTTCTAAAATGAATATAACATGTCAGCCACTATTTCTTCTTTTATTTCCCTTGCAGACCATGTGTATCATACCCCTCTTGTCAGAGAAAATTCATCCTCAAATTTAAGATCTTGAAGTGAAACCCTTATATGACATTCCGTGAAGGCTTCTCAAATAAGTTATCATTACAGACACAGGCCAGATCAGCGGTAACGTTTGCTTCCTGATTGAAGCTCCAATATGCTTTGTAAATGCTGGCTCTCCCCCATGGATTTTGAGACGTGCTTCAACCATTCATCTTCCTTTCTCACAAGAATTTCGTGAACATGGAGCAGTAGTAGCATGGGAACTGAAGATGAGAAGCAGCAGCATTACAGGAGGGATGCAGCACTTGAATAATACAGCAGATGTATGAAGTACCAAAGCCTGCAAACAAACCTCTGACGCCAAGCACCACGACCACACAGTAGTAGTAGGTGGAGCAACAATACAGTAGAAGCAGCAGGGAGAGAAACAAAAGCAGTAACTAGCTACAGAGCAAAGAACAGTAGCAAGAGACTTGCAGAAATCTGGAGAGCAAGTGGAAGAGAGGAAAGGGAAGAGAGTACCATCAGCTACTTAAGGTTATCTGTAGCAGGTGCGGGATAAAGAGAAAAGCTGCAGTCGCGATAGAGAAGTGAAAGTGGACGACATTTCATTGGAGAAGGAACAAATTTCGGTCTCTTTTAATGACACGCATGCAAAACCATCAACTCCTAAGTCCTAACCAGGCAGCTTTCTCTCTGGCATTTCATCAAACTGGAGAGAGAAGAAATCAGAACCGACAAGGGAAGGGAGAAAAGAAACATACGGCGTGAAGTTGTCAAGATATAAGTGTAACAACACTGGTAGAAAGAATAGATGGAAATTGAAGACTAGGTGGACGGAAACATCTGAGAATAACCTGACGCGAAGAACGTGGAAAATAGTTGGTACATAGAGGGAAGATGCAATAGGAGCGAGCAGATTTAGCCCCATTTTGAGCTTTAGGCTTGAAGACTAGGTGGACAGAAACATCTGAGAATAACCTGACGCGAAGAACGTGGAAAATAGTTGGTACATAGAGGGAAGATGCAATAGGAGCGAGCAGATTTAGCCCCATTTTGAGCTTTAGGCTTTGTTGAGGCTCTAATACCAAATTGATGTAACCTAAAATCGCAAACAAAAACTTTAACTACTGCAGTTCTTTTACTCTATTAAAACTCTAAAAATACATAGAACATTGAAGAATGGGATGTGTGAAAACCCTAGAGTCACTAGGGGCCTTAAAACCACCAGGAAAGTAGAGAAGAAAGAAGGGCGAGGGAAAACACTGGAATTACTAGGGCCTTGAATCCACGAGGAGAAGAAGAGAAGGGGGAAAGGGGGATACATGGTTGTTGCCTTCTACAAACCCTGGGTTTCTCACATCTTCACCTCCCTTAAATGAAAGACATAAATGTCTGATCTTTGTTCTCTTCAAAACCTTAAAGTAAAAACTAAAGTTACCCAAGTACTCATTGCTAAAATAAAATTGCCTATCAGCCACTTTCTTTCCTCTTGTAGACCATAAGCATCATAAACTATGAACCACCGACACTGGAGATTGCCGTATCCATGTCAGACACCCCGGAGATGCGCAGTAAGGTGGGACACGGGAGTCTACTTATGGGACACACCACGTGGCGCATCCATTAAATTTTAACAATTTTTATAATGGGATATGCCGGGGACACACATGGGGACACGACATGTTGATTTTTATAAATTTTAAAAGCTTTCTCGTGCTAAAAATTTTTTAGCTTCAAAGTATTAAGCCTGAAGTGTATTACAAAACATGTGTGTTATGTTTGTAGGCATACATCATCCTTTGGTAATGCATTCGATAGGAGTCTGTGGATACCCGCCCGTGAGAGCAAAGTCTCGCACACAGGGTGACCAATAAGCGAAACTCTTAGACACCCGTTACAACATGTCTATATCGATATTGCCCATTGCGGTGCACTTTGTTTGTTTGTTTGGAGTCGCCACGTGGCCTCTAATTGTTTGACATAAAGCGTTTCAAGTCATTCCAGTGACTTTGCAAATAATTGATTTTTAGCCATTAAACATGTATGGGTGATGACAAGAAGTAAACAAGTAATGGAGATTGAGGAAGGGAGAGTGCAGAAAATAGGAAACAGGGTTTCCGTTTGACAGAAACCCTGGTGGCAAACTTTTTTTTTTTTTTTTGATAAGTAGAAACCCTGGTGACAAACTAACTAGCAATCTCCACGTAAAGTCTAGAGATTGGCACATGCAAAAGTACAAGACCAGCAACCGCCACAATTTGTGGCCATCGCACTTGATCCCTCAATTGCTCAAATGCGCGACTCGTTCTTGGTTTCCTGTCCTTTATCAATTGAATGTGGAAAAGCTAGAACAATGAAGAACTCTACTGGTTTGAAGGGTTTCAGACACTCTTTGTGTGTTTTGATTGCTCACGGATTTGCTAGACTGTGGGGGTTTAATTGTTGAGAGAGTATGAATTTGTATGGGAGAGAGTAGGAACATGAATTTGTATGGGCGTATGACTCATGGAGGATAGAAGAACATGAATTTGTATGGGAGAGAGTAGGAACATGAATTTGTATGGGCGTATGACTCATGGAGGATTGAAGAACATGAATTTGTATGGGAAAGAGTAGGAAAATCTTCTTGAAAATGTAGGGAAGAGGCCTTATTTATTGAGTGAAAATGGTAGAGTTAGAGATAATTGAGAGGGAATTAATTAAATTCAAAAGTAGAGTTAATCCCCTCTAAATTCTATCCTTAAGTGTTTGGAATGTGTCGGACAAGTGAAACCGAACTGATTGAAAAAGGTTTGATCGAACAAGATGACTGAGATGCTTATCATCGTTCAGGAAGGTTCTCTGCGAAGAACGATCTAGCGACTGCCACTTTTTTTGTCGATCACCACTTGAAGTATCGGCCTCAAAATCTTACTAAAACAGATCTGTCGGTCGCCACTTAAACCTGCGATTGCCACTAAAACTCTGCACAATTTTCCAAACTTCGCATCGCTTCGGACACTCCCAAACTCGGATTTGCACGTTCTTTAGACCGTTGAAAAGCTTATTGAGTCTACTTTCCAACGTAAGTGGTTTGGATAAAAAATAATTTGTACAATAAAAGATATGATGGTTTTACCATCAATGGGTCGGAAAACAACTCACTGACCAATTCGAAGAATGTCGGAGCCACTAAGGCTAAAATACATGTCCACACACTTCTACTCACTCTTAAGTGTCATTCAGCACTCAAATCCCTAGTTCTAAGGTGTTCCTTCGTTCCTTAAGAGTTCCACGTATTTCATAAGGTTTTCCACACCTCATCAAAGAATACGAAAAACCATTTCATCATTGGGATTCGCCCAAGGTGAGGCTTAAACATCTACCAAACCAAATTGGGGTGTAAACAGAGTCCTGAGTCCTAACCTAGATATTTAGTGGTTACAGTGTAGGTTTGCGTAAGTAAACAAGCTAATTTACAAAATTATTTATGTGTCACCTGTTGTGTCTGTGTCCTCATTTTTAAAATTTTTGTGTCCCGTATCTGTGGTCGTCTCTCCTGCCATGTACAGATCCATGCTATATAGTTCACTAATAAAGTATATGTCTGCACATTTAAAAGGCACCAAAAGGGGCTCAACTATTGCATTTTTGGAATCAAATATCTTGTGCATTTGTTAACGACTTAACGTATGTGCAAACTGCAAAGAATGGTTTCCTTGCAATTTTTGTATGTTCTGTAAATTAAACTCTTTTTTTTTTCCTTTCTGAATTTTGTTTTACCTTTCTTTCATTCTCTCCTCACATTTGCAGAGTACAAGAATTTTAGGGCTGCCACATCTTTTGCCCGGGTAGTTTTTTTTTTTTTTTGAACCTTTGCATTTATATGTTCTAGCGTTCCACCCAGCTGGAACCACAATTCTATCTCAACGGGTTCCAGTTCTACCACAAATTTGTTATTTATCGGTTATAAATGATTGCGGTAGCAAGTCATTGAAACTTTAGCAATCAATGAAAAGTTTGCTGCTATTTTTTTTTAACAGACATGCAGGTGCCCTTGCAATATAGTGATCAACTTGGACACTTAAAAGTTAAAACTGGACTTCCCAATCTTGAGTGTCAAGATAACACCTCTTTGCATCATTATATGCTGTTCATAAAAGCGCATTTTAAACTGTTTTAAGTATAGTCTCTCAATTGTCTTGTTTATTGTTTCTCTGTGTGATAAGTGAAGTATATGTGTAAGTATGCGTTTAAAGGTGCCCTCAGGGACAAACCTTTGTAGAAAAGTAATCAAGTTGAACCAAAATGAAAAATTCTCAACACCAAAATTGAGCTTGCCTATGCCGAGCAATAAAAAGAAAAAGAACTTGCCTGTGAAATCAACCGAAGTGAAACAAATTTACGAAATATCCTTTACACCAAAAATGGAAGGTATGCAGTGCGGCTATTTTGAGCTTCTCATCAATATCTGAATATTCAAAAGTGCATCGACTTCTTGCTCTCCAAAAGCACCACATAAGATAGTGAAGCTATCACATTTGGCTTCTGTTTACTCCTCAGCTTGCAACCATCTTTCCAGCACTTCAGAATACTTAGAACTGAGTCTAGCATTAAGCATTGGACTTAAAAAATTGCCAATAGAAGGCACCAGAGTACCTGGGCATTACATAATGAAGGAGCAAATGATAAACTGTCTACTCTTCCATGTGACAGCTAATAGAGTGTCTAAAACCTCACTTCTTCAAGCAGTTAATTAACCGATGTGGGACAATTTTCAACACTACCCCGCACGAGTGACCCCCGACTTACATGTGGAGAGGTCAACAAAGGATCCGGAACACACGGATCACAACGAAACAAAGTGCAACTATGTTGCAAACAAAAGGGAAAAGCCTCTGAAAATCTAGCTTAATACCAATTGGCAATGAAAGGAGAGGCCGCCTAGGCTCATGTATTAGTTTTTGAGGTGATAATTAACCGATGTGGGACAATTTCCAACAAAGTCCAAGGTTGTTGTCCAAACAAAAGAAAACCCACTTTGATTGGGACTCAAACTTTCTGTATAGCCTCTAACAGGAACGAATCCGTAATCCTACCTCTGATCAGCAAGTAAAAGGCTTCACCGAGAAGGGCCCTTTCTCATTCTTCCACCTCCTCGTCAATGCTATTACTTCGAATTGGAGTGGATGCAAACAAAAGGGAGTCCTCCATCAGATTTCTGCTGCCAATACGTTTAGACTGAAATTGACAAGTTGTGACTAACGCTCATGTTCTCCGTGTTGTTGTTTCCACTTTGCTTTACACATATGGGCCCGTGCATAAAACCAAGTAGTTTATAGTCAAAGAAGAAAGTATTCTGTCACCGACTCACCATTCTTTCATATATATTTTTTACTGGTAATGCAAGTGGGTATCAGAGTTTAAACTATCTAGGAATTTTGTGTGTGAGCCCTTATCTTTTTACTAACGGCGGTGTTGATTTCTGGATTTAGGTGACTAATACACCATGGGGCGAACGGGTATCATTTTTGTTCAATCCCAAAACTGATTTAGTTGCGAAACCACTGCACGTCAGTCCTTTCATGGTAAGTCTAAGCGATTCCTTGGCACGCTTCTTGTTAATCTTCCTTTGTTACTGTTTTTAGGACACATATATCACGGGAGTTAATGAGACCTAGATTTTGCTTTGCACTCAGATCTTTCAGCTTGTTTTCATGATTGTTTTGCCCTTACAACATGTAGTACAAGTAGAAACCAACCCCCGCCCCTCCCCCCTCCTCTTACTCTCAATGTATCCATCAATCCTTTTGTAGCTGAAATATGGGGATATGATACTTTCTTTAATAGAAAAAGAAAGCAGAATTGCTTGCCGTCTACTTCATCGTCATTACATGCATTCGTGAGTATGAGCGCACCCATGCATGTGTCTGTGTTTTCATGTGCTCAGGAGTTCTGCATTTGACTAGTGTGCAATATAATATCATAAACATCACTCGACGAACTGCAAGACGCATGGCTACAAAATGACGTGCTTGCTACAGGTTGTCCAATGATTGTTGCTTTAGTCAGTTTCTTATTAGGAGATACGATAGAATACTGACATGATGACGAAAAAGATGCCAATAAGTAAATTGTTCATGTATTTGTGCAGATGAAAGTGTAAAAGAAATGTTGGAGTAGTAGGAAAAATGTTTTGGGTACACAAGAAATATTTGCCTGAACACATAAGAAATAATTGCCCAAATTAGAAGTCATACATTTTCCTGAACTTGAAAAGAATAAATGACGTGGTTACAAATCTTCTTTATTTCAGGTATTAATAATTGGCTCCTAAGTTATTTTCTTCAAAGTTCAACGTCTGTATTTCATTGGTGCGAAGAGATGGACTGTGCCCCCAAGTGTCCATAATGTAAACAGTCTCTGTTTGTTTTCTATCTGTTCTAGAGCTTTAACGTAGATGCTTTGCTGTTTGAGTAAATTTGATGAAATTGAAGTGCAGGATATGCTTGGGAATTGGAAAATCAGAGCAAATGCACCTGGGGATAGTCTGTTTATATCAATTTCAGTTCACCATCCCAAGCTTGGTGAATATTTCACTGCTACCTTAACAGCCGAAAGAATATCGTCAGTGGCAGCTGACTCTGCTCTGTTTTTCTGGTTGATGCCCCATAGAGTTGCAGTTTGGATATACTGGCATGTAAGTCTCCTAGCTTGGCTATGGAACTTCCCCTCGAACACTTTTGTGCTAGTCTGTTATTGATCTTTACATTAGTTAAGTCACAAGTTATCCCAAAAGCCTAGGCTCTTACTAAACGGGTCCAACAATGTACATCATGCTAAACAAGTTGAGAATTAACTCAGGACATCATATAATCAGAGTTCTGATACAATTTTAGGTTAAAAAAGGCTTACCGTCTTAGGACATGAGCATTGAAATTCTGTCGTTTCCATCCACTCACAGTATGCTCTTGTAGGCTCTCAAGCTGTGGTGGAAAGGCGTACCATTCATCCAACATCCAAGGTATTCTCACCAGGAATATAGGGAAGAAGCTTTGGTGCGTGACATGAAACTTCAATGCTGTCAGGCATTTCAACAGGATGAACAAAACCATCTGCGCCTTGAAGGAAATGATTCTGATTATGTGAAGAATGGGGGAAATCGTAGATTCGCATGGAGGGATGCTAAGTGGCCCTGGGCCTGAATACAAGCAGTAAGTCTGTTTCCTCTCAGTTCAACAATTGACAGAGTAATGGCCTAAAGCTACTTTTTCATTCATTGTTTCTCCAATGATAAACCAAACAAAAAAGTACATTTAATTGCTTGCCTGATCTATACTTTGAAGATAACAAGGTTTGCAAATGCACAGATCTATTTTCTTGAATAAAAGGATATTGTGATATCGAGGGCCTTTTTGTAGTTTGTACTTGTTGGCATCTATTATTTTGTTGTTTTTTTGGTAAGAGAGCTCTTTCGAACCAATTTCAAAAAACAAAGATATTGAATGAAGTTTTTTGCACGGCTCAGGGGTTTGCCACATGCTCGTAAGGCAAACTTTGCTCCATTGAGAATCAACACACTAGACCCGACCTAGCCTACAAAGAGAAATAAACACCTCACAATCCAAGGGCTAGGTCAAAGAAAACATTAGGCCACAAAGGGAGAACGTCTCTCTATCCGTTACAAAGAAATCAACGCCAAAGTAGAAACGTATGAAGTGGCAATGGTAATCATGTTAACAGGGGCAGAGGGAGTGAGGGTCAAGTGGGATCACTTGACCGATCCCAATTTTGTAAAATATGTTTTACTATAATAGGTTTGAAACTTAATTTATCAATTTGACCCCACTAACCTAGTAATTTTGCCCCAAACATTCTACATATGCAATAAAATTGCCGAAACATTTCACCTGAAGAACCTATAGCCCAATTGAATAGGGATCAGTTGAATAGGGAGTACCGATAGATTGTACACGATGAAAAGGGCATTGTTAATACTATATTACTCCCTCCGTCCCTTTTTAAGTGTCCTGCTTCGTAATTTCAACTTATTAAAAAAACATCATCATTATACCTTTCACATCAACTTTTTCCTCCACTTTCCCTACTTACCCATCATCATTACACTTTTACTCACTTACTTTTCAAAAAGAAATCTACTTTTAGGGATAAAATAGACAATGCACCAACTTTTACCCACTAACTTTACAAAATGGACACTTATTAAGGGACAGCCCAAAATGGAATACAGGACTATAAAAAAAGGACGGAGGGAGTATATGATTCTCACTTATGTTATTTTTGCAATATGAAAAAGTCATGAGGGGCTTTCATATATTGGATCGTCCCCTATCAATGAATATGTAAGGTGTGTATTTATAATGTTCAGAAAATACTAGTCCGTATTATTGCATGAAAAAGTATTCACGCATGATTTCAGATGAGATTTTGACACCACTAACTCTGATTTCTGTCTCCTCCGTTGCATGTTAGCCCACCTTTTTGTGATGAGGTACCTTGTTTCATTATGATCCCTATTGTACAGATTCTGTGTTTAACTCTCCCTATGCAAGTTGGGAGTTGCATGTGTGCGTGAGTGTTAATTACCATATCTAAAACTAGTATATGGACCTAAGCAACTTCTCCACCCATAGCCAATTGGTTTTGAATTGGATAGTGGATTTACTTGTATGAGTTGGCTAAGGGAAGGTCTTGTTATCCAGTTCACTAGTACAACTTGCCAGGCCGGGCCAAGTCTCTTTTGATAACACTGGTACTCAATAACGTTTTACGATTTTTAACCATTGTAGTATTTTGGGTGCTTGTTCTGGGCTAAAATCAACAACATTAATGAGTGATTAAGTATTACTTCCTCCGTCCTATTTTGTTGATCCGTGTTTCTTATTGGGGTGGTTCAAAAAATGATGACCAATTCGTATATTTTACAAATGATTCCTTATATTTGATATTTCATTTACTTTCTAGTTCTCTCCTGATCTGTGGTCCAAAACATTGGTAGAGTACCTCATAAAATGGAGATTGTTTAGACAGAAAGGAGATGCACCTATCTGCAGATGTAGAGGCAAGACATTGGCCTCAAAAAAAATGATAGTGTCTCTGTAGACGTATTAGCTATAGATATCATGTGTATGCATATTTTTTTGAGGAAACATAAACATATCATACTTACCCAAAGGAAAAAAACATAAACATATAGTAGATATCAAATGAAGTCAGGTCATCAAGTTATACAACCCATGATTCCAATAAAAATAACACAACACAAACCATAAACCGAAACAAAGTCCCAATTTAAACAGAAGCAAATAGACACCCCAATAGAACCCAACGTAATAACGCAACCATGACCTCAACGCTGAACACATGATCAGTAAAACCTGCAAACCAAGGATTAGGAGCAAAGGGAATAGATAAATCAAACGAATGCATGATGTTGAGGGATGCAATATGTATGAGGGTCATCTTCTATAATCATTTCCTACTTCCGCTTTCTCTGACTGGGGTGTTGAACAGCCTTGTTGCAACCAAAACTAGTTTTGACTTTGTCCAGCTACTTCTGTTTACAATTACCGGGATGCTTAGTAGAAGTAGGTCTGCAGTCCTCTACGCGGTTGCACCGGAAAGCCATGATCTTCTTTGTTCGCAAATTACAAGTTCCAAAAGCAGTACCTTGGAGAACATCTCCATCCCTATCGGATAAGGAATCCTCAAAGCTAAGTTGACGAGGCTCAAGCACCGGAGATGCAGTCACACAGCTGGACGGGGAAAGAGGACCCTCTTCCATCGAGGAGGGACTGGAACATCAACCAAAGAAGCATCACCATCCTAGGCACTAATACTAACTTTCCGAGAGGGCACCTTAATTTTAACTTCAAAAGCCGAGAGGCTCGGCATGTGGAAGAATTGGAACTTCTTATTCACCTCCTGAAGGCAGGTGCGGCTAACAAGAAGAAATTCACGGCCCATAATAACCTTTTTCTTGCATTGTCGATATTATGTAGGACTGGGACGCTTCATACCACCGGGTTGAACCAGATTCTTACCGACCTCTTCCCGATTTTCCCTCTTTTCAGGCTTAACCAAGGATCCATAGCCACCAGAAGAAGAGGGACGGGGTACCTTGGGGTCTAGAGCACCACAACCAGGAGAAACCACCTCACAGCAACCTTTGGACACAACTCTCAAAGTACCAGCCACTAGAGCCTCACATGTCTCCATTTTAGTACCAGACTTCAAAGATTCCCTAACTTCAATTCCATGATAATTCAAATCAACCTAAGAAGGATCCCCACAAGACGAATTAATATCCTCCATATCCTCCAACTATGAATGGTCCCAGGCGTCATGCACCTCTTCCCACGGTTCCTAATTCGGATCAAAGATATCACGTAACTGAGCCAAGGCAGGAGCCTTGACTTTAGTAGCACGAGAAGCCAAACCCCGTTCAAAGTCAAAATCATCAGAATACATATCCATGACAAGGGCTCGTTCCCTATCCATAGATGAAGGGAATCTCATTTTACCAGTAGGAGCACCGATGTCAAGGGGCCTAACAATACCCTTACCCTTGGCCTCCTTGGAGAGACGGCGCCTACTTTGGCTCGAAACCGTTAAGGACCCCTTTTTCAACTTAATCCCCTTTGTCAACATTATGAATTGTAGAAAAAACAACACACGGAAGCTTGTTCCACTAATAACTACTAGTAGGTTCAAACAGGGATAATCACAAAATTATAACAACGAAGCAACAAAGTTCAAGTAAACCTCCAAAGCCACTGATTCCACCAAAATCTACTGATTTTACAAAATCCATTCCCAAACCTAACGCACCAAAGGGAAGATCGACAAAGCAAAGAAAACCCTTACCTTATGTAGGGAGGTATTCTCGAACAGATAAAGTAATAACCAAGCACGTGATACGAGGGATCACGGGTTAAACACGATAAAATAAACCACCATGAGCGGTGATCGGCGATATGGACGAATGACATGAGAAGTCATTGGTGTAAACTGACTGTTCGGCAGATAGAGACATACCGTTACATTGGTCCAAATAGTTAAACAAGGACCAAGTTACATGTGAAGTAGCTGGTCCAGGCAGTCTGTTCGGCTACGAGATAGCCGAACAAGGAAAGAGCTCCAATCAAGAGTAGGAGCATAGGGAGTACTCTAGAAGATTCCAGAGTAGTCATGTCCCGTAAGGGATGAGATCCCGAGAATATAGGATCTGGGAAAGATAGCCAACGAGAATGGGATGTTCGGCCAGTAATGGAAAAGAATCCTAAAAAGACTTTTTTATAATAAACTGATAAGGGAACGAGAGTCCAAGATGTCCTGGGTTTCCTATACGAGATAGGAATTCTAGGGCAACAGGGATATGCTTGGACAGCAAGCATACACAAATCTATAAATACGAGGTAAACCTAGAGGTAAAAGGTATGCAATACATTGCATTCATATGGTTCTCTTTTTGATAATCAGGGTTTTCTGCTAGTACAAGATAATAACTTAAGCATCGGAGGGCCTTTGCCACGAGAGGCAAAGGTGCGCTCACCTCTCGTCTGTTTTGCAGATTAGGGTTCCGACGACGAATTAGGGTTCAGACGAAGAGGCACGAATAGCCGTAGCATATTGGTGTTGTTCTGAGCACCAATCGTTTTCATCCCCCTACAATTGGCGCCGTCTGTGGGAAACGAAAGAGTTCCTTTTGAAATACGACCATGGTGGAAGTAGATCCAGCAACACCACACAATCCAAAGAATCTGCTAGATGGATGAAGGGATAAATCTCCACTTGGGGCTCCGAAAAGCCCGAAGGAGGACACAGGAGGACCACAAGTAAGGGCCGTCCCCTTACTGTCCATGAAAACTCTAAGAGCAGAGAGAAAAGGATAGCCTCGAGATCCACGAGAAGAAGTAAATCCCACCAAATGGATGAATCAGTTGCACACTCCAAAAGTGTGCACTAAAGCGAAGATGTCCTCGATAAGAAGAGGCAAGAAATCGAGGAGTATGCTCATTTGATCAAAAAACGAGAGCATGATATCCGGGAGCCAGAAAGGATCCGATAACATCCGGAGGACTCTGGACTCTCACGGAGAAATTCCAGGGGAGGTAAGTATACTATGTTGAAATACCAAAAGGCTCATTCATGAGGAAGAAGGAGCATAAGCAGAAGTCTCACCCCAAGGCGACATAAAGTTTCTCCACGAAAAGAGAGAAGCAGAAGTAAGAGCCGAACACCAGAAAAGCGAAAGGCTTCCTCAAGAAGGAGGAGCAGGGGCCGAAGTTCTACCCCTGAGGATGAAGGGACTAGAAAACACCATAGGGACAAGTACGAGAGACCTGATTTCAATTGGGAAAGGACTAGACCCAACAAAGGGAAGGGACTAGAGGATGAACCATGACTGCACGAGAAGCAGCACAGAAAGCACTCAAGAATATTGCATCCTCCCCTTTCGCAAGAAAGCTACAGGAGGCTAGGTTGCCGAGTAGAGTGAAACACGGAACGTTCATCCTCTACGAGACAGATGGTGATCCCGTGGCACACATACAGCATTACCAGCAAGCAATGTTTATGCATGAAGGAGACGATGCAATTATGTGCAAGATGTTCCCATCGAGTTTGGGGAATGTAGCCTTGTCCTTGTTTCATAAGTTGGGTTCACGCTCCATCCGAACGTGGGTGCAGTTGGCCGAGGAATTCACTGCACGGTTCTTAACAAGCAGAAGAGCTCCACAGACTTTTGAGACCTTCTCTTATATGAAACAAGGTGAGGACGAGCCGATCAGGAACTATGCAAAGAAGTACTGGGAAACCTTCAACGAGATTGAAGGTTGCAGCGAGGAGTACGCAATAGCCACGTTCAAGACAGGTTTACCTGTTCGGGGGGAGCTGCGTAAGTCCCTGAACATGAGTCCAGTGCAAACATTGGCAAAGTTAATGGAGCGGATAGAGCAGCACGCCAGAAACGAGGATGACATACTTCAGGAGAATAGTAAGGTGGCGGCCGAGCAGGTAAAGGGGCCTGTGAAGAAAGCAGATAAGCCAGAACCCAAAACCTACCGAGAGAGGAAAGACTATGGGCAGACAAAGAAAGAGCCGTACAAGGATAAACAAGCTCCGGACCCCAAGTCTTTCTTCTCAATAAACACAGTTTGGAAGGAACCCATCTACAAGATTCTTTATCGAATAAAGAATCAGCCTTACTTCAAATGGCCTCCAAGTCTGGGTGGAAATAAAGATGCAAAGTGTGCTGCCAATCAACACTGCAGCTATCACAAGGACTGGGGGCTACATGACTGAGGACTGTGAGATGTATAAGAGGCATCTTGATGATTTAGTCTCTCATGGTTACCTCAAAGAATTTATCCAAGAAGATCCCAAGGATAAAGAGAAAGTAAAGGAAATGGATTACGAACAAAATCCAAATGGCATAATCCATATGATACATGGATTGGCAGAGCCTTATACGAGAAATGAGGTAAGATTACTCCAGAGGCAAATTAAACATGACCAACATGTGATACAATTGGGGAAGAAAAGAAGGCGTGGTGAAGAAGCATGCAACGAGGGCATAATCTTCACAAACGAGGATCTAGAAAGAGTCCAGGTACCGCATAACGATGTTTTGGTCATAACCCTACGAATTGGGGAGTATGACATGGAAATGATCTTGGTGGATTCAGGGAGCTGCACCGAGGTGCTATATTACGATGCATTTAGAAAGTTAGGGCTGACACAAGCAGATTTGGTACAGCCAGTAATCCCCTTGGTCGGATTTGGGGTGGGGGCAGTTTGGCCACTGGGCAAGGTAACTCTGCCTGTTCGGGCTGGCACGGTAGTGCTACGAACCGACTTCCTAGTGGTGAATGTGTCATCTTCCTATAACGTGATTATAGGGAGAACATGATTACACAAGATGAGGGCAAGCTCTTCCACCTACCCATCAGATGGTAAAATTTCCTGGGTCCAACGGGGTTGAAAAAGTTCAGGGTAGTCAAAAAATAGCACAACAGTGTTTGATTTCCACCATCAAAAGACTTCCAAAGGCCCATCATGTTCATACGGTAGAAGTGCCGGATCAACCGACTATCGAGGATGTCGGAGGCAACCCAGCAGAAAGAACAACCGAAGGTTTAAAGAAGATACAGATCAACGAAATTGATCCTAATAGATATTTTTTGGTTGGGGAATCACTGCCAGCAGAGGAAGAAGCTGAGACGGTTAGTTTCTTAAAAGAACATATTGATGTATTTGCATGGATACCAGAGGAGATGTGTAACGCCCCGAATTTTGGGTACGTTAAAAAGACATTTTATTCATAAAATCAAATGGAGTCTGGCTCTTATTACAACAAAACTCCCACAAGAGTTTAATATTTACACAAATGGAGGGGGTTCTAGGGTTCCTAACTACAGCTCCTCCTGCTCCTCCATTCTTGCAAGCTCCTCAGCTTCAAAAGCCTCCACGGTGATCTGCTTACCCTGATTATCTACAAAATCTGACACATTATACCAGCGTCACCACCGATATAATATGTCAAGGTCACCAAAAAGGCAACACCGTGAGCTACAAAGCTCAGCAGAGTAATCCCATACCCGCTAACCCATAACTTACAAACAACAGGTTATACAAACATCGATTTCCACATGATACGTATATACAAAGCTACAAAAGACAATATCAATAACACATCCACATTCGTTAATCATTTATCGTTGGTGTCAAGATTTCCGTGTTTCTCCTACGTGACTCGTCGTAGACCGTGTCAACATTTTCATTTACAAATCAACCTTTCAAAAATCATTTGTTTAACACACCCAACCTCGGTTCCGCCGTTCCGGGTTCCCGAGTATCCTCACAATGGTTTCGCCGTCCCGGGTTCCCATTGGCACACAAAAACATTTGCATTGGCTCCGTACCGCGGATAACCAAGCCATACCTCACCATGGTTCCGCCGCTCCGGGTTCCCATTGGAACGCACACATTTCAAAATCCTCGGTTCCGCCGCTCCGGGTTCCCGAGTATCCCACAATGATTCCGCCGCTCCGGGTTCTCATTGGGGTTTTCGAAAAACTAAATCCTCGGTTCCGCCACTCCGGGTTCCCGAGTATCCCCACAATGATTCCGCCGCTCCGGGTTCTCATTGGGTTTTTCACAAATCTTACTTTTACACACGCACAACTCACATAATGCCACCCAAAACCAGTCATTATGTTTCAAAATATTTCCTTCCTCGGAAAACATTTTTCTTTCGTTAATCACACTCTAGGTGTCATGTTTTCACTTTCTCGATTCTCGTGTCTCGTTACATGCAAAGACTCCGCGGTAGGACAAAAATAAGCATGAAACATTCTAACAAGATCATCCAATTCTATATTACTTATCACTCTCAATCACCACTTATAGCATAATGCCACATGTACAGACGCCTTTGGAGTGTATCACTTATGCTTTATTCAAAGCACAACGTCACATGTACGGACGTCTTAGGAGTAAAATCACTTATGCTTTATCACACCACAAGTAATACAAGCAACTTATATATATACATACTCATATCCATCTTAAAAATTAAAATACAAATACTTATAAACAAACGATAAGTTCTATCTTAGTAATTCAAAACAACAACGTTACACTTGAGTAAGTAAGTAAATAGGAAGTAAGTAAGGATTTCCTTACTTATACTTGGGGTAGACGATAAGGAAGTCCTACATTATACTTAGCGGTTCAAAATAACAACGTTGTACTTGAGTAAGTAAATAGGAAGTAAGTAAGGATTTTCTTATTGTTCTTCTAGGCGGTAGTAATGGCTACGGAAGGTTAGTCGGCTATCGGACGGAGTAACTTCCTACGGTATGCCTTCGGAAGCTTCGAAAGAGAAAGGTTTCTCTCAAAACTTGACCTTGAGTATTACTACTACTACTTTTGGACCGAGAGGGTGGTCGAGTGGCAGCTTAGGTTGAGTTTCTTGAAGAACTCAAGAACAACTCAAGAACATGAAGATCAAAAGAAAGAACAAAGGAATTCTAGAGAGAAATTGGAGCAATGAGAAGGTGTGAGTTCAATGCTTGGAATGGGGTCCTATTTATAGGAAAATCTTGGCTCCCTCTCCCTCTTTAAGGCCGGTCCCCCTCTCTCTCTCCATACATCAAATTTTGACACATGTCATGCAATCTTTGAAAGATCAAAGCCTAACCCTAGGCTTGCATGGCTAAGATTTGTCTTTGGATGGGATTATGGAAGATTTGTTTGGAAAGAAGGAGACAATTGTACAAGATTTTGGTCTAAACAAATATAGAAGTACAATGGGAGATAGATTTAGGCTAGGAAGAAAGATATCACCAAGGATTTGAAAGGATGAGAAAGATTATGGAAGTACAACAAAATTTCTCTCTCTCTCTCTCTCTCTCTCTCTCTCTCGGTCCTCTCCTCTCTCTCTCTCTCAGCAATTCTCTCTCTCCCTCTCCCTCTTCCCCTCTCTCTCTCCTAGTACGCTACATACATATATATACATATATACAAGAAAGAATAAGAAAGTACCAAGGTACAAGATTTTCTAAATCCAAATCCCATTAAAGAAATCCAATTAGGCACATGTCTCTTTAAATAAAATAACTAGTGTACTAATGTACTCTAGGAAGATCAACTCCCCAATAAATTAATCTAATTGGGTACAAAACCCCAATATAAAATAATAAAAGAGTACTTAGGAGAATCTTAGGCCTTAAAGGCTACTAAAGCTAATAAGTACTTTAATAATAAAATATTATGTACTTTATCACATGGGGTTTAAGAAAAAGACTAGTCTAATAAACCCATGTACTTGATTGAAAGATTAAACCTTTTACCCAATGGATAATAAATCTCCTAACTTTTATTGTCCAATGGACAATAGTAACCAAGGAACTTTTATATTAAAATAATCAAAAGTTGTCCTTTAAAACATGTGGCAAAAGCCCTATATTTAAATATAGGTGTGGTACCAAGTACCCCAATAAAGTAAAAGGCTAGGATTCTCTCCATTAAAATAAGAATAAAGTACAAGTACTATTTTATTCAATAAAGTACTTTGGAAATTTAGGGTTTAGATATACCTCAATATTTTAATGCATAAAATCACATGGGAAATCCATACTTGATTATAAAAATAAAACTTTGTACTTGGTAGGAAGATTGGAGCTATTACCCAATGGATAATAGTTTCCCTTGCGGTTAAAGACCAATGGATAAAAGAAGTACAAGTACTTTTGTACTTAAAATAAGGTTTTGAAAAGACTACATGTACTTTAGTCAAATATTATAATGAAAAGCTTTTTGTCCAATGGACAAAAATTATCCTAACCATTATGGACCAAAGGGTAAAGGCAAAAGTTTCAAAAGGTTCATTTAGTAACTAGGTGAGTTGGTTGCTCGATTCCTCCAAGTAGTCGGTTGGAATCTAATTCGATTGGTCAAGTAGGATTTCTAGTCGAGAGTTAAACCAATGACCAAAATTTAACTACGACGAAAATAAACAAGAAATCATATAGCCACTCAAGAGAAAATAAGTAATTTAAATAAAATTCAAATATTTAACGAAATTTTTATTGACCAAAATTCAGGGGCGTTACAAGATGCCCGGTGTAAATGCAGATGTGATCTGCCATCACTTGAACGTTGACCCGCAGCACAAGTCAATCATTCAGAAGAAAAGGAGGGCGGCTGTACAACAAGTTGACGCTGTTCTCGAAGAACTAGATCGTTTGTTAGAAGCCAAAGCGATTCGAGAAGTCTACTATCCAGAGTGGTTATCCAACACAGTGGTGGTCAAAAAGAAGAATGGAAAATGGCGTGTTTGTGTGGATTTCACAAACTTGAATAAAGCATGTCCAAAGGACAGTTTTCCTCTTCCCAAAATTGACCAATTAGTGGATGCCACTGCCGGATATGAACGGATGAGTTTCCTTGACGCATACCGGGGATATCATCAGATTGCCATGTATGGGCCTGATCAGGAAAAGACTTTCTTCATTACACCACGAGGGTTATATTGTTATAGTGTCATGCCCTTTGGGCTCAGAAATGCAGGGGCGACGTACCAATGGTTGGCAACCATCATGTTCAAAAAACTCTTAGGCAAAACCATGGAGGTTTACATTAATGATATGGTGGTAAAAAGTAAGACCAGAAAGGGACACATGGCAGATCTAAAGGAGGCTTTTGAAATCCTGAGGAAGTACAAACTAAAACTCAACGCCTCGAAATGTGCGTTTGGAGTGGGATCTGGAAAGTTCTTAAGCCACCTCGTAACCATAATGGGGATTGAGGCAAATCCTGATCAAATAAAGGCCCTACAGAATCTACAGAGTCCTAGGACAACGAAAGAGGTCCAGTGATTGACTGGGATGGCAGCGGCCCTCAATCGATTTATTAGCCGGTCAAGTGATAAGTGCAGACCCTTCTTTCAACTGTTAAAAAAATGGAATGATTCAAATAGGGAGCAAAATGCAAACAAGCCTTCCAGGATCTGAAGGGGTATTTGGCTTCTGCCCCCCTTCTATCGACTCCAGAGCCAGGCGAGTCCTTAGTTTTGTACTTAGCTGTTTTTGAGCATGCTGTGAGTGCAGTCCTGTTAAGAGATAAGAGATCCGAGCAAATCCATGTCTATTATGTGAGCAAAACATTGCTAGATGCAGAAATGAGATATCTGCCCCTCGAGAAATTGATTCTGGCGTTAAGAACAGCAACTAGAAAATTGCCACATTATTTCCAGAGCCATAGAGTTGTGGTGTATACTGAGTTTCCACTGAAATCAATGCTACGAAAAGCAGACTTCTCGGGAAGAATCTCAACTTGGTCCGTCGAGTTAAGCCAATACGATATTGATTATCAGCCGCGCACGACAATTAAAAGCCAAGTTTTGGCTGATTTTATGGCGGAATTCTTACCTGCAGTAGCACCTTTGCCTCCTACGAGAAAAGAGCAGGTAACTAGGCCACCAGCAAAAAAGAACCAGGCTTCTGCCGAACAGGATCCCCTAGAATGGAAGCTATTTGTTGACAGTTCAGCATGTAACACTGGATCAGGAATCGGGGTTGTGCTTTTTCCTCCCGAAGAAGCAATGTTGGTACTTTCTGTTCGGCTAGGATTTAGTGCATCAAACAACGTGGCAGAATACGAGGCACTTTTAGCTAGCTTGAGAAGTGCGAAAACCCTGAAGGTCGGACGAATAAGAGTTTATTGTGACTCACAACTTGTAGTAAATCAGTTGTCCGGAGAGTATGAAGCCCGGAATGAAAAGATGGCGGCATATGTAGAGACAGCCAAGGATCTGTTGGACACTTTCGAGAAGGTGTATATTAAGCAAATAGGTTCCGTACAAAATTCCCATGCAGATTCCCTCGCTTGGTTGGCTGCAGCTGTGCCAACAGAATTCAAGAGGAGGGTGGCAGTGGATTATCTTGCTGAGCCTAGCATTGGAAGAAGCGTAGAGATGATCTTGGACGTGAACCAAGGTCCGAGTTTGATGGATCCAATTATAGAGTTCTTACGAGATGAGATACTCCCTACTGATAAAAAGGAGGCTCAAAAGATTAAAGTAGAATCTGCACGGTTTTGGCTATCACCTTAATGAAAACTGTACAGAAAGTCCTTCACTGGACCTTACTTGCTTTGTGTGCACCCTGAGATGGTGCAAAAGTTTCTCCACGAGATTCATGAGGGAACATGTGGAAGCCATGCTGGGGGCAGATCTATTGCCCATCGAGCAATCACCCAAGGTTATTGGTGGCCACATATGCAAGAAGATGCTAAGGTTTATGTGAAAATCTGTGAGAGATGTCAGAAGTTTTCACCAATGATTCGGACACCAGCAAAAGATTTGGTGCCATTAACGAGTCCTTGGCCGTTTGCCCAATGGGGCATGGATATCGTGGGTCCACTCCATAAAGCAACAGGAAATAGAAAATTTCTGTTGGTAGCAACGGATTATTTCACCAAATGGATTGAAGCAGAACCTTTGGCTAAGATCACTGAACCTATAATAGAAAGGTTTGTGTGGAAAAGCATCATTACTCGGTTTGGGTCCCTTATTCATTGATTACGGATAATGGGTCCCAATTTCAGAAAAAATTCAAAGCATTCTGTGCCCAGTATGAAATAAGGAACTACTACTCAACCCCAGCCTACCCTCAGAGTAACGGGCAAGCAGAAGCTTCCAACAAAACCATTCTTGATGGGATCAAGAAGAGGTTGGATAAAGCAAAGGGAAAATGGCCTGATGAGTTACCACTGGTGTTATGGGCACATCGTACAACTCCTAGGAGGTCTACGGGAGAAACCCCCTATTCGTTAGCATATGGAACAGAGACTGTTATTCTATTAGAAGTTGGTTTGCCAACCAACAGGACCATTTTGGTTGAAAGTGGAGGCAATGACAGAGCCCTGGAGATCGAATTGGATCTTGCTGAGGAACGGAGGGAAAAAGCTCTGGTTCATTTAGCCTCATATCAGGAGCAGCTGATGAAAACTTACAACAAAAGTGTCCACCCACGTGAGTTTAGTGTTGGAGACCTTGTTCTTCGTAAGGTGCTCGACAGCACCAAAGTGGCCAACGAAGGCAAGTTGGGGGCCAATTGGGAAGGCCCATATCGGGTTACTGAAATTGTGGGTATAGGGGCTTACAGATTGGCAGACCTGGACGGGAACCCGGTGCCAAGGGCTTGGAATGTACACAATTTGAGAAAATTCTTTGTTTAAAAATAATCTAGTTTTATTTTTTTTAAAGCACTACATGATTGTGTGGAGGTTACGAATAAAGCTTTCTTGTTTTTTTTTTTATTATTTCTTAGTTGCAAGCGGTACGAATAACGCCTCCTTGAGTTTCAAGATTATGAATAAAATCACTTTTTTTGCACCATGACAAACTTATGGAGTTATGAAATTTTACTTGTTTAAATACGAAGCTAGCAAGCTATACACTGACCTTCCTGGCTACGTATTGGGGAGTAGAGAGGTACTAGGTATAGTTCGAATTATGAGCAAATTCAAGAAAGTAGGAACATACTTGATTATTTACCTAAGTACGAGAAACTTAGAGAAGAAAAGCATGAAATAGTACGAATAAACTTTTTTGCATATGAATACATGCAACACTCCCTGAATACGAAAACATTTCAGGACCAAGTATGAGTAACTTGGGTAAACAAGCATGTTAGTTAAAGTACGAGAAACTTAATATGTCCAATCAAAAGGGATATATCCAAGTTTGTGATACTTGGAGAGCATACGAGAAAATGCATTTTATTTAAGTACATGAAATTAAGAAACATCCAAAGTACGAATAAACTTGGGTGGTAGAAAACGACTGCTTGAAATATTTTTTCATAAGTACAAGTGTGCTTAAATAGGTGTTTCTTCAAGTACGTGACACTTGGGCAAAGTACGAGACACTTGGGCATGAGTATGAAATAAATATACTTGGTCATAATCTGAGTATGATTATTTGAAGTTTTCCTCCCTAAAGTATGATTATGTGTGTAGCACAAGTAAGAAACACTTGAGTCAAAAATGCGTTTGAACCAAGAGATACTTAGGTCCAAAAACACATGCAAAGTATGAGGGGCCGAGCAAAATGTATCGTTACGCCACAAGGGGCCAAATACCTGTATTATCAAAAGTATTAAATGTACCAGTGCCTCACAGGGCTGATGCTTACGGTCACACAGGACCAGTCAACTTCTCCAAAGATATATACTTACCAATCAGTCCAGGTTTTGGACCTCTGGAGGGGTTTCAACTGGAACCTCTGTACCGGTCTCAGTAACAGCACCACTTCCAGCTGCATTTTCCTCCAGGTTAATGGGTTCATTGGTTGAAACTCGCACAGGTGATTGCACAGAGTGGGTGTCAATTGGCGTATCCTCTTCGGCATCAACAAAGTCATCAATCTGTTGCTCCACGTCATCCTCATGATGCCCCATAGAATCTTGAGTACTTGGGAGATGGCTGCTCGGAAGATCATTGTTCACCCAAAGGGGTGAGTCCTCTGGAACACCAACCTTTGTTAAGCAGGCTTCCCAGCAGGCGACCCAAATCTGGTCTTGAATGGCCGGCATTTGCTCAACGTAGCTAGCAGTCGTAGCATCAAAACCCTTTTGATATCCATCATCGTAGGCCGCCTTTTGGTGCTATCAATTTCGGACAACACTTGATTGAGACTCTCCTCAGCAGTCACAAGCTTCACTTTAGTTTCATCTGCCTCCATTTTTGCTTTATCTCTCTCTCTCTCTCTCTCCAATCTTGTAACTGTTTGAAACAGCCTTATGTTATCCCTTAAAAGCCTGTTGCGCTCTGGCTCGATCTCTTGGAGTCTTTAGCCCAAAGCAACCATCTTTTGGATAAACTGGGGAGATCCAAAAAAGACAGGAAGTATTAATACAATAACTATTGAGAGTCGACTAAAGTTATCAAAATACTTTACCTTTATACCACTGACGAGACCAGTGGAAACAAGCCGATCAAGTGGAGATTCAGACTCCTTCTGCATGTCCACCGGGAGCAGCAGCCCTTGAGCAAGTGCAAGCGCCATCTCAGATGAACTGGCACTGTCCCCAATATGAACTGGACGATCCCCCTTGATGAGCAGAGGGGCCATGTTTGGGGAAGTACCTGAATGGAGGGCGATTGAGGCTGATGGGTGTCTGTGTCAGCTTGTGCGACGGAGGTAGTCGGGTTATTGGTCCGAGGGCGCCTATCTCGGTGGGCATCTCCAGGCTCGAACATGGTATCAGACTCACGAGGAGATGTGGTGGATCGATTAGAACCCCCTCTGCTACAACGAGCTGTTGGGGGGGCGTGCCCAATGGAGACCCCACGGCCGGAGCCACGCCCTCGTACAGACACTGTAAGGAGGGAACTAAGATTCACGGGTTGACGAGTCATTGTACCTGAGATTGGAGGAGATGGAGAATAGCCAGAGGAAGATGATTGGCTGGTATCACGACTGGGAACTGGCTGTTCGGACTGTCGTTGAGGAGCAGCTTGTCTTTGAGAAGTTATTCGGAGCCTCAAGCGAGGTAATGGAACGCCTTCTGAAATAGGAACCTCACCCGGCTACCCGGCAATTGTCACTCCAGCACTAGATCTTAAATTCCTCGGCTAGGGAGCGGTCGATGTCGAGGTAGCACTAGTGCTTAGGTTGGCAAGCCTCCTGTCAATGACACCTCTGTAAGCCGGATCGTATCCCAGTAGTACGTCCGCGTTACGACCCCGACCAGCTGTTAGGGTACCAAGCTCACCAGTGTATTTCCGAACCCTATTGATCTCTGTTGTTCGGATGTAGCTTGGCTCTCGTCTAGGGCGCCTGTTGGCGTTATCCGTTGCAAGACGAGGCACAAAAATATAGGATGGAGTAAAGTACAAGAGAAGTAATACAAGGAAATTACGAATAAGGCAAAGCAAATTAGGAGCATACGTGGGTAGCCCCAAACATGGGGGCAATGGAGGCCCAGCACTTGGCCTTCTTCCCCCATTGGCTCGAATGCTTCGGTAACGTAGAGGAAATCAACCTCGTGGTCACGAGCAGAGTCCGACAGGTTTAGCACGAGACGCTTTTCTGCCCTCCTAACTTTGAAGTAGTATGTGTTGTATTCAGGATTCAACACAATACTATACCACCATTGAATATCCCAAATACCTAGTTGGGTCCCTAAAATTCTATTTAAAGCTACAACCTCCATTATCAGCCTGAAGACATTGGTCGAAACTTGCATGGGAGTAAGACGATACCAATTCAGAATCTAGCGGAGTAATGGGTGTAGGGGGAAACGAACTCCGCCCTCGATGATAGCTACGATTGGGATACACATCCTATCCCAAGTACCAGCATCCCTATCCGCTCCCAATGGGGCAAGTTCGAGTCCTACATTATCAGAAATGTTATACTCTGTCCTAAATGCCGCCATGGCAGCAGGGGTTTCACAGAGTTTCCCAAATTTACCAGGCTTGGGATCATGTGCATCCGCCATGAATATACTCGAAGGAAAAGTAAAAACTGGAAATGGACGCGATTGAAACCCTAGAAGTAACCCAAAATCTGAGAATGAGATCTCAGATAGAAACTGATGGGACAAGAGAGAAATCTTAGTGGGTAACCCAAGCAGAAGAAATAGAGATCTTACAAGTTTAATGAAAAGGGTCCCTGTGACACAAGCGAGTTGCAGGCGGCGGCTATGGCCATAGAAATGGAGTTTTCGCCTGACTTTTGAAGAGAACAAGACGAGGATCAAAGTTTTGGATGAAAAAACCAAAAAAAATCCCTCTTTGGGATTTAAGTGAAAGAGACGGAGACGAAACGTCTCGTCTCACACCGTTACTTAAAAAGTACCGGAAAGTGGGATTGAACTGACGACATATTAACGTCGTTTAGACAAAGCGTCAGTTCACATTAAATGTAAAGCATACGAGACGCGCCACGTGGAGTCATAGCCTCGAGATGGTATAATGACAAAGGCACCAAAGCCGTCAATGGATATAAACTACCATGTTAACATAGGACGCAAGGAGCTCGGCTCCAAGATGATTTCTAGCTTTACCCATTGCCCCCAAACGGTGGCAACAAGCAAAGCTGGGGAGCAATTGTAGGGAGGTATTCCCGAACAGATAAAGTAATAACCAAGCACATGATACGAGAGATCACGGGTTAAACACGATAAAATAAACCACCATGAGCGGTGATTGGCGATATGGACGAATGGCATGAGAAGTCATTGGTGTAAACTGACTGTTCGGCAGATAGAGACATACCGTTACATTGGTCCAAATAGTTAAACAAGGACCAAGTTACATGTGAAGTAGCTGGTTCAGGCAGTCTGTTCGGCTACGAGATAGCCGAACAAGGAAAGAGCTCCAATCAAGAGTAGGAGCATAGGGAGTACTCTGGAAGATTCCAGAGTAGTCATGTCCCGTAAGGGATGAGATCTCGAAAATATAGGATCTGGGAAAGATACCTAACGAGAATGGGATGTTCGGCCAGTAATG
Source organism: Rhododendron vialii (assembly GCF_030253575.1). NCBI lineage: Eukaryota > Viridiplantae > Streptophyta > Magnoliopsida > Ericales > Ericaceae > Rhododendron > Rhododendron vialii. The sequence continues at coordinate 32,874,986 of NC_080558.1, forward strand.
GAAAAGAATCCTAAAAGGACTCTTTTATAATAAACTGATAAGGGAACGAGAGTCCAAGATGTCCTGGGTTTCCTATACGAGATAGGAATTCTAGGGCAACAGGGATGCTTGGACAGCAAGCATACGCAAATCTATAAATACGAGGTAAACCTAAAGGTAAAAGGTACGTAATACATTGCATTCATATGGTTCTCCTTTTGATAATCAGGGTTTTCTACTAGTTCGAGATACTAACTTAAGCATCGGAGGGCCTTTGCCACGAGAGGCAAAGGTGCGCTCACCCCTCGTCTGTTTTGCAGATTAGAGTTCCGACGACGAATTAGGGTTTAGACGAGGAGGCACGAATAGCCGTAGCATATTGGTGTTGTTCTGAGCACCAATTGTTTTCATTCCCCTACACCTTACAATCTGATAACAAAAAAAATCTTCCAATGATCGGGCCACTAATTGATAAACATGAACTCCGTTTTCCCCCTCTAGCCAACCATCTGAACGGAGCTAAACAGAGTAGACGTCGAGCACCATCCCAGATTTTGGGTCTCTCTGTTTGTGATGCAAAAACGTAGGTCATCTCAAAATTGAAATCTGAGTACTAGATCTTGAACCTCTCTCAAGACGAACCTGGCAAACCCCACCTTGTCGCCGTCCGGCCAACAGTTGAGCCACACGCACGGCTTGAAGATCAACAGAGAAAGCAGGGACGGGAAGCTTCAGTCATGCCTCCCACAGTGTTGCCATGTGTATACATGTTCCAATCTAGCATGATTGGATTTCGAATGTTACCTACCCAATTGTGAATTTTGCGAGGTAAATTGCATCCATTGAATGGAAAATTTATGTATCTGTCAAAAACGGATGTGGAGGAAAGAGTGCATCATTTAGATCGATGGTTTATAAATGTTAGAGAAATTCAAAATGTTGTTGCCTACCAATAAGGTAGTTATCGTCATATGGACTAAACAAATAGTAGTACAAGATAAATTCACGGTCAGTCTCGAAGACTAGTAGTAATTAATTTCAGTTGTGGTTCTCGATTTCAATGAGCTGAACTTGTGACTAGAAGTTTCTTTTAGGTATTTCCTAACAAGTCTCGGCACTGATATCTCCCTTTGGAAAAAGTTTCCTTGTCTTAAACTTTCAAGATTATATATGAAGTGGGGAATCTAACGGTAAAAAATCCGAAACTATGAAGTTAGAAAACTTTCCTGATATTTTGTCTGTTAAGCAACCGATAGAGAAAAATTTGTAGATTTTTTTTTTTGTAGTTGAGAAGTTGTTAGATGTTTTCAGTGGTGAGTTGTTGAGAAATGTCCAGTTGTTTCTGGTAGTGAATAAGTTGTTGGATTTGTGAGTGGAGTTATTGTAGCAAAAAGAGTTTTTATTGACAATTTTTTTGTTAATGGAAACGAGATGGTAAAATGCTAAAAAAAATTTGTTAGTGAAAACAAGATGGTAAAATGTGTTAAATTTTTAGTATTTTTTATTTGTTTTGAAACAAAAATCACCCTTTTATTTATACTAAAATTAAAGATGACGTCCATAGATTTTACAAGCTTGGATACTGCCACCCCTAAACTATCGTACAACAAAAGGGCAGTTAAGAAGTCATGAACCACAAAGTAATCAACGAAAGTATTTTTCTCCTGTGCAGCCTTCCTTGCCAAAACGTCGGCTACCTTGTTGGCCTCCCAAAGACAAAAACTAAGTTTGAGAAACTCAAACTCTTGTACAAATCGGAGACAGTACAAGAGCAGTGCTCGTAGCCATCGCGAACAAACCACCTTCCTGCGAAAGACATTAAAAACTTTTTTACTTTTGTGGCTTGTTTCTGTTTTCTCTATATAAATTGGGGTGAAATAAAAAAAAAAGTTAGCCATTTTATTTTGTTTGAAAAAGGGGGATCCACGATATATAACTCTCCGCAAATTCGACTTATCTAATGATGTACTTATTAAAGAAGAAAAACTAATTTCTCTAAATAAATTATAATAATAATGGTAATCTATACTCGCGAACCCCTAGAAATAGAAGGTTTGGAGGAGAACGATAAAGAAAAAATTGTCAAAAAAATAGACGAATTTGTTAATAATTCACAAGGGCCGTTAACGTTGGACTCGGGGATGTGGTTGTGCACCTAGTAGTCCAGCACCAAGCTTCATAGATTGGCCAAACTACATCGTTTTGGCCTTCCTCAATTAAATTTCAATACTTTTTTTAAAAAAATTTTAACACATGTACTAACTAGATCACAATAAGATGATACAAACCGCTAATTTTGTAGGCTTTGTTAACATTATCACTAATGAAAAACATTATTTTGTTTTTTATTTTGATCATACATTGATAGGTATCAAAATAGTCAAATATATTTAGAAAGTTTTTGTTTTTAGTTACTTATCAATATCCTATTAAGATCATTTTTATCGTTAATGCTCTTCTCAAGAAACTATGCAATGTAATAGTCTGTTTACTAATGGGGAGTTGAGAGCTTCTCTCTCTACAATCTAGAGAGAGAATGCACTCCTCCTACCAAGAATCCACCAAAGATCCAATTCTGAGGTAATCCAAGCTCTAATCGGAACATGTAATGGACTACTACTGTAGTGGTAATCCAAACCTGACTTCTCTTCTCATAATCTACCCACAATTTCACCGCAAACTGACCTCTTCACGCACTAAGTCTGATGGGTTCGGTCATGGTGATACAACAAAATGGAAGCTCTGGTGCGGCTGTGGTTTTCCAAACCCACCTCAAACCAGGTTCTCTTCACATAAAACCACCTCAATGCATAGATCATTGCTTCTCCGATAGGAGCAGATCTCAGACGGAACATGAGGAGTCGCCGTCGGGACTCATCTATCACAGCTATTCACCTACGCCTGCCACTTGAAGTGGGTTGCGACTGATGAATCGCATAGTTTCCTGCCGAGACGGTGGTGACTTGCGACTGATGAGGTGGGAGACACAGATCAGATATGGTGGTGTGCGCCGAACTTAGCAGTTGGGTTGCGGGGTTCTCGAAACACCGACGACTGCGACTGAAGATTTCTATGTTTTAATTTCAAGTTCTGTGCACGGAAGCCATGGAATTGTTTGTTTTGCACTAGGTCAGAAATGGATGTAGATCTGAACTGCCGGCGGCTCGCTGTTCAACCACTGGTGGATCCTCTACACGACTGTCAGACAATTCCAGCCGCCAGAAATCTCTGGTTTCCAGGTGGAATCTCGAGCAACAGGAGTGGGTTTCAGCCCGCTTCTGCTTCTGGGTTTGCTTCAGGTTCGATTTTGGTTTGAATCTTGCTTTACACTAGATTTAATGGTTGGTAATGCATTAGCTGAACTGGTTGTTGGAATGCCATTGTTAAATTGACCTTTGTGTTCAAAATTATTCACGAGCTAGATGATCAGATTCATACTAGCTCCATCAGCACCCCTAGACATTTAAATTCAGCTTGAGAACCTCGATGGGCAGTCGTCTGTTGGACTTAGATCGGGTTAATCGTTTGGATTTTAGCTCCTTGTTGAGCGTCTTTAAATTCCTAGTTCTTGGCTTCATTAGCCCGGTGGTTGTGCGTAGTATGGATGTAACCATGGTTATCATTGATTAGATTGGGGCTTGCTCTGGTTGAAAGGGGCAGCCTTCGTGGCTGTCATTGACTAGTTCGGTGCTTGGCTTTGATTGAAAAGGGTAGCCTTCAGAGCTATCTTAGTCTGTTTGGTGGTGTGGGTCGATTGAAAGGGGTAGCTTATGTGGCTGTCATTGATTAGATTGACCTGTGCTCCGATTGATTACCGCAGCTTTGGTTCTCTTGCGGTATTTTTTGTCCTCTATGAGGCTTTTGTACTGTCTCGCTTTTAGTTTATAGCAAGCCTATGGGATTAGGTTGAGGGAGTAGTAGTCTGGAAGGATTGGGCATGGTGCGCAGGGTACTTTAGGGAGTAGCCTTGTCGGATGCAGACATCTCCAGGTCGAGCCTCTTCTCGGAGCCTAGTTCCTCTGTAGTAGCTGTTCTCTTAGAGGTGGGTATTGCGTTCGTCTCACTAGGTTAGATTGGAGTTTTAGATTCTTGGTCTTCATATCCCATCTCTGGCAACTGTGGTGATTGGTATTTGGCTGAGGGCGGGTTGTTTTCTGGCGAGGCTTGGGAATTGGGTCGAGGGAGTAGTAGATTGGTTGGATTGGGCGTGGTGTGCAGGGTTGGGCCCCCTGTCGGATGCCGTCATCCCCGGATCGAGCCTCTTTTTTGTACTTAGTTTCTCTGTAGTAGCTGTTTAGCCTACCCTCAAGCCAAGTTGCTATGTTGCTGCAATTCCTCAGTGATGGTTCTTCGAATGGTCGTTATTCGACCGTGACTTCTTTACCCTATAGCCTAGCCGGGCGGGCTGTGCCAGGCAGTTGTTAGCTTTCATGTCATTATTACTTCTTGTCTCACTTTTGTATCATACCTCGTCGTGTTTTTTTCCTGATGGATAGTACAACGAAGTATGATGACAAATCACATTGCACTTTATTATTTACTTTAATCTACCTTACTTTCCATGGGGGTTGTGCATAGTTTATTGCACTTTTTTCACTTTTCTTTTTTCCTTTTTTTTTTTCCTGCTGGGGTATGCCCCTTGTAAGCTGTACATTCGATTAACCTCTTTTAATTTCAAGCTAATTTACCCCCCCCCCCCCCCCCCCCCCAAAAAAAAAAAAACAAACTATGCAATGTGAGCGGTTCGGATCATCTCATTATCTTTTCGATATTCCATTTTGTGCCTGGTATATCTACAAAAAAAAAAACATGGGAACCGACTAATAGGCACCTACTGTGCACAAAAGGCACGCAGGGCCCACTTTGGGTCCCGTACAGATAATCCGAGCCGTTCAATAATTTTAAAATAATTTTTCAAGTGGCTTCACAAAAATTAGCTCAATCTGATACGAAATCATCTCAATCCGATATGTGTAGGCTCTTAATCCAGTCTTTCAATTTTTCATTCAGATTATAGTCTTAAAATCTTAATGAAAAATTTTGAAAAAATTGGAAGATTGGATGAAGCGCCTACACATATCATATTAAGCTGATTTCTCATTGGGCTACTTGAAAAATTATTTTAAAATTATTGACCAAGTTGAATTATCAATGCGAGACCAGGAGTGGGCCCCGCATGTTGTCTATGCATAGTCGGTGCACATTAAGTCAGTTCCCATACAAGGGTTCATATATCTATTGATGTCTGATTTTTGTTACACAAATCGATATCCGCTATTTCAGAGGGATACTTGACACACAATTGGAAAATTCAAACCGCTCATATTGTAGGGCTTGTTTGAAAAAATATTAGTGGATAAATTTATTTTAATCAACCATCAATAGACATCTAAACGCAAAAAATATTTTAAAAATATGACTTGTTTCTATACCTATCAGTGTCCGATCAAAATATATTTTTTAACTAGTGATAATGTCAATGTGGCCTACGAGACAAGCTGTTTGGATCAACTTGTTGTGAATTTGGTACGTTGTCTTAAAAATAAAAAAGTGTTGAAGTGCGAACAAGAGAGGCCAAAATGAGTCTTTTTGATCGCCCTACGGCCTTCACTGATGTGGTACGGGGTTGAACCACAACATCTCCGAATCCCATGGCACCGTGTTGAAGCTTGACTCTTGGCTCTTTGGCCTAATTTATTAAATAGTTTTTATTGCGGTTTTTTATTGGTTTCTTTTGATTCTTATTAAATTTTGGTCAAACTTTTACATCACATTATTCCTAACGTGAGAGGAATCGAAAAAAGTATGAAAATATAGATCAAAATTGAAAAAACAAATCATATAAAACGACAAAAAGACTTTAAAAAGTAAAAAAAAAAAAACCACGCCAAGAAAGTCCTAAAGAAGCCTTGCTACGAGAAACATGGCAACTTGGCATGTGCTGCCCTTTGTGGGTAGGCGCGGGCGGACCCAAGAATAGATTGACCGGACCACCTAAACCTTACAAATTCGATATGTTGTCGGTTGCTAAACGTACGTTTTCAAGTTGGGTGGTTAATATCTTCAATTTCTCTCTCTCTCTCTCTCTCTCTCTCTCTCTCTCTCTCTCTCTTTTAAAAAACAAACCAAAATTCTATGAAAATAGGGATGGATTTCAAGAAAGAAAATAGTGTCAAATATCACTCGCCAACCCCACAACTCACGTCACATGTCACAACGTCAATAACGGTTAATTATTAAACAATAAAAAAAAAAAAAAACTCTCACGTGTTCCATTAGAAAGCAGTTATCCTCCAATTCTAATAGCACAAGCTTATATTCGTCCTCCGATTTTAATACGCGGTCATACCTCCCCCAATTCTACACTTCTGTCCCCATTGATGATTTCATGATCCCTCTTCATGGTAATCATCTATTAATTAATCCCCAACAAATTTTATATTATCAAGTTCGGGTCCATTTGTCACTAGAACTCGCTCACAGAACTTTGAGCACCAAATTTGGCTTTGTTACGAGAATTTCTTCACGGATTTTTACTACCAAGCTCGGCTCTGTTCCATTTGTTAAAAGAGTTAGTTCCTGGTTTTTTGCTACCAAGTTTGGTTACAAGAATTTGTTCGCTGATTTTCGATTATTAAGTTTCGCTCCATTTGTTACAAGAAGTTGTTCACTTAACGCACAACCAATTGCTGAAAGGTTAGCACCAAGTTCGGCTCCATTCCATTTGTTATGAGATTTTTTTTTTTTTTTTGTATATAACGATGACATTGATGGTGATGATTAGTTCATATAAAAGAATAGTAAACCTTGAAGCAAAAAATGGGCATTTGTTTCTGTTTTTTTTGTTAAGAAGTTCAAATGTTTAAGCTTCCTTTAAATTCTGAACCCAAGGCCTAATATTTGGAAGATCCTATTTTTGTTTACTACTTTCGACTTCCGCAGAAAACTACTAACACATTGGAGTCCCATTTACCACTTTCTTTTAATTTTCATTTATTTCTCTACTTCAGAATTTTCTTTGAAAAAAGTTGCTCCATATGTGAACCTACTTTCTTTCTTTTTTTGGCTAATTTTGTTGCTAACGTTCCAATTTCCTATTGATGTTTATAATCACAAATGCTTCAAATCTTTCTTCTCATGCATAATATAAACTGAATGGGGGATGGTGCTGTGCACCTCTGAACCGTCGGATCGTGCATCTGACACGATCCGACGGCTTGGATCTAATCTCGACAATGAACGGCTCTCGATCATTAGTTGCCGAGATGAGAGTGAAGCCGTTGGATTCACGATCCGACGGTTCGGAGGTGCGTAGCACGGTGCTATACACCTCACTGCACAACACCAACCCGAAGTCCAATATAAACTAGCATTGTGCCCGTTCGATGCACGAAAAACTTTAAAAAGCATCGATACAAAGCTTTTTTCTGTTGTCTCGTGCATCAAACGGGTACAATGCTAGTTACTAATATATCATAAACTATTGTATTAAGAATAAGAATGAATCCATGGTCAAGATTTGTTGAGCGCAAGGCCAATTTTGATTCAATGGCCATACTTTCACCTGGACAGAAGATTTTCTCAAGGGACTGTCAACCCAAGCCAAGCTAGTCGAGAACATCTCCAATTGTTGTACTTCAAATGTTCCTCTTTTAATTTCCTTCTTTTCTTTTACTTAAGTTTTTGAATGTTTTTTTTTTTTATCAGATAAGTTTTTGAATGTTGTCCGTTGCAATTTTTGATGAAATAATTTCAAGCAATGTAAATGAACATTTTGATAACTTTTTATAGTAAGTTTTTTAGCGTTCTTTAAAAAAGTTTACAAAAGATTGCAAGATATTGTCACTAAGGGCGGCACTATTGCAACTGGTTGATTCATTAGTGAATTATTTTTTTTGGTCAATCGGTAGCCATATTGTTGACCAAAGCAATAACGGAACATCTAACAAAGCTTCTCTGTAACGACCCGAATTTTTATGTCAATTTTTTTTAATAAAATTAAACATTATTATAATTCTTTTACTAAAAATCATTTTAACATTTATTAAAGTGATTGTATTATTATAATTTAACTCTATGAGCTAGCCATTAAAAACCCTTTGATATCATAGGATTTTTCTATATCTTGAACCTTGAAATCCTTGTACCCATCTATTATAGAACCCTAATCTTATGTTCATGATCCTAAAAATCTAGGAAATATGTGGGTGAATCTAGGAGAGATCTTGAGATATATATATACTAGCGAATGCCCGTGCCTGAAGGCACGGCGCAACACATTTTGAAGACAACTAAAGCTACGGGTCGAGCAATGAGCAAAAGGATGACATGTTGAAAAAAATGGGTAGGAACAAAGTAAAATAGGGTATATTTTTGTTGTTGCAAAACTTTAATATGCTAATTACCTATGCCTGCAGCACTCCGCAACAAAAAGTTTTATTTGTTAAGCCTCTACCCGTGTGTACATCACTACCAATGATAATCCTAATCACATATACCGAGTTAATTGCATTGATAGGATACACACTGAACTATATTAATCCAAACCACAAAACTCAAAACCAATACCATGTTGCATTCATAGAATCCAATTTTAACATGCATAAAAAATCTAAAAATTTATATAGAGTCAAATCTGATACACTACGTAGGAGAAAAAAAAGGTGTTCAACATAGATCTTATTGTCTTGAAATTTGTCTCTCCATCTGCCTCCCAAGAGTTTTTGTACCAACGCATATCTACTTCATCCAAAAAGCACAATTAAGAACATGAATAACAGCCTAAAAAAATAATTAATGAGCAAGAATTTCTTCTTGTAAAAGTAAAATGATGACTAATAATAGTTACCTTAATTCTATATCTCGTTTATTCGTCTCTCAACACCATCATGGTACGATCATGACCTTTGTAGATGTACTTGTGAATATACTTAACAGATTTTATTCCAGGACAAACTTTCACATTGATATGAGAATTATATTTTCTCGAAAGGTATGTATTGTATGACACCACATCCCTTTTATCAATTCGTTGACCCCTTACAGTATAAAGGGAGTAAAGTAATAATGGCATTGGTAGGCATACCCCATGCATAAAAATACGATTAACTTCTTGCTCATCATGAATCACCACAATTACATTTTTTTCTCGAAGACACGTAACCTTTGTACTGAAAAAATAAAACAAAGCAAATATGAATCAAATATATATAATCAGATTAAGCAATGCAATTGAGTAAATAGTTCTTACATTTTCTGCAAGTTACCGTCGAGCTGCATAAGAAATTGAAGAATTCACCGAATGCATAGGAAACAATTAATTTGATTATTACAACCAAGGTATAAAATGAAACGGTTCAACTCACATGGCCATAGACGCTTAGATTGTCCATGATTAGTTAAGTCCCAAGAAGTTATCTGAAATTTGAAAGAGAGTAATAGTCAAAAGTTATCATGGGAATAACAACAGAAAGCATTTTAAAGATATATATAGACTCTCATAATATTAAATGAGTGACAAAAAAAAAAAGGAACACAAAACTCCAGTTTGCGATGTTTTTGGTTAACATCGTAATATTTTCATCGATGCATATATGGTAATGTTTAAAAGAGTGTAAATAACAACACATGTTCTAATGAAACGAAGTTTAAAAAAATGAGAAAAAAGGTTTACAATTACTCCATTTGTTAATCTTGCAAAAAAATGTTGTTTTGACAACTATCAAGGGAAAAAAGAATAGGGTGTTGCTGTTAAAAAAAAAAGAATAGGGCGTTAATTAGTTTTGCACTCTTTCTTTTCCTATGTCAAAAAAAAAAGAAAAAATGAAAGGTTTGAAGTAGCAAACGTTTGATCTTACTATTAAAAAAAATGTTTGAAAACCACCTTAATTTTCGGCATTAATTCCCTGAATCACAGGGATCCATTCTTACCCGGAAATGTGGCTGTAAGCATTATTTTCCAATTTATGTGATAATCAATAGAAGTTTAAATGTCAATATTTGGTAAATATGGTAAAAAATTAAATCCCTGAATCACAGGGAATCAATCTCATGCATCCTTTTGAATGTGGTAAAAAATTAAATCCCTGAATCACAGGGAATCAATCTCAGGGATCCTTTTTTTTTTTTTATTAGCCGGTTACCAAAATGTGATGATGATAACCCTTGAACAACCAACAGTCTAGATTTATAGAGGGGACATTCTGATCCGTTGGTTGTCTTTTGGATTCAAACCCAGTCCTCCCTTATCGATTTTGTAAAGAATGATGAAGGAGTCAGCATGCATGTTCTAAACGACAAATAAAATTGGCCATGAACCTAATTAAAACGTTTATAAGTTTAACAACAAAATCACTGTGAGTGCTCTACATGAAAAAGGATAGCAATCCAAAAAAAAATTGCAGTACCTCGAATTTAAGCTCAACGCAAGAATTCTCTAAATATATTTCTTGTGATCTTTCCTGTAGTAAAATAATAGAAAGTAAGAAGATGGTAGAATAAACAACAAAAGAAAGTAAGAAGATGGTAGAATAAACAACAAAGTTAGGATTAATGCAAAAGACCCATGCAAGGTTGTCAAAAAAAAAAAATTCTCGCACACTCATAGTTTTCCTTCCAATTTTCGGCAAAAGAAACCCAATATGAAAATTGAACTTGCATGAGAAATGAAAAAGATCCTTTGATGTTTGAATCCCTTGCAATAAAACTAAAAAAAATTAGTCAAGAAACTCCTAATTTACGGCAAAAGAAACCCAATATGAGTAAAACTCGTCCATGAAAAAAATCAAACTTGCATGAGAACTGAAAAAATCAAACTTATATCACTATCGGTAATGGTCGTTCAGGAAGTTGTTTTTGGCAAAAGAAACCCAATATGATTAAAAATCGTTCAAGAAAGAAATCGAACTTTAGTGAGTACTAAAAAAAATCGAACTTACCTCACTATAAGTAATGGTCGTTCAGAAGTTGGAGGACATGGAAAATCTATGCATGTGACAAACAAACCCAAAAAATGTGGACTTCTAAATAGAAGGTATCAATTGCACAGTAGGTTGGTCTTCTAAGAAACGGGGACTTCTAAAACGTAGTGATAAGTTTAAATCTTCTAAAATTTAAATCTTATGTGATAAGGAAATCACAGGGAACCAATCACTCACACATTCCTAAATAGAAGGTATATTCCTTTTAGGTTGTGGACTTCTTATATATTTTACCTAATGCCTAAATAGGAGGCGGAAATGACTCCTTATATACAGTTTTGTCTATATCCCAAGTGATATGTACGTAATTCTCCTTTTAAAAAGGCTAAATCAATTACCTATGGATTCCTTTTCAATTATCGATCTATGGATTTAAAATAGACTAAATCAATTCCATATATGTACGTATTCTCCTTTTCAGTTTATAATCGATCCCATAAATCATGGGATTTCAAATGTTTGGAGATACATACAAATTGAATTTTAATTAGAAGGGCCAAATGTTTTCTTTTTAATCGGAAGGAGTATTTTAGGTTTCATTTCATTAATTCTTTTCAAATATGTCGCTGGCTATACTACCCGTATATACGAATTCAAAAACTAATTCCGTTTAAAAAATATGCACCAATCTAATGGTCCAAAATATACGAATTCAAGGGATGAAATATTTACCCACCAAATCAAAGATTTAATAACTAAAGAATTCGTTGAAAGATTTAACAAAAATCTACTGTAATTAAGCAATTGTCTTGGCCAATTAGCTTTTGCCACTAATTAAGCAATTACGGTGGTGTTCCAACTAAACAAAAGGAAGGTTTTAGAAAAAGGAAGATAATTTCAAGCCCAAAAATTATCTGTATACGCAAATAATTTTTCTACCAACATGGATCTTGTTTGATAGATTTCATTGAGATCTTTTATACGGTGCAAGAAAAATCAAAAAAATATTTTTCATTTTCATTATATTTGAGTTTGAAAATTGAAAAAAAAGAAGTTTTAAAAAAGGAAGGTTATCTGGAACACCCCCTACGTTTACTCCCCAATTCTCTTCCAAAATAGAAAATAGAAGGGGAATGTGTGATTAGAAAATGGTCAAAAAAAGTTATCAAGTTACGGACATGCCATTTTGTAGAATGGAGGGTAGAGATTTATGCAGGAGGAAGAGATAAATCTGGAGCGTTGGTTATCTTTTGGATTCAAACACAGCTCTGTTTTATTATATAAATATATATATATATATATAGAGAGAGAGAGAGAGATATATATATATATATATATATATATATATATATCTAAGAAAAGATTTGAGAAATCTAGGAGAGATTTGGGAGAGACATGCCAAGTACGTACATGTAGATAAGGAGAGAAATCTAGAAATTGATCTTGTAGTTAATACTAAGATTTGTAGTACAAATTATTTTCCTCCAAGAAAGCCTCAACCTCGATTAAAATCCTAGATCTTATTGTATTATTTGATTCTTGCATTAAAACCTAAGAGCAGTAAGAATAAATCTAGAACCCTAGTGTGTGAGTGTTGAAATGTGAGAAGGAGAGATTGGAGCAGATTTTGTTCTTCATGCTATTGTACAAAACCCTTAAAACCCCTAAGGATTTGGCTATGGAACCCATACTTGTGTGATAACCCAATTTTCACCTTAAAAATTAAAATTATGATTATGGGAAAAAATTCTTAAAATACTGACACCGTGGTTAGATCCGAAACATTTTTTTTTTCTAGTCTACAGTAAAGTTTAGATAATTTTTTTGAGAACGAAGTTCGGACAGCGTAATCTTTCAGGAACTGCACGCATTTAGACTGTCAATCAGATATTTTTCTAAGGCTTGGCAATGTCGGCAGGTAGTTCCCAAATGAGATCTGTTCTTCAAAAAAAATGCTATGAATGTAGTAATGTTATTCACGTAGACAAACTCAATTGGGTAGTTATATAAATTAAGGAGCTAACATTAAGCGAGCCGCTTACCATTATGATTTAGAGAGTATACTAAGTCATGAGTTAAGATTTATAAAAATTAGAGTATTTTTGGTGTATCTATCAATTTCTATTTTACAGATATCGCCCCAACCCTATTAACAACATCGTGGCTCGGGAGTGAGGCACGAGTCCCCGCGAGACGGAAAGCCGTAAGGTTCAAGATATATTCTGGAAAGAATCATATTAAATATACTTAGATTTATTAAGATTTATTTTAGATTTTACTGGATATTATTAGATATTATAAGATTATATAAGATTATGATCTATATTTGATTTGATTTTCTAGATATGACCTAGATTCTAGGTTCCTTAGTACTATAAATAGCCTCACACCCATGCACGCCAACTCACACGTCACTTCGTCATTCTTTTCTTCCTTGTTTTTGCATTTATTTAAAAAGAGGGAAAGTGAGGGAGAGAAAGAGAGTCGGCCAAGAGAGAGAGAGAGAAGAGGGAAAAAAAATTCTAAGCACCATGACCTTGCCACCTTTCCACCACCATTTGATCTTTAAATTCCAAAATCTAAAAGTTGTTTGGATTCGTAGTTAAGAGAAAATTACTTTTCTTTTCATCAAATTCCAACCGAGGCGACGTCACTCCATTTTGATCCAATGAATCCGTAACCCGCTACCGCCAAGAAGAACGGTAGAAACCTCCTATCTGCTCACCTTAGTATAATGTTGATGTGCTATATGTTTAACTATTTATTTATTATTTTTATGATATCACATGATTAAATTGTTTAAATTGAAAAGTTGATTTTATCGTTGTAATGCTTAACTAATTGCATGTTTGTCGATAAGTTGTGATGTTATAATTTTCAATATTGTCGAAAATAGAAATGCATGAAATTAGTGATTTATTATTATCGCATGATTGTAGCAATCTTTGAAAGAATAATGTGAATGTGAGAAAATGATGCATGATTACGAGACACGAGAAGTGGAATACAAAAAATAAAAAGAAAATGAAATGTGAAAAGATTAATAATTATGTGAGCATGAGAACCCGATGGAATCTGAAAAAATAGTTAGCGGAATCATGGCTCGAATGTGTGTGTGAGCATGAGAACCTGATAGAATCTGAAAGATGGTTAGCGGAATCATGGCTCAAGTGCGCGTGTGTGAGCAAGAGAACCCAATGAAATCTGAAAGATGGTTAGCGGAATCATGACTCAAGTGTGCATGTGTGAACCTGAGAGCCCGATGGAATCTGAAAGATGGTTAGCGGAATCAGTGTTTTTGGGTAGAAAAATTAGCCTGGGAGCCCAATGGAATCTAAAAGATGATTAGCGGAACCAAGTGCTCGAGGAGATATAATGGAAAGTGGAATCGATACTTGAAAAATGATTACACAATTTACGATACACTACGATAACTCTAAAAGGACACCGACACCTCTGTTTACCTCTGTGATGTGAAATTTTTGCGAAATGATAAACTGTTATATGCTATTTTTGTTAGTGCATGGGACATATGGGTAGGAGTTAGCTATTGAGCTTAAAAGCTCATGGTGCTACTTTTGTAGCCCTGGCATGTTATGCCAGACCTAGGTGACGAACAGAGTTTACTAGCTGGAGGAGTACAGTGCTGCTCAGAGACTTGCCAATGAAAAAGAACGACGCGAGGAGTAGAATTTACCCTAGTGCCCTTCCTATCATATTTGTTAAATGTACTTTGAAATTAAAGAGAATTTAGTTTGTAATGAATTTATATTTAATAAATGTTGAAAATTTATTAAATTAACGTTTTCAAAAAATCAGGGCGTTACATTCTCAACAAGCCCAGTCTAGAAAGTTTTCGTCATAGGTTGTGAAGGACTCATTGAGAGGGCATATTTGGCTACAACATGAACCACCCTATTACCATTATGTGGAATAAAAGAAAAAGAAACAAAACACATAATTAATAGCATCCTTGATGATCTCTGCCAGGATGGATTTGGCCACTTGAACTCCTTGTAGCATCTAAATAATACTCCAAGCATCTCCCTCGATAATATAATTTTCTCCGATCAAAAAATGAGTATTTTATAGTAAGAGTTACTGTTACTGACACTAAAAGTGTTCGAAATGTTGTTGAGAATTTCTGTAAATTATAATAACAGGAGACGCCAACACGACAATACAATGAGAAGATACGCTATCCTAAGAGAAGATACGTTCCCGTTCGCACCGAGTTGTGTGACATTCTACTCCCAAAATACAACGATCCCTAGAAAGTTTGGTGTGCAGCTAAAACTTTCCTTGCGAACCAAGAACCGCCGTATGCTCAAAACAATCAAAATATATATATGTGTAACTACTCATGAACATGTATATGAACCAAATATAATCTATATTCCCTCCAAAACACATGTATACATATATATAATATGTAGTCCGTAGCACACAACTCAATACTGAACATAATTCATGTCACGCCCCGCCCTGGAATGACACCCAAAGTGGGCCCGAACCGATACGACCACGTGGCATTCCACACAAAAGAACAACAACTAAACAACAAACCATACACAAAACAGAGTAAAACCCCAGCAGAAGACTTAACATTAATATAACAAGGTGTCAACAACTTTACGAACTTACATAGTACATAAGTTGATGCCTCTTATCCTAATACAAGTAATTAAAGATTAACGGAGTTCCCCGCATAATTATAAACTTGAAGTCATAAAGTGCTTGACAACATTAGTTACAAAATGAGTTTAACAAAAATTAGAGTTTGACCCATTACAACCAACTCAACTCAACCACAAACACCAACACTCAATAATAATCCAAGTGTCCTCAAAACGTTGACCGGTAGTGGACCAACTCTACGACCACAAGTGATCTGGCAATCCAAAAAGGAAAACCAAAGTGTGTGAGATATACTCCCTCTGTCCCTTTTTAAGTGTCCTGCTTCGTAACTCCATCTTATTAATGAGACATCATCATTACACATTTCACATTAATTTTTATCTCTACTTTCCCTACTTACCCTCTACGGAGACATCATCATTACACTTTTACTCACTAACTTTTCAAAATGGAATCTACTTTTAGGGGCAAAATAAAAAATGCACCAATTTTTACCTACTAACTTTACAAGATGGACATTTATTAAAGGACAGCTCAAGATGGAATACTAGACTCTAAAAAAGGAACAGAGGGAGTAGAATACATTCAATAAAATACTACAATACTCGAAGGAATATCTCACTGTAATTCACACAAACTTAGCTTATGTACTCAAAAAGACAACACACATATAATCACAACATATGTGGTGGCACGTCTGTCATAATCCCATATACCCTAGGAATGGTGTCCCACACACCATGCTCCCAACTACCGTTAATTAGGCGGCATGACTTACGACATGATGTGCCTCACACATAAACCTTAGGCGGTATAATCGACATCCAACAAACATGCGTAACACTAGCTAAATTCCAAATAGCATGATACACAATAAGCTAAACAATATCTAACGGATACAAATATGTCCAAGTCAATACCTAGAAGTGTCCCACAATAAGTGTAAAATTCAAACACCACCCAATTCTTCAAAAAGATAACATATTTCACAACCAATCTGTCTTAGAATGATCATAACATTTAATAGGTTTAGAATTAGTTCATGAAACTACCACCGTTAGAAAGTACACTTCCGGTACATAAATTTTGATATAAAGTTTGCCATAAACGAAGTCCGGATGACAAAGATATACTAGTTCAATGTTACATAACTAGTTGTACCCAAAATCACAAATTCTGCAGATCAGTCGACTTTGCACGCAAAACTGATTTTGCCTATGAAAAACTAGGATACAAACCCTACATATTTAGAAAGATATATGAGTCTAGTTTCCAAATCAAAAAATCGGTGCGCAAACTCGATACCCAAGCTAAAAGATATGACTGTTTTTTCCAAGACGTGTCGGTGCCGCAAATACAAAATTTAGCAAAACAGTCAGTGATCGAAAATTCATTAAAAATTGAATACTTAATACTTTTTAGTAATTCTAAAGCCTAAACATCATCAACTTATCAACCTTTCAGACTCATAATGACCCATAATCAAGAGGATCGTTTAACTATAAAAAAAATTGATGAAAGACTCAGCTCTATATGCTTCCCAGATTTTCAGATTGCAGAGCAATTTTCTAAAAGTCACTATAAATTAAATTCTTATCAGTTTCAAGTGATTCCAGCAGCAAACAAATAAGCCTCTAGTCTACTTTATTTCATAAGAAGGAATCAAGATTCAATTTTGAGTTTAAGAAGGCGAAAATTCCCAAAAATCGAGAACCTTTTCTGTAGATTTTCTGGGTTTGAACAGCAGCCACAAGACCCACAAAAATCATCCAAAAACCATCTCCAACAACTCAAATCACACCCAAACCAGCCCTAAACTTGTAAAGATTAAGAGCTATTTAAAACATGGAATTCAAGAGAAAATCAAGAACAAATTAGTTACCTCATTGAACTATAGACCAATCCAAGAGAATTCACCCCTAGCGTTCTCTCTCTCTTCTTGCCACTTCTCTCTCTCTCTCTAAGTACAAGAAATACGAATGGGGAGAAATATCTCCCCTAGGATATTTGTAAACCTATAAAAAGATTATAGTGTGCAAGTGAGACCTATTGTTAACTTATGTTCCAAACACAAATCACCCACAAGACTCTCGCAAGTTCTATTGTTTACGATTTTTAACCCCCAAAACATATAGTTCAATTAAAAGTAATTGAAATACCGAAATATCCGGGGCTGGTATTACAACTCAATGGGTGCAGGAGTTTTCAAACGAATTTGTAACTCGCCAGTATTCATGTCCATGAATGCTTTCCAACGGTCACATTGACCACACCCCAACATTATCTCATGATAATTCATAAATATAAATGCAATAAAATCAAGGAAGTAAATGCAATAAAATCAATCATAAATTCCATCAAATAAATCAACGTAATGAATTTTAAATCACAAAATATCTAACAAAAACACCTTAGATATTTCTAACAAAACCAAAGATATTGAGGTTTTCTAAAATAACTTCGCTCCCCCATGCTATTATCAAATTTCCCAAATCTCATTTATTCCAACAGTGAAATGACATAATCATGATCAATGAGGATAGAACTCGTTTTATTCTTCATCTTCTCTCAGAATTATGGCCCTCTCTGAGGCTACTTGTCAAAGGTTAATTGCCTTCCACAATTATGTTTACTTGAAGGTAAAGTACTACACAAAATCTAAAACTACTTGTAAGGACCCATAATTTAAAATTTTCTTCTTTATTTAAATTGGTGAATATGATTGCATTTTATACATGAGGGGTCACTATGTGAGAACTTATAATTGTGGACTTGATTGATTGTGCAATGCAGTGGGAGGGTGTGAGGTGCAAATTAGCCCTATATGTATATGTGAATGTCAAGAGAGAGAGAGAGATGAGAGATTTTACTTCACTCTCCCTTTCTTCTCTTTCTCATGCCTCTCTCTTTCCCGTCAGACTGTCTCTCTCTCACTCCCTCACTCTCCCTCGAGCTTGATCACCTCGAAACCGCAAGGATCTACTTCTACTCCACCTACAAATTGCATTCTTGAACCCGCTTGATTGGAGCTTGGTGGAGGTCGTTCTTGGTGTTCTTGAAGGAAGAACTAAGGGCTTACTTGATTGATCTTGTGCTTTGGTTTCTAAACTCAAGGTAGGGATTTCTCACCTTCTTTATATGTTTATGAGTAGATTTGGTCTTGAATTCGTGTATTGGATTATTGTTTTGTTACTTGGAGTTCACCCTTGAAAGCTGAAAATCATCTTGTGAAACCCAGCTAGTACATGTACTGCCTGAAAATTTTCAGTAATGTTTCTTCTTCCATGTTTTGGACCTCCAATCATTTCTAACACATTCTCAACCCCTCTAAACCACATTATACCATTGAAATACATACTCCTTTGAACATTTGAACATCTGTCTTCCTTA
Source organism: Rhododendron vialii (assembly GCF_030253575.1). Taxonomy (NCBI): domain Eukaryota; kingdom Viridiplantae; phylum Streptophyta; class Magnoliopsida; order Ericales; family Ericaceae; genus Rhododendron; species Rhododendron vialii. The sequence continues at coordinate 32,893,912 of NC_080558.1, forward strand.
TATTCATAGTGAGCGAAATTTGAAAGGTCTTGATTGAGCTTATGTCCAATGCTTCTAATGAGAGTTTTGTCTTTCCTTTCTCTTTTATCCCTACGATTGTTTGTTGGTTGGACTCGTGGTTCGTTCGATTGGGTTATGTGTTATATCCTTATGAGTTTGAGCACCTTATTGTACATTTGGCATGTGGTATGAAGGTAACTTAAAATTATAGATATATTGATTATCGAAAGAAGAAGTAATGACATGTCATGGGCAGTTAATGATAAAGAAATGAAATACATGAGCTCTTTATTACATAATCGAAGTATGGTAACATGAAATGTTGATTCGAGGATAAGTTTATGGTAAATTACAAACACACGTAATGAAATAGATAGTTTGTTGAGGGAACAATAAGCATATATTAAGAGAGTTGTTTTCTCCTAAATTTGGGATGAGATATGAAAGGTTTGAAATGGATATACGGGGTCTCACATAACCGGAATATGGGAAGGATATACGGGGTCCAAGTACCCAGAATGTGGAATGGGTATACGGGGTCCTAATACCCGGAATATCTCTAGGCCCACCATTCGGTATGTTGCTAGTAAAAGAGCCACTCAAGCTTATAGCTAAGATCAACGGAGGATATACGGGGTCCTCAAGACCCGGAATGTGAATCGTTTAATACAGATGCATGTGAAATGAAACTTTGAATAAAAAGGAATTAGATAGACGATAATGGGTTGAGTGATAATAGTGAAGTGTTCCTTTGAGTTCTTGGGTTCCCGGTATGGTATTTGTGTCTTATCGTATACTCCATCGTTATTTGAAACTTCATCTCTCATATGTAGTCGTCTCCTCATTTGCATATAAAGTTTGTAAAGATTTTTCTACTGAGCTAGTGTGGCTCAACTCTTCATTTTTCAAGTACCAATCAAAGACAGTAGCGTGGAGTGCTTGGCATGCATCCAGTGACAACTTTTGAAAGTATACTTGAGGACTCTTTTGTTCATATTTGTAAATCATATTTTGGTGACAACAATGTAATCTAAGTCCTCTTTGTTTTAACCTAGAAGGGAAAATTATATTAAGCCCCCTTAAACTATCACCCGGTGGCACTTTGCCCCCCTTTACTTTAAATTTTAGCACTTAACCTCCTTGAACTATTCATAATTGAAATCCCCTTAACTCTATTAACAAATTTAGTAAAGTTACATAATTACCCTTACCAATTCCTTCACCAAATCCACTACCAACATCACATTCCCCAGCTCCTCCACCTCCACCTTTTCCAAATCCTCCTCCAGCCCCGATCAATCAATCCACAACAATGGGGTATCTCCCTCCACCCCCAGACCTCTCCCTCCCCCAAACCGTCCTCTTCACCCAAACCCTCTTCTTCTTCAGCATCGACAATTCGACTTCGTTGCCCACAAGATCTCCCAGACTCTCATCTCCCCCGGCGTCCACTCGTCCTTCATCTCCCCCTTCGACGCCCTCCACCACCATGCCAAGACCTTCATCTTCCCCACCCACAAATATTGGTACGAATCCACCCTCACATCCCGCACCGTTTCCACGGATTCTCTGCAAAGCTCTCACCTTTACAAGCCAAAAACACTCTAATCCCTCTTAGATATAGTCGTCGTTATACCGAAGCAAATCCGGATGCTTCACACCACAAAATCGAGTTTCTTTGATTAAAAATCACTGACAGTGCCGGGTTGTTGAAAGAGTCGGATTTCAAGATAGGGGTTATAGATACAGGGATTTGGTGCCGATATCCTTGTCTTGAACAGCAAAAGCGACTCAACGGCGAGGAGTTATTGAGGCTAGTGCCATGCGTGAAGGCTAAAGGGGCCTACTTGATCAGCATGATGTCGAGCAAGGCGAATGGGCTAGTGGCGGTGTGTGATTTGAATGTGTATTTGCCGCTGGAGAGGGAGTTGTGCCTATTCGACCTGGCGCAGGTGATGTCGACCGCGATCTTGACAATGTTTGGGGACAAGGTGGTGGTCGCCATGAATTTGACGAGGGATGAGTAAGCTGCGAATCACCCTGCCGAGAGGATCGAGATTGAAGAGCTTGATTTTTAAAGTGAGTGTTTTTGGGTTTGATACAGCTACTGGATGAATCTGAGTGGACGGCTAGTGATAGAAAACACGCAAGGTAGCGGTGTTGGCAGTGGCGATGGTAGAGTTTGTCGGAGAAAATGATTAAGAAAAGAGAATTGGAATTGAGAAGACAAGTAAGAGTGAGAGAAGAATTTGATGTTTGAACGTGTTGTTTCATTGGTAGGAGGGCAATATCGAACTTTGGTTTCAAATTTGACGTCAAGTAGAAATTTTCCATCCAAAACCCTAATGGACGGCAAATGGAAGGTCTTAGATTGAAGTCAAATAATAGTTCAAGGAGGTTAAGTGTTAAAATTTAAAGTTGAGGGGGGCAAAGTGCCACCGGGTGATAGTTCAAGGGGGCTTAATATAATTTTCCCAACTTAGAAAGATGTAAACACTTAACTCTGTTTTCACCTTCCACTACTTATATTATTTCAGGCCATGTGGCAAGGATGTAATCTTTTTGGAATACTTGGTCTTGGAACCATAATTTGTTGAAATATGCATGGGAAACCTTTTGGTGGGTATTATGTACGATATTGTGAATATTTTATTCATGAAAACCCATAATTATTTATGTTTAAAATCGAGGGCGTAATACTTCTTGACCTAGTTGAGCAGTTTAAATCAAAGTAATCATTGCATTCAATAACTAGCAAATATTTATACTGTTGCCTCTTTCACCACGCCCACCACCATCATTGTCGTCTGCTCTTATGTTAAATCTAGAATGGGGAGGTGCATCTAGAAGGATGTGAGCTTCTTGCCGCTTCCTTTGAGAAAACTTTTAGAGTTTATATTTTTTTTGTCCAGATGCGGGTATAGTCTATACAAATATATAGTCGACCATGTGATGTCTTCTATCAAGGTGGTCGTTAAGTGCATCTAAACACGCATAAATCTATATATTAGTTTCTTATTCATTTTAGGATTATATAACCTTATTTTGGTGAGAGAAACACTAGAAAGATAGAGAGGCGCAATTGAGAGGAGATTGAAGAGCTTGGAATTGTTATTGATTATAGTGGATTGATTCTTACCTTCCTCCTTAGAGTAGATACATAATCTGTGTGTTGAACCACATAAATCTTGTGCTTTTGTATGATTGTTTTTTGTTTGCCATGATTTTAGTCATCTTTATCGTTCGTGTTATAAATAGATTAAGTTGTGTAGTCCACATATTAACAACAAAAGTGGCACTAGAGCGATACAACTCAGGTTAGGGTATTGATAGTGGATACAATAAAAGGATGATTAACACCAAGTATGAGGTGAAAAAGTTCAATCGGAAGATTAACTTCTCTCTTTGGGAAAGCAAAATGAAGGATCTATTGATCCAACAAGGGCTCTCAAAAGCTTTACCCTGGAAGGCAAAACTTTCCAATTACAACCATTTTAAAATTTGTTTTGAAGTGCATTTTATTGGGTCATCTAAGCGGAATTATTATTTTTGAACAGTTGACCCAACAGAATTGTTACCCGTAATTATCAAGTGAGTGAGTGCAGTGTGATATCAAGAAGTAAAGTGTAAAGTGGACGAAGAACATTGGATGGTAGTACTCCTCCACCCAAACTCTTTGTTCCAACCGATATCATCAGTCGTGCTTGGGAATGGCACTCCAACTGCTCCAAACCTAACAAAGAGAAGGTTCCAGTTCCTCGTTCAGTTGGATGGTCCGAACCGAGCATTCAACGGCACAAATTGAACACAGATGGTTCCCTCAATCCCAACAGCCTTAGCGTGGGAGGGGGTCTATTAAGAGACAACAAGGGGAACTTCTGGAAATTGATGCTCTTCATGCTCTTCATTTGATCAAAGAGCAAGATATCCAATTGCAGGTTACTCCTAGAGAGATTCCAATCTAGCTCAATCAGGCACATTTTCAGAGAAGCCAACGGATGCACGGATGTACTCGCGAAAGAAGGCCTTAAAGCAAGTCATAGGTTAGTTATGTTTAGTTCTTGTCCTTCATTTATAGCTGTTAATTTCCTTGAAGATGTTGTAGGGATGTTATATCCCAGACCTATTATTCTCTAATTTATGCATCTCAGTTTTGCGGAAAAAAAAAAAAAAGGGTAAGTGTGGTGATAGCGTGATTTCCATAGAATTGAGGGGTGTTAGTGAAATTCGCCGCTCACAAAATTACCGTTGTCAATTGCCTCTTCACAGCCCGAGGGGCGTTTTGGCTGTTCAAAAAAATATATATACCAGTGTTAATCCGTGCCTACGGTACTATGCATCCTAGTTGAAATGGGATGACAGTTGTGTGATTTAGGTGAAAATCATGGGTATTTAATTGAAAAATAGAATGATGCATTACAGTCTTTAGATCAAAAAAATTTAAGCCGTTCTAACAAATTTGTCCCAACGCTTTTTTGTTTTATAATAGAGCTTTTTTGTTTTATAATAGAGATAGTGATTGCCTCTTCACAGATAAATAATATAAATCCCCGCTTCACGTGTTCCTGTGATAAACCTCAAAACCCTGGGGTTTCCTTCTCCATCACGGACCTCCCCCAGCTCAAAACCTCAATCGTGTTCCGTCGCCACCGCCGGTTACCCGATCTTACGCCGACAGCTTTCGATCCGACCAGCTCAGGTATTTCTCTCTCCTTCTCCGTCTTTTGCCCCGTCGTTCTAGCTCTCTCTCTCTCTCTCCCCTTCTTTGTTCCTTCTCTCTCGATCTGTCTCTGACTTTGTCTTTCTCTCAATCTCCAATATGTCTCTCTCTCCCTCTCTCTCTCTCTCTCTCACTGCGTGCATGTATAGTTGTACTGGTATTCATGCGTAGGTATACATACATACGTATCTATTCCCCGTTTGCTCTTTATACATACGTATCTGTAACCTTTTAGTGGGCATACATATGTATCGATACTCTCTCTCTCTCTCTCTCTCTCTCTCTCTCTCTCATAAGTTTATCCACTGGTTGCATATATAACATATGTGCAAAGATTATGATTTGTGTTGTCATTGAAATTTGTGCTATCAATACATGTGTAAGGATTAGGATTTGGTAGAATTAAACTGAACTGGGGAGAGAGATGGGTAAATTATAACATTTTTTTCAATGCAGAAAAAACATAAGCTAATTTTCGTATGCCGTTTTTTTACTCATGCTTTATATACCAAAGCATGTTTTCTAATCACATTTTTTAGACAAACCAACGCAAAAATAACATATAAGCGTGTGTGTATATACGGGGCGGTTCCAGGGACAATTAATTAGATACCTAAAAAAACACCTCATAGTTCCTGATCAAAACCCGATCAAATTTTAATGATTCGAGCAGCTCGATGTGATTAGAACGTGATTTTAAGGGTACCCACGAGAATATATATATAATTTTACATATATTATTTTGACAAAACACTTGGTCTGTAAACATGCTTTCAACAAAGGCGTGCTGTAAGCACACGGTTTTACAGGAGGTTTTTTTTACGTAACATGTTTTTGTTTTAGTTATCGTTTATCTTAATCTTCACTTAGGCAGAATAAGTAACGATGACAGCTTGTGTAGTAACCTGTTTTGGTAATAGTGTGATTAACACATGCGACTTACCTTAGTTCAAGTGCCACATTCTCTTTCTCTAGGAGATGTTATTTTCTAGGGCATTTTCTCGGATTTCGAGAACCAGCTTGAACCGCAGTCAATGGCTCTTCTCAGTTGGAAGCAAGTATCAACAACTGGTCCCATCTGGTCACTTGCACTCTCTGTTGGACTCTACTCGAAAGGTAACGTTACCACTCGCACTTTTTCAGATTTTTCTGGATTTTTTTTGTATGTGCGCAGCTATTTGTTTAGGCTGCTTTGAAAACTGAGGAAGGTAATACCGTAATAGGACGTGTTATGACTTAATCTGTTCATTAAGAATTTAAGTTATGCAATTGATCAAAATTCTTGTAACACCAAAAAATATATATCCACTTATCGTGTAGAGCTAGCTACTGAATCTTGACCATTACATTTGCCAAAGCATTTTTGGGGCATCCAATTTAGTGAAACGGCACGAGTTGTGATAATTGAGGACAAATTGAGGGAAAACAAGCTATGGTTTTGGTTATTTAAGACCAATATATGTAACCTGTGTTTCTTGGTTGCAAGTGTGTCCAGGCGTGAAATCTCCCTAAAACCTTGTACGTAAAAATACAAGAAAACTGCATCCTGAAGTTGGTGACATCCACTTGGTTCGTGGATATTTCATTTCATGGACAAAAAAGTATATAAGACTTTGTAAGCTACTATTTTGCCGTACGATGTCAATCTTGTCTCAACTTTAGCTAACCACCAGTTGTTTTATTTTATTTTTTATTTATTTGGGGTGGGCTTTTAATTGCCTTCTGGTAAGGAGACTAGAAGTTCACCTTTCCAATCAAATGCAACAAATTTCCTTCGAGTGTTGGTAAAGATGAAGGTACGCAGGTGTATAGTTTGGGCACGAGTGTTGTCACCACTAGTGGGCACAGGCACTCTTGGGAGGATTGAAGAGTCCATATAAGATTGGATGTAACCATAAGAAGAGTGAGAGGATTATTTGTAATGGAAATTCAAACTACGAGGGAAAGGCCTCATGGTGAAAAATAACATATATACCTTAAATTGTGTCGAACATATAGCCATTGACACGGCGGAAGGATTTATGGAGACAACCTCCTCTGATAGGGACAAGGCTGAGCCGCTGAGTTTGGCTTGGTTTTATCCTTGGTCTGTTCTCTTGTGGTTTAAAATAAGGCTAGTTGCTAGTGGCTGGGAAGAGCTTTGAAGATAAGATAAAAATGCACCATCAAGGGGAGGCCCACACTTTCCTAGCTAGACTTGCAAGTAAATAAAAATGGGCCATACTCAATGGGAATTAAGGTACTGTTTTTGGACTGGCCCGTAATTTATCCTTGAAGATATCTCCTCAAATGTCTCATAGGGACAAGGCTGAGCCGCTGAGTTCTTGGTTTTATCCTTGGTCTGTTCTCTTGTGGTTTAAAATAAGGCTAGTTGCTAGTGGCTGGGAAGAGCTTTGAAGATAAGATAAAAATGCACCATCAAGGGGAGGCCCACACTTTCCTAGCTAGACTTGCAAGTAAATAAAAATGGGCCATACTCAATGGGAATTAAGGTACTGTTTTTGTATTGATGGTGAGCTATGAAGCACTAACAACCCTAGGTCGTTGCCATACCCATGTCGGACGCTCCGGGGACACACCAATATAGGTACAGCACATGCCGTGTGGCATGTCCATTGAATTTAGTTGATTTTTAAAGTTGGACATGGCAGGGATGCGGTTGAGACACAGGGGACACACGTGGGGACACGGCGACGTTGCATTTGGAAATTTTAATTTTATTCAGGTGTAAATACGTATTACTTCAAAGGTTTATGGTTGAAAGTGTATCATGGCATACATACAATGTATGGACTGCTACCGATAGAACATTGATCTAAGCTTCTGGTCTCTCTCTCTCTCTCTCTCGGTTGAAGCCCGTGTCTATAATTGTTGATTGCATCCTAGCAACTGCTTGTGCATTTACACGAAATAGATGCAAGATGTGGGCTGCTCCCCCTCCCTGCGGTATGCTATTTGTGCTTACTTGGGGTGTTTTGTAAGAAGTCGCTTTGCCCTTTAAAATATCGATGATATTTAACCATGAAACTATGATGTTCATGCTGTTGTTTCCATGAATACAGTATTCTGGATACCAGTGCGGATCGTTTCTACTTTAATGTTTTTGTTTCTGGTGATTAGTAGGATGGGGGATGCAGAGAAACCTATTATTGGGGTTCATGTGGTTTTCATGCCATTGGGCGGCAAATTCATCACCAGAGCAGCTCTGTAGTGGAGGTTTGGTGTAGCTTGTCATTCTTGTAGTAAATCATCCAACTTTTTTTGTTGCCAAACTTTTCTCGTGTTCTTTCTTTCTTCTTTTCATCCCTCCCTTTCTTTCCTTTCAGGATCAATTGGATCCATTTTTGCTTGTCGAACATGAACTATCCATCCTTGCTAATAGGTTGCGCTCAATGGTAGTTGCCGAGGTACCCATTCCTTGCTTCCCCTGTTTCTGGATCATGTATCAATGAAAAGAATGGAGATGTAACCTTCTGGGTAATCCTTGGGTCTGATGCATGCAGGTCCCAAAGCTTGCTTCAGCTGCTGAGTACTTCTTCAAACTGGGAGTGGAAGGAAAGCGATTTCGACCAACGGTATAAGATCGATGGACACTTTTCTGCCATATCTGTGCTGTATCCAAAATTGAATGTTTTTTTCTAAGAAATGGATTAATACCTTCAGCCATATCTCATATGTGTCCCACCGTCTGGGGGCTTTTGTTCTTTCTTTTGGGGGGCACCAACGAATGTTGTGGCCTTTCAGTTAACGGACTTTAATGTGGCAATGATAAAGTCATCAATTAACTAACCATGAAATATCATTTTCATGTCTAAACCAACAGGTTCATTTAATATTCTTGAAGTGCAACTTCCCTCCTTGCCAATCATTTCCTAAGGATGCATGCAAAAAGAACCTCTTTGTTGCTTCTTTTCAGAACAAAAGTCATATGAACTATGAGATATTATGATTATAAAGCAGGTGAAGTGATGCTTAAGAAGTGTGGATTTGCTGGATTGAATCCCTGTTGTGTTGTAATTACATCATTTTAAATCGCAACATAGACTTGTTCAGTTGCTTAGATAGAAGGGACATTCACTTCTCATCCTCTTCTGTGTCAAAAAGATATTAAGGATGTATTTCTTTGACTTGTTAAGAGTCTTATTCTAAAGGTTCAGAGACCATGATAGGGTACACATATCCACTCAAGGGAGGTCCTTTAGTTAATATTCAAGTTTCAACCATTTAGCACCTTGTAGATCCATCATACGCATTTTACTGGATAAAAAACTTTAACCTGCAAGTTTTAGTTAGTTTTGAATCAGAAAATATTTGTCAGAGACTGTCAGTACACTTTATGCTACTCTGCTCTACATGTTATGATCTCGTAATTTCCGTCCACTCAGTATTGGAAACCTATTGCTGTGCAGGTTTTACTGTTGATGGCAACAGCTTTGAACGTACATATACCTGGGCCGCCTTCTGATGAGATGGTTGATGCTTTATCAGAAGAACTCCGTAAAAGACAACAGCGTATAGCTGAAATCACAGAAATGATCCATGTCAGTTCTTTTTCTCCTTCCTCCTTTTAGGTTTTTCTCGATCGTTTTGTTTTTTTTGCCTTTTTTTCCCTTCAAGTTTCTTCGTAAAGTGAAAATTGGCATAGTTTTGTGACGTGGCTATGATTTTTTAATCCATGAGTGGGTTACGTAGTTATCAATTATGTGGGATAGATCCATGTTACTTGATTTGATTTTTCCTCTGTTTGGGCATGGATTCCCATTCATATACTTTAAGATGACACCACCATTGTCCCTACAAAGGCAAACTATGTGTTGACTATGGAAGATGAACTTTACGGGAAGATGCATCATTGGACAAAGTAGGCTACTTTGTCCCACTAGATGACCTCGATAGAAAGCTTGATGGAAGCAATGTCATCCATTCACTAAGGTACTCTAATTCACGTGCTGTCTAATTCGTACCCATTTGCTTGCCATCCTTCAGTTCTGTTCAGAACCTTAATCCAGCACAGGGGTATACATTTTGCTTTTGGAATTATGCTTAAGTAGTAAAGGTTACGCTGTAAGTCGAGTCAAGTCAATGATCGAGGGGCTTAAATCTGACACAGTACTTGCTAAAGGTGGAAGAAGAGGAGGGAAATGATCTTCTTTTTCTTTTTCTTCTGCTTCCTTTTTATTTTGAGTAATTCCTTTCCTAATGTTAAGTCCGCTCAATGTCCTTTAAGGGAAAAAAGAAGAAAGATGGAATACTGAACTTTTCCAGGTGTTGACCCCTCAATCTCTGGTGATGGGATGCGTTAGATTGGAGACGGGCCTAATTTTTTGCATTATTTCCACAAAGTGGTTGCTCTAATGCACGAGATTACATTGTCATGCTTGGGTGACCAATATTTTACTATGGCTCCTGGCAATCCTCTTGAAAATGGAATGATAAGAAGAGTGAATGTGATGCTTGGACAGTTTGTTCTGGTCCAAGGTTTAAGGATAAGTCTTGGATCTCCGTCTTTAGAGCATAGGTGAAATGTTGTTGGGTATATAGAGTATGCACAATAGATTTTGAATTGGCCTGGCTTTTTGAGGTGAAAAGATTGCCGCAGATTAATGAAGTATGCTGCTGGAACTCCTGGGCGGAAACGAGTTGAAATATTATTATGTTTTAAATTGACTTTGAAAAGGTTGATGCGAGATTATGGTTGATTAGGGGGTTAGAAATGGTAGTTTCGGGGCTGAAAGAAGGCTGTTTTCGATTGATATTGTGCACTTTTATCCTTTGGTGATTTTGGGACTTGAGGATTTAGTTTATTGTGAAGGTATGGTGTGGACATGCGGGGTAAGCTAAGTTTGGACTAACTTATCTTTTGGCTTATTTTATTCCTCATGGACTTTTGTTAGTTTTGTGTCAATCGTTTTTTTGGATTATTTTTCAAAACTAACTCTTTTTGGGATTATTTGTTTATTATCTTGACGAGATAAATCTAAAAGGTAGAAACTTGTAACCAAAAGGTTAATGAAATTCACTAATGACAAAAATAATCCAAAACAGACAAATTTAAAGACAAATTGTTTGAATTATTTCTCTCTAGAGGAAATGCATCTCATGTACATCAATTAGTAGGGCCAAGAAATGTTAAATGGTGTAGTTTTTGCAAGTTTGATCCCTATGGATCTATTTTCCTAATTTCTCTCATTGGGACGAGTAGATAATCCAAAAAAAACTTGACGCAAAACTATTTAAAGATAAAAAGTTAACGAAAGACTAGCATTAGCCAAAATAAATAGCTTTGGCCAAAACTCCGTAGCATGGGTGCGTCATAACAAGTGGGTTTGAAGTTTTACTACAGGTTCATAAAGTGCATGCATTACATGGAAGAATAAGGAGAATAACCTTGGAATTTCGGCGGCGTCTTGGTTTGGGTGGCTGGTTGGGTGGTAATGTTGATGGGTTGGGTTAGGGAGTGGTGTTTGGGTTTAGTCTAGTTCCTTTGGGTCGGGCTTAGCCCATTTTAGAGCAAATTTTTTCGATTTTAGCAGATAGGCCTCTTGTTTTTTCTTGTGCTAATTGTGTACTTATCCGAGTATTTTAGATGCATATTTGTGTTTTGGCTTTAGCCATTTAGGTGGGCTTTGTCCCAAATGGGTGTACTTGGATTGGTTTCTTGCCAATCTTATGATTGGGTCTCGGATTGGGCAGATTCTGTGAACATGATGTCGTCTATGAAGCACACACTCCAAATGGCGCTGTATCCACATATTGGACACAGGGACATGCGGGGACACATATTGGACACGCCACGTGGCATGCCCAATAATTTTTATTATCTTTTGATATGGGACACGGCTGGGGACACAGTTGGGGTCAAAATGTAATATTTTTAATTTTTGGGGAGTTAATCTGAAATTATTCAAAACATTTGGGTTAAACTGTAATTATGCCTTTGTAACTTAAATTTCATCGATCGATGTAGTTGACTCCTTGTTCCAAAGCCATAGGTCAACCAAGAGCTCTCTCGTCCCCCCAGGTCCCTCATCTCTCGTCTCTCTCTCTCTCTCATCTCCTTTCTCTCTCTCTCTCTCCCCCTCTCTCTCTCTCGTCTCTCTCTGTGTCTGTATTTGTGTGTGTGTGTGTGTGTGTATATGTATGTATACAAGAAAAAATAGAAAATCCTTCATATACACTAAAAGCTCACGTGGCGTGTCTCCCGCCATGTTCGTATCCCCATTTTTTTAGAATTAGCGTGTCTCGAGTCTGTGTTCGTATCTGTGTCCGTGCTATATAGAATGTCGTTTCCTTACTCCTATTAGTCTTGTAACTTTTTCAAGATTAATGAAATTTTTTTGCCTTTAAAAAAAAAAAAAAAACACATCCCAATGATAGGGTTAAGCACATGCACATATGTTTTCTATTGTCCTACTTTTGGTAGGGTCAAAAAGACAGTTTGTCTTCGAAGACTGGTTTAGAGATAACAGACAACTGAATTGCTGGATTCAAATTTGAAAGACTAGATATACTAATTGACGGGCTAAAAATAGACAAATATATATTCTATAGTTTTGACAATGTGATCTAGTTTGTATGGCTGGGAGAAAAGAGATTGTAATCCTTCTATCGATTAGTTTTTAGATTGGTTTGCTCTTTTCTTTTCTCTCGGAGGTGTATAGGGCCTTTTTGGCTCTGGCCTTTTTTTTTATACGGGCGGCATTCCCTTAATGTCTCGTTCTAGTATATTTATTTACTTATCAAAAAGAAAAATCTTTGAGAACCTAGTTCTCGTAGAGTAGACAACCTATGTTGCAGGGACACTTCTGCAGAGGTCAAGTACCGTTTTAAACACTTGTCGGATACCGACACTCTCCGGACGCCTAAGAAGCACCTATAAGGACACTGACACATGCATGAATAAGGACACGGGACATGACAATTCTAAATAAATAAGAACACAGGCATGGCGGGGACACAACAAAAAACATATGTATATGCATGAGGATAAATATGTCGTCGTTATTCATATGAACATCCCATCCAGATACAACCAAAACAAATAGTATCTTTATAATTCTTATTGTTTCCTTATTAAATATTACTAGTCAATGTGTGTTTTATTCGGTCAAAATTAATTTATCCATACTCTACGAGAAGCTTTCAATATTAAGAATTGATCCCTGTCATGTTTCTATTCATGTCCAAGTTGAGACACGAGTGTTCCCTATGTGTATCCAGTGTGTCCCTGACATAAAAATAATTAAAATAACACGTCAAGCGTCGTGTCTCCATGTGTTCCTGGCATGTCGCTTGTCCGTGGAGTGTTACATGTCCCTTGCGTGTCCGACACGTGTACGGCAAGCAGTAGGTGTTTTGTGTACGTATAAATGATGAAAAGTTTTCGTGAATGATGTATTGATAAATATGATTTAAGGTATGGATGGTGTTACATATAGACATTAGACAGTAAGAGCCTTATTTGTTTTAGTCACATAATAGCATATGTACATGTTTTTGAAGTTTTTAGCCCATCATGTCGTGCCCTCCAATTTTTTGAAACTTACTGGTCGGATTGTTGTATGGTGTCGCATGTACATGTCAGTGCTACATAGTAGAAAGCTTCATTGAATTGGAGTGAAAGCTTCATGTATCTATGTGTGTGGGTGTGTGGGATTGAGTCTTTAGCTTTTGGTATTTCTACTACTACTTGGGCTGAGAGCCTAAGACTACAAAATTGACGACTTCTGACACTTTGGTAATGCATATTCTGGAGCTAATTGAAACAAAATATAAACTTGATGGCCTGTATACAGAAAATCCAGAAATTACTAGGTGCTACTTGCTAGTGACTCCTAAAGCTAAGCAAGCATGAGACAAATAACATGACGTCACATTTTCTCGAGGGAGTTCGTTCTTCCTTGCGGAACTCACAAGAAGAGTTCTTGCGGAGCGTGAAAACCTCACACCAAGGGTGAAGTGATTACAAAAGGCATGGCTGAACCATCGTGTTATTTTCCTTCCCTTCCCTTCTCTTATGTCTTCCTCTCATACCCGTCTTATCTTTTTTTGGCTATCCCACTCTATTTTTGCTTTGGAGAATTTTTGTAAGCTCGTCAAGAACTGATTGTTGGTTTGAACATATCTCAATTTAGCTGTCTAAGTAGCTCCAACCAGACCATTGGTCCTCCTTTGTACTGACTCCTGAGGCCCCTTGAAGCCATTTTCCAGAAACAAAACCTACGTTGTGACGAAAGTTTCTAATAAGTCCCAGTTGTAGTAGAGTTATTTATTTATTTTTTTTACATTATGACTTTAAAAAAATCACCTGTTCCCTGGCCTAACAAGGGATAGGTACTCCACTTTGAGTTGAACTCAAGACATTCGTTGTTGCTTCGAAGCTAAGTTTTCCATTGCGTTATCTTAGGTGGCAAGCCTTCTTCATGACGACGTATTGGATGATGCAGATACAAGGCGTGGCATTGGTTCGTTAAACTTTGTGATGGGGAATAAGGTAAATTTTTTTTCTCTTTTCTCTTGGATATCTTGTTTTCTTTTTGTTCTTCTGCATCAGGAACTCAATTAATTGAATCTGCACTTCTGTTCCTGTTTCTATTTGCTAAACTAGGAGTATTTGTCTGTAACTATGCTTCCTCTTTCGTTTGTATGGTTCTGAAATGAAAAGGTAGAATAGTTTTAGTTCCTCTTGTGTTACTTCTGAGAGTGCATCCATCAATTTTCTGGAAAAGCACAAGTTGTGGAGAATTGGTGACATAATTCCTTTTCTATGGCTTTTCTTTTTTCTATTCGCAGTTAGCTGTGTTGGCTGGGGATTTTTTGCTTTCGAGAGCTTGTGTGGCCCTTGCCTCTTTGAAGAACACAGAGGTATTCTTCTCTCCTCCTGAAGCTTTTTTTTTTCACCGTGTGGATTTGTTATCCTCTGAACTTCCAATTCTGTAGCATGGGTGTCTGAATTTTAGACTGAGATTGCACTAATCTGATTTTTTCCAAATGCCATGCTTCAATAGCTTTTTTAATGGTAGTTGGGTACCCATGCATTTATTTGTTTTTAGTTTTATATTTTTCAATATGCATCCAACCGTCGTGCACTATAATATCCATTTTTCAACGAGTCACCAACCATTAAATATATGCTACTCATCTTCTTGTTATGTTGGAAGAACCTATTTATGGACTCGACGTATGATGTTTAAGTTGGTTGATGAAATATTTAAGTTTTTGTTTTTTTGATACACGGATATCATTTTTTGCTTGGGCGCAGGGATGTCTAGGGGTGCTTAGGCACTGGGATGCCTAGGGTTCTTTTTATATCTTGTTCTTGATCGTCCTACACATTTTTTTAAATAGCGGTAACTGTCGCGGCAAAGTGTAGCGGTAGCCGACGTATCGAATGATACGTAGCGGAAATGAGGTGTAGCGGCCGTGAATTTTTTAACTTCATTAGCAACACATAAAAAACTTGATACACTTTTTCCCCCCTCATTGGCTTAATTTGTGACATTTTAACCAATCTTAGGACACTAAGAAGCACGGATACGGAGACGGGATACGACACGATACGATACGGTACGTGATTTTCCAAAAAGAAGGATACGATACGTTGGGGGATACGTTGAATATTAAAGTAAATAAAATTTTTTTATATATATAATTTTTAATTCCTAAAATTTCATTAATGATTAAAGTTTTCCATTACACAAGTTCACCATCTCACATGCCGAGAGAGAAATATTTACATCTTATATATATATATATATATATATATATATATATATATATATATATATATATATATATATATATATACACAAATTATCAAGTGAGGGATCCCTCATTTTTTTTAAATGAGGGACTTTCATTTTCCGATCAAATTTTGAAAATCCGAACCGTTCAATGTGTGCAGAACGTGATTTTAAGGGTCCCCGCGAGAAATCAGCAAAAAAAATGACCGGGAAGGGCTTCATCCGAGCAGTTTTTTTTGAACCGTTCAATGAAAACTGCTCGGATGAAGCCCTTCCCGGTCATTTTTTTTGCTGATTTCTCGCGGGGACCCTTAAAATCACGTTCTGATCACTTTGAGCGGCTCGGATCATCGAAATTCAATCGGGAAGAGGAGTCCCGCATTTTTAAAAAATGCGGGATCCCTTATCGGAACCCGACTGTATATATAAGTCTCAAATGAGGGAGTCCTTATTTTAGTTAAAATGCGGACCTCCTCATTTCTCCCATTTTCCTCATTTCTCCCATTTTCTGATCGAATTTCGATGATCCGAGCCGCTCAATATGTTCAAAACGTGATTTTAAGGGTACCCGCAAGAAATCGGCAAAAAAAATGACCGGGAAGGGCTTCATCCGAGCAGTTTTTGTTTGAACCGTTCGATAAAAAACAAACAAAAACTGCTCGGATGAAGCCCTTCCCGGTCATTTTTTTTTCTGATTTCTCGCGGGTACCCTTAAAATCACGTTCTGAACACATTGAGCGGCTCGGATCATCGAAAATCAATTAGGAAAGGGAGGTCCGCATTTTATTAAAATGAGGTGGTCCTTACGGGAGACGGACTGTGTGTGTGTATATATATATATATATATACGGGGCGGTTCTGGAAACACCTAAAAAAACACCTCATAGTTCCCGATCAAATTTTGATAATCCGAGCCGCTCAATGTGATCAGAATGTGATTTTAAGGTTACCCACAAGAAATCAGCAAAAAAAATGACCGGGAAGGGCTTGATCCGAACAGTTTCAAAAAGTTTTTCATTGAACGGTTCAAATAAAACTGCTCAAATCAAGCCTTTCCCGATCATTTTTTTTGTCAATTTCTCGCTGACACCCTTAAAATCACATTCTGCACACATTGAACGGTTCGGATCACAAAAATTTGATCGGGAACTATGAGTTTGAGATTTGAGGTGTTTTTTTAGGTGTTTTTTTGGGTGTCCCTTGAACCGTCCCGATATATATATATATATATATATATATATATATATATATATATATATATATATATATATACAAGGTTGTCGAGAGAGATGAGAGACGAAAGAGAGGATATCGTCCGTGTGTTTCTAGTGTCAATTGGTGGGGGAAAAAGAAAAATATAGTTCTAACTGCAATTATTTTAACCCATATATTTTAAGTAATAACATATTTACCCTCGTGCGCATCCAAAACGTATCTGAGCGTATCCAACATGTATCCGTGCGTATCCGAACCGTATCGGGATACCAAAAAATAATTCTAAAAGCAAGACACTTTAAAAAACGTAGCGGATACGTATCCGAGAGTATATGATACGTGATACGGAGGCTAAAATAGAGTATCCATGCTTCATAGTTAGGACATATTAACATATTTTCTTTATTTGAAAAGTATTATTAGTATATTTTTAACATAAATGTTGATGTACTTTTAAGTGCGTAGAATAAAGAAAATCACACAAACACAGAATCATATTCCCACAACCACTTGCGTGTCTTGACTTTCGTGTTTGAGCAGTTGCCTTCCACTTTTACTTCACTTACTTTACTCTCATTTCTCTCTCTCTCTCTCTCTCTCTCTCAATCTCAAAATATTTTGAACCCGAACTTTCATCGCCACAATGAAGACTTGCGATTCTACAGGGATGAAGTCGGTATCGGAGGTACCTCTCTCCGATCTATCATCTCTTTCACATGCAAACTGCAGCTCTCTTCTTTACGCCGAACCTGTCAGCTACAACCCTGTAATGATCCGTTCTTGCCTTGTACAATATTGTCCGCTTTGGCCACCCAAGCTCCATGGACTCTCCCCCGTAGGTCACCCATCCCAAGACTACTCCAGGGCAAGCATGCTTAACTGTGAAGTTCCAATGAGCTTTGACGCCCTCACAGCTTTAAAAGGCCTTGTACAAGATAGGGACATGATCTATTTTATAGCACTGAACTTTGCATTCACCAAGCGATGTGGGACTCATGACTAGGGTCCCCACAACTTTACCTGGTTCTTTTCCCTCCAATCGAGCACTAGGGTCACCATGGCCTCAACCCGGGTCTTTTCCCTGGCTATTGGGCTTCACAAACCCGAACCAGTCCGCTATAGTCTAGAGAACCGCTACAGAGCGGGAACCAGCCGGTTCCCCATGCGATTTTTGGTCCCAGTGCTATGCCAATGAGTTCCGCTGATGAGTTCCGAACCGGACCCTCGGAAAACCGCCATGAACCGGCAAAAAAAAGTTCGTCGCAGCAGGTTTTTAAAACTATGGTCCTACGTCAAAAGGATTAGCAACTAGTAATTTTCAGTCCCTTATGGTATGTCTAGATGCTTACAGCTTAACGCATTCATATCCTCATTGTCATTGGTGTAACTTGGATTTGCTGCATTTCTTATCCTGGTCACCATGTTTTTATCAGGTTGTATCATTACTAGCAACTGTTGTAGAGCATCTTGTTACAGGGGAGACCATGCAAATGACAAGTACATCTGAGCAACGTTGTAGGTACAGTGCTATGCTGGTGTCATTTCGAGTTTCATGTGTTATGCACTATATAATCTGTGATGCAAAATCCAATAAGACCAAGTGCATAACAATACGCTTTCTGGCTGAAGGGTAATCACGCTCCAGCAACGTCCAATTTGTTTTTATCGATTAGTGGAAAATTTCCCCACTACCTTAAGGACAATGCAAATAGAAATATTATCATCGTAAGTTCTTGTTTTGGAAGCTTGATTGGCTATCCGTAATAGAATTAGTAAACCAAAGACCTTGTATTGCATGAAAGACTCAGTGATGCAAGACTAATAATTGGAATATATAGGCTAGCCCTAATGCCCAAAGGAAAACACCTAACAAAACTAACCTTAATTTAAAAGGTAACCCTAACAAAGACAAAAACATTAATGATAAGAAACG
This sequence comes from Rhododendron vialii, assembly GCF_030253575.1. Classification (NCBI taxonomy): domain Eukaryota; kingdom Viridiplantae; phylum Streptophyta; class Magnoliopsida; order Ericales; family Ericaceae; genus Rhododendron; species Rhododendron vialii. The sequence continues at coordinate 32,912,522 of NC_080558.1, forward strand.
AAAAAGAGGAAAGAGAATGGTGAGTTTGCCAAGGAGGAAATGAAAATGAGCGGTGGTGTGTGTCTTCGAGAAAAAAGTCAGCCAACTAAGGCCCCGCTCCAGAAACCTTCTTAAAAAATAAGCAGCTTATTTCACATTTTCAAACTCAAAAATAAAGTAAATGAAAAATAATTTTTCAATTTTTTTTACGTCGTATAAAAGATCTCATCAAGATCTTCCAAACAAGATTCATATTGCATATTTTTAGATTTCAATAAGCCTATAATTTTTGAGCTTGAAATTGCCTTCTTAAAAAATAAGGACTTATTTTTGGTTCCGGAACGGAGCCTAACTGCAAGGAGGATGAAGCAAGCGGCAGATCAATAGTGCCTAACTGAAGATGCTCATGGATGAAATGAATCTATCTCAATATGCTTCGTAAGCGCATGGAAAACGGAGTTGTGGGCAATCTGAATGGAAGACTCAAGAGAAATGTCCTTATCCTATAGAAGCTGCGAAGCCAAACTATTTCAGCAGTAGCTTGAGCCAGTAGAGTTAGCAATAACAAATTGTTTCTTACTTTTCCAAGAGATAAGTGAGTCACCCAGAAATGCAGAAAAAACAAATGTAGACTTGGAATAAAGAGGATATCTCCTGCCCAATCAGCATGAACATAAGACTGGAGGATCAAATTTGTAAGTAATAAAGTGGTAGACACTGGAAAATAGTGCTGCGAACATAGCTCAAAATAGATAATAAAACAACCCAATGGGTATAGCAAGGAGTAGAAACAAACTGACTGACAACATGTGTACAACATACGCAATGTCAGGATGAGTTATAGTGAGATAAACCAATTAGCCAACTAGCTTGCAATAACATCAAGAAAACTCAGCATGCACCTCAATAGGAACACCATCCAAAGCAGAGAACTTAGCATGCAACTCAATACGAGTATCAACAGCCTCATCATCAAAAGGATTAACATGATGGAGAATTTCATTTGAATAGTAGGTCTGTGAATTGCACGAATGGTTAAAAATGGGGCCATTATGTTTTGAATTGATCATTGTGCAAGGAATTATGGACTCAAATTTTGATGGGACATTTAGTGAATCAGGATCGTAACTATGGTTTTTGTCTCTGATTGACTTGGTTTTGTTAAGCACAGTTTTCTGTGTTGGATCAACAGAATCCGAAGAAAAATAATTGAAATCAGGTGCAGACTTATTTATGGCTTTGGGTGGTAGCACCTATTTTTGTTAATAGCACCATATTGATACTGCATAGACATATCACAACAACAAAATTATACTATACTGGCTGCCCCTTTATGAATAGAAAGTTTATGCCAATGCTTGCATAGCTATGTTTCTTGCTTGGCATCTTTTGTCAATAAGTAACTTCCCAAGCATGTGTGGGAATTTCGCAGCCAACTTGGCTTCTCAGCAGTAACTAGGATTATGAGGGCAATTTAGTCATTTCAGATTTTCTGGAATTGAAAAGGTGCATTGTTATTCCCATTAGTTGGGACTTATAAGCTGAAGTAATATGTTAGATTATCCATAGCATTGCGTAAGAGAGCATTAATTTTGAATTAAGTGGTGAAGTAATTACAGTCCTTTAGTCTTCTCAATACTTTGACAGTATTGATGTCGGTAAGGATTTTTACGTTAGTGTAAGAAATCCGAGACTCATGTAAAGAGAGTTATTATTGTAATGGAATATAAATATGAGTGCAATAGAATGAAAAGAAAGATTTTTTTATTTTTTTTGGATTGAAAACATGACAATTTATGGGACTGTTTCGTTTCTACTGTCTTTTCAGCTTTCTATCCTGTTTGCCGATTTTTCCTCTGCATCATTTTGTTATTTTCTGTCGGTTTTTGAACATGAATTCAAATTGTTTCTTATTGCCTGTCCTGATATTTGGTCTTGTATGAAATCCCTCTAAAGTGATTATTTTTGTTGCAGTATGGAATATTATTTGCAGAAGACATACTACAAGACTGCGTCATTGATTTCAAATAGCTGCAAGGCAATCGCCCTTCTTGCAGGACAAACTACAGAAGTTTCAATGTTGGCTTATGAATATGGGAAGAATCTGGTGTGTAATATCTTACTGATGTATGTTCTATCTGTATCATGTTTACATGCTTCCTGAATACTTCCCTAGGTAATTTGCAGCTTCTTTGAATCATATCAGAGTATGCACCAGAAGACATGGTAATCCTGACATATTCTGGTGTGAATGGCATGTTATTAAGTATGAATGGAATGTTATGAAATGTCAGTCCAGTAGACCTCTTTTTTTAGCTCTCCAGAAAGATATATCTTTTCATGGTCTTTATTTCTTCTTTGGAGAACGTTTAGAGAGTGCTTCTTAATTGCTTTCCTTAAAAAGCAAACAACCAAGAAAAGAGACCAAAATTTGCCCTTCGCCCAACTTGCATAGGGTTTTTCTCTTTACCTTTGAACCAACTTGTTTTCTGCATCTTTACTTTCTTATCCCCAGGGATTGGCATTTCAGTTAATAGACGACGTCCTTGATTTCACTGGCACGTCAACTTCCCTCGGAAAGGGTTCATTAGCTGACATCCGTCATGTAAGTTAACTTTTCTTTGCGTGATTGCTGCATTAATGTATTCCTTCTGTTTACTGGAAAAATGCATGTGCAGGTATTATACGTATCCTCAATGTTTTTTTAGAAGTTTTCCATTTTTTCAAGGAAACAAATTTACAGTTTAGTTCATTTAGCTACATAGTTGAATCGTTATTGTTCTCTATATCTTTTCCCTTGTTGAAAATTTGTTGTAGCTCCAGCAAAGAATTAAAAAAAGAATCAGACTTTGAGCTGGTTGTTTCAAATGGCAAAGAGACATGACATTTTTTAGCTGACCCCATGCCTTATTTGATCAGTGGTGGCCTCAATGGCTCTTTGAACAACTAAACTCTGGAACCGTAGACAGTATATTGCTGGAAAAGTAACTTAAAAAAACTGTTGCTGGGCTGGTCTGCCTTATTTTTGGTTAGGTCCCATATAAGGTTGTGAAACTTACTGCATTGACTCAGGATTTGTTGAAAAATGCCCCATTGGGATGGGAAGATGGTGGAAAGCGGCAAAAGAAATTTGAGAGTTTGCCCATGTAAATTTATTCACCCCCATAAACCTTGCTAGACTTCTCTGCCCTTTTCTTTTGCTTTTCCATTTATCTTTCTTCCACATTAGTGACTTAGTATGCTTTACTAACATTCCGTCCTTTGCATATTGTCAGACAATTGGTGAGGGATATTTCAGATAGAGAGACAGAAAAAGATTTTTCGCACTTTTTTTTTTTCTCGTACAAATGCACTTGGGTGCCGTTTGATAAAGCTGAAAATTGAAAACTAAAAGCTTAAAATTAACTGCTGAATTTTTTGAAGTTGAGAAGCTGTTTGATAAAAAACAAATAAAAACAGAGTGTAGTTAAAATATAGTTTAATATAACAATCAATAGATTATGTACATTATTTTTAGTTACTCTTTCAGTTTCATTGATGTTCGCCATGTGTTTGTGGTCGAGGTGTGATGGCGGTAGTGGGGTGGTGGTGATACAATGGCGATGCAGGGGTGGTGCTGGAGAGGTGGTGACTGCATGGTGGGTGTGATGGAGAGATGGGGGCGGTGGTGGTTATAGCAAAGGTGGTGACTGCATGTGTTGATGTGGTGGAAAGAAGGTGGTGATCGTGGTTGTAGCAAAGGTGGTGGTGGTGGCGACGAGGCATGGTGCTGGTGGTGATGACGGTGGCCAGTGTTGTAGTCGTGGTGGAGAAGAGGTGGGTTCGTTGTAGCGGTGGAAGGTGGTGGGTCATGGTGGTGGTTGTAGTGGAGGTGGTGGTTATTATAGCAAAGCTGATAGTGATGGAGAGAGGTGATGACTGTAGATGTGGTGGAGAGAATCTTAAATCTATGTCACCAGGGAACTCTACTACCCTAGGGAATTACATTTTGGTACGCTACCGTTCCAAAACGGTAAATTTAGCGATCCAAAGCGACCCCTTAGTTTTCCCCAAAATGTCAACTTATAATGGTAAAAATAGAGAGAGAATGGAATTTCGGTGGGAGAAAGTGAAAAGTTCAGTCTTTATACTCGTAGAAATGTGTTTTGTTTGAATAATTTGACAAACAATGTTTAGTAGCACTGGATGTTTATGACTTGGAAGAGTAAGTTCTTGTTTTGTTATCTATAGAAGCCTACCCCTAGTGTACCACAATTTAAGCATGTGGCGTACCGCATTCCCATTTCCGTTCCCGTTCCTCGTATCGGAACGATCCGCGTTCCAGGTAACATAGGAGAGAATGTGTTGATGGCAGCGGGCGGTGGTGGTGGTTGTAGCCGAGATGGTGGTGATGATGAAAGGATGGCGGCGAGGGGAGTAATGTTGGTGATGACGATTGCGAATGGTGGCATAGTCATGGTGGTGAACAGGTGGTGTGGTTGTAGCGGGGGAAGGTGGTGGTGGAAAGATGGCAGCAGTGCGGTGTTGGAGGATATGGTTTCGGTTGTAGCGGTAGAGGTTGTGGAGAGATGATGGCGGTGGAGTGGTGGTGGTGGTGGGGGTGGTTGGTGGTCATGGTGGTAGTGAAAGGAGTAGTATACGAATATCGGTAAATTCAGTCTGAATTAAGTAAGTACTAGACTAGTTAATCATAAAAAGATTAGCCTACTAAGAGACTTAAAATTTTATGTAATGTGAAATATGGTCATCAAACTTACTTAATTGCTTAATGCTTATTGCCTGAATTGGGTTATCAAACAACCCCTTGGTCTATAAATGAACATATAAAGGTTCAAGCGCTTGAAGTTTTTACCTAAAGGAAAGAGGATGAGTAGAGTTAAAAGTGTAATGAGCACATTCCAAAGTGTCAAGCTTCTTCAACTATTGGGTGTTATATGTGTGTGTGTGTGTGAGAGAGAGAGAGGGAGGGAGGGAGGGAGAAGTTGAATGTATCTGGAAGTGCTCAACCTCTATTTAGCCTTCCCTGTTCCCCCATACTTCATCTGCTACATCACATCAAATATGTTGTCTGTAGCACTAGGAGATGATGAATCTGGACCAATTGAGAAGCTGGAACACCGATCATTATTTGTTACTTCAGTTTGGATTTGGATTCTAGTTATTCTCGTAAGCGCAGAGAGTTCTTTGGCATCTGCGCTATGGATGCATCAGAGCACAAATACGTGTTTGTCACTCCCTGAGACATGTTCGATATTCACCCTAACACATCAAATAACTATTTTTATTTTGGAATTTCAGAACCAGCTTAAGATATTTGAAGAGGTCAAATGCTTCAGATACTCTACTTGAAGGACAAGCACATCACTTATATGCTAAACACATTAGTTCAGATATCAGAACTTTTTAGGGTTCTAAATACCATAACTTTTTACTTTCTTGTTTGAACATAGATAGTGGAACTTTTGGTTCACACTTTTCTAAAAGGGGTTCACACTTTTCTAAAAAGAAATTATTCTGGCTGGTTTTTCAATTTTTGGACAGAAAACCAAAGCCCGCCCAAACCAAGTCACGAGGGCCAGGTTGGCCTGGTTTGCAGGTGTTTGCCTTGGATGACTTGATGTGCATTGTTGGGTCCATTTTCTAGTGCTTAAGTTTGTTATACAAGTAGTGACTTAACATGTTATTTAGGGGTGATCCAGTCCGGTTCGGTCCAGTTTTTTGGCTTTTTTGGGACCGAACTGGATATTCGGTTTGGGGAATATGGTAAACCAGAACTGGTTGAAACACAACCAGTTCGGTTTCAACCGGTTTGGCCGGTTTCCGTCCGGTTTGGCCGGTTTGTTTAGTAAGAAGAAAAGATCAACAAAGAAAAAACGATCCGTACGTTAATCGTCTACGCAATAACATCAACAAAAAACAAACTCAAAGCAAGTAATCGTGCTGGAAACCTAAACATCAAACCAATCGATTAGTACGAACAGAGTTTAATATGGACAGATCCATGGATAGGTGGCTGGAGAGGGTTGAGGAGAGAAGGAAGCATACTTCTTGTGATCGATGAGGAGCGGAGGTCACCGATGTAAGGAGAGGGAGGGGCGGAGGGAGAGTAGGCCATGTACCTGCTGGAAGACTTGTTTTCCGGCGAGATCGGCTGTATTGGTTGAGGATGAGGTTACTGTTGATCGCCATCACGGTGAAGAGGGAGGAGTGAAGTTGGCGTGTGAGAATATGATGAGGGTAAAATCTGATTTGGAATTTAGGGTTTGTAATTATATATGAATCTTGCTAATGTATGTAATTAGTATAATTATTCCACGTTAAAAGAACAACAGGTTGGATGGCCCAGTGGTGAGGCGAGATTATGTAAAGCCTTGGGTCTTAAGTTCAAGCCCTACCCCTAGCATAATTTTCTGTACATACATAAAACGGTCGGGTCTGGTTCGGTGTGTAGGTTTTCCAAACCGGGAACCAGACTGAAATTGAAATTTTTAATTCTATCAAATCGGACCGGACCGGTTTTATGTGAAAACCGGAAAAAATAACTGGGTCGGCTGGTTTAAGAACACCCCTAATGTTATTGAATCATTGATGCTTTGGTTGTATGAGAGGTCCAGAGGTCAAGTCTCTTCGTCAACATTCGTTATCTGTTTGCAGTTGTGATAGTTCTACACATTAGGATTTAAATATCATATCAAATGCGGAAGTTTTGTTTTTATTTGTTAAGATCTGACTTTTTTCTGTCATGGTTATTGTTTTGTCATTAAGTTTCGACGGTTGCAAGCTCTCCATGTTCAGACGTTTCTCATTGCTTTCAATGCACCCTTGATGCGTTAATTTTTGAACTTATTACAAAGTTGTCTCTTATTAATGATTAATCTTTCGGATTACTGACTATGTGCGAACACTGATAAATAGATCTCCTATTGCATACAAGTTTGCATTTGGACATGGCCTACCCTTCCAAGTACAGGGGTTTCTATTTTCCGTTTTCAGTACAGGTCGCTGAATTTGTCAAATGATTATGCTTTCCTGTGAAATTTTAGCCTACGGTGATAGCATATGAATGAAGAATGCCAATGGGAATTTTGAACTATAACTGTAGCAAATTTTAAATCTTCTGTAGGGAATTGTAACAGCTCCGTTATTGTATGCTATGGAGGAGTTCCCACAATTGCGAGCAGTTGTTGATCGGGGATTCGACAACCCCGCAGATGTGGATCTTGTAAGTTCCTTGGTACAGTGTACAGAACATAATGTGCATGATCCATGGCACATCAAAGATAACAGCATACTATACGTAAACAGGCATCTGTGCATGTATCGTTTAATTAACCCCAGTGTACACGCTCAGACACAGCAATTCCTTGTTTTTGGTATCATTCACCCTCCTATCCTCACTTGAATTAAACTACTTTTCTTCTAGTGCTATTTTATCTGTACAATGTGGTTTTCCCCATAACACCTAGATTTGCGGAAGGAAAAGAAACGGAAAGGGAAAAGTTAACGAAAGATGTGTATGCTGGATGATGATGATAAATTAAAATGAGTCGGTAAATTTTTTTTTTTTTTTGGTTATACCACAAGATTTCCCTCACTTCCGCTTTCTTTCCTTTTCACAAATCTGGTGAATTTCTAGAAATATCACTTGTTCTAAAAGACTTCTTACGCCAGAGTTATCACGACTCTGATTAGCAATTGTGTTGGAAGATCTGCACAGGGTCGGGAATCATATTATTATTTGTTTAATTGATTGTGGAAACTGGCTGGCATAAATTAACCTACCTGTGGAAAACCATATTCAATTTGGATTGCAGGCTCTTGATTACCTTGGAAAGAGCCGGGGAATACAGAGAACGCGAGAGCTAGCGGCAAAGCACGCCACCCTTGCCTCTGCTGCAATCGATTCTCTTCCGGAGAGTGACGATGAGGATGTTCGAAGATCAAGGCGGGCCCTGGTAGATCTAACTCATAGGGTCGTTACAAGGACAAAGTAGAAGAAAGAGAACCTATTCTTGTCACAGAGATTTCATGAGTCAATTTTTTTTTTTTCGTTCCCTTCAAATATGTCCATCAGTTATAGGCAGTGTTTTCCCTTGTTTATTTTTTTGTATTTCTTGCGTTATTCTTTCCTAATCCTCATATAGTTTTTGTCACGAATGCAATAACTAGCGGAAATTGCTATAGTGTAATTGCAACACTTGGTAACATTATTTTTACTTTCTGATCAATCATAATAATTGGATCTTAGTTGGATTCAGTTCAAATTGTCTGTTTTTTCAGCCTATGATTTTGTTAGATTAACCTTTTCGTTGGAGTATCTATCTATATCTACGCTTACTACTGTAGAACGTACGGGCCCTCGTTTTTTAGGAAAATTAAGATTTAAAAAATAAAATTCACATCATCCTCTACTCTTAAAACATAAAAAAATGCCTTTCCTTTTCTTTTTCTTATAGTTTTTTCATGTTTTCCTTATTCCCTCTAGGTTTTTTTTTTAATTTGGTCAATTGACAGAAAAAATCATTTTATATCAGATATGAAGTACAGTACAAACTTGGAATACTACATCAATTGTAAGAGTTTACAAGATAATCAAGCCTAACAATTTAACCAATACAAGAAACAAGTCCATTTTTTTGTAGAAATAAAGAGAGAAAGGGAAAACCCTCCAAGGAAAGAATACTCACACGCAGATGGAGAGACTCAAACTTCTAACCTCCTAATGATATACAAAAGTTCTAACCAACTAAACTAACCCAGTTGGTTATTCCTTCCAGTTGCAAATCTAGAAACTTGCATTTGAAATTTAATCCCCTTCTTTTTCTTTACAAATGGAATTTTTTTTCCAAGAAGATTTTAAGAATTGAGAAAGTTGAGTTGATGCCTTGACACATGGAATGAAACATCAATGCAACATCAAAATGAATGGCCCACTTAACTTATGATGCTATTTATTATACCGTACAGGAGACAAACCTCCGACTGATTAATCATTTAATTTGGTGATTCCATTTTCCTCTACGGAGTATTTTTTTGACATTACTTTTTATTTATCCGTTGTGGTTTGTTCAGAAAAATTATGAATTCAGTAGGATTGATAACATTTATAGTGCAGTTGTTGTTTTACTTTTTATACTCTCACACTGTTTTTCTTCCTATCCTTGTCCTACTCTTTTTTTTTTTTTTTTTAAAGTGACCTATCCTTAGAGCTCGTTCCAGAACCCCTTCTTAAAAAATAAGTACTTATTTCAAATTTTAAAACTCAAAAATAATGCAAATGGAAAATAATTTTTCAATTTTTTTTGTACTGTATTAAAGATCTCAATGAGATCTTTCAAACATGATCCATATTGCATATTTTTAGATTTCAATAAACCCATCATTTTTGAACTTAAAATTGCCTTCTTAAAAAATAAATATTTATTTGGCGTTGCGGAACGGGGCCTTATCCTACATGAGTCCACTAAGGCCCGTTCCACAAAAAAGATTCTTATTTTTAAATACTTATTTTTTATTTTACGAGACAGATTATTTTCTTATAATACATCACCTTTCAAAAAATAAGGCTCTAATTGGAAAAGTTTATATTTCCAGTTTTTTGTTTTTGTTTCCGATATTTTTTGAAACAGGCACCATAAACATATTTGTATTAGTGTTTTTGTTTACAAAATACATAATCAATTCCACTAGTTTACAAAAATTCTAGAAACACAAAATTTGCGTTTTCATTTATTTTGAAAATAGTTTCGGCAACCCAAAAATAAATAAACAAAAACTATTATGGTCACCAAACATGTTTTTTGTTTTTATTTTTTAATAAATAAACAAAAACTTATTTCTTGCTTTTCATTTAACAAAAAACTGACAACTTTATCAAAGAGCCTAATTATTTGGGTTAGCGGAACAGATAACAAGGGTTACTGAAACGTTTATTACTCCCTCCGTTTATTTTTAAATGTCATGTTTCGTAACTCCAACTTATTAAAAAGATATCATCATTATACCTTTCACATCAACTTTTTCCTCCTCTTTCCCAACTTACCCATCATTATTACACTTTTACTCACTCACTTTTCAAAATGGAATCTACTTTTATGGACAAAATAGACAATGCACCAATTTTTATCCACTAACTTTGTAAAATGGACACTTATTAAGAAACAGTCCAAAATGAAATACAATGACTACTCACAAATTAAAACAAATTAATTTAATTTAATAAAAAAAAACAAATTAAAACACAATGACTACTCACAGTCTACCAACTGGAGTAATAAAAATTATGCACATGGATCACGTGATGGACCGCATGGGGTCTTTTATCATAACCAATGCTAGTATATAAGTAGTAGATAGAAATTAAGTTATAAATTTATAATCATGCCGATAATTACCTAACCTCATGCCAAATTATCAGGATATATTTAAGTTTTTAAAATTTCCTTTTAAACAGCTTATCACATGGAGTAGTTCATTCAGATTCTACTAAATTCACTACATCCATGGTATATTTGCCGCTCAAATTCGGCAAAAGAGTTGCGATCTCCCACGTATGCACGCAAGCCTTCAAAGCTCAGTGCAATGATCACAAGTCGAAAGTCCATTTCTTGCATTTGGTTTATTCGCCTTGATTTTTGCGGGGAAGGCGGGTTGGTGCAGTGCCTCTTAAGTGCTGCACCTTTCAGTGCTGTATCTCACCGTCCAAAAGTGTTTTGGACGGTTCAGATTTTAGTAAAACTTTTCCGGGGAAAAGTTAAACTTTTATCCGAAAAAGTTTTTTTAAAATCTATATCATTGATTGTCGAGACGGACAGACAGAATCAAGCACTGCAACTTGCAACGTGTTAGGGGGGCTGCAGGATCTCAAGGTCCTTTTTGCGGTAGTATTAATTCCCTTTTACTGACTGTATGGTCATTTCTAATTGAAACGAATACCACAACACAATTCATCTAGGTAGTAAGTCTTTCATCATTGTTGCATTTTTACTTAGATTAATTTAGAATGTCACGGGATAATGTCACAACATTGATTTCATTGGTCGAGTTGAAAAAGATAATTTTTTTTAGTAGGCCTTGAAAAAGACAATTACAATGATCTTTCATGTTGTAAACGAGTTACCAAAATTACAAAAGAAGCACGACATATAAGATTATGCATCTTACAGGACAAGAGGTTTGCCTGTCACAACAACATCAACCCCCTTACAAGTATTTGTCATTTATAAGACTATTATTGTTCATGTTCTTTTGTTTTAATTTTTTGTTCTAAACAACAGTTTTGGCGACATATGAGCAAAACCATGAAAAACGGGAGCACCTCTTTCTAACCGTAAAACAACCCCTACACTTCCTCTTCTCAATTCCCCTCCCTCCCCCTTGGGTTTATACCCAACTTTGGGCGGTGGGAGGGGAGGAATCAATCCCTCCCATCAGATCTAGTTTTCCCTTCTCCTTCTCCACCCAAATCGTTTTTCGTTTGCCGTTTGTTCTACTCGCTGCCACATCGCTTCTAGGTTTACATCAGTTTTTGTGTTTGGTTACCATTTTAGTTTAGTTTTAATTTAGTTTTCTAATCATTACCCTATTTATTTCTCCAATCATTATCCTATTTCTTTAATTATTACTTTCTCATCTCTCTCTGTCTCTTTCCAATCATTACATCTCTCTTCAATCATTATCATATTGGCTGTCTCTGTATCCAGGTGAAAATCTGTAAATGCCGTATGACCTGATATGTATTCCGGTGATAATCTGTAGATGTTGTATAGCTTTTAAATGAATATGCTTCTTCCATTGAAAAAAAAAAAAGCAAAACCTTGAAACTCCACATTTCAATTTGGAGAACATGGGCTAGTTTAACTAACTAGAACTAACTCAGTTGGTTAGGACTCTTGCATGTCATTAAGAGGTCAGAAGTTCGAGTCTCCCTACTTGCGTATGGGTGTTCTTCCTTTAGAGGGGTTTTCCTTTCTTTCTTTGTTTATACCCTATAATGGGCTTATTTCTTGTATTGATTGAGTTATTGGGCTTGATTGTGTCGTGGACTCTCATCTTGGGTTTGTACTGTGTACTTCATTTCTAAAGTGAAATGTTCTCTTCTATCGATTGACAAAAAAAAAACATGGGCTAGTTTGATTGGTTATTGGGCTTATTTCTTGTATTAAAAAGGTTTTTTGAACGGGGCCTCACTTATGTCGGCATCGCCGTTGGCCCACATGCTTGCATGGCACAACGATGACCATCGCATTATCCGCATCCAAAGAAAAGGACAACTTTACAACCATGCACAGAGCATATGAATAATTGTATCAAACGGAAAATAGCTGAAAATTAAAACCACGGAAATTTATTTTGTGTTATTGGAGCAATATTTCAAGGTCTTCTCCACCCAGTACTGGCCCCAATATTTGGATTGTCCAAATCCGACTCCAAACTTGATTGTCCACTTATTACTTCCTCTATTCTAAAATGTTATGCCTGTATTCTTTTTTGGAAGTTTCAAAAAATTGTTTATATCTTTTAGTGTATAATATTTTATGTCTTTTTATGAATTCTCTCTTCTTAAAAAATATTATAGATTGTAAGATATAGATAATTTTTTGTGAGTTTCCAAAAGTGAAACAAGTACAACAAATTGGGACGGATAAAGTATTAGATTATTATAAAAAAATACTAAAAAGACATACTCCTACAAATTAAAAAAGAATTCAAGGTCAACATTGTGATTTTGAGTTGAATTACATCAAATCAAAATGTAACATTGATTATAACGTTTTATAATTAGCAATATCTAATTATAAAATAATAATTAGCAATATCTAATTATAAAATAATAATTTATCCTTGTATTTTTTTTTTGAAGTACTAAATCATTTAATTAAATCATCGTACTTTAATTTATTTAAGTACGTTCATTTTCAATTAAGATCAAATCATAACTGCGAAACACAGAAGTATGAGAAATTCAACGTAAGTATGTACGGACAGAGGAGGCCTTTGCCGACTGCCGCATTGCTCCAACTAAAAAAACATCAAATAAATTTTTATTATTTAGTAGTATTTTTTTTTTTAGGAATTTAAACTGTAGAAGGAAAGGGTTACAAAGAACAACAACTATGGGCCCCAATCCCCAACGGTTGCCCTTTGACGATCCCATCATATCTAATAAATGTATAATCTGTCTAGTTCCGAAAAAAACAAAATAATAATAAATAAATAAATAAAAACCCTGTATACTCTGTCGGCAACGTGAGGGTGGGCCCTTTTCAAAAAGTAAGTTATACTACTTACGTCGTTATATTGCCACGTGGGGATGCTGAAGAGTACTACTACTCCCTACTCGCTACCGTCACAATAAGGACGCGACTTTACTTTTAGGGTGCTCTGTATACGTGGCCTAATATTACTGGTGCGTGGTTTTACTGCTATTGTTATACGACTCTCACTAGCCCAAGTCCTTCCAAACTACTCCTACTATAGTATTCCTAGATTAGTCGCGTGGCTTGTGGTTGTGGTGGATAAAGTGCCCTTAGCTTTTGAAATGACAAAAGTACCCTTGGGCCTTCTGGATCATTTGAGTGTGTGTGCAGATCGTTGTTCGAGCCTTCGAATGGGATTGTCCACCTCAATTGTTCTCTCAAGGGTCCAAAACTTCTACAATGCTCCCAAATGATATGGGAATAAGATGCTCCCATTCAATCTGGACCCTTAGATTGAAAAGTAGGTAAATTATAGCCTTTAAATCAAAATCACTCACAAAAAGTTGGGTGAGTTTGCTAAAAACGATGTGGTTTTAAGAATTATTGACCAAAAAAACGTAGTATTACATACCATAGAAATAGATTTTATATATCATTTCTTAAGGTAACACTTACTATGTTGCATGGCTACACTTTCTTAAGAAACACTTACTATACTTGTTTGCAACACTTACCACGTTACTGACAATGCTTACCATAGAATAAGAAAAAAATAACTTGGGAGCATCATGCTCTCAAACCACTCGGGAGCATCATAGCCGGAGCCCTTAGAGCTATTCCGGTGTTTTCAAAACAGTTTGGATTAAGCCCTATCGATATCAAAATGAGCTGAATTTTTGCAGAACTCCCCTATTTTACTAATTTCAACTAGATCAAAGGTTCAAAACGTCACAGTGGGACCCAAAACATAATTGGATGTCAAAATGGGTGTAAGCAGAATCAGCCTCATATATGTATATGTATCTCCTTCTTCCTCCATCTCACAGTCCCCCCAACTCTCTCTCTCTCTCTCTCTCCCAATTACACTGGTCTCAAGGTCCATGCCATTCTTTTCCGTTCATTAAACCAGTTGAAAAAGTATGAGCAATCGGTCTCTCTTTTGGGCACCAAACGTAAAAGTCTAAAATAACACTCTTCTGAGTACCAAAAGTGTTGAGCAATGTTAGATCACCACTTCTCCATCCAAGGCATGAAGCTTCCGTCCAAAACATGGATGGAAAGTGGCAATTGTCCTTAGTAAGTAACAATTGTTTAGTTTAAGGTGTATGTTTGTGCAATTGATAGTTTAAGGACGAAGTAAACATTTTTTGGATAATTTAAGAGGTAAGTACATATTTTACCCTTCTCTCAACACCCCGAAAAGGACTTCGTTTTAATGCCACAAACAATTTTATTAGTGGCAGAACTAGAATTGTGTCCCGCGGAGGGCACGATTTAGGAGAAGTATTTTCTTGTTAAAATGTATTCGACATATCGCGCATCTTTTGTAATACGATAATATATCCTACGTGATATTATTTTGTTTTTTGTCGAGAATTGCGTTGCCCATGTGTGCTTATTTTCGTCTATGAAAGAAATGAAGAAAATTTTACATGATAATGCAAAATAACTTTGATTTGTAACAAGATTAAATCAATATTACTTAGGTTTCTACAGATTGCAATACCAATTATCTGCAATCAATAATAATATTACACATAATTCAGAAAAAAAACAAGGAATTTTAGGGAAGTGGGTGTACTTGTACTTTGAAAATAAAGGAAATAGAAGAAAATAAGGACAAAAGTGTTAACTTTATTTAATTAACTACAAAGTGAAAGACGGAAGAAATTAACAACACTAATTAATCTACTGTACAAAAAAGTGAATCGAAATGGTTTCTACTCCGAGATCATAATTAGCTTAACCTATCGCCATATATATTAGAGAAGTCAGGTCAGGAAGAACGAAAAAAAATGAGGCCTAAGTCAAGGTGGAAAAAGGTACTACTTGGGTGTACAAAGATTAAAAGGTTAGGATTTAACATTTTAATCGTTACATATATTGAGCAGAAATTGATGTATTGTAAGTTGTGGAGAAGGATTACAGTCCAAACAATGTAGCATTAATTGTATATTGCGCCAGTAATTAATTATGCAATTTTTTGTTTTTATTTTTTGGATAATCGGATGTCCGGGTCAATTTGTGCGCACCTCAACTTATTCCGGAGCCTTGAAGATAACGACCGGACACAATTTCCAGTACTTATCCTAATAGTCTACACTAAATAAAGAAAAATAAATTGCTAGTCAATTCATAGATAATATTGCAAAGAAATAATATCCTTTTACTCGTGATAGAACAATAAAGAAGATATGCAAGCATATCTATAGATGAATACTAGCTACTAACTAGCTAAAAAAACTCGTGCTACGCACAAGAAAAAATAAAGTACACGCGTGCTGTGTCCATAATATAAATTGTCAATATTTGTAAATACTCTAGTTGGGGTGGTTCCGAGGACACCTATTAAAACATCTCATAGTTTTCAATCAAATTTTGATAATCTAAGCCACTCAATGTGATCAGAATATGATTTTAAGAGTACCCGCAAGAAATCAGCAAAAAAAAGAGACCGAAAATGGCTTGATCTGAGCAGTTTTTAGCTCATATTTGATGAACGGTTCAATTAAAAATTGTTCAAAATAAGCACTTCTTAGTCATATTTTTTGCTAATTTCTCGTGGGCACCTTTAAAATCACTTTCTGTCCACATTGAACGGTTTGAATCATAAAAATTTAATCGAGAACTATAAAATTGAGATTTATGGTGTTTTTTTAGATTTTTCTTAAGTGTCTCTGGAACCATCCCATATTGGCATACATACATTGTGGAGACCCATATTTTTTTCTTTAATAACAATAATTCCTATGTTTAGTAAATGTTGAATTACAGATTTAATGTGAGAGGTGTGGTGGTTATTTGATGTGGGGTTAATGTGGTTACATTGTTAGTAGAAGGGGTATTGGTGTAATTTATTTATATAGTGGTATATACAGGGAAGTGCATATATAACACACACACACACCCATCTCTTTCCCCCCAACCTTTTTTTTTTCTCTCTCTTTTTCTATATTCGGCTCTCTCTCTCTCTCTCTCTCTCTCTCTCTCACAAACACACTCCACCACTCCATATCCACCCAAACCCTCCACAAAATCAACATCCTCAAGTATTCTAGGCCTCGAGTTTCGTTCGCTCAAGCTCAAAGGATATGAGTATTTTGCTTGGTTTCAACCTTTGTAGAGCTAGGGCTTACTCAAGCCAAGTGGGTTTCGATCTTTGACTCGAGGTAGGGATTTCTTATTTGTTCTATGCGTTGATGAGTTGAATTTGTGCCCAAATCTTGCCTTTGATCATTGTTTTGAAGTGTGTTGTTGGCCCTTGAAAACTGTGTATCGCGCTGAAATTTTCAGGCGCTATCCGTAGTCCGTTTTTAGTCTTACCCGTAGCCACTGATAAGAAACTAAACATTTGTTCCGCTACCCATAATCTTTTTTTTGTCCTACCCATAGCCACTGCAGATTTTTGTAAAAACTCTTGTTCTCATATTCTAATGCCGTGGTTCATTTCCATGAGTGGTAGTATGTATCTTTATGAGTTTAAGGGCATTAATTTACATTTAACGGAAAATATGACGATAGCTTGATGTATATGATTGCCGAATGTTGAACCGAGAACTTAAGGCACTTTATGTGAGGAATATGATTGGAAAGGAGTATACGAACACCGAATGCAATTTGTAAACCTTGTGACTTGATGATATGAGTAATGAAACGGTTTAAAGAAACTTGAACGGGTCCGTCAATTGGCGTGGTGACCGGTAGGGGATGAACGAGTTCCCAAATACCCGGAATGAACGGATCCACCTATTGGTGCGATGACCGACAAGGAATGAATGAGTTCACCTATTGGTGCGATGACTGGCAGGGAATGAACGGGTTCACCTATTGGTGCAATGACCGGCAGTGAATGAACGAGGTCCCAAATACCCGGAATGTGCACTTGGAACAAAAAACTTATTAACTATGAAACAAGGGACACCTTTAATGTGACAGAGAACTAGATGATTGATTCATTTTTGGCTTGTCGTTTTATATGCTCGTTGATCACGTTAAATTCTTGATCTATTGTCTATATATCTTTCTATTGGTGCATGATCATCTCATTAACATATAGCATGCATATAGAAATCTCCACTGGGCGCGTGTTTGCTCAACCTTATTATCATTTTCAGGTACACCGCAGGGGCACTGACAGAACGTGCATGGAGTGCATGTTTGATCATTCTTTTGAAAACTAACACGGGAAAATACTTTAGCATCTTTTTGTAAAACCCATGTTGAGATGTAATTGTAATTTCAATTATCATTATCGTTTTGACTATGGATGACTGTAAACTCTTAACTCCTTCCTTTAGTATAAGTATTATGTTAATTTGGGCCATCGAGCCGATGATGTAACATTTGAACTTAACTTGCAAATTCTGGGAATGAAGTATTTTTGGGGTATAGTAGTGTGTATTTGAGAGATTTCGTTTATTAAAAGTCATTATTAATTATGTTAAAAATCGAGTGCGTGACATACATGCATATATTATATAGGGTTATTTGGCTGTACGTTAATCTTATTTTTTAGGTTAATTTCTATAGATATTTTGTTAAGCTAAGTTTTGTTTGTTTGGCTTACTGGAAAACGGGGCGGTTCCGAAGACACCTAAAAAAATATCTAAGAAAACACTCCAAAGTTTCCGATCGAATTTCAATGACTCGAGCCACTCAATGTAATCAAAATGTGATTTTAAGACTACTCGCAAAAAATCAACAAAAAAAAAATGATATATATATATATATATATATATATATATATGTATGTATGTATGTCGACAATAATTCTACATGCATGTAGAAGATTATAAATATGTATGTATGTATGTATGTACGTACGTATGTCGACAATAATTCTACATGCATGTAGAAGATGATCATGATCAATAGTAAGTCTGAAGTAAAGTAAATAATGATGAGATGATGCTTACCAGCTTCTCCTCCTCATTCCCTCTTACTTTGTGAACAGTGCTGCCTGTAAAGATACTACCTAGCTTTAATAAGTGCTCCGGCTTTGGGTGGGTTACCGGGAGTGTCTTCTTCTTTTTCTTTTCCTTTTCCTGAATCATATGGGAGGGGTTAGTTTTATTAAAATAATTTAAAAAAGAAGGCCAGCGGAGAGGCTCAATACATTGAACTCATACTAGGATATACTCCTATTACTCCGTATTTTTATATTTCGGTACCAAAACTAATGTATATATTATATATGTTGCATAACACCATCCGCAAGCAACTGGACACCGACCTTTTACTACACAGTAGCTATTTAATTAATTTGAGTGATTATTTATTGGTTATGCCTCACGGGACACTGTCTAGATTATAATTTATTTACCTTTTCAATGAAAAAAAATATAATCATCTTTAGTGGTTTCTTTTTTTTTTTTTTGAAAAGATCTTTAGTGTACTCTTCACATATTTAGCTTAAATAATTTTTTTTTTACAAGTTT
Organism: Rhododendron vialii; assembly: GCF_030253575.1. Taxonomy (NCBI): domain Eukaryota; kingdom Viridiplantae; phylum Streptophyta; class Magnoliopsida; order Ericales; family Ericaceae; genus Rhododendron; species Rhododendron vialii. The sequence continues at coordinate 32,931,357 of NC_080558.1, forward strand.
AGATGAAAAGAATCGAAAACTGTAAGGAACAACAAACAAATAATAAGGAACACCATGTCCTCATTAATATTATTGTGCTACGTTGAATAAATACTTCTCTTAGATTATCAATCTGTTATGTTTATATCCTGAAGAAGGAAACAGAACATTAAATCGGTGAAATAAATGTATGAAAATTACAAGTACAAATTAGTTGAAGTGTTAGAGGAGGAAATTTGTTAGAACTTCTGACTCATATATGAGAGGTACCGAGAAGTTCTGCAATAAGGGTCAGTTGTGAGCGTAGTGGAGTGGAGCGAAGCACAACGAAGCGGAACGGAACGAAGCGAGTACGGTGTTATAAGGGTATTATAGGTATTCAGGCCATAATACAGATTAGGACATGATCAATAGATGAGGTATAAATATTCTCTATCATAAAACCCTATGTACTGTGATCATCAATAAGAAAGACTGCTCTCTGACTCCCGTGGACGTACTCGGTTTTGGAGATCCACGTATATTGCTGTGTTGTTTTCTTTACTATTTTATACTCGTGAATCATGTGCGTGTGTGTTCCGATCCTATCAAAATTGAACATTGCAGTGGGGGCAGGTGCTCCCCATGGGTGTGTTGATGTATTACGTGAATGTTCAATAGAAATTTTGTTATCATGATCTAAACCGTCCAAATTGTACAATACATAGGGCTTGTTTGATAACCTAAATTCAGCACTTAATACTGAATCAATTAAGTAATAAGTGATTCAGTAGGTTTGATAACCACATTTCATATTACTTAACAAATTAAGTACCACTTAAAATATAAGCTAAAAAGTTGAAAAAAATTAAGTAGCTTTGAGCTACTTAATTCTGACTGAATTTTTGTGTACTTACATTCAACCGTCATACCACCACCACAACCACTTCCACCAACACCTCCACCACTCCACCACCACCACCTCCACTACCACCACTCCTCCTCCACCACATCACCACCACCACCACTCCCTCCACTACCACCACATCACCACCACCAACTCCACCACCACCACTTCCTCCACCACCACCAGCTCCACCACCACCACATCACCACCACCAGCTCCACCACTCCACCACCACCACAACTCCACCACAACCACCATCACTACACCACCACCACCACCGCTCCTACCACCACCACCACCATCACCACCACCGCCACTTCCCCACCACTACCATCACTACACCACCACTCCACCACCACCACCACCACCACCACCACCACTTCCTCCACTACCACCACCACCACCACCAGCTCCACCACCACCACCACCAGCACTACCATCATTACACCACCACACACCACCGCTCCTTCCACCACTCCACCACCATCACCACCACCGCCACTCCACCACCACTACCACCATTACACCATCACCACCACTCCACCACCATCACTACCAGCACTCCTACTACCTCCACCACCACCACTCCACCACCATTACCAAAAGTATATTGTGACCGTTAGTAAATTAAGATAGAATTGGAACAAAATTAATTCATCATTTTTTTAATTCAGTACTTAATATATTTATCAAACAGTTTTTCAGCTTAAAAATTTCAGCATTCAATTTTCAGTACTTAATTTTTCAGCTTTCAGTTTCAGTTTTCAGTTTTATCAAACAGCCCCATAGTAAACCACTGAAAAAAAAAAGAAGAAGAGCCGATATCATTAGTCCATTAGTCAAACAACATTACATTTACAAAAATGAATGGCCAATAAAATTTAAAACTATACTATAAGACAAATCTGTCTCGATCATATAAATATCAATGTTTGATTAACTTGATGTTAGATAGTGTTCAACAAACGACATGGAACCTTGGTTCAAGAGCACATGCTCCCTTCGCCACCGGTGATGGGGCACCGCCACGCCTTTAATATAGCTAGGTACGAGTACCTATTTGCTTTTAACTCGTCGTCCTTCACGCCTTCAATGAATCTCTCGTACAATGGCCCTTAAGTGATTCTCTTTTTTTTTTTTGTTCTTAATTCTTAATTTCTTAGAAGTAGACACACACACTTCGTGGCTGGGTTGTACTGGCTTTGCTGATACTACTAACCAAATAAAAAAAGAATTGAAGCTGAATAGGAGTTAAAGAAAATATAGGAAAATGATACAAGATGCAATATTATTTGGGCGTGCACAATGTGTATAAATATTGTTTTTTTTAGATAACAATATTATCAGTCTTTTTACTTGGATTGAACTGTTTTCTTGGGCTCAATTGGATTACTACAGTCTGCAGGTTTCAATTCAATTTCATTTATTAAACCATCCATTTTCTAGGGGCGAGTAAGGATCATTCACAAAATATTTAGAACTTATTCATCCTAGTTAGTTCTATTGGTCTTAAACCGAAAAGATGTCATATATGTCAAGAAAAATTGTGATAATAAACCATAATCCCATTTGTTGAAAACACTGTTGCAAGAAATAAAGGCCTAACCAAACCTCTTTTTATTTAATTGATCCTCGGCATAACCTAATCTTTCCATAAAAATCATACTCCCTCCGTCCCATTTTCCTCTCCCATCTCCCCGTCCCATTTTTCCTCTCCCATCTCCCTCGGCGTAACTAACCTAACCTTTGGACAAAAATCATATACTCCATTGAGCAAACATTCCAAACCCAATTGGCTATTATGGGCTATGAACAAGCCCAACCCAAACAATATACAATGGGCAAAAGTGTCATATTAAATTAGATGCAGAGGGCATTCTAGTCATTTTAATTTCCGGTCTCTTGCGTTCATGGCGCTCTTCTCTCTCCTCCCTGTCCCTGTGCCGTCAATTCCGCTTTGCTTAACTCACCCCTACTCTCTCTCTCTCTCTCTCACTCTCTCTCTCCTTTAAAACAAAAAAAAGAACAAAAAAAAAACAGTGTGGAACCCGTGTAACCCCACCTATCACAGAACACAGCTAATCAAACCCATTATAAAATCCACACTCATATTCTCTCCCTTCCACAAAGCAAAAATCATATTCCCTACTTTTGTTTGCATCATACACTGAAAACCGTCAATTTTTTCTCCTTTATATTATATCCCCATCTCAACCAACCAACGGTTACTTCCATCTACAGTAACGGCTAGTTTCTGGTCTCTACCCCTCCCCCCCTCCATAATAATCATTAATACTCCTACTAAAGGTTAAAGATTAAAGATACATACAGTCTGTTGCGTTTATAGAGAGAGAGAAGGAGAAATAACTCTGATTTAGAGAGAGAAAGAAGGAGATGGATTTCGCATCTTTCTTGACGTCTCTGGCGACGTCGTTCATACTATTCGTGGTTCTGATGCTGTTATTCACATGGCTGTCTAGGAAACCCGGTAACAAGGAGGTGTACTACCCGAACCGGATACTTAGGGGGTTGGATCCGTGGGAAGGCGGGTCGGGGAGGACCCGAAACCCGTTTTCTTGGATCCGGGAGGCACTCTCTTCCTCCGAGCATGACGTTATTGCCATGTCCGGTGTCGACACTGCTGTCTATTTCGTCTTCCTCTCCACTGGTTGGTTTATCTATTTAATTTCTCACTCCTTTTCTACGTCTACTTTTTTTTTTTAATTTCTCACTCTAATTATTTCTATTTCTATGTGTACTTTTTAAAAAAAAAAATTTCTCACTCTAATTATTTCTTTTTCAGAATGTTATTCATTCCGTCGGCGAATTGCTTGTCCTATGCAAAAACTTGTGTAAATTTCGAATCAGAAAGTAAAATACCTTCGCGCAATATTTTTTTGGGATTACTTTACGCTATCAAATTGAAGGACTGAAGAAGTACTTTAATTATGTGTAAATAAATTCAAAAAATAATGTACCACAGTATTTTATTTTTCGATAAAAAAATTGCATGATTTTTTTTTTTTGTAGTGGACTAGCAATTTGGGCATGTGGGTATTTTATTTTTTTTTCCTTTCTTTTGTGAAGTTGATTTTGGGTGTCTTTTGGTTCTGTGATCTGGATAAACTATATATTGGGAAAAAAATGTGCAGAAGCTTTTCAGAAAGTAGTGCGTGTTTACCCCAAATTGTAATTATACTCATGTCAATTTAAAAAGTAGGATTTCTTTCTAGCCCTTTTTCTTTCCCGACCACCCCCCCCCCCCCCCCCCCCCCCCCCCGCCCCCCCCAATTTCTGAACAAATATAGAAATTTAATTGGGTTAGCTAGTTCACATTCGTTTGGTGACCCGAAATTTTCTGTTGTGGGAAAAAAGTATGGCCCTGCTTGTATAGATTCTTTAGTTTTCTATTTAGTTTTCATTTTCTGGATGAACTGATTGTAGAAAAATGCTGAAAACAACTCACTTTTCTGGATTTTCTAAAAGTATGTTTAGAGTTTTTTTGGAACTGTTTTGTAGTAAAAAAAAATGACAATGTTAAAAACATGATTTGGAATTTTTTATTTGTTCTGTTATGCTATTTTAGGTCGCCAGTTTCAATTTTATTACTCAAATAACCATTGCTGTCTTTAGTTTCCCTACGTATCTGTGCTTATAACATGTAAAGTGGTTTTAATTCTAAAATTCAGGCAGGGTTGGTATTTTTCCGTATCAATTTTACACCATCAAAGTTAAAAGTTTTTCATTACAAGTCTACTGGTGAACCAAATATTTAGGGGTATCGTTGAGCTTATTGGTTGGATTCTTTATGGCGAAATGGTCAATGACTGCAATTTTTTAGCGGTCAAGTCACTACCAGTACCACCACATGGTGACATGGGTATTAAACGTGTATTATTTTTTTGATAGCTCAGGTGTCCGGGGCCAAAGTACGCAAAAGAAATTACTGAAATCTCTATTGTATCCTGTTTGACTGAATTGAAACTTATAATTCTCTTCTTGCACATGGTGACATGGGTAGTAAACATGTACCTTCTTTTTTTTTATTTTTTATATCTCAGGTGTCCGGGGCTAACGTACGCATTAAACCTGTAATGCCTCTCATCTAAATCAGTTGATAAAGAAAATTCCAACGAAGTAATTTGCCAGTCATAACCAAAACCTGGATGAATGATTTCGTCGTTGTAGAATTATTTTAAGTTCTCCACGGTTCCACCTAGAAAACTGATCATAGCGAAAGAAATTACTGAAATCTTTTATTGTATCCTGTTTGACTGAATTGAAACTTATGATTCTCTTCTTGCACTGACGTTTCTCTACTCGATGAAGAATTTTTCTTTACTGGAAGAGTTTGCATATGTAACTTATGGAAATGCTGTTCTTCTGGCGTAAAAATTTGCAGCACGCGAAGAATTCCCAGATTACTTGTTAAATAACTTGCCGAAATTTCTGTTGTTTATGCAGTCGACTTTCAAAGAGCTTTCACTTTCTTTGTAGGTTTGCAGAGATGGCATTTCCAAATTTCCAATAACACATGAAAATTTTGGTTACGTAAACTGAACTAATGAATGAAGCCTTGGAATTACGTGCAAAGAGATGAGCCATTTGGGAGAGAAATAGAACCTGTTGGCTGAGAAAAGAGTGAATGTTGCTCTCTTGGCAGAGAGGTGCTTCGATAGAGAGATGCGATAGCCTAGAGATGTCTGATACCATGATACTTTTGCAAACCGAGTATACACTTTACAAATAGACACTTTCACTGGAACTGAACTAATGGACGAAGCCTAGGAATATTCTGCCGTTACGTCAGGTGTTATTATACATCCATGTTGTGTACGTGGATGGGTATCTCAATGTGTAAGTTTGCCCCAAGGATTGGAATGACCAATATATCTAGGAATTATAATCCAGAGCTCGTTTTATTTGTCTCCGGTGCCTACTTGTATGGACAATGTCTAGAGCTGACATAATTGGTTAGCATCACGAATATAGATAAGAAGGCTGATTATTTGTAGCTAAGCACCATATGGGATTTCATACTGACACGTGACCTTGTTGCACTCTCTTGCACTGAAAAGTCTATGTCATTCTCAATTTTCATTTTCATTCTATGTGTTTCAGTGTTGGGGATATTGGTTTTATCTGGGGTTGTGCTCCTACCAGTTCTTCTGCCATTGGCTGCCACTGACAATGTTATGAAGTCAAGCAACGTCACAAGCAAGGGGACTTTCAATGACCTTGACAAACTATCCATGGGACATATTGAAGTAAGTTGCATAGCTAGTTCATGAATTTGTGCCACCATTCTTTACTTCTAGATAGTTTTGTGCCCTTTTGATAGTCGTTATAAATACAGATTGTTGAAAAATGTGAAGTAGCTATTTCATTTCCACATCTAAATTCCATGATAGTATCGTAGAATAGCAAGTGTCAAAGTACATTGTTTGTTTTCATGATTATATTAGTAGTTAAATGCTCCCTTCATCCCATTCTATTTTTCCATCTTTGCAAGCTGGGATGTCCCCAAAAGATTGTGCGAGTTGAAAAGTTTTATGAATTGAGTTCATGTGGTTCCGAAAATTTCTGTAGCAAATCACTAAAAAAGTTGAACAGCTAAGAGGGACTAAAAAATGGGAGAGGGAGTAGGATATCCGTGTGGTTTAATTTTCTGAACTTGCTATAAGCTTAGTTCCTTTCTTACGATTTCCTTGTGGATTTCAGGAAAAGAGTCTGAGGTTGTGGGCATTCCTGATAGCAGCCTACTGGGTTTCTTTTGTTGCGTATTACCTGTTGTGGAAGGCATACAACCATGTTTCTGACCTGAGAGCTGCCGCTCTAATGTCTCCTGAGGTGAGGCCTGAACAATTTACTATTCTTGTCCGAGACATTCCTCCTCCACCTGAAGGTCAAACTAGAAAGGAACAGGTTGATTCATACTTCAAAGCAATCTATCCAGATACATATTACAAATCAATGGTGGTCACAAACAACAAAAAGGTATTTAATTCACGTGACTTACACTTGACCATTTATCAATGCTTCACTTCTCTTTCCGATTGATCTTAACTAGTTATTTTTTTGGCGGTCTGATTTCTTAAGCTTGATAATTACATCCAAATGGTCCGCGACCCTGACCCCCATCCTCTGGGGTTAGTCAATGACAATGGATAGTGATTAAGCATCACCCAAGGCCTAACATGCACTTATAATTTCTTATTAATCTTTTCTTTTTGGTGGTGTGATCCATTGAGTAAAAATTCAGACCACCCCATATGACGAGGTCATACATATTTGAATTTTTACAGGTCAACAAGATTTGGGAAGATTTGGAGGGGTACAAAAAGAAGCTTGCACACGCTGAAGCTGTATATGCTGAGTCAAAGAAAACTGGGAAACCTGAAGGGACTAAACCAACAAATAAAACTGGTTTCCTTGGTCTTCTTGGTGAAAAAGTAGATTCCATAGAGTACTACAATCAGAAAATCAACGAATCGGTGTCAAAATTAGAAGCTGAACAAAAGGTCACTCTTGGAGAGAAACAGCAAGCCTCAGCTTTGGTATTCTTCACCAGCAGGGTAGCTGCAGCTTCTGCAGCTCAGAGTCCACATGCCCGGCTGGTTGACACATGGACGGTCATGGATGCTCCTGAGGCCCGCCAACTGATATGGCCTAATCTTCCAAAAAACTTTTATGAGCGACAGATAAGACAGATTTTGGTCTATGTTATTGTCGCATTGACCATCTTATTTTACATGATTCCGATCGGGCTTGTCTCTGCAGTCACAACACTTGCCAATCTAAAGAAGATCCTCCCATTTATAAAACCCATTGTTAATATTGTTGCAATTAAGACGGTTTTGGAAGCATACTTGCCTCAGATTGCACTCATCATCTTTCTGGCTTTGCTGCCAAAGTTTCTGTTGTTTCTATCAAAGGAAGAAGGCATTCCTTCGGAGAGTCATGCGCAAAGGGCTGCCTCAGGAAAGTTCTTCTATTTTTCGGTGTTTAATGTTTTTATTGGAGTTACAGTGGGTGGGACCTTGTTTGATTCCTTAAAGGACATCGAGAAGGATCCAAACTCTGTTGTTGACATACTAGCAACCAGCCTGCCAGCAAATGCAACTTTCTTCCTGACCTTTGTGGCCCTTAAGTAAGCTCACATATTTCCCCTTTTTACTCCTTTAGCTAGTTTTAACAGAAGGGTTTGATAGCTCAGTTTCATGCATGCCCAAATACACGTTATAATTGGATGGACAAATTTGGGCAGTTGCTAGTTTTGTCAGAATAGGTTTAAAATTATTTGACAAGATTACATCATTACCAAATTCTGATCTCTACTGCTGCAAATCCATATAATACTATCACAACAATAATGTTTTGTGGTATCAGTTTTTAGCATGTCAAATTACATGTTAGTATTGGATGTCTTTTCATGTGTGGAAAAGAAGTTTATGAAAAAGAGGAGTACGACATTCACTACCCTTATAATTATATCCCACCCGACCATTCATTAACTTTCCCTCTCCTCGTTATGGAAGTATGGCAAGTATTGTGGTTTGTATCAGTCATTTTGGACAAAAGGAAAGCAGATGTGTGTATTTTCCTTTCAATATGACAAGTGGAGGGAGTTGCTTATTTTTTCCATCTCAGGTTCTTTGTTGGCTACGGGCTGGAGCTATCTCGATTAGTTCCTTTGATCATTTACCATTTGAAGAGGAAGTACCTTTGCAAAACTGAAGATGAGCTTAAAGCAGCTTGGACTCCAGGGGATCTCGGTTTGGCAACTAGGGTACCCAGCGATCTGCTGGTCATCACCGTTGTCCTCTGCTACTCTATCATAGCTCCTATCATTATTCCATTTGGCGCGCTGTACTTTGCTATTGGCTGGCTTGTTCTTCGGAATCAGGCAACTACAACAACTTTTTCCATTTCTTGAGTTTTTATCTAGAATCATTGACATGTTTGGGCTTCTGATATAGTTTGGGAAAATGACGGCCCAGGACGTGTTTTGATAATTAATACCCTCCAAAGACATGCTAAGAACAATTGTTAATGCTGAAAATGTCCTTGGCGAGTATTAATTATCAAAACATGTCCTTGGCCTCATTTTCCCATATAGTTTAGCTGCCCTACTCACATGACATCTAATTCAAAATTTTAGGAAGACAACAAACCAGTTCTGTTTAGCTCTTGCTCCACAAAACACAGGAAACTTGGCTGGCAAAGTGTTTTCGGGATCTGCTTTTGAGAACATATCTCGGAAACTGTTTTTGTGCTTAATGAACACATGTTTTTACAAACTTTTTATTCTCTCTCTTCCCGAAAACAGGAAAAACGAAAACAAAGAGATGAAAAAATAGGAGTGAAAAAAGATGCTTGCTGTTTTTTTCTTCCATTCTAGCAGGATATGTTTGTCTTTCTTCATTTTGTTTGTATCAGATTTAATTAAAGACATGTTTTATACTTATCTGACTTATTGTTCACTTTTGTTTCTTTCCACTTGTTTTAGGCACTTAAAGTGTATGTTCCTTCGTATGAGAGCTACGGGAAGATGTGGCCCCACATACACACTCGCCTCGTAGCTGCTTTGGTGTTGTTCCAAGTCACCATGTTCGGATACTTCGGAATAAAGAAGTTTTACTACACTCCATTAATAATTCCGCTTCCCATACTGTCCTTGATCTTTGCCTTCATTTGTAGCAAGAAATTCTACCGTTTCTTCCAAGCAACTGCTCTTGAAGTCGCTTGTCGCGAATTGAAGGAAACTCCAAACATGGAACAAGTCTTCAGGTCTTACATTCCACCGAGCTTGAATGCTGAGAAGGTTGATGAAGATCAGTTTGAAGATGCGGCGTCTCAGGTTTCAAGGTCACAATCCTTTGTCTGAAATGTGAATTTGTATATTTCCCTCTGGTTGTGTTTGGTAACTTTGTAGAATCTGAACTTGGCCTGGTACATTTATATTTGTTGGTAATTAGCGTTAGGAAGTTACTTTCGTGTGCTTCTGCTGTAACTATTTGTGTGTGATTCTGGAAGACTTGAAATCGTCTTCTGCCTGTTTTCTGTGCTAAATTGAGTGGATTGTTCTCAACCTGTGTTGAAATCATTCGAGTTATTAGTTTTCCCTATTGAATATGTTTGATAATCAAATGAGTTATCATTTCAATTTTTGTGGTATTCTGATTCTGACTTCATTCTTTTGCAACCGAGACGATGAGGGAATTGGAAATGCTTAGGTAACGGAAGTGAAAACTTATGATTCCTGGTATTTTGATTGCTACGTGCTTTTCTGATGGGTTCATTGCAACTCTTCGTGCACGATTTCGAATTACTCCAGTTCTAGTTCTACATGTCTTTGGTGCTATGGAGTGTGTTGGTTTGCAACCCAGGGGGTAATTTACATTGGTATATTTAGAACGTCGGATTGGATCAGTTAGCGGCATGCATGGTTAATCAAGTAGTTAATGTTTTGACGGGTTGGTTGAACGAAAACATAATTGTCACGAAGAAAATAGATTGACAGTCCTTTTCTCTCGATACCAATACGTGTTGATCGAACTCATATTGATATTCAACCATCTTGATTTTTTGTATAGACGTTGTTGAACACATAAATTTACAAAGTGAATGGCCACCCTGTGAGGCTCATTTTACGTCGCACAAAATGCTCTTCTTCATTGGTGGTTTGGTTCCTCTCCTTTTTTTTTATTGGCAAAAAAGTATTAATGAATACTTGATAAAGAGTACATCCAACCAAAGATTTTCAAGAAGTATTCTTGATATCCATAGGCCAAGCCCAACACACTTAAACAGCACAATCATACAATAAATGGGCCAAACCCAACCCAAGAAAATTCCAAAACCTAACCCTAGCCAAAACTTCTCATCATCACCTTCGCCACCCTACCCACCGGCCACCTCCACCCAGCTAGCAACCACCACCACCAGAGAGAACATTAGCGACCCCCGCTGCTAGCCCTATGAGTACACAGAACTCGATAATGAACGCCGAGAGACCACCAATTCAACCCTCATAAACGGCCTGAGAAGTAGCTCGCTGGGGATCCGAAACGCCGCTGCGAGCCACCAATGACCCCACGCTAGCAGATTTAGTACTTTTGGGAGACCACAAAACAAGTTCATTTCCTTGGTGTTGGTAAAGGGTTCATTAAAGCCCAGACTTCTGTTCTGTTTCTTTTTTTTTTCCTTTTTGGGCAAGTACTACATCTAAGGAGTGGGTGAGAGTTGAACTCCCGACCGGCTAAATGGAGGAGGTCCACCGTGCCTAACATCGAGAACCAGACTTATGCTTTTTTTTTTTTTTTGTTAAAATAGATCATTTTATAGAACCCAAAACAACAGGGAAAACACCCTTCCAAACAAACTGTACAAGTAACCTAGCTACACACTACATCACTCTACAAAAACTCTGGGAATACCAGGCCCAAAAATTCTACGTGGAAGTTTCCAAAGCTCACACATGCTTTGGTTCTCCACTGAACTAGTAATCACTTTCCAAGAATAAACACGAGATCTAATGTACTCATCTATACCATCCAACATTTCAGGTGCACATCTAGATCTCCCACCAAAGATACAGGAATTTCTTATGTTGCGTAAGCAGTTGATGAGGTTTTTAGTTCCAGTATGCGATATGTGACATACAGGCAAAAATAAATTGCAATCATCTGATGTACAAAAAGAGCAGAATCAGTTTGTCAACATTTTCTTTGACTTCGTTTGGCTTCCTAGAAACCTGGCAAACTTAGTATTTTTTTCCCCTTAATTTATGGGGACAGCACAAAGGCTACAAACTGAGAAATAAATTGCACATCAACAGTGTGCAAAATCACTAATCACACTCCTATTTTGATACCTTTCAGCTGACTCCCCTTTATTCATACTTGCACAACATAGAGGGTGTCTTTTTGGTCATGCTTTCTCTCCTTCTAAAAGGAAAACAGCAAAGCAAAATTACCATTTCTTCTCAGGCAAGAATAGAAGGCTTACAAGCACTGATCTCCCCTTTTGGCTTAACACACTTCACTTTCTTTTGCCCATGTTTGTACAGCTTCATTTGAAAGCACTCAAACATATGCTCCAACTCCGAAATCTCCTCTTCAATTTCCGCCGATTGCTCGCTCCCTTTCGCCATCTTTTTTTTAAATCCTCTAATTCTCTCCAAACCTGTTCCAATTTCAACTCCCATTTCCTCCATCGTGGCATGGATCGTTGCCTTTTCCTCTAACGCCTCCTTCAATTTCCTGCTCTTCGATTTATACCCCTCGAGCGACCTCAAAAGTTTCTCTGTTAACTCCTTGTTTCTCTTTTCTAGGGCTGCATTATTGTCTCCCCCGAAGCAAGTTTTCTTTTCTTTGTGCTCTAAAGCATATTCTTGGACTTTTCCCAATAAGTTCTCATTTTGTGCTTTTAAGTCGCTAACAAGCTCCTCCATTCCACTCAATTCATGCACCTTTCTAGCTAACTCTGCTGCCATAATCTCTTTCTCCTTTCCCAAACTTGAACACATGCACTCAAGGCTCTTTCGCGCTGCTAAGCTTGCATTTAGCTCTCTTCTTAGCTTCTCTTTCTCGTCGATTTGCTCCGTGGGCTTTTTGTGGTCCCTTGGGACGTTGGTAGGCCTATGGAGATCAGTGTTGCACCGCCTTAGCTCAGCCTTTTCGCCTTTTTTGCCGAAAGACTGACATGTTTGAATACGGGTTTTGACGTTGTCGAGAATCGTCATCATTCCGGCCACCCTTAGCATTCTCCGGCTGTCATTTTGCTCTTTCGCACACGATTCTTTGTGATCTTGGAGAAGTTTTAGTAGCAATTTGACAGTTGCAGCCACACCTAAACGAAGAAACAGAACCAGACAAAAAGATATAGGAGGTTGAACAAATATTTTTGGAGAAGGAAAAGGCTAAAGGGAGCACATTTAGTACAGATGTGGTTTCTGGTTTTTTTGGCATATCCTCATGTTTGGAATGTTCCAGAATCTTGATATATAGTTTTAATAGGCTCAATTTTAAACCAGTGGCGAAAAAAACGAAAGAGCTATAGCATCAATTCTCTGCACATAAAAAATGAAGGATTTATTTTCATCTCAGTTTAATCATAAATTGGCCGTTGGTGCAACACCCCTATAAAATAGAAAAAGAAAACGAAACAGACATTGCAAGTTTGTTCTGTTTGTTTGATTTTGAGGAATCATATCTGGTTTGTGGTTTCTCAGTTTTCTGCATTCTCATGTTTGGAAAATAACAAGCTTGATATACTCCTTTACGCAATTTGTTGTCTACATTCTCAAGTTAGCATTTTGCAATGTTGGAATTGGTCTCATGCATGTGCTAAACAAACTATGTAACAAGAAAATTGAAGCAAAACAATGAGAGCAGCTTGCCAATTATTGCATTGATGTAAAATTTCCCGAAAAATGACACGAACAAGGCAGAAGAAAGATGTAAAGGAAATCGGACAGAAAAATCCACGGGTGCTCCAAATTCAAGTCGGTGTTCCGAGACTAGGAATGAATTTGACTCCCACATTAACTTTTCTCTGCAAGTTTCTTAATTGCCATGTTGTCTGTATATGTAGCATTGCATTTTGATTTTCCAATACACCAAATGTTTATCAAATTTCTTCAGGGCACGAAATATATAAATTTATAAACAAACGTGTGGGAGGGAAGCTAGGGAGGGATAATTCACCTTCTAAACTGGAATCGACATGCTGATTGGTGTCCAACGAAGCAGGAAGTAATTCAGGAGATGAATTTGCTCGAAGCCTACTCATATTGCTGATCGATCAGACGATAAAAAGAAAAAGAAAAAGAAAAAGAAAAAGAAAGAATGGAATTATATGTTCCAAAAGATATGTATATATATACTGTCTAAGATATGAAGAAGCCTTCTTGGAAATTTGATAAGAAAATGGAAAAAAATCTACAAATCTAAAATGACGAGAGAGATTCAAAAGAAAGAGAGAGAATTTGCTTAAGCAGAATCTCTCTTCCTCTCCCTCTATGTTTTTAAGATGTTAATTAGAAGTTCGAACTTATTCTAATGTTTGTGTTTTGGTTGTTCATGTGAGAGGAGAGATGGTTAGTTGGTTAAAATGTTAGTTACTTTTGCGCAATTATTGGAGGGGTAGTCTGACTTTTTCATTGGCTATCTGTCTGTTGGTTACATACAGCTGTGGCCCCATGTGCGCCTTAGCTATTCACCATGAATTTTCCTCAATCTCCCATTCATGGGAACCAATATTAAATCACCCCAATCCAAGATTTCCAAAAAAAAAAAAAAAAACAATCATGCCATACATGATAGTATGATACAACACATCATTTGTTACACATGAGATGTGTAGCATCTGACGTGTTGTGAATTAGCATTATAAAATAAAAATAAAAATAAAAACTTTCTTTTGCTTCAATCATGGTTCAGCATTCCTATTACGTTCATCGGATGCATCGAACCAATGTACACATATTTTTGAGGCCTATTACAAGAAAATACTAACAGAAAAGATACTACTTAACAGACCAATTAACATTTCAGCCCCTAAGATTTGAACACATGCACTTGGGTGCTTCCGGTTGTGGAGGGGGCCGTGTGTGTTGTGGTGGGTTCCGGTGAGTTTTCTCCGTTACAGCTCCTGGGTCGTCATCGGTATAGCACTGTTGGGTGCTTCAGGTTTACGGGCTCCATGGTATAGACGATCTGACGTGGCTCCCGCAGGATTTACACTATTGGGTGTATTAGGTTTCGGCTTAACTGGCAATGCGGAGTCGTGTATCTGATCTACGGGTCTATCCTTTCGATGTCTCGGTTGGTTTGTTTCTGCTTGTTGGTGCAAAGTTTCCATCGGTGGTGTCGTATGGCGATGGTGGGTGGGTGGGCGGCGGAGTGGCTATTAGGGCTACTTTTGGTGGGCTTTTTGATTGGTTGTCACTTTCAAGTAGTTTGTGCAGGTTGTTTCGTTTTGTGGTTGGCTCTTAGGGTAGTTAGTGGCATAGGATTAGCGGGCGGATTGAGTGTCGATTGGAATGTGTTTTGTTTGTTTTGATGCCATGTCTTCCTATCCTTTTAATCACTGTAAATTTTACTTCTTGTAATTTTGCTGTGATTAATAAAATTTTCATTGTTAAAAAAAAAAAAAAAAAAAAAAAAACATGCACTTGGACAAGATCGTTAGACCTATAGTCACTAAACCACTATTATATATACTTACTGATGAGATGGTGCCCCTTTTGGATCATAACTAGACTAGGAGATCAAGACATTAATAGCTATGCTCGCCTCCTTGAGGACTAGCCTGCTCTATCGATACCCTTTTAATTTAGACAAAGTAAAATGTCTCATGAGATGAGAGGGAATGATCCGAATAAAAGTTAGAAATTTGGAAAATCTCATATCAGTGGAAGAGACAAGAAATGAACTTTAATTGCAAGAAAGTAGAAGCAAATTTTCAAATGCTCCTCATGACGGCATTTAAAGTATTATAAAAAATGTGAAATCTAACTCTTCTTCTCCAAAAAAAAACCGCCATTCAATATTCACGTTTAATTGTTAAAACCTGTGAGAAAATAATATTATCTATGACTCGAGTTATAAACATTGTACACGAGCTAAGCTTCATATAGGCATACATTGGAGTGAGTTAATCACCTTCAGAATAACTCATCATTTTCAAAACTTTAGTTCGAAATTTTAGTTTGAGATTCCCTTTTTTTAATGTTCCATTTTTTTTTTTTTGGAGTTGTGTAACCTTGAAACTTCTTCCGTTCAACTTCTCTTATGTTGATAAGATACAAAAATTTTAAAAAATCACTGGCGTACTCTGTTTTAAAAATAATATTGTGAACTATTTGTATACTCGAATATTGAAATTTCTCTTGAATAACTGGATTTGCATGCTTGATATGAAATGTGTTTGGCCAACATAGTTTTAGACAAATATACAATTTCATTTTCCCATCACTTAACCTCATATTTTTTCCCCAGAACCTTACAATAGTAAATTTACATCTATCATAAGAATCTCTCCCCAAGTCCAAGCCCAATTTAAGCACGCTAAGGATTATAGATATGAATACTTGTGCTTGAGATTGTCCAAGCCTAATTTAAGAATGCTAATGATCGATACAGGGGCGAAGTTGATGTAGGAGTGCATTAATGCTTATGGAAAATAACGTATTATTATTATGATAAAGTGTCTTTCTAGCTTCTAGTCAAAAAGTCTCGTTGTTTTTGTATTTATTTTATGAGTTTTTCTATCACATTTTTCAGGAGTCAAGTTGTCTATTATTTTCTCTGAGAGTCTTCCTAGTAGTTTTGGAGTCAAAGTCTTGTTTAGCATGTATTTAGAGTCTTGAAAGTGTAATTGCTTTTATTCCTATTCTTGAAGAGATATTCCAAGATGTCTATTCAAGGCTTTAGCCATGAATGAAAAGGGGAGTTGAGTTGATTATTAAGTATTGTGCAAGTGTGTCTTGCTTGGAGTGAATGACTCCTCCTAAAATCAAGCGTGCCGCTTGGTTGCGTCGAGTGGCATCTACGATTAGTTGCGTCGAGTGGCATCCTAGAACTATCCTAAATTGGCAGGTCTCGGCTTGTGTCAAATTGGTATCAAAGTGGTGATCCTACCCTGTTGAGTTTTCATCTCGTAGCATTTGGAGATAAAATGTTGCGTGTGAATGGAAGACTAAGGAAAGATCATGCGTTCGAAGAAATCATTTTGGATGAAAATTCTACAATTTCACAACCACTGGTGAATTAGAATTTGCCTCCAATCTATAATGAGTACACTGAAGAAGAATTCCTAATTGTCTAAAGACATCAATATTTTGGTTCAGTGGTTTATGATCAATGTCATCTTAATTTCAATGCTGATGATATTTATGATGACAGCAAATGCTGCAAAACTGCAGCTATGCCAGCCAAGATTGATTGATCCAATCCTCCTATTTACGATGAAGACCCCAAAGACGAGGGCATTGCATTGGGAGAGCTAACCTCTTTGTTGCCAATTCATAACACCCAACAAAGTCCAACTTGGGTTTCAAACAAACACAAGTCTGATGATTCCAACTGGATAGATGAATCCGTCTATGAACAGTGCACCAAACTTTTTGAGACTTATGGCATCATTCAGGGGTTTGAGTTCCTCTTCATTATGGATTTAGGGATTCAAGGTAACTATGTTCTCAGCAATTGGTCTCATTCTTAAATTTGTCAACCGAATTTCTCGCTAGGCCTCATTTGGGTGAATTAAGGATTATGAGTACCTATAACTAAGCGTTGTTTGGTGGAGTTTTCAACTGAGTGCTAATATTATGACAAGATTTGGTGTAATGTCTTGCCAATGAAATCATACGATGTCTTGTTGGGTCATCCATGGTAGTGGGACAGAGATATTAATTATCAAAGAAGGAAGAATGTTTATGAATTGAAGATGAACGGCGAATCCATCAAGTTGTTCCCAAAAGTGGAGGAGATGAAGAGGGAGAAATTATTATTCATTGCGAAAGAAGTTGTTCCATCCAAAAAGAGAGAGGAAGAAGCGCCTTTGCCTTGTCGTCGCCACAAAGCCACGAAAACTTGAGGGCAAGTTTTTTTTACGAAGAAAGGGATAATGAAGCAGGAGCATATTAATGCTTATGGGAAATAACGTATTATTATTATTGTGCTGAAGTGTCTTTCTAACTTCTAGTCAAAGATTCTAGTTATTTTTGTAGTACTTTTATGAGTTTTTCTGTCATTTTTTCATGAGTCTAGTTGTCTTTTATTTTAGGCTTTAGCCATGAATGAAAGGGGGATTTGAGTTGATTATTAAGTATTGTGCAAGTGTCTTGCTTGGAGTGAGTGATTCCTCCTACAATCAAGCATGTCGCTTGGTCTCATTGAGTGGCATCCACGATTAGTAGCGTCAAATGACATCCACTACTCCCGGTCGAGTGGCCGGGACTATCCTAAACTTGCAGGTCTTAGCCTGTATCAAAAGTCCACTTTGACCCCCTATGGTTTGGGTCATATGTGGATACGCTCCCTATAGTTCAAAAGTATGCAATAACACCCTGAAGTGTGGAGGGATGTTACAAGGATTGAATAAAATGAAATCGCATGGAGACAAAAGTGATGGAGGAGTAAAGCTTACCCAAATCCAAGAACTCCCGAGGAGTCTCCAACTTTGCTCAGGATAGCTCTTTGGACTGAAATTGAAATCTCCTCGCACCATTAGCCAATCGTTAATGCTTTGGTCTTTGACTGGAAGCCCATGGATTAGTCGATATGCATTGCCAGGGCACAAAGCTAGGTTTTAACAGCCTGTCGGCTTGTTCTGATTCACATTATAGCAACCAATCAAGTTGCTGTTTACAATTCGGAAGATGGCAGAAACCTTCCTGGTCGTGATCTTTAGCATGCAAAACACTCTACAAAAGAACAAGTTCAAAGGGAACTAGACTCCGCCCTTAACAATGGCAAGGACGGGCATGTATATCCTTTGCAACAGAGTCTCAATCGGTTTGAATCCTTTGGGCATGAGCAACAAGAACGCCCCTTCCAGAATGTTGTATTAGGCACGGAATGTGGCCATCCATTCCAGGGTGTTGACCATTTAATGATATTTGGAAATAGTTGACATCATTTCTAACATACGATAACTCAAAATCAGGTCACGATGTAGCGAGGAATGACGGGGGAGTTCGCCAGAAAACTCCATAAACGTTCATGGAAGTTTTTCTGTGTACATCCAATACTGCCCTAAACCAAATAAATAACTAAGAATAATCAAGGAAAAACTCAAAAATAATATAGAACTCACCATAAGGGATGAAGATCTAGAGTTATGGAGTCGAGAATGAGGCTTGATCTTCACCAAAAAAACAAACAAGCGATGGGTCACTCCTTCGCCGAAAATCGCCCTTGCTGCAAAAAAAGAGAGAGAGGGAACATGAGTTGAAAAAATGGCATATCTCTTTCTCCCTTGGTATTTATAGACAGAGGGATTCATAATGACTCTTCGCAGGAAACAAAGCGACCGTTCGAATTACCCCTCTCGGGCAACACTACGTGTTTTGAAAGGACATCAAAGGGCGCTTACGTGAGCGAGAGGTCACTGCTCTGAAATGGTGTCAAAGGTGGTTCAGGAACAAACCAATCATGCGGCGACACGTGCCCCTAAAGGGGGTAGCGAAAGGATGCCTCAATCAATAGCCTGAACCAGTGCATGCAAAACGTCCTGTCCATTCCTCTGTATCGCACAATGATCGGTACATGGCACCTACACCACTACAAATGGGGCTTCTCAGACACGCAATTAATGACTTCCTGGACACTGAAATGATAACTTCCAATACCGAATGGATAGGAAAGTCATCCGACCCAGATTCGAATTGTAAAGACCCGTATTTTTTGGATATTCATTAAAAGTTATATAAATGTAAGGAATTGAGGAAAATATGAATTTTGTTGGGTTTATAAGATTTGGGGTCAATGTGATGATCTGTACATGTCTCAATGAACGATATAGACCTGTTAAGTGCTATAGCATGACATGGTAATTGGTGAGTTGGAAAGCATACAGTAGAATGGTTATCGAGTATCGTAGGCTATAAGGTATATCGTGGGGTGCATAATTGGCCAATGGGGGCTTGCCTAATAGTCTAGATGAGAGTTGGGTAACTCGTATCCTTGTGATTCGTCTCGTTGATCTTTCTAAATTCCTTTGGTATTTGTTCTATAAGATTCTAGTTTAGAACCTAGCGGGTGGGGCGTCGTAGAGTTATTTGTGGGTTCAGTACGTGACAAAGGACGTTTGTGATATACTTAGAGGAATAACGTGAACTTGCGTATTTGTCAATGTATAATGTGGCATATTTACAATATTTGTATTGCTTTGTATGATGACGAATGAAAGAATGAGAACTAAGGAATGTTGTTTGCTTGTATATGGATTGACGGCGCGTACGTGTGTGCGTGAGTTGGGAATTTGAATAGGGGAGTTCCGCAACGCAAGGTGTGGTAATGTGGAGACTCAAGAGGGTCCCGCAATGCATGGTGTGGTAATGCAGAGACCCAAGTGAAGAGAGTTCACTATAACGCATGGGGTGGCAATACATGTCACGACCCAAATCCAGCGGATTTGAATATCGTGGCCGGCCAGTGAGTCTGTCTCACCAAAGGCCTCTATTGCTCTTTTAAAAAAAGAAAAAGAAATAGACTTAACATTTGCGAAAGTGATCTATAAAAATAAAAGTCACTAGATTTTCTTTTTAATAACGCAGACATGAGCTACATTTTTCCGTTTCCCTTCCACTACATAACTGCGACATAAGCTTAATGGTATAGTTACTCGGCCCATCCTTCTACTATTTTTGATTACCTGAAAAGAAAGATTTCAACAAACATAAGCCACTGCTTGTGTGAGATTATGAATTATCAGGGTTACATGACCCACCAAGAAATTTTAAAAATCCTTTTTATCAGAGAAAAACAGGAATCATAACTTCAGTTTTTCATGGCTTATACTGTAACCTTTACCATAACTTTAGCTTTTTATAGCTTGAGCTATAACCAAAATAATTCTGTGTATAACATAACATATCATATCATAACATAATAATATGATACCATCCTACGATTATCGCCGGTACTGAGGGAGCGACCCCCAACGCGCATAAAATGAATTGATCAATTCAGTTGGACACCCGGCTGTGCCCCTTTCCATTCTGCCCTTATAATAACGTTCTGACTAGTATTTTTAACGTCTCCTAGATTCAGGAACATCGTTCGGATGTATCGATAATACTTTTTCTATGAACTATTCAAATTATCATAATTCCACGGTATGTTTGCTACAAAAAAACTTTATTGTTAAATAACCATAATTTTAAAAATATAAACTTTACAAAAATTCATGTAACAGAGATAATTCATAACTCACCTTTTTGCCTTCAAAATTTTACCGTAAAATCTAGCGAGGTGTAACGATTCCTAGAATAACACATTAACGATTAGAAATATTAAAGCTAAACCATTTAATCATTCTACTAATAAAACTTTAATGTTTTGCTCGTTAAGTGTAAAATATCTTTTCATTATTTTTGGGTCTACAGTACGTCTTTTAGTGTACAAATCCCCAATTTTCTATTTCCAGTACATGAGTGATCTTCAAAAAATGTCCCTTTATAGAATTATGTTTTCTTCACTTTTATCTTTTCTCCTACCCAAACTAAGGGAACCCCTAATAATTATTGTTTCAAAATGAGACCTCACCTTAGATTGTGTTGAGCTAACCCTAAACTTAGGCTTAAGTTCCATCCGATTACAAAACGAGTCGAGCCGAGCCACAAGCTATGCAAGTAGCTCGGTTCATTTTTAGCCCAATAATTTTATGTGATCAATTTTGCATACTTATGAATCCATTTGTTTCGCAAAGAACTAAATTGATCAACAATATAAGAGGTATACATGTAATCAATACACATGTACAATTAGCCATTTTCCACTTTCTATTTGCTGTGATTTATAAAGAAGAAATTAAATACTTTACAAATTCATACAAGTGCACAAGTGTGTGTGCGTGTAAGACAGTAAAGGAGGGAAAGAAAAATACCTTCTAAATTCCTTTTTCTTTCCTCTTGCTCTCTCTCTCCTGGTTGGGGTTTGTCTTTGTGTTTGACGTGGAGGGTGGGGGAAAGCCTATTTATAGAAGGCTCTTGATCATATCTAAAGAAGATCTAGAATTATCTAGGATTATCTAATAAAATCTAACATAATCTTATCATATCTTGTAATATCTAGAATAATCTAATAAAATCTAAAATAATCTTACCATATCTAATAAGATTTAGTGTATCTCATAGATTCTAGAAGGATCTTACATAATCTTTCATTATCTAGCAAAATCTAAGTATTTCCATGTGATTTTATGGGAGAGGAATAGCGAGGAATATCCATCTAGAATTATCTTATACAATCTAACAATATCTAGCAAAATCTATGTAATATCTAATAAAATCTAGTCTAATCCAATCTTAATATATCTTATAAAATCTAGGGATACCTAGTACCCTTCTTTCTGGATTGTTCTTTGCACCTTGCGGCTTTCCGTCTCGCAAGGCTCGTGCCTCACTCCCGTGCCGTGATGCTATTAACAGGGTTGGGGCGAAATTTGTAGGGTTTAATAAAAATTGCCACCTAGACAGAAAAATACCCTAATCTTTAATAAACACTGAGTCACGATTGACGTCCTCCTTAAATCCTAACGGTAAGTGGCCTGCTAAAAGTTAGCTCCTTATTACTATTATTATTGTCTTCTAATTCTTTATAGCGTCTTATTTGTTTATAAAAATTGGGGTGTTACATCCTCTCCACCTTAAAAAATTTGGTCCTCCAAACTTGATTGAACTTAGGAATTAAACGTAGTGCGACTATACCTGCTTATGATTACATGCTCCTTTTTCCTACATAGCTTCTTTATCTGAATAGTCAATCAACTAGACTTTAACTAAGGGAATGATTTCGATTGTTTTCGCGGCGATCCAGAATTATTAGTTGTGAGAATACAAGAAATTCATTCGAACAACTATATCGACCATTGAGGTCTCGAATGTGTCATCTATGTAACCAAATTGATGGTTAAACACCACAATTGATCATTACATAGTTATGATACATAAAATCTTTCAAAAGTTTAGCATTATAATAGGAGGACAATCAAATTCAACAAAGTGAAACTTCTTACTTCAAATTTTGATTACTCTTTATGTCCAAGCCACCACCATCTCTTCCCATAAACTAAACTTACCATTGACAAATATCTAGGATTTCTAAATAACTTCCTTTTATTGCCAAACTTATCAATGTCCTAACAAATTTTAAAACCTCTAGCGAAACATAGTATACAAGAATACTATACCTTCATAATTCCATCTCAAGATAAAATATCTCCATACACAAATTCTCATACTTTCCAAAGCTTAGACATTAAGAGTTATATAGAAATATTTTAAGATTCTTTTGAATTGCTTATCGCTAGCAATCATGCTCTTCTACTTCCATTTCCTTTGGAAGCTAAAGAATACATTGTTCATAGGAACAACCGTCAATAATCACCAAATGACGCATGAAAACTCCACTAATCTATTACTATAAACGTTATCCTAAAACAGAGTACGTCTTGTGAAACTTCTTAATACTAAAAGTTGAACTAAACTTGCATTTCAAAGGCAATTGACATTTTTTTCTTTTAATCATGTCCCCAATTTTTAGATATAGCCAGAAATTAAAGGCCATCCTCTACTATTCGTTATAGGAATTTAGTCCTTAAGATCAAAGATTAAATAAACCATAAGTTAGACATAGCATAGCAAAGATCAATGCAATCTACACATGCAACTTACACAAGGTTAACTGTATTTCGTTCTGCATTAAGATTGCTACATACATCGTTTCCATGTGTGTTCCTGCATACATCATTTCCCCCCAAAATACATGATGCAGCCAAAAACATACTATTAGCATGATAACAAAATATGTCATGAGGGTTAGAGCGTGACAAAAATACGTCAGAGCCAAGATACACTACCACCCATATCTAGTGCCCACCCTGCGGTTACTCATCATCTATAGTATAGTATTTATGCTACTTGAGTCCATCTCCCTCTTCTTCTTCCCCATTTTTTTCTTTCTTTCAGTTCACATATAACCTAGTCACCACCACCACCAATCGGCCCCGTAACTAACCCCACAAAGGAAGCATCGCCCCATTCTTCAGGATCCTCCTCAAAATCATTTTTAGGGTCCTCCTCAGACTCGTCTGGGTCTTCATTGAGTTCTATTGGATTCCCCGCTGCCCCTAATGGAATCCCTGCTGGCTCCCCTTGAGGCTCTAGTTCTATAGGCTCGGGTGGGGGTAGGATTAAGAACTCAGGGAATGGCTCAAGTGGGGGTACTGGGGGTATTGGAACAGGTTCATTTGCAGGGTTAGGTTCTGGTGCTGGTGCTGGTGCGGCCTGTCCAATGTTGCCATCCACCATGACCCTATTCCAAAGTTCAACATATTGGGCCCAGTTAAGATAGATATCAATGGCTTTTTGGCACCCTAAAAGCTGGGTTTGTAGGCGATAAAGTCCCAATAACCATTTCATCATAGGCGTGTAATGCATCTTCTCATGTTCTACTTTAGCTATGGCTTGATACACTAGTCTGGCCCCATCGTTGTCAGTCGTTTGCTTGTAAGTATTGATACGCACCTAAGATTGCTTGATCGTGGTGCTTAAGTCCGTTAGTTAGAAGTGCTTTTAGCTATTATTTGTCGTTTTTAGCCGATATTGCTCGTAAGGTAGTTTGTTTAGTGTTTCAGCCAAAACGCCCTTAAAAGGCGTATTTTGAGTGCAAAGTCATCCCCCAAGTTAATTCAAGACTCATCGCTCGGTGGAACTTGTGCCAAAGTGACCAAAGAACGAAGGCGAGGAGCATCGGGCAAGCCAACGGTCGTCGGGTGTCAAGTTTTGGAGTCTGGCCTGAAGACCAGAGATAAGCTCCCCGTATCGATACGGATTTTGGACCGTATCGATACGCGTTTGTTACCTTTCCAAGCAGAGCTTCCCGTATCGATACGGCCATAATCTGTATCGATACGGGATTGTTACGGGAGATTGGCCTTTTCAGCTTAACGATGTGGTATCGATACTTTGCTTATTCTGTATCAATACGGAGAGCTTCCGACCAGATATTTTGCTACTTTTTGGACTTTCCATTTATGGAATAGTTGCTACTTATAGTATGTTTTTAGATATTTGAGGAGAGAGAAACCCATTGTGTATAAATAGGGGTCTCCTCTCTCCCCTTTGTTATCTAGTTAATTAAGAGCTTTTAATTTTCTTCCATTAATGTTCTTTCAAGCTTTTCTAGTGTAATTCCTTAAGAACTCAAGTAAGTAATTCTCGTTTGTTAATTTCTCGTTTATTAAAGTTGTTCCTACGGACTAGATCTTTTATAATATCAAGTTTGTTTTCGTTTTTATCGGTTAAAAGTCATGTCTCGTTTTTATGCTTTCTTTCATGCTTTAGCTATGTGTGAGTAGTTGATAGGCCAAGTCTCGGGGTAATCTTTCCCGAGGACTTAGGTGGTTATTTGGTTCTCAAACCTTCGGGCTTAAAATCTTGATTTTCGGAATTTCATTAATCTAGCCTTTTTGGTCTAAGCGAGGCGTGTTAACTCCTTGGTATGAAGTTTAGTCAAGCGGTCTTGGCAAGCGACATATTGAGGGCTCGTGGCCCCCTACGTGTTAGATACATTAGCAAAAATAGGTTGATTTAATTCCGGTTAATCACATCTTTTGATAAACGTAGTCATTAAAGCTAAATCTTCCGGGCGTGAGCACGCGGTCGTGGCTCTCGCCTGAGTTATATTGAGAACCGGTAACATCCTTTGTCAAGGGTTAGACGATCCCTAGACTTGCCTCATTTTAGTTTATTAAGCGTTATCCTAGTCTTTTGCCTTGGCAATTTTCATCGTTTCAAAGCAAAATCAAGTTGGCCGTCTTAAACGCCACAATCCACCTTATAAAACCTACAATCCGATTAAGCTACATTCGAATTCTCTGTGGGTACGATCCCGGACTTCCGGATATTATGCTACCGACGACCTAGCCCTACGCTTGGGGTATTCAACCTTATATTTGAAGGCGAGGTTTGAAGGCGAAGCAAGTATCGAGCAGCAAGGGCTCAATGAAGTCTGCATGCAATGTATAACCTCCCCATGAATCGTCACTGTCAACCATTTTCCTTAAAAAAAACATCAACTTCAGAAGTACATGTTAGCTCCTTATTACTATTATTATTTTCTTTCAATTCTTTTTAACGTCTTATTTGTTTATAAAAATCGGGGTGTTACAATACAGTTGAATTTCTCGCGAGATGGAGGGTGTTATGGTCGACTTCAGAAGTACATGTTGTTTCTTAAACTGTTTGCTATTTGAGATTGTGACTGTTGAAAAAGGGATAAACGATTGAATCTATCAAGGTTTTTGAAAAGAAACGAATTTGGGTTTTGGAAAAAGGATTTTTATTAAAAATTCTCCAGTATTCATGGGCGAATCAACGGATTCAATATTTGGATACAAATCAACGGACTGCGGCATTCAAGCTCGAATCAATGGAGCTTAACCCATAATGGTCTTGAGTTTTCTCTAAATTATTTTGGTAATCAAAAGAAAGTTTTATGAAAGAGAGGCTTGATGGCGAATGGTATGAAATGAGGAAGTTATTTGTGGCATTCATTCGAGAATTCATAAAATGGTTGAGAAATTGTCGTAGGTTATTTATATTGATGCGAGTTTAATAATGCTTCTGGTTTGACATATGAATGGTTAGGGATATCTATAATCCCGCAGTCATAGTCCGCTTATTCATTGTGGTAACCCTTGTTTCTCATGTTCGCTCATTGAAATTTGTTCTCTCTCTTGGTGCATACTTCATCGCATTTTCATAGAGCTTGTGTAAAGATTTCTCTACTAGGCTAGTGTAGCTCAACCTATCATTATTTTCAGGTACATCCTACGGATATTGACGTGGAGTGCATGACGTGCATGCTTAACTTCATATCTTTTGAAAGCCAATGACATTGAGAAGTGGCTCTAGCATCTTTTGTATGATCTCTTTTGAAAAGATGTAGTTGTAACTTCATTTGAACTCTTTAAACTTTGGATATCGTGAAATCTCTAAATTTACTGTCATTGACTAACTATGGAATTTGGACCGAGGTGCCAATATTGTAACTCGTTTAAATTTGATTTTACTCTTGGATAAATTATGGGAAAGCTTTTGGGGTATTATGACGTATATTAGCGCTGGTTTTTCATTTATTATTATTATGTTGAAAATCAAGGGCATGACACGAATCAATCTCACGCTCCTCCTCGTCAGACTGGACCAAAGAATTGAGGGGTTATTGTAGTGGGCCGGAATGTCAACTATAGTCCAATGGGCTAGTTAGGCCCATGTTCCTTTCAGCCCATATGTTTGGAATGGGGAAAGGAGCATAGAAATTCCTTGTTTGTTTAGGGGACAACCGAGTTGAAGCACTATTTCGGGTCATGATCAAACAATGCAATAGACCTCAGGTGCACCAGTACGGAACATATCGGTTTGGTCACTTTAGACACCCCAATCTGGACCTCGAAGGTTCTTTAAATGCCCCGATGATGAAATAAAAGAAACAATACCTTCGAGAGCTTGAATGTGGACTCCCATAGCCCAACAAAGCCTAAATACCAGAAAAAGCCCAGGATTGAACCCGGAATACCGCACGGGACACCACTACCCCGAATGGTGTAATAAAATTTATTACACCGCATGTGGTTATGAGGTACACTGCACGACATTTCTTGGAAAAGTTCTGACTAACTCAGAAAGCTGTCGGCCACGCTCATTTGAGCCACAGATGAAAAACAGCTTGGCAGGGAATACACTTCTAGCCGGCCTAGAAACCACCTCCCCCATTTGCATTGATATTCCTTGACTTTTGCCGATAGATACACCCCTCCTCTTTGAGTAAAAGGGCCCCTTGAACCTTGATAACCTTACACCCACTACCTCCAAGTCTTGAGAAAGTTACTCTGACATTCTTTCTCTCTAAAAACATTCCATTCTCCCTCACTTTTAAAGTTTAGTACACTACTAGTTTTGGAACTTCACCACTCCAGAACTCTAAGCTCCTAAACTATCTACAATCATACACACTCATCCATTCTTGATCAAGCTCACAACCGAAGGTATAAAAGCAAGTTTCCTTGGGCTAAGCTCAGCCTTGGTCCTGAGGGGACTTTCTGCAGTCACACTTAACCTGTTTTAGTTAAGTGTTGATTTAAAAACTATTTTTAGAAGCAAAAATAAAACCAGTGACTGTACTAGAAACACTACACCGTGCGGTGTTATGATACACCGCACGATGTAGTGTTCTCTAACGTACGGCTTTACTATACTCATCATTTAGTTGCTTTGTCTGTCTTGGTTATATCTATTCACCGTTGGCCACACTAACGTTATTTAGAGATCGTTGCAGGTGCATTTCAGAAAGAGATTTCATTTAAAAACCATGTTTTTACTCTCCAAAAGAGGCTTTCATAATCATCCTTAATGATCAAGTGCATCAAAAAGGATTTACAAACTGTTTTATGAAAAACAGAAACTACAAGAAAGATTTGAATCTATAGTTTGTTTTATCAAAAGGAAATGGAGTCATTCTGAAATGAGCCAGAAGCCATACCGTACGAGGTCTAGAATAATGATAAGTGGACTGATAGTGAAGTAGTATACCACGCTGTGTACCAAAAGACCGTGCGAGGTACTCAGGTACACCATGCGGTATGGTTTATGATCAAGGCAGTTTGTTGTCATCCTGTCATTCCATTCCTGCACATCATCCATTTATCATCCACTGTATAGTAAGTACTACAGGCACGCCAATGTGATACATTCAATCCCATGTCCCTTTCCCCTATTTGCTTATTAAGAATTTAATCTTCCAAATGATATTTAAAGTTTTCGCTTTTAAAATGTTAAGTAGAGACCGGTTCTTACCGGGTGAATGGGGTGCTTTTTTAACAAAACTTTTCCCATTAGTAACGTGGCCTCTGAACCCAAAGTCTCAACGTTTTCGTTAGGTCAAAAGCCTTCCTTTTCAAATCAAATCATCGGTTTCTCGGATCATCCATCTCAAAAATCTGGGTGGTGACTCTTTCGGATGCCCTGGTCGGGGAGCCCATAGCCACGTGCCACAATTCTGAGTCGGTCGCGTGGCACGGACAAGTAGTAAACGACAAGCTCGCCGCACAGTACTAGTATAGTCTGACCACACGTCACTATTTAATGCCTACACGTGGCGTGGTCCCCGGTTCGACAATAGCAAGTCAATCAGCGGTTGTTGGTACGGGCGTACGGGTCCAACCTGGTGCGGCCAAGTAGCTCGACAACACACTGGCTGACAAACTCAGGGCGCACCACTACCTGGCCATGTGTTCAGGCATGTTAGTGGTGGTTGGTGACATCACCTCAGCATGAGGGAGGCATGCTCTCCCGACATGGCCACCAAGGCAGGCACTCCCCTATATAAGCTACAGTGACAAAACCCTGCTAGGTATGCTCTCTTCTCTCCTACTAAGTTTGGTTTTTCCCTCTTTGAGCCACAACTAACTTATCCATCGGAGTGTTCGCCAGCCACTTTCAACCAGTAGGCACTAACCATTTGCTATTTGTGCAATGAACAAAAGGAATAGGAGAGCTTGGCAACCCAACCCACTAGAGATCTAGAGAGAATCTGAAAAAAAGAGACCCAATCCAAAAGAGTGAACACCACCCCACAGTTAGGGTATTTTAGTTTGGTTAGGGTTTATAGTTGGGATTTTAGTTGGCTAGGATTTACAGTAATAGTTAGGTTCTATATATAGTTACATACCTAGTCACAAAATCATATAATTGAAATAAGTGTTATAGTTATTCCGAAGCACCAAAAAAGAGAGAGATGAATAGTCTGATTAGTAGTAACCTTGATAAATGAGGACATAGGTTATGGTTGGATTTAACATTTATAAGAGGATAAACTAATTTTCAATAGATGGAAATATAACCCAAGCTTATGGAAACATAAGTTGGGGTGGTTTAAGGACCATGATTTAATTATATGTAATATCCCAAGTTTGGGAAAAATGAGTGTTTAGTCTCACATTGGTTGAGAGTTAGAGTCTAACTTGGTATATTTAAGACCAACCTATGGTTACATGTCACATTATTTTAGGTATGTCTTTTAAGGCCAAGTGTTCAAGCCAAAAGGAAGGTCAGTGGTCAGCTGGGTCGAGTCATTACAAATAGGTGTGAGAACCCCACCCCGGTCTAAATGGTGGGTAGGGTGTGCTTAGGGAACCAAGTACACTAGGGAAGGTTGTTGGAACTATGCAACGGGGATGTTGCATCCGTGAGGGTACACTAGGGGAGGTTAGTTTTGTTCTTATTTGAATTTTTCTTCGTATTTGTTAGTTTTGCGCCTTATTTTTGGTTTTCCGATTCGTTAATTTTTTTTTTTACTTTTACCCAAATATTTTGGAAAATAACCAATTCTTAGTAAAATAAGTAGACTTTTTTGACTTTTTTTGACTTTAGTGGTTATTTTCCAAAATATTTGGGTAAAACTAATTTTTTTTTTTTACTTTTTCGATTCGTCTCGTTGAGACAAATCAGTAAGTCCCAAATGTTTGGTGCAAAACTAACAAATGCGAAAAATATTCAAATAAGGACAAAACTAAAAGTTAAGTGGAATGGGTACCCCACATTGATTGGGAGTAAGCGCCTCACTTGGCATATTCAACACCCACCTAGGGTTTTATGTCACTTTCTTAGGTATGCCTTTTAAGGCCAAGGGTTTCTGTCGAATTGGGGTCCATAGTCAACCGGGTCTGAATAAGCTGATTTTCTATAAGGATCCTTAAAAAATTGATTTAAACAAATTTAACATTTCTAATCATTTTTTGAGACTTTGAAGTGAGTTCTACACAATTCGATATACATGTGGTGTAGGCCGAATAGTATACCCATAGTCGACTCTTATACAAAAGCACATGGTCTAGCTGTGTACGAACTTTTTATTTCTTTGAACGGAGCAGTGTACAAAAAAAATAAAAATAAACTAGGAATAGATGTTTAGCGTTACCACTTTCAACCATCATCAATCAGTTTCAATAAAACCATCATCAATCATTTACCCTAAGAGTTTGGAAAAATTATTGGGCGATCCCACAAGCTTTAACATCGCATATACTATATGTCGAATACACTACTAACTAATGAGAACCACTTTTAGTGAACTTGGTTGCTAATCTACCTCCCTCTAGTGGTGACCAGGGTTTGAGTCCCACGAAGAGCAGGGCTTTGGAAGCCAGGGCTATGGATTGCTTCTTGACTTCCTTGTGCTAACTCTAACACCCCCCAATAACCCCGCTGATGTATACAATATTGACAAAAAAGAAGAAGAATACAGCTAACTCTAACACCCCCCAATAACCCCGCTGATGTATACAATATTGACAAAAAAGAAGAAGAATACACTACGATTATCGTATAAGCCCCACACAAATATGCAATGTGGAGAGGTGTTGGGAGACCATGTAGGCTATGCGGTGTTTCAAGACCACTAAACTTACTCCTAAGAATTGTGCTCATACTGAAATCTTGTAACTTTTAAAGATTTGCACATTTTTAGCTCCTAATTTTTTAGGTGCTATTAAGTCTTGTGAGATCTGTTCATATGGAGTTTTGTCTTGACTTTAACCAAGACCTTCTTAAGTAAACTACAAAATTAGGCCTTTTTGGCTTAACTGTATGGTCTTTTTGACCGAGTATTTGTTGTTATTTATTTTAATTTTTATTAAATTCCAGTCAAATATTTTGGATTAACCATTCATCTCTACGAGAGAATTGAAAAAAGTATAAAAATTTAGGAAAAAATTTTAAAAAGTTTACTAAAGACAAAAATGACAGTCTTTTATTGCCTAAAGAGCCGTCTTAAATGAACTCTTTTCAACTTTTGTTTGTATTTTTATATGTTCCTAATTTCCCTCATTGACACAAAATGATGTGATGTAGAAATTATAACAAAAAGCTAGAAAATAGGTAAGCAAAAACTATATAGTACCGATTCTTTTTATCAAAAAATAATTTAGGCCCCCTTCTGCTAAGGTTCTTATTTTTTAAATACTTATTTTTCACTTTACGATATACTCCTTCCGTCTCTTTTTAAGTGTCTTGTATTTCATTTTAGGCTGTCCCTAACTAAGTGTCATTTTGTAAAGTTAGTGGGTAAAAATTTGGTATATTTTCTATTTTGCCTCTAAAAGTAGATTCACTTTTGAAAAGTTGATAAGCAAAAGTTCCATAGATGTTAAATATGAAAAGTAATATTTTGGAGGTACAATTATATTGACTCCTAAAACTGCGTGAAAGTCAAATTGCACTTAAAAAGAGACGGAGGGAGTAGGTCATTTTCTCACAATACATTATTTTTAATAGTAACCGATTATTTTTAAGTATTTATTTCCTTAGCGGAACGGGGCCTAAGTCTCTTAGAAATTGATTGAGATGTGCGTAAACCTATCTAAACATGTTGAGTTATGAAAAAAGAAGAAGTCATTATTGCTACTTTTGGTAATCAATTCAATATGGTGTTCTACATTCCCCTTAAACAATAAGTACTTATTTGCAATTTTCAAGCTTAAAAATAATAGGCTTATTAAAATCAAAAAATATGCAATATGTATCTTGTTTAATAGATCTCGATAAAATCTACCAAACCTGCAAAAAAAAATTGAAAAATTATTTTTGTAAGCCCATTATTTTTAGGAAAATGATTTTGGCACTCCAAAATTTGTCTTTTAGTGTGTCTCGCTATGTATAACTTTTATATTAAAAGATAAATTTTGGAGTGCCATCGTAAAAAAGTGGAGTGCCAAAATTATTTTCCTATGTTTAAGCTTGAAAATAGTTTTTTTTATTTTTTAAGTACTTATTTGAGAATCTGGAACGAGCCCTGATCTAGATACAAAATTAAGTACTTAATTTTTAAAAAAGCAATTTCAAGCTAAAAAATCATATGTTTACACAAATAATTTTCGTAGCAATACAGATTTTGTTTGATAAATCTCAATGAGATCTTTTAAATAGTAAAAAAAAATCAAAAAATTAATTTTCTATTTTTATTATATTTGAATTTAAACATATAAAAATAAATACTTATTTTTTAAGAAAGAAATGTTTAACACCCCTCCTTATAGGCAATTCTTTAATTGTGCATATCCATTGATAATGTTGAAACTCTCAGTCCAAGTTGAAATGAGTATGTTTAAAGCAAAGGACCCACATGTGTTTAAAGAGTTTCGGTTTTCAGGAGTGCCATTTATTACGCCCGTTATTACACCAATGGCGTTTGCATAAGCCAAACAAATTTCTCGATTAATTAGGATTAATAACATGAATTTTTCATGAGACGAATAGGAAAAGTAAAAAAGTGAAGCGTAAAATTAATAAATGCGAAAAAAATTAAATAAAAACAAAATTCAATGAAGTCCTAAAAGTTCTTATTGGAAAAAGGTCTTATTAGAAGATGGATAATCAGAATCTGAAAAACTTTAGAGCATAGCAAAAATTCAAATGTTGCTAAGATTAACAATATTTGTTCAAAAAAGTGCTCACATTGGAATAATTAAACTTAACAACTTCTTAGCAACTAATTAGATTTTGGCTCTTCGATAATCAAAACTAGTACTACCTTGTGGCAATAACAAAATTTAGTGAATTTCTCATGTTTTCAATTTTATACACTCATCATTACACAAAAACCTTCTTTCTCCTCTGATTTCTCTCACTCTCATTCTCTCTCTTTCTTTTTAAAGAATGTTTTCAAAAAATTATTTCAAAAACTGTTATTTTTTTAAACTTGTTTTTCTTAAAAACTGTTTCTACAAACAAGTGTTTTAAATTTTTTTTAAAAAAAAAGTGTTTTTCCTAAAATTGTATTTACACAAACTTTTATTTTTCAAAAACAGCTTTAACACAAGCTGTTTTTTTTTTAAATGATTTCTTTTCAAAAAAAAAAATCTTAAAACACAATTTCAAAACCTTTTTTTCTTCAAAAACTGCTTTCGGTTTAAAGATAATTTTTCTTCAAAAATAAAAAACTTTTTTAAAAAATTTGATTTGGAAAAACTATTTTTTAAAAAGTGTTTTTGAAAAACTATTACAAAATTTTAACAATTGGATCGAAAATAAAAATGATAAATTACTATAGTTTCCGAGAAGAGAACCCCCGGCTCTGTTTTAAGAAAGTGTCTTCTTGATGACTTAAATCAGGTCTTCAAATAGAGACGCAATACTATATACGTAATTTGGTTTTATAGATAACTTTTTTAATAGTCTCTAATTTAAAATACACAGCCTCATTGCAGATGCTCTGGACTAGTTTATGTCTGTTCTACTAGAATGCAATCAGTGTGGCCGAAACATGGACGAATTTACGGTCAGCCGTGGCACATGGTGTTGAATTTCGGAATCTTGTGTGGGGTTTGAGCGGCCAGCAGGTTGTGCCTGAGCAATTAGGTTTCTATGGAGAAGTTGACCTAAAACTTGTGTCCGATTAGAGAGTTATGCTTGGCTGGTAATAGAGGTTTTGGACTGTCATTTGGATCTATTCTGAAGTAGGTATTTCTTGGTGTGGTTCTGTGGACAAAACCCAGAAAGCAAAGATTGTTTTCTAGGGTTTTGGCGAATATTTAGGGGTTTCTGTGAGGTAGTTTGGAAATTTTTTTGGTGTGTTCATGGTGGCGAGGGTGCATTTTCATGGTGTTTGAAGGATCTGATTGAGTGGGGTTGTGAAATTTGGTCGTGGGTTTCTGGGTCAGATTTGTTTCAGAGTGTAGTTTTTCAGGGGACAAAATTGGTGGGGGGTTTTTTTGGGACAAAATTGATGGGTTTTTTTAAATGAATAATCGTGAAGGGGCCTTAATTTCTGCAGTTACAACTTACAAGTACATTTCCCTCATACTAAAGGGTTTGTTCTTGAATTGAAGGGTTTTGGAATTGGGTTGGCTCATAGATTAGCTTATTATTTCTTCTTGCTGTCACTCTGCTGTTGCAGAAATGGCTTGTATGAAGTTGGGATCCAAAACTGATGCATTTCAGAGGCAAGGGCAGGCCTGGTATGTTTTCTTTACATCAATTCTCTCTCTCTCTCTCTCTCTCTCTCTCTCTCTCTCTCTCTCTCTCTCTCAGATCTGTATGATTTGTTTACATCAATTCAGTGTCTTATGTTGATCAGTGAAATCTCGTTTTCTTAACCATCAGCGATTTAGTATGTGAATCTGAAACTGGGAAGTTTCTCTTTGTCGTCTTCACATTTTTCGTCAGCAATTTGTATTTGTGCTCTCTTTACTCAAAGCATGGTGCACTACCACTTCAAAAGAACAGTTTGTGTCTTCACATTATTATCTTCTTCTATTAACCTTCACATTTTTGTTATCCTCCAAAAGTATCTCCTCCAATTCGTGATCTAAACACAGCCTTAAGGTGTAGGTTGTGAGCGGAAGCCGTTTTCATTTTGCTTGCTTGTTCATGCTTCATAAATTTGTTACCTTAGTTCGAACTAATTAGGTGAGAACAGTCTGTAAATTCCCATTGATGTTCCCAAATCGCATGGCTTGAAGAATAAATGTTTTCCTCACGCATATGTTAAGTTGCTTTGCAGCAATCTGTATGAGATATCCTTTTGAATTTTGAGGCAAAGTTATTTCAGTCAAAGTGTTGAATCTATAAGATTATTTGCATCTCGAGCAAAGGATTTGGCGTCTTTGGTACTTTAAACGTGATGTCAATGAATCTTCAGGTGATATTGCATAACAAACAGGAAAAAGGTTCAAAGAAGATGAATTTCCTAGGGGTTAGACTGATTGCGGACTCCATATAACATTCATCAAATTTGATGAGAATTTGCCTGTTTGTCTAAGATCTTTTGACATAATTTAAAAAACTGATATTGACTAGGAGTGGAAATAATGAATGTATCATCAAGTAAGTCAATTGAAGATCCTAATTCCTAGTAAGATTAACTTTTTGTGGTTCTTTCCTTTTCTCTTCCTTGATTTACAAATTTCGATCAATATATTTCTATTGGTGCCGGGATGATTGGGGAGCAGAAAATGTAGTTGATGATTATACGAGCAAAATGGATTGTTGTGTACCTTTCCTGAGTTTCACTTATTTTGATAAAGCATTTGTGTGACATTCTGCTATCCATTTGAGGATTAACAGTAGCAATTTAATTTTTTCGTTTAACATTCCTAAAGGAGATTTTTTCATACTAATGTTGACCATTTTGGGTTTTGGGAACCTCTGGTTATGTCCAAGTAAGTGAGCTGAAGTGAACGCCCTCTGCTAACTTGTCCAGTTTTGGATGCCATACCTGCAGTTGGACTATCTCAATTGAGTCACATTTTGGTGAAATTCTTGGTTATGGTGCTACTAGCACTTCCAAAACTGCTGTAACCATGGCTTTCATTTAATGTGTTGCATTTTGCATAAGTGAATATATGACTTCAGGTAAAATCGTTTGCTCCCGCGCTAAAATTTGACCTTTCATGTTTGAATGTGATTGTAGGTTCTGCACAACTGGCCTGCCAAGTGATATTGTCGTTGAAGTTGAGGAGATGTCCTTCCATCTCCACAAGGTAATATTTTTATGTAAATACGAGTTCAATAGATATAAGTTGTGCCCTAGAATGTTCAGTTGGTTGAAATAACTTGCCTCAACCGCTGGGCTTACATTTATTTTCCTTTTTTCCAATATATCGATCTTAGATTGCTTATAAATCAGACTTTCTTTGCACCATTGTAGAAGCTAAACCTAATTGAGTTTCCAATCAGCTATGTAGAGTAGGCATGGTTTCATGGTCTCCCTGGCAACCATGTTGTGTGCGTGGAAGAAAGGCGATATGCATGTTTATTTTTCCAACTTTGTCTACCTTTTGTATAGTTTTTGAATAGCATTATCCAGTGTTTTTCAATTATTCTTGTACTATCTCTAAGTCCTTTATTATGAATCTTACTCATATTAGAAGGGGGTGATGTGAGGAAAATACATGTACACTCAAAATATGATT
Source organism: Rhododendron vialii (assembly GCF_030253575.1). Classification (NCBI taxonomy): domain Eukaryota; kingdom Viridiplantae; phylum Streptophyta; class Magnoliopsida; order Ericales; family Ericaceae; genus Rhododendron; species Rhododendron vialii. The sequence goes on from NC_080558.1 coordinate 32,967,928, forward strand.
CAGATATTCTGTCACAAGGTTGATCGATGATGAGATATTCCAACAAATTGAATTTTTTAGTGAATTACTTGGATCTGGTCTGTATTCGAGTTAGATAGAAATCTTGCAGTCTTGTTTTGATCCCTGGTCAGAGATGGGGACAAGATAAGACTGAGCTCAGATTTAGATAGCACAGATTCCATGTCGAATCAAACATAAATGCATGAAGACCGGATGTTATACTTTGCGGACATGTATTATGTTCTGGTTTTCATATCTAAAACTGACTCGGACATCGATAGTGAGGGTTAGGATCTATCATGTTGTGAATTGGCTGTTTGTATATGTTAACTAATGTATGTCCAGAGTCCAGACCTCATTGAGATGCTGTTATAGATGACTCTGTCTGCACTGCAGACTAAGTAGTATTACAATTGATATGCTCGGCATTCGTAGGAGGAACAATATAGTTTGGGGCCACTGGCGGCCCCACATTCATAGAGTGTTCACATCAACACCCTCATTTTGTGTATGTATGTACCTGGAAAAGGATAACTGTGTTGGGTTCCATGACTTTGAACACCCACTCTAATTTCTTTTGAACACCCATGAACTCACAAAAAGCTAAAAAGACCTTGTTATGAACCTCGAGTTTTATAATCTGTTTCTTTTGTTTGCACACTAAAAGAGATGCATAAGGTAAGATTGATAACAAAACTATAACACTACGACTTTAAAGAGGTGACTTATAATTTTGTTCTTTTGTCGCTGATTATGTAAAGTTATAACATTACCTTTTATTTCTTGATGTAAAATTTATGTTTTCAAAAGAAAATGATAATCAGATCAAAAAAGAAAAAAAGAAAAAAAGATGATAATCTTGTAAATTTACATAAACATACAAAAGGAGTGAAAGATGTTATTTTCTGAATTGAAGTATGGAAATTCGTCGAGGTCATGAATTTATGCATCTGTTTAATTTTGATTGGCTCAAAATATAAAGTTTCGTTGCGAACAATTGTAAAATCCTATGTATTTATAAGTTTTTGACCGCACTATTCACACTAAAATATGAACTTTGTATTTATATTACTGGTTAATAGAGTTAGTAAAGTTGAAGTAATTCTTGAACACTCTGTTAGAAATTCCATGAGCCGCCACTGTTTGAGCTGCCCAGCCTAGAATGGTTTGAAATTTTGGTTGATTTTCAAAGTTGCAGGTTCAAGGATTTTCAGACTTGGGACAGTTCGAAGGCTTGACCAACAAAATGAGGTTCTTAGTTTAAATTGAAGTGTTATAGGCAAGGGAATGTCTTAGGGTGATTTGGTTATTATTTTACGGGGTTTCTAGATGAAATGGCCCCTCTTTTGGGGGTCTGACCTGTAGGTTCAGATTAATTGGATGAGCAAGAAGGATCTTTGGTTGAACACAGTTTTTTCACACTTCAAAACATCTTTTAGTAACATTTATAACTTGTGCACATGTTCACTTCACTTATGTATGGATATAATTCATTTGTTTGCAATAATATGTATTCATGTGTGTGTGAAGTTGAACTCTAAGAAATACAGAACGAGCATGTGCATAAGCAAAATAGTGGGGTTTACATAGGGCCTTTATATAAGGTGGAGATGTTTTCTGGTTGGATTTTACTTGTGTTGTTTCCAATTGCTGATGTATTTTAATATTCGAACATTGCAGTTTCCTTTGCTTTCTAGAAGCGGGGTAATGGAAAGACTAATTGCAGAATCATCTGAGGAAGAAGAAGAGGGCTGTGTCATCAAGCTACCTGGGATCCCTGGTGGAGCTAAAACATTTGAACTTGTAGCCAAATTCTGCTATGGGGTGAAACTTGAACTCACCTCCTCAAATGTTGTGTACCTCCGATGTGCTGCCGACCATCTTGAAATGACAGAAAACCATGGAGAGGGCAATCTAATTTCACAGAGTGAAATTTTCCTCAATCAAGTAGTCCTCCGTAATTGGAAAGACTCTATCAAGGCGCTTCAGACCTGTGACGATATCCTCCCCCAAGCTGAACAACTCAATATCACAAATCGATGCATCGAGTCCTTAGCCGTAAAGGCCAATACGGACCCCAATCTATTTGGGTGGCCCATCATGGAGCGAAGTGGGCCCATGCAGAGTCCCGGCGGTAGCTTATTGTGGAACGGAATAAGCATGGGGGCCCGGGCAAGGAATTCTAGTTCTGATTGGTGGTATGATGACGTGTCGAGTTTGAGTTTGCCTCTTTACAAGAGGTTAATTGCTGCAATGGAATTGCGTGGGGTCAGACAGGAGATTCTTTCGGGGTCCATTATGTATTACAGTAGGAAGTTCCTTCCAGGATTGAACCGGCGTCAGGGGACCGGTGAATCGAGTAGTCGTTTCGCGCCGGCCCCACCTTCTGAAGAAGACCAGAAGCTTTTACTAGAAGAGATAGACCGGTTGCTTCCGATGCAGAAGGGCTTAGTCTCGACTAAATTCCTCTTTGGGCTACTTCGGACAGCCATGATTCTTCGAGCAAGCACCTCTTGCATGTCAAATTTGGAAAGGAGAATAGGGATGCAGCTCGATCAGGCAACTCTGGAAGATCTATTGATGCCCAACTTTTCGTATTCCATGGAGACTCTTTACAACGTTGATTGTGTCCAGCGGATTCTCGAGCATTTCTTGGCCTTGGATCAACTGACTGGTGGGGCCTCCCCTTGTTCAATCGACGATGGTCGGCTGATAGGGTCGCCTTCTTTGACGCCAATCACAATGGTTGCGAAGCTGATTGATGGGTACCTTGCGGAGGTTGCCCCTGATGTTAATCTAAAGCTCCCCAAGTTTCAGTTACTTGCTGCTGCTGTTCCAGATTATGCGAGGCCCTTGGATGATGGTCTTTATCGTGCAATTGACATTTATCTGAAGGTAATTTTTACTTCTTTTGCACTCGAGCACAAGTAACTTGTGTAATTGTAAGATTTGGAAGTCGGAATGTTCCTGTTGAGTTGTCAGTTCAGTTTTGAAGTCTAACCAAACCAAAACAAGCCAGGCCCAGCCGAACAAAGCTAAAACCCATAGCCTGTTCAATTGCAGTCCGCTGCATAAATTGTTTGGCGGCCTGTCTTCTGGGGCTGTATCTAACACTTAAAGTTGTATTATGTTCATATCGTTTACTATGATGTCCCATGTCAAACCTTATATCAAGTCTAACTATTGCATAGAGCGGTCTTCATTACTTGACGAACCGATCTTGTTCCATTTTTGGGAGGTTTGAGACGAGGCCAATAACCTACTGTACCTTAGCTGAGAAAACAAGTTTATGGCATGTTTCAGTGATGAATGATTGGCACATTAATTAAATCTTTTTGTTAAGTCGTCATCATTTTTGGGTTAGGTCGACTTAAGTCTTTTTGTTTGTTCGTGTCCATATACTTGGTCTCATGTTGTTTGTCTACTCCCCAGAGTAATATTTTTCTTTAGTGAACTTTCTTTGCATAATTTTGTTGAATGTTTTTAACCTTTTACGCGCTTGTAATCTTGATGCAGCTGAAAAGTTGAAAAATTTTGACAACAAAATTGTAAAACGTTCACTCAAGATGAGGATAAAGTTTAACTTTGTGGGTAAAAACAAAAACTAGTTTTCTTATTTGGTGTTTTTCATATTTGTTCCTCTCTTTGTTTTCCCTTTAAATTGTTGGAGTCTTCATGTGTAGAAGCAACTAAAAACTTTACAATTTGACAAGAAAAAGAGAAAAGTTCGCTACAGACAACCTGAAATCAAATGATGTAGCCTTCAGTTTTTGACCTAATTCACTTTTTAAATTTGCACTCATCAACCTTTCCTTTTGTTCCCCATTCATCATGCAGTCACACCCATGGCTGGCAGATTCCGACAGAGAGCAACTCTGCAGGCTAATAGACTGCCAGAAACTCTCTTTAGAAGCATGCACCCATGCCGCCCAGAACGAGAGGCTCCCTCTCCGAATAATAGTCCAAGTCCTCTTCTTTGAGCAGCTCCAACTAAGGACCTCCATTGCCGGATGCTTCTTGGTCTCGGACAATCTCGACGGTTCACGACAGCTGAGGAGCGGCCTCGTGGGGTCAACTGAAGGTGGGGGAGGAGGAGGAGGAGGAGGGTGGGCCACGGCGGTGAGGGAGAATCAGGTGTTGAAAGTGGGAATGGATAGCATGAGGATGCGGGTGTCGGAGCTAGAGAAGGAGTGTTCAAACATGAGGCGGGAGATCGAGAAGTTGGGTAAAGGGAAGGTGGGGTCAGGGTCGGGGTCGAGGTCGAGCAGCGGCGCATGGGAAGGTGTGTCCAAGAAGTTAGGGTTCAAGATTAGATCCCAGATGTGCAGTGCTCAGGAGGGGTCTGTTAGCAACCAGATTAATAATGGAGGAGGAGGAGGGGGGAAGATTGAGAAGGGGAAAGAGAAACTTAGAAAGCAAAAGAAGATCTAGAGGAAAGAACTATTTTATTTTATTTTTTTGTACTTTATTTGCTTTTTCTATTTAGCATTATTTTTCAAGTTTGCTATTGTTTGTATCTGTGCTTCTCTTCATCTGTGTAGAAACTTAAACTACTCTTTGTTTCTGGTCTTTATTTGTACAATGATCTTTTTTCATCACATAAACCCGTAATGGAGATGGACCATGGAGTCACAGAATATTTGTTCAATTGAATGTTTTGTGCTCTCTCTCCCTCTCTCTCTCTCTCTCCATTGAATATGAATCTGTATTTGCTTCTATTTTCTTTTTTATGAGGAATCTGTACTGGCTAGTTGGTTCTAGTCTTCTAGAGGTGGCAAACATCGGGCGGTTTTGATGTGGGTTAATAGTTGCCACTGGATCAAAAGTAGGCATCTTTTGATGTAGCCTTTCTATGGTGCTCCCAAGTGGTATGGGAGCACCATCCTCCCAATGAATTACAGCCCTTAGATTGAAAATAGATGAATTTTTACAGTCCTTGGATCAAAATCAAAAACTAAAAATAGGGTGGTTTTGTTAAAAACGAGATGGTTTTGATCAAAAAAACGGAGGATTACTTACAACAGAATATGCAACACTTACCATTGTATAAGGTAACACTTATCACACAAACAGACAACACTTACTACAACCGGTTAGTCAGGTAACAAGTTACCATTAAGTAAAAAAAAAAAGAGTATCCTATTTTTTGGTGGCAAAATTTGCAGATTTTAGGGATTTATATATTAGAAGAATTATCTAAAAAATGGTCTTCATTTATAAATCTAGTTTAAAATTTTAATTTGTTATGAAAATATAAAAATATAAAAATTATTTTCCATAATATCCAAATGACATTATAAATGTATTTAATTAATTAATTTTTAAATAATCATTTATTATAGATATATTTAAGTAATTATTTTTATTTAATAGCTATTGAATAATTTTGTAGGATTCTCAATTGAATTTATGGTAGTATTTAATAAAATTAGGCAATCCAATTTCATTAATATAATTTATAGTGATCAATATGATATATTTTGCAAATCTAACAACTAATAGTGTTGATACTAATATACTTGGCAGCGATCAATCAACGAGAATTAATTCATTTGTAATTGATTGATCTGGTTATATGTTCAGCCAATTGATCAAACGATTTGAATCGATTAAGATCATATTTGGTAGATGTGATAGTTAACTATGATGTTTACTAATAGTGATTAGTGAAAATTAATATAATTGGCTAAAGTAGGCTGACTAATTTGTTTAATTGCTTAACCACAGACTTATCTATTTCAATCATTCAAGTTACACGATTAGCAAATTTCACAAATGGTTATTTAATGGTTAACATTGACCACTTAGCAAATGAAGGAGTAACAGTCTTTGAGGTTAACATTGATCACTTGGCTAATGTAGGAGTAACCATTGGTGAACCAGTAAATTGAAATATCTCATTTATTTGATCCTTTTTTAAAAGTAATTTTATTAATATAAATGGTTTTATTTAATTTATCATAAAAGTAATACAATAGATCCAAATAAAATTTAATGTAGTAGATAATATGATATTAACGATGATATACGTAAATGTATGCCTGTCCGTCATTAATGTCATACTTACTATAGAATAAAACTTACTTACCAAAGTATAAGGTTAGAGAGGCCACAAAAACTTAATTTTTATGATAGACTAATATTCGTTGATAAAACTTACCACATGGTTGACAATACTTACCATGAAATAAGGGCAAAACGACTATATGCTTAAACTAGTCTTAACACACAAACTGATCCACATTTTGCCAATTGCCTTGTTTACCTACTACCAATTATGACACTAATGGTACTAGATTTTTGCATACCTACCTTAAACCCTGCAAATTTATCCACTCTAATTCCTCTAACTCCCATTCATCTCTCCTCTTGTACAAAAAAAAAATGAAGATTTAAGAAGAAACTCCATAACAAGTTGAAGAAGCTCACCAAGTAAGTTTTTTTGAAGAACAAAATTGAATTTAGTTGTGATGATTACCTCATACCAACTTACCGAAAGATCATAAGTTGAAGAATCTCGAATAAGTGTTCACAATATAATCTAATGAAGCTTCTCAGGTTTTTACGTTTTGTATGGTTATACTTACATTGACTATGGCTTTTTATACCTCTTTTTATGGTATTCTTATTAGAGTACTGCTATATACACCGACCATTTTGGACCGAAACCGTACCGACGGCCGCGCGCGGCCGTCTCCGGCCACCGGACGGCCGATCCGAGCCGTCCAAAAATTTTAAAAAAAAAACCGAGGGGCCCTGCGCGGGAATCAACGTCATCCGATGTGTGTAGGGTGCTTGATCTAAACACCCTATTTTTCGTGTATATATGTGTACACGAAAAATAGGGTGTTTAGATCAAGCACCCTACACACATCGGATGACGTTGATTCCCGCGTTGGACCCCTCGGTTTTTGTTTTTAAAATTTTTGGACGGCTCGGATCGGCCGTCCGGTGGCCGGAGACGGCCGCGCGCGGCCGTCGGTACTTTTTCGGTCCAAAAATGGTCGGTACACATAGGATTTTCCTTCTTATTACGTATGAAACTGTATTTAGGAAGTATCAGGAGAATAAGTTCTCTATATTCGTGGTAACCATATCCAGAATTTAGTAAGAAACCCTTTTTTTGGGTAACTATTATTATGGAAATGGTAGGTAATCTTCGTAGGTAATATAGTATTTATAATTAACATTTTTACCATTAATTGTGAACCTCTTTGTCTAGATCAGATTCTGATAGATGGATGACAATGTTCAGGGGAATGGAAAGAATGTAGTGATTGGCATTTGTGATGACTCTAGCAATGATGACGGAAATGACGAAAAACGGTTGGATGAATTAACTGAAGACGAAGTCTATCAAATGAGATTTGACATGCATGAGGATGGAGAAACATTCTATAATGCATGTGCCAAAGTGAACGGCTTTAGTATTCGAAACTATAATATGCACAAGGACAATGCTGGTATCGTGTAGTCAAGAAAGTGGGTATGCTCAAAAGAATGATATAAAGACACTAAACACTTGGAGAGAGAATATCGAATAAGAGGGTTGCGGGCACTTACTAGAGTTGGATGTCCTGCTGTATTTAGTCACATTGGAGAGAAGTTCTGACAAGTACTTGGTTAATAACTTTGTGAGCTTCCACAACCATTCCCTGATAGGGCCTCGTGGTATCCCTTTTTTCCGCTCCCACGGGAAGGTTAGTAGTTCTGATAAAGCATCAGCCAATATTATGCATAAAGTTGGTATTAAAACAAGTCACATAATGGATTTTGCGGCTCAACACTCCGGTGGATATGAATCTGTCGAATACACGCAAAAAGATCTTTACAATCATTTTACAGCTCAGCGCAATATAGAGGTTGTGGATGGTGATGCGGAAGGTGCCTTTAGCCAACTTGTGTGCAAAAGCCGAAAATGACCCCTTTTTCTATTACAAATATGACGTGGATGAGTAAAATCGGCTAAATAATCTGTTTTGGAGAGATGTAACATATATGACAGATTATATGTGCTTTGGAGATGTGCTAATATTTGATGCGACTTATCGGACAAATACATATCAAAAGCTGTTGGTGATACTAGTTGGAGTTAATAGTCACTTTCAAACAGCAATTTTTGGTTGTGTATTGTTGAATGTTGAGGCTTATACATGGGTGTTGGAAAGATTTCTTGATTCCACGGACTACAAGAAGCCTGTGTCGGTAATGATCGATAGGGATAAGGCTATGCAAAGAGCAATAAAATTGTGTTACCTGATGTTAATCATCATTTATGCAAATGGCATCTTAAAAAAAATGCTGTCAGTAATGTCTATGTTCCCGAATTCTTAGCTAACTTTGAGAAACATATCAATGTCAACTGAAGAAGAGTTTGAAGTTGCATGGAAGAATCTTTTGGACGACGATAGCCTTCACCTAAACAAGTGGGTGGTAGATGTTTATAAAAAGACCTTATGGGCAGAGGCATACCTACGAGGTATTTTTTTGCGGGTGCAAAAAGCACTCAACATGTTGAGGGAATTTACGCATACATGAATCGATTCTTGAAACTACGTCTCAAGCTTTTTGAATTCGTACAAGCATTTGATAGGGCTCTTGCAAAACTTCATCATAATGAGGTTAAGACACAAGTTGAAAGTGAGAATAGTACTCCGGTTCTTTCTACATTCATAAAATAAATTGAAAAATATGCAATTGATACATATATTCGGGGCATATTTAACAAGTTTCTCAAAGAAATTAAAAAAGAGCAATCACTGTTTAAGGTGGATAAAGTTAAGCTTGCAGATTTTTAGGTTTACTACTGATCTCGATATCAACAACATGATGCCACATGGAGTGTCAACTATGAGCCGAATGATGGCATCATGAATGCTCTTGCTTGAAATTTGAGTCAATTGGGTTTCCATGTTAGCATTTGATCTCAGTCATGAAAATGGAGCGCATGAGAGAAATATCCTCTGGTTTGATCTTACAGAGGTGGACAAAATTGGCGAAATCCTTCCCCCTGCATAGCAGCACACCAATGCCGAAATGGGTCACGCAAACGACATGGTTTGGAGCATTGACAAGCGCATGTGAAGAAATGTGTTATTATGTTTCATACCTAACGAAGGGATATAATGAGACCAAAGAAAAAATCACCAAGTTAACATCCAAAATGAGGGAGCTCTATGTGTTACATGTTGAGGAGGAGCAAAGAAATATGAGACAAAACGACAATGTTGAGGGGACATGTATGCATTTTGGTGTTGGCGACCCAGCCATTATCAAAGGTAAAGGGTCCCATAATTTGGCCAGTGACTTTATCCCGAAAATAAGAAAATGTGGCAATTGTAAAGAACCTGGTCACATAAGAACCAAATGTCCCGAATTAGTTCATGGAGATAGTCTGGAAAACATAAATGAGAATGAAGACACATATAAATCAGATGTGAGCGTTATTCACCAACAATCATTTACCGGGCGAGACGCATCGGTATATCACCCATCGTTTATGCACACTGATTGCACAACCATTGGTTGTGAATCCAGTGTCAACCATAATTTGGTAAGTCTCTTACTATCTAGTTAGTTGACAGACTATTATTTATTTGTCCATTCATTAATTTTTTTGAACTTGAACTTTGTAAATTGCTAATTAGTCAACAAATCCTGAGAGTGTGCAAGCCTAGTTCCATGACAGCAACATTGGAGGATGAGAAGATGATTTCGGACAAGGATTGTAAAGGATAAGAAGTTTCTATTAAGGCAGTGAGTAGGGATAAGAAGTTTATTGTAATCTTTTAATTCAGTAAAACTAAGAACTTCTGTAGTCGTGGTAAGACAGTGAGTACGGTTATTGAAATGGTAAGAATGCCCAAATTTTAGCGAGCACATCCTATTTATATGTAAGGATTACTATGGAAACGAGAAGTATGCCCAGATTTTAGTGAGCACATCCTGTTTAAATGGTAAGTAATGCTATGAAAATAAGAAGTATGCCCAGATTTCTATAAGTACGGTTATTGAAATGGTAAAAATGCCCAGATTTTAGTAAGCACATCCTATTTATATGGTAAGTATTGCTATGTAAATGAGAAGTATGCCCGAATTTCTTTAAGTATGGGTATGCCCAGATTTCTGTAAGTATGAGCATTGAAATGGTACAACATGTTCATGGCACACCAAACAACACCACAAAGATACTAACCAATATCACCATTTATCCAACACCAAGAGCCACCAAATTTACAAAAAGACAGCATTTGCCATATCAAGTTTACAACAAGAGCCACCAAGGCACCTCACATTCATTAAGTTTACAACATGATTGAATTTTGTCATATCATTAAGTTTACAAAAATGTAATATTTGCCATATCATTGTTTGTCTCCATAACTGAATTTTAACTACATTTGTCATAAAAAAATGAACTACAATTGGTATTAAATTATCTTTCTGTGTTGCGGTATTTTTGTTGAGCCTTTTGGATGACTTCATTCCTGATCTTGTTCTCCCCACAAAGGATCAAGTTCAAAATCAAGTTGTTCCTACTTTATTCAAAAGTGAATTTCAACTACATTTAACATAATAACCAAAGATTAGAAATAATGAGTGGTCAAAATGAATTGTAACTGTATGATGAATATAAAGACTAATTTGATACCTTATCGGCTTCTTCCTCATTAAATTGCTCTAAATCAAAGTACTTGCCAATGTGCACGCCACAATCATCGCTACTTGGTTGTTGAACTTGAAAACATTTCAGTCTTTTAATTGGTAGCTTATAGGCTTTCATGACACATTCATTATTCCCCAAGTGTTGAATTACATCATCCAAGTATTGAAACACATGCAGGACCTTCTCATTCTGTGCTTTGTTTGTGCTCAGAGAAAGTAATGAATCAAGTACATATACAATTGCATGTTTTGAAGTTTACAACATACATAAACCAATGAATGTTGTTATCATTGATTGGGATGTACATCCGTTCCAATTCTTCGAGTATCCCTGTGTATCGACAAGATCCACCATAATGCTTGACCCAAGCGCGGGAATCAATACCATCATTAAGAGCATAACTCCACAAACAAACATAAAGGAGCACTTACACATTGCTATAGCCACATACTATCGTTCATACTTCTAATGCATTAAAAATACATACCGCTTAATAAGTGGGCAAGTACCTTGATTACCATAATGCATCCGGGTCTCTCTTCCTTTGTATTATAGTTTTTCGCAAAGCAACTGCATTTATGATCTAAAAAATATAGCCCTTAGTTATCGCTAGTCTATTACAATAGGCCCAAAAAACTGTAATACTCACTTCACCCACAACCCACCCATTCTTTCGTAATGACATAAAATCTGAGCGAGTTGCATAGCCTATTCTAAGGTTGCAAAGTTGATCTCTACATTATGCCAAAGTTGCAAAGTTATCAATCTACGAATAGAACATCATAGTTTATATACAACTTGTAATGATTTTCTACCTTACGGACAACGGTGTGTCAAAGACAAATCTTAGTATCAACTCTCGTACCACCTCTATAGTAGGCTTCTGCAAATAAATAAATACGTATGCTAATGAAGACACATATAAATTAAAAAGTTCTGTAAGAATTAAGCTTATGATACTTAAATACTTTGTGTTACCTGATTGGCATTTTTCTTCACGGGTTGAGATTCCTTGAACCTAGTCCTTGGCATTTCTCGTTGGCATTCCATAGTAGGCTTCTACAAATAAACAAACACGTATGCTAATGAAGACACAAATAAATTAGAAAGTTCTATAAGAATTAAGCTTATGATACTTAAAATACTTTGTGTTACCTCGTTGGCATTTTTCTTCACGGGTTGAGATTCCTTGAACCTAGTCCTTGGCATTTCTTGTTGGCATTTCTTTTGCCTCTTGTTCATGCCAATATTTGGAGGAGCTATTGAAGACATGATATCACCAATATTAGCGGCCATCTTTCTTGGTCTCTTTGATGAAGGCTTAATTTTAGGTTCCTTCATGTCTTGTTCCTTATTTGTCATCAAAGAAGATGTCAAATGACTCAATGATGATTTTTTAGTGTTTTCTTCCTGATTTTTCCTTTAAAGGAGATGCCAAATGACCCAATGATTGCTCTTTACTGTCTTTTTTATTTGTCAAAGGAGATGTCGAACTATCAAATGAAGGCTCTTTAGTGCCTTTTTTCTCGTTGACAACGGGTGATGGAGTACCTTTTATGTCCATGCTTACTTTAGCTGCCAATGAATTTTCATTAGTTTTCTTCCCCCATGCATCCCATGTTTTCATTATGCTCACCATTTTCTTTAAAATAACATTTAATTCTTCTATCCCTTGAACTCTCTCCATCGGTATATTTTGGCCAATCTTCATTCCTTGATCTACAGCTCACTCCCTCTTGCCAAATCCATCATCGATAATGATTTTGATCTTGAAAAAATAATTATATATATTTAGCATTTACTATGTAAATAGACGCTTAAAAAGATGAAACGAAACTAATTAATCAAAAAATACCAAGATTACCTTTCGAGAATTACTTTGATCAAGCCAATGTATCATATCTCTAATCTCCTCATCTCCCCAATGTAAGAGACGAGGTGAGGGCCAACATGCACAAGGGGAAATGAAATCTTTGGCCGGCATGCAATGTTCAAAATAGAACAACTGTAGAGAAAAAAAAGAATACGATACATAATCATTTCTACAATGAAGCAAGTACTTTGATGTGAAACATAACGTTAAGAGATGTACCATTAGAAACAATACACAGCCACATATCACTTTTCATCCATTGTCCTGATATTTTGGTATGCCTTTGGCCAAAAAGTCAAGCACAAATTGGCTTCAATTTAATTCACTCAATGAAGACACGTCCTTTACTGCATGTAGAAAACGTCGATTGACTCCCAACTCCGATGTTGGACATAGAACAACCCCTATAATGAACAATACAAATCCAACCTTGAAATTATCATCGTCGTTTTTCGTGTTCCTTAAATATTTTCCAAATGACGCAACAGAATTGAACCTTAATCACCCACACAATATGTCTCACACAAGGAAAGTATTTCAGAAAGGTTTCCTTTAAGAATCACCCTTTTACCTTCACATGGCAATCCCAGTATGTGGTGCACATCTAATGGTGTAATTATGGGGCTCTTACCTTGCACATATAAACAAAGTGATACATGATCAAATTTACGAACCAACCGCTCATAGATTTTCTATCTAGCCTGGTACATTTCAAATGCAAAAGACCTCCAAATTTCATTGCCTTTACAAACTTTACTTGTTGCGGTTGAAGATTGTGTATAATATCACATGCCGTCTTATGTTGAGTTCTTGTAGTAAAAATTTCCTAAACACAACATTAACAACTTTAATCAAATTCACAATCAAATAAAAATGGAAATTATATGCATAAACGTAAATGCTAAAAAACTGAATATTTGTACCTTTGAGTCTTCTTGAGGATCAACCTTAACTTTTTGCTCTTTGTATTCTTCGGAACTTAGCTTAAACTTTTCTATGTACTTTTGTTTAGCCTTGTCTCTTAAAGCTTTCCACTTTGCACAAATTTCACTCATTTTCTACAATTATTGAAAGAGTATAAATCCTAGTAACATACATTGACAATCCACATGTATGTAAACACAACTACAACAAAAATTGTATAGTTACCATTCGGTCTGATGAACCCTTCTTAGTCATCTTGGACTGTTCTTTGCTACAAAAAAATATTGTACATCAAATTGAATATCGTAAATTGTGGGCATTAAAAGATGCTCAAAGTTTCAAAAAGACATACAAGTAATATATCCATCCATTACAAGAATGCTTCGGAACAACATTATGGCCTTTCTTAACCATTTGACTTCGTTAAAACAAATAGACCTGTTAAATAAAAGATTGACAGTTAGTGCTATGAATGAAACAGTAATAAGTGGAAAACAAAACTGAATCAAGCTTCATAAACCCAACACGAGGATCTTAATGGTAATTAGTTTAGAAGCGTAGGACCGTCAGACCGAAAATGGCTAGAGCTAAAGTAAAGCTAACTGTTAACAACTCTTTCGTTCTGAGCTTCACAATAGAGATACAAATTCCTTACTAAAGCCAATTCAACTTGGATTCAGTCCCATCAGACCAACATTGTGAGGACCAAACACCTTGCTAGTCTAGTCAACCAACATCCTCAAAACCCAAACCTTTCTACACTAATCATTAATCCCATGTTGATTTCAAGTGGAGGTGGTGAATAACTACATGAGCAGATAATGCTTTTAGTAAATTTTCACGGACGCACTCGAATCTTTTTCAACCAATGAAAACCCTTACCCGAGCACTTAAATCAGCAATTTATCCTCTCACCAGGAAGATCATAGTATTGCATAGTGAACAATGTCTGGTGCAATTTACCATTCGTCACTTATTCCTCATCAGGTTTAATGCTAGAGATTTTTTTTCTTCTTTTTTTTTTTTTTGAACAGCATGCTAGATATTTTTCATAACACTTTTCTTTCATGACACACTTTCTGGATTACCTAGTATTTCCTTTGGAAAGTATGTCTGACACCATCTTTCTTTTTCCTATCTCACTACATAATTTTGCAAAGACAACTCCCATCTAAACCTCTAGAAAAAAAAAAATTGTCTCTATGAATCTCTAAAATCGAAGACCAAAGACTATCTAATTGTGTACCATATCAAGCTACCCAACAATTCTCACACACTAATTTGAATCAGCATACATCTTATGTATTTCTATATGCACAGCAGAATCTACTTGATGGAAATGGCCTATACTTCTAAGTATAGGTACATGTAGAGTTTTTAAATGTTAACAAACTCTCTAGGAGTAAAGAATCATGTAGGGTTTTCCAATATTTATAAGTTATTTTATGAGATGATTGTTGGCCAAATTAAAAGACCAAAACATGTGATCAAACTTGGGAGACCCTCATGTCTGTCATTATCCCTACATTGTTCTCTTAACCTTATTCAATCCCTATCTACAGAGCAAACCACAAAACACTTTCGAGGTACAATGATTAAAGAAAGCAAAATCCACAACCCCAGGTCAAACAAACTAAACAATTGAAATTTTCAATTGCAGACTATAATGAAATGTGTGGAAGCTTGAGCCAATCATGTACAGATCTAGTTTTTCAACTAAAATAATACAAATCAATTCATAGGAGAACCCACAAACCCAAGTTAAAACAAAACAAGCCAACAAACCCACGTCAAAGCTTAGCAACAAAAAAAAAAAAACTGTTAGGGGAGGGTTGCATCACCTCAACCAAAGTAAGGGGAACCTTTGATGCAACTGGTAACTTAGAAATGCAGATATTGTTGCATATCTTCGCGTATATTCTGTAACGATATTACCCCCTGTAAGTTACCAAGCATTTGATGCTTCTAGATTTTGTCTTTTGGTTTTCTGTTCCAGAGAACCCACAAAACCCTATGTGTAGGGGTGTTTGTGTATTGTAGTGGTGGTTATGTGTTAGAGAGAGTGAGAGAGAGAAATACCTCACACAATGGAGAGGGCTTTTCGTTGTGACTGACTGTTGAGGACGAGAGAAGGTTCGTCATTTGCTTAGGGGCTATGGAGGTATAGAGGTAGAAGAGTGGTAAGGGTTTCCATTGACTGTGCAGAGAGAGAGAGAGAGAGAGAGAGAGATAGAGAGAGAGAGAGGGAGGCGTTTAGAGCTGTGGAGGTGGATAGGAGGTAGTGAGAGAAAGAAAGGTGGGAGATGAATTACATTCAGGTGATTTGATGAATGGCTAGGATTAAAGGAATTACATCCTATGGTTCAGATTTAATGGGAGTATGGTGCTTCCAAAACCGTCTGGGAGCACCATAGCCAAACGCCTTCTAATGCCATTCTTGAACTAAAGTAATCAAAAGTTAATAATTTCTTTTTTCTTGGACTTGCTATTTTTGAATTAGTCATATCTTACAATGTATAATGTTTTTTAAGATTTTCTAAATTTTGTATAGCAGAAGCAATTATGATCTGTCAAACAAGATCCGTTATATATTTTTCAAGCTTCATATCTATATAATAAAATAAGACAGTTTGTGAATTCCATATAAATCCAACCCTTTATTTATAATCCTCTAGTTAAGATGTGACTAAAAACTTTTTTATAAATAACATCCGTCTATTTCGATATTCAATCAGTCCAACGTCTAGGATGATTTTCCAAACAAAAAGCCTGAATACCTATATGATATAATAAGACGGTTTTTGGATTTCCTATAAATTCAACCCTTTATTTCTAATCCTATGGCTAAGATGCGACTAATTTATAAATTACAGCTGTCTATTTTTCATATTCAATCAATCCGACGGCAAGGATGATTTTTCAAATAAAAAACTTGAATATTTGAGATTTTCCTTTTTGATTGACTTGTTATTTTTAAATTAGCCACATATTTCAATGTATAATGTTATTTAAGATTTATAAATTTTGTGTAATAGAACCAATTGGAATCTATCAAGATTCATATAGAAAAATATAGGAAATCTATATGACACTTCTGCCAAAAACCAATGTATAAATTCAACTTTTCATTTTAATTTAAGGGCTAAGATGCAACTAAACTTTTTAATAAATCATAGCCGTCTATTTTCTCTGTCAATAAATCTAATGGCGGATGAACCTCCCTACGTCTCTGATCTTTATAACTTTCATGTTCTTAATTTCGACTAGTGGCTTTCTTCCTCTCCCTCAAGAATACGTTTTGCAAAAAATAACAAATAAAGAATCCTTTAATGGGCTGCCCAAAATAAAATATACAAAAAAAAAAAAAACGATTTGGTTTGCTTGAAACTAAATTATTGATAACCCAAAACAAAGCCTCCAAAAGATTATTGTCTTAGAAGGTCACTAGGTTTCTAAATCTTTTACAACAATTTGTATTCATTTTTCTTAAAAAATAATTAAGAAAATTTGTTTTTAATGTCAAGTGCTTTTAGGCACGGAAAATTTCTAGTAATACAATGGGGGCGGATTTGGATGGGTGTGGGTGGGTTCATGGGTTGGGTTAAAATTGCCACATTTATTGGTTCCTTCTTTGTATCCTTTAATAATGAAGGACTATTTCTTCTTTGTCCACTTGGAGTCGGATGTATAGATCTTAATTCTACTATTTTTTAGTGAGATTTAATGATAAGTCCACCACCAACAACCCCCCCCCCCCCCCCCCCCCCCCCCCCCCCCCCCCCCCTATCACCACTGAAAAGTTCACCGAAAAGCTCGCGGGGTACCTAAACCACTAAAACTATATAAAAATGCCTAAACCACTAAAATCTTATGAAAGTGTCTAAACCACCAAAACCCTATGAAACTAAGTGCACCCTAAAACCCTATGAAAGTGCCTAAGCAACTAAAATCCTATGAAACTAAGTACACCTTAGAACCATATGAAAATGCCTAAATTTTCTGGGAAACTTTCCGGAGCCGGCCAATTTTTCGGCGTTGGTCAACTTCTCGGCGATGATGTGGCAGGAGGGTATCAGTATTAAATTGAAATGGAGTGGACTGGGCCTACTATAAAATATTAAAAATGGACTAGAGACTTTATTAATTTAGGAGGTGGACTAGAGACTCTTCAAGTTCCTTATAGTGGACCTAAGGCTAATTTTTTATATTTTTTACATGGACAATCTCCAGGTGAATGGAACATGAAATAGCCACCACAATTGAACTTAATAGCTTGAACCTCATCACCTTATGAAGGCGGCCCGATTTCAAACAAGCAGAGCAAGTGACAGTTATACCTCTATGTAGAATGCAATTATCCTACAATATAATGTTATTATGGTAAAAAAAGAACTATTTGCCGTAATTATTGATAATACAAAATTCTGAGTATTATTAATACCTTAGTCATTCCTAATTAGAATAGGTTGTAAAGGCCAACTAGGTTTCAGAAATAAGTACTAACAATATGCAAGCTCTTCCAATGATAGGTTCCTTTAAGCCAGTTTACATTTCATATATATTGATCACAGTATTGGAAATAAGAATAGTTTAATAGATAGTCTAACTCGAAAATTGATAGATGGTTGTTGGGAAACGATTCTCAAGACCCAGTAATGACGCGTACAGATTAGACAACAAAAATTGTAAAACCCTACAAGGCAGAATTAGGGTTCTACCTCAACTTCCTGCGACACGAACGCTGGTTGAACTTGTTATAGCACGCCTTGCTATAAACCACGAATACTGCTCGACCGCAACTTATGATCTTCTATCGTATCCCCTGCACGTCTAGAACACGAACCAAATGTGGACTCTTTCATGATCTGTTTGCTCTCTCTAAGCCTGCCTCTATTTACTGAATAATAGAAAAACGTCAATCTAACCTAGAGAGCATAACGTGTATATATAGGGCTACGATAGGGACCTAAGGAGTAATAAGTCTGGGCTCCTAGTGTAAATAAGAAAACCTAATCCCACCAGGATTCTATTTTTTATTTCACTAATTATAATTCACCCAACTACAAAATTATAATTGCACTCCCGTCATTATCTCAATTATATTACGACCTTTGTGATATTAAATACTTATTAATCTCCCCACGTTAAGATTACAGATACCCCTTGATTAAAATAACTTACTAACAATGGCGACACTGAGGTTCATTTGGTCAGAGAAGGATACACTCCCGGTAGAGACTTTGCTAGAGATGGAGACACTCCAAGCAAAAACAAATAATGTACTGAACTTCGTTTCTCGAGGCAGCTTCGAATTGATCAAACAACTTCAACCAATTAAAATAGCGTTCTTCGAACACACTCATTAAGTATTCATTAAGTCTTTTACTCAGTAACTTCAATCCTACTAGTATTACAAATATTAGTGTTCTTTTATCATCTTCTTGTCAATGTACATGATAGAATTAGAGATTTATATCAATACAAAAAATTTCAAGACTAGTATTACATATTTGTCAAAAATTGAAAAAATTTCACTTATCTCCCCTAAGGTTTCTAACAAATACAAACACCTCCCCCAATTTTCTAAAATTGCACTTACCTCCCCTATCAGAGTTAGGAACTAATAGACTTTAACGGGGAAAGCGAAAATACATTTTTCCATTCTATTATACTGAATAAACAAAACATAAAAAGGAGAAGAGAAAAAGGTTGTGTGCGTCAACTACCAACCACCACGTATAGGGTTGTGATGATCTTCACCAATCCTAAAAAGTACTACATGCTTTACGCGCGAAGAAGAGAGAGAGACAGAGGAGTGTAATGATCAATTATATCACTAAGAAATCTGAAGCAAGAGAAAAATGGCTTAAGGTTTGAAATCGATACCTCCCCTTCTATGAAAAAATGAAGGAACGAAGAGAGTGGTACCCTACGATTTGGAAGAAACAAATAAACGGGGGTGTTGTGAAAACGGCTTCCTCTATAATCGTTGTTTGAAGGTACGATTTTCTGCCTCAGTCTCTCAAATCAAGTGTTTTTCTTTGCCAATTTGAGTATTTTCGAACATATTTTGGGGTAGATTCAATTAGGGTTTTTAGCTTTGAAATGCATTTGGTGTTACATTACATGAAAAAATTGGTTAAATCAATTAAGGTTTCCAATCACTTATGGTTTATTTGGTCAATTCAGTTAGGGTTTCGAATACTTAAGGGTTTACGTTATCATTTTGTGATTTTCTTTCCATGTTGAAACATTTTTCCATGTTTATTGTTTTCAGTTATGGATGCTCTATATTTTGACATAACTATGCATTTTAGAAGGACTGTTTCAACTAGGGGTGATTTCGGTTCGGGGTGGATTTTCCCCAGACCGAATCGGTTTGGGATGAAATTTTTCAGGATTGATCCCGACGGAAGTTAAGTTCGGTTCGGGGTGGAATCGGTCCGGTCGGGAATTTCGGTCAGCTCAAAATGGAAGGATCAGCCTCTTCTGCGGCGACTACTCTGGCTTCTTCTCCGGCGAAACCATGAGAGAGAGAAGAGAGAGAAGGTGGGGGTCAGCTATATTGTAACGCCCCAATTTTTCAAGGAATTTTGGGAAGCATTAACCTTAAAATATACTGAATTTTATAAATTATTAGGCCCCTATTTGTCGTTATACAAAATGTACATTAAAAAAAATATACAACAAAAAGAATCCAACATGTTATTTAAATATCTTCAGAGCAACTCTAGTCTTGATTCAGATCTCAAGCATACTTGGTCTCCGCTTTTGGTATTCTTCCTGTGTCAAACAGCTCCACCATTGTGTTAGTAATTTATTTTAATCAACGGGTATCTGTAATCTTAACATGGAAAGATTAATAAGTATTTAATATCATGAAGCTCGTAATATAACTGAGATAAGGACGGGAGTGCAATTATAATTCTGTAGTGGGGTGAATTATAATTAGTGAAATAAGAAATAGAATCTTGGTGGGATTAAGTTTTCTTATTTACACTGGGAGCCCAGACTTATTACTCCTTAGGTCCGTATCGTATCCCTATATATACACGTTATGCTCTTTAGGTCAGGATGAATGTTTTTCTGAAATTCAGTAAATGGAGGCAGGCTTAGAGAGAGCAAACAGATCACGAAAGAGTCCACACTTGGTTCGTGTTCTAGACGTGCAGGGAATACGATAGAAGATCGTAAGGTACGGTCGAGCAGTATTCGTGGTTTATAGCAAGACGTGCTATAACAAGTTCAACCAGCGTTCGTGTCGCAGGGAGTTGAGGTAGAACCCTAATTCCGCTTTATAGGATTTTACAATTTTTGTTGTCTAATTTGTACGCGTCATTACTGGGTCTTGGGGATTCGGTTTCCCAACAGTGGTATCAGAGCCAGGTTGCAATCACGCGTATGGATTAAACATGCCATGTTGTCCGTAGGTTATAGAGGGTAGAACGTAGAACTGTGCTAACCCTTGTTTTGCAGCGTTCTTACCCAGCTATTATGGTCACATGATTTTTATTGGTTTTATGTGATTGGATCCCACGATAATTTTTTCGTGGTTATTGTTATTTATTGGGTACCACGATTATTTTTCGTAGTTGTAATAATTAACGTAGCATGTGTTATTTATTGGGTGCCACGATTATTTTTCGTGGTTGTAATAATTAACGTAGCATGTGAACTCCAATGGAGGCATAAGATCGATATTTGTATGTTTCTTCGATTGTAATAGCATTCGAT
Source organism: Rhododendron vialii (assembly GCF_030253575.1). Classification (NCBI taxonomy): domain Eukaryota; kingdom Viridiplantae; phylum Streptophyta; class Magnoliopsida; order Ericales; family Ericaceae; genus Rhododendron; species Rhododendron vialii. The sequence goes on from NC_080558.1 coordinate 32,989,125, forward strand.
GGTTATTCGGAGATCGAAGATGGTAGATACAAAAGATTCAAGTTATTTGGCTCGCAACAGTTTTTTTCCAGATTCGTAGGGTCTGATTGCAGGGCTATTTCGACCTAGTAAACATTGGAATCAGAAAATCTGTTCTTCACGAAAGTTGTAGATAATTGAATTTCGAATCCAACCCAATTTGAATCACTTCAATTGGAGGTCAGATGAAGAAGATATGGCCAAAATACTGAAGGCTGTGCAGTTTACGCGGGAATATGTTAAATCCGAAATTTCTTGCCTAAGCACGGTTGGATTTTGGTTTTCTTGATTGATTCAAACTATCTAAGTCTTCTACACAAGTATAGCCGAAGGATTTCAAGTTTGGAAGGACTCCTTATTGCTTAAGGATTTCAAGTTTGGAAGGATTCCTTGTTGCTCAAGGATTGCATCTTTGACCATAATAGTTGGGATGCATATTTTATTATGTTTCCTAAATTATGTTTATGCATGTTTCTATGATTGTTTGCATATGTGATAGTTTATCATATTGGGACAACATGGTAATATATGGCTTTTGACCCAGATCACGTTTTTTGCAAACTTAAAAATTTTGATAACCCTCACAAATTTTTTTTTAAATAACTAAGTGGGAGAGGGAGTTTATTTTTATAAATCCCACGGTCTCCATTACTAGTATGTAGATGATGTAATTAATTTTGTGTGATGGTTTTAGAACCTTCCCCCCCATCGGGCAAAATTAATTATGGCCTCATCGGTACAGACTTCCTTAAAGGATAGGTCTATGATGATTGTTGTGTGAATTACTACACCATCTGAGGTAATTCATAACGGAACAATGGGTCATGGAGCTAGGTAATGGTATACACTTAGCTGTAAATAATAGTATCCTCACAATCTGAGTCACTATTATTATTTATAGGACCGAAGTTATATTGGCTATTTAATTTTGCTTGGCACAGTATAGTGTTTAGATAGTAAAATTAAAAGGTTGTGCCTATCTACATGAATGATAAAGAGTAGAGACTTCCCATCGAGGCATGCTCTTCACGGTGTGTAGGGTTGCCAATGTTTTTCTTTTAACATGTGGTAGAGGGAACCAATATTAAAATGAAATTCAAAATTTTTATTGCCCTTCATAATTGATTGTTATGTTATTTGATTCTCAGATTCAAAAATGGGCTCTTTCAATCCACTTGCCATTATTCTCAAAGAAAATAAACTTACTGGACCAAACTATGTTGACTGGAAAAGAAATTTGAATATTGTGTTAACTGCTGAGGGCCACAAATATGTGCTATCTACGGCGTGCCCTCCTATACCTGAAGAAAATGCCACAGAACAGGAAGCAAAGCCTTATAAAGATTGGGTTAAGGCTGATGAGATGGCGCGGTGTTATATTTTGGCTTCTATGTCGAATATATTGCAACATCAGCATCAAGCTATGGAAATTGCTTCTGATATGATGCTGAACCTCAAAGAAATGTTTGGGGATCAGAATCGGGCAGCAAGGCTAGTTGCTATGAAAGAATTGGTGAGCATCACCCATGTTGAAGGGACCCCGGTTAGGGATCATGTTCTAAAGATGATAGCTCTTCTTAATGAACTAGAGATCCTTGGAGCTGAAATTGATGGAGAAACCCAGATCGATTTCGTTCTCAACTCACTGCAGTCTGAGAGTTTTAAGCAGTTTCGCTTGACTTATTCTATGAACAAAATGAATTTATCTTTGGCGGAACTTCTTAAGGAACTCCAAGCAGCTGAGGGTCTTTTGGTTGCGAAGAAACCACCATCAGTGCTAGTGGCAGAGAAGGCTTCTACTTCTAAGCCGAAAGGCAAGAAGAAGCAAAATAAGTCTCAGAAAAAGGATGTGGAGGCAGTTCATGCGCCTCAAGGTGGAGTGAAAAAGCCTACGGGCAAGTGTTTTCACTGCAAGCAGAAAGGACACTGGAAGAAGGAATGTCCGATTTTTCTCAATATAGTGAACAAACAAGGTAAATCTATTTCACTAGTTGTTGAATCATGTTTAGCGGTGTTATCTACCAGTACCTGGTGTGTAGATACGGGAGCCACTAATCATGTTTGCAATTCATTGCAGGGGTTCCAGGAAACCAGAAGACTCAGTGATGGGGAGATTTATCTACATATGGGAAATGCTACGAGAGCGGCAGCAGTTGCAGTAGGAAATATTTTTTTTAAATTTTAGTAGTAATAGGAGTTTAATTTTGAGAAATTGTCTTTATGTTCCTACTTTTAGAAGAAACTTGGTTTCAGTTTCTAAGTTAATAAAGGATGAATATTTGGTTTATTTTAGTGACTCTGTGGTTATTAAGTTAAATAAACGTTTTATCTGTTCTGGTTCATTGGTGGATGATCTCTACATTATAAATCCTATATTTCCTACAGTGCAACTGCATTAATTGAATAACAGTAATAATTTACCATGCAAGAGAAAAGAGCCTTCGAAATTGAACCAAACGTATCTTTGGCACTTACGTCTTGGTCATATTAATCTGAATAGGATTTCTAGACTGGTTAGAGATGGACCTTTAGGTTCATAAGAAGTTAAGGAACTTCCAGTCTGTGAATCATGTTTGGAAGGTAAGATGACCAAAAGGCCTTTTTCAGCAAAAGAATATAGAGCCAAAGAGCCATTAGAATTGGTTCACTCTGATTTGTGTGGGCCTATGAATGTCCAAGCTAGAGGTGGTTTTGAGTACTTTGTCACTTTTATTGACGATTACTCAAGGTATGGATACATTTATTTGATGCGCCGTAAGTCCGAATGCTTTGAGAAATTCAGGGAGTATAGGGCGGAAATAGAAAAGCGTTTGGGTAAATGTCTCAAGACACTACGATCTGATCGTGGTGGTGAATACCTCCTGGGAGAGTTTAGGGACTACTTGTCAGCTGAAGGGATTACATCCCAATTGTCAGCTCCAGGTATGCCACAACAAAATGGTGTAGCAGAAAGAAGGAATAGGACTCTTATGGATATGGTAAATCAATGATGAGTTATTCAGATTTACCAATTTCGTTTTGGGGACATGCACTAGAAACAGCAGCGTATATTCTTAACTTGGTACCATCTAAGTCAGTACCATCTACACCCACAGAACTATAGACTGGGCGCAAACCTAGTCTCCAGCATGTTCGGGTTTGGGGTAGTCCAGCACATGTGCTGAATGGGAACGCAGATAAATTGGAATCGAGAATAGAAGTTTGCTTGTTTGTGGGGTACCCTAGAGGAACGAGAGGTGGACTGTTTTATAGTCCTGCGGATAAGAAAGTCATTGTTAGCACTAATGCCCGGTTCTTAGAAGAGGACTATGTGATAGACCACAAACCCAGAAGTAAAATTGTTCTAGAAGAATTGAGAGGAGAGAGACGGGCACAAACTTCTTTACCACCAATAGTGCAGGAGGAAATGCCACAAGAGATATTTGTAGAGGCACCTATTGACACATCGGTACCTCGTCGTAGTGGGAGGGTTACTGTTCCACCTAGTCGGTATACGTTGTTGGGAGAGTCTTTTGAAATGATCCCTGATGATCAACATGCTGAACCCTGTAACTACAATGAGGCACTTCAAGATAAATATGTGAAACTTTGGCAAAAGGCTATGAAATCAGAGATGGAGTCTATGTACTCTAATCGGGTCTGGGATCTTGTAAAACCACCTGAAGGGATTAAACCGATTAGGTGCAAGTGGATCTATAAGAAGAAGAGAGGGGCGGACAGAAAGGTGCATACCTTCAAAGCTAGGCTTGTTGCGAAAGGGTATACTCAGAAAGAAGGGATCGATTATGAGGAAACTTTTTCGCCAGTAGCCATGCTTAAGTCCATTCGGATTCTCTTATCCATTGCGGCTCATCTCGATTACGAGATTTGGCAAATGGATGTAAAGACCGTGTTCCTTAATGGAAATCTGGATGAGTGTATCTATATGGTGCAACCAGATGGATTCATAGCAAAAGGTCAAGAGCACATGTTGTGCAAGCTTAAGAAGTCTATTTATGGGCTTAAGCAGGCATCTAGATCTTGGAACATTCGTTTTGATCAAGCAATCAAGTCTTTTGGTTTTGATCAATGTCCGGATGAGTCATGTGTGTACAAGAAGCGCAACGAAAAAGTTGTAGTGTTTCTAGTACTATATGTCGATGATATCCTGCTCATCAGAAACGATGTGGGAGTGTTATCTTCAGTGAAAGTGTGGTTATCCGGCCAATTCAAAATGAAGGACTTGGGAGAAGCTGGTCACATCCTAGGGATTAAGCTTATACGAGATCGCAAGAATAGGATGTTGGGCTTATCACAAGCTACTTATATCAATGTCATTCTAGCCCGTTTTAGCATGCAAGATTCCAAGAAAGGGTTCCTCCCTTTTAGACATGGAATCAATCTATTCAAGGATCAGTGTCCTAAAACACCTAAAGAGATGGAGAAAATGAAGGCAGTTCCTTATGCCTCGGTAGTAGGAAACCTTATGTATGCTATGTTGTGTACTAGACCTGATATTTGCCTTGCCGTTGGCATGGTTAGCAGATTTCAGTCTAATCCAGGGTAAGAACATTGGACTGCAGTGAAACATACACTCAAGTATCTGAAAAGAACTAGAGATCATATGTTGGTGTTCCAGTCAGATAGTCTAGTACCTCATGGGTACACAGACTCAGACTTCATGTCAGATAGGGATTCCAGAAAGTCTACCTCAGGATATGTGTTTACCTTGGGAGGTGGAGCCATAAGTTGGAGGAGTATCAAACAATCTTGCATTGCTGATTCTACCATGGAGGCAGAGTATGTGGCAGCTTCTGAAGCAACCAAGGAGGCTGTTTGGCTTAGAAATTTTTTGTTGGATCTGGAAGTGGTCCCTTCAGTGCAATCAGCCATTACACTCTATTGTGACAATAGCGGTGTAGTTGCTAATTCGAAGGAGCCAAGGACTCACAAGAAGGGCAAACACATTGAGCGTAAGTATCATCTGATTCGAGAGATCGTACAGAGAGGTGATGTTGCTGTGACCAAGATTGCATCAGCGAATAACCTAGCAGATCCTTTTACGAAGAGCTTACCAGCTAAGACTTTTGATAGTCACGTAGAGGGAATGAGAGTGAGGTGCATGGCAGTATTGTTTTGAGTCTTAGTGGGAGTTTGTTAGGAGATTATGTAAAAGTTATGTTTTTATATGATGGATTAATATTTAATTATTAATCAGTTTTATCCATTTTTGATGAGAATCTTTTATGGGCAATATTTGCATGATATTTTTGTATGTTGTGCATGTGTGTCTTTTATTCTACATAGTAGATAATCCAGTGTGTAGAGTACGGCTTACACACAAAAGATTGGATCATCGGTTCTTGTGGAATATAAGTTATGGTTCACAGTCTTAGATGGAATTTGACACACTATCGGTAGGACTATAGCACAATATTTTAGTAGGTTTTTCTTGACTACAGGGAATGGTATTAATTCCAACTCATTGTGCTAGTATACTTTGTGTGTATTGAACGGGACCATATTGAGGTAATTGTTTTTATACTAACTTTATAAGACAATTGGAATCTCATGGTTATTATGAATGCTTATGCTCTTAATCCAAAGATAATTATTAGAAGTATATATTTAATATTGTTGACTTTGATTCATTAAAGAGTGAGATCTTTATACGGTCAATAGTCTCGGTGAGTTGGGTAGCAACATTATGTATATGACAACTATTAATTATTAATGAAATCCACGTCCCGATAGGGATTGATGATACCCCTTGAGTAAACTTATAAGTTTCGATTATGTCAAACCCTGCAGGTGGATATTTGTATCCGACATATCGAATAAGTTAAGCGGATAGTCTCAAGTTAAGATGTTGATTAAGTGAGAGATTGTTAGTAATTTATTTTAATCAATGGGTATCTGTAATCTTAACATAGGGAGATTAATAAGTATTTAATATCATGGAGCTCGTAATATAACTGAGATAAGGACGGGAGTGCAATTATAATTCTGTAGTTGGGTGAATTATAATTAGTGAAATAAGAAATAGAATCCTGGTAGGATTAAGTTTTCTTATTTACACTGGGAGCCCAGACTTATTACTCCTTAGGTCCGTATCGTAGCCCTATATATACACGTTATGCTCTTTAGGTCAGGATGAATGTTTTTCTGAAATTCAGTAAATAGAGGCAGGTTTAGAGAGAGCAAACTGATCACGAAAGAGTCCACACTTGGTTCATGTTCTAGACGTGCAGGGAATACGATAGAAGATCGTAAGGTACGGTCGAGCAGTATTCGTGGTTTATAGCAAGACGTGCTATAACAAGTTCAACCAGCGTTCGTGTCGCAGGGAGTTGAGGTAGAACCCTAATTCCGCTTTATAGGGTTTTACAATTTTTGTTGTCTAATCTGTAAGCGTCATTACTGGATCTTGGGGATTCGGTTTCCCAACACATTGAACCCTGCACCCTCTGGCAAATTGATCACCGAAGCAAACAATTTACCAGGATACAAACGTATCCGTGAGTAATAATTCACCCAGTAGAATAATCCTAATCCTACCAACCCCTTACTCTTCATTTAGCATATCAACAATATATCAATTCATAGAAGGTACAGAATAATAACACATCGCCCTTTCCTTTACTATCCATTATCTTACATGAAATCTAAGAATCCTCTCCACAAAGTCCTTTCCTCCCATATCCACTAACTTTGACCGTCTCATGGAATAACTCTCCCTTTATTTGTCCTGCACCAGGGTTCTAAGCGAATACTACTAAATTATGTATCCAGTCTAGATTCGCTTACAACCAAAATAAAGGAACAGCTCACCATGATAACTCGGCATTAGCGGTCGCACTATCTCATTGTCAAGATCCTTTACCGTCTCCCAACTCTACACACTGGGTACTTTACCATACCCCTAATCTACACACTGGGTACTAGACCATATTCAAGGATCCTTTACCGTTTTCCAAAATATAGTACCCGGAGTCTTTTATCGTTCTCCACACACACACTAGGTACTGTACCGTATTTAGGATCCTTTACCGTATCCCAAATACTGTACCCGGAGTCCTTTACCGTCCTCCACACACACACTGGGTACTGTACCGTATTTAGGATCCTTTACCGTATCCCAAATACTGTACCCGGAGTCCTTTACCGTCCTCCACACACTCTGAGTACTTTACCGTACTCGGGGTCTTTTACCGTTCCCCAACTCAACTAAAGGTACTTTACCGTACCAGGGTCCTTTACCGGCACCCAACATCCTTAATCAACTTTACCATTTTATCCTTTACTTAACCACGTCTACTTGTTCACTACTCGAAACCACCCATGAACCCAAGCCCATTCCAACACGAACAACATGATACAACAGCTTGATTCATAACATAATACATTTCAATGAGATAAAAAGTACATATCAAATAATATTGTGCGAGTAAGTAAACACACAATATTTTATGATTGGACCGATGCCCTTAAGATTCGTTGAACAAGTAAATTAATTAATTATAACATGCGCTTATTCTACTAAAAATAAATCAACGACATAGTTTAGGTTCAAATTGAGAACTAAAGTATATTCAGGGGGCAAACTGCAATTTTATAATATCGCACTTTAAAAGAAAAAACGTGCATGCTATAGTAGCCTTCGGTTTTCAATTTTTCAGGAAACAGAGTACTTCTGATTTGATTCACGGGTATGACAGATCCCATTATAACTTTTCAAATTCATCATATAGAAATTATTTAATACTTAGGAGAAAAAAGGGAAGCAATTATTCTACCTTAAATCCGGCCGAAAGAGCGGGTACTAGTTTGCAGACGATTTCGGTAAAATGAAAAAGACGGCGGCGGCAGCAGGGGACTCGAGGCTAATTGGAAGGTGGTTTGTAGATTCTTGGTGATGTAGTGGTTGATTGAGAACCTGAATATGATGTACGGAGGGATTTTATGTAGAAATTCGTCTCTCTCTCTCTCTCTATTTTAGACTCAATATTAGAATTAAGAATGAAATAATATACTGGTGTTCAATTTTCAAATTTATGTGGGTATGTATAATGGGAGAGAATAAGGTAGTGAGAATGTGAGAGGATAAGTGTGGAAGTGGTAGAATGGGGAAGGAGAGTGAATGAGAGAGATACTGATAATGATAAGAGAGATAGATGACAAGTGCCACATTTGGTGAGGTTTTCTTTAATCTAATGTATGTGGACGCATATATGTATATGATGAGAGAGAGAGAGAGAAATGGAGAGTTAATTTGAATAAAATTCTAGTTAGGATTTAGATAGGAAAGATAAGAGATGAATATGAATTCTTAATTTCTTGTATATCTAAAGTTTAAATATATATCTTAAACAATAGCGCAAATAATATCAATTGTACACGTAATAATATATTTTAATTATTCAATCTAATTAATTATTGAATTAGAAATTTAACAATATAAATTTGTATTAAAAAAAATTAGGTCAAAAATCCGGGTCGTTACATATATATATATATATATATTACTCCCTCCGTCCCAAAATAATTGTCCGGTCCGCAAAACGGAGTGTAAAAAATAATACAATTTTTGCAAGAAAAAATAAAAAAAAATTCAACAACTTTCTAGATATCAATGAGTATTTTTAATTTATGAAAAAAGTTTGAATTTTTACTTGAAAAAATTGCATTATTTTTAAGTTATCGTTTTGCGGACCGGACAAACAATTTGCGACGGAGGGAGTACTATAATACTAGTAAATAAGCAAAAGAAATGACACGGGTCAACTGCCAGCTATATATATATATACACAATATAATTATACTCCTAGATTGTGTTTGACAAGATGTTTTAAATTTTTTAAAGGACATGGTTCGGTGCATTGCTACTTGTACGACAAGTGGGAGAAGGACATGCATGTGTACAACAATTTTGGGAAAAAGAAAAAACTGTCTGTTTTCTTCTCCCTTTCATATCAATGTAAATATATATATATATATATATATATATATATATATAAACAAACTTCGGTTCGGTCCGTAATTTTACATAACCGAGACCGAATCGAACTAGGTTTGGTTCAGTTCGGTCCACCCCGAACCGAAAAATTTCTGGTGCCAACCCAACCAAACCCTGAACCGATCGGTAGGTTTTTTCGATTTTTGTGGTCCGGTTGGTTTTGAAACACCCCTAGTTTCAACGATTGAAAACGTGGACCCTTTAAGTTATACCTACATTGATCTATTGGACGATGTTGCTGAAAGGAGTTTGTCTACTGTCCCATGTGAGAGTGGTTGTACGATCACATTGAAAATCAAAATCCCTGAGTTTAATGAAGCCATGGTTTTAGGTTGTGATCTAGTTGTTCTTGATATGTTTAGGTTAAACTCTAGAACCTGTCAAATTGAATTGATTGTTCATGTAACGAACCGCTCTAGAAGGATTAACATAATCAGTCTTAATGAAAGCTTAATATCAACCTTAATGAAATTCATTCCATAAACGCAAGACAATGTCAATTAAGTATATTACAACCGGCTTCCAAAATAAAATTTACAAGAGAACTTTGCAAGATGAGTTGCATTCACAAATGTTACTACAACTCTCCAAAAAATTATGTCAAAATATGAACTATGCCAAGAGAACACCAAGTCGACCCTCATTCTCGCTCCTACAGCCTGTCAGACCAGTAGTGGACCAAAACTCTACTTCAATTACTTGAAAGGATTGTGAGTGTTACTACTTCATTCAAGCGGAAAGCATAAAACAATTTACACAAACAAACATGGATCGAGTTATGCTTCTAATCATAATTAGCAAGAAACATACTATTTTTCACAAACCATTAAGTAAGCAACAATATTTCAAGAAACCATAGGGTTGCTTCCCTCGCAACCAGGAGTTATGACGGTACCGTGACCCTGTGAACAGAGTAATTCCAACAATTTATACCATGTTTGTGTACATCAAACAGACAATTTATACCCTTCTTGTGTACATCAAGAAGAAAACAATTCCAACCAATAATACAACTATGGCATGCTCTTGAAATAAAATCATGTTTCAAGCAACTTGATCCATATCCACAACCTCAAAAATTCCCATCATTTGCAAAAAAAAAAATATAAGTTTATTTTTAGCTAGCCTCTTCAATGAAATAGCACACTCACCTTAGAGATCCAAAAGACAAAAGCAAAACGTCTCCTTCTCAACCTTGAGGTGGAGACTCGTCCTCCGATCCTAGAATATGAATGACACTACACTTAGTATATTTCATACACCAACTCATGTTAAAATGCAAGTAAAATGCATCAATCAGTCTAGCATATGATCTTTTTTTTTCAATCTCCATCCCTAGTATGATACTGCATGAGACCAATGCAATAAAAATGATGGGTGATGTGCTTCAATGCTCAAAAGATGATTCAATGAGATTTAATACAAGAATTCCCAAGAATAAGGCTTAGACCATGACCAACATGTACTGTTCTGACCGTATCTGAAACATAATCGTGAATTGAAGAAAGACAGTTTAACCATTGAAAAGTAAACTTCTTCCTCTTCGAATCGACAGGTCATTCATAAAAAACGGAGTTCGGGTAACCTTACTACGGCCTCGCGATTATAACTTAACAAATACTAAAACTGGTGCAGAGACAGATTTTTGGTCAACTTAAACAGAAAATCTGTTATTGCTCAGGCATAACCACAGCGCATGGGTTGCACCGTTGGAAAGCTCTATAAGTCTAGTTTCTAGCAAAACAAGCGGAATGTGATTTCGAGTCTCGAGCTAGGAGATATGACTGTTTTTCCAATTTGTGTCGGTGCTGACTGCTCAATTCCGATTTGAGTGATGCTAGGTTAAAAAAATTTCTATAGAGCTCAACACTTTGAACTAGATTCTGAAATTTTTACTGTAGATAGAAAACTCATAAAGGAACTCTCAGAAAAATTCCTATAAATTTCAGAACTTTCGAACTATCTCAATAAAATTCCCCAAAAATCAGGCAAACATGAATTCTCCAATTCTGCAGAATTCCAAACCAAGCAATTTTTGTTCTAAACTACTTTAACTACACAAAATCCATTCTCCTATAACCTGATTAGGGTTTAAATTGCATGAATATGCAGGTATAAACAAGTTTGATCAATACCCAAAACATAATTTAGGTATAAGATAGGGTTTACCTTCAATTAATTTTCCCAATTCTTTCCCCTTCTTCTTTTTCTTCTTCTTCTTCTTCTCCTCTCTCTCTCTCTCTCTCTCTCTCTCTCTCTCTCTCTCCGTGATACAAAATAAAACGATGGAGGGGTGGAATGGTGTAGAACACCGTAGAAGGTTTATTAGGGAATAATTATCCCATGAGGTTGGGTGTATGGGTTCTAATAGGTCAAAACTCATCTTAACCCTTCATTCTCCCTACCAAGACCAATCCCTTTTTAATTAACTTAATTAAACCCTCAAACTTAATCATGTATCGCTAAACAATTTATGAATGATATGTGAACGATAACACAACACGTGTAACAATTAGCATGACCTATGCAACATAAAATTAAATGTCATATGCGATGCACGTGCATGCTCGGAACGGGTGTTACAGTTCATGTGGGTGAAGATGGTGGAACACTTGAGCTAGTAGGAGATGAGGGTGTTAGGAATGAAGTAATTGATCTAGGTGATACAAATGATGCAGGTGAGGATCTTACCAAAGAAGCTGTTAATGTTCAGAGAATTGAGGGTGTTAGTAATGTTGGTGAGGATAATACTGTTGGTCAGTTTAAGAGTGTTATGAAGTATAATAATGTCACAAGACACGAGCATTATGACTATCTTACAAGTTTGGACAGTGATGAGGATGCTAGTGATACTAGTGATGATTTCATTAACGATAGTGATTAGTTTGAACATGGTGATTAGGATTATAGCTTCGCCTCTACTAATGAGGATTCTCACAACAATAGTGATGAATTTTCTAGTTATGAGATGGGAGAGACTCTAGTGATGAGGAGGGAAAGAAACAAAAGAATTACGTTGACATTAGCAAATTCAGGCAAGAGTTTCATGTTGATGGTGATGATGGGAAAATCATATTGAAGGAGAGATTGCTATTTGAGAATGTTGACAAGTTTAGAAAAGCTTTGAAGGAGTACACAATCCAAAAAGAATGTAAAATTGTTAGGGTTAAGAATGAGAAGAGTAGGATCACATGCCATTGTGCTGCCCTTGGTTGTAAGTGGATAATTCATGCATCTCCTTTACCATATGATACCACATTCAAAATCAGGACTTATCATGGAGAACACACTTGCCTTAACTTCCACAAAAATTTCTAAGGCAACTTCTAAATGGATTTTGTTTGGTTTGGGCATTTGGGATGTCTGTGTAACGCCCCGATTTTTGGAAATAAAATCGAAGACATTAAATATTAATTTTTGAAAATTCTTTAATTTAAATTCAAAATCCAAAACGGATAATTCATCCTAAAGATTCATTTATTACAAACCATAGTAGAAATACTGAAATTTATCTTTGTAGTAATAAACTAAACAAAATAATCGAGCCGTCTTCTAGGTTTGATACGGATCCCAAGTATATTCTGGCTAGACTCCCACCTCTGGATTCTCCTCTGCATAGAATTGTTCACTTTCGAGATTCTGAGTCTCTTCCTGATTTTCTGCAAAATCTGGCACGGAAGCCAGGCAATCCGTACCTGAGTGAAAGAGTTCACCCCATAGCATAATCCAACCCAACTACCCCTCTTACTTTACAGTTAGCAAGCAGCAGGATAAATATAGTACGAAGAAGTAAAACAGAGATTTTTCACATAAATTGATTTATTACTATCCATTATCCCTTTGTGTGATCTAAGATCCCTCCACGAGATCTTTCCTCTCCAACCGCTAGCCATGCTCGATCCCATGAGATCACTTCCCTTTGCTGTCGCAGATACACCTAAGTTATGTACCAAGTATGCATCCCAATAACTACAACAAGGGAAAGCTTATCATGCCTGAATCACAATTAGGGTTCGCCTATCTTATATACCACTTCACAAATCACTACACAATCATCACTGGACTCCCGCCAGTCTATCAATTCATCACTGGACACCCGCCAGTATATCAATTTATCACTGGACACCTGCCAGTTTTATTTTCATCACTGGACACCCACCAGTCTATCAATTTATCACTGGACACCCGCCGGTTTTATTTTCATCATTGGACACCTGCCAGTCTATCAATTTATCACTAGGCACCCGCCAGTTTTATTTTCATCACAAATCTCATCACAATCACCAAAATCCGCCTGCAGGCAATCTAAAAATAAAAACTTTCCAGTTTATCCATTACCTAGCATCGTCTAGATGAATTCTATTTCGCAATACCACCCCATGTCTCTAGGGTCCAATCTAGCATTCAAATCAAGTATCGATGCAATATACAACCAATCAATAATAATTAAAACAATTAATAAACAATAAAATCACGCAACTTATTATGAACGGGCCGTTGCCCTTAATCTTGTATGGTCGCAATGTCAATAATAAAGTAAGAGTTTTAAAAGGAATTACAAGGAAAATTTTCTGGGCTCTTATTAATTAATTCTAAGATAATAGATTAATTAAAAACTAATTAAATACATTAATTAGATAAAAATATTAAAATATTTATCATGACCTTAATAAGAGTCCTAAAGGTCCTATACAATCAATTGAGTGCCAAAAGTTGAGTTCGGAGGGTCACGGGATTATTTTAAATAAAGAGATTTACAAAAGTTATCGAAAGTAAAATAAATAGATAATAAATTATTTAATAAATAAGATAGGTTGAAGTTAACAACGTTTCATCTTCGGAAGATAAGAAGTCTAAATAAAATTATTTGAGAATTTATAATAAAGTTTATAAGGTCGTAAGGTAATTTTAATTGGAAACACCGTAAAAATAATAATAAATAGTAAATTAAATAAAAAAGTATGAAATTAACAAGATAACATCTTTGAGGTATGAGGAATCTAAGAAAAATAGTTTGGGTGTTAAAAATATTGTTTGGAAGGTCGCAAATATTTTTCGTTTATAAAAACCTTGAAAGATAACAAATAAATAATTAATAAATATCTAAATAAATAAATAAATTATGATATTAACAAGGTATGATCTTTGAGGTGTGAAAAGTCTAGGAAAAATAGTGCGGGGGTCAAAAACAGTGTTCGGGATGTCGAAAAGTCGATTCGAAGCAAAACAGGTCAAACCGCAAGGTCTGACTGGTTTGACCTTGCGGTGGGGAGCCCAGCCGCAAACTCGCGACTGGTTCTTGCGGTCCGCAGGTTGCGGCCGCAAGGTACGGTCCAGATTTCATTGTTTTGGTTTTTTGCTACGGTTTCGATGCATGGGTTCGTTTGGGGCATAGGGTTAAGTATAAAAACACTAATTATACATAGAGGGAGGGTTGGAATGGATTATAATACCTTGGTTTGGATCGAATTGATTTTAGAATGAATCTTGATTTTTGGAGAAGACAACTTCGGTTTTGGCGATCGGGGGACCTTGGGCTCGAATTGAATGATGCTTGGGGTTGAGGGAAGTGATTGGAGTGATCAATTCGGGTCTCGGTTGGTCATGGCTATGAAACCCACTTTTCTCTCTCTTTCTTTCTCTCTCTAAATCTCCATGGATTGGAGTTCGATTTTTCTCCGATTTCTCTCTCTCTCTGGACTGGTGGGGCGTGGGGAATTTTGTGGTATGCCCTAGGGTCGGAGTAATGGGGTATATATAAGAGATTTTTTTTGATAAGGGTGATAAAATTGTGTTTTAATGGAATTCTAACTCTTGGCTTTGAGATGGACGGAAAATAGGGTTAGGGAGGAAGTAGAGACTAAGTAGGAGAGGGAGAGATGGAAGGAATTTCGTAATTAAGCATGCATGCAATTAAAAAAATTAAAATAGGATAATTAGAATAGGATAATTATGTTTGTATATATATATATATATATATATATATATATATATATATATCCTATTAAGGAAATAATTAATTTTATTAAGGAAAAGAATTAATTTCATTATTAATAACACTAATTAAATGATATTATTATTAATAAAATTTTCGGGTTGTTACAGTCTAGCCGGTTCCTTTTCCTAGGGTGAACTAGTTTTATGCTTAACTATGAAGGGATCCGCACGGCTATTGGTTTCCTCATCTTTGGACTTGCCGTTTTCACTTCTATTATCGTCCTTTGCGCTTTGGTTGTCCGGTGGAGGGTGCGAGCTTACATCGCTGTTATTTTGGCTTTGGTGGCTGCTGATGGAGGTGGGTTGTGGTTGTTGGGCTTTTGGACGTTTTATTGAAGGGTTTGCAGTATTTTGTTGAAGTTTGTGCTGTTTTTCGATGGTTTAAGGGGCTACAGAGGCGGTGTTGTTGGTTTGGCGTGGAGGCCGCAAATGGTAGGATTAGGGATTTAGGTGTTTTTTTGTTTGGGCTGTTGCAGGTTTCTGCTATTTAGATTGGGTGTTTGGGCCTTGCCCACTTGTTTGGGCTAGTTTCCTTTTGGGGGTTGGTTGGTGCCTTACCAACTTTTGGGTGTTTTTTTCTTTTTCTTTAAAAAAAAAAAGTGAGGCGAGGTGTAGTGATAGGTGAAATACTACCATTTGTGCATGATGCTTCATGATGTATCAGTACAGGATTTCTATTTTGTATCATTTTTATTAATGATATGGAAACCTTTCTTTGCTGATAAAAAAAAATGGATTTCTAAGATGTTGAGAACATTGAGAACAAATCCAAAAATGACCTTAGATTCTATACGAGTTGAAGTGCAACATAAGTATGGAATTGAAGCATCATTTACCAATTGTGTAGGGCAAGAGGAAGGCATTAGCAGAGTTTGAGGGAAACCGTCAAGTGTATAATCATTAATTACAGCCTATGCATTTGAAGTATTGAGGAGGAACCTTGACAATCTTGTAAGGGTCAAGGTGAAATGTTAGCTCCAACCTCCACTCCAATGTTCAAGAGGTTCTTCATAACATTTGAGGCTATGATCAATGGTTTCAAATCTAATTGTAGGCCCTTCGTTAGGCTTGATGGTTGTTGCCTCAAAGGGCAATATGAAGGTATCTTGTTGGTTGCTGTAGGAAAAGCTAGAAATAATGGTTTGGGTTGTTGCCATTGTAGACATGTTTCAGCCTTTACACATAAAAGGGTCAACATTAAAGATGGTTGTGATCCAAGTTTTAAGCTTAAGGCTTAAATGGAATGCTATGGAGGCATGATCCATCCAGTGAAGGACCAAAGGTCTTGAAAACCGGGTCAAGTGCACATATTGGATCTTCCACCTCTGAGAATGATGCCTGGAAGGTCAAGAAAGAATAGAAGGAGAGAAGGTGATGAGGCACCTGCTGGGGCTAGTCAAATGAAAAGGTCACAGACCCTTAGATGTGCCAATTGCAAAGAGTTTGGGCACAACTAAAGGTCATGTCAAAGGGCTCTAGTAAAGAAAAACAAAGATGCAAAAAACTAGGTACTAATGATGTTTTATATTTTTTGAAATATTGAATGTGTTCCACTTCTTAGAAAGTCATGCGTTACAACCCATTATAACCATGTGTAAATTCATCCTCAGGAACAAGGGGTTAAAGCCACACAAGTTCATCCATCTCAAAATCAAGTTGCATCCCAATATGTTACACAAAGTCAAAGTGAATCCGCAGTCGTTACTTTCATAAGTTCTAATGAGATAAGAAATTATGAGACTTTGATCTATTGCATCCTTTTACTATTACATCCATTTTACTGTTGCAAAATGTTAGAAGCAGAGGAAGAGGAGAAATAAATGGTAGGGGCATATGAAGGGGAAGAAAAACTTCAGTTTCATCTCAGAGTGTTACACAAAGTGAAGCTGCAATTTATACTAGCAGAGGTTCCAATGAAGTAATTTGAAGTATTATTTGGTTTCATTAGCTGTCATTTGGTTTCATTATGCTAGAAGTGAAGCCTTGTCTTGACCCTCCCTTCTAGGATTGTTGTATCATTTTCTTCAGGTCTCTACCAGCTTGGTAGCTGGGATGTTGGTCTTATATGTGCAATATTGTTGAACTGGTTGATTGGGTTGCACCATTCTCAGAAATCACAGCCCTTATTGCTTGCATATTTGCATGCGTAGTACAATCTTCCCGGATTCAGATTAGATTTTGAGATTTTCATAACAACTCTTTCTCTACATTTGCATGACTTATTCTTGTACCTTAGGTAGTTTTGGGTACCAACAATTGGAGGTAGACATTCTTGAATTTCACCTCGTGCAAAAACCAACAAATAATTTAGTTACACTTAGTTTTTCATAAACTTGAATATAAACCAAAAATGGAAAATACTTATATTTAACCCAGAAAAGAGGAGAGGTGGGATTGGATATCCCAGGGGACTCCTTCAACTGTTCGGAACCATTCGCATTTGAATTAGAACTCCCCGGAGAGAGTGGAAGCTCCCATATCTACCTATCCAGGAATAATATCAAGTCGTTGAGATTCAAACTCCAAAGAGATGTGATTGTTTATTCCGGTTATGGGGTTTAAACAATGTATTCTAAACCCAATCTTTGTTATTGGTTAGAATTAAAATTCAAAGTCGGCGCCTTTCTTTTGTCTAGAAATTGAATCTGGGTTTTTAGGCCTTTAGGTGTTTGGGTTGCATCCCATATTTTATGGGCCTGTCCATTTGAGTGCTTCCTTGGTTGATATCTTGTCAATCGAGGGATTAGGTCTCGGACTGGGCATTCTTTTGTCGTCTCCTCGCCCTTTTAGTCTTTGTAACAACTTCAAAGATTAATAAAATTTCGTTTGCTATTTAAAAAAAAAAGAATAAGGACAAGAGGGCTAAAATTTATTTTTCATTCTGGTTCAAGGTTGTTTATCTATTGCCGATCAAACAAACGGAAGGTTGTTTATCTCTTGGGTAATTTTCAAAAACCCCCCTCCATCTACCACCAAAAATCAAGAATCCCCCTCCATCTACCAATTGAAACAAGGACCCTCCTCTATTTTTTTTTAATTTGCAATGTTCCACATTTTAACAATTCTGTTAACAAAATTAACGGGAAAAAATTATTTCACATTTTAACTCCTTTAAATGCCCCTCTCCCCCCATTATTCTTTTTTTGATAAAATAAATATATCTACTCTCATCTATCTACATATCACAGTCTTCTTCCTCCACATCTTCTTCCTCCATGTCTCTCTTCTCCCCCACATCTTCTTCCTCCTCCCTGACGTCTTTGTTCGATCTCCACCATCTCTCCATTGTTGGATCATGTCTTCTTCAATGACACAGGGACTAAATTGTATTAAAAACACTTCTAATGCAATCTGTTTCATTTCCAGACACGCTCGTCCGGACCACGCCAACTCCGATCCGAACCAGGTAAACTGAAAACAGATCGAGTATGGGTTCGGCTGGATGGATTTTGATGCACAAGTCCAAAACTGAAAAAACACTCTACATGCAACTAAACTATAATAAAACACTCTACATGCAACTGTTTTCATGTCCAGTCACGACCAAAATCGAAAAAACAGGGGATAGCTACGGTATTTTGGTTCTTGATGCATGGGGTTTGATTTTTTACTTCTTCTAAACATTAAATAACATACTAGGACTAAATATACTTAGGGAATGGTAAAATAGGGATTATTCTACCTTGAATTCGATCAGAAATTACAGTGAACGGTTTCGGTAAATTTTCGGTAATCAAAGAAGACGACCGGAATAGGAGACTTCGGGGATGACTCGGGGTGAGAGGGGAACGGTTCCGAGATGATCAAGGTTGTGCTAGAAGGTTGGAAGCTTCAATTCGGATGGTGAGGTGGTGTAGGTGAGAAACCCATTTTTCACGCACATACTCTCTCTAAAACTCCATTGGAGGATCTTGGAGTTTCTCTCATTTTTCTTTCTTTCCCATTGATTTTCTAGTGCGGGTGGGGGTGTTGGTGTGTAGAAATTTTCGGAGAGGGGGGTGTATTAGGATAGTGGAGAGAGAGGGGTGTGGGAGCTGAAAAATAGCAAAGGCCAGAGGGAGGAGTTTTCCCGCCCAAGGATTTTAGGACCTTTTATGACCTTTTAGGGTTAATGAGGGTAATATTGTCCTTTTATGTTTTTCGTTAACCAAATCTGTTAAAATGTGGGACATTGCAAATTGAAAAAATATGGAGGAGGGTCCTTGATATTTGGTGGTAGATGGAGGGGGTTTTCTGAAAATTACCCTTATGTCTTTCATTCAATGAGAAATTGTATTATATTATTTGATCTGGTATACTATTGGCATAGTACGTTACATTTAATGTATTTTTTATTTTACTAAACGAGAATATTATTTTTTCATCCTTAATGATTTATAGATTAATTGTTTTCTGTAAATGTTAATCTGTCCACTAGTTGTTCTAATCTTTTTGTTCCCGTGTGTTATATTCCATTGTGAATCACAATCTCATGACATAAAGTTCAAGGAGTTCTGACTAGCCGGCTCTATTTTGTCTCCTTGTATCTGTCCGGACTCATCCATTGTCAAAGACTACCCACGCAAACCCTTTTTTCTAAGCACCATTGCGGGTTGGGTTTAGCATTAGGAAAAGTTATTCAATGCTAATGGAATATTACATTGTAGTGTCCCAACTAATGTATCATTGGCTAATATTGTAGGACCCGTTATTTTTTGTTAGTGATTTGATAAACAAATTGACATTTGACATTTGATGAGTGGTGGAGTATTGTTTGAAAATTACCAAATAATATTTTCTAATTATACATTTTCTTTCTCTCTCTAAAATTGTTACATGTTTACACATACATATTCGAGAATAATTTTGTTCAATCTCCTTTAAAGATAATGAATATTACTCTTCCTGTGATTGGTGAAAATTGTGTGGATCCTATTACAAACTAACTCATTATTTCTAAAAAGTGTATTGATTTTGTGAATCCTACACAATTTCCACCAATCATAGGGAAAATAAAGTCCACTCTCTTTAAAGGAGGGTGGACAAAATTATTCTCTGCATATACTTGTCCGTAAATATATATAGCTCATATATAGCTAAAATTTTAAACGATTTCAACTTTTGTTGTGCATATCCAATTTTGCAAAAACAAATATTTCTAAAATGTACACAACACAATTTTTCAAAACAAGATTCATTTTAAATATGAAATTGTGTACAAGTAAGAAAGTTATTTTATTTCCCTTAATAAAGAAGTTACACCCCTTCTAGACAATTCACACCCCTCAAAATAAAATAAAAAATCACAAATCTTAAATGCAGAATTCACACCCCATCTATACAATTCACTTTCTAAAATATATAAGTCACACTCCAAAATGCAAAATTTACACCCCCTATAATTGACAATTCATACCCCCTTGAATTCTTGTTGTACAGAATTCACACTCCATAAAACAATTCACACCCCTCGCCCCTGTTATATTCATACCCACATACAACAATTCACACCGGCCTCTATAACAAACAATTCACATTTCTCAAACTTCTTTCGTATACAATTCACACATCCTATAAAAGACAATTCACACACCTAAAACACACACACACAACAATTAACACCTCATATAATATACAATTTACACCCCTTGTTATACACAATTCAGACCTATCTACACCTCCTGTTAGGTTGCTAATTTCTATTATTTTAATGTGAGCACTTTAACAAATATTGCTAACATTAGCAACTTTTGATTTTGATTAGGCCATTGTGGATGCTCTAAAAAGGTTACCCCATATACTATCACCGGTGAAATCCAGCTGGCCGGACTAATTAATTGAAAGTTTCCAATTAAAAAAAAAATAGTAATAAGTTAACGCACACCAAAGAAAGCCCACAACTTTATTATTTAAAAAAAATAAGTCGACATGCCGATTTTGTAGGAATTGAATATGTGCTGTAAAACGAGGACAATTCTTAATTCCCCTGATTTAGGGAGATTCCGTTATGGATTAGGCTTTAACCCTCCAGTGATTCCATTCCAATGAACAGCTGTGACTAAAAAGTCTAAATTCACTGCTGCCCGGAATCTCAACACTGGTTCAAAAATACTCCCCTGCCTATTTATGCGCGCTCTCTCTCTCTCTCTCTCTCTCTCTCTCTCTCTCTCTCCTATAATACATTTAACCAATTGCACCACCAACTAGGTTCCTCAGTTCCCCAGGTACACCATCGCTTCTCCGTCCCTCTCTCCATCCTGCCGCAGCCGAGGTCAATCCCCACCTCTCCCTCCGCGCACCAGAATCTCGACATCTCAATTGCAGGTCACTCTCTCTCTCTCTCTCTCTCTGCATATATATGTGCATACAAATACACACACATATAGATATAAGCATGCAAGTACAAGACTACTAGAATCAAAATATTAAAGGATCAGGCTCTGAAGAATCATATAATTTTATGATTTCATCGACTAATAATATATTAATTGAATAGTAGTTATAATTGAAACGATTGAAAAAGAATTTTGGATCTGTTTGTCTCACAAAATTGTAGACATGTATATATGTTTGTATATGTTTATTGATATATTTTCATATGGTATCTCTGTTGAATCTTTTGACTTTTTCATTTGAATTCAGATTTCTAGGTGTAGATCTGCCCCTATTAAATTCATTCAACAAGTTTTTTTAGAGTATTAAATTAGAGATGTTAATCATCATAATGATTATGTATATGTTTATTGATATATTTTCATATGGTATCTCTGTTGAATCTTTTGACTTTTTCATTTGAATTCAGATTTCTAGGTGTAGATCTGCCCCTATTAAATTCATTCAACAAGTTTTTTTAGAGTATTAAATTAGAGATGTTATTGACTTATTCTTGTCATCATAATGATATGATAGAGACATGTGTTATCTTAAGGAGTGGTTTGCGCAGCGGATTGAATTGATCATTGAAAGCAATTCTACGTACTGTATTAAGCAACTTTTCATTGCGTATCAAAGACTTCGATATTTTTTCAAGGAAAAAAAAGGTGGAAGAAAGTGAATACTCCGTTTATTCGATCTATAAGAGTCTTCGTGTTGACCGCCACTTGTATATATTCCAAATATCTCTGGCCGGAGATTATGACAAAAGCTAGCATATCACACTCTATTTCATTCATGATTGAGATCTTATTCGAATTTAATGGTAGCCATTGAATCATCAAATTCTCCAAATGAGGATAGATCGAGGTCACGTCTCTATTCTTTTGAACCGGTTTAATGCCTCAATCTTTTTGTTCCTTCCTCTTTTTTGAGTAACGGTCCTGCTAATAGGTGCCTCTGGAACAATAGTTTAGCTGCAATAAATATACCTAAGCCTCCTAATCGGTGCCTCTAGGACAATAGTTTAGTTGCAATAAATATACTTAAACCTTTGACTTATGTTTATGGGTACTCACATAATATCACTTTTCACTACTCCCTTCGTCCTCTATTTAATGTCTAGTATTTCATTTTGGGTTGTCCCTTAAAAGGAATGCTACATACACTACACACTTTCACTATACCATCCACTACATTCTTTATGAGACTCATTTCGGGTCCAACAAAAAATACAGAAAAATATCCATAAATTTGAAAATAATATTTTAGGGGGCCCCGTAAAAAATCAGCTCTAACGGGTATCAATAAATATTATTTTCTGGGTTCGTATGTTCGAAACTGCGCAGTTGAGCATTTTCACTCTTATAAATTTAGAAATAATACTTACCGATACCGGTTAAAGCTGATTTTTTGCAGGGCTCCCTAAAATATTATTTTAAAATTTATGAATATTTTTCTGTATTTTTTGTTGGACCCGAAATGAGTCCCATAAAGAATGTAGTGGATGGTGTAGTGAAAGTGTGTAGTGTATGTAGCATTCCTGGTCCCTTAATAAGTGTCTATTTTGTAAAATTAGTAGGTAAAAGTTGGTAAATTTTCCATTTTGCCCCTAAAAGTAGATTCCATTTTGAAAAGTTAGTGTGTAAAAGTGTGATGATGATGTCTCCATATAGGGTAAGTAGGGAAAGTAGAGGTAAAAGTTGATGTGAAATGTGTAATGATGATGTTTTCTTAATAAGTTGGAGTTACGAAGTGAGACACTTCAAAAGGGACGGAGGGAGTACTATTTTCTAAACTAGTCATAAATGTTTTTAATACTTTTTTGTAATGACAATATTATCCTCATTTTCTCTTAGGAATTAGGTAGGTGAAAGGTTTTCAATTCAAATAAAACACTGGAGGCCATGAAAACGGAGTAACTAATTTTTCTTCCGTTGTTCATCTTAACTTGTTTTCCAGACAGACAAAAGAAAATTGAATTTTCTTAGTTTGAACAAGAATCATGATTCAATAGTACCCAAACAATTAAATGAAAATTCATGAGTTTCAAACGTCTAAAAGAGGGGAAAAAATACAGTTGTTTAACAACCTGTACAAAACTCAAATGATATAATAACAATGAAAATTTAGCAAAACTTCAATTTCTAATCCTTTACACAAAATATTGGAATTAATCCTATGTCGCTCAAAGTGGTTTTGTTTTTCTTTTGTGAATTAGTGATGATGTTTTCCTTGTCTGGACACGTAGGCTTTGTTTTGTTTCAACATGAAATATTTTCCTGTAAAATATTTTACCTATTTTCCGGTATTTAGTTGTACAAATTATAAGTAAAATATTTTTCTGGTAAAATATTTTCCATTCAATCGGGAGAAAATGACTTACCCAAGAAATTTCCGTAAGTCATTTTCCAGGACTCTGTCCCGACTACCCATTCCACAAACCAGCATCATCGAAAGCCCCCATTAGATTACCACCTGAATGGAGTATCTACTTTTCAAATCCCCCGATTAGATTCTCTCTCTCTCTCTCTCTCTCTCTCTCTCTCTCTACATACATACAGTTTACGTGGAGGCAGTGGGTTCTTCTCAGTAATTGGGTTAGGACTTAGGAACATGTGGGTTAATGTGGTTACAAGGTAGAGAGAGAGAGAGTTTATCAGAGTATCAACATCTATTTTGTGTAGTACTGAGAAAAAAACTAGATTGATAATGATTGTTCAATGTGTTTGTTTTTTCAAGGAATACTTAACAATTACTCGTATTAACCAAACATCGGAAAATAAAAATGGAAACTTTTTTTTTTGCCAAAAAGATTTTACATAAAAAAAATTTTACATCGGAAAATACTTTACGTTAAACAAATGGAGCCGTAGTAAAACTCCAATTTAGCAAAACTCTTGCATGCATTTGAAGTGAAGTGGCGGGTTCCATTTCCCCATTTTCCCTTCTTTTTTTTAATTATTTTAAAAATAAAGAAAGATAAAGAGTTATGGTCATTTTTATTATTCAAAATACTTTTGAACTTCTTTTGATTGAATGATTTGTATTCTCAATATGGTTAATGAATATAACAAAATGCAATTAATGTACTAAAACTTCTGCCTAAGGGTGTGCACCAGGGGCACCCTTTAAATTTTGCTTTTGAGTAATTCAACTGCCTGTATGTTCTGATTAAAAAAAAAAAAAGGGATTGATTCTATGGTCCCAAGACGCACGGCAGGTTGGAATCAAAACTTTGTTCCTGTTTCTGAGTTCGATTGTGTTTCTGGAAAAGGTCTAAAAAGTAAAAACTCAAATCTTTTTGGGCAAATTTCACTGACCTCCCCTGAGGTTTCTAAAATGACATTGTCCTCCCCTCCTTTACCTGACAATACCAAGGGACCTCCCCGCTGTTACCTGCCCGTTAGAAAATGGATGGAGAAGGTGATGTCATTGTACTATACTTTTTACAATACCTATACTACCCTCACCAGACTCTTTACCTCTCTCATTTATAAAATATAAAATACACTTTGTACTCGTTTCACTTTGAGATTTTGTCCTTATTTAAAAGGATTCATATTTGTTAATTTTCTGTCAAACTCTTGTGAATTATTGGTTCGTCTCGATAAAAAAAATTGAAAAAAGTAAAAAATTAAAACTTTTACCAAATATTTTGAGAAATTCAATATTTTGGGTAAAAGTAATAATTTTGTACTCTTTTGATTCCTTTCGTTGAGACAAACTAATAATCCATAAAAATTTAACGCAAAATTAGAAAATACGAAAAAAATTCAAATATGAACAAAAATCAAAAAGCCTAAAAATCCCGCAAACAAATCCGCAAAATTTTTTTTTTGTGCGGGCTTGTTTGTAGGATTTTTTAGGCTTTTTTATTTTTGTTCATATTTGAATTTTTTTCGTCTTTGCTAGTTTTGCGTTAAATTTTTGTGGATTAGTGATTTGTCTCAACGAGCGAAATCAAAAGAGTATAAATTTATTACTTTTACCCAAAATTTTAAATTTCTCAAAATATTTGGTAAACGTCTTAATTTTTTACTTTTTTCAATTCCTCTTATTGAGACGAATCAATAATTCACAAAAGCTTGACAGAAAATTAACAAATATGAATCTTTTTAAATAAGGACAAAATCTCAAAGTGAAACGAGCATAAAGTGTAGAAATGTTTGTATTTTATATTTTATAAATGAGAGACGTAAAGAGTCTGGTGAGGGATAGTATAAGTATTGTAAAAAGTATAGCACAATGACATCACATTCTCCATCCATTTTCTAACGGGAGGTAACGCGGGGGGGGGGAAGGGGGTCCCTTGGTATTGTCAGGTAAAGGAAGGGAAGACAGTGTCATTTCAGAAACCTCCCCTAGAAACCTCAGGGGAGGTCAGTGAAATTTGCCCAATCTTTTTCGTTGCTCCGAAAGGGAAGTTGTGGATATGAATGTCTCGCAATGAGGCCTGCAAACGGATGCTGCTTACTATTGTTAACATTTTATCTTGTCCTTGAAGCAGAGATGGATAACGGAGGAGGAGTACGGAAGAGGTGGGCTTGCTCATGCTCCAAAGGCGATTTCCTCCCCGAGAAATCGTTCGAGAGCTGGGGCAACTACGCGACGGCGCTGAGGGAGACTCCGGCGCGGTTCATGGACCGAGTCACGACCCGGTCGCTGGACTCGTCCGAGTTGGAGATGAAGGCCCGGAGTAACCACGAGATGAAGAAGACGCTGAGTTGGTGGGACCTGATGTGGTTCGGCATGGGTGCGGTTATTGGCGCCGGAATCTTCGTTCTCACCGGACTCGAGGCCAAAGAGCACGCGGGCCCTGCCGTCGTCCTGTCCTACGTCGTATCTGGAGTCTCCGCCATGCTTTCCGTCTTTTGTTATACTGAATTCGCTGTTGAGATTCCTGTTGCAGGTATGATCCTACCACTTGATTTCTCTTTCTCTGAGAAGATTTTCAATAATCCATAAAAATAAAAAAAAATTTTGATGCAGACGTGTTTTTTTTTATAAACGACAAATTAAAAAAAAAAAAAAAAACTACCTAGCTTAGAGCATCCACATTGGAATAAGCAAATTGGTATGGATAAGCAAATTTAACAACAATGCTAAAAAAACACCTCACATTGTAATAAGCAAAATTACAAGTCTTTTAGCAAATAATCAAATTCCACCCATTCCATAACAAAACTTAACAACTTTTACCAATAACTAAAACTCAATAATCAAACCCAATAACCAAATTCAAAACTAAAAAACTAAAAAACACCCTACATTAGAATCGTCTCATTGAGAAGAATAATTTGGTGTGATCGAGTGCGTGATTATGACTCATTTGTGATTGGACATAGGTACATTGCGTATTGTGGGTTTTTTTTATAGGGATTCAAAAATAACCAATATGGAGATAAAATTTGTTAAGTTTGATTATGAACTAAATGAATAATCAAATGCTGACGTGACACATTTTGATTATTAATTTTGATTATTTCCATTGCGGATGCTCTTATGTTTTCCAACAGCCCTAGCCGGGAAATTTAAAAAATAACTCCGGCCATTATGGGAAAGTTGTATTTTTTAAGGATAATTGATTTATACACTCTTTTTTATAATCATATCTTCTTCTCTTTCTTTTTGATTGTGTACTTTTGTCATGTGAAAATTTATAAAATTAACATTTTAGTTGTATACTCCTTCACAATTGGAGAGATAAATATTGTAAATTCATTCGTTCACATCATAAAAGTAGAGAAAACGTAATGTGCTAATGAAAGTGTGAGAGCCTGGAAATCACTAGCTTTATCCCATACCTTGGCTAGCGATATCCTTTCAACACAAGCGTAACGGTGCTTTAAGACTATTAATGCCTTGTTCTTTTTGTTTTTTAAAAAGTATTTTTTAAAAAATATTTCCTAGATTCCTCCTACTTTCAACATTTCTCTCTCTATCTCTCTCTTTATTTATTACCCCTACTATTTTTCAAAAAAAAATTCAAATCCAAACACAGCATAAATAATTAGAGTGAGTGTTCGCCAAAGAATACACTTTACAATAAAAAAAATGTGTTGCATAATTAAGAACACACTTTACAATAAAAAAAAAGGGGCAAATTTTCGTAGTCATCCCTCTAATTTTACGGTTGTCTCATTTTCGTTTCTCTAATTTCAATTGTCTCAATTTCGTCCCTGTAGTTTGTTTTACGTTCCAAATTGGTAAAATCGTTAACACCGTTAACGAAACTAACGGAAAAAATATGATTAAAAAAATTAAGTGCTCCAATTTTCATTCCGGCTGAACCGATGCGAAAATCTTATTTTTTTTTATCATTTTATCCTAGATTGTTGTAAGAAATTTTTGGCTCTAAGGCCTTTCAACGAACACCCCAAGATTTTGGCTTTTAGGGTGCTCATTGAAAGGCCTTAGAGCCAAAAATCCGTTATGACTATTTAAGATAAAATGATCAGAAAAATAAGATTTTTGCACCGGTTCAACCAGATTGAAAATTGGAGCACTTAATTTTTTAATCATATTTTTTCCGTTAGTTTCATTAACGTTGTTAACGATTTTACCAATTTGAAACGTAAAACAAACTACAGGGACGAAATTGAGACAATTAAAACTAGAAGGACGAAATTGAGACAACCGTAAAACTAGAGGGACGACTACAAAAAATTTCCCCAAAACAAATGTGTTGCATCATGTATTGATCGATGTATATTCACTGATATGATTTTTTGGATGATTCATATTCTTAATGAATTCAAAATAACTAAAAAGGTTTTTTACCACTAAGTACAAAAAATAAAAAGTATTTCTCCCTAAGTCACCTCCAATTAATGAAACACCAAAATTCTATGAAAGTGCCTAAACCTTGAAAAGTGCCTAAACTCTGAGGTATTCTATGAAAGTGCCAAAACTCTAGAGTACCTTATAAAAATGCCTAAACCATAAGATATCTTATGAAAATGCTTAAACATTAGGATACTTTATAAAAATGTTTAAATCGGTAAAATCCTATAATAGAAAAATGCACCCTGAAACCCCTATGAAAGTGCTTAAACCTAAATCTTAGGGTTCTATGAAAGCGCTTAAATTTAAACCCTAAGGTATCCCAAACCCTAAAATCTTAGGGGTACTTAAAGGTTTTAAGATATCATAGAATTTTAAGGTACTTTATGGTTTTAGAGTGTCCTAGGGTGACCTTAAAACCTTAGAGTGTCTTGGGGTGACACTTTTATTAATAATAAATGTATTTTGTAAAAAATGGATCTAGTGACAATTAAATATTCTATCTTAGCTAGAAATTTCGGCCAATCAAGTGAAGTTGATCCATGGAAAATAGTCCGGAGAGTGCTAGGTACAAAGAAAATATACTCGGAAATTACCCTGAAAAGGCAAATCAACGGTACAGAGGCACTGCAAAGTGAATCTGTACCATTGATTTGTCCTTTCAAAATAATTTTTAGGTACATTTTCTTTGCACTTAACATTTCCCAAATAGTCCAAATTGGCCCCACAACAGGGTTCAAGGGGTGTTATAGGTAACATTCTTTTTCTAAAACATCTTTTTTTTTAATTTTCAAACTCAAATATAATGAAAATAAAAAATAATTTTTTGATTTTTCTTGCACCGTATAAAAGATCTCAATGAAATCTATCAAATAAGATCCATATTGATAGAAAAATTATTTACGTAAATAGATAATTATTGAGCTTAAAATTACCTTCGTTTTTTCAAAACCTTCCTTTTAAATAGTTGGAACATCACCTCAATATCTAGACAAAACAACCCTCGGAGTCAAACACACAAACTGTGGAGAGATTTGAAATTCAAAATGAATCATTACGATCAGTGGGTTTGACTGTTGACCATGGTGGCTGATCAGTCAGTAGGTTTGACTATATTATATAGGAGTTTTTCGGCTAAATAAGTTAAATGGCTTATTTTTTATATTTATTTACATTTTTTTGTATTTGTTAATTTATTTTTAGATTAACTATTCTTCTTAACGTGAGGAATTTAAAAAGTAAAAAATTATAATTGAAATTCCAAATTTTTTAGATAAAAACAAAAATAAGCCAATTTTTTTCGTCTTTATTCAAAATAATTTAAGTTTCGATCATAATTTTATACTTTTTAGATTTCTCTTGACAAAATAATAATCTATAAAAAGTTAACCAATACAAATAAAAATTTGAATAAAAATAAAAAAATAAAGCATTTGACTATTTAACCAAACAACCCGTTACTATGTGTCACGTTATGAATTCAAACGTCAACCTTATCGACAACTCTTGCCCTACCTAATTGACGTGTTCTTTTAGTGTGTTCACATCTACATACATGTAGATATTGATCAGTCGTTGATTCAAATGATAAAGAAACATTTTTGGGGTCCATCAAAGCCGAAAAAAATGAAGCGAACCCATTCATCAGCCGTTAACTGATGGTTAGGAAAACCTTTTGACAAGATTAATTATTCAATAGTCTCATACTAACATGTGACATGTTTACGTGATGTTTCCAAACCAATCAAATAGCGGAATTTTTTTACGGGTGACACAGTCATTCTCTCTTGTTGGGCGGTTGGGTGATAATGGTAGACCCACTTGTTAGTTTGGGTAGCGATAATTTATAGACCAGAAGCACTACATAAGACATGTCACGTGGTACTCCGAGACTATTGAATAATTTTCCCTTTGACAATTTATATACAGTATATGCTCAAATACACAAACTGTATTGGAGTTGACTTATTGAGATCGAACGTGAAAATGTTGGACTTTTGGGTTTTGTTTTACGTAACCGACTAGAAGAGTGGTCCGGAACGAAGCTTTCATACTTTTTTGGAATCATGATACTATAGGAGTATATACGTATATAATTAAGTTTCTTCTTAACTTCTTTTGAATATTCTTTTTGCTAGCTAGTTGCTATGTCATGAGTGATGTAACAAAAAGAAATTGTTGTACAGATGAAGGAAATTGAATTCTACACTCCATTTTTTTATATTTACACTCTTTTTTTGTCTTTTAATAAAAAATTACATACACTTTCAATACTAAAATCCAAAAAAAAAGTGTGTAGATGTCAAAAAAGAGAACGGAGAATTCAATTTCCAAGATGAAAATATATTTTATTGTTGGAATACCCTCCTATCACTGATCGAAACAGTACCAGGCTAATTAATTACAGTACTTCTCTTTCTACATGTTTGTCCGACCAACGTAAACTGGTACGGGAACGATTTGAGTCCTAACTAAGGCCTAGTTTGGCATTATAAGTTAGATGGCTTTTTTTTTTTATTCAAATTTTATTTCGTATTTGTTAGTTTTTCGTTAATATTTTAAAAATTATTGTTTTGTCATGACGAGAAGAATGAATTTAGCAATTACGATCGAAATTCAATTTTTATTAAATAAAGACAAAAAAATTACCTTATTTTCGTCTTTATTCAAAAAAAATTGAATTTCGATCATAATTTTTTTCTTTTTAGATTCCTCTTGTCACAACAAAGTAATAATTCTCAAAAAATTGATGAAAAATTAACAAATGCGAATTTTTTTTGAATAAGGACAAAAAATAAGCTATTTGGCTTATAATGAATGCCAAATTAGGCCTAATTTGTGTCTCAAAACGCCAAGTATAGAAGAAGGATATTGAAAATTGATGGAATTCAAAGTAATGGGTAAATTTAAGACCAATCAAAAACTGTGCAACTGAACCAATTTAAGTAAAAAAGTTTTGTATGTTTAATGAGTGCGATTGTCTTGTAGGAGTATAATTTGTTACAGTATTTTCAGACTGCATGTAATTCTTGATCAATGAGCTGCAAATTTCAATCGGAAAAGCTTCCTGATTTTTAAAAAATAACCAAACACAAATGTACTCCCAAACTTTTCGCAGGTGGCTCGTTCGCGTACCTCAGAGTGGAGCTCGGCGAATTCGTGGCATTCATAGCCGCCGGAAACATTCTCCTCGAGTATGTCATCGGTGGTGCCGCTGTGGCACGGGCGTGGACCTCCTACTTCGCCACCCTCTGCAATCACCAACCCGAAGACTTCCGTATCACAGCCCACAGCCTCGCCAGCGGTTACAACAACCTCGACCCGATTGCCGTTGGTGTTGTCATCATCATCTGCATTATCGCCGTCGCCAGCACCAAAGGTATGGGATTTAAACAAGTGTATGTCTGTGATTGTGATCGTGATCATTGTACTAGTTGAACAATTATACCACCAGTGTTTTCCTTTGCTAACTTGTGTAATATATACTATCATACAAAAAATTAAAAGGTTCCTCCCGCCTCAACTACGTGGCTTCGATCGTCCACGTCATTGTGATCCTATTCATAATCATCGCGGGCCTCTTCAAGGCCGACACCAAGAACTACGAGGATTTCGACCCGAACGGGCCTCGCGGGATCTTCCAGGCGTCGGCTGTGTTGTTCTTCGCGTACGTGGGTTTCGACGCGGTGTCCACCATGGCGGAGGAAACCAAAAACCCGGCAAGGGATATCCCGATTGGGCTTATTGGGTCCATGGTAGTCACTACCGCTTTGTACTGTTTGATGGCTGTCACTCTTTGCTTGATGGTGCCGTACGGGAAAGTTGATTCCAATGCTCCCTTCTCGGTTGCGTTCCAAGATGTTGGGTGGGGTTGGGCTAAGTACATTGTTGCCGCCGGAGCACTCAAAGGTACATTTACTTGCTTGCACATACAACTCTTTGCATACTCCCTAGCTAAATACTCACATCTCAAGACCCTTTTCAGCACAAGTATTTGTGCATCAGTAAAAAATAATGCTAGGGTATCTCTTTTGTTTGGTCATACCGTATTCTTCTATAATATAATCATTTGAAGGCATAACACTTTTCAAAATGACATAATATAACCACTCGAAGGCATAAAATTTTTTAAAAAATAGCTTAATATTTTAATTATTATGGTGTTCCCGTAAAATGTCACATCAAATGATTTCAGTAAGATTGTGACGTAAATTTAATCATCCCGCAAACACTTGGCATTGAAATTTCTGAAGTAGAGAGGTTCGTCTAGCTTAGTCAATTTTAAATGAGTGATGCTCTATCTGCAAATCTTTTAACACACCTTTGCAGACAGTTGTATTTGATTTTTTTAATTTAATAAATCTCAAATGAAAGCCCAAACAATTATAGCTTATTTGCAAAATTGGCCCTTAATTTGATTATGAACCTTATAACCCTTATCTTCTTCTCCATCTTTTATGCTTCTTATATAAAAATGCATTCAATTCCTCACAAGATAACTTTTTACTAATTTTGTTTCAAAATATTTTTGCTTTTTACTCCCACGCAGGTATGACATCAGTCCTCCTCGTGGGCGCAGTAGGCCAAGCCCGTTACCTAACCCACATTGCCCGAACCCACATGATGCCCCCGTGGTTCGCTCAAGTCAACGCCAAAACCGGCACCCCCGTCCACGCCACCGTCACCATGATGGCTGCCACCGCCGTCATCGGTTTCTTTACAGACCTCAGCATCCTCTCCAACCTCCTCTCCATCTCCACCCTTTTCATCTTCATGCTCGTCGCCCTTGCCCTCCTCGTCCGTCGCTACTACGTGTCCGGCGTCACCGCCGCCGCCGACCGCAACAAGCTCGTCGTCTTCCTCCTCCTCATCCTCGGATCCTCCATCGCCACCGCGGCCTACTGGGGCCTCAGCACGACGGGCTGGGTGGGGTACTGCGTCACGGTTCCCATCTGGCTCCTCGCCACGATCGGGCTGTGGGCTACCGTGCCCCACGCGAGGGAGGCGAAGCTGTGGGGCGTCCCGTTGGTGCCGTGGCTACCGTCGGCGTCGATCGCAATTAATATATTCCTGTTGGGATCCATCGATAAGGATTCGTTCATAAGGTTCGGGGTTTGGACTGGGCTTTTATTGGTGTACTATGTCTTCTTCGGATTGCATGCTTCGTATGATACGGCCAAGGAATATGAGGGGGGAATTAGGAAAGTGGAGGAGGGGGGTGATGTGAATGGGTACGGGTATGGTGACACTACTCTTGCTAAGCAGCCCTACTAATAATGCTGCTTATGCTTAAGTAAATCAAGAATAGGTTAGACGCACAGTTGGTTTTTGGTGAATTTGTTTGTGTTCGAAAAATGTTTGGTGTGTCTTTTCGTTTTCAGTGTTGCATGCAAACTTTTTTTTTTTTAATAATGAAGAGTGGTCCCCGGGTCAGCTTACGCGCACCACGGTACTAATCTCTCCAGTTTTCCACTAGCTTTTGCTAACCAAGAGCTTTTCGCAGTGCTGGAGAGTCGAAGGACCTCGGGGTAGTCTGCGTGGTTGTGTCTTATTTTTGCGTTTGGACTTGGTGTTTTGACCGTCTCTCGTGCTTCAAAAGGTGTGGATGTAGGAAGAAGTCTGGCGGATGGCTATATATATATGTGGTGGTGTAAATAGTTCGATTTTGTAATGTAATTCTAAACCCCTGCAATTATATATATGGTGGTGGTGTAAACAGTTGATGAAATCAATGTGCTTGTCGTCCATTGTCTCTTTTCCTTTGTTATTTGTATTCTTATCTTCTTTGTTTCCTGAAGGAAAAAATAAAAAATAAAGACACAGCAGATCCAGATAGATACAGTTTTACTAAAGAAATGAGTACTTAATTGCCATATGAATCTTCCTAGTACCACACAATTTATTACTGTAATTAAACTGAGGACTGAAAAGAGCATAGCCGTGCAAAATTGTGGGTTGTTCAAAATTAAATCTAGTCCAAGCTCAAAAATGCATTCAAAGTTTGTTTGTTTGTTTGTGAAGTAGTATTAGCATACCAAACCGAGCTCGGAAAGACTTTAGCCCTAAATTCTACATTTGGATATATTACTCCCTCCATCCACATTTGTTCAAATTTCATTACTCCCTCCGTCCACATTTGTTGGATCTTTTGAGAATTTCAACTTAATAAGGGAATACAATCATTGCATGTGTTATCACTTCATTTTTCCATTTTACACTCCAATCATTATCTTTGATTACTTTGTTTGTGTTACTGATTTCAAGAGGGATGGATAAAAGAGGAAATTTATTGAATATATCTTGCTTATTTAGTTTTGAAGTAAGACAATCTTATTTTCCAAAAAATTAAAAAAAGGTAGTAGGACAATCTCTCTGGGACATCAAAAAGCGGCAATTGAGATCAACAAATGGGGACGGGATAATTTACAAAATGAGTTGAGATTTAAGACTGTTAACTAGCCAAACAACAGTTGAGCTTGATTAGCGTGGTCCGTGCATGTTATCTTCTTGCATGTACTTGAATTTTGAAATCAGACATTTGTTTTTAGCAAAAAATCATCCCAGTTATGTTAGTACGAAAGCAAATTAGTACAACAAAATAATAAAGCAAAAACAAAACAACAACAATAAAAAAAAAAGTCGCTCAGTGCTGATGTCGGACCAATACTTCGCTCATAGAGGTCGGTGGGTGGAGGATCGCCACCGAATTTGCCTTAAGAAACTGCCACTTGAACCAAACTATGTCGCAACCATGGAGGTAAGAGAGGAGAGAGAGAGAGAGAGAGAGAGAGAGAGAGAGAGAGAGAGAGAGAGAGAGAGAGAGAGAGAGAGAGAGAGAGAGAGAGAGAGAGAGAGAGAGAGTCCAGACTAGTTGAGTTGGGGAGGAGAAAGGAAGATTGTGTTCACTTTGGCTTTTTGGTTTCGAAACCCAACTCCTTTCTCTATGCATGGTCTTCAATAAGTTTTTTTTTTTCAAATATTATTATCAATTCTCTTTCTATGTCTCTTTACTCATTATTCCAAAAACCTACCTCAAAATTCAAATAAAATAAAAGATTGGAAAAAGAAGAAAAAGAAAGGGGAAAGCTGGGGAAGGGTGGAACTTTCTCTCTCTCTATTCTGTGGAACTCTCCAACCGTTGTGGGTAAATTCGACAATTAAGGCTGCGTTCTTTTAAATTTATAAGTCTGAAATTTATTTCTATATTTTTTATTTTTCATAACATTTTATTTAGCTTTTTGACGTAATTTTAAGGGTAAATCGTTCGTCTCGTCGTCTCGAAAAAGTATAAAAGTATGGACCGATGTTGAAAAAATTCAAATAAGACGGCACTTAAGCTCCAAAATATAGCTGTTTGATACTTTTTTTGTCTTTAGCGAACTTTTTTTATTTTGGTCATAATTTTGTACTGTTTAGACTCCTCTTGCCGAGACGAATGATTAATCCCAAAAAAAAAATCACACAAATTTAACAAAAAATTCAGAAAAGAGGAACAAAACACACAAAACGAAGAAATAAATTAATTTTAGTTCCACAACACCTTCTTAAAAAATAAGTACTTATTTCACATTTTCAAACTCAAATATAATGTATTGGCGAAATAATTTTTTTGTTTTGCACCATTCAAAAGTTCTGGAAAAAAAATTCTATCAAACAAAATCCATATTGTTAGAAAAGTTATTTATATAAACATATTATTTTTGAGTTTAAACAGTCCGGATCCAATGAGGGATCCCGCACGGTGCTACCGTGCGAGACTCCCCTTTCCCGATCGAATTGCGATGATCCGAGCCGCTCAAAGTGATCAGAACATGATTTTAAGGGTACTCGCGAGAAATCAGCAAAAAAAAATGATCGGGAAGGGCTTGATCGGAATAGTTTTTTATTGAACGGTTCAGTAAAAAACTGCTCGAATCAAGCCCTTCCCGATCATTTTTTTTGCTGATTTCTCGTGGATATCCTTAAAATCACGTTCTGCACACTTTGAGTGGCTCGGATCGTCGCAATTTGATCGGGAAAGGGGAGTCTTGCACCGTAAGAGATCCCTCATTGGATCCAGACTGTAAGTTTAAAATTATCTTCTTAACAAATACTCTATGTACTTATTTGGGAAAAATGACGGCCCAGGACTTGTTTTGATAATTAATACCCGTCAAGGACAAGCTAAGAACATTTGTTAATACTGAAAATATCTATGACGGATATTAATTATCAAAACACGTCATTGACCGTCATTTTCCGACTTATTTGCCAATTTGAAACGGGGTACAACATCTTAACAAGGCAATACTCCAACAGCTTACCCATCTAGGGCGGGGTTTACTTGATTTTTTAAAAAAAAATCTCAAAATCTCAAACATTACATTCTATTGAAAACAATTTCAAACTCGAGTAATTTGATTTGCTCCAGACACTGACCGACTTGTTCTCATTCTGGTAAGTGGCAACCGAATACAATTTCCAAATTGGACACCGTTTTCTCAGTGGTGCTACTCACACAACAAGATTACACAGATTTTGTGTGGGGCTCATTACGGGTTCCAGACAAATAATCTAAATTGTTCATTAAATATAAAATATTTTTTCAACGGCTTTCGTAAAAAATCAGCTTAATCTGATACATATATGTGCTCGATCCAATCATCTAACTTTTCATTCTGATTTTAGGTGAATGGAAAATTAGATGATTGGATTGAACACTTATATGTATTGGATTGAGCTGATTTTTCGCGGGGGCCCTTGAAAAAATATTTTACATTTAATGAACGAATCGAATAGTTTATGTGGAACCCGTAATGGGCTCTACGCAAAATCTGTGTAGGTATCATTACTGCCATTTTCTAAAGCAGTCGTGCTATCCACAAAGATTTCTACACACAGATTTAAATGTGGGGCCTACTATGGGTCCCGCATAAATAATTCGAGCCGTTTCATTAAATGTAAAATATATTTTCGAGGGTTTACTTAAAAAATCAGCTCAATCCGATGCTTTTAGGGGCTCGATCTAATTATCTAACTTTTTGTCATCCTAATATTTTGCAACGTTCATTAAAAAGTATTTTACATTTAATGAATTACTGAGATTGTTTATATGAGACCCCGTAGTGGACTCCACACAATCATCTGTGCATGATACGTGTTTGAAAATTTTGTATTCACAGACTTTCTGTTTCTAAAGGGCGTCACCACCTGTCGTCCCTTAGGCCCCGTTCCGGAAAGGAAAATAAGTCCTTATTTTTTAATAAGGCAATTTCAAGCTCAAAAATCATGTATTTATGCAAATTATTTTCCTATCAATAAGGATCTTGTTTGATAGATCTTATTAAGATCTTTAATACAGTGCAAAAAAATTTGAAAAATTATTTTTTATTTACATTATTTTTGAGTTTAAAAATATAAAATAAGTACTTATTTTTTAAGAAGGTATTCTGGAACGGGGCCTAAGGCTCTAACACATAAGACAACGCGTCGAGAATCTTGTTGACGCATGGGCAAAGCAAACTTTTGGAACCTTTGGCTATTACTATGATTGATTTTTTTTTTATTTTATGCTTTTCTTCCTTAAATTATTATTTTTTTATTTCGATATTAAACTATCAAAATCACCTATTTCATCTTTAAACTATCTTAATCTCACTTATTGAGTTCAAAAAATGGAATTTGGACTCATTAAAAGATTCAGACTAATTAGTTTATTAAAGAACTAATTGGACTCAATGAATATGATTTGAATAATTTAAGGACGAAATGGGTTGTTTTGACCGTTTAAGATAGTGTTATGGTGTCTTCGGTCATTTTGAAGACACTATAAATTTTGGCATAGCAAAATCATTTACAGCATAACTAAAATCATTAAATTTATGCTATTGTGTGGATCATGGGTATAACCTTTTTAATTATTATTATATTAAGTTATAACACTTTTTAAAAAATGACATAACAAACCCCTCGAAGGCATACACTTTTTAAAAATGGCATAATAATTATTATACCATTATTACAAAAATGACATAATATAACCACTCAAAACATATAAAAAACCATTGGATGACATAATTGGTGGGGTATGGTCCTTTTCCAGCTGGTAGACACCACAACATTTACCGACAGTTTAAGGATGAAGTAACAAATATATATATTTGAGGGATAAAAACATACTCCTTTAAACTCATATGCTCTCAGTTTTGAATCTTTGAGAGAGAGAGAGAGAGAGAGAGAGAGAATGGCGATTAACGGAGATGATCAAAAGCCTCTCCGGAAGATATCGGAGGCATTCATGGAGCTAGCAAACACTGTTAAGAATAATAGTAATTCCCAAACACCAGATCAAGAAGATGTCGTCCAACTGGAGACAGCTCCCTTCTCTCACGCTTGTTCTCTTGTCTCCCCTCTCTTCGGCTGCCTCGGCATCGCTTTCAAATTCGCCGAAATCGATTACGTCGCCAAGGTAACCCACCGCATACTTATACAACATGTGATTTCAATTGTAGGGATTTGATTTCAATTTTACAAAACCAGATACTACGAGACTTAGGTACCCTCTGACTTAAATTTATGGGTGTTTTTCTCACCGTCAATTTGGTTGTTTTCGTTTGATATTTACTAGATTCCGGTTCAATTTTTTGAATTAATCATTTCTCTTTGGTTGTCTTTAGGGTCGTATTCTATGAATTTTTTTGAACTTTTCCATGTATTTCCATACTTTTCTGATTTCCCTCACTTTCTTTAAGAAAAATTAATTTAGTCCAAATACTGATATGGAGTGGAAGACGAATCAAATACTGATATAGGTGAAGATAGTTACATGGGGAAGGGATGTATTTTATTGAGGTCCATATATTACTGCCATCATTAACATTTGGAATGGGTTTACGTATGTCAACCGGCCCAAGAAATCCAATCAAGTCCTTGTTGCCCTTCGAAATTATGATCCAACATAGATTCTACATCTTCAAACCAAGCCAATTTGGAACAACTATATGGTAATGGACCCAACCAGCAAAAACCATTACCACTGCAAAGATCAATGCACCAATTGTGGTACTAGATAATTCTGGTCTTTCCGGATCCTCGCCGGATTTGGGGAAAACCCAAAGGTGATTTTTATCTGTGGAAAAGGTTTTGAAGCAGTCCCGTTAAGTAGTCATTTCAAATCCCTCAAGACAAAGAGTCCAAATTCAATGTTGAAACATTGATTTAAGTTATCAAACCTATTTGTTTGTTCTCATAGAACAATAATGTCAATTTCCATTAATTTGAAATCAAATATCTCTCCAAACAGTGCCATATATTATAGATATGGTATATGTTTGATGTCACTTGAGCGAATGTATGTGTTTTGGTTTGATTGAGGGATCATTGAGCAGGTTCACGATCTTGGTGAGGCGTCGCAGTCGCTAGGGACATTACAATTGATGATTGATCGGGATGTGGAGGCAAACTGTGTGAGGAAAGCCGGGAGTCATACGAGGAACCTTTTAAGAGTTAAGCGTGGGTTGGATATGGTTAGGGTACTTTTTGAGCAGATTATAACTACAGAGTATGTCCACTGAACTTTTTTAGTTCACTGTCGTAGGAATGATATAAATGGGTTGTCCACGCTAACAATTTGGATTTTTTTTTGACTTAAACTCATTCATAGTTCCAAGATGTTCTCTTCTTGCGAGGTTTACATTAAGTCTCTTGGGACTTATTTTGTTGTGTGGTGTTTGGGCTTTGCATCTTATACATGCTTGATGATTCCAGATCTCAATTTTCTGCAAGCCTAGTTTAAAAAAAAGGTCTCTAATCGCCTTTACACAAGTTTCAAATCATGTTTAGCCATGGTCACAGGTGCTTGATAGGAAAAACGTAATGGATGGATGATGAACAGAAACTTCATTTGTAATTACATTTTTGGGTTGATTGACTTGCCCATGTGGTTGTCGTTACTGAGCGTTACAAACAATCCAATGAACTTCAAGAGGTTCTACGTGCATACTTTAGACACCTAAACTTCAATCTACATTCAGGACTTTAAGTCAGAATCAGAAATATATGCTAATGTAGTAAAATAGCCATCATGGTATTCAGATAGATGATGTCCTGAAGTTAATGGCATGTGGATTTTGTTTATCAACATTGGATATCTGTGTCTTTTGTTATAATAAATGTGGTTGAATAGTATCAGTTCAGGTTAAGTACTTCATGAGTTTCCCTCTTTTTTTTTTGCCTCTTCAGGAGGTAGTCAATAGAAGGGAAAGTTTATTGAGGTAAGCCGAGTACCAATTCTCTTGGCTATTTTAACCACCAAGTTTGGAAAGCAAGTTAGTTGAACATGCACTCAGTTAGTCAATCGCATTTGGAATACAAAGTCCATTGCATATGCAGATTTTGGCTGATAAGCCAGGACCCCAGGATCATAAAGTGCCTATTGCAGCTCCAAAGCCATATATAGAGACACCAAACCTTAAATACTAGTCTGTGAACATCGTTCCTCACTTGAAGAGTCATTGGATATTTGTGTCACCATTATGGGCATTGTGGTCTATATGGATCATTATAACCTTGCATTGGGCTGCTACCAATGTTGTGAAAATTGCTAAGTGCTAGTCGAGCAGAAGAGAGTTGCCTAGCCCGACTAGTTGGGAACTAATCAGGGAAAAAAGAATTTCCCCACCTCACCCAGAGTTGTAATAAATGACATGAATATAAATAAAAGAATTCAGACTAAAATACCAACTAAAAAGTAACTAGTCAAATACAAAATATCAGAGAGAGAGAGAGAGAGAGAGAGAGAGAGAGAGAGAGAGAGAGAGAGAGCGACTAGGGTTTGAATCATTGATTTGTAATGACATAGGCGAACTAATTAAGTGTATTGGTATATCAGAGAGAGCGACTAGGGTTTGAATCATTGATTTGTAATGACATAGGCGAACTAATTAAGTGTATTGGTATATGATGTACCTTTTGTTTTTCTTAAAATTACACTTAAGTCTTAACCCCTATATTTTTTATACTACCCATTTAACCCTAAATTATTTAAAAATCACGAAACTCACCTACTGGTCGCCGCCTAGCCAACTAATCCCACCTAATTCTTGACAAATGTGTAAAACACCTATTCAACGCCTAGACCCAAAAATCTAGGTGTTGGGTGGCCGTCTAGGCAGCCTTCTAGGCTAACTTTTAGAACACTGGCTGTTACAGCGGATGTGACGGTTCTGTTAGTTTCCACAATTACGTAATGGCTTTTAGTTAAATCCCTTGGTCTATTTAGGAACAAACCAATATTTACAATAGGGTGAAGAATTGTGCTTGGGTGTTATCCTCCATGTAGTTACTCAACCCATATGGTAGATCAGTTTGCAGGGAAGTTAAGGGTCTAGTTTTATGATTAATGTCATTTGTTCATGCTCTTTTTCCTCATGGATAGGGTAGGCCTTTCTTGTCCTGGAGTTGGTCCCTTGTTTTTTGAAGGTTATAACTTTTATGTGAATGCAAGTAGAAGAAATCTTTATTAGGGTACGATCTTGTGGTAAATTTCTTTTTGGTTTTGCGGATGTTTTTCTGGGTAGATGATTACATTCTCTGCATTAGATTTGCTTTGTCAGTTGGCGAGTTATGGCGGTCCTTTGTCTATATTACCAGTTCAGAGAGCTGGTTATTCCTTTGGCATGTGGTGCATATGGAAGATTGCTATTGACATTGGAGGATGCTTCAGATTTTTGCTCTTTTTATGGCCAAGGAAAGTTAAAGAATTCAGATAATTTTTTTTCCAGGGGAGCTTAGAGGTCTAAATTCTTAGATTATGTGGCTAATGTTTTAGCTATCGTTAATTTTTCTTTTTTCTTTTTGTTTTAGACATGCAAGTTTGTGAAGTGTCAATAACCTTGGTAATGGAACTCGGTTGGTGTAGAGAGGGCTGAAAAAGGAAAGGAGAAATTTTTAATTGGTACATCTCTTTAATTAATTGATTGCTCTGTTAGAAGTAAGCTCGGCAAGTTTGCTAGTAGATGAGAGCACGTACACCAAGCAGATGAGATCGCATACAAAAAGCAAATAAAGTAATTATGAAGTTACCTTAAAAAGCAAAGAAAACAATTATGAAGTTACCTTAAGTAGTACTCTACAATGTGTGTGCACGATCATATTTGCAAAAGCGGAAGTGGGTGTGGGTAGCAACAACACATAAAATTATTGGAAGATTGATTCCATTGGAAAATGTTTCTTTCTTGACAGAATTTGATATCATATAAACCCTAGGTACTACAATAGTTTAAATTAGAGGTGGCAATTTGGACCCAGATTCATGGACCCGCCCAAACCCATCCATTCATAATCAGCCCAAACCCACCCATATCCAAATATGGTTTCTAATTGAGCCAACTTAATAAACCCATTGATTTTATGGGTTGGAAATGGGTCCAACTTCAAAAACCCATCCATTCTAAATACCG
Organism: Rhododendron vialii; assembly: GCF_030253575.1. NCBI lineage: Eukaryota > Viridiplantae > Streptophyta > Magnoliopsida > Ericales > Ericaceae > Rhododendron > Rhododendron vialii. The sequence continues at coordinate 33,031,710 of NC_080558.1, forward strand.
TCTCCTGTTCTCTTGTCAACGTGGAACTTTCTCTTACCATATAGCTAATTAGCTATCACCCCCGCTGCAACCAACACTTCCGCTGTCCAATTGCCGCCAACACCATCTTTCCCCACCAAATATCCCACCTCCCTCTCATCTCCCACGTCGTACAATGAGCACCGCCTGATATTCTTCTCCTTCCACCGTCGCCGCCGCAGTCCTTTCGAACTACCTCGACCCACCACAGCTGTGGCAGCAATCGCAGGGCAAGCCTCCCCCCTCGATCCGCACTGGCCCGAGGAAGCTGCCAGGCTTTTAAGGCGGCCGCCTGGAGCTGGGCGTGGATCGCTGCCGGAGACGTGATATTGTCCGGTCTTTGTGGAAAGATATGCCTAACAGGTCAAAAGACTATATCGCCCAACCAAAAGCAAATGGGTGCAGTCACCGATGGAGATTCAAATTTGGACAACAGGGATGGATATGTTGGCTGCTAGTGGAGGGAGGTCTTTCTGATCCAGAAGAGGTAAGCTCTCCATTGGGTGATTGAAACTGAATTTTCAAATCTTAGTTTGGCAAAGATTTATGAACTTTGGTGAACTACAAGTCAATCAGACTAATCAAGTTTCCGATATTAGTATCAGAAAAATTGATGTTCAAATCACATTCCCGTTGTGAGAAGCTAAAAGGGAAAAAAGGAATGGAGGTGGGAGGAGAATCGAAGTTGTGCACGGCGGAGAGAGAGAATCTTCAACATTAGATATATACATGTGCAATACTGCAATATATAATTAGAGAGAGAGAGAGAGAGAGAGAGAGAGAGAGAGAGAGAGAGAGAGAGAGAGAGAGAGAGAGAGAGAGAGAGAATGTATGTGCATAGCATTAGATAAATGTGCATGTTTGTTTGTTTTTTTTATATCTTTTTCATTTTCAGACTCTAATTATTTATATTTGAAAAGGGGAGAAAAGGAAGGAAAACGGGTCGGGTTTGAGTATGACTTGACCTATATTTGACCAGACCAGTTTCAACCCACCTACTATTAACCCGTATTTTACCTGCCCATATTCAACCCATGACCCATTCCATTTGCCACCTCTAGTTTTAATCAATTTACCAAATTTTTTCTTACTTGATAGTTTTTACTTTTACTTTGTACCGTTGGATTTATACCTGCAAGAGATTCCGTCCTAGTTGGATGCGAGTTGGGTGCAATGTTCGGTCCCAATGTGAGTGAGATTCTGTCGAGGTTCTTCCTCTAAATTGCAAATTGATTGGTATAGAGCGGATTCATCACACCCAAAAGGAGGTTCCCGTAACCATGGTACAAATCCAGAATGCATAGTACAGAGCGTAGTAGATTCAAGGGACAACAAAACAGCATGATACTGCATTGTCCTCTTTAAAGCACCGACACTCCTAGGGATTGCCGTATCTGTGTTGAACACTCTGGGACATGTGACATGCTGGGGACACGGGGGAAAATGTATAGACACGCCACGTGCGTGCCCATCAAATTATATACTTTTTATGTGGGGATACGCTGGGGACACACATGGAGACACGACAAGGTGCTTTTTATAAAATTTAATAGCTTTACTAGGGTGGAATATTTATGCTTCAAAAGTGTTAGGCCAAAAGTATATTGTAAAACATGTGTAGTTGTACATGCATACGCCATCTGTCAATAATGCATTCAATAGGAGTGATAATCTAAATATTTAGGGGTTACAATGTAGTTTTGCATTATTAAAAACATTTTTAAATTTTTTTTGCTGTTTCAAGCAATGTCTTTGTCTCTATTTTCTAAGAATTACATTGTCATGTATTCATGTTTGTGTCACCTGCCGTGTCCGTGTTTGTATACATGCTACATAGATTGTCCTGCATTGGCCAAAGTCTAAAACATTGAGCTGGAAACTTTTATAGGCTCAAGAGAGAGATATCGTTGCTGGTTTTTAATTACGTATGGACAAAGTTCATTAGTGTTTATGTAATGTATATTTTTACAAGCTTTTGAAGCATAGTTATTATGTCGATGAGTAAGGGTGGATGACTCAACCTATTTTCCCTCTTTACTCAGTCTAGGTTTAACTTTTTTCTTTCCAAATGCATTGCTACCTACCAAACACAACTGAATTGGACAGTTTGGCATAAGTTGGCATTAATTTTCATTCTTTATCCATATTGCAAATCCACGCACTATGATTTTGTGTTTGTACTTGGGAATTCAATTATTTCGGCTCGATTTGTAATGTTTTAGGATTTGTTCCTTTTTAATAGTGGATTGTGTTTGGATTTACCTTTAGAGTTTAGATTATGAAGCATCAACACTTCTAGAGGCCGGCGTGCCCCCGTGTTCGACACAGGGACAACCGGGGGACACGGAAAAATATGTTTGGGACACACCACGTGGAGTGCCCGTTGAATTTAATGAACTTCTTAGAGGGCACACGGCGGGGACACTTATAGGGGCACGGTTGGGGTTAAATATGCAATTTTCCAAATTTTTTTGGAAGAAAATGTGTATTACTTCAAATATTTTGTGTTAAAAGTGTAATATGATGTATATATAATGCTTTTTTGTATATGTTGATGCTTCATGCTTATAGATTGAACTATGTTTCATTGGTATAAAATAAATGTTATTTATTTATTTATCGATTTATTTTTGCCTTGTCCCCTGCCGTGTCTGTGTCCCCAAATTTCTAGAAATTCCATGTCCGTATCAGTATCTGTGTCCGCGTCCATATCCATGCTACATAGCCTTTAGATATTTCAGACTGGCTTGGAAATAGATGTACCAGGTTTTGTCTAAATCAGATTCATTAACATGATATCCTAAAAGGGGGATATTTTGATTATCTTGGTTGGAATATCCTTATGAAGGCAAGATGGAAAAGGACATCAAAATTGATGAATGGACTTGTTATAAATACTGGTAATGTTTGATTGATGCAAACATGGGAGATCGAGAATTGGGTGCAAAGTTTGGATAAGTAGGCACGTAGAAAGGTAAAAGTTGAAACCATGAATTGTTTGATTCTAAGAAATGCCAAACAATGCCTTGGTAAGTGGGCACTGATTTGTTTACCCAAACAAAATCCACAATTGAAAACCTATTGATAGTCAACCTTGATGAAGCAAGTGAAAAGAAGAAAACAGGGCAAAACAAGAAAATTTTACGGAGCATGCTTTGGACCTTATTTGAATTTTGACCAAGTACTGGTTCAACTTGAGTCTTATTTCGTGTTAGTTTTTGGCTAAGAAGCACAGACACTTCAAAGAAGGTTACCTGTCACCTCTGGCACCGACAATCATCAATAAGTCCCTAGGACGTGTCGGACACTCGTGATAACACTTCTGATTACTTATGTAAATGTTTAAGAATTGGACACTCGGGGAACAGGTGTGTCCAACGAGGACTAAAACCATTGCGTGTTTGAAAACAATAACTTGGGTATGACGATAAAATGGGATTACATTAGATTTGTATGTGATCTTGTTTGTAGATCTGTCATTTTAGGAATATTATAGAGTATATTATTGTTCTCTATTTTAAGTACTATAAAATGTACATACCATAGAAACGTTACATACTTTTTTATGTATGTTATGCGTAATTTTGTTGTATGCTATGCGTCTTTTTGGTTGGTTAAGAAAGGGTGTACCTTGGAAGGACATGATACAAATGGTTTTGGAGAATGGTACGCATATTTTTTATGACTGTTACAATGTTATTGGTGTATGGTGTGCATATTTTTTGGTTCATTAGTTATGCATTATTATGGTATTACTTACGTATATGTTTTGTTGAAGTTACGAATAGGGGTGCATCATGCATGGTACACCCCAAAATAGTTACGGAATTGTTTTGGTTAGTTACGCTTTTTTTTTTGGTATTAGTTATGCATTTTCTTGGTATTAGTTACGCATTTTCTTGTTAACTATTTTTTTTTTTTGAGATGACCATAGGCTTCTCCTAGATAGAAAGCATAGACAAGTAACATTTAAAAACTTTTCCTTGCCGTGTTGTGTGTCCTTCAATTTTTGTACGCTTTGGGTGTCAACGTGTCCCTGTGTCACTCCCCGTGGGAGAGACAGGTTATATTTCTATTACCTGTTCAGAAGAAAAGCCTGAGGGAACTTGGATCAAGGTTGCACAAAGATAGATCTTAGTAGCAGGATCCTTCTAAATGGATCCGCTCCCAAGACGGGAGCTCGCTCTTAACTAAGATGGAAGCTTATTGGGTCGTTAAGGCCTTTATTCTCTTACTTTTGAAGGAGTAATGCCATTGCGGAAATAGGAATAGGAAAATCATATCAGTCAAAAAGTTTTACAAATTGAAAATATCTAACTTCCAATAATTTTTTTCCTACTCATCATTTATGTAAAAACAATCAGTCAAAATGATTAAAAATTCCTATTCATTAAAAAAATTTGAATGAAACGTGACTTCTGAGTTCTTATCAATGATTGAAGAAAGAAAATGAAAAGAATTCCAATTTCGCATCTTAAATGAATGAGCGGGAAAATTCTTAATAAGTATCACTTTCCTTCAATGTTTTAAGTATTTAAAGATACTTAATATACTTATTTATATATAATCTATATAGGCTCCTTAGGTGCTCCCAACCTTAGGAGCTTCTAGGTGCCTCCACTCCACCGCAGCCATTCCCACCTCCGCTCCTCCTTCATGCTACAAAAAAATAGACGCATGTTATGTGGAGTGTCCGGGTTTCGGGTTGGAGTACACGTATTCTAATTCGAGAAATTCAAATGTTAAGGACCTTAGGGACGTGCAGAAATATTCACGTCCTCTAATGTATTTATGTTATTTTCTTGTGTAGAGCTGTCTTAAAGAATTCCTCATAATACAGGAGTTTAATGCACGGTTCTACTGTAACTTTGAATTAGCAATACAAGAGCTAGCTGAATATCCTACAAACCTTTCGGACATTTGATTCTTCACATACATTAGAAGAGTCCATTTGTAACTTTGACTAAGACAGGTTGAAAATGCATGTTCTGGATGACATAAAGACCGTTACCTTATGACTCAAATAATGTGAGAAACAATTACTACGCAGTTGAGAATCTTCTCCAAAAGCCTCAAACATCCCAGCCATGATGTGAATTGGCAATGAGCGGACAGGTCACAAGGCACATATGCTAGCTTAGGAGGGTGTTATTTAACAATGTCTTACATGGCTTATCAAAAGATGATTTCTACTGTTCTAGGGTGAAAAGATTGATACATAATGTCTGCTTTCAGGTTTGAAGGGCTAGAAAATCACACTAGGGTCTTTGTCCCTAAGTTTTCTAAGAGTGAAGTCTATACCTGTACCCTTATTCGGGCATCTCCTTAAAAGTTGAATTCACTTCCAAATAAGTATGAGGAAGAGGATGAGAAGAAGACGGATCATCTCATCACTATACCCAGAATCCTTTGAACTTGATACTTGAGTCCATGCCAATCAGAAAATTGGTGATCCACTTTAGTCCTAAGTACAAGAAGTTTCTTCGGCTGCATAGAAACCAAAAACCTATGATGCACCAACACTCCTAGAGGTCGCTGTATCGGCATGTCCGGACACGGGGCGGGGGAGTGGGGACATGGCTAGAAACGTGTCCAACACACCACATGGCGTGTCTAATAATTTAATTTAATATTTGGAGTGGGACACGGCTGGGGCCATGGGGTGACACAGGTGAGACATGGCTGGGACACCCATGGGGACACAGTGGGGGTGCATCTGTAATTTTTTTTATAGTTTTTTTGGGGATAAATATGTTGTTACTTAAAGTTTTGGGTTAAAACATATTTAAACCTATTTAAATATGTTATTACTAAAGTATGTTATTTTTTCAAAACCCTAAATCGGCAGCTCCTCTTCTCTCTCTAACGACAACCCTCTCTCCTCCTTTCTCACGATCAACAGCCCTCTCTCTCGTCTCTCTCCTCTCTCAGAGATGGGACAGCAGCTCCTCTCTCTCTCTCTCTCTCTCTCTCTCAGTCTGTATATGTATGTGTGTGTGTGTATTTGATGTATGTTGTCTTGTCTCTAACTCTCTCTTTTGGTGTAGATATGGTATACTGGTATGCATATATATTTGTAGTATACTGGGTTTTTTTGAAAGGCACAGCAGTGTAATTGAAATTGATGGAAGATGGAGATGGCGATGAACTGATGGAAGTTGGGTCTAATTGAAATTTGAAGATTAGTTGCTTAGTTTATTTCTTTGGCTTATTATTATGGAACTATGGATGTTTTGCTTTCAATTGGTTTGTATTGAACTTATGGATGTCTCATTTTGTTTGAATAGTATTGGAACTATGGATGTTTCGTTTTGTCCACATTTTGCAATTTAAACTTGGAAAAAATTGAGAATATATATATATATATGTATATATATGTATGTATGTATGTATATGTATGTATGTATGTATGTATGTATTATAAGTAAATATACACGTGGTGCGTCCCCCGCCATGTCCGTATCTCCATTTTTTTAGAGTCCTCGTGTCCGTGTATCCGTATCCGTGCATCATAGATTAGTGGTGACGGACAAGCCATCTTTTCTGGTTTTTCACTTCGATTCTCCTGAGACTGACGCTGGGTTGAAAGCCTTTGTCTTTTGCATGAAATTATAGCATGTTGAGCAGGTTGTGTCAATAGAACTCTTGCATATACTTAGTACCTAGCGTTGGTTTTCTTTCACAATATTGCTTTTGCCGTCATCTGCTCCATTTGAATAGCATTATAATGTGTGCCTTAATGGGACAGAACACGGAACCAAATTGAAGAATATATGCATTGGCCTTAGAAAGTTAATCACCTGAATAGATCTCCAACTTATAGATTGGTAGTTTTTGAAATAATCCACTAGAGAACAACTAACTAATGCTCCTTCCTGATACTCCAGAACTATAACTTATTCTACGACTCTACATTCATAATGATCCTGCAGGATGTTGCGAAAATCCAATGTTTATATTTGATAGTTGAAGTGGATCATTTATAAAACACTTCACTCTTCTTCTGGCAGGGGAAATTCGTTAAAGAATCCAGCTTCAACAGCCTATGCACAGGTATTTGCTCCATATCATGGATGGGCTATTAGGAAGGCTGTTGCTGCAGGGATGTATGCCCTTCCTACCAAAGCTCAGCTATTGAAGAAGCTCAATGAAGATGGTGAGTTGACGGCCAATTGACCCCCTGTTCCCTCTACTGAAATATCTCAACAAGTTCTCTGGAATTCATTCTGGATGAAAAAACACTTGGGCTGTGTTTGGATCATGGATTTGTGGAGAGATTTACCAGGGGAAAGACAAACGATAAGAAATCCTGGCTTATGAAACTACGTGTGTTCAAAAATTTATGAAAAATGTGCTGAATTAGTTGGCGAGAGGGAATTAGAGGAATTTCTTCCAACATGACATTACCATTCTTCTTCTTCTTCTTCTTCTTCTTCTTCTTCTCTCTCTCTCTCTCTCTCTCTCTCTCTCTCTCATAATGCATGATCCAAATACTGCCTTAGTAGTGTCTGACAATGGACGTGTATCTCAACTGGGGTGTGGTGTAACTTTTACCTGCATCCAGGGGTACTGCAAGTCTGAACTGAGTCCGGTTGGACATGATCCTGCCTTTTGAGTGGGTTAAGTTAGGCTTAATGTTGTCTCTTTTCGGGTTGCCAGTAAGGGATCTGATTTAGGTTTGAATTGGGGTTGGTACTTCCAAAAATTAGAAGGTTTTTCTAGCTGTCAGTGGAGTTTTTTTTTAGTTTGTTATTGTTCAGTTAACCCAATTCTGTTTTATGCAGCCTGATGCCAAATACCATTGGGTCTTCATTAATTCATTTAATGATGACCTTGTAGGTCGGATCAAAAAAAAAAAAACCTTGTAGGTTCCCTGCGGTTACATTGATATTATCCTGATGTCTGGTACCTTTTTTTTTTTGAACAGTCTGGTACCTTAATTTGGCTTTCATGTTGTTTTCCAAGCAGGAGAACAAAAACTGAATCGAGATTTCTAAGGCTGTATTTGGATGGTTGATTTGTGGAAGGAAAAGAAAAGGAAGGGGAAAGCATGGGGAAAATAAGTTGATACGATTGTTGTCCCTTTCATTTTCTTTAACCTCTACAAAGTCAATATCCAAAACCAGCCTTGAGTTAAAGAAACGTTTATTAACCCTAGTCCCTAGCTTTCCTAACTTCCGATTTTGTTTCTTACTTGTTTTTTTTTTTTCCATTTTCGTCGATTCCAGAGACCTCGGCAAGGATTCAGATGCAAAATTACGTAGCTGCATTGGCTCCTGTGGTCACATACATTGACAAACTTTTCCTTTCAAGAGAGTTGGGTCTAGACTGGTGAACGTGGACTGCAATTTGTTCAGGCTGAATTTTTTAAATGGTCAACATCTTAATGTTTGATGTGAACTAGATTACAGCGATTTTTTTCTGTTCACAAATGAGCTCTAATCAACAATATGAATGTTGTATATTCTAGAATAAACATGTATTACTGATTGCAAATGTGATAGACTTAACAGGTCTGAACCCGTTCTCTCTCTCTCTCTCTCTCTCTCTCTCTCTCTCTCTCTAACACACGCGCACACACATGCGCACGCGGCATGCTGTAACACTGCTAATATGCCATGATATCATCTGGCTGTTTTGAGACCTGATAGGTTACAATGCCCTGCGGAAGCTGACCACAAGTTTTGTGCAATCTTTCTTTTATTTCTTGGAATCGTTTTCATCGTTAAAACAACTGTCCCTCCATTCTGTGGAATCAATCTCATTCGATTGCTATCAAACAAAAGCTGTAAGGTTTTTTCTTCACCTTGAAGGTGTAGAGTGAGTAGCAGAAATTTGTTATCTTTCCAAACTATAAGTGAGCTAATCAAGGGAAAGAAATTTTTGTCCTATTGTAATCTTTTCTCACCTTAACACTCTTGAACTTGACTGTCCTTCCGGTTCATTTCCGTATATGTCTCTTATTATTTGGGGACTTCTAAAGCCATCGGAGCCTGTACATGATCTTCTAATAGCTGTTGGGTTCCCTCCTTGCCACAGTTATTAGGCATTAGGTGTCAGGCTCGAAATAGAATCGTGTTGGATTCCACATTCTATTTATTTGGAGAAGAGGCGGTCTAATCTTAATTAGCCTTCGCATTCGCTTGTGAACTGTTATATTTGTGGAAGCTTAATATTTTGTATGCCCAATTATAATTTGTTTGGCCCAAAAGAAAGATAATTTTGCTTGGTGGGCTTGGGTAGAAGTCTGTACACTTATTTTTGGTGCACATGTCTAGCACATGACCTTGGTACCACTTGGCTTCTCTTGGAAGCTAGATGAGTTTTATTTGTCTTGGGCAGAATACAATTAGAAGTATCTGAAAAAAGTAAGGGCTTGTGTGTGTTCATAAGTGAGTGGTCCTGTGTGCCTCAATGAGTGCGTGTGTTTTCGGTGGAGAAAGAACAAGGTCAAGTGCATCCATTTTGGCCTCTGATCTTTAGTTGTTTGTCGTGATCTATTGGAGCAGATTTGCTATCGGTTTCGACTCTCCATGCAGCTGTTTCAGAGGGCTTTGTTCATCTATATTTGGTGAGGTCTTTCCTCTTTGTTGTTGAAGTTTGTCGGATACACGTTAGGGTGTTTGTGAGTTCTTGAATCTCTTGTAAACCCATTTGTAAGAACATTCATTGATAGTGGAATCGGACTCCAGTCTCGTGGATGTACCTCGATTTTGGGAGAACCATGTAAAAATTTCTTGTGTTCATTTGGTTTGTGGTTTGTGCATTTTGGACTGTTATTCGCTGCATTTATATTTATTTCCTTTGTGATTTACTTGTGGAAAATTTCGCATATTTTTCCCAACAACTGGTATCAGAGCCGACGGTTGGCCATGGTTTAGTATTTGGTGTAAATCATGAAAGGAAATATGGGTAGAATGATTAGTTTCAATAGAACTAATTGGGTGACTTGGAAAATTAAAATGGAAGACCTCTTGTATTGTAAAGACTTACATGGGCATGTAGAAGGTGATACGACTAAACCCATTGATAAGAAACGTGGGGATTGGACCACACTGAATCGAAAAGTTGCTGGGCTTATTCATCAATGGATTGACAATAGTGTTTTTCATCATGTCTCCACCGAAACTTTGGCTTATGATTTGTGGAAGAAATTGGAAAGTCTCTATAATAGAAAATCGACCACTTTCAAAAAATTGGTGAATTGAAATATAAAGAGGGCAAGGCTATTGTGGAACATTTGAATGAAATGAATAGCAATATTGTTAATCAACTTGCTTCTATGAAAATTGTGTTTGATGATGAGTTGCAGGCTTTGATGATTCTTAGTTCTCTACCCGAGAGTCGAGAAACTTTGGTTGTGACGATCAGTAACTCGGTGCCGGATGGAGCTGTTTCTATGAGCCAAGTTACTAGTAGTTTGTTGAATGAAGAGATGAAAAGAAAATCCACCGGTTCTTCTTATTCGAAGGCACTTGTTTCAAAGCACGATATAGAATGTCATTATTGTAAAAAGAAAGGACACATGAAGCGGGAATGTCTAAAACTCAAATTCAAGGAGGAAAATCATGCGAAACAAGGTGAAAAGAAGCAATATAACACAACGGCGGTCTCTTCTGATGGTGAACTTATGGTTGTATGTGATGAGAGTCGTGTCAATTTGGTTAGCCAAGATACAAACTGGGTGATTGATTCCGATGCTTCTTTCCATGTCACTTCAAGAGTCGATTTCTTCACTTCCTACAATGAAGGAGACTTTGGGTGTGTTTGAATGGGAAATGAAGGGTTGTCGAAACTTGTTGGCATGGGAAATATTTGCTTGACAACAAGTATTGGGTGCAAATTGTTGCTCAAAGATGTGAGGCATGTACCGGATATTCGTCTTAATTTGATCTCCACCGGAAAGTTGGATGATGAGGGCTACAACAACCATTTTGGAGATGGAAAATGAAAGCTCACAAAGGGTTCTCTTGTGGTTGCTAAAGGGAACAAGATTTGCTCGCTTTATACGATGAAAGGGAAAATTACAAAAGGGTTTGTGAACACACTTGATGATGATGACTCCACCGAATTGTGGCATAAAAGACTTGGGCATATGAGTGAAAAAGGGATACACGTTCTTGCCAAAAAGGAGCTCTTACCTGGTATGAAAGGTACCCCTCTTAAAACTTGTGTTCGTTGCTAGGCCAATAAACAAAATAGAGTTGCATTTCGTTTCAAGTCTTTTTCGAGAAAATCTAACATTTTGAACTTGGTTCATTCGGATGTTTGTGGTTCCTTGAAAGTTAGATCTCATAGTGGTGCACTTTATTTTGTTACTTTTATTGATGATCATTCGAGAAAATTATGGGCTTACCCATTAAAAACTAAAGATCAAGTTCTAGATGTATTTAAAGATTTTCAGGCCAATGTTGAAAGAGCAACCGTGAAGAAGTTGAAATGTGTTCGTTTCGACAACGGTGGTGAATATCTTGGGGCCGTTTGATGAATATTGTTGTAGCCAAGGCATTAAACACCAAAGGACTATCAAGAAAACTCCTCAAGAAAATGGAGTCGCCGAGAGGATAACCTCCACTATGGTAGAAAGGATGCGATGCATGCTTTCATGCTAAATTGCCAAGATCGTTTTGGGAGGAGACAATGAGGATGGCGGTTGACTTGATTAATTTGTCTCCTTCAGTTCCTTTGAATGGTGATGTTCCGAAAAAAGTTTGGTTGGGCAAGGATGTTACTTATGATCACTTGAGGGTTTTCGGTTGCCGGGCATTTGTTCACATTCCAAAAAATGAAAGGTCCAAGCTTGAAGACAAGGGAAAACAATGCATTTTTCTTGGCTACAAGCATGAGAAATTTGGCTATAGATTGTGGGATTCGGTTGACAAAAAATTTATTCGGAGTAGAGATGTTGTCTTTCTTGAAGACCAAACAATTAAAGACTTTGGCAAGGATGAGCAACCGGAGGAAATTGCTAGTGATCTCGTTGACTAGGAGCCAATTCCTTCACCTTCGGCATATGGCAAAAATGAAGAGGATGTGTACCCACCTCTTGCAGTGAAGTTGAGATGGAAAATGAGGGAGCGCAATCAATTCAAGAGCCACGACCACAACCGGAGTTGAGGAGATCCGTTAGAGACAAGCAACCATCAAGAAAGTACTCTCCCGATGAATTTGTGATGGTAACGGAATAAGGGGAGCCCGAGAGCTACCAAGAAGCCATGGAGCATGATAAGAAAGGTGAGTGAGCTAAGGCTATGCAAGAGGAAATGAAGTCCTTACTTGAAAACTGCACTTATGATTTGGTGAAATTACATAAGGGTAAGAAAGTGTTGAAAAACAAATGGGTTTATAGATTGAAGCATGATGGAAAAAATTTGAGGTACAAGGCACGCATCGTGGTGAAAAGGGTTTGGGCAAAAAAAAAGGTATTGATTTTGATGAAATTTTTTCACCCGTTGTGAAAATATCCTCCATCCGTGTTGTTCTTGGTATTGCCGTAAGTTTGAACCTTGAGATTGAACAACTTGATGTGAAAAACCACGTTTCTTCATGGTTATTTAGAGGAGGAGATTTATATGGAGCAACCCAAAGGCTTCAAAGAAAAAGGGAAGGAAAACCTTATTTGCAAATTGAAGAAGAGCTTGTATGGTTTAAAACAAGCTCCAAGGCAATGGTACAATAAATTTGATTCCTTTATGGTGGATCATGGTTATTCAAGAACCACTTCGGATCATTGTGTGTTTGTGAAAAAGTTTCCGGATGGAAACTTTATTATTTTCTTGCTCTATGTCGATGATATGCTCATTATGGGTCAAGATTCTAGCAAGATCGACGAATTGAAGATGGAGTTGAGCAAATTATTTGCTATGAAAAATTTGGGACCGGCAAAGCAAATTTTGGGTATAAAAATTACTTGTGATTGAAAGAAGGTTGATTTGGTTGTCTCAAGAAAGCTACATTAAAAAGATTTTTGAAAAGTTCAAGATGGATAAAGCAAAAGCCCGTTAGTTGTCCACTTGGGAACCATTTCAAGCTTAGCTCGAAACAATGCCCTACAAGTGAAAAAAACTTACTTGTGATTGAAAGAAGGTTGATTTGGTTGTCTCAAGAAAGCTACATTAAAAAGATTCTTGAATGGTTTAAGATGGATAAAGCAAAAGACTGTTAGTTGTCCACTTGGGAACCATTTCAAGCTTAGCTTGAAATAATGCCCTACAAGTGAAAAAGACAAGGCGGAGATGGAAAAATTTCCATATGCTTCAGCGGTTGGTTCTTTGAAGTATGCCATGGTTTGTACAAGGCCGAATTTAGCTTACATGGTTGGAGTTGTAAGTCAATTTCTTTCGAATTCGGGCAAAGAATATTGGGTAGCTGTAAAATAGATTTTTAGGTATCTCAGAGGCACTTCTAGAGTTTGTTTGTGTTTCAAAAATGGTAAAGCTATGTTGGATGCATTCATGAAAGCCAACATGGTCGGGGATTTTGATTCTCGAAAGTCCACTTTGGGGTACTTTTTTTTTTGATCGGCCACTTCGGGGTACTTGATGACCTTTGTAGGGGGACCTGTCAATTGGCAATCAAGGTTGCAAAATGTGTTGCTCTATCAACTACGGAAGCAGAGTTCATTGTAATTGCCAAATTTTGCAAGGAGTTGTTGTGATTGAAGAAGTTCTTGCAAGAGTTGGGTTTCAATCAAGAGAGGTATGTTTTCTTTTGCGATAGCCAAAGTGCAATACATTTGAGTAAAAATTTCACTTTCTATTCTAGATCAAAGCACATTGATGCTAGATACCATTGGATAAGGGACATGTTTGACATGAAGTTGTTGCAACTTGAAAAGATCCACACAGATGATAATCTTTCGGATATGATGACTAAGGCTTATTTAAGGACAAGCATGAGAAATTTTGAACTTTGTCGGGTTTGGTCGATCTATCCACATAAGTTGGGGAGGGGGAGAATGTTGGGTTCCCTCCTTATGTTATATTTATGGAAGCCCAATATTTTGTTAGCCCAATTATAATTTGTTTGGCCCAAAAGAAAGATAATTTTGCTTGGTGGGTTTGGGTAGAAGTCTCTACACTTATTTTTGGAGCACATGATCTTGGTACCATTTGGCTTCTCTTAGAAGCTAGATGAGTTTTATTTGTCTTGGGCAGAACACAATTAGAAGTATTTGGAAAAAGAAAGGGCTTGTGTGTGTTCATCAGTGAGTGCTCCTATGTGCATCAATGCGTGCATGTGTTTTTGGTGGAGAAAGAACAAGGTCAAGTGCATCCATTTTGGCCACTTATCTTTCAGTAGTTTGTCGTGATCTATTGGAGTAGATTTGCTATCGGTTATGGCTCTCCATTCAACTGTTTCGGAGAGCTTTGTTCATCTATATTTGGTGAGGTCCTTCCTCTTTGTTGTTGAATTTTGTTGGATGCACCTTAGGGTGTTTGAGAGATCCTGAATCTCTTGCAAACCCATTTGTAAGAACATTCGTTAATAGTGGAATCGGACTCCGGTCCCGTGGACGTTCCTCGATTTTGGGGGAACCACGTAAAAATTCTTTGTGTTTGTTTGGATTGTGATTTGCGCATTTCAGACTGTTATTCGTTGCATTTATATTTATTTCCTTCGTGATTTACTTGTGGAAAATTTCGCTTATTTTTTCCCAACAATATCTTGAGTTGAGCCTTGCCAAATTTTCTAATGTGTAGTTTGAGTTGAGTGGAGCCTTGCCTTGAGTTGGCTAGAATTTAAATCTTTTGGGGTTTGTTATATTTGATTTGCAATGAGATATTTATATTACTAGCTTTGGTTTGTTTATCTTATGTCGTGCTATTAATTGAGATGATTTGGCGTAGATCGTTCAAGAAATATGTCTTTGCTACGATGTTTTAGTCTACAGAACTCCGCAAATTTCAGTCATGAGAAGACCCTAGTTCTAGCTTATAATACACAAAAGAATCCATTTTTTCTTTCAATCCCTTATACAAGTTCAACATAATTCCTTCACGAATAGTGCATTTCAACTGGGTGGAATCCTGTACTTTTTGATTTATGCATTCTAAACTTAGTTGGTTATTTTACTCCATTTCACTTTTTTTTAACATATATTGCTATTGCCATGTTTATTTTCAATATTTGCTTAATAAAAAGAAAAAAAATGATCAAAAGAATAAAAGATACATTCCTAATAAATGATCCAATCCGTTAATTCCTTCCTCAAGCTAATTAATAACTTCCCAGAGTTTATCAAAGTTTGTTGGCCACTCATTTTATCAATCATTGGAGCTAAGGTAAAATACTTGTAAAACTAGTCTTTTCTTTGATCACTCACTAGATTAACATGCATGTTGACCCTAATCATGTTTTTAGTATTAAGGGTTCTAGGATACACATAGATGATGTTAGTATATGGGTCAATCAGGCCTTGGATCGATGAAATTCTGATTTTTAGATTTTGGCTATGAAAACTACCCTACCAGTAGTTTCCGTCCAGATGGTTGAGCTTGATTCTACCAAGTAATGTTGAAACGTTTGGATGCACGCATCACCTATCATGATGGCTTGCCTTAAAACTGAACCTTGAACCCATTATTTTATTCGTCCGGACGAAGGTCCTGACCATCCGAAACGAATTTGCTAAGATAGAATCCAAGTTATGTTTGTTTGCATGTTTTGACTAGTTCAATCTCCGAGACTAGTATGTGTTATGTTATGTATGAGAACTACTTGTTGTACACAACATATGAGGCATGAAACTTAGACTTAACTTTGGTAACTCATTACCATGTGTAGACACCCCAAACTTGCTTATCCAAAATTCCTAAAATTAAGTCTTGAATGAATCCCAATGATGATAATGTTAAGAACGCCAAGAAATTACTTTAATTGGTTAATGCTTCGAGTATAATGCTTGTTCTGATCCAAATAAATTATCCTAACCCTTTCTCGGCCAAACAAGCCCATCAAATTCATTTTGAACCCAACAGACCTTTCTGACCAAAATCATTCAAATATAATCCCAAAACAGGCCCAAAAAAAGCCTAAAACAAAATCCTATTCCTAGTCCAAAACCAAACTTTATGGACACAATGTAATGGGCAACCTGACTTTACAGACAAAAACTATCGAGTTACGGATGCACTATTATGGGTCGTTTGACATTATGACCACATACTTACAACATGTGGATGCAAGGTTAAACCTTTCAACCATAAACTCCATTTTCAAACAGTTTCTACATATTAGGCATGGGCTGACGATAGGGTATTCAAGAGCCTCTACCTCCCCTACCAATTTTGGTGAGGAATTTACCGTTGGGAGCTCATCTTATGCCTATATAAAGGGTCCTAAGCCTCTAATTTACACACAATACAAAATACTATAAAAATCACTAAGTTAAAAACCTTTGCTTCTTACTTTCTCTTTTTAATGTTGATCTTGCAACTTTTCATTTTCTTAAGACCAAAAATCTTTCCTCAAAGTCAAGTCTAGAATAACCAAAAACACTAGCCTAAAATCCATTAGATACACTACCTAGAATCTTGTTCTTTAAATATGATATTTGAAGCATTAATCAAAGAAAAGTCTTTTTTCACGATGAAATTTGTGCTCCTTTACCAAGTTCGTACTTTTAAAGAGAACTAGTATAGGAGTACGTGTGATGCACATGTGATGGAAAGCAATTGCAACTTATCATGTCTAAAAATTTAAACTATCTTTCCACAAAACAATAGCAAAATTGCATTGTCAGAGCTAAAATGACTCATGTACCAAAACATTTAAAAGTTTAACTTAAGAAGAATACGTTTTATTGGGGAAACATGGATGAATTTCCATGTCGAATTCAAATGGCAGTTACATAATTACCTTAAAAGTGTAGTAATAGTCAATAAGATATGGAAGTGACACATGAGATCAGACGTGAAGCATAAGTCTCTCCTATCTTTTCAGAGATTATATTTAGTGTCATGAGCCCTTTCCTTGTATATCTCGGTGTGATGTTCATATATTTAGTCATGGATCTCACATCAATAAGTGGTGGTGAAGGAGCATGGGGCACCACGTATGTTGGCTGGGGGTATTGAATAATTTTTCCCTATAAGTTAGCCCTCTACTAAACTCAAAAGGACAAGTACATCTTCACATGGATTTTCTATAGGAGGTCTAGGGTGTACAAAACAATTTGAAGATGAAGGGAAACTATTGTTTTAATGACAATACACCAAATCAGTGGAAAAATGGTTTCGGAGAATGCCAAACCCAAAGACAACTTAAACCACTTTTTAAAAATTACAAATTACAGAAAAGCCTTTGTATCTTGTACATGTGAAATTGGTTTCTCCTCACATCTCTCTACATCATAAAGCACTAACAAAGTTTAGAAAACAAAACAATTGCTTGATATACGAAAGTATGACCTGTATTTGAGAAGAGAACTCATAGTCCCTGTGGTCCCGGGTAATAACTCTATCTTTAAATGTTACCCTCCACCAATTTCTGATCCTTTATCTACAGACATTCATCATCCATCAAGGCAAAATATTTCAGGATACTAAAACATTAGTGACTGAACTAATTATTTGTTGGATTCCATCTAATGACGGTGCATCCGAATGGGTAAAAAGAAAGCAAACCATGGCTGATATCAGTGGTAAAGGCCCGTAAAAGAATGTGTTTCAGAAAGCATACCATCATTCATGTTACTAGGATTGCATGATTAATGTCTATCCTCTTAATTTGAAGAAATTAAATCGTTATGTATGAAACTAGGAGGAATTCAATGATTGAGAGAGTGAGAGAGAGACAGGGAGAAAGGAGATGGGGGTGCAAAAGGGGACTTTCTTTTTTCCTTGTTATTAGCAACGTTTTGCAATGGAGCATAGAGGTTTAGATGTCGTCGTGCCGATTAGTTATGGAAAGCTGTGTCGTTTTCAATTGTAAAGTTGCAGGCAAAAGCCTCCATGTTAGGTTTGTAATTATTTGTTTTTGAAAGGGTACTCTTGGAAAGCAAAAAGTAGGAAACACCTTCATGTTTTTAAAACAAGTAGTATAGATATTCTGGTTTGATCAAAGAAGTTCAATCCTTTGTTTATTTTACCAGTATTTCGGTAGTAATTGTCTTTTAGTAAAACTAGCCTCATGCATTATTAATCTTTATTTCTTTTGTATTTATTTGTTTTTCTTGTCCCGTATTTGACTAAATTATTTAAAAAATTCTACTAGAATCCCATAAATAATGAGTAGAGACTAACTATTTCAGTTAGGCAGATGGGCACCTAACAACTTCTCATCCTATAACTTAGCTTCCAAACCAAGAATAATATCTGGTAATGACATATTGGTGGTCTCAAAAATTGTACATTATTTCGGTCTAGGGGTGTTATTCGGTCGGTTCGGTTCGGTTCGGGGTGAATTTACCGCACCCCGATCGGGTTCGGGTACGTCATCCGGAGACCGATCCCGACCGTTTTAATTTCGGTTCGGTTCGGTTCGGGGTGAGTTCGGGGCAGTCGGTCCACCCCGAATGGGCCTAATGGGCCACTTGGGCCCATTTAAAAATCCTAGTTTCTAATGACTGTTTGGCCTTTTCCCACCCTCATTTGGGTCATTTTAGGCTATTTTCACCAATTTTATTTGAGCTACTTTTGGGCATTTTTTTCACCTAGTTTTGGGCCTTTTTTATATGGGCAATTTTTTCCAAATCAAGCAGTTTACATAAGAGAAAATTTATAGTGGAAAAAAGAAACCCTCCAACGTTTTACAAATTTGTAAAGGAAAAAAAAAAAACAAAGCCACCTACTAACTAAACCACATATTCACAGAACCACATGCTAACATTTTACCTACTCACATACATGAGAATGAAATTTTTCCAAATCAAATAGTCCACCTACTAACAGATCAATAAAATTTAGTACCATTTAACTTCGAGTGACAAGCATAATCTGTCCCACACCAATTGCATGCAGCCCTAGGTTTTGGATGACCTTCCGGTGTAAGAAGTGTAAAATGTTTCCAACATGGAGCCCTTTTTTTCAGACCAACAACCTTCTTTCTTTCAGACGCGTTATTAATTTCAGGCATGAGCTCATCATTTAGTTCAGCATTTTGAGGGATATCAAACTCAGCACCTTCATCCATAATGTCATCATCCATATCATCAATCTAACACAACAAAAAATTAAAAACAACATAATCACAATCTGATTTTCTTGTTGTTCGTGCACTAATCTAATTTTCAATCCATCAACTCAAAATTAGGTAGTATGTAAATTGCAAACACTAAATCCATTAAACTCATGCACTATATTCAACAAAGATCTTATTTTCGAGCCAATATAGGATTTTGAGATTGAATACCTCATGCTCATGGTCAGACATTTCGTCGGCGTTATCGATTCTGATAGTGATTTCCCCCCTTCCTCACGCTAGCCTCTCTGCATACACATAAACAAGACATAGATAAACCACATTCAATTACACATAGACTACACAGTAATCAAGCAAACAAAAAAAACAGTAAGGAATTATTTTACTAAAAAAAATGACATAAACGAGGAAGAAAGAGAGAGAGAGAGAGTGCGCGCGCACGCGGTTCAAAATCACCGTGGGGTTTGAAAAAGAGATTTTTCATATCTGATAAAAAAATGATTCTCTTCTATCGATTGACAAAAAAAAAAGAAGCTAGGAGTAAAACACCCCATGAAATACTACTATTTTAGTATCGATAGATTCCAAAATGTTTGGGATATTTAACACATGCACACCTCAACTAATTTTTTTAGAGACTATTCTTCATAGACGCCAAACAAACAGTAATGTTACTAATAGTAAGCTGATAAACCCGTTGACTATCTATACTCTTTTGTTGAAACACTCTTGTTCCTTTCCCTTCCATATATGATATAAAGCAGTTGAGTAGGCTACTTTGAATTCCATGCATTAGCAGAGAAGGTGCCTTCAAAAAATACACGCAAGAGATTACTCACAAGTCACGAGTAACCACTGTGCAGCATCCAAAGCATATCATGGGCATGCCCTGTTTGCTCAATCTGCTATTTCTAGAGCCTTTCCCTAATAGCCAGCCATAGGAAAATGACTAAAACATTCTACAGGTGTACCAATGACAACTAGGAGCTCGGTTCTAATAGCTTACCAAGCGGATTTGGAATTCTAGAAACTATTAGCAGTACCCATCCACATTACCTCGTTCAAAACCAAAGTTAGGGCCAAAGCTGTGGGAGTTTGAGCAATAATCTCCTGGATTGCAGAGCTTCTGGCCCAAGGGCATTTCTACTCTCCATTCGAGATCACAAAACTCACTTTATCCGGCCTTTGGAAATATTTTCGTCCAACCATCAAAAAACTGATCCTCCACCCTTTATACATTCCTTAGCCCACCCAAATAAAACAAAACACAGCTAATATCACATTACATCCCATCCCATTTAGTATCTCGGGGGCCGGAGATCCAAAATCATTAATCCCACCATTTCTAACCCTCCAAAAAGTTAATCGGACAACCAAACCTTCAATATTCATCAGAATTTCCGGAGGGGAGACTAAAATGGGAAAAGAAATCACAGAAACTGAAAATAAAACTCAAAAAAGGGAAAAGAAATCAAGCAACCATTTTCATATGCACATCATTTTTGGATACGGAACCCTTTGACACAACACAAGCATCAAGTATTTTTGAATCAGTTCCCATTCCACTCCTCTTGAAAAAAATTCAAAATTCAAACTTCCAAAAAAAATACAACGCCATTACACACATACACACACCCACAGACAGAGATAGAATAGATCTGAGGGCGGCGGCAGAATGGAGAGTAAAATCCGCTTACTGATGTGGTGGCGGATTGGGGATAGATTGTGGTGCCGATGTTGATAATCGGGGAGGGTGGACTAGGCGGCGGCCGCGGCGTACGTGGTGGGGCGACGGAGGTGAGGACGGCGGTGGTGGAGAACGGCGGTGCAGATCGTGGAGGATTCGTGGAGTTACAGAGAGAAGGGAGACTGGGAAAATAGGGGAAAATGGAAATGGGGGAATGGCTGCGTGTCTGGAGCAGTGGGGAAAGTAAAAGGCCGATAGGGTAGGGTTTAGGAGTGGACAGTCAAGATTAAAACACCAAATGGATAAACGGTCAAGATTAAAACGATTTATATAAATATATATATTATATGATTCGGTCGGTTTGGTCGGTTCGGTCCAAGTTCGGTTCGGTCGGTTTGGTTCGTAATCGGTTCGGTTCGGTTCGGTCCGTATAAATTTTAGGAAAACCGAGACCGAACCGAACCTAGGTCGGTTCGGTTCGGGGTGGACCGAACTGCCAAAAACTGTCCCTGGACCGACCGAAGACCGAACATATCGGTCGATTTTTTCGGTTTTTTTCGGTCCAGTCGGGTTCGTAACACCCCTATTTCGGTCGCTTGGTTAAGCTTAAAATCAAGTGCCTCTAATGAGTACCCCACCATGATTGGTTGTGTTCAAAATGCTGAGTTATGAGCACATCGATGTATAATAAATTGACTCGATTGTTGTCGTGTTGTTAGTCGTTATGAAACAATTGTAGAGACCAGTGTCTAATTTTAAATTTATTTTATTGATGTTGGTACGTGGAATTATAATTAGATAATTTTTGAGTAATGGATTTCTTTATATATACGTATGTTGGTTATGCGGGCCCGAGTCCGTGGACCATAGGGCGAGAGTGTTGGGGGACCCATATCGGATAGCTTTTAAAATTAGTTAAAAACTTATTTTTATAACTCATGGGGTGGTAGTGTATCTACATATTAAATTCTAGGACTTGAGGAAGTGCCTAAGGAAGTTGAGGGGGTGTAGTGTAATAACTACACTTAAAAAATATGAGAATGGGATCAGCCCGATTCTTCATTTCTTCCTCTCTCTCTCTCTTTTTTTTTTCTTTTCCTGCGTATTCTCTCTCTGTTTTCTCTCTCTCTCAAACCCTAGACTTCAATCTCAAAAATTGAGGGCCAAGACTCACAAATCTCGCAAAAAGGCAAGAAGAGAACGTGATCTACGGACAAAGGGCTACGCATCTATCAGAACAAAATCTCAATCGATCAAATTCGAGATTTCATGGCAATTTGGGGATTTCTCTTTTTGAGGTAGGATTCTTGCTAAATGCTTAAATATGGGAAAGTATAGTGAGATACACGTAAAATTTCGTGGTGTATTGTTCTTGGGTCTATAGTTTTCATGACGGAGTATGATGATTATTTAGCCTAATATGTAATCTTGGGTACTTAGATGAATTATTGGTATCTTGTTAAGAACACATTTTGTTTTTGTCGTATCAATTGTAGTATAAAGTAAGTAATGGAAGAGTTACCTTGAATAAGGAAAATGATAAGTACATACAAGCTAAAGAAACTTGAACCTAGATGTTTGTGTTTTCTTGATTTTTCTATATTTAAATAAAAGATGATTTGGAGTTTATACTTGATATTTGGGATAGTGAGCCACGTATTGGTGGTTGACGTTGCTATTTTATACTTGTTGTGTAGCCGGAAGCATATGGATAACAAGTTTATCCGTCGGTGTATAGTTCGTAAACCCGCCCAGGATAAGGTGTTCCATAGGCCTTTGGGTTAGTAGCCCATAAATTTGGATGATTAGGGACTTGATCAGTCGCCTAGGATTTGGTATGCAACTTGTTAATTTGGACTATCGGTCTTATGTGCTCTTATTTTCTCCTACTTGACTAAATAATTTAACGTGTTTTGTGTTTGAAGGATTTTGGATATATGAGATGAGATGAGTTTACGTGGTTTGATTATTATATGAGATGAGATGAGTTTACGTGGTTTGATTATAACTTGGTACTTGGGAATTGGATTTTCATCGTATCGTACCGTATCGGATTGTTTTATTTATTTATTTACTTCAGTTTGATATTCGAGAAGGAAATGTTAGTATTGCATTTTTTTTTCGGGATCATTAAAATGCGCTTTCTCTTAGGATATAGTGTATACTCGCAAATTGATGTATTCGAAAAGAAGTAGACTAGAACAAATTATTTTGTGTATCGTGTATTTTGCTTGCGTTCTCTTATCTTCGCCTTTAGCACGTTTCCTATTGAGTGTCGACTCACGTTGTATAATCCAATCTTTTTCAGGTAAGGCGGTGGATCCGGAGGTATGATAGTATTTGACTTGTTATATATATATATATATATATATATATATATATATATATATATATATATATTTAGAGCTTAGTTGATATACTTGTATTCCATTAATTTGATGGTAAGATCTTGGAAGTCCTGTGACTTGGTATTCTTTTGGGTTTGTAATAAATTTAATCAAATAGTTTGACTCTCTCAAAAACTTGAACGTGAATATGCTTATAGGTAATTTTTCTATTGTTGGAGAGGTGGGAAGTCTCATTGGTCTTTATGGTAAAACTTCCAGATTTTCTTTTTATTGGTGTTGACCATTTTGAAAAAGCCCTTGAAAAAAAAAAAACTCTCTTTCATTTTTTATTTATTTTTTTGAACTCTCGTGCTCGGGTCGTGCAAGATCGGGGCGTGACAACAATAGCCTTAGTTAATGATGGTATGTATTATTTTTGTCACATCCTCAATTTTAAACGTAAATAATGTGATTTTTCATAAATAACTCCTTGAGAATCCCATACATAAATACCTACAAAAGGTTTGCCATGCACATTTCTCGGAATCATAGTTAGGTTTCATTGGTTTATAGGGGTACATCTCGGACACCATGGCCCAATGTTTCATAAGTAGTAGAGAATGAAAAGAGAATTAGGTGTTTACATCTTTCTAAGTCAAAAGAAATGAGAATAAGATTACATTTACACCACCAAAACATGATTTACAAAGATAAACAATGAATCCTCAGTGTAAGCTTTCAAAAGTATATCCGAAATGCGTACCAAGCACTTTATGCTATTGCCCCTAATTCGTACCTGATAAATAAAGGATTGAGATACACTAGCTCAATAGGAAAATCTCTACAAACACTATATGCACATGACATGACTAGTAAAGAGAAGATACCGAATGCGAATAACACTTTGAGTAATTCCAACAATATGGCACCAATGAACTGATACACACACACCCCAGTCAACCTTTCAAATGTCAAATTATAATCTATTATTTCGTTAGTAGATCTTGAACTATGATTGATAGCTATGAAATTTGATAAAGATAATTATGAGCGCACGTACTTTTGGCATTGTTGAAGATGACTCTATCCTTTTGGATTAACAAGATTCATGATTTACGCATCATTTTGAGGGAGGTAGCTTATATATCATTCTAGGTAGTTGGTTAATGCATGATTGTATCTAACAAGACACTGTATGTTTTGTTGGCTTTTGACATATGAAGACATTATGAAACTATATTTTGGAACAATGTTTGATCTATCGATTAGCTCGATATTATTTTAATGCAATTAATTTATAAACTTATCGCCATTATAGCTTGGAATCGTATAAGTGGATGCCGATTTAGTACTATTTATTGTTTTCCTTTCAAGTCTCTATAATCATATCTTCTAGTTTAATCAAAATTCTAATTCTCGATGCTTTTTAAGTTGTAATTACCTTTTTTGAGTTTTGATTATCCCAAAATCTCTGCCTAATGTGAACTTGAGTCGCAAAATAATGCATGTCACCCTTTGCTTTTGGAAATGCATATGCACATTGGAGGAAAATATATTTTCCATCATAACCTTAAAACCAAGGGTATTCCTAATAACTTAATTTCATTTGTGATAATTATTATTATTTATCCTTAAGGAGGCCATATATATCTCAATAGTTCTTAATGTGAAAGGCTCATTAAGTCTTATATAACTGTGATCATAAATAATCAAAGACATTTCTCTCTAGGACAATACACGACAACTTCTACCTAACTTGATTGTTGTTGGATATTGTCGCTCACATATGAAAATTAGTAGTCTTTAATTACAACAATTACTCGTTACCAAAGTTGCTTACATATCTCCTGCGATTTATTGAACCATGTGTGTGGTCAATTAACTTACTTTCAGCTTACTTCAGTACCATGACCAAATGTTTATATTTTCTTCATTTGGCCTTGACCCCATTCAATTGAGTCTCTAATTGTTGATACTATTTAAGTTTCAAGCACTTTTTAAACTTTTAATTATTTCATAATCTTTGTTCAACCTGAAGTTGGAATGGAAAATAATATTTAATACCTATGTGTTCTAAAACTATATGCACATTGCAGAAAATCCAATTTTCTTCATGCTCCAAAAAGGTGATAGCAATTCTACAAGCTTAATTTTAGTCATTGTAATTGCTATCTTTCCTTAGGGAAGTCATATTTCGATAGTTTTGCATATGAAATGATCGTTGTGCTCTATATGGCTGTGATCACAAATATTGGTTACAAATATTTGATCAGAATAATTAGTCATTGTTAAAGCTCTACCAATGGATGCCTTATTCAAAGTGGTTACCCTTTAATATTGTTGAATTACATATGCAATGATTTTAGTCTCATGCAATCCACCTTTTGTGCAACACATGATCTGTTGCAAATAAGCGCAACTAAGAAATTATTGAGTTCATACATTTTTTGGGTCTACCCAGGATTATAATTTCACCGCCTATGTATGCCTAGATTTGTTAGCGTATAATTTCTTGCATAACAATATATAAAATTCCCATCCTATACTTTTTTTTTTAAACAAGCCATGAGTAGTGGAAGGTCTTGTCTATTTTGCTAGCAAAAATTGACCTCAACAAATATGCTTATGCCCAAGATATCTAGAATTCAATAAGCAACAACTTAATCTAACATTCAACATGCACATCCTTAGCAACACAATACGCTTAGCTTTTAATCAATAATCAAAACAACAATTTTTCTACCTTTCACAGCTAACTAAAGTACCAATACCCTTAAATTTATCAAATCAACATTTCATATCCATAGTAATAATTACAAGTTTTGGAAATGTCTAACAATTCACAACAGACGCATCGCCAAGATTCAATAGTGCAAAATAATGAATTATAAGATCACATCAAAAGTCTAAGCTATAACATATTTGCAATTAAAAACCTACTCCAAAAATTAGCAAAATATCCAGATACACCTCCTGTACTTTGGTCGTTTTTCAACTACACCCCCTCTACTTTATTTTTAATCACTCACACCCTTTGTACTTAAGACTGGTTTGGAACTGTTAGTATTACCGTCTAAAGTAACGAAAAGACTGAAAAAATATTTTGTTCATTTAAGAAATAAAAACAACACTTTGTTCATTTACTAAAATCTGTCACCCTTTCTTTGAAAAACCATAATTTATTCATATGAGGTCCAAAAATACTCAAACCAGCGCCCATACTTGTGTAACATCCATGTGTATCTACTGTAAAAATTGAAAGATTAGTTATCAAACAAATATTCTCCAAATTTCAAAAGAACAAGCTGTTCTACAGAAAAACAGGGCAGCCAAACATGTCTTCGTAGAAAATCCATAACTAATTCATTTCAACTCCAAAAATATTGAAACCAACTCTCAAAGTTTTGTAACGTAAAGTATTATTCTCAGTAAAAATATCAGATTCATAACTTAATAGGATAGTTTCCAGAAATAAAAAGAAGATGGCTCTGCCCAGATTTCGAAACATGTGTATTAGTCCATATTCCGAAAATCATAACTAATTCTGTGTTGATTGGTTTTGTATGTTCTTGGTATCAAAATCTTTGTATTTAAACGTACTTTAAAAGTTATGAAGACTTAAAAAATTGAATCATAGCAGAAGGTTTCTCAATATACGAATTTGTGATGGTCCAGAAAGCTGTAAGGAAAGTTCAAGAAGTTACCGGCAAGAAAATAAGTTTTCCGACGAGAGAATGGTGACGGGAGGTGGTGGCTCATGGTGGAACTGAGGTGGGGGGTGGAAGAACACCATCCTCCTCCTCTTTCTTCAAATTTCGTAGCTCCCTCCCTCAAAAATTAAAATACATGTTTGACTAGTTTTATCAAGATGATAAAAAAAAAAGTTATAATCAAATATATTTACACATGCATGAGTGTAATTCTAGGTGTCAAATTGGCCATGCCATGTGTCTATAAGCGTGACATATGTCCTTGCATGCACAAGTGGTCCCAGACGCCCGAGCTCACGCGTAGCCGAGAAGCTGTTCGGGTTTCGGTCTCAGAAAAATATGAAATTCGCATAGTATCCTAAATAAATTATTCTAAGAATAACCCCATTCTCGGAATTTCAAGGAAAAATCCAGAACATAGAGATTTGAAATGGGTTTTGAGGGCTCTCACAGTATATATAGGATGTAAATGGGTTTTGAGGGCAATTTGGTCTTAGAAAAGATGTTTTAGAAGGGAAAATTCCCGCCAACAAGCCATTACCTGCTTTTTCGTTATTTTGGATGGAAATACTAACAGTTTCAAACCAGTCTTAAGTATAAGGGGTGCGAGTGATTAAAAATGAAGTAGATGGGGTGTAGTTGAAAAATAACCAAAGTATAGGGGGTGTATCTGGAATTTACCCTAGTTAGAACTCATAAATACAACAATTTACAATGGGGAGTGGTTTTCGCACTCCCTGACATTGGGGAGTGATTTTTGTACTTCATAAATTGTTGACCACATAAAATCAATATAGTGTTGATTTTCGCACTCTCCAATTTTTTACTTTAAGGAGTGCGAAAGTCACTCTACATTAACCAACAATTACAAAACTAATTGTAAAAGTACCACAATCTCTCATTGGAACTAATCAATTTCATTCAAAGGTATCATTCTCATTCATTTCAAAGAGATCATCTTCATAAAACCGATTTTGCAGCTCCTGCTCATATTCTTCTCGAGCAAAGATGTCTCCGTTTTAATTTCAAACTCAACAATTTCATTGCGCTCATTGATTAAATCCAAGTGAGGATACCGCTGGAGGGTTTTATTGATCGACAAGCGCATCTCAGAATCTTTTTTCATATAGCATATGGATTCAACTACCTAGTCTTTTATGTTTTGTTTGAAACTTGTGGAAAGGAAGGGAAAATTAAAAAAAATTCTCCCCATTGTTTGGTTTGGAGAGAAAGAGGAGAAAAAATAGAAGTATCTAGAATTGTGAATAATACAATTTCCCTCTTATTTTTATCTTATTTCTCCATTTTTCTTTCTCTCACTTTTCCCCACTTTCTTTAAATTCCAAACAAATTAGCTTATCAAAGAACCCTGACGAATAGCTATTAATGGAAGCACTTGACTTGTCGTTATTCAATCTACAACCTATAGCCGAAGATTCTTCATTACGAATTATGCTTTCCTTTTCCTTGCGCCCACAACAAAGCCACAAGCTTGCCTTCATTTTACCCTTCATCCTTCGAATAACACATACACAAAATGAGGTAAAATCAAGAACAATAATGGAAAGCAAATCTAGCACTACATAAAATCAATCAAATCCAAGATTCCAAATCAACACACAATCGGCGGTTTGTCATGAGAAATAAGAGTTTAATTTAAAGGCAAAAGATTTTTAGGATGTCGGGGAACTCCAAGTCTCCCATGTAGTAGAAGTTGAGTTGCACATCTTTGTGTAAAACCTAACCAAAATTGACCAAAAAAATCTTACCTCCATCCTTACAACAAAACACAAAAAGAAAATTATCTAAAATTAATGAAGGGCAGCAATGCGAACCAAATATAGCACCACACAACACCAAAAAAAGAAAATTCTTCATTAACAATGAAACTTCGCTTGCCCTTTGGGTCAGGACAATGCCACGAGTTTGCCTTCATTTTACCCTCCATCTTTACAATAAAAATAAAAACCCAACAATTAACATGCAAAATGCAAAATGCGCAATTAACATCCAATTATTTTCTAAAAATTTAACCAGATTATGCAATGGAAACAAAACCAACACAAAACACCACCCATAAAATCGAAGACGTCCAAGGAACAATAATGCATAGGTTTGGCCTGCCAAATAAGTGTTTCATTAAGGTGGATAAATTTTTTCCAAATGCAAAATTCGAAGTTTGTACAATCTGTCACATTGAAATAGTTTCTAAACAATATGCCCCAAATATGTACTTTTTTTTATTTTATTAGAGCCACTTATTGCTTTATTCATCGATAAACCCATAAATTAATCAATAAATCTACCTACTGATAAACCACTCACACAAAACAAATATTACAATTTAACAATAAAACAATGCAATGAAGCTAACAATTTAAGTTTTATAGCAAGGCCAACAAAGAAGGCTGCATTGGAAACCAGACCCAAGCCCAATTCGTCATTAGGAAACAAAAACATAGATGGAGGCATCAAAACCCTAAAAACATGAAAATAAGCAAACTCATTGGAGATCAAACGACAAGACGCACAATTGCTTTTGCAGGGAAACTATAGCCCCAAATCTATCGATCATGGTAAGAGAAGGTTAGCACGGTAATCAAAACCCAAATAGATATAACACTCTAGTGAGAGAGAGAGAGAGAGAGAGAGAGAGAGAGAGAGAGAGAGAGAGAGAGAGAGAGAGGAATGAAGGCGGTGTTGAGGAATTGCGCCTACCTAATTGAAGATTTTGGGACGATTCTATTTTCATGGCAAAAAGCAAGGATGAAGATCGACGTACAGATTCAACTACTGGGATGGTTTAAATGTTTTCACACTACACACGTGTCTTCTACCACAAAAGCCCTTCCATAGTCGGAAGAAACGCTAAAACATCAATAGGAAACAAAGGAAAAACATGGAAAGTCTAATAAGGGCAATATCACAATTGGAAAACAACACATAATTACTTAAACGCTCCTCGTCCTATCCAGCGAAACCAATCCAACAAAGGTCAAATTAAGAAGGGCAAAATCGCCAAGCCAAGCCAAAATAAGGTCGAAAATGGCTTACACATAGGAAGGTCAACGCTCCTTTACACAAGAAGCACAAAATCGGTGAAAATTTTGTATTTTAATTTTTTTCTTAACTACAAATCGAATACTAAAAAATAAAAGCCAAAAATTTTCACATAAGAATTATTTTATGAGGTAAAATGTTTAATGTTGAAATAAATAGAGACCCCATTCCGCTAAGGTTCTTATTTTTTATTTTGCGAGACATGTCATTCTCTTACAATACATCACCTTTAATTCAAAAAACAATACTTATTTAAAATTTTAATTAGTAGAACACACCCAAAGCCTTAATAATTTATACCAAGTTCCAACCATTTTCTAGTCACTCTACAAATATTAAACTACCTTATGTTGAGTTGTGCTACAGGTACATACATTCATGTACATATACTACGTACATACGCATTTTGGGCCCGTTTCGGGTTCCAAAAAATAATCCGAGCTGCTCATTTTTGCTCAAAATGGTTTGTTTAAGGTCCTTATAAAAAATCAAAGTTGAATATTTCGTAAACAACTTTACCGATATCCGAAAAAGTTAATTTTTTGATAGGAACCCTAAACAAACCATTTTGAACTCGGATAATTTTTGTGGAACAAAATCATTTTGACCAAAATTAGCAGCTCAGATCATTTTTGTGGAACCCGAGACGGGCCCCAAATATATATGTACGCGTTGTATGTAACCATATTCTTTTCATATTACTCCATTCGTCCGTGTTTGTTATTCTATTTTCAGTATTCGTGTCATGATTTAAATTGTCTCTATCTTTCAATTTATAACAGATTTTATGATTTTTAAAATTAAGTAGTATAATAGAAGATCTATCAAATAAAATCCATATTGCATATTTTAAAAAATGTAGGTGCACAATCATCTGAACATATTACCAAACATAATCCCTCACATACACACGGGGTCCCGTGTATTAAATGTGTGTGAGATTCACGTGTACGTGAAAGATTGTATTTGGTGTTATGTTCGATAGGTTATACACCAATCATCTCTCTTTTAGAAATTCGTATTGAAAGGCTTTAATAATATTTTGAGACAATTGGAATAGGAAAAATGGACAAACAAACACGAACGAACGACGTAGTATATGTTACTAGTATCTTTTTTTGTCAATGTGTTACTAGTATGTTATGTTATGTTGGATAAATAGTTAAGACTTTATTTCCATGGTTACGATGTATACTACGTAATTTTTTCTTCCAAGCACTTCACCGTCCCGCGATTGCAGGTGTTTGGGTTTCTTTTCCACTCTCTCTCTCTCGCTCTCTCTCTCTCTCTCGCCCTCTCTCGCCCTTTCTGGAATCGCCCGAATCCAATCCCTCGAAACGTAGGGTTTTTTGCAATGCGATGATCTAAGCTATCCTTTCCCAGATTCAACGAATCACTTCACTAGTTGCTTCAAATTCAATGGTAATCTGACGTCATAAGTTAGGCGACTAGCAGAGAGTTGTGGTTGAGGCGCTAGGGTTTGTAAATTCGGCAGATCTGATTTCTAACGATTCCTTGAAGGCCATTTTGTTGTTATCAGATTCAAGATGTTTTGGCGTATGGCGGGTTTATCCACTGCGTCTCCGGTAAGTACCTTTTCACCCCTCTCTTTATATTTCATTTTGTTGCTCAAACTCCTTTTCCATTTATAATTTGGAATAGACGTACAGAAATTTGTACGGCTGTGAAATTAATTCCTTAGGTTTGATAATTTACCGTCTCGGGGGTGGTTTTATGCAAAAGCATGGCGACAAGTGATTATTGCACACGTGGTAATCAAGGACAACATGTTGTGTTCAAAAGCCTTCTCTTTGTAGTCTTGCGTTAAATAGGCTTATCATCACGATTTGTTGCACACACCCACACACACACACACACACACACACATATATATATATATATATATATATATATATATATATATATTCTCAGTGTTCTAGAAGTCCTAGGCAGTAGTAAGGCGGAAGAGTGGCGCCTAGCGCCTGGAGGCTGACTAGCTCCCTAGTTGGCCGAGGTCGATTTTTATCTAGGCGTTGGACTCCTGCCTAGACCGATTTTTAGAACAGAGGAAATTATAGTTTTTTCCTTTGATTTGGTATTTGTTTTGTTAGAGCTACAGTAAGCTTGTGAGTTTAGGGTTCAGTACTGGGAGAAAAAACAGGGTTCGTGAACCAAAAGGGATTGTTGAAGTTGATCATAAAAGTAGGCAGATTGCTTGTTCTCTCTGATAGGGATGTGCGATTTCTGAAAGAATCTATTCATCACATTTAGACGTTGAAATGAAGAGCAAATCAATGGGAACTTATTAAACTTTGTAGGATAGGGTTTCCCTGGGCTAATAGGTTTTTCCTTCACATAGGATGAGCTTTCTATTTTCCGCATAGGACTACTGAAGCCGGTGATCTGTAATCTGTCTGGGTTGTCTTTGGAATGATGCCTTCACTTACACTTGATATAATGTGAGAGGAGCTTTCTTATATTATAAAATTCAATATTTAAGTGGCAGATTGCGGTCTTTTATGTATACGTAATTGGAAATTCTAAGAACAAACAAGCTAATCATGATATTATTGTTGTAAATTAGAGGGATAGAAAGCATGACGAAAGGATTAGGCCTTAGTAGGTTAGGGGTAGATTTAATAGGATTTTCTTTGGAATAGTGCCATAAGGTTCCTCCACATAGGGACACTAGTGTCTACCCGTGCCTACGGCACTACCCACCCTTGCCTTTGATGGCATTTTTGTAATATATTTGTAAGAGTGTGGGTGTTTTTTTAAGAGAGTTGGAGAGCACACATCAGTCATTGGATCAAATGAATCTCAGCCCTTCTTTCAACTTGTGTTTGTGTGGTCCCCACACCATTGTGTTTTATTAGGTAGATTAGGGGTTGTAACCTGCTATCTGTCTAGGGTCCTTAGGAATCATGCACGGATGCAAAGTTGCTTCACAAACTACTGAAAGTGTCGACAATTATCGGAGACCCTGCGTAGTCGATGCCATTGGATTGGAAAACTTTAGTGTTTACAATAAGTTTATGGGTCTTTAAACTTCTACTTGGACAGTTCCCTTTAAAGTTGTAAAATATTAATTTTTGGCACATTACATACTTGACAGAGTTGTGATTGTCAAGGGTTGTTGGTTAGATTTTATGCGTTATATTTATGAAATTGTGAAAGATTTCCTAGATTCCCAAAATGAAATATTACTCCCCTGTCCCAATTGTTGGTCCATTTTAAGACTTTTTTTTGCAGTCATAAGATGAATGTCCATCCCTTAGTTGCACAAAGCCGGAGCGTGAGTGGGAGCGAGGGAGAGGGGACAAGTGGAAAATCCGAAGGTTAGGAGCGTCTATAGGAGTGTACATCTTAGATACAGTAGAAATTTAAAAAATGAGTAGTAAAAGATATTCAAACATGACTGTAGTTTTAAACTTTGGATTGAATGAAAAAGAACATTGTACTTTACTGTGAAAGGTGTTTCCCTTGCATATCCAGACGAATTAACTACCCTTTCCCAATGTTGACGTTGAAAGATCCAACAAAAAAGTACCAGCGCTTAACAAGCTTTCACCTAAAAAAGAAGGCGGCAATAACTAGATTCTTGACAACATCTCTCACCAAAATAGGGAATAATCTTCACTTCTTTTGCCTTTGCCCTCTTGCTTTTTTGATCTTCCTTTGTCCTTGTGCTTGCTCCATTGGAGATACTTGGCTACTTGGAGGTGGAAATGGCGAAGAACCAAGCACAGATGAAGTAAAACATGGTGGAAGTCTCATACATTGCATTAATCTGCTATCAAAAGATACAGTGACCACATAAACTCTGATAAGTAATCACTAGCTACTCACCTTCGCATTTGTACGCTTTTGGTGTATTGTTTGTTGGAGCAACCATGTCCGTCCAAAGAGGAGATCTCACACCAAGGAAGGGAATTCCCATTTCCATAAAGAAACCTATCGATCTTCTGATCTAAATCCTCTTTGGTACTGATCTTTGTCATGTCATCAAGTATTCCGTTGATTGGAGATGGATTGTTGGACTGATTAGCTACATGCCCCATTGTTCACTAATGGGTTTGAGGGGAGTTTTCTGGCCTTGGCATTTTCCCCGAATATTCAATTTGCATCATTTCCTCTTGTTTTAATAGCTCTCTCTCAGTCTTGATTATATTTGGACAAAGCTGTACGCTTTGAGCTCGTCTATTACGTGGCCGTGGACCCTTGAATAAGACTAGTGTATGGCTTTGTTCTGCTACCGAAATTGCATATGAACTTTGATCCACCATCTCCACCTCCTCCTCTGGAGCTTGCTATTTCATTAGAAGTTTTCGTAACTTATTTCCAGAGTGGAGTTGCCATTGGCTCTTCAACATCATCATCATCCATTTGTGTTCGGAGTTCATGCCTTGGCTAGGTCTCATAGAAAATCTGCAGACTGAGAAATAAAGGCAGAATTAGGAAGACGGATTATAGAATCACATTTATAATCTAATTAATGTTTACAAGAAAAACTAAAAAGGACCAGGGGCTTAGTACCAGAGATTTCTTGGACTCTTTGCTAAGTAAAGATTTATTGGACTCTATTTTCTATAAATAGTGACTCATCTGTGACATTCTTTTTATAGAGGTGGAAATGAAGGCTTTAGAGACACATTTCAATTTTCTGGGCAAAAAATAGCAGAGAAAAATGAGTACCGTGAAGACTGTTTCAATTCTCTATGCCTGTGAAGTTGTTCCCTTTAATGAGTCTTCTTGGGCCCAGCCAAAAAAACAAAAAAACAAATGGTGTATGACAGTGAGTGATACATGCATTTGAGGTGCTCTACAATGGGTTAGTATGGTTGGTTTGATTGTCTCGGCCACTAACATATTATTCATGTGGTTTAGTAACAAATCATACTATATTAACTTATTCCATGACTTCAATAAATACTAATTATTATATGGTTCTTCTTAAGCTTTCGTAAGTTACAAACGGATTAGTATTATACAGTTCTTGGTTTATTAACCCCTATGAGTATGATGCATAGATGATTATCACGTAGCCAATCGATAGTTAAAATCATTACGACTATTCCGTTACGTATCCATGTTATATGGTGGTTTGGATTTTGACATATGATCTTCAGTAAACTAATTTGATTTAATTAATCATTCTCAACATTAGTCATACGACTGTGTATGGTTAGCGATGGTTAATGTTTTGAATTTGATACATCAGTAGGAGAATGTCATAGATAATTTCTATACTAGGCTACTAGCTAATAGATAATCCGTGATTTATAAAGTAGATATGATATGTTAATCCAGGATAGCCTTATAAGGATAATGTGTTACTCTCTTAAACCAATGAATGTGGGTTCATATAAACATGGACATGTCTTAGTCCTCTTCTGTTCTCCAAATTGAAAAATGATTCTCCCTGTATTTTTTGTCGATAGGATTTTACCAAATATTTTCAACTTTAAAATCTATTTGGTTGTAAGGGCTATTAAGTAGAATGTAACCTATATATATATATTAAAGTCTCCATATTCCACATTATGTTGGTATCTAGTTTTTAAATGAAAATTCATATACATCAAACGAAACGTTGGGAGTTGGAAGCAATAACTATAGTAATTGTTCAAGTCTTTTCCAAAAAGAAGACTTGTGGACTTGATGCTTTTTCATCTATAGATAAATTGATCTATTGTTACAACAAACAAGTTTTACATTCTTGAACTTTACAAATTAACTTTAAGCAGTAGTTCAAATGTGGCTCTTCTGTTAAAACAAAAAGGTCAATGGGGAAATATAAAACTCTATGTGTAGTATATACTTGCTACACATGATCACAATGCTGTACGTCAGAATATAGCCTCTCCCCGTGAAAGAAAAAGAAAAATAAGGGGAAGAAGATGAGGAAATATCTGTTTTTGAGTTAATCTTCTTTGTCCGACCATTCTTCTCTTCTCTCTCCGACCAGTGTTATCCCCTTTCTATACAAAATACCTACGATAATCGAATTTCCGGTCGATGGTGTTACCAGAGAGAGACCCAGATGACTTCCACAACCTTGTTGTTGCCAGAAAAACCAGTGTTGCAGGAGAAAGCACTTTCTCCCACCAAAATAGGTCATTCCCAGCCTCCAATCGCCTAACCAGAGAACAAGACGCTCTGAGATTGAATAGTACTTGTTCCTTTGTCGTCCGATTGCATGCCAGCCACAAACCTTACTTTGGAGTGCAAATTCACGCTACTGTGTTGGGAGCGATGGCTGTTCCCATGATCCCTCAAACTAAAGTCCCTCTTGAAAAGTCAATGGTCAAAAGTGGACTTTACTCTCTTTAAAATTCAAAGCCACAATGAAACTTCTCAAGGGTAGTAACTAGTAATGGAAGGTCAAAATATAAAAAGTGTAATGAGGATGTCCGGTTAATATATTAAATTCCCAAAATGGACCAACAATTGGTTGTACACTGTCATCTGTCTAAGGCTCCTTAGGAATCATGCCATTGCATGCTGTTGCCAAGCAGTCCGCAGTCTGCACAGAATCAAATGCTTCTCAGATGTTTTTCTATTGCTCGGCTAAAGTCAACTTCGTTAGATCTAGTTACTAAGGTTTGAACCCCTGCCAAATGCATGGGAGTACATGTTTCCTATCACTTGGCAATGACTCCACTTGCTATTCTTCTCAGATTTTATGTAGTCAATGCCGTTGAATTGCAAAATTACATTGTTACCTATTACTTGTTGCCTTGTTGGTCGTATACTCCTTGGGAATTTCTAGTAGCATTTCACAACAGGAAAATCATCATGTCTAGTGACTCTGTTCGTCCCAAGTAGTAATCAAGAGAATTTATATATAGACTGTTTCGGCTAGTGGAAAGTTGTTGGCTCATGCTTGTGATTGAGCATAATAATTTTGTTAGTACCAAGAAGGCAATTAATCTTTGGAGGTGTGTAGGTTCTGCAGTGTTGTGGGTTATTCGGTTGGAAAGGAATTCTAGCAATCAAGGAGAAGAGATTTGAATGCCTCAGGGATATGATTTTTTAATTGACTTCTCTATGGTAATTTGGTTGGGTTTTTTTTAGGAATTCTAGCAAACAAGGAGAAGAGCATAGTAATTTTGTTAGTACCAAGAAGGCAATTAATCTTTGGAGGTGTGTAGGTTCTGAAGTGTTGTGGGTTATTTGGTTGGAAAGCAATTCTAGCAAACAAGGAGAAGAGATTTGAAAGCCTCTTAATTGACTTCTCTATGGTAATTCGGTTCATTTTTTTTAAGGAATTCTAGCAAACAAGGAGAAGAGCATAGTAATTCGGTTTGTTTTTCCCCCCCTTCTC
This sequence comes from Rhododendron vialii, assembly GCF_030253575.1. Taxonomy (NCBI): domain Eukaryota; kingdom Viridiplantae; phylum Streptophyta; class Magnoliopsida; order Ericales; family Ericaceae; genus Rhododendron; species Rhododendron vialii. Next base: position 33,068,982 of record NC_080558.1, read on the forward strand.
CTTGTGTCATTTAATCTTCTGTTTGTTGGTACTCTTTGTCCCTGGTACACCTAGTGTATCTCTTTCTCTTTCTTTCTTTTTGATTTAAGTTCGTTTTTGGTCAATAAAAAGGAAAGAAAAATAACTCTGTTAGTTACATGGTGGTTGCAAATAGGAAATAGAAATTATCAAGAGGGAAAAATTGTATATGGAATGAAGAATGATCATTATGTGGTTTGAGAAGGAACATTATGTTCTCACTTCAGGTACCTAAGGAGAACTAAAGCCTGAAAATGTAAAACATGGGCTTCAGGAGCCAAGTACTTAATTGTGATGCCCTTGTTGAAGCCTGTGAGGAATATTGCCCAACAAGTCTTCTGCTCAATGATTTAAAGTTTGACCCATAGCTCATAAAAAGTTTCTTAAACCTTTGGACAGTATTCCTCCATTCTGTATCCTTCGTTTCCTCAAACTATAGTGTGAGATGGGTGTCCTCCGTTTCCTTAAGATTTAGTGTGAGCATGTCAATTTGGGAAATGGATTTCTGGAACTTGCCCTGTTTCCTTGTTTAGTTTGCTTCAATTGCAGTTGTGTTATTTTTTTGCTGAATTTGAATGGCAGTCATTTTCTTTTGATGAAGGATTTAATTTAGATTGTATCTATCATTTTATTTTTGCTTGCCATGTGTTCATTGCAGGTGGAGACAATTATGGATAAGGAAAACTTTACTTTGGAGGAGCTGCTTGATGAGGATGAAATAATCCAAGAATGCAAAGCTCTTAATAGCCGCCTTATCAATTTGTACGACCTCAGCAATCTTGCATATCTTTCTTTAGCTTTTATATTCACAAGAATGTACTTGAGGCTGTTTTGATGTTACTCTTGATTATCCATTGCAATATCCGTTCTATGGACTTCATATTTGCATAGCAATAAATAAATATATGGTGTCCAATCAACTCCATCCCATTTGTTTGTGCTACTTTCCAGCAGAGGACATCCCAAAATGCATGTATAAATTTTAATTTTCCACATGTATCCCTTCCAAATCTTTAGCAGTCCTATTGTACATGGACTGGTATGCATGTGCATCAAAGCATTAGAATTCGTCTAATTAACATAGCGAGGAAATTGGACAGGGTAAATGCTAATTGACATTTCTTGATAAATATATATTGTTGTATGGGGCAAATGAAATTTTTTTTTTTTTTGGGTAAGTTAAGGGCAAATGATGTTTGCAAGGTGTCATATATCATTTCATGCATAAAAGAATGTTTTAACATGGTTTTATTGCAAACTCAGTTTATTTAATTTGTATCATACATGAATGTCAAACTACAAACATTGGACACTTATTCAATGCCTTCACCGAAGGATCCAGTGTTCAACAAGGATACTTCACTTTTTCATAAGAGTCCATAACATAGTGAGTGCTTCTAAAATTGGGGACATAGAGCCATTGTTGGAAATCAATGCCTTGAGATTTGACTTTGAGTGCACTCGATGCATGTATGCACATAAAGTTGGAACTTGCTATATGGCCTATCATTTTAGGATGGGTGGAGTATAGCATTACATCTCTCCTTTGGTGTAACTTATTGGGATAAATATCAAGCCTTCTGTTTTGGTCATCGATTCCATGAAAAGGTTGAGTAGATATTGTGTAGATTGTTTCCTTTGATTGCAAAAGTTCGGTACTTAGAACCTACTACCAGAGAGTTCCTAAATTTTCAGCCTCTGGCTATTAAACATATTCATTCTTTTAGTTTTGTTTTATTGGCTATGTTACACGGATCCTTGATTTGGGTCAAGTACCTGTGTTGACAAGACACAACACAGTTTATGGGTGTAGGATTTGTGCCGGATATTCTTTATGACAACTGGACACCAATGTTTTGCTTTCTCACTGGTTGTCATCCTTTGGCATAACATATACTGACCAAACCAAAATCGAAAATGACAGTGGGATTCACTTTGCGAGATGAGGGAATCACAACTGCTATTAACAATGACAAAAATGTGAAGCAGATCAGGGGGATCAAAGCATGTTGGAGTAGACTGTACTTCATTGACCATGAAATTTCACCCATCATTGTACTTGCAGAGAGAATTTGTGGACTGTATTTGTAGTGAGACCCAGAGAGGGAAAACTTTGCGTATACAGCTGGGGTACAGCTGTTAAACACACTTCTATTACTCTTTGTTTTGATTTATAGTTGTGAACCAGTATCATTTATTAGTATGTTTGTTTGTAAATTGGGCTGGTAGAATAACACAAGAGAAGGCCACTAGGGTTATTTGTAAGCATGTCCAACAGGATTCATGGCTTTTTTACTGAACGGTTCAGTAAAAAACTGCTCGGATCAAGCCTTTCCCGATCAATTTTTTTGCTGATTTCTCGAGGGTACCCTTAAAATCACGTTCTGCACACTTTGAGCGGCTCGGATCGTCGCAATTTGATCGGGAAAGGGGAGTCCCGCACGGTAAGGCCGTGCGGGATCCCTCATTGGATCCTAAGTGTGTGTGTGTGTGTATATATATGTGTGTGTGTGTGTAGGTGCCACACCGGCGCCCGGGTGTGGTGATAAGTGAGCAAGGGTTCTTGCGCGTGTCTAGACGAGCGCGGGTAAAGAAGCTAGCCTAGGATTATAGGATTCGTTTAGCAACTTGGAATATAGCAACTTGCCTTCAGGAGATTAAGTGGGTAGGGAAGAAAACTAGGGAGATAGAGGACACAGGTTATAAGCTTTACTATACAGGTTAGGATAGACATAGAAGTGGGGTAGGTATCGTAGTAGATAAACACCTAAAAGATTCGGTAGTTACAGTCATGAGGAAAGGAGATGGGATTATTTTAGTTAAGCTTGTGATCGGAGGGAGCATAGTTAATAGTATTAGTGCTTACGCACCCCAAGTAGGCTTGGATGATCTTACTAAAGAGAAATTCTGGGAGCAGATGGATGACGTGGTTCAAGAGATATCTTTTGGGGAGAAGTTATTTATAGGAGATGATTTCAATGGTCATGTGGGAGTGCATAAGCTAGGGTATGAGAAGGTGCATGGTGGCTTTGGATTTGGTGACCTTAACGAAGGTGGTAGGAGGATTTTAGATTTTGCAGTAGCTTTTGACCTTATAGTGGGGAATACTCTCTATAAGAAGCGAGAAGAGCATTTAATTACCTTTAAGAGCGGAGCCAATAGAAGCCAAATTGACTATTTTCTTGCTAGAGGTGCAAACCGCTTGACATGTAAGGATTGTAAGGTTATTCCGGAGAGTGTCTAGTGGCACAACATAGACTTTTGGTGTTGGATATTTGTCTCGGGGGGAATAATAGAAGGAGAAAAGAAACTAGATGCCCACGAACTAAATGGTGGGGCCTAAGAGGGGAGAAACTAGAGGTATTCAAGGAAAGAATGTCTCAAGAAGTACGGTGGGGAGTGGAAGGTGATAGTGGCAATATGTGGAATACCATAGCTGACGGTATTAGAAGAATGTCGAAAGAAGTTCTTGAGGAGGCGAAGGGAAAAGGTCCAATTTCTAAGGAGGCATGGTGGTGGAATGACGAGATTCAAATCATGGTAAAAGACAAGGAGTGCTTTAAAAAGTGGCAAAATGACCGGAATGAGGAAAATTTTCAGGGTTATAAGCAAGCTAGCAAGGAAGCTAAGAAAGCCGTTAGGGATGCTAAGTTGAAAGCCTATGAGAATTTCTTCGCTAGACTCGATAGTAAAGATGGAGAAAATTATTTATAAATTTGCCAAGTTGCGAGAAAGGAAAGCTAGAGACGTTTCTCAAGTTAAGTGTATAAAATGTATTGATTCGGTGGTGTTGGTGAAAGACGAGGCGATCAGAGATAGATGGAAGTCGTACTTCGAGAAGTTGTTAAATGAGAAACATGACGGAGGCTTTGGTGGGAAGTGTATGTACCCGCCGTGAATATAGAATGAGTTTTATCGGAGAATACAAAAGTTTGAAGTGGTTAAAGCTTTGAAAAGGATGAAACCGGTTAAAGCTTTGACGAAGTTCTTTAACAAGATTATTATGACTAGGAAGATGCTCGACGAATGAAGGAGCACCCTAGTACCTATATATAAGAATAAGAATATATGGGATATTCAAAGCTACAACAACTATAGGGGTATTAAATTGATGAGTCATACGATAAAGTTGTGGGAAAGAGTTATTGAGCATCGCTTGAGGAGGTAACTACGTTGTCAGAGAAATTTTGGAAGATCAACCATGGAAGCTATCTACCTATTAAGGAGACTGGTAGAAAAACACAACAAAGTAGAAGGTCTCCATATGGTTTTCATAGACTTAGAAAAAGCTTATGATAGGGTTCCTAGAGACATCATATGGTGGGTTTTGGAGAGAAAGAGAGTGACCAAAGGGTATATCAATGTGATTAGAGACATGTGTATGAAGGTGTCGTCACAACAATTAGATCATCATTAGGGGAAATGAGTGAATTTCTAATCACTGGAGGATTGCATCAAGGGTCAGTCTTGAGTCCGTACCTCTTTGTTGTAGTTATGGATGAATTGACTAGACAATTTCAGGAGGATATCCCGTGGTGTATAATGTTTGCAGATGACATTGTCCTCATAGATGAACCCGCTAGATGTGTTAATACGAAATTAGAAATTTGGAGGGAAGCATTAGAGTCAAAGGGTTTTCGGATTAGTAGGAGTGAAACTGAGTATATGGTGTGCAAGTTTAATGGTGATGATCCAAGACCAGGAGATACCAAAAAGTGACCATTTAAGGTATTTAGGCTCAATTATTAGTAGAGATGGAGAGATTGCCGATTATGTGACCCATAGGATCCAAGTGGGGTGGCTCAAGTGGAGGAACGCTACTGGTGTACTATGTGACAAAAGGGTACCCACAAATTTAGAGGAAAAATTTATGAAACTGCCATTAGACCAGTGATGCTTTACATGATAGAATGTTGGCCTATTAAGAAACAACTGGTGAGCAAGATGAGTGTAGCGGAAATGAGAATATTGAGGTGGATGTGTGGTAAGACTAGACGAGACATGATTAGAAATGAAACGGTTCATGAGATGATAGGTGTAGCACCCATAGAGGAGAAGTTGAGGGAAAATAGGCTAAGGTGGTTTGGGCATGTCTATCATAGACCAGGAGATGCAGTAGTTAAGAGAGCGGATATGATAGCTTTGGGTAGCAATGCTATGGGGAGGGGTAGACCTAAATTGACATTATATGCTGTTGTGCGCAAAGATATGAGTATAATGGGTTTGTGTGAACATGTGGCCTTTGATAGAGCTCAATAGAGAAAAAAGAGTCATGTAGCCGACCCCAAGTGATTGGGACATAAGGCTCGGTTTGGTTATGTGTGTGTGTATATACATATATATGTATATATACATATATATATATATATATGTGTATATATATATATATATCGGGGCGGTTCCGGGGACAACTAATTAGACACCTAAAAAAAAGCATTCCTCTATTTCTAAATTTAATTAATGTATGGGAACCTCAGATATATATCCATATCCGATACACGCACCCAAGTCCGTGCAAGATAGTTTATTGGCAATTGCACTTATCCCTTGCCAGCATTAAATTTAGCAATGTTAACATTGCTTTTTTGGAGTCATTTTGTATTACAGTGTGACAGGGGGACTATTTTGGGATGGAAGAACCTCTGTTGTAAAATGAGAAGTGGAATTGGGCCCTTAGATAAATATGATTTTTGGGGAATGTTTATCTATCCTCGGCCATTTTTTTGAACTTCATACAGATCTAGTATAGTTCTTATATGTCAAGTTTTAGATTGTTTTTCCTTTTCTAATTTTTACGAGTGGTAGTGCCATGTTACCTTTTCGTTTGGTGCTTCCAACAAGTAGAATTGAAGCTGATCTGACGGGAATCTTGCGGGAGTTTGAGTATTATGTCCAAACTCTGGAAACTGGAACTGTATTTGAAAGCCTATGAGCTACTGGATTGGAGAAATTAATGAGCCATCAACTGTCTATAGTCGATGATTTCCTGTGATCGTACCTTTTGGATGCTCTAAGAATTTGTGATTTGCTTGGATATGAGCCGTCAACTGTCTATAGTCGATGATTTCCTGTGATCGTACCTTTTGGATGCTCTAAGAATTTGTGATTTGCTTGGATTCAAGATATTAGTAGATGTACCTCGATGGCTTTTCTTTGCAGGGTGAGCATCTTTTGGCCCCTGTAATTAGGAAACACTTGACACCCACTTCGCCACCCAAAAGAGCAGAAGGACAAGAATATGAAAGAAATAGAAGTATTGTTGTCTCAGGTTAGAGCTGTGATCCAAAGTTGCATTCGAAGCTATTATTGCAGAATGTAGGAATGCTGTTAAATATACTTCTAGGCTCTAAAATGGCCTATATCTATCAAGGCTGGAAGAAGGTGCCATTTCATCAGGCCTGCGTAAAGCGCTTTGGCTTGTGATTTTTATTAGGCTTTAGGTTCTCTCTAGGAAGCCTTTTTTAGTAGCCAATTATTTACTTATCAAAAAAAAAAAAAAAATCTATAGTTATCTTTTTCAGTCAATGGTCAATATTTAATGTGCCGTGTCGTTTCTACAATCTTAGCGTTCAATAATATTGTTTAATGAGTTTTAGAGTTTTTATTCTAGATCCTGGTGCTTGATGGTTTATGATAGAACCGTTATGCTTAATTCATAGTTTTTGGTATTATGCGATGGTGCTTATACCAATTAAATTATTTACATATACAGTAACCTATGGGAACATCTCAGCTAGCATGTAAAAGACATCACCGTGTGTGTTACATGTTTCAAATTTCTTTTAGTTGCAAGTTTATTTAGTATTTGTAATCAGAAAATTACCTACATGAAGTACATGCCTATCATACGGACACTTTACATTACCAAGGTACGCGCTCTCTATGTTGTGCCTTGTGCATAGGCTTTGGTAGACCTCAGCACCTTTCCCTGTCTTGAATCTTTCATAGAGTATGGATGTAGTAGCTAATGCATATTTTATGTAGCTTCATGCCTCCCAAACTTTTGGATCGTTTGCTTAATTTACTTGGTTCTATGGAATACTACATGTTGGAGTTCTTGGAGCAGCAACATGATTCGTTATAGTCCTAGCTTGTTATATATGTGAACCCTTGTAACATGTTTCCAATGTATGTTTCATATTTCCCTCTATGCTGCTCCAAAGTTGGTTTTGATTTTTGTTCTCTCTTAAAATCATTGATATCGAGCAGTCCGTATGTACTTAGCCACCAGAGTATCGTATGGAATCTTCGTTATATGACTCTTTCACACCGCCCCTTTGCAGTTTGCGAGAAAGAGCCCAGGTTGAACAACTTCTTCGGTATATAGTGGAGGAAGCTCCTGAGGATGCTGAGAAAAGACGAAGTTTTAAGTATGGATCTCTGATACTATTCATTTTTCTAGCTTCAACATTCTTGTGCACCGGATGCATGTGTAATGAATGTCGTGCGCTGTATTTGTAACCTGGATGCATGTAGTGACAGAATTTGTAATTTGATTTTGGACATAGGTTTCCTTTTATTGCATGTGAGATTTTTACTTGTGAAGTTGATATCATACTCAAATCTTTGGTGGAGGACGAGGAGGTAATAACTATAAGCGTTTGTTTTCATTGATAATTTTTTCCCTCATATTGATTTACTTCTGTGATGCGGTTCTTGTGTCTGGTCAACAGTTGATGAACTACTTGTTCTCCTTCTTAGAACCTGAACACTCTCATAGTACCCTACTGGCTGGTTACTTCAGCAAGGTACTTTTGTGACTTTGAGCGTAATTAAATCCAAATCATGATGTAATCATTCCCTGCATTTTTGTGCTTATTTTAGTGTTGGTGTTTGACGCCTTGATTTCAAATATTGTAGGTTGTCGTATGCTTGTTGTTGCGCAAGACGGTTCCTTTTATGAAGTATATTCAAGTAAGGCGACGATATTAATTTTCTTTAAGGAAAATAACTTGTCTTTTAGATGTCTGATACATTTTTGGGTGTTTGTGAGGGATGTGGTATACCTTTATGCATAGTTGCACATGCATCCTTATGTGTATAATCATAAGATCTCAGTTCTAGGTTCCGGGTAATTTTTCTCTCATTGACGTGTGCGCGCGTGCACACGCATTTGGGTCTTGTTTGAAGTATTGTATTTGTTCAACATATTCAATAATTTGCCACAAAGTTCCATTGGTGGTGTGAGTGGATGGTTGGATACAAGGTTTTAAATAACGGTTTGGAGACACGTAACCATAGCAGTTGCTATATAATAGTGTAGGAATATTGAACAATACGTAATGGGAATTGTTTGTAGCGGTTGTGAAGTTTTTTGAAAAAGTTCTTAGATCACCCGTAATGGTCAAGTATCGGCCATAATTGTTGTTGTGAATCGGTCCATGAATTGGAAATAGACGGCTGATATGCAGAAGGCTAAAAAACCGTATGTATCAGCCGATACGGTACATAACAGCTGATTTTTAAATCCTTGGTTGGATATCAATTAAGAAGGGTGACAAGAACATCAAACATGGAAATAAGTGGACTAAAGGGCCATTGCAAGTGATTATATTGCTGGTAGTAACTTCAACCATCTATCTCTTGCCGCTACTAAACCAGCAACATCTGCAACTTCTTTAACACTTGATTGCTCGTGCTTCCTCTTTCTGATTGTGCTGTACTGACCAGCATAATTAGGTGTCATCCCAGATGATGCACAATTTCTCTCATTGGACCTTTCGATGAGAAGAGAAAAAGATACTTATCTGATTCTGATTTGATAAAATGTACTTAAATCTTTGTTTTGTATTAGTTTTTTTTTCCCCATCTGCACTCCCTTTTTTGTCCTCATTCCTGTGAATTTACGCTTGTACCCTTTCATTTATGCACTTTTCCACGCAAAGGGATAATATACATTCACGTGTATAAAAAGAAAAAGGGAGTGCTGACGTTAAAATGGGGATTAGAAAACCAATTCTTAAGTTTTCTACCCTCTCTGTCTATCTGATTGGACATGCCAAACAACAACAATAACAGTATCAATGTAAATATTATGGTATGAGCGGGGAAGAACTGGTGACAGACTTGACCTTTGGCAATATATGCATGCACAAAGTGGCTGCTCTTGCCAAACGGAAAAGAGAAAAAATGTCTAATCTGATTGGACATTATGGACTTCATCTAGTATTTATGTTTTCTACCCTCTATCTGACTGGACAGAAGAATATGTCCTATCTAATTTGGTTTGATGTACTTTCCTGAGATTAGTTAAGTTTTCCATCCTCTTGCTTTCTACTACATCCTCTTTATTTCTTTTGAACAGTTTTTTTTTTTTGAACAGCAGTACATCCCCTTTATTGATGTACCTGACACGGGAGTTGATGTCTAACTGGACTGTAAAGAAACTTCCATTGCTATTCAACACAATTTTGAATCAATCATTTGATGATTTGTTAACCCATTGTTTGGAGCTATCAGCCAAAAACAAAAACTGAAAAAAATTTAGCAGATAGTCATATAATTTTATTTCTAGTCGCATCTCCATAGAATTAGACGAAACTTCAATCTGCTACTCAGAAATGAAATTAAATGGGTATTCTGGTTTAAAATTCTTTCAGTCAGACCCTATACATAATTGAAGAATGGCATTTTGTAGCTCCAAAAGGTTTTGCTTGGTGTTTTTTTCTTCTCCTTTTTTGATGAAATGATCACTTTCTTAGTAAAACATGTTTATGATGACAGAACAAGGCCCTTTCTTTCGATCTTACGATTGGCAGCAAAGCTGTTTTTAGATAGCCCCTATTGATAAAGCATCATCCTATATTCCCAATCTAGTTTTGTGTCTCTCTCCCGAATTTCACACCTATGTTTGAGCTAGGTCAAATGCAATTTGCTAACAATTCTTTCGTTGTCGAGAGAATCTTTTTCCTTTTTTTTCCACGACTAAACTGGAAATCAGTAACAGAATAATATGGCATTTCATCATGTTTTCTTAGAGTACACATGTAGAAGCATGAATCTGTATACTCTTTCCATTTGAATGATAATTGGATTTTTTATCAGAAACTACATACTGTTATTGGAAACTACGTACGGTTTGAACTAGTTGCCTTGGTATGTTGAAGTGAAAACCTGACAAGTCAACATATTTGGGTAGATTATTTTTCCATTTACCTTCTCCGGTCTAAGAAACTTGCAGAATTTGGTCACACTATGTTGCACTTCATTGACTTGCTGCATTTCTCCCATATACCATATTAACATCTTTAAGAGCCCCCTCTCGTTACTTGCAAACAGATACACCCACACACTCACGGAACTGATTTATATATCTAAATCCCGTCTCTTGTGTACACAATATGCATATATGTGATTTATCATGCTTTTACATATAAAAGGTTAATTTAGTGTAGTCTTTATTATAAAAGAGTAATACATTGTGTCCAAATTTTATGTGGTCTCTGTGCTAAATTATGAATGCTGCTTGAAGAAGTACTATTATTTACTTATTTTTTCTCGTTCTACACTTGGTATTGTGCTGATATCTTGATTGTGTGCTCAATTAGGCTCACCAGGAAATTATTAGGAAGCTGGTTGACCTTATTGGTATAACGTCCATCATGGAGGTTTGACGTGAAACATTTGTCCCTGTTTTGTTTTCCTCAATTTGCACCCCTTGCTAATGTTTATTTTTTTTGTTGAACAGGTTTTGATTCGTCTAATTGGTGCTGATGAGCATCTGTATACTACTTACACAGACTCATTGAAGTGGTTAGATGATACGGATGTGCTGGAGATGATTGTCGATAAGTTCAGTGCATCAGTAAGTTGCATTATTGGACTGACAGATATTGGCTTTTATGAATTTTGGTATAACCTGTTTTGGCTGTTTATTGCTCGAGTCTATTGAGCCTGTTGTTGCTCAAGTCTCTTTGGGCTTCTTGTTGCTCGTTTCTCTTTGGGCACGGTAGGTAAATTCACTAGAAAATGTATCATTGATTTTTTATTTGGGAGATCTACAGACTGTTCGAACCCATCATAAAGGGTCCCAACGGAGGTGTTGTAGTCAACTTTTGTATGATTAGTTGTGGGCAATCAATCACCAACGTGCTTATCAAATTGACTTAGTTATTAGTTGAACTTCTCCATGCATTTAACTGTTCCTCCTTTTTTGACTCATGAAGGAGTTGTAAATATTTGCCAGGGGAGATGATGCTGGGCACTGTTTAAATTTATTTTTGGTTCATCTGTTCTAGTTACTATAGAGCTATCTTTCCACGTGTACATGGCTGCCTTTTTGAGCTTATAAATGCGGACTAAATTTACTAGAGTCTTATTTGTATTCTTTTGCAACTGCTATATATTGCACTTCAATTGTTGTTTTTATAATATTGATTGTAGGATTGTCCTGAAGTGCATGCTAATGCAGCAGAAACGCTCTGTGCTATAACTCGATATGCTCCCCCGGGCTTAGCTGCTAAAATCTCCAGCCCAAGGTGTCATTGAAATTTTGTTCCCATCTTGTATGACTTCTCCCAGATTTATGTCATCGACTTATTTCCCTTTGTTAATAACGTACTTGTTTGCTGTTTGGTGCTTTCCCAGTTTTATTGGAAGACTCTTTCGTCATGCTCTGGAGGACTTGCGACCTAATTCTGTTTTGGTGAACTCGTTGTCCGTATTCATCTCTTTGTTAGACCCCAGGAGATTGACCTTGGGGACATACCATATATACAGCCGCCAGCTGAATTCGGGATCGACAACAAGTGCTAATCCAGAGACTGTAGAGGGCATGCTGGGGAGTCTAGGTAAGGCATCCTCTGATATTTCCTCAAGCTCTTGTTCTTGTTGTCCTTCGCCTTTAGGTGGAAAATTGTCAAATTTGTATAGTCCGAAATTTCACCTGCTATTTCGACGTCTCGTTTCCACGATTATATTTTCTAGAGAAATCCTTTGTCATGGTCTATATTCTTTTCCTATATTCAGCACATTCGATTTTTTTAGAACAAAATGTGTTTGGCTTATAGTCCATCGTTTACACCATTCAATCGATCGACCTCACTCGATATTGTTTGGTTTCTGTTGACTTTTTGATCTTGTCATCGCCAGAAGCACACCCTTCGACCTCTGTTGGTCGTCATTTGCCATCGTACATTGTTCAACCATACCAGCGGTCAATTGATCTCTGGTGTTGCTCGATTTCTGGTCATGTAGGGTCCACTTGACCTCTTTGAACTACTCATCTCTATCTGGTTTGTTGTTTCAGTTTGTTCTGATTTCGCTGAATCCCGGTGTTGGTTTACTTGATTTACTATGACGGGATTAGTTGTGTTCTGTTGGGTACTGCAGTTTGTGGTGACTGGTTATGTTATCGTTCGCTGTTGATGCGCTTGATGCACTTATTGCATGGTGATTAGTTGTTTGTGTTTATTGGAATTTTGGTTGGTTGTTAGTTGTTAACTTTTGGCTTCTTGTTGAGTTTCTGTATTATGTTGGGCAATGATTTATTTGCAATGGCTGTTAGTTCTTCCAATGCCACTGCCACTGCCACATCTAGATATTGTGTATTGCTTAGTGGAAATCTTGTTACTTGGAAAATCAAGGAGGAGACAGTTGTTGCAAGGTCAAGTGCAGAAGTGGAATTCAAAGCTATGGTTCAATTACACGAGAGATTGTTTGGGTGCGGTCCTTACTTGAGGAGATAGGGTTTGATATAGGTATAAGGGCGAGAGGTTTATTGAGGCGCAAAGGTCTATTGGGTCTAGGTGTGAGGCCTTATTGAATTGAGGCGCACTTAGGCGAGAAAAAATAGCAAAAATATCAAACCAATTTTGCAAATAATTAACACTAAGACAATGGAGTTTAGAAATCGTACCCTGTAAAAATCCATAAAATCCTCTACTAAATGCCAAATAGTCAACAATTCTTGCATAGAGAAGAACTAAAACGTCAAATTCAGTAAAAGAAAATCATCCAATATTTGAAACGTAAGCTGAGAGGTTTTGTTTGGTTCGAGCCGTTTGATTGAGAGACGAGAGATCAACATGGTGTAATGATGTGTGACGATTATTTAGCCCTTAGGTTAAGACCTTAGCTATATTTTCTTTTAGAATTAAATTTCGTGCGAATTGAAAGAGGCTCACTAGGTGCACGCCTTGCGCCTTTTCGAAAGGCGGGCAACCAAGCCTTTGTCAAATCGCCTCGCTTGGGCCCCCTCCAGGTTACAGGAGTGAGCCTTGATGAGTGGAATTATGGGTTTTGGTGTGCAATTGCCCATGAATGTGTTGTGATTAATCAAGCAGCGATCCGTACTGCATCTAACCCTGTTTTCCATGAGAGGACTAAGCACATTGAAGTAGATTGCCATCTTGTTCAAGAATGAATAGTGGTGCAGTAGCTACTCCTGGTGCTCAAATAGCGGATGTTTTCACCAAACTGTTGGGGATGCCGCGCTTAGAGATACTACGTAACAAGTCGGGTCTTGAGGGGGTAGTCTTAGGAGTTTGTGTCTAGCATTCTTGGGTGAGGGGAGTTTAGTTTTTGATATTTTTTACTCTTATCAATTTGTATTACTCATTTGTGTTCTAGGGCCTATTAGCACCCGAAACACCTTTGATTATCTCTCCAACAACAAGGGCCTCCTACTATTTTAAATGGACTTTACTTGGTCTAGTAAGTCGGGTGTTGGCATGAGTTTTTATTTGATCCTGATGAAATTCTTTGTTTTAGCAGAGCTTTGAAGGTCTTAAGGATTGATTTTCATTTTTGAGTATTGTTTTCTAACCATGTTGGCTAGCATTCCCAACGATGTGTATCACTCTTCTCTGGTCCAATTTGTTGCCTTTGTTATACTCAATCATGCAATCTCAAAATTGTTTTCCTAATTTGTTTGTTCATCCGTGATCTTATGTTTCCCACTTTTGTATATATCCACCCTAGCCTCCTCATATCTGACACACTTCTTTGTATCAACCTGTCATGGATTGCCAATGCCCTAACACATTTTGAAGTTCCAGTAGTGAATTTTATCTAAGTGATATTCTATTTGAAACCCTGGTTCCCTGTTTTGGCGTGGGTTTATTATCTGTCCAAGTCAATTCGATTTTCGTTTTCCCTATTTGTTTCCTTAACATTTTCTTTAGGAGGCTTAGCAAAAAATATTCTCTTTAGGACAAGAAAACAAAATGTAAGGAACCAAGAAATGGAGGTTTAATTGAGCAGTTTTTTTTCTTAATCCAGTTTAAGCGAAATAATTTTGAAAGAAGTTTGTCAAAATGTTTCAGAAATATGTTTTACATCGATAAAGATGATAATCTATTTACTGTATTTCATAAAACAAGTACATTCTTATATGGTAACTGTAGGGTAACAGCCCCACCATACCCCAATTCAGGGCATGTGGCATACTATGTCCCCATTTCCGTTCCTTGCACCAGAACAATTTGCGCTTTGGGTAACTAAGGTATCATCTTGTATGACTAGTTATAGCGATCTTCGAGAATTTTCCTCAGTCATGGATGTGCAAAGAGAAAAAGAAATCACTGGGAATTGGGAAGGAGGAGATGGAGAGGAAGAAAAGAAGAAGACATCAATTTACCTTGGATGTTTGAAGAGATGGAACACTGGCTGAAAGAGATTGTCTGGCTCGAGTCACTCTGAGGCTGTGAGAGGTTGACGATGAGAGAGATGATAGAGCAAATTTGAAATCAGGGGCTGAGAGATCGACATTGAAACAGAGCTGAGAGAGATTGTCTGGTTCGAATCGTTAGACTGAGAAATGAGAGATCAATGTGGTGTAATGACGACTGAGGTTATTAAGCATTTAGATTAAGACCTTGGATCCATTGTTTCCCTCCAAAATTAAATTTGGTGAGAATTGAAAGAGGGTCACCAGACGCACGCTTTGCACCTATTCCAAAGGCGCGCACCTTGGTCGCCTAGGCCCTGCCTGGACCCCGTCTAGGCCCCCAATATTGAGCCTTGATGTGCCTTGCGCCCAGGTGCGCCTTTTACAGCTATAGCTGAACCTCCTTACTAAAAGAGTTGTAGAGTGGTTGAAAGGAGGACGAAGGCTTGGGGTTCGGGGACCTTGGTGGTTGGTGCTGATCTCAATCACACAAATGTGGATACTGATGAAAACAATGCACCATTTCTGTGGATAGAAAGCAAAGAGAGCCCCTTTTTTAGATTTAAGGGTAGAATTTTATTTTTTTGTATATAGTTGGTTCTTGTGCATTGTTTTGGACTTCGCAGATACATTTGAGTAATATTCTGTTGTGTACTGCTCCAGATCTTTCGACTATATTTTATAAGCATGCGAGCATGGGGGTGCCCCTAAAGGGCCTCTTTTCCACGCTTAGGTGCAGACATATTGGTTTACGAGGAGTGAATTATGAGTTTTGAGGTTGCATTTGTATATTCCCTGAAATTCATACATGGGATCAAGATGCTGGTTGTAGACTTGTTTCATGCAAGGAAATATAATCTATACGTCGTTAAATTATGATGTCATAAGGAAGTAACTGTTTTCGTCTCTTTTGCTCTTGAAGGTGATTTACTCAAGCTTCTGGATGTTTCATCAGTGGAAAATGTGTTGCTCACTACATATGGCAAGTTGCAGCCACCTCTTGGAAAACATCGTCTGAAGGTATTCTTTTTTTTTTTTTTTTACATTTTAGAAAAAAAGTTTATTTGACCTGTGATTGATCCACCACTTTGCCTCAGTTTTCTCTCCCCCCTGTTGGAGTTTTTGAAGAGAACTTGTCAATATGAAGTAATGCTATTTGATTCTTGTTATCAATTAACATGGTAAATTACAGATTATAGAGTTCATCTCAGTCTTGATGACTGTTAGTAGTGAAGCTGTTGAAAAGGAAATGATCCGCCTTTGCGCTGTAAAACGCATTTTAGACTTGTTTTTTGAGTAAGTGACTCGGTTCGGTTTACTCCTTTCTTACAGCTTCCCTTCTTCTCCCCTTTGATTGGCATTTCTAACATTGTGTCTATATACTTGATTTTATTGTGGTTGCAGGTACCCATACAATAATTTTCTGCATCACCATGTAGAGCACATAATTATGTCTTGCTTGGAGAGCAAGAATGCTTCTTTTGTTGAACATCTCCTTAATGACTGTAATCTCGTTGGGAAAATTCTTGAAGCAGAAACTAACTTCACATTGGCTGCTGATCCAAATAAGGTGATAGTTATATTCCCTTTTTTATTGGCAAAATAAATGCATATTGTTTTTTGCTCATATTTTGTGAGTTCTAATCTTGTTATGCATGATGAATTAGTATGGTATTGAGGTTTTTTGAATGTGTATATTTCAGCCTACCATCCCTGCAGAGGGTAAATTGCCACCGAGGATAGGGAATATTGGACACACAACTCGTATATCTAACAAGCTTGTTCAAGTAGGGAACAACAACAGTGACATACAAGCATATCTACAGGTTTTTCCTGACCTGAATCACTGCATTGGCTCCTCTAATTTGTATAATAATACAGTCATTATAACTCACTGTTGAAGGTTTTAAGTTTTAAGAGTTGCTGTGACCACATTCCTCAAGGTGTCTATTGCCAAAAACATACTGCAAGTGATGGATTTCAAACATGAAGTTCAATTCCATGTCGTCTTGGCCTCGAGTTATATTTACCTTTCCAGCCATGCAATAATATTTGTGGCATTATGTTATCCTGATGTCTGTAATCGTATACTCCTGGCAGGAGAACAGTGAATGGGTAGACTGGCATGCAAATGTTCTAGTCAAGCGCAACTCTTTGGAAAATGTCCAACAATGGGCATGCGGGTAGGTGTTCCTAAATTACACACATTTTGTCTCGATGTCTTATATACAAGTCGTGGGTACAAAGTTTTTGTTGAGCATGTTTTTTTTTTTCTGATGTTCATGTAATAAAGAAGCTACAAAAGCAGATAAATTTATATTTTGTTTCGTTGGAGTTCTATTCCAAGTTGAGTTGAAGCATTGGTGACAGCATGGCAAATATTCTCCCCTAATTTGGGTAGCGCTAGCGATAAGCCTTTGCTAACCTCTGTGTTCTGACTTAAAAACACGATAGGGATATTCCATGGTATCTGAAAACTTGCATGCTGCTACATGACAAAATCATTTATCATAAATTTCTGTTTGTTATTTTAGCGTTTGTCCCTCATTGGTTAGTTATAACCTTCGAAACTAGAATATGAGCCTAGGCAGTCTCTCCACTCATTGCCAATTGGTTTTGAGTTGGATGCTTAACTCCTCTTACAGAATTTTCTTGTTTTTGGTATAACTTTTGTCTGTGTTATAAAATATACATGCACGCCCGTGGTCGGATTCAAAGTGTGCCTATATTAGCTGAACATTGGGAACTAGTATATTTCCAGTCCCCATCATGTCTGATATACATTATTGAAATAGTTCAAAGAGGTTGATGTGTTATTGTAATATCGAAATAAATGATTTGTGTGTTTATAACCACTATTTGAGGGTAGTGAAAACGGGAAGAATGGCCATTTGGTTTGTTGGGATGTGGTTTCTGTGGGGTCTTTTTTGGGAAGCATTATGGCCACGAACACTGCACTTGAAGTTGTTTTGAAGGTTTCCTATGGAGCTTGATTCTTAATTCTATTATGTGACTAAAAGAGTCGATGAGGGATTATTGCCAATAGATAGGGACGACCACGTGGTTAACCAGGGAAATTCTTGATCATGATGAAAATCTCCCTCAACGTATTTCTTTCCTGATTAGGTTCACCCGATTCATTGTGTGGGCATTGGAAAAAGTAATTTCGGTTTTGGCAGCATGTTTAGAGGGGAGGCATCTCTTAAGTGTTTTTTTCCCTAGTTGTATTGCCTTTCTCAATCTCATTAGATTTCCATTGCTTGGACATAAATGAATGGACTTTTATAGTATCTATCGTGGAGTGTGTTTCCTTGAATTGCGCATGATAACACGATGAGGACTATTCATCTTATGGTATTTTCCTCTGAAGTTGAAGGATTTTTTAACATTTAAAGCCATACAGCTGTATTCGGTTGTGAACAACTGTATTCACGTTCTTATCCCACCCCCGTACCCTTGTCACGTCGTGTTGATCATGTCAACATGGGTGCTTCGCTCAAAATGGCGGATCCATGTTCCATAGGCCCTGCCTTTGCACTTCTCTAGGCAAAGAATTGATTACGTTTCCTTTTTCCACTTTTGTTGGGCAGAAGCTTAAAGGTGTTAAGTATGTTGAGGTACCAAGGTATGAGACCGGTGATTGCCATGTGAGTGTTGTGCTTCTCAAAATTGTTTTGACTGGACATCGCTGGTGGTGAGCTTACCTGTATGAAACTTGACGCAATCCGGCATATGTCTAACCGTTTCCTCTGTATAGTGCATTTTCTGTACATTCCTTGTGGTCTGTCTTGTAATATTCTAGTCCTGGTTTGTTGAAATTACTGGTTTAGCAAATGAAGTCAGCGTCAAAAAATGGAAGTGGAAGGCAGTTGGACTTTTGCATTTGTAGTGGAAGTTACTGCTATCTCAGAATTTCAATTGTCGCTGTTACTCTAATTTTATATTCAAATAATGAATATTCTGTGTTTTGGATTCGTAGAAAATTGTTACGACTTTTCCATCATTTTTCAATTTTCCTTATTGGGGTGTTCTTGCATTCTAAAGTTAGTTGTCCGATATAATACTTAATCTGCTTTAAATTGTCCTTTCCGTGTCTCTTTCCTTCATTTTTGTGTATTTATAATATTCACTTGCATCTTACCTTATATGGCTTCCTCAACTACAACAGGAGGCCAACAGCCTTGCATGATCGGACTAGGGATAGTGATGATGATGATTACCAAGATAGAGATTATGATGTAGCAGCTCTAGCAAATAATTTGAGCCAGGCCTTCCGATATGGCATTTATGGCAATGATGATATCGAAGAGGTTTGTCATGACTTCTCTAGATTTACTATTTCATTTGATCTTTTCACTATCCTTGTCATCTTCATACAACTGTTTATCTGAATATGATCTTGGTTAGATAATGGTTTAATAGTTAGTAAGAACTGTTGTTTCCTGAATTAACAAATGTTTCTGTTGGTGCATGCAGGCTCATGGCTCACTTGAGCGAGATGATGAGGTATGTCTGAGTCTGCATTCTTGTCTGAGTAGTAATTGTTTGGTTATATCTTTGATTGAGCTCCCTTTCGTATTCCCTAAATCCTTCTAAACTTAAGTATAGTGGTGATGTTGTATAAGTTTAATGTTGAAATGCGAATTGGGGTTTGTAAGGAGAAGAGGGCATCCGACTCCAAACCAATGTGCAATGAGTAGAGAGGCCACTCAGGCTTTGATACTAGTTTGGAGGTTATAATTAATCAATCTTGGACAAGCTCTAACACTCTTAACACACCCCGCATGTGTGAACCTTACCCGCACATGGAGAGGTAACCAGAGGATCCTTAACGTTGTAATCATAACGGAACAAGGAACACTTATGGCACAAACAACGGGGCGATCAATTGAGAGTCTTCTCCAAAAACCTCCAAAAGCCTAGCTCTGATATCAAGTTTAATGTTGAAATGTGAGTAAGGAGAAGAGGTGGAGAAGAAAGAGTGACTGAAATATAGGAGGGGGAAAAGATGGAAGCTAAACTTGCTCCCATACATCACATGTATTTATATCGATATCCAAGAGAATTACCAAAAGTATACTACGCAACATAATCTAAGATCTAATAATGTAAATATCATTCTCTAACAGTACATAATGACTGTTTGGTTGCTAAAGTTTATTGACAATTGCAGTAAATTGAATTAGTGATTTCTACTGCATCCAAACTTTCTAGGTCCATTTTCACATGTCACGTAGTATTGGGTAGTCATATGTACTACGTTTCCACCATGTACGTAAAGTGTGAAGAATCATGTTATGCCTACACGTGTCTCGCGTAATAGATATCCTCGAGGACTTCAAATGTTTTACTTTCGAATCAAGCTTTGTTTCAGAAGTGTTTGTTCACATATGAGGCTCTCAGAGGGAGGTGGATTGTCGTGTTTGGTGTGGAACATAATTGTCAAATCAGTATTCAAATTGTGATTCATCATGCCCCTTTATTTGAATTCCGACATGAAGCGTAAGGGTCATAGACTCATAATTGAAGGGGACAAAGAGGGGCTTCTTATGGATAATGGGGCCAAGTGTTGATTTTGTCCAGGTTTTTCTGACACTGTAAGTGGAAAGAATAATTAGTTTTTTGTGGAGCACGAATAATGGTTCCAAAATACATCACATTACTGTAAATAGTTGATGCAGAAATGCAAATAAAAAGAATTTCAAACCTAAGGGACATTAGTAACTTGTTCCTTAATGCCTTTTATTAATATTATCGTTTACTTGTAAAAAAAAAAAAAGGTAACTTGTATTATGAACTGTCTTGGAAAACTCTATGGATAGCTTAGAAACTCTACTCAGTAGTCAATGCAAGATCAGTAAAATAATGAAAAGAATGGATGGGAGAATATAGTAAACGGAGACCTTTATTGCTGGGTCCCCCACTTGTTAGATAGATGAGTAACGTGGGTGGAGAAACAAGGGAGATGGAAGTTGGAGAATCCACAATAAAATAAAAGAGGTGGTTCACAGTATTGCTTTATAGTCGCCATAATTTCTAGTTCAATTTTGATTTGAAAGTTTGACTATTCTGAAGGATTAGAAGTGCAAGAGGTGTATCGCGCGAGATTTTGATTGATTGCCTTTTTCTTTGACGACAAGTTTTAAATCTTAATGCAGGAAATGAAATTTGTGATGGCTACTAAATAACAACCTTAAAACTCTTCCTTTCACTAAAAGTTTCACACTACTTCTAGAAGATCTTATAGTAGAGGAAGCCGCAAGCTCTAGCCAATTGATGTACCTGACCTTGGTTTGGTTATATATGCAATAGAAAGTTGAATTCGTTATTGGACGTTAATTAATCAATTTCTAATTTAAGATGTACCTTAAAAACTTATATATTTGTAGTTTCCAGATGAAACTCCTGCTGTCCTAGTTTGTTTGTCTATCTTTTCCAGTTTAGGATGTCCCAAAAAGATTGTCCACTTTGAAAGTTGAAGAATAAAGTTTGTAACTTACTCTTACTGATATTATGTCTAATTAGTATCTTCTGAAAAGTTATTCGAAAGTGGAGATGAAGTGCCATTGTCGGAGAGAATGGTCTAAATTTGAATGTCAATGCAATACTTGCTTGTCCCATTGAAAAGTTGAAATTGTTAACTTGTTGCTTTTGTCTGGTTTAACACACCTTAGTTTGTGGACCATATCCACATAGACAGTTTATGTTGTTAATCTTCTACTTACTTTACGTCGCTCTAGTTTGATAATGCTGTTTTCCTTTTCGTTTACGATGTTAGAGATGGTTCCTTACTGTATTATTTTGCAGGATGTATATTTTGATGATGAGTCTGCAGAAGTTGTGTTATCTTCGCTTCGTCTTGGAGATGACAGGGAAAGGTAGGTGGCACCTCTTGGTTTTTGCCTTTTTGACGTTTCCTGTTATTTGTAATTGAGTACAACCTATTGTTCTCCCTTTTTTCTGTATAGTAGCGCTGGGCACATACTTAGCAATTGGTCTTCATATTAGATATTCTGCAGAAATTGTCTTATCTTCGCTGGTTTTTGCCTTTTCCTGTTTTTTGAGTCAATTTGTAATTGGTCTTCATATTAGTTAAGTCAATCGTCAATAGCTATTGATAAATAGTATCACGCACGTGATTATGCTATCGGATTATAATTATAACCATGTGGTCCATGTTATCGCAACTCTGTTTATCCGCAATATCATGTTGATATGTATTATCTTTGTACATCAAAATCGTTAACCTCATCAACTACCATCATCAATCGCCCCCCATCACATTTTGAAATGCTTTTTTTGCCTAATAATCTATCTTTTTTTTTTGCACTATCTCTATTGAGTGTCACTTTAAATACTCTCTTATCCGTATCGCTGGCTTCTATCATGTTTGTCATAATTCTTCTTTTGTCCAATACTATGCGAAGTATTTTGGTTGCCACAAATTGTTCCATCAATAATGTCGATTGTCTCCATTGTCTCAGCTATCAAATTTTTTTGGTAATTTCTAATGATTTTCAATCATTTATTTTTTATGGTCACTAATAAAAGAGTTTGGAGTCCATTATTGTCTGATAAAAATTGATGTTGCATATTATCTTCAAGAATGGGGCCCACATGCTCCTGCTTATTGAACGTTGTGGGTCCCATTTCTAGTTTAGTATTCTATTTTTTAGGTTCCACAAAATAATGACAAAAAAATAAGGGTTAAAGAAAGATTGAGGGCAAAGTAGTCTTTTCACTAGTTAAATGACAAACTGCCCTGTTTTATAGTAGGTATAAATCCAGCACTGCATGCTTTTAGGCTATGCCTAGTAACTTTTTCTTAAGCAGTTTTTGAAATTTTCGTGGCTAACACAGTCTTTTTCCTGATGCACAATTGCCAACTATCCCGACACGATTCATGCATTTAACTTGGTAGAATTTCAGAAGTTTTGGTTTATCCATTTTGGTTTTCCATCTTAGAATTATCTTTGGAAATCTCTGTTGGATTTTAGAGCAATGGTAAATGTTGTATTGGCTGTTCTTTGTGGAGAAAGCAATATGCTATGGAGCACGACACGTGCAACTGGTTGCCTTATCTGTGTCGGACTACATGCAACCCAGCAAGACACGTATGGGTCCTGCTAATTCTGTTATTTTTTAAGCAGGGGAACCCTGTGTCGAAAACTTTAACACGGGTGGGGATACGACAGGCATCAATACTGACAAAATAAATTGCTATTCTCGTAATATCAAAAATTAAATATTGCAAGTTACTATAACCTAACTTTGTTCCTTTCTTGATACAATATTCTCATGAATATCAAAATAAATATTTACAGAAATGTACATAGATTTTTTTTTCCGTGTCCCTGTGTCCGTGTCCCTACTCTTAAGACGTTTTGTTTCCCGGGTCCATTTCCGTATCCCTGCTCCTTATGCAATAGGTTTGGTTTAATAACCACAATAGCCTGCTAATGCCTGATTATGACCAAAATTTTAACAATTCTTTTCAATTATGTTATGTTTTCCCCTTTGGGGCTCTGAGATTGTGCCTGCCTGCCCTTACTCTACCCTTATTACCTAGTTTTTGCTATTTACTTGATTAAACATTTGTGTGTTTGTTTTTTGTCATGTTTTCAGTGGCTCTCTTTTCACGAATTCCAATTGGTTTGCCTTCGAGGACGACCGAACAATAAATGAGCTCTCAGCTGACTCCATCGCATCTCCCTCACCTAATATTGATGACTCCGAAGCTGTCAACACTGTTGGTGATGCCGAAGTTATCATAGACAAAGATGAGGATTTAGCTGATACTGCAACTTCTCAACCGCCCGAACCAAATGCCAGTTCAGAACCCACATCAGTTAATTTTTCGGGCGATTTGTGTGAAACCGGAGCCAAAGAGATTGAAAATCCACCTGAATGGGTTGAATGGAGGGAGACTTCAGATTCAGTGGATTCATCTGATCTTGAAAAGCCATCCATTTCACCAAATGGTGAGGTTCAAGTGGAACTGGAGGAGCGGAACAAAAGTAGGGACCCAACTGTAGCCAATCCTTCTCTATCCTCAGCTGATGCTTCCATAGATGATAGCAAAATGGACAGTGGAGGATCACCAGATTCAACAGATTCCAGTTCAAAGCCTTTTCAGGCTCCGGACTGGGTAGATGATAATCCGAACAGTGACACTAGCTGTACTCCTGTTGATTTGGATAAGCCTGTTGCCACAGAAGGCTCTTCCGGAGCTGTGGAAAAGGAGGAAAAGGTTGAAGTGGGGATTTTGTAAATTCACTTTCTCGGTTCGACGACTGGGCTAACTAATACTTGGAGCCATTGATCTGGTGGGAAGGTAACCCCAATACACGATACTTATGGGTGGCTATGCTCTACGTTGTTTACCTTTTAGAGCCTTCTGTACATTATGGGTCTTAACAGTCAAATAGGGCTGATCATTCTTTCCCCCATCAGAATTAGGTAAATGAGTGCTCCCTCTCTCTCAAGCTGTTCGTCTGAGTGATTACTTAGGTTGGAATGTGATACTGGTTAATAATACAGTACCCATTATAGCTTCTGCAGCTAGGTGAACCTGATAATACAGTGGTGCTTATAGTAATTCGCAGTGACCATGTCTATATGATGTAGTTGTCTGTGCCCTGTCAGTTTTAGAATTTATCTGGGAATTTCTCGTTTTTGTTACAGTAATTTAATTCAGTTTTGTTACTTCAATAAAGGAATTCAATCTGCAATGAATACTCTTGGTTTTCTTGGTTCTTAATTTTCTCAAAGCAGGTGCCCTTGGGAGGAGGGTTTGGTTGCCATTTTATGTCATCATTATTCATTTCCCCCGTGCTCTTTATGCTGTGCACTTCTATTCTTGGCTCAGTTGGCCAAAAATCCCTGCTATTTTCATGTTTTTAAGTTGAAGGAGAAAACATCATGTCGTATCGACAGAGAATTATGAGAATATTTCATTCCTCTGTTACGGTAATGCACCTATGGTAATAACAAATATTGTACGTAATACATGGTCAAAAATCCATAAGCACTTGAGCAAATTGCCAAGTATTGGTGAACGAAGCGGAAGATCTCTTTAGAAGAGAAAGAGAAAGCTGATCAAGATTGTCTTCTTCAGGCCTTTGATGCTATTAACTTCAAGGCACTTTCTGTATTGACAGCCACTAACCTTCTGCTACCTCATCTCTCGCCAACAAAACTTCAGTGACCTCCACCTCCGGTTGACAACCCACACCTCCGGACAGGGCCAAACTTCGACAATTATCTCCGGTGATTATTTTGGCCACCTCTGGCCTGGTAGTCTCTTCGGTGAATATTTGTGCCATCTCCGACCAATGGCAACCATCTCTTGCAGTAGCAATGTGATTACTACTTCCTCCGTCCCTCTTTTAAAGTCCAGTATTTCATTTTGAATTGTCCCTTAATAAGTGACCATTTTTAAAGCTAGTGGATAAAAGTTGATAAGTTTTCTATTTTGTTCCTAAAATTAGATTCCATTTTGAAACGTTAGTGAGTAAAAACATAATAATGATGTCTTCATATAAGATAAGTAGGGAAAGTGGAGGTAAAAGCTTTATTTTTTATTTTTGGTACATGGAAGTAAAAGTTGATGTAAAAAGTATAATGATGATGTCTCCTTAATAAGTTGGACTTACGAAACTAGACACTTAAAAACGGACAGAGAGTATTATTTTTTGAATAAATTGAAAAGAAATTTACCAATCTTTGTAAAAATACTCTATTTTTTTGCGAACATCGAAAGAGACATTTATTAATCGTTAAAAATACTCGTATATTATAATATTATAAAGATTAAAAGGACTTAGGGCAATGTGATAACAATGTAATTACTCCCTTAAAATTTTGGCAAAGCCAAGGTTGAATTTTGGGAGACTAAGCAAAAAAATCCCTTATATTTACATTTTTTGAGTTCAAGGATAATCACCTTTTGCAATCAAACATAAGGACAAATGTGCTTAAAACCCTAAGGTACTCTATGAAAATGCCTAAAAGGGCCTACCCTAGGATATCTTATGAAAGTGCCTAAACCACTAAAACTCCATAATAGAAAAGTGAACCCTAAAACCCTATGAAAATGCTTAAATATGTTTTGGTCTTATTGCTAAAATCTCAAAAAGTTGAAGGACCTCCACTGAAAACTATTTTGCTGGCGTTCTTCCCCTAAATGAAAACTATTTCACCGTCCTTATGACTAATTTTCTCAAATGAAAATAAACAAATAAAATTGGAGGATGATAAATATAAAAAGAATATAGTTCCTTATTAGTCATTCCAACATGTGATATAAATCTTAAACAAAGTACTGCAAATGTTATAAGTACTTATTTCACTAAGTTGGCAATTGACATCTATCTAAAAAGAAAAATAAGGGTTAATTGAGAGTTTGGTTTCTAATTGAAGTCAAAATCAAATACAAGAACTAAAATTATAAACTTAATGTCCTTTTATTATGTGAAATTCTCATAAAAAGCATTAATCTAGTCCACTGCCACCAACTTGTCATGAATGTATGCAAAATAGCCACACATACAAAAAGAAAAAAAGAGAGAAGCTGAAGCCAGAGAGTCACCCAAATCCCAGTAAACTTTCATTGCGCTCTCTCTCTCTCTCTCTCTCTCTCTCTCTCTCTCTCATACATGCAATTTAGGAATGGCAACGGGGAATGGTGGGTTTTTGCATATCCCGACTCCGACCCGAAAATTATTACATGGCCCCGACTCCGACCGAGTATTTTTTGCCCCAATCGGGGAACAAGTTTACCTGCCCCGCCCCGCTCCGTAAGAAATTTAAAAAATTTGGTAATCTGAAAGCAAAATAAAAGAAAATAGTTATAAAAAAGTGGTAGTTCAGTATAATGGAGAAAATATAAAATTAAGAATATAAGATTTTTTTAGTATAATGATAACAATATTAGGGTAAAAATGTTAAATTTTAAGTATAATGATAATTAAATTAGGATAAAAGTAGATCTTTGCTAAAAAATGGTTATTTCCTAAAATATTTGGGTAAAAGTATTTGTTTTTTTTAATTTTTCAATTCCTCTCATTGAGACAAATTAATAAATAACAAAAATTTGGTACAAAATTAACAAATGCAAAAAAATTCAAATAAGAACAAAATCAACTTGTTCCACTTTAAGTTGAGTGGAACAGGGCCTAATTGCATTTCTTTCCGATGGGAAGCAGCAAATGCATTTTGGTCAAAGTATCCTGCAGTGAAACCCCCCCCCCCTCTCTCTCTCTCTCTCTCTCTTCAACTACAAACATTTATACATACATTCACATCTTTTGGTGGGGTCCAGTATGAATCCAAATGTGAATGTAAGTGAGTATGTGTAAGTGTTTGTAGTTGTAGAATAATTGTTGTAATAAATCTTCAGCCTGTTGATTACACTAGGTTTCACCCTTCCATGTGTACAGAAAGCCGAGGGTTTACTATTTTGTAAAAGCTCAGATTCTTGAAGCCGACCTTTTTAATTATGGTGTTTGATTTTCTGCAAGAAGTGTGCCCTGGAAAAGGATCCAAAGGCACGCTCGTCTGGTCTGAAAAAAACAAAGAATGAGAGAGAAACTGGGAAAGAGAATTTATAATTTTTGTGAGGGAGACCGATGATAAAACACGGACTTGGAACTCGAAACAAGTACAAAGACCTACTGAAATTCCTATGGCTTACGAAATTGGTAAGTAAATCCCCAACTTTAATAATTACTTAAAGGACTCAGATGTTCCTCAAAACTCTAAAGAACTAAAAAGGCAGCAGCCTAATCCAAAACTCCTTATGTGTTTATTTATTTGCTCATATGATCATATCAAATGTTATACTTGTTGTATCAATTGAATCTTATCATGTTTATAAATTGTGATGTTATTGGACAAGTATGTTGTACATGTTAGAATTAACTTAGATTCACATGGTGGTATACGATTAGAGGATCGGATAGACGATGCTAGCTAAGTAACGGAAAAATAGTAAAGTGTGAAAGCGTCAGGTTGTGAATTGTCATTTGGGCATGGCTATGGCAAGGATTACCAATTGGGCCATGTGTTGAAATGGGTTACCTGCAGGGCCTGGTGATGAGAAACATTGTGGTGCTAATTTATGATACATCAAGGCAAAGGTCTCTCCCCTATTCAGGAATGGAATAGGTTCTATGAGGCGGTTATAGTTAGTGAGACGCTAATGTATGATACGTCATGAGAGAGTTCTCTCTTCTTTTTCAGGAAGGAATAGGTCCCACGAGACAGTTCTAGTTAGTGAGGGATAGTGGATGCCCGACTCTAATGTCCAATACGTCATGGGAGGATTCTATCATTCTGTTATAATCTTCAGTGAGAACATGCTAATAAGTAAATAATTTAGGTGTGCTCACCCCAAACCTTGGTGCAGGACAAGCAATAGGAAGGGTGGACTCATGAGACGGTTATAATTAGTGGATGTGGGAGAAAATGATCTTTATGGAAATGATTCTTAGAATTCATGTAAGATAATGGCTAGTAAAGAATTGGATGATGTGTTATCTTTCTCCTCTTATTACTGTTATTGATAGGCTTTTAGCTATTGAGCGTTAATCGCTCATGGTACTACGTTACCCTAGTATTCAAACGCCAGGTATTGAAGATAGATCGGAAGGGCATTATTAAAGTCAAAGGTGAAGCCTTCTGAAGAATGAAGTTAACGAGCCCTGGATTTCCCTAGTTTTAGTCACTCTATTTCTTTTGACAAACTAATTTTGTTGTACTTTGATTTGAAACTTATTCTATTTATGATGAATTGATGTAATCAAACTAAGCTTCCGCTGTTATTTAAGAAATTGTCCTTTATTTTAAGAAATTATTTTGAAAAATATTTTAATCAATGTGTTCGAAAATCGGAACATTACAAATATCCTTGTTATGTAATGAGTACCGTATTTACTCATGCGTTTTTTTCAGAAGCAACCAAAAAATGTTCAGATGATGAGGTACAAGTTTAAGCAACTATCAGGCGAAATGTCGAGCGAAGCCTACTGATCAATAGGTAATGATATAAATTAAGTAGGGGTGGTCAATCCAATTTAAATTAATTGTCTTCAGAGTATTATGGTCTTTGACTTGTCAAAATTAACACCGCGGTCAAGCCAATTTAAACGGTTGGGAAGGCATCTCTATATTGCGTTTGTAAAGTAAGAGAAGAGAGAGTAGTTTTCCATACCAGAGGGGAAGTTAGTGTATTTATAAGAAACCTCGGGGCCCTTAGTACTATATTGAAGACAAGATAAAGTAAATAAAAAACAATTGATGCAGTGGAAGTATAAAAGAAATAAAAAGACAATAGGGAATGAGAGAATCTAATAATCATATGCATGGCCTTTTATTGTGCTAATTTTTGTTCTAATTTGAGGTTAAAAAGAAGATTACTATTAACTTCCTTTTTTTTGTATTTAATTTGACTATTTTTGAAAATGTTGTTAGTTGTTCGTACTTTTATTCATTGGAGGTTATTCAATCCCAGTCATTACACTCTCTCGCGTCACCGTCCGGCATAGTACCCTCTCAAAATAGGAAATTGATTTCTACACTCCCTTAATTGATGCAAACACTCCTTTTTTTGTATGATTATTTTTAAAAATGTTGTTAGTTGTTCATACTGTTATTCAGGAGGTTAGTTGTTCATCCCACCAGCCTACTACTACCCTCAAAATAATGGATCATTTAGACGAAGAAGAAAAAAGCCTTTCTTGCTTATAAAAAAGAGAGCTGCTAACTACACAGCGATTATGCATGCACAGATCATGGTGTGGAGCCCATTCTGGGTCCCACACAAATGATCCAAGTTGTTCACTAAATTTAAAAAAAAAATTCAAAGGCCCCCTTAGAAAATCAGCTCAATCCAATTACTATAGGTGTTAGGTCCAATCACTTAACTTTTCAGGATCCTAAAATCTGAAAGAAAAGTTAGATGATTAAATCGAGCACTTATATGTAATAACCCGAATCTTGGGCCAATTTTTTTTCCCAAATAAAATTAAACATTTTATTGAAGTATTTTTGTAGATATAATTGATTTTGTTAATTGATAAATCTAAACCTAGACTTTCTAGGAAACCCAAGCCCTACTTCATAATCCTAAAATCTAGGATAAGATTAGATTGGATTTTATTAGATATGATTAGGATAATGTAGACACCCCAATCTGACTTCCCGATCGTTTTACTTTGTTCTTCGGTTTCTTGATTCCCCGATGATGAGTCAGGTCGAAACAGTCCCGAGAGCTTGGAATGGCTTGAGTTTGGCATGTGAGGAACCCATCCTTAGCCTTAAAACCTTAAATCAGAACCTGAACCTTGGGTTTTAATGTCGCGCGACATACTGGAACCCTCGCGCGATGGTTCATTTGCCAGGTGGTGGTCAAAGTCAAAGCTTTGACCATTGACCCTCGCGGGGTTGGCTGGACCCTCGCGCGATGGTCTCACTTCATCGCGCGATGGTCAACACCTGTCATTTTCACACAGATTGCGTGTTGGTCAGGGGGCTACAGACCCATGTGACCCCGTTTTCTCGGCTGAACAGCGTTCTGGGGGGGCTCCCCTTGCACCACCTCACCCCCCATTCTCCCATCACCTTTGCCACCCACTCCTCCACCAAGCATTTGTAACCAGCATTGTTGGCTGGTTACAAGGGCTTGGTTAGCCATCCACTAACCCCCTTCTCCTATAAATACACCCCCCATGCTCCCTTGCAAAGGGTTACAAAAAAAGCTCTCACCAAGAAAGAAGAAGAAAAACTCAAGCACAAACACTTCACACCATTCATTCCCACATAATCACCCTCCAAATCTCACCATCTCATCATTCAAGCCATCTCCAAGGCACTCAAAGCAACGGTATAAAATCTTTCTGCTCACTGTTCGATCCCCTGAGGGGGGCTGGCAGGGTCAAGGCTGGTAATCGATACCAGTTCTGGCCCTAAAGCCGGCAGAGTTTCAAGGGCTGTTGGCTGGGAAACCCTCGCGCGATGGTCCCGTATCCTCGCGCGACGATTCTGTCTGCGTGAGAATGGACCACGTGGGGAAGGGACCCTGGTCTTTAAGTTTATTATTGTGCACATAGCTCTTTTAAAAGTCTCTAAAGGAGATTTAGCCCACTGCTTTGCTGTTTTGCATGTTGAAAATCATTGTTAGGCTTAGTTTATAACACCTCTTGGTTTGGAGTGCTCTTGGGATGCTCTTGAACATGTCTCAGAGCCCTAAGTATGCAAAGCAATTCCTGGAAGTCCAGTCAGAACAATCGCGCGGCTGTCTCATACTGCCGCGCGATGGTTCTCTGTTTCCCAGGTACTGCCCTTGCATGAGCAACCTGGCCTTGGCCTCTGTTTAGACACCCCCACTGTTTAGGGGTTGCATTTTCATAATATTTCTATCTGTTGGCTGTAATATTGTTTACTTTCAAGTACCCATAAACTGCTTGGTTTGCACCTGGGTGAGCACTGGTCCTTCCAGAGCCCAGAAGGGAATGAAATTCAAACCATTGGTGAAACATGAATACTCGCGCGAGTGTATGAGAATGTCGCGCGACGGTTTACTTGCATGCGGATGGACTCACGCATGCAAGCTGGCTGTTTCTTCGTGCCAAAATCATACACAGCGCTGTCTTGATGTATGATCGATGTTTTGAACTTCGTTCTATTTATTACTCGTCATCTCGCTCATGCATGCTATCCATCACATACTGCAAACTGTTACAGTTTTAATCCCCGATTAACTGTTCCCCCGCCCTAATTGGCTAAAAATTGATTAATGAAACAGAATCGCAAACAAACATTTTTCGCAAATGCCTAAGTAGAGACCGATCTCCGGATTGGGCGAGAGGGGTGCCATAAAACCCTTCTCCTCTCGTAACCTGGCTCCCGAACCCAGATATGGTTATGACGGACTAGTTCCTTAACTCTTTCAAATCAAACAGTGCGGCAAGTGCTTCGAAATACGGTTCCTTGGGTGTCGGACCTTCAAACCCGAGTGGCGACTCTGTATTCTGCGAGCGCTTGCTTCCCCGCTCGCGCTCCCTCGACCCGGGCCTCTCACGTCTCGGAATTCGAAAATTCCGAAAAAAGGGCACCCATGCCCACAGTGGCGACTCTGCTGGGGATTCGAACCAATATTGGTCTATGTTTAGATTTCAATACACTTGAGGAACAATCCCGCAAAAGTTTGTCAAAACGGTGAGCTTCGCGCTGCCGAAGGTTGGAATGGTGATTTAACGGGACCTCGTGTCCGGCCAATCCAATCTGGGACTTTTCTGATTGTTCTCTCGTGTAGTTTCTTCTAAGCATTGATTAAATAAAGTGAGCCAAATTTGAAAAAGGCGTTTGCGAATTTGCGATTCTATTTTCATTAATCAACTTCTTTAGCATCTTCATTTGCATCGATGTGGGATAAAGCCTCGTTGGATCGTTTTGGCAATCCGGCACGGTTTACCGGAGCTCGGGGACCCCGAATGACCAACAACCTTCGACGATGATGAGTCATTCTACCGTTTGACTGTTGCTCTGCGATTACGCGGGCAGCGGGAGGTATATCTTGGCTTTAGTCCGAGGAACCCGTTACAAGCCAAAACCAGCCTTTGCATATATAAAGCACTAGAACTCTCCAAACTAGGACAGGTACCTGCAGGGTAAGATCTACTTGCATCTAACCCCCATATACTGTCTATGTGTTACTGCTTTTCCTATCGCATGCACTGTACATACATACCGTTTTGCGTAGGGGCATGTTTAGGGCGGCTTCTAGGTTGTCTCTCTTTCAAGTCTGTCTTATGTTTATTAGGACGCTGCTAGGTCCGATGAAGAGTCATGCATCTTCGCGGTGCATGTTGTCAGATTTTCAAAAGTCCTAGGATCAACAAGGCTTCGAGAAATCGAAACTTTCTAAGTCCTTGTCCATGTCCCGATTGAAGTCTCAAACAAAAAACAAGGAACGACGAAGAGAATGCCGTGATGCTCACACCGTCCTGGTTATCGTGCGCGGCACGTACACCGCTCAGGCTATGGCACTGTGTTGCCTACGCCGCCTCGGTTAAGGTGTCACGTCATTCACCCCGAGTCATTCCAAGTTCAAAGTTGAAACTTCAAGAGCGGAAAAATCAAAGGCCTAGACTATTTTCGACATCTCTTAGTATTATTCGATTCAAATGAGGATACGCTCTCAAAAAGAAATCCGAGGATTTTAGCAGCGTCCGAACATCATGAGACAGACCCGTCTGTAGTCTTAGAGTCTAAGGGCGACACTGACGACGATGGCTGCATTATCACTTTAAAGTCTTTTGCTTAGAGTAAGGTTGCTGCAGGGCCCTTATCGAACCTTTCTCACAGCAAAGCAAAGCAGAATTCTGAACCATTGCGCCGCCAAGGAAAGTATCGAGGCAGAAAGCCAAACCCACTTGGGAACGTCTGCATCAGAATTCCGTTCAAAGGCTAGTCAGGTTGCAAGCTCAGTCAGTCACAACGGAAGACTCTCCGGGCTCTCTTTTGGCCGCTTTACGATCAGGATCACCGTCAGTTCTCCAGGAAATTGAATCTCCGGCGTTACCAACCTCCCCGTCCTCATCAAGTTCATCCGGGACCTCCATTATGGCAGATCATCCGCAACCACTGAGTCTCGAAACCATGCTCATGAACATCCAGAACAGCATCACCACCATGCAGCAAAGGGGTGCTCAGACTGATGCAAACCTCACTAGGCTCAATGACCTTATCAACACTCGTCTTCCACCAGCTGCAGAAGTGGGAGGCGAGGTCGATGAGGACGACCATGCGGAACAGGTCTTTGTTGAAGACCCTAACCATGCGGGGCGGATCATAATTCAGCCCAACCCGAGAGAGGCTCACCCGGAGGTTGCGAATCTGAATCTCGCTGTGGCAAGACCCGTTCTGGATCCTAACATGACTGCTCTCATGGCAAAGATCGTCAAGCTAGAGGAATCTGTGTCCAAGTCTGAAAAGATCAGCGCCGGGGGAATTGATTTAGATCGCCTCTGCTTGTATCCTAATGCTAAGCTCCCCGACAAGTTCAAAATGCCTGATCTCGCCAAGTTTGATGGAAGTGGCGACCCGAAGACTCATCTCTATGGCTACCATGCTGCCATGAAACTCTTGGCTGTTGAACCCGAAGCCATGTCCCAGCTCTTCCCTCAGACTCTCTCAGGACCTGCCTTTCACTGGTTTTTGTCGCTCAACATTGCTAAAAAGAGGACGTGGGAAGACATCGGTGCTGCGTTTATTTCGCAGTATAGTTACAACTCCAAGCTCAAGATGACAACCCGAGAGCTTGAGTCCACGAAAATGGAGGTTAAGGAATCCTTCGCAGATTTTGTCAAAAGATGGAGGACGAAGGCTGCTCAGATGACCGATCGCCCGAGTGAGAGAGATCAGCTTCGAATCATCTCTCGCAATCTTCAGCCTGATTACGCAAGGCATTTGGTTCTTGTCCAAGCCTCCTCGAACTTTGATACTTTCTTCGAATCTGGGTTGGCCATCGAGGATGCGCTACAAAGCGGGATTCTGTCAAGAGGGGAGTCTTCTAACCCTTCGAAACCAAAGCCTCGGGTTTACTCAGGAAACACCAATGCGTTGTTTGGCAGTGGGACATCTTCCAACACAGCAACTAGCGGCACTAATGCTTCCTCTTCCAATACAACCAATCGCGTCGCTGAGATTAACCAGGTGCAAACCCCACAAAATAACCGGCCCCGCGGTCAGTCCCGCGGTTTCTCCGCGTTCGAAGCTCCACTGTCATCCGTCATGGAGAAGTTAATCCAGTCAGGGCATCTGAAGCCCCTTGACCCGACTCCTTTGCCTAAGAACCCTTCACCCAACTTCAAAGCCAACCTTTATTGTGCCTACCACCAAGGGGTCGGACATCTTACGGACTCCTGTTTCCGCCTCCGACATGCGATCCAGGATCTCATAGATGAGGGAACTCTCCATGCTCCACCTCCACCAACCCAAAAACCAAACATCCTCTCCAACTCCCTGCCAAAGCACAATGCTGCTCCCCGCATCAACCAAATATCCATCAGCTCCACTCATATCAACCCTAGCTCCACTATATTCAACCCCACTGACCATATAACCTCAACAAACCAACCCAGGCCGGTCGTGCCCATCCCTTCTCAGCCCGAAGCTGAGATTTTCTACATCTATCTTGAAGAAGGACAGTCGTCCAATCCCGATGTGCCCCTCGCACGCTTGCAGAATGGGGCGTTTGTGTTCAACGCCTCCATCAGCGAGCTGTTTCACCAGTCCATTCCTGCCGTGCAGCTCAACTCTGCTTCTTCCTTGGACAACCCGTATTTTGATGTGACGGATCCAAACTCCTCTCCGAATTTGATAAGCCGCTTTAGGTCTGCCGTCCCTTTTCTACCAGAACAGCAGGTTGATATGCAAGCAGTAGGATGGGCTATCGCCGATAATGATGATTATGCGGCCCCCATAATCAATGAATGGACAGAGCTAGAGTTAGACGGTTTCCCCCAGAACCCCGAATATGTCCCATTTAACCATGCTTGGTATGACGCCTGGATGGCTAATTATGAGGCAGGCATGCTTGACCCTTTGGATGGATTCTCTTTGAACATGCTTTTTCAACAGCCTGAGCCCGTTCTGCCTGAGGAGGAGTACTATTGGGATCCCGAGCCCGCGTGGCAGTTTCCATTAGAATTCGACCTTAATCCTCCTCAAGGATATGCTCTGCCCGATCACGAGATTCAATTCATAGAAGAAGGTTTCGTTCAGGAGGAAACTCGCGTCTTGGGGGAATGCTTTCTCCCTTCTACTCTTGACAGGCTGGTGGGCTATGTAACCAACACTGAGTACGATCCTACATTCTACATCATTAGCGAGGAGCTCTCGCGCCCCGCACCGCCTTATCCGACCGAGGAAGATCACAGTATTATGGTTACGGACCTTGTTCCGCCAGCAGATCTCTGGGATGTAGATGATGTGGTTAATATCCAAGTTGGGTCTGAGGTTTGGACTGTCAACCGCTCTCTTGCCGATGGGGGACTCTGGGACGTCCCGTTTATTGCTAACACGGAGCCTGTTGGGGAGGCTGTAGCTGTTAAGGAGCCAGATTTCTGGGAGTCGCTGCTGTGGAATGATTTAGCTCAAGACCTCGATCTAGGCATGGAAGCACCTGTAGCCCCATTGCCTTCTGACAAAGGAAAACGCAAATTGGGGGAAGTCCCTGCTGATCTTTGGGATGACCGTCAAGACCTTCAAGCGATACCCTCTTCAGAGAACGTTCACAACGTTACGAGGAGTGGACGAATTTTTCAGCCTTCCAATCTTCAGGCTGGGAGCTCGTCCAATCCTTCTAACAGAAGGAACGAACCTTCTGCATTCTCAAGGTCTGCACCGTTAGAGGCACCTCCTAGCTCCCCGAATGATGACATGATTCAGAGGCAGCTGGAGCGGATTCCTGCTGCTATATCACTTTGGGGACTAATCTGTTCCTCCCGCGAGCATCGCCAGAAGTTTTGCCATACTCTCTCTCGCCTTGAGATTCAACCGGATGTCACGCCTGAAGCCATGATATCCATAATTCTCCTGCCTACTTCGAAGCACACCGTGGTCTTCACTGACAAGGATCTACCAATCGAAGGGGTCGATCACAATCGCCCCTTGCACATCACTGTTAAGTGTAAAGGACTCTGGATTCCAACTGTTTTGATCGACAACGGATCGGCGATCAATGTTTGCCCGTTGAGAGTGGCTTACAGCTTGGGGCTAGCCAAGAAAGACTTTGCACCTTCTAATCTGGCTGTTAAGGCATACGACAGCACTCGTCGCGTGGTCGAGGGCACTCTCGTGCTCAAACTTGACGCTGAGGGGTTTGAGATGGATGTTGAGTTCCATGTGGTCGACATCCCCGCCACCTTCAATCTTCTGCTAGGAAGGCCGTGGCTTCACCGATCTGACATCATGGCTGTACCGTCTACTCTTCACCAAAAGGTTATGTTGGGACTGCCTACTGGAACTTTGACTATTTGCGGGGACTCGGGCATTCGCTCGCTTAAGGAAGATGGCACACCTGTTCTGGGGATTGCACACGGCGAGGAAGACGTTGATCTCGGGGGTTTCTCTTTCGACACTTCTGGTTCGGTTTTGGCTATCAACGTGGATGGGGACTTCATTATAAGCTCTGTTGCTTTAGACATCATGAGAAGGATGTCCTATCTGCCTGGTCTTGGCCTTGGGATTCACCAACAAGGGATCCCTGAGTTCCCTGCTTTTCCTTCCTGCGAGGGCCGCTTTGGTTTGGGGTACTCTTCCTCTACCAAGGATGCCAAAAGAAGGAAATGCACAGGAAAACCTCGATCTCTCTATGGTGAACCCGACAGCTACTTTGTGCGCGAAGTGGGGAATGACGTCTACACCGGACAGCCTGAGCCTTTTATCGATTCAGTCACTGGGGATTTGCTGCCTGGGTTTGAGGTTTTCGCTGATGACACTTGGTCCTCTAGTGATGAAGAGCCAGCAAGGGCGGAGTTCAAAAGGAAGCTTAGCCAGCCTAAGCTAAAGACTGATTGGCTGATGTCTTTTGATCAAGGGAGCTTGGAGTAGCTATTTTATGAGTTCTCCCAGGTGGGTTTGGCCAAGGAAGCTGAAGAGGCCGAGGTGTTCATGCTCGGTTCCGACGATCTCAAGGATCCCCTCTCCCTCATCACAGAAGCAAAGGGTAGTCTTAAAAATTGCATTTTCAAGCCACGCCTTACTTGCATTGATGATGTATCAGAGTTTGACACTGAGTCTGTTGAGTCCTCTGAGTCTAAGTCTAGCTCTGAGTCGGAGTTTGAGCCTCTTGGCCCTCCACGTCATGGCTTTTACTTTGAGTTTGATTCCCTTGTACTTGGCGACCCTGCAGGGTTTTATGAAATGAAGGAATCCTCTTCTGACTACTTGAATGATCTTTATATAAACTGTGTCGACCCCGACGATGAAGGGATAGATTTCGATGGGGACATTCCCAAGGAAATCCGTGCCCTCATCGAAAGGGAAGACGAAAGGCATGCTCAGCCGTTAAAAGAAGAAATAGTCTTAATAAACTTGAAAGACGAGAATGATCCCCGAATGGTTCAGGTGGGCTCCACTTTATCTCCAAAGGAACATCACGATTTCAAAGAGCTGCTCTCAGAATTCAGCGACATCTTCGCGTGGTCTCATCAAGACATGCCCGGCATCGACCCAGAGATAGTGGAGCATCGAATCCCCTTGCTACCGAATGCCAAACCTGTGAAGCAGAAGTTGAGGCGGATGAGGCCAGATTGGGTGCAGAGGATCAAGGAAGAGGTCACTAAGCAGATCGACGCCAGTTTTCTCATGGTTTCTCAATACCCTACGTGGGTTGCCAACATTGTTCCAGTTCCTAAAAAGAACGGGCAAATTCGAGTGTGCGTGGATTTCAGGGATTTGAACAAGGCGAGCCCCAAGGACGATTTTCCCCTGCCTCATATCGATGTACTGGTTGATAATACGGCGGGCCATGCCCTGCTTTCGTTCATAGATGGTTTCTCCGGATATAACCAGATTCTTATGGCGCCGGAAGACCGTGAGAAGACGACTTTCATCATCGAATGGGGGACTTATTGTTACTTGGTCATGCCGTTTGGTTTGAAAAATGCTGGTCCCACCTACCAGAGAGCCGCTACGACCATTCTGCACGACATGATGCATAAAGAAGTTGAGGTCTATGTGGACGACATGATTGCTAAGTCAAAAACTCGGGAAGGGCATGTTCCTGTACTGAGAAAGTTTTTCGAGAGGCTCCGAAAGTTCCGCATGCGTCTCAATCCACAGAAATGCACCTTCGGGGTCACGGCAGGTAAGATGCTCGGTTTCATGATCACTTCGCGTGGGATTGAGGTCGATCCATCCAAGATCAAAGCGGTGCTTGAAATGAAGCCACCAGAGACTGAAAAGGGAGTGCGGAGCTTTTTGGGGAAGGTTCAGTTCATCAGCAGATTCATCGCCAAGTTAACTTTGACTTGCGAGCCGATGTTTCGTCTACTCAAGAAGGACACCCCGTTCGTATGGTCGGACAGATGTCAGGCAGCCTTCATGTCCATTCAGAACTATCTGCAAAACCCGCCTATCTTAATGCCACCGGTGCCTGGAAAGCCCTTGGTTCTATACTTATCTGTGAGTTCTACATCCATGGGATGCTTGCTAGCTCAAGAGGGTGACCAGGGAGTTGAGAAGGCCGTTTATTACTTGAGTAAGAAAATGGTTGGGTCTGAAGAGCGCTACACCGCCTTGGAGAAAACGTGTTGGGCTTTGGTTTGGGCTTCTAAGAAGTTGAGACACTACATGCTGGCTTACCCAGTGAAATTGATTTCTCGGATGGATCCACTCAAGTATCTGTTTGAGAAACCAGCTCTCACTGGTAAGTTAGCACGCTGGTTGCTCCTTCTGGCAGAATTCGACCTCGAATACGTCACGAGGAAGTCGGTAAAGGGGCGAGCCATTGCTGAGTTTTTGGCTGATCACCCCGTGGATGGACCGGAAGATGCGGATTTCGTGTTCCCGGATGAGGAGGTGCTAGCAGTTGTCGAGGACGTCTGGACTCTGTACTTCGATGGGGCAGCCAATCAGAAAGGATTTGGGATCGGGGTCTTGCTAATCGCCCCCGATGGTTCTCATATTCCGCTTGCATTCAAACTTAACTTCGATGTTACAAACAACCAAGCTGAATACGAGGCCTGTATCGTGGGTATGGAGGCTGCACTCACGCTCGGCGTTGAACGACTCGAAGTCATCGGGGACTCCAATCTCGTTGTATCTCAAGCCAATGGGGACTGGAAGGTGCGTGAAGAGGGGTTGAAACCTTATCATCAAGATTTGGAGGGGCTAATTCCTCGCTTTAACAAAGTGACTTTCACCCACATCACCCGTTTGAAGAACCAGTTTGCCGATGCCCTCGCGACTTTGGCTTCCATGGTCGAACTACCCTTCGGAGTCAAACTCCGTCCAGTCTTAATTGAACAACGGGACCGCCCCGCTTATCAATATGTCAACGCCATCGATGATGTCGATGATGGCCTACCCTGGTACCATGACATATGGAATTTCGTCGAGAATGGCACGTATCCGGCTGAGGCCTCTAAGAAGGATCAGACTGCATTGCGAAGAATAGCCGCCCAGTACATCATTTGTGGGGGAAAGTTATATAGGAGGTCTCATTGCGGAATGCACAAGCTCTGTGTCAACGGGGCCGAGGCCGTCAGAATCATGGAAGAGATCCACGAGGGGGTCTGTGGCCCACACATGAGCGGCGTCATGCTGGCTAGGAAAATCTTGCGCCAAGGCTATTTCTGGTCTACTATGGAATCTCAGTGTGTGGATTATGTGCGGCGATGTCACAAATGCCAAATTCATGCTAATCTAATGCATGTTCCACCCTCTAACCTATTTGGCATGGCTTCGCCTTGGCCTTTCTCTGTGTGGGGTATCGATGTCATCGGCATGGTTAGACCGTCTGCATCAAATGGCCATAGATTCATCCTCGTGGCGATAGATTATTTTACCAAATGGGTGGAGGCCGAATCTTATAAGACCCTAACCGCGGTTCAAGTCGCTCACTTCATCAAGAAAAACATCATCTACCGATATGGGGTTCCGCAAGCGTTCGTATCAGACAACGGGAGTCATTTCAAAGGCAGGGTCCTGGAGCTCTTTGAAGAATTCAAGATCCAAGTCCATCACTCAACGGTCTATCGTCCCCAAACAAACGGTGCGGTTGAAGCGGCCAACAAAAATGTCGAGACAATCATCAAGAAGTCTGCAGAGTCCGCCAGGGACTGGCACGAGCAACTGCCTTTAGCTCTTTGGGGTTACCGAACGTCAATTCGAACATCAACGGGGGCAACCCCCTATTCCTTGGTCTACGGGATGGAAGCAGTTCTCCCTATAGAGCTTGAGGTGCCGTCTTTGAGGATCATGGTGGAATCGGAACTCTCGGAATCTGAATGGCTCAGTGGGAGATTTGTTGAACTCATGCTTTTCGATGAAAGGAGGCTTCGGGCCCTGTATCATGTTCAGGGGTATCAGCGGAGAATCGCCCGGGCATTCAACAAAAAAGTGAAGTCTAGAGACTTGGTCGAAGGGGACATGGTTACGAAAGAGATTCGGGCACCAGTTTTTGACCCCCGTGGCAAATTTCGACCCAAGCGTTCCGGACCTTACATCATCAAGACCATCCTTTCTGGGGGAGCAGCTCAGCTCATTGATCTTGACGGCAACGAATTCAGCTCTCTGGTTAACCTGGATCAACTCAAACGATACTATCCCTGAGAGAAGCTCGTTGGGCCGAAAACCACAAGGGTGGGCGGTTCCAAGCAAAAATTAGAGCAAGCCTGCTAGACCGAAAACCTGAGAAGGTGGTTTAGGCAAAAATAAATAGGCATCAATCAAAGCTCGCTAGGCTGAAAACCCGAAGTGGCAGCACTAGGCAAAATTTAGAGCGCAAAAGGTGAGGTAAAATACTCGAGTGAACCTTGGCCTGAACTACGTGCTGACCTGATTCCCTGAAAGGGGATACGTAGGCAATCTCTCTGTGAGATTCGGTCACAATCCATCAACTTGATCCACGGTTTCCCATTGCCAGGGGTTGGCGCGATACTTGGTTGACACGGCGGTTCAACACTTGGATCAAAAGGGGAAAACTCTCGAACTTTCACTTTTATTCAAATTATAACTTCTATTACACAGGCTGAGCAGTCTTAAAAAGATTAAAGCATAAAAACAGAATAAAGTGCTCGAGGCCTTAACAGGCTCACGGTTTATTCTAGATCATCAGGATTCGTCAGAAGTCAATTGTTGTTTTGCCTGCTTGCGATTTCCCTTCTTAGCCATGTTTGATATCGGCGCGTAAGTTCCGTACTAAAGTCTGGGTCAGCTCCTCCGAGTTGCCGCAGGCCCCAGTCGTGCTCATACCCTCTCAGATTCTGGGCAGTGAAAGCGGGGACTTGGAAATCTTCGGTCCCAGCTCGGTGGAGTCCTTGGCTCATTCCTAGTTGACGAAGGATGCGTCCGGGGATGTAGAATGTGAAAGCGGTCAGCCCAGCTATCACCACTCTCTCGAATCCTGCAGAACTCAGAGCCATGTCTGGAATGTTTAAAGCTTCATGCCGCCATATGATCTCATTCGGCCGCATTTCCCTCATAAATGCGCACCATTGATTCACAGACATTTCCGGGTAGATCATGCCCCGCTGGTGCATTCGGCCGGGCAGATGAGGCCAATTTGCTTCCGGTGCTGTGAGCAATCCCAATTTGTCAGATAGCCAGAGCTGCATGAGTGGAAAAACAAGTGAAAAGCCACATAAAGCTTGAGAGAAAAGACAAGTAAGGAGCTTTGATACAGCCTTAGCTGAGAGATGAGGTAAAAACAGAACGTGTGAAAGCCGGAAAAAGGAGAGCTGAGTGAGAATTAAGCTAACCTGCAGTAGTAGTGGGCTACCGCCGAACACGTCTGTTTGGCCGGAAGAAACCAAATCCAAACCTATGAGTGTCTCTGCCAGAACCAGTGGTACCACATTTCTCCGGGCACCCATTTGAGCGGCGACGCTCACCAGCATGGGGTTGGCTTGCCCATTTGGAGATACCAGTAAATAAGCAGCTAGCACGCCAATTGCCAGGGCAAATCGACGTCGAGCCTGCGCGGCTATATTCTCTACGTCCCCTTCTGGCCCATACCACTCCATTAGGCGCATGATGTTGATTTGCCCTCCAGTTAGCAAACTTTCGACCGCCCCTCTAGTAATATCAAGACTTGACTGTAACAGCTTTGGCATGTTCTTCCTATAAGGCGGCACGACAATCACGCTCGAGGCGACTCCTTGGAGGTATGCTTGGAATTCCTCCACGGTTGGGCACAGCTCGTTAACCCCAAACCTGAACACGTGAACCTCTGGGTCCCAGAATTGTAGGGCTGCCCTCAGAAGCTCTGGACGGACCCTCACATTGCGAAGGAAACGGAATGCGGCCAGCCCGTGAAACCGGAATGATAGCCAATCTCCAGCAACAAAGGCCGTAAGCCAAGGGCTAATCAAGGCCGGAAGATTATTTGCCATTCTGCTTCCTCGTGGGACTTTCAAACTGTGGGAGAAATGCCTTTCATTTGCAGGATATTGGCCTCTTTATAGGCAGAATGCATATAGTGTCGTCCCTCCCCAGTACAAACATCCAGGCCATGTGGTGTTTTCTTCTTCAAAGTGAGGGCATCTCTGCACTGCCCCCTCCTCTCTGAAGTACTCTGAGCAGTTAAAGGTTGATGACAAGGCTTGGACGTCCAAAAGCCTGTGATGGTCAAATAAAGGTGGCCTGGCACGGCCCAACCATCGCGCGATGATCTCAGTCCATCGCGCGACAGAGCACCATCCACTCCATCGCGCGACATTTTCAAATCCTCGCGCGATGGTTCAGTCTGCATTTTGACAGATTTCACCAGCTACTGTCCAATTTTGGTCGCGTCCTATTCCAAGGGTACTTTTGCAACTTTGGTGGTTCTGGCAAGTCAATGTGAGCATATGCAACCATATCCAAGCATCGGATTCGAGTTATCACGTTTAACGAGGTTTTTGAACCCTCGGTGGCTCGTTTCAGGGCCAAATGTGTGTTTCGGAAGGTCGAAACTCGTTCCGGAGGGTCGTGTCCTTTTCTCTCAGGCCGTACAGGTCATGGTGACCTATTGTGACTGTACGGAGGTGTCGGTTTCGGTCTGGGACATAATAGAGTCTTGTTTTCCCATCTCGTGTCCCTTTTGTGTCCTTCGTAAGGTTTTTGGGCAATTTTGCGTTTCGGGAGGTATTCCTCGAGTCCGTCGGCTCTCTTGAGTCATTTTGTGTATTCATGACCTCACGGAAGCGTCCCTTTTATACGAGTTCGGGTATTTTGGGTTTTGGCTTTTAAATGTCCAATATTTCGTATCCTCGTATCCTAACCATATCCTGGGGTTCATTTTCGTTTTTCTCTGAAATTAGTTCTGTCCGCATGTATGTATGCGTTTGTGAACAGTCTCGGTACATTATCAATGCAAGCATGGTATTAGTGGCAAGCGTTTATTTATTCTAAGATCATTACAAGAGTAAAATAAACTGAAAATGCAAATTTTATAGCTAATCCATATCTATCCATGTCAAAGCAAGGAATACTACTATGCATGCGGCACTTCGGCCGGTCAAAAGTCATCATGTCAGCTCGGGCACACTCGCCCATCAAATCAAAAAGGCGCACAGGCCCCGAAAACATGTATCAAGTATCAACTAAGGCACTCTGGCCTTCCATCTATCTACGCGGGCACGCAGGCCCAAAAGCAAAAATCAAAGATGCGGAGAGACAAGTGAGGCTTCTTAGTAGCCCTCAGTCCTCCCCGAACCAGTCACCATCCCCGTCGTCGTCGTCGTCTCCCTCTCTAGGATCCTGTCTAAAACCAGGGTCATCGGCTGAGTCGTCTGAACCACTGCTGTCAGGCACCTCCCCGCCCTCCCCTTCTTCTTCTCCCTCCTCTTCCTCTTCTTTCTCAGAATCCTCGGGCAGGATCAGCCGCTTCTTGCGGACCGGCTCATCTTGCGAGGGCCTCTGGCGCATCTTCAATTGATACCTCTCCTCTGCGCGCGCCACGGCCTCTCGGGCCGCCTCCTCACTCGCGACGGGTGGCTGTACGCCCCGCATCTGTGGTCTAGTAGTAGGTGGAGGAGCAGGAGTCCTGCTGGCTAGATTCTTCTGCGGAGGCTCTCTCGCACTCTTCCTCCTAGG
This sequence comes from Rhododendron vialii, assembly GCF_030253575.1. Lineage (NCBI taxonomy): Eukaryota > Viridiplantae > Streptophyta > Magnoliopsida > Ericales > Ericaceae > Rhododendron > Rhododendron vialii. The sequence continues at coordinate 33,113,416 of NC_080558.1, forward strand.
AGCCGCCTGTCCCTGTGTCTGCATTGTAAAAATTTTGCACATTTAATATACATTCTATATGTTGTATGTTTGCAAGAAGGTACAATCTATTTCAAAGTTGACGGCAATTAAAGTACACTATGTATCGAGCAGAGCATGCATATGTCAAGTACCGAATGCAGGAATGTATCGTTTCTCTGAAGGGTATATACCTGAGATCTCTGAGCTGCCGGTGGTGGATAGCGCAAGTCCAAAGGCAGGCCACTTGCCGCCTGCCTTATCACGTTCTCCAGTGCAAGCATGCGCCGAACGGCCTCGTTCGCCCACTCATTGGGCACCTGCAAGAATAACCTGAGCATAAGTTATGGAGCAATATCTCAAAGCTTTATTGGAAGTACAATGATGAAGGATACAATGCCTTACCGACACAGTGACGGGCGCTGGCTCAACTCTGGCAGGAACTAGGTGTAGCTCGGCCGGATTGCCCTGAGAATCCACCACGGCTATACGCCATGTCAACTCTGGTGGCCCACCTCTCACAGGTCCACTCGGACCCCGCCTCGCGCGACTCTCGCCACTGCTCTGCCTCGCAGCGACGGCCCTCCTCTCCTTAGCAGCTCCCCGGGCCTGACTCCGGACCTCCCTGAACTCTCGTACTCTCAACGACCCCGCCAAGCGCTCTCTCTGGTAAACCGCATAGTCCATGCCGGGACGCAGATAGCGTGTCAAGTCAGTGTCGGGCCGTGTGAAGACCTCTAGCTCGGCCAACGTGTACTCCCCTGTGTGTGAGGCCCGTGGTGGAAGCGGTCCGGGCACCTGGAACCCTGCGTGGCCCAGCGATTGGCGTGTCACTCGGTCACCCAAGTACCACTGCCAACCGAAAGCTGACTCCAGCAGCACTCTGCTCGCCGTCACGGCCCTGCTCCTGGCCAAGTACTCAGGCTCTGACTCTGCCACTTTCCAAGGATCCCACTCTACCTGCGCAAGCAAGCAGCGCAAACGTCGGTCAGCGACAGCATTAAAGCAATAAAAGGGACTCATAGTTAAAATTGATGAAGTTGTGACGTACCTGTGAGGGTCGGAGCTCGTCTAGGTATACTCTGAAGCCGTTCAGGTCGCCTCGCCCTCTTTTCTCTCCCATATTCTTCTTGCTCCAGATATGAGCACGTGGGAGGATCCCCAGGTCCAGGCTCTTTGTCACTGGACGGCACATGTTCAGAACTTCGTAGGCCCAGAGCTGCACAGTTATCAAGGTTCAAATCATTAGTACAATGCAGGAATGTATTTAAGCAGTTTATGTTTTCAAACAGATAAGTGCATATTGGAAATGTGCTTTACTCAATTATGATCATACCTCCCAAATCCGCCAGTATCCAGCTGTGCTCATCTCGGTCCTCGACGAGTCCCCCATGAAACCATAGGCCGCGCCGAGCGCAGCTCCTCCCCAGTCAAAACGTGAGGCCGTCCTCAGATCCCTCAGTGCAGGCAAGTACGATAGGTGGACCTTGCTTCGCCTGTTCGGATACAGGGTCGCACCAAAAAGGTACAGCAGGTATGCCCGGGCCATCTGCTCCGCCTCCTGCTCCGTCGCCACCTCCTTTGCAAGGTATCTCGTGAACTGGCCATATCTCGCCATCCCCTCCTCAACCTTGGGCACCTCTCCCAAGAACCACTCCAGGGCCGCCTCGTCCTCCTGAATGCCCGAGTCAAACGGGATAGGGTCACCTCCAACCCTCAAACCAGTAAGCGCCGCGAAGTCAGTAGGCGTCACTGTCATCTCCCCGAGCGGTAGGTGGAAAGTATTGGTGGTATCTCTCCATCTCTCTGCAAGCGCAACCAAGACCGCGTGGTCATTTCTGGCCCGAGTCAAGGTCTGTATGAACTCCCCAAAGCCTGCCATGTCCACCAATTGCCTCACCCTCTCCGGCAAACCCTGGTACAATGCCAAGGAGCTACAGGCGCCCCCGAAACCCCGGATGTCCCTCTGTCTCGCTCTCTCCTGCATTAGACACGGAAACAAGCAACAGGAAATATATCAGCATGTGAGGCTTTCATTCTCAAGTTCTAGGTAATCAATACAACTTGGCAGTGGATGGTTGGTTCAAGTTATTATGTTTCATGCATGGCGTTCAACGTGAAACTATAGTCTCACTATTCGTATCTACTTCAAAGGGTTGCGCTATATTCCTCAGTTTTCAAGCACATGCATTGTATTCAAATGACTATCACAAAAGTAAATGAGGGATTTTTAGAAATTTACCTCAGCCCAGCTGCTAGAAATGTGGGTATTGGGGTCTCTCAGAACGAGCTCGGGGTCGTACTCCGCTTGCCGTGGCTTGTATGCCGCAAATCCTGACGGTACAAACAGGTGTGGAACTGGTGACCTGTACCCCTCTGCTGAAAACGGAGCACGAGTCAAGCTCTCCGCCTCTGACACTGCGGTCACTCTGGGTCCCTCCCCCCTCGCTCCAACCCGCTCCTCGGCCTCCGCGTCCCTCAAAACCTCCTCCTCACCGGCTCTCGCCCTCTCGGCCCTCGCCGTAGCCTCTGAAGCGGCTATCTCCCGCTCTCGCTCCTCTCGAGCCTCCAAAACGGCGGCCCCAATCATGGGATCCTCCTCAAGCAGCCGGGCTAGCCTCTCGTCACTCAGGAACTCCGCAAGATCCTGTCTTGTGATCGGCCTGTGGCCCGATGACGTGGCCCCCGGCCGAAACAGTACCTCCTCCAGTGGAACCTCCGTGGCTTCCTCTTCCTCGCTCGCTACGCCCTTACCCTTCGCCGGATCCCTTGGCGGAGTCTCGCTTGGCTCGGCACCTCCACTGCCTACAACCTCGGAACTGCTACCAACCACCACCGAACCACTCACGGCCTCGCTCGGGTCCAATTGAACGACCCCAGCCCTCACGGCCCCGATCTCAACCGTCGCGCGATGGTCTGACTGCGTCGCGCGACGATTCTCGCCGCCAACCGCCTCCTGCTCGTGACCCCGTTCGCCATCACCGCCGCCCGCTACCTCTGCACTGGTGTCTACAACAACCCCCGTCGCCGGCCGATCCTCTGTTTCGACCACCATTGGTCTTCCCTCGTTCTCCGGACGATCAACTACTTCCCCACTGCCCCGAGTAACGTCGTGATCAGCCATGGATGATGATACGCACGTGGGTTTGCTTGGTTTTGGGACGAAATCAAGGGTTGGAGAGGAGGAGTTTGGGAGAGAATAGTGTTGGAGGGAGTTCGAAACTGCTGTGAGCGGTTTTCGAACGTCCCCGTCGGTTGTATGGAAGAAAGCAGGTCCGGGCCGGGTCTGGGCTCTTAACAGATCCGGGCCTGAACAAGGAACCCTCGCGCGATGGTATGAATATGTCGCGCGATGGTTTGGTTGGGCCTCCCGGCCCAATGCAACTTCTGGATAGGCCCAATCATGCTTATTCACCCTTAAGGGCCCATAGGTTCTCACTTAGGCGCTGCAACAATTTTGAAGTTTATTGTGAGTTGATGTCTTTTTAAAGACCGTAACACATTTATATATCCCTAGCGACGATCCATCCGTCCGACTTTCAATCAGCGACGATCTATCCGTCCAACTTTCAATCAGCGACGATCCATCCGTCCAATTATCAATCAGCGACGATCCATCCGTCCTCGACGATCCATCCGTCCAATTATCAATCAGCGACAATCCATCCGTCCAATTGTCAATCAGCGACGATCCATCCGTCCAATTATCAATCAGCGACGATCCATCCGTCCAATTATCAATCAGCGACGATCCATCCGTCCAATTGTCAATCAGCGACGATCCGTCCAATTGTCAATCAGCGACGATCCATCCGTCCGACTTCCAATCAGCGACGATCCATCCGTCCGACTTCCAATCATCGACGATCCATCCGTCCAACTTTCAATCAGCGACGATCCATCCGTCCAAATTCGGATCAGCAATCAATCTGCTCACCGATCCGTTGGTGCACGGTATTTGTATATACTTGCTAGCACTTTTCGTTTAAATCGGCTTTTGGGTGGATTGGATGGGTGTCTAGAAATCTTTGACGTTACCCGTACCAGCCAATGGTGCTCCGCGTGGCGTCAGATAAGATTAGATTGGATTTTGTTTAGATATTATAAGATTATGATCTTATCCTCTAGAATCCACCGGATTTTGTAGGAATGTTAATATAAATAGGCATTCCCTCCACTCACCTCCACACACTACACCACTCGTGTGCTTCCAATTGTAGAGTTTTAGAGAAAGAGAAAGGAGAGAGAGGAAATTCGGCAAGGGAGGGAGAAAGAGAAGAGGAAAAAAAAATATAGCTTGAGAGTTTTGGGGCTGTTTCGAGGACCCTTAAAAAAACCTCTAACCCCACCCCCAAGTTCCCGATCGAATTTTGATGATCCGAGCCGCTCAATGTAACTAGAACGTGATTTTAAGGGTACCCGTAAGAAATCAACAAAAAAAATGACCGGGAAGGGTTTTCATCCAAACAGTTTTTTATTGAACTTTATTGAACGGTTCAATAAAAAAACTGCTCAAATCAAGCCCTTCCCGGTTATTTAGTCCAAATTTGGAAAAATATTTTTAAGGCATTGATTCGTAGACAAAACGGTCGGTCATATTTGAGATAATCCGGGGAGTATACGATATGCTTCCCACTTCCGGAATCCTTTCTTCACTCTCATCTTTGTACTCCTTTTGATTATCTCGTGATATTTGTTCAATCTTGTAGATATCATTGGAAAGTGGAATAATTGATATCGAGTATGATGTTGTTGGCTGAGTACTATAAAACTGTTTAGTACAGGGATCGAGTGAACTCACCAATAGCCTATCCAATATCCAGGATGGGTTGAGGATGACTCCGTGAGGAAGGTATTGGGGGAGGGTCACTAGTCATGTACTAAGGAGGACATGGTATGAGGTCCCTTGTGATTGTTGCTTCGACTTGATGGTCGATTATCGCTTATTGATTCCACTTGAACATGAGCTTTGTTATTCTGTTGTATCGTATACTTCCCGGATAATTTCTTTTTCAGGTATGGAGCTGAATTAGTGGAAATTGAATCGGAGCATATAAGAATTAATTTGGAGAGATCTTGGAAGAGTTGATAATTTTGGAGCATCTAGAAGATTATTTAGAAGACGGCTTAAGTTTATTTTGGTGATGTAATTTATTTATGGAGAAAATAGGGGCCAAGAAATGTTTGAAATACTATTTTGGAGTTTATTTTAGAAAATAGCGGGGCGTTACAAAAGGTATCAGAGCAGGTCCCGACCGAAAGTGTGAGTTTCACATCGCTCGTGGATAAGATCCTTGTAATAATTTGAGATTTATTAGAGGAGGAAATTTGGAGCAATCAGGATCTTGAGTATAATCTAGAGGTGTTGCTTGGGAGGGGATGTCATTAGAAATTATTGTTTGAGGTTACAAAGATTAGAAATTTATCAGAGTTCGCAGCGAAAGCGTGGTTATAATTTTTTTTATAGGCTATTATCCAGAGGATAAATTTGAGGTTATTAGGACATTGGAGTTACTCAGATTGTGCAATGGTAGAACTTTGAATTTATTTTGACTCATTTCCTTTTAAAAAAAATTCTTTTGCAAATTGTACGATACTTTGATTATATGATTTTGACTACGTACATTTTAATTTCGAGGACGGAATTATTTTAAGGGGAATAGGTTGTAATGACCCGAATCTCGGGCCAATTTTTTTTTTCCGAATAAAATTAAACATTTTATTGAAGTATTTTTGTAGATATAATTGATTTTGTTAATTGATAAATCTAAATCTAGACTTTCTAGGAAACCCTAACCTGACTTCATAATCCTAAAAATCTTGGATAAGATTAGATTGGATTTTATTAGATATGATTAGGATAAGATTAGATTGGATTTTGTTTAGATATTATAAGATTATGATCTTATCCTCTAGAATCCACCGGATTTTGTAGGATTGTTAGTATAAATAGGCATTCCCTCCACACACCACACCACTTGTGTGCTTCCAATTGTAGAGTTTTAGAGAAAGAGAGAGGAGAGAGAGGAGAGAGAGGAAATTCGGCAAAGGAGGGAGAAAGAGAAGAGGAAAAAAAAATAGCTTGAGAGTTTATTTTATAAATAGATAGTAATGTCTTGGATGGTGGATATTGGTGGGTTAGTGGTGTATTTAGTCCAAATGTGAAAAAATATTTTAAGGCATTGATTCGTAGACAAAACGGCCGGTCATATTTGAGATAATCCGGGGAGTATACGATATGCTTCCCACTTCCAGAATCCTTTCTTCACTCTCATCTTTGTACTCCTTTTGATTATCTCGTGATATTTGTTCAATAATGTAGATATCATTGGAAAGTGGAATAATTGATATCGAATATGATGTTGTTGGCTGAGTTCTATAAAACTGTTTAGTACAGGGATCGAGTGAACTCACCAATAGCCTATCCAATATCCAGAATGGGTCGAAGATGACTCGGTGAGGAAGGTATTGGGGGAGGGTCACTGGTCATGTACTGAGGAGGACATGATATGAGGTCCCTTGTGATTGTTGCTTCGACTTGGTGGCCGATTATCGCTTATTGATTCCACTTGAACATGAGCTTTGTTATTCTGTTGTATCGTATACTTCCCGAATAATTTCTTTTTCTGGTATGGAGCTGGATTAGTGAAAATTGAATCGGAGCATATAAGGATTAATTTGGAGAGGTCTTGGAAGAGTTGATAATTTTGGAGCATCTAGAAGATTATTTAGAAGGCGGCTTAAGTTTATTTTGGTGATGTAATTTATTTATGGAGAAAATAGGGGTCTAGAAATGTTTGAAATACAGTATATTTTAGAGTTTATTTTTGTAAAATAGTGGGGTGTTGCACTATATCTATCAGATTGAGCTGATTTTTCGCAGGGGCCTTTGAAAAAATGTTCTAAATTTAGTAAACGGCTCAGATTGTTGATGTGGGAGCCAGATTGGGCCCCGCACTATGATTTATGCACAATTGTTGTGCACAATATCTATATAGTTAGACTTTCTGTATAAAAAAGAGAAAAAACGTGCATAATGTTTGATAATATTTTTGAAAAGCTCAATCAGAAGTAGCCCACAAGAATTTAACAACACAACCACGTTTACGCATAAAATATATTCCCTCCGTCCCTAAATAAATGTCTAGACTGAAAATTTAGGCCTTTAAAAACATGCAATTTTTTGTTCAAATAATTGTAAATATATACCTTCAGGGCGAAGGTATTTTATTTCCATTTTTTTCAAATTATTTGAATGAGTAGAATGCATCTATTTAAAGGTCTAGGTTTGAGGGCCGGATATTTATTCAGAGACGAAGAGAATAGAATGTATATGCACGTGCACACACAAAGAGATACTCCCTCTGTCCCTCTTTATATCCCCTACGGGAATCCGTGCATTTTCAAAACCCCAATATATATATATATATATATATATATATATATATATATATATATATATACACACACACACACACACACACATACATACATATTATTTTTTTTATTTTCTTACATCAAATTAAAGTACTCCATGAGCACTTTAATAAACTTAAAAAAATAATATGTAGAAATATATATTTTTGAAATTGCACGAATTCCTGTGGGGAACATTTAAATGGGTGGAAGGAGTATTAAACATGCATCTTTCCAAAACACTTTTAAATGATGAGATTGAGCATTGCACGGTGCAACACTTTTGAGGCGATGCACCATCCACCTTCCCTTTCATGTTGCCTATTTTTTTTTTGTCTTTTACTACTCATTTTCTCTCTCCGTCAAATTTTTCACTGCTCTCTCAATCCACCACAATACCTATTCGGTGTTCCTAATCCAAATCTTCTATTTACTTCTCTCTCCAATCACTTTTCCCCTATCGATTTTAATTTCAGTTGCTTGGTTTCTTTGTAGATTTCTTCCCCCCAAAAATAAAAATCTGAGATCAAGATCCAAAATTAATATCAGGTCCAAGGCAGGCCTAAGGGTTTTGAGTGCCCAAGACCAAATTAAAAAAAGTGTGCCCCTAATACTTAACAATATTTATAGCAATGATCAAAATACTAGAAAGTCAAATCAATATAAAGTTCTACTAATTATTATATACGAACACAAAATACAAAGTTTTCAAATAGGCAAATATATATTATCTCAACAACGCATGAGTATCACTTGAATACTATTCATCTTGCATTTCTAGAAGCAAAAGTTCCTCATGACAAATTCCTTCACTTGAAATCCACATCTACGGAAATACAACCTAACAGTCTGTGTGACCTTCAAGAAAACTTGTTGAGAAAATAAATGAAAATAGTACTACGTTGAGTCTCAGATCATCTAGTACATTACGAGAAATAAAAACAGATACATATATTCTCCTATCGCTCGTAATCAATAGATGGATCAAGCTCAATTTAAGTGCTTTTACATTTCGTACGTACCAAGATCTGATGATTTCAACCACATCAAAAGAGCCCAAAATCCCCAATGCAAACAGATCTAGGGCAAAATACCTCAAATCCAGATTAAAAAGAAGAAGAAGCTTAATTGTCATAAATTATTGCACTCAGATCCGATCAAACGCGGTATAACAAGACACATGAAGTGAATGAATTGTAGTAATTGAAGTTAAAATTGTGAGACATAATGCAAATGCATTGACAACAAGGATCGGCGATTGGTTTACCCATCATGAGGGAATAGATGAGAAGGTAATTGTTCTTGAAGGAATTGATGGGCTGAGATGTGTTGATCCGATCCTTCTTGTTCTTTGCTTGCTCCAGACCTGCCACTACAGCCGCGAGGATTCCGAGAAGGTAATTGTTTAGTCAATTTGAGGCTGTAAGGAAATAAACGTGCCAGAGCTTTGGTTTTCCTTTTTTTCGAAAATGGACCAATTCATTCTTTGATTTACAAAAATGCCACCGAGTTTTTAGGTCATCTTAGTTTTTGGGCCTTTATTTGCATGTTGGATGGGCATTTTTTTTATGGTATTGCTTGCGACCTTAATGTGTGTTGCAATAAGAATACCCTAAGTGTAGGGCTAGGTCGGTTGAAAGCATAATAATACCAGGAAGTTCGGGGTCGAATTCACAGGGAGCGCATCCATAACTTGTTTCAGAGATTAGCTTGTGTAGAGATTTTAGCGTCAGGACCGCCAATCAAACTTCGGCGTTAAGACGGCCAATTGAAGGATTTAGTTAACTGGCTACTTAACCTAATTACGGCTTTTTAACTGGAGATTAAACTAAAGGCTATGTTTAGGGATAATTAACACCCATAGCATAAGGATAAACTCGATTCTTCTCTTCTTAACTACAATGTTAAACATGACTAGGGCTCTTTTGGTTCATTTTGACAAACACAAAGAGGGACATAGCTCCAAGGATCAAATGTGGCAAATAGCTTAGCCCTTGCCTACATTTGATCAAAAAGATTAACACCTTTAAGTTTTGGTACATAAAATTAGTCCTAAGCCATGTTTAAACTAGAAAACGAAATTTTACAAGAGAAGAACAAGCTACATCCTTGGTTACGGGATGTTAACCATCCCACAACTTAACCTTACTACCCTACTCACTTATATTGAAAGGGGCAACGAAATGAGCAAGGGGAAACATAAGGAAAATACCAAACATTGAGTAAATTCGAAATAAACACAAGATCCTCGAAGAGAATGAAATTCCTTACAACTTTAATGAAGACCAAAAGCTCCGAAAGTAAATGGATCGTACCTAAAAACCTTGCTCAAGACTTGAATGAGGAGAGAGGTGAGAGCTCCATTAATGGAGGTAGAGAGAGAAATTGCAAGAGTAAAGATAACCTACTAAAATGAGGTTAGAAAGTATTTATAGGCCCTCAAAATTGGGTTACAAAGGTCCAAAATACCCCCAAGTCAAAGTGTAGTCGGGTACAAAAACGCAGATTTTTTTCCAGGTTGTACCGGTACCGTGAAATCCCAGTACCGGTACAGGTCTTGTTTCACAACAGTTTTGGACCAAATCTATCCGAGGTGTACAGGTACCACAGATACTCGGTACCTGTACATTGCTGGCAGAAAACTTCCAAATTGTTTTCTTCTTTCCAACGGCCTCTTTGACGCCCCGAATAGTCCTCGACACTCCTTTACATGCTCCTTGGGACTCGGTGGCGGGATGCCACATGGTCTTGGACACTTGGATACTTCTGGGAGTCACCCTTGGCGTTCAAAACGCCTTATTTCCTCTTTTTTACCTGAAACTCACAAAAACACAACCTCCGTGCAATATCATCTAAATAAAGCAAGTTACGCACGTAAGAGTGACAAAATTGGGATCGATAAGCCCATTTATTTACACTATCGAGGGCTTATCAGGTATTGGGCTAAAAAAGAGTCCTAATCAAGCCCAAATACTAAAAAATTTGAAGTGCCCCAAAAATTGGACATTTTTAGGGTGCCCAAGGGCCAAAAAATTTCGATCATTCATCTTCCCGTATACATGCACTTCTTTAAGAGGCCAGGGGCAATACTAATTATCAACAAACTATATACTTATATTTTACCGATTTCTCAAACTGGTTGCTTACTTGCATTCCATGCACGTCGGTTCAGTTGCATGAATTCACTGGCTAGTCTCATGCAACTCCACAGTTAGCACGTCGGTTTGGTTCGGTTCAGTTATTGAGGTGAATAATGCACATACGTTGATTTCGGAGTCCGATACTCCTACTGTGAGACAGATTAAGAGTCTTAATCAGGAAATTCTTGCTTTGAGCCAAAATTAGCTAAAAAGGAGAAGGCTCTAATTGTCCCTGACAAAACCTCTAGTTTGTGGAGAAATGTTGTTGCGTCTGCTTAGTACTTCTTCTCGTACGAGGTTGGAATTTTTCCCTCCTTCCATGGTAGGGCAGAAGGTGATGGTTTCTCGCCCTGCTAGTGTGGAGGTGTTGGGGGCTGCGCAATGGACGAGCTGTATTGTTGGTCATTTTTTGGATAAAAAACTCCCATTCTTGACGGTTAGGAATATGGCTGTCCACATGTGGGCCAAGTATGGTTTGAAGGAGGTGCTTTCTAATGATAAAGGATTTTTCTTCTTTAAATTTGATACTGATGTTGCTTGTAGACAGATCTTAGAGATTGGACCTTGCCACTTTGGAGGTCGTTTAATGATCCTTTATGTAACGCCCCGAATTTTGGGTACGTTAAATAAGTAATTTTATTGAAAAATAAACTGAGTCGGGCTCTTTATTACAATAAAGCTTAAAAGAAGTACTTTTATTACAAACGGAAGGGAACTAAGGTTCCTAACTACTGCTCCGCTTGTTCTTCCATCCGGGCTAGCTCTTCGGCTCCAAAGACCTCCAAGGTGTAAAGTTCACCCTGTTCATCTATGAAGTCTGACATATTATACCGGTGTCGCCACCAATATAATAGGCCAGGGTCACCAAAAAGGCAACACCGTGAGCTTAAACGCTCAATAGAATAATCCAAACCCTCTAACCCTTAACTTACAACGATATAACACATAGTCAAAGAATTCCTCATAGCATGCTTATCTAGCCAATTTAACTAACAACACATTCGTATACGATAAACAATCAACGTTGGTGTCCAAAATTTGTGAATTTCTCCTACGTGACTCCTCGTAGACCGTGTCAACATTTCCCATATTTCACAAACGTATCACCTTTTCAAAAACTCGTTTTTAACACACCCAACCTCGGTTCTGCAGTTCCGGGTTCCCGAGTATCCCCACAATGGTTCCGCCGTCCCGGGTTCCCATTGGCACACATTGCATTGGCTCCGTATCACGGATAACCAAGCACACACCCAACCTCGGTTCCGCCGTTCCGGTCTCCAGAGTATCCTCACAATGATTCCGCCGTCTCGGGTTCCCATTGGCACACAAAACACACACCACACAATGAGCAAGTCCGGCCACATTGCGGTTTCCAAAACATTTCAAAAATCGTTCGTTTAACTCACCCAACCTCGGTTCCGCCGTTTCGGTCTCTCGAGTATCCTCACAATGGTTCCGCCGTCCCGGGTTCCCATTGGCACACAAAACACACACCACACAATGGGCAAGTCCAGCCACATTGCGGTTTCCAAAACATTTCAAAAATCATTCGTTTAACTCACCCAACCTCGGTTCCGCCGTCCCGGGTTCCCGAGTATCCTCACAATGGTTCCGCCGTCCCGGGTTCCCATTGGCACACAACACACACACATAATGCCACACAAAACTGGTCATTATGTAGTTTCAAAATATTATCTTCCTCGAAAAACATTTCCTTTCATTAACCACGCCCTAGGTGTCATGTTTCTATTTTCTCGGTTCCCGTGTCTCGTTTTCATGCAAAGACTCCGCGGTAGAACAAAAGTAAGCATGAAACATTCTAACAAGATCATCCAATTCTATATTACTTATCACGCTCAATCACCACTTATAGCATAACGCCCCATGTACGGACGCCCTTGGAGTGTATCACTTATGCTTTATTCAAAGCACAACGCCACATGTATGGACGCCTTTTGAGTGAAATCACTTATGCTTTATCACACCATGAATAATACAAGCAACTCATATATACATACTCGTATCCATCCTACATATCAAAAATACAAATACTTCGAGATAAATAAGTAAGGATGCACTACCGTTCTTTCGTAGCAATTCAAAACAACAACGTTATATTTGAGTAAGTAAGTAAATAGGAAGTAAGTAAGGATTTCCTTACCATTCTTCTAGGCGGTAGTAACGGCTTACGGACGGTAATCGGCGGTCGGACGGAGTATCTTCCTACGGTATGCCTTCGGGAGCTTCGAAAGAGAATGGTTTCTCTCGAAACTTCTTCTTGACTAACACAACTCTACTTTATGGATCAAAGGGTGGTCGGGTGGCGGTTTAGTGGCGGCTTAGGTTGAGTTTCTTGAAGAACTCAAGAACAACTCAAGAACATGAAGAACAAAGAAAGAACAAAGGAATTTCTAGAGAGAGAAGTTGCTAGGTGAAGGTGTGAGTTGAAAAGCTTGGATGGCTTGCTATTTATAGGCAAAACCTTGGCTCCCTCTCCCTCTCTAAGGCCGGCCCCCCTCTCTCTCTCCATACATCAAATTTTGACACATGACATGCAATCTTTGAAAGATCAAAGCCTAACCCTAGGCTTGCATGGCTAAGATTTGTCCTTGGATAGGATTATGGAAGATTTGTTTGGAAAGAAGGAGACAATGGTACAAGATTTGGTTTTAAACATTTGAAAGATGTACAAAAGAGTACAATGGGGTTTAAGATTTGGCTAGGAAGAATATTTCCCAAGGATTTTGGTAGTACATTGGAAGATCAAGGTACACATCAAATCCTTTCTCTCTCTCTCTCTCCCTCTCTCTCCTCTCTCGGCATCTCTCTCTCTCTCTCTCTCTCTCTCTCTCTCTCTCTCGGCCTCTCTCTCTTCTCTCTCTCTCTCTCTCTCTCTCTCTCTCTCTCTCTCTCTCTCGGCCTCTCTCTCCTCTCTCTCTCTCTTGCAAAAGTACACTCTCACACACACACACACACACACACACACATATATATATATATATATATATATAGTACAAGAAAGAATAAGAAAGTACAAATGTAAAAGATTCACAAAATCAAATACCCAATAAAGAATTACAATTAGGCACATGTTGGAGTAAACAAATAAACTAGTGTACTAATGTACTCTAGGAAGATCAACTCCCCAATAAATTAATCCAATTGCGTACAAAACCCCAATATAAAATAATAAAAGAGTACTTAGGAGAATCTTAGGCCTTAAAGGCTACTAAGTACTTTACATAAAATATTATGTACTTTGTCACATGGGGTTTAAGAAAAAGACTAGTTTATTAAAACCCTTGTACTTGGTTGAAAGAACAACCTATTATCCAATGGATAATAAATCCCTTAACTTTTATTGTCCAATGGACAATAGTAACTAGGAAACTTTTATATTAAAATAATCAAAGTTGTCTTTTTAAAGCATGTGACAAAAATCCTATATTTAAATATAGGTGTGGTACCAAGTACCCCAATTACATAAAAGGCTAGGATTCTCTCCATTAGAATAATAATAAAGTACAAGTACTATTTATTGAATAAAGTACTTTGGAAAATCTAGGGTTTAGATATACCCCAGTAGTTTAATGCATAAAATCACATGGAAAATCCATACTTGATTTATTTAATTAGAACTTTGTACCTTGTTGGAAGATTGGGCTATTACCCAATGAATAATAGTTCCCCTAGCGGGTAAAGACCAATGGATAAAAGAAGTACAAGTACTTTTTTTCTTTAAAATAAGATTTTGAAAAGACTACATGTACTTTAGTCAAATATTATAATGAAAAGCTTATTGTCCAATGGACAAAAATTACCCTAACCATTATGGACCAAAGGGTAAAGGCAAAAGTTTCAAAAGGTTCAAAAGGTCCAAAAGGTTCATCTAGTAACTAGGTGAGTTGGTTGCTCGGTTCCCCCAAGTAGTTGGTTAGAAACTAACTATATGGGTCTAGTAGGGTTTCTAGTCGAGAGTTTAACTACGACAAAAAATTTTAACAAGAAATCATATAGCCACTCAAGAGAAAATAAGTGATTCAAATAAAATTCAAATATTTAACGAAATTTTTATTGACCAAAATTCAGGGCTGTTACACTTTAACAATGGTCTCCTCAGATGGAGTTGGCACAGGAAGGGTTAGCCAAGGTTCCCTTGTGGATACAAGTCTATAACGTACCTTTGGAATATTGTAATGGATCTTGTTGTGCCGAATACGAAATTGAGAATATAACAAATCAACAAGCGATAAACAAGAATACAAGGATATACGTGGTTCCGCTCAAGCACAAAGCAAGAACGTACTCCACAAGGAAAAGAGCAAGAGGAGTCACTATAAACAGGGAGAGAACACAAAGAGCCGGCTATACCCGTAACTCTACTTGAAGCACCAAATAGATATCTAGGGACAAATCTCTGTGGAACCCAATAGGGAGACACAAACCCTTGGTGGAACCCTAAGAGATGAACAAAACCCTAATATCTAAACCCTTGAACAAAATACCATAACCCTAGGAAACCCCAAGGTCTCTATTTATAGGAAAGCACAAAACAAACCTAAACCGAATAGGAATAGGAATCCTAGTCAATTTAGGAATTCTAGTCAATTTCCAACAAATCTCCACCTTGACTTGAATTCTATCGAACTCAATACTATAGGCAATCCTCTCCTTCAATCGCTCATCTCCCCCAAAAGCCCCCCACGGGGCAATCACCGACGGCACAATCGAACAAGGCTCAAGCACACATGCTTGACCTTGTAAACGAGACTCAGGAAACCTAGTCGCACATGCCTCCAAATTGAGCCTCTATCTTCTAACGGGCACCTCCCACCCAAGGCATCCCTTTCGGATACACACGAAGATCTGCTCAAACTCCACACGGAGTTAATTACCGACTCCACCACGGAGTTAAAAACCCAATGCCGAGTCAACCTCGAATTCATCGATGAAGAACCCAAAGATGTAGCACCCACAATCGTATTACCATCAAGCACATAGAGGTTATTTGATTTCCGACCTTTCATCAAAACACGAGCACCCTTCAAAACCCTCAAGACTCCACCTTCAGCAGCATGCTTCCAACCGAAAGAGTCAAGAGTACCCAAAGAGATAAGATTCCTCTTCAAATCTGGAATATGTCGAACACCAAACAACGTCCTCACAAACCCATCATGCATTCTGACTTTAATTTGTTCCAATCCCAACAATTCCACAGAGCATATTATTCCTCATAAGAACTGTACCACAGCTGACCGATTCATAGAATCGAACCAATCTTTTTTCGGACACATGTGGTAAGAACATCTGGAGTCCAGAATCCATTCGGTATTCGAACAGACATCACCGACACTCACAGAAAAAACCATAAGTGAATCATCGGAATCCTCTTCAACAATACTAGCAACAACCTTCTCTTTAAAATTGTACCTATTTTTCAACCTAGGACAATTTCTCACCATGTGCCCGTATTTCCTACAGTAAAAACACTTTACTTCCTGATTTGTGGAATGAAAGCCAGAAATCTCTCTACTGCCATTATCCCTCTCAAAAGTTCTTCCTTGCGCTACCAAACCATCAACATAAACCTCACTTTCACCAGATACTTTTTTCCTTAATTCATTTGAATATAAACTAAATTTAACATCCTCCATGGAAATCGTATCTCTCCCGTAAAGTAGGGTAGTAACAAAATGCTCATAAGACGCAGACAAAGAACATAACACAATAAGGGCTTGATCTTCATCATCAATCACAACATCAATATTTTTTAAATCCATAATAATTCGATTTAACTCATCTAGATGGTCTTTTACGAGCGTACCTTCCCTCATACGAAACGTATAAAGGTGTTGCTTCAAATACAACCGGTTGGTAAGAGACTTCGTCATGTAGATGCTTTCCAACTCCAACCAAATATCGGCAGTCGTATTCTCCTCCCCAATCTCGCGAAGCACATCATCGGCTAAACACAATTGAATCGAACTGAGTGCCTTCGCATCGATATCCTCAAACACACCATCCTGCATATTAGCAGGTTTCTTTGATTTTCCCAATAAAGTCTTGTGTAATCCTTGTTGAACAAGCAAAACCTTCTTCTTAATATGCCATAAACTGAAGCTAGTGCTCTGCCCATCGAACTTCACAATTTTGAAACGAGTCGCCATTGAAACGATCACCAATTGCACAATACGCAGCGGAAAATAAAAGCCTCGGATTGAAACCTGAAGCTCTGATGCCAATTTGTTGTGCCGAACCCGAAATTGAGAATATAACAAATCAACAAGCGATAAACAAAAATACAAGGATATATGTGATTCCACTCAAGCACAAAGCAAAAACGTACTCCACGGGGAAAAGAGCAAAATGATTCACTATAAACAGGGAGAGAACACAAAGAGCCGACTATACCCGTAACTCTACTTGAAGCACCAAACAGATATATAGGGACAAATCTCTAGTGGAACCTAAAAGGGAGACATAAACCCTTGGTGGAACCTTAAGAGATCAATAAAACCCTAATATTTAAACCCTTGAACAAAAGACCATAACCCTAGAAAATCCCAAGGTCTCTATTTATAGGAAAGCACTAAATAAACCTAAACCGAATAGGAATAGGAATCCTAGTCAATTTAGGAATTCTAGTCAATTTCCAACAGACCCGGCCTTAGTTATATTGCCAGCGATGTAGGGCGACCTCTTTATGCTAATGAGCTGACAGAATCTAGTAAAATGATCAGTTATGCAAGGGTCTGTGTAAAGGTGAGTATTGATTCTCTCCTTCCTGAGGTTGTTGAGCTGTAATTTGCTAATGGTAAGTCCACTAATCTGCCTGTTAAGTACCCTTGGAGGCCTATAATGTGTAGAAAATGTCAGGTTTTTGGGCATGGGGACTGTGCTACATCTGGGAATGCTGGGTCTAAGTCTATGAATAAAGTCTGGGTTGCAAAACCTGGACCTGTTCCCCATGATGTAGCTGGTAACCTTGAAGATCTTGTAGTTGAAGTTCATGCTCTATCTGTTGCTAAGGTGGGAGAATTTCCTTCTGAGGTTGCGGAACCTGTTATGGGTACTTCTAGGAGTGTATCTCTTATTTCTGTTACTGTTGGTTCTACTCCTAAATCTGCTAAGGGTGGCTCTAAGGTTTCTGGTGTTGATGGGGGTAAGTTTAGCTCTGGGAACAGATATGGTATATCCTTGATCAAACTGTGGAGGATATTGGTGTCCCTATGGTTAATGTTCAAAATAAGGGTATAGATCAGAGTTCTGGTTCTGAGGTTCACTTGCAGGATTTTGGTCAGTCTGATGTGGCTAGGATGAAAGAGAGAATTTTTGAAATTCCTGCCTCTAGTTCAAGTGGTTTTGAATTTGTTAAAAGTCTAGTGGTTTCCAGTGGTTTGGATCATGTTGTTGATACAGTTGGAGGTCCTAAACCTCCTAGTGCTAAGAAGGGGAAGATGCCTAAGTACAAATGATCACGTCTGGTGCTTAGAATATAAGGGGGTTTGAATGGTTCCCTGAAACAAAACCAGGTACGGAAATGGATTTATGAAAATCATTTGTCCTTTGTTGGTTTGGTTGAAACTAAAGTTAGATTGAATAACTTGGATGCCACTATGAAGCTTTGCTTGCCCTCTCATTAGAATTTTCTTCATAATATTGGTACTTGTGTTGTTGCTAGGGTAGTTGTGGCTTAGGATACTTCTTGTTTTACTGTTACTGTTATGCTAGTGGATGAGCAGTGCATTACTTGTCAAGTTCAACAACTTCAATCTTAGTCTTGTTTCTATATTTCTGTAGTGTATGGTTTTAATAGGGCTATTGCTAGAAGAGCTCTTTGGCATGAGTTAAAGTCTTTATATGGCACTATTGGTAATGATGCTTGGATGATGTTTGGTGATTTTAATTATGTTCGAACTCATGCTGAAAGGGTGGACTCCGATTCCTTTTATGTATCTTCTGCCGCTGATTTTAATGAATGTTTAGAAGATATTGATATGGAAGATATGGCTTCTAAAGGTTTTTGGTTTACTTGGATGAATAGAAGGGGTGGACTTGGCTTTGTTAAGAGTAGAATTGATAGAGCTGTAGTGAATTCCACGTGGCAAGATCTTTTTGTTGAATCTGAAGCTGTTTTCCAAGCTCCAGGTATGTCTGATCACTGTCCTATTGTTGTTACTATTTTGCCTTAGTGTAGAAGAAGGATTCCTTTCATGTTTTTTAGTTTTTGGATGAATCTTAAGAAATTCCCTGATGTTTTGCTGGACGCTTGGTCTGGGGCTGTGCATGGTAATCCTATGGATGCTTTGTCTAAAAAACTTAGGAAGCTCAAGCTCTTGTTAAAAGATTTTAATAAGGAGTTCTATAGTGATATTCAGAAAAGGGTTGCTTTGGCTAAAGAGGAATTAAGTAGTTTGCAAGTGCAGTGTTTTACTTTACCTTTCGATGATGTTATCCATGAGTTGGAAATAGAGGCTCTTCGTAAATACTTTGAGTTAGTTGTGGCAGAGGAAGGTTTTCATAGACAAAAATCTCGGGTGCAATGGTTGGCTTTGGAAGATCAAAACTCAAAATTTTTTCATAAAAAGGTAAAGAGCCATATAGTTCGTTGTAAAATCCTTTCTATTAGTGATGAGAATGGTAATCGATTGGAGGAGCCAGCAGCCATTAAAGCTGAAATTCTAGGGTTCTATAAGAAATTGTTGGGTGAAAAGTTTAATCTCAAGATGAGTTCTGCTGGTGTTATGAGTTCCTTTGTTACCTCTAAAGTGCCTGTGCATATGAAGGATGGGCTTATTCGAGATGTCACTGCAGAGGAGATCAAAAAGGCTATGTTCGCCATAGGGGGTGATAAGGCCCCTAGTCCTGACGAGTTTAGTGCTAGTTTCTTTCATAAGAATTGGTCTATAGTTGGTCCTGATGTTGTGAATGCTGTTACATATTTCTTCACACATAGGTGTTTGCCTTAAGATTGGAATGGCACTGCGTTAACTCTTGTTCCTTGTAGGGGGATGAAAACAATTGGTACTTCGGATCAACTAGATTGCAACGGCTTATTCGTGCCTCTTCACCGGAACCCTAACTCGTCGTCTGAACCCTAATCTGCAAAATAGACAGGGGGTGAGTGCACCTTTGCCTCTCGTGGCAAAGGCCCTCCGATGCCTTTGTTAGTATCACGTACTAGAAGTCGAACCCTAATTATCAGTAGGAAAGCAATAAGAATACAGTGTATTGCGTACCTTTTACCTCTAGGTTTAACTCTTATTTATAGATTTGCGTATGCTTGCTGGCCAAGCATCCGTGTTGCCCTAGGATTCCTAACTCGTATAGGAATCCCAGGATATCAAGGATTCTCGTTTCCTTTATTAGTTCATTACCTTAATCCTTGTAGGACTCTTTTCCATAACAAGCCGAACATCCTATACTCGTTGGGTATCTTTATCAGATCCTATATTCTCGGGATCTTATTCTTTTTAACGGAATACTATTGTTTCTGGACTCTTCCAGAATGTTCCTTATACTTCAATATTTGACTGAAGTTCTTTCTTTTGTTCGGCCATCTCGTTGCCGAACAGACTGCTTGGACCATTGACTTCTCATGTCACTGGTCCATCTTGCCGAACATTTGTTTAGCATGATGACTGTCCTGCCTATATTCAAACTATGGTCCCACATACCACCCGTGATCCCTCGTATCACGTGCTTGGTTCTTTACTTCATTTGTTCGGCTGTTTATAACCGAGCAGTCTGCTTTGGACCGCTTACTTCACATGTAACTTGGCCCTTAGTTTGCCGAACAAACAGCATGGATCAATGACTTCTCATATCATTGGTCCATATTGCTGTTCACTATATTGCCCGGCGGTAAGTCCTGTCATACTTACCACGTGCTCCCGAATATCACGTGTTCGGCAACTAAATGTATGTGTTCGGGAATACCTCCCTACAATTGCTCCCCAGCTTCATCTATTTACCATTGTTCGGGGGCAATATATGATGCTTAGAAACATAATTTAATTTAAACCAGACTCTTCTGATCCCGTGCAGTCATATTTTCAATATTTCATTGATGCCTTTTGGCACCTCTGTCATTATACCATTTCGGGGTAAATGACTCCACGTGGCACGTTTCGTATGCCTAGCATTAATTTCGAACTGACGTTCTATGAAACAGCGTCAGAACGGTTTCTGCTTTCCGTTACTTTAACCTGCAACGGCGTGAGAGGAGACGTTTCGTCTTCGTCTCTTACCCTTAAACCCCTGAAAGGGCTCTTTTTGGTTTTTTACCCAAGACTCAAACTCGCTCCTTCTGTCTCTAGAAACCAAGCGAAAACATCCCGCTATCCGGCATTGCTGCCATCTGCAAATCCGATTACTTTCTTGGAAATCGTCACCGTATTTTTGTAAGATCCTTGTTCTTACTTCTTTTCTTCTGCTTGGGTTTCCAATTTAAGATTTCCCATTCATTCCAATAGATTCCATCTGAGATTTTTCATTCTCGGATTCGCGAATCATTTCTATGGTTTCAGTCGTACCATTTTCTCTTTCGAATATATCCATGGCAGATGATAACCCTCCTAAACCCAGTAAGTTTAGGAAGCTTTGTGATACCCCTGCTGCCATGGCGGCATTTAGAGAAAAATACAATATTCTTGAAAACGTAGGGCTTGAACTCGCCCCATTAGGAGCGGATAGGGATGCTGGATCGTGGGATAGAATGTGTATCCCAATCGTGTCCATTGTCGAAGGCGGGGTTCGTTTCCCCCTTCATCCATTACTTCGCCAGATTTTAAGCTGGTACCGTATTACACCCATGCAAGTTTCTACGAACGTTTTCAGACTGGTAATGGGGACTATAGCCCTAAATGGGATTCTAGAGACCAATTTAGGAATCTGGGACATCCAGTGGTGGTATAGTATAGTACTAAACCCTGAGTACAATACTTACTACTTCAAAGTTAGGAGGGCAGAGAAGCGCTTCGTGCTCAATCTGCCAGATTCTGCTCGTGACCACGAGATCGACTTCCTCTATGTGACTAGAGCATTCGAGCCTTTAGGGGAAGATGGCCAAGTGCTGGGGCTCCATTGCCCCCACATATGGGGCTATCCACGTATGCTCTTGATTTTACCCTTTTACAATTCTTCATTTACTGCTTTCTCGTAGCTTTTTCATGTACTAAATTTGGTTTTTTTAATTTGAATTTTGTAGCTGAAAACGTTAATCATCGTCCCAGACGTACACCAAGCAACATCCGAACAGAGGACATTAACAAAGTCCTAAAATATACAGGCGTGCCTGGTACCCGAACAGCTGGTCGGGGTCGTGACGCTGACGTGCTTCTGGGATACGATCTTGCGTACAGAGGTGTCATCGACAGGAGGCTTGCTCACCCCAGCACTAGTGCTGCCTCTACATCAACTGCTCCTCAGCCTAGGAGCACAAGAGCTAACGCAGGAGTAACTGTAGCAGGTCAACTGGGTGAAATCCCTATTTCCGAAGGAGTTCCGTTACCTCGAGTTAGAGTTCGAAGATCCAGACAGGTTATTCCTCTTCAACCCGAACAGCCAGTATTGAATCTTGACACTAGTCAATCATCCTTTTCAGGTTACTCTCAATCTCCTCTTAACTCAAGCACCATGACACGTCAGCCTTTAAACCTCAGCTCTCTCCTCACCGTCTCTTCTCGGGGACGGGGATCTAGTCGGGTAGCTTCCACAGGGAACGCCCCTCCTGTACCCCGTCGTAACAGAGGAGGTTCGACCCGCTCCACTTCATCTCGTGAAGTGGATACTACCATAGAGGCCAGTGATGCTCACAGAGACAAACGGCCTAGATCAGAAGACCCAACTGGTACTGCTTCTCAAGCAGATACCGAAACACATCACCCTGTTTCACCAACTACCCAAGTACTTCCTCAAACATGGACTCCTCTATTCACTAGAGGAGACCATCCCGTTCACGTCGGGGACAGTGCTAGTTCGTCGGAAACAGCACTTGCTCTGGCCCAAGGGTTGCTACTCCCTGTTGACTTACAGAAAGAGTCTTCGTCTCCCCCTGATCGGCTTGTGTTCACTGGTCTCGTCAGTGGAATCAAGGTAACAAAAACTTCTCTTTTTAAAGCTCCATCTTTGTAATATTTAAGAGAAAAGTTACTCACGTTTTGGTATTGCTATAGTTTATCCAAAAAATGGTCGTACTGGGCCAAAAATTCCAGGAAGCTGAAGCCGAGAGGATCAGGCTTTTAAATGACAACACCAGGCTGATCCGAACAGTCACGAGATTAGAGAGGGAGAGAGATAAAGCTAAAGCTGATTTGTCTGAGACAAAGGGCAAGCTTGAGACCACGGAGGAGAGCCTTCATCAAGTTTTGGCCGAGATGGACAGCACCAAAAAGGCATCCTTTGAAGATGGTTATCAGAAGGGTTTTGACGCCACAACAACAAGTTACGTCGAACAGATGCCTGATATTCAAGATCAAATTTGGATCGCATGCTGGGAGGCATGCCTTACAAAGGCAGGAGTTGCTGAGGATTCTCCCCTATGGGTTGAGAATGATCTACCAAGTCGCCAAGTTGCAGCTCCAGCAGATGATGTTGATCAACAGATTGACGACTTTGCAGATGTTGATGAAGAAATACAAGTTGAATCACAAAATGACGTTGTGCAATCATCTGTTCTAGAAGTGACCACTGAGATTGTTATCCCAGAGGTACAAACTACTGCTGCTGTTGCTGAGGCTGATGTCCCTCCTGAGGTTCAGAACCTGGATTAAGATAGTAAACAGGTAGTTTTAAAAATCATCCGGCTGGTCTTGCATGACCATAGCTTTCTTTACCCTGCGTGGTACCAGTACTATCAATACTTTATTTTAAAACAGGTATTTGGCCCTTCGTGGCATAACTTTTATGTTTTGCTCGGCTTCCATGTTTGCTGCATCTGTTCGTATGCAATTTCAATCTAAGTATTTCATACTGTTAATCATCATTTGTCTGCATAAGTATTTCGTACTTTAGCAAATCTTTCACACATGATTTCCTGTTCTGAATTTTAAGTTTCACGTACTTAAAAGCGTTCCACCTTGAATGGTTCTCATACTTGAATGTTCTTAAGTTTCAAGTACTTGATTTAGTGTGGCTTAACATATATTCGTTTATGCTTTAATAAACTTTGTACAAGTGTCTCGTACTTTAAAGTCCATACAAGTGTTTTCATACTTGTATTCGTTAAGTTTCACGTACTTTAAACAAGGCATACAAGTGTGCTCATACTTAATCACACAAGTGTTTCATACTTTTAAGTGTCACGTACTTAACTGTTTGAAAATCACACAAGTGTTTCATACTTGTGTTTAAGTGTCACGTACTTAACTGTTTGAAAATCACACAAGTGTTTCATACTTGTGTTTAAGTGTCACGTACTTAACTGTATACCCTGCTCCCCAATACGAATGAGGGAAACCAAACTCGTAGTTCGTATTTTAAAACAAATACCAACAGTTATACTAGAACAGGACTTTATTCAGAATCTATAAAACTCAAGAGGGTTGTATTCGTACCCCTTGTGACGAGAATAATCAAAACTAGAACAAAGGAATTATATTCGTAATTCCCACACAATCACGTAGTGCAAATCTAAGATAGATTTTAATACTTCTAAACAAAGAACTTTCGTAGATTATGAACATTCCAAGGCCTTGGGATTGGATCACCATCCAAATCTGCCAATCGATAGGCTCCTATGCCTACAATCTCAGTTACTTTATACGGGCCTTCCCAGTTGGCCCCCAACTAGCCTTCGTTAGCCACCTTGGTGTTGCCGAGCACTTTTCGTAGCACGAGGTCCCCAACACCAAATTCTCGAGGATGAACATGCTTATTGTAGCTTTTCATCAGCTGTTCTTGATAAGAAGCAAGATGTACCAAGGCTTTTTCTCTCCTCTCCTCGGCGAGGTCAAGCTCGATTTGAAAGGCCCTGTCATTGCCTCCACTTTCAACCAAAACGGTCCTGTTGGTCGGCAAACCCACCTCCAAAGGTATGACAGCCTCTGTTCCATAGGCCAATGAATATGGGGTCTCTCCCGTAGACCTCCTAGGCGTTGTTCGGTGAGCCCACAGAACTAATGGTAACTCGTCAGGCCACTTACCCTTTGCTTTGTCCAGTCTTTTCTTGATTCCATCAAGGATAGTTTTATTAGACGCCTCTGCTTGCCCATTACTCTGAGGGTAGGCTGCGGTGGAATAATAATTTCTTATTCCATACTAGGCACAAAAAGCCTTGAATTTCTTATGAAATTGGGATCCATTGTCTGTGATCAATGAATAAGGGACCCCAAAGCGAGTGATGATGCTTTTCCACACGAACCTTTCTATCATAGGTTCAGTGATTTTGGCCAGTGGTTCTGCCTCAATCCACTTTGTAAAATAGTCAGTTGCTACAAGCAGGAATTTTCGATTCCCAATTGCTTTGTGCAGTGGACCCACGATATCCATCCCCCATTGGGCAAACGGCCAGGGACTTGTCAAAGGCACCAGATCCTCGGCGGGTGTTCTAATCATTGGTGAGAATTTTTGACACTTCTCACAAATCTTCACATATACCTTTGCATCTTCTTGCATATGTGGCCACCAATAGCCTTGAGTAATTGCTCGGTGGGCAATGGATCTCCCTCCAGCATGGCTCCCACATGTTCCCTCGTGGATTTCGTGAAAGAATTTCTGTACCATTTCAGGATGTACGCATAGCAAATATGGACCCGTAAAGGATTTCCTGTACAATTTTCCCTCTGGGGACAGCCAAAACCTAGCAGATTTGACCCTTATCTTGTGGGCCTCCTTTTTGTCAGAAGGGAGTATCTCGTCTCGTAAGAACTCCACGATTGGGTCCATCCAACTTGGTCCTTGGTTCACATCCAAGACCAAGTCTACACTCCTCCCAATGCTCGGCTCATTTAGATATTCTACTGCCACCCTTCTTTTGAACTCAGTTGGTACAGCTGCAGCCAACCAAGCTAAGGAATCTGCATGAGCATTCTGTCCTGAACTTATTTGCTCAATATATACCCTCTCGAAGGTATCAAGCAAGTCCTTGGCTGCCTGCACGTAGGCCACCATCTTTTCATTTCGAGTCTCGTACTCGCCGGACAGCTGATTCACAACAAGCTAGGAATCACAATACACCCTGACCCGTTCTACTTTAAGGGTCTTTGCACTTCTTAATCCAGCCAAGAGTGCCTCATATTCAGCCACATTATTCGATGCACTGAATCCAAGCCGAACAGATAGTTCAATCAGAACTCCTTGAGGAGGAAAAAGGACAACCCCAATTCCTGAACCAGTATTACATGCTGATCCATCAATGAATAGCTTCCATTTTTTGGGATCCTGTTCGGCTACGGGTTGATCCTTCATGGATGATGTCTTAGCCACCTGTTCCTTTTTCGTAGGAGGCAAGGGAGCAACAGTGGGGGAAAACTCTGCCACAAAATCAGCCAACACTTGGCCTTTGATTGCTGTGCGTGGCTAATATTCGAGATCGTACTGGCTTAACTCCACGGACCATGTCGAGATCCTCCCCGAGAAGTCTGCCTTTCGAAGCAGTGATTTTAATGGATACTCAGTATATACTACAACTTTATGGCTTTGGAAGTAATGTGGCAATTTCCTTGTGGCTGTCCTAAGTGCCAGGACAAGTTTTTCTAAAGGCAGATATCTCGTCTCTGCATCCAACAATATCTTGCTAACATAATAAATAGGGATTTGCTCGATCCCCAAATCCCTCAACAGAACTGCACTTACTGCATGCTCGGAAACAGCTAAGTACAGAATTAAAGACTCACCTGGTTGTGGAGTTGACAACAGTGGGGGTTCGGCCAGGTACTTCTTCAGGTCCTGGAAAGCTTGCTCACATTCTGCTCCCCATTCAAATTCCTCCCTCTTTTATAATAGCTGAAAGAAGGGTCTGCACTTGTCACTTGACCTGCTGATGAATCTGTTAAGTGCTGCTGCCATTCCAGTCAGCCTCTGGACTTCCTTGGTAGTTTTGGGACTCTGTAGTCTCTGCAAGGCATCAATCTGATCGGGATTTGCCTCTATCCCTCTCATGGTTACCAAATGGCCTAGGAACTTTTCCGAACCAACTCCAAACGCACACTTCGAGGCGTTGAGTTTTAACTTGTATTTCCTCAAGATTTCGAACACCTCTTTTAAGTCAGTAATATGCCTTCCTCTTTCTCGACTCTTTACCACCATATCATCTATGTAAGCTTCCAAAGTTTTTCCAATGAGCTTCTTGAACATAATGGTCGCAAGTCTTTGGTATGTAGCCCCAGCATTCTTCAGCCCAAACGGCATGACACTGTAGCAGTATAACCCTCGTGGTGTGATGAACGAGGTCTTCTCTTGATCAGGTTCAAACATAGCAATCTGATGATATCCTCGATATGCATCGAGAAAACTCATTCGCTCGTAACCAGAGGTGGCATCAACCAATTGGTCAATCCTGGGCAAAGGAAAACTGTCCTTAGGACACGCTTTGTTTAGGTCTGTGAAGTCCACACAGACACGCCACTTCCCATTCTTCTTCTTTACCACAACAGTGTTGGATAACCACTCTGGGTAATAGACTTCACGTATTGCCTTGGCCTCCAGTAAACGATCGACCTCCTCAATCACTGCATCTACATGCTGCATGGCTGCCCTTCGTTTTTTCTGAATGATCGGCTTATGTTGAGGGTCAATGTTTAAATGGTGACAGATCACATCTGCATCCACCCCGGGCATTTCCTCTGGCACCCATGCAAAAACATCAATATACTCCTTTAGAAATCTTATCGACTCAGCCTTTTCGTTTGCTGGTAGTGATTCCCCAATTAAAAAATATCTTTCAGGATCAGTCTCATTGATCTGAATCTTCTCCAATCCTTCAACCACTTTTTCAGTCGGGCTTCTTCCAACATCCTCGATGGTTGGTTGATCTGGTACTTCTAATGTATGAACATGGAGGGCCTTTGGAGCTGTTTTGATGATGGAAATCAAACATTGTTGTGCCACCTTCTGGTTGCCTTTAAGGACTTCAATCCCATTTGAACCTGGGAATTTCACCATCTGGTGATAAGTCGAGGAGACTGCTCTCATCTTGTGCAACCACGTCCTCCCTATAATCGCGTTATAGGAAGATGGGACATTGACCACCAAAAAATCTGTTCTCAACACAACTGACCCAGCCCGAACAGGTAACGTTACCTTCCCAAGGGGCCAGACTGCTCCTGCACAAAACCCAATGAGAGGCGTTGTAGACTGCTCTAAGTCTGTTTGTGCCAGCCCTAGTTTCTTGAACGCATCGTAGTACAACACCTCTGTACAACTTCCTGAGTCCACTAGAATTCTCTCAATGTCATACTCTCCAACTCGTAGGGTTACAACCAATGCATCGTTGTGGGGTATTTGAACCTCCCCCAAGTCATCGTCAGTGAATGCTATGCTCTCGTTGCACACATCATTCTCTCGTCCTTTCTTATTCCCCAAACGCATCACATGCTGATCGTGTCTGACTTGCCTTTGCAACAGCCTCACCTCATTCCTCGTATAAGGTGTAGCCAACCCATGTATCATATGGATTACACCTTTAGGGTTTTGTTCGTAACCCAGCTCCATAGCTTTCCCTTTTTCTTTTGGATCCTCTTGGATAAATTCCTTGAGATAGCCCCGAGAGACTAAATCATCAAGGTGCCTCTTGTACATCTCACAATCCTCGGTCATATGGCCCCAATCTTTGTGGTAACTGCAGTGCTGATTCGTAGCACGTTTTGCATCTTTGTCTCCGCCTAGACTCGGGGGCCACTTGAAATACGGCTGATTCTTTATTCGATAAAGAATCCTGTATATTGGTTCCTTCCAAACCGTGGTGATAGAAAAGAAAGCTTTTGGGTCAGGAGCTTGCTTATCTTTGTACGGCTCTTTCTTAACCTGCCCATATTCCCTTCTCTCTCTATAAGTCTTGGGCTCTGGCTTATCCACTTTTTTGGCAGGTGCCTTTGGCTGTTCGGCAACTGTCCTGCCATCCTCACGGAGTATGTCATCCTCCATTCTGGCATGTTGCTCTATTCGTTCCATCAATTTAGCCAAAGTGGCTACTGGATGTTTATTCAATGATCGGCGCAGCTCTCCCCGAACAGGCAAACCAGTCTTGAAGGTAGCAATCGCGTACTCCTCACTGCAACTTTCAATCTCGTTGAAAGTTTCCCAGTACTTCTTTGCATAATCTCTGATTTGCTCGTTTTCCTCCTGTTTCATGGTGGAAAGACTCTCAAATGTCTTTGGGGCCTTTCTGCTAGTCAAGAACCGAGCAGTGAATTCCTCGACCAACTGCCTCCACCCACGTATGGATCGTGGGGCCAGTTTATGAAACCAGGATAAGGCCACTTTGCCAAGACTGGAGGGAAACATCTTGCACAAGATGGAATCATCCCCTTCATGCATAAACATAGCCTATTGATAATACTGTATGTGAGCCACGGGATCCGTATTTGTCTCGTAAAGTACGAATGCACTGTGCTTCACTCTGCTCGGCAACCTTGCTTCTTGTAGCCTCTTTGTAAAGGGGGAGGCTGCAATATTACTCAGGGCCTTGTGTGCTGCTTCTCGTGCAGTCACTGTCCTATCCTCTTGCTCTTTTTACTTGTGGGCCGAAGCCTTGACCCAATCAGCATTAGGTCTCTCGTACCTATCTCGATGATGTTTTCTTGTTTCCTCTTCCTCGGGAGTAGAACTTCGGTCTCTGCTTCTCTTTTTTCGTGAAGAAGCCCTTCTCTCAAGTGTTTGGCTTCTACTTCTTCTTCCCCTTTTTCGTGGAGAAACCTCGTGACGCCCTATAACAGGACTTCTGCTCCTTCTTCTACGTGAATGAGTCTGCTTATGAACCACCAGAGCCCGTCCGTCTCTCTGGGAATTCCTTCGAGAGAGTCCAGAATCTTCTGGGTGCTCTCGTACCTGCTGCAGCTCCCGTATCTCGTACTCGCGTTTTCTAATTAAACGAGCATACTCCTCGATTTCTCTTCTCTTTTTATCAAGGACATCATCATCATTGTGTATACTCTTCGAATGAGTAATTGACTCCTCTCTTTGATGAGACCTACTCCTTCTCGTGGGGCCAGTAGCTGTTTTGTCTCCTTTTTCTTTGGAGTTATCTCTGTCATGTCTTCCAGTGGGCTTTCTCGGAGCGCCTGGTGGGGATTTATCCCTTCCCCCACCCAACTGGTCCTTTGGACTAAACGGAGTGACTGGATTTTCTTCCGTCATGATTACTTTTTCAGAAAAGTTTGTTCGTTTCCCACAGACGGCGCCAATTGTAGGGGGATGAAAACAATTGGTACTTCGGATCAACTGGATTGCAACGGCTTATTCGTGCCTCTTCACCGGAACCCTAACTCGTCGTCTGAACCCTAATCTGCAAAATAGACAGGGGTTGAGTGCACCTTTACCTCTCGTGGCAAAGGCCCTCCGATGCCTTTGTTAGTATCACGTACTAGAAGTCGAACCCTAATTATCAGTAGGAAAGCAATAAGAATACAGTGTATTGCGTACCTTTTACCTCTAGGTTTAACTCTTATTTATAGATTTGCGTATGCTTGCTGGCCAAGCATCCGTGTTGCCCTAGGATTCCTAACTCGTATAGGAATCCCAGGATATCAAGGATTCTCGTTTCCTTTATTAGTTCATTACCTTAATCCTTGTAGGACTCTTTTCCATAACAAGCCGAACATCCTATACTCGTTGGGTATCTTTATCAGATCCTATATTCTCGGGATCTTATTCTTTTAACGGAATACTATTGTTTCTGGACTCTTCCAGAATGTTCCTTATACTTCAATATTTGACTGAAGTTCTTTCTTTTGTTCGGCCATCTCGTTGCCGAACAGACGGCTTGGACCATTGACTTCTCATGTCACTGGTCCATCTTGCCGAACATTTGTTTAGCATGATGACTGTCCTGCCTATATTCAAACTATGGTCCCACATACCACCCGTGATCCCTCGTATCACGTGCTTGGTTCTTTGCTTCATCTGTTCGGCTGTTTATAACCGAACAGTCTGCTTTGGACCGCCTACTTCACATGTTACTTGGCCCTTAGTTTGCCGAACAAACAGCATGGATCAATGACTTCTCATATCATTGGTCCATATTGTTGTTCACTATATTGCCCGGCGGTAAGTCCTGTCATACTTACCACGTGCTCCCGAATATCACGTGTTCGGCAACTAAGTGTATGTGTTCGGGAATACCTCCCTACATTCCTAAGTTGAGTTGCCCTCTTACTATGAAGGATTATAGACCCATTGCTTGTTGCAATGTGATCTATAAGTGTATTACAAAGCTTCTAGCTCTCAGATTGCAACCCATTCTTCCTCATCTTATTGATCAGTCTCAAGCTGCGTTTGTCAAAGGCTGCTCTATTTTAGATAACATTATTCTTATGCAGGAGTTGGTTAGAAACTATCACAGGAATGCTTTGCCTAAAAGGTGTGCTGTAAAGATTGATCTTATGAAGGCATACAATTCTGTTGACTGGGAATTCTTGTTTGATGTTATGCATGCTATGGATTTCCCTCAGAAGTTTATAAGATGGATTAAGATTTGTGTCTCGTTTGCCATGTTTTCTGTTGTGATCAATGGTGAACTTGAGGGCTTCTTTAAAGGTGCTCGGGGTTTACGTCAGGGAGATCCCATCTCCCCTTATCTGTTTCTTTTTGTCACGGAGGGGTTTTGTGCAATCCTCAAGAAGAAAATTAGTGATGGACAGTTTTCTTACCATCCAAAATGTGGTACCCTTTCTTTGTCTTATTTAGCATTTGCAGATGATTTGTTTTTGCTGTAAAGTGCTAATTGTGGTTCTCTCTGTGTGTTTAAGTCTACTTTAGATGAGTTCTACTTGTTTTCTGGCCTTAAGCCCAATTTACAGAAAAGTCAAATATTTTTCTCTGGATTGGATGAAGATTTGAAAGGGGCTTTACTTGATATTCTCCCTATTCCTGAGGGCCATCTTCCAGTGAGATATCTTGGTGTGCCATTGATCTCTTCTAGGCTAAGGTATGAAGACTGTGCTATTCTTAAAGAAAGGGTTCATCAAAGAATTATGAGTTGGTTTAATGTGCTGCTGACTTTTGGGGGAAGAGCCCAGCTTATCGATTCTGTCCTCTTTAATATCCAAGTTTATTGGTGTTCCTTGTTTATCCTGCCTCAACGAATTCTCAAAGAAATTGAGAGCATGTTGAGGGTCTTCCTTTGGACTGGTGTGGAGCTCAAATCTTTTAATGCCAAAGTTAAATGGGCTGATGTCTGCACTCCTAAGAAAGAGGGTGGTCTAGGTTTTAAACCTTTGAAAGAATGGAATAAGGCAACTATGCTTCGCCATTTATGGGCCATTAGTAAGAAAGCTGATACCTTGTGGGTGCGATGGATACATGTTTATGTCATTAAGCATAAGAACTTGTGGTGTATGGACCCTCCCAATGATTCCTCTTGGACCATTAGGAAATTGTTCAAACTGAGATCTTTGGGTCAGCCTTTAATCAAGCATAGAATTGGGAATGGCAATAATACCTTTGTTTGGCTTGACAATTGGCATCCACTTGGCCCCTATATCTTCGGTTTGGTGAGGATGTGGTTTACAACTTAGGGAGATCTCTATCTATGAAGGTTTCTGATATTATTCAAGATGGCAGGTGGAATTGGCCCAGGTCTTGCAATAGATTCACTATGCAGATTGCTAGAGCTGCTCATGTTTGGTTTCTTCCTAATCCTCAGCAAGAGGATGAGATTTTTTGGTCACTTTCTTCTTCTGGTCAGTATACCACCAAATCTGCTTGGAATGCTATTTGGAATGTTCATCAGGAACAGCATTGGTGTTCTGTGGTGTGGTTTCATGGGAATGTGCCCAAGTTAGCCTTTATTGCTTCTCTTGCTTGTTGCAAGAGGGTAGCCGCAAAGGATAGTCTTAGAGAATGGGGTATGAATGTGAACCCTACTTGTGTTTTGTGCCAACAGCAAATGGAGACCCATATGCACCTCTTTTTTTATTGCAACTTTTCTAGAATCATTTGGTCTAACATTTTGAAAAGGAATTTGGTTGTTCGGCTACCTAGTGACTGGGACTTCAAGATTGTTTGGTTCAGTCAACATTGTCCGGGGAAAAGTCTGCAATCCTCCCTTTGCAAGCTATCTTTGGCTGCTACACTCTATCACATTTGGCTGGAACGAAATGCTAGGATCTTCTCTCAAAAATACTGCACTTCTGAAGATTTTCTTTCCATTATAGTGGCTCATATTAGAGATAGAGTGTGTTCATGGGGGAAATTTCCTTATTCGAGTAAAAAAGTTTCTTTATGTAGGAATTGTGATGTAACTCCTTCTTTGCTTTGTAGGAGTAGGAGTTGAGCTGTGCTTCTAGTTTGAGTGTATCTAGCTGCTTTGTTGTTTTGTGTTCTCCTAAGGTTTGGCCCTGTGATAGAAGTTTTTTTGTGGTTTGTTATAAAATGTTAACTTACCAAAAAAAAAAAACTCCGCAAGAGTAAGGATCTAGAAATTACTAAACAAAACAAAAGGAAAAAAAAAAAAAAAAGAGTTTGAAACTTGACTTATTAAGTCATTTGTGAACTACGTACCATGCTAACAAACACGCTCATCATAAGGTGTCGGAATGAGGTTAAATATACTATCATCATCATCATCATCTATATATATATATGAGTGCAAAAAACACATAGATACCCTAACAGTAACGTATAATAGGGCTTGTACGTACCTTACACATAATAGAATTTTTTATGCACAACAATTTTTAACATTAACAAAAACAATTTTTGCTTTAGAAATAGCGCGCCTTATGTAATACCCATATGGATCGGTTGTTTTCATGATAGGCGTTGATTGATGTCATGAAATCTTAATTTATCTCCCAAGTTTTTTTTTTTTTTTTTCCCCTTTCCCCCCCTCCTTTTGGGAGGGTTTGACCAATGAAATTCACATGCTTTCTTGTCACTCGTAATCATAACAAGAATTGTATTGTGCTATAATTAGTAGCAAAGTTGTTGAAGTTGCAAAGTTGTTAAAGATAATTTCCCCTCGCCTTACCTATCAGGCTTGGGTTCCCCCTTCATTTCCCTTTTGTGCTCCTTAATTTACACCACCTATTATTTAAGGACCACCCGAGCAAAACCGGTCTTTACTTTTCAGAAGTCTAAAATGAGATCAGAGATAAGGCCCTTTTGTTGGACTATTAGAATACAAAGTAGGAGGCTCCCTACATTTGTAAATTTTCAGAGGCCTAAAGCGTCCGCACATTGAAGTTTAGCTCAAGGCTAGGTTTGCCAAGGTTGTGAATTTCGTTATGTACCGACTAACACATACCGTTTCTTTGAGTATCCAATAACCTAGCATCCAAATTCCGTTCGGGTATCAATACCGGTCCTTACCTAGCTCGACGAGAACGGCCGGTACCATAGTCAGATGAAGCAAAACGTTTCGTGTTATTAAAAAATGTAATGGTGGCATTATCTGCTGCCTTTATAAAATTGATATTTTGTTTGTGACGATCTCAACACCCGTCTTTTTTTTTTACTTTTTTTTCCCTTCAGTATACTAGTACCGTTTTTTGTAGTCCTGTTCATGTTATGATCAATTTGATGGCATGGGAAAAATCATCAACTTTATAACTGTATATATATATTTTGATAGTAGCGCTAAATTCAAAACGGTACCCATATGACACTGACAATATTAAAACCTTGAGCTATGCACCCTAGTACCACCACAAAAGACTTTCTTGCTTGCAGTTAATTAATCCAGTGATAAATGTAAATTGTTGGGCCACTGAGCTTCTCCAAAGAGTTGGATGAGCCAAAAAAGGTTATAACAGAGAGAGAAAATAGTTCAATATATCACGAAAATACAAAAAAATAGCTAGCCTGATAGTTCCAAGCTAGGGAGACCGAAGAGGTTTTACTACGCTGGCCTTATGTATGTAAAAGCTACTTCTTTCATCTTTTTTTAAGAGTCTCATTTCGTAAATCTAATTTTTTTTATAGAGAGATCATCATTACACTCTAAAAGTTATAACTTTCCACATATTCTCATGGAGATATTATCATTAAACTTTTACGCTATAACTTTTTAAAATAGAATCTACTCTTTAGGGTAAATGGAAAAAATATCAACTTTTACCTACTAATTTTACAAAAATAGACGCTTATTATGGGAGACGGCCTAAAATGAAATACTGAACTCTTAAAAACGGATGGACAGAGGGAGTACCAAATTTGGATGAGGAGGTTCAAGTTGGTTTTCCTAAAAAATACATACGAGTATAAAAAGAATGAGTTCTTATTTGTAAAAACAAAATTTGATCGTTTTAATAGTCCCTTTTTTTTTTGGAACATTATGTGGAGTATTTTTTTGGTCTAATTAAAATTTATGATCAATTTTGTAAAATATGAGAGAAGAATATTTTATTGAATTCGATAATGAAATCGTACAATGATGCCTTTATTTATACAAGAGGAAGGAGTCTAACTATGGAAGAGAATCATCCCAATTATAATGAAATTGTAGTCAAGTACAATCAAATCACAATCTCTATATCACGATATGATCACGATATTATTTTAGTATATGCAAGGATTCTAACAAATTTGATGTGAAAAGCTTCCTTGCTCAACGGTTTCACATAAAGGATCTTGGTCCTCTTCAATATTTTCTTGGTATTAAAATTGCTCGTTCCACTCAAGGAATTTTTCTCTGCCAGCGCAAGTATGTGCTTGATATTTTAAATGACATGGGTATGATAGGCTGTTGAGCAGCCAATTTTTCGATGGAACAACATTTAAAGCTTAATGATACTGATGGTGATCCTCTTTCTGATCCTTCCCAATATCGTTGTCTTATTGGTCGTCTCATCTACTTGATGATCACAAGGCCTGATATCGTCTTTGCCGTACACATCCTAAGCTAGTGCACACAATAGCCTCGTTCTCTCCATCTTGAGGCTACCAGTCGGCTTCTTTGTTACCTCAAGGTAGTCCCGGCAAAGGCATTTTGCTATCTTCCACAAGCTCTCTTCAACTTCGCGTCTTCGCCGATTCTGATTGGGCGAGTTGTCAAATAACACGGCGTTCCACAAGTGGTAATTGTGCTCTCCTTGGCTCTAGCCCTCTCTCTTGTAAAACAAAGTACAATTTCTCGATCCTTTGCCGAGGCCGAGTACCGTGCTATGGCTCAAGCTGCTTGCGAAATTCAATGGCTTCTCCCTCTGTCGCATGATCTTGGTATTCCCCATTCCCAGCCAACAATTTTATATTGTGATAATCAAGCAGCCCTCCACATCTCCTCCAATCCTGTTTTTCTTGAAGGAACGAAGCACATCAAAATCGATTGTCACTTTGTTCGAGAAAAAATTCAACGAGGCCTGATTCGCACTACCTATCTTCCCTCATCAAATCAGCTAGCAGATATCTTCACCAAGCCTTTGGGTTGCGAATCGTTTCACAACCTATCATGCAAGTTGGGCTTAATTGACATTCAAGCTCCAACTTGAGGGAGAGTATTGGAGTGTATCTTAGCCGATATCAAGGAGCTAATATGGACATAAATCAAGGATTTCATAATTGATTCCATAGG
Source organism: Rhododendron vialii (assembly GCF_030253575.1). Lineage (NCBI taxonomy): Eukaryota > Viridiplantae > Streptophyta > Magnoliopsida > Ericales > Ericaceae > Rhododendron > Rhododendron vialii. The sequence goes on from NC_080558.1 coordinate 33,149,638, forward strand.
CAGATTTTATGTTATTTCCTTAAGTGTAGGTTCCGACATGTATAAAATCGTTGTATCGGTGTTTCATTTTTGATTAATGTGAATTCATTCATATTTTCTCAATACCAATTTCTAACAGTATGGGAAAAATCATCAACTTTATAACTATATATATTGATAGTAGCACTTAATCCGAAATGATACCTGGTATCAGTTGGGATCAGACTGATACCAGTACGTACCATAACAATAGAAAAACTGGTTCCCAAGCCAGTACAATATTAAAACCTTGAGCTCTGCACCCTGGTATCACCACAAAAGACTTTCTTGCTTGCAGTTAATTAATCTAGTGATGAAGGTAAATTGTTGGGCCACTGAGCTTCTTTAAAGAGTTGGATGAGTGAAAATAATTATAACAGAGAGGGAAAATAGTTCAATATATCATGAAATTACAAAAAATAGCTAGCCATATAGTACCTAGCTAGGGAGACCGAAGAGGTTTAACTACGCTAGCATTATGTAAAAGCTACTTTCTCTATTTTTTTTTAAGAGTTTCATTTCGTAAATCTAACTTTTTATAGAGAGATCATCATTATGTTCTAGAAGTTAAAACTTTTTATACATACTCTCTATGAAAATATCATCATTACACTTTTATGCTATAACTTTTTAAAATGAAATCCACTTTTAAGAGTAAATGAAAAAAATATCAACTTTTAGCCACTAATTTTATAAAAAATAGACACCTATTATGGGAGACAACCCAAAATGAAATACTAAACTCTTATAAACGGAGGGAGGGAGTACCAAATTTGGATGAGGAGGTTCAAAATGGTTTTCCTAAAAAATGAATGAGTTTTTATTTGTAAAAACGAAATTTTGACGTGTGTTGTCTACAGAAGTAAAAACAAAAAAGAGTGCCTAAATTTGGGAGAGAGACAGGTGTAAAATGGAAGCAAAGGCAGGCAGGCACACAATTCTAGAGAGAGAAACGTGCAGGTGCCAGGTGGGGCCCTTCGTTGTTTTTGGTTGGTAGCAGTTGTTTGTCTTTTGGTGCATGGCCAAAAATGGGCCCTATTACCCCTCCTCCACCCAAGGCTTTTGGTTTTGGGGACCCTTCCTTTCCCTCTCTGGCTGGAATTAGCAGCTGGGACTTGGAAAGGGACTTCCACCTTTGGTAATTCCTTTTGCAAAATCACGCAATTGGATATGTACGGGGAAGAGATAAACTTTTTTACGGAGGTTCCGTGAACAATCTGTTTACAGAGCTGTATAATCACAGAAGCCTGTCTATGCATTGGACCGTCCGGATTATAAATAAATTATTTGCGCAATCACAAACTACGCGATTTGGTTCCGTAAATACGAATACACAAAAGGTCCGTAATTAGATATGGGGACATGTCTAAGTGGACTTGCCCCATGGTGGGCCTTTACTGTCCCAAAGCCAACTTCCAAAAATAAAGCTGAAAAACAATACCCTGGTTTCCTGTATGATTCTTTCATCCGATTTGTTCAATTTTTGCATTAGTATCACCTAAACATTAGCTTCCACAAAACCCAAAGAGTTGGCCTAATGGTCAAGACCTGAAAGTTAGCTATGTATTTGTTTCCTCCCAGTAACTCCCAAGGTTTTACATTTGAAATCTCTCAAGTATTATTAACTCTTTTGGAATCAATCTATATAAAACTTCACTCTGTTTTTAATTGGGTTCCTCCCAATAGACGGTGTGATTAGTTTCTGTAGACTAACTAAAGTGCGAGTATAAGCTAACCTAGATATACGAGTTATGAAAGAACCGTTAGGTTCCATAAATTCATAATACGCAGGGCCATAGTGTCCCAAAGCCTCCCCTTGGTAAAATGAAGGTTTATATAATAATAAAGGAAGACTTAGCCAAAAATTTCTCATATTTATATTTTTTGAACTCAAGAACAAGAATATTTTGCAATCAAACATAATGACAAATATGCCTATGAAAGTGCCTGAAACCCTATGAATGTGCCTAAAACCCTAGGGTATCCTAGTATTTAAATCACTAAAATCCTATAATATAAAAATGTATTCTGTAGACTAACTGAAGTGCGTGTATAAGCTAACCTGGATATACGAGTTATGAAAGAACCGTTAGGTTCCATAAATTCATAATACGCAGGGCCATAGTGTCCCAAAGCCTCCCCTTGGTAAAATGAAGGTTTATATAGTAATAAAGGAAGACTTAGCCAAAAAATTCTCATATTTATATTTTTTGAACTCAAGAACAAGAATATTTTGCAATCAAACATAATGACAAATATGCCTATGAAAGTGCCTGAAACTCTATGAATGTGCCTAAAACCCTAGGGTATCCTAGTATTTAAATCACTAAAATCCTATAATATAAAAATGTATCCTAAAATCCTATGAAAGTGTCTAAACATGTTGTGGCCTTATAGCTAAAAGCAAAAAACTTGAAGGACCTTTACTAAAAACTATTTTGTTGGCGTCATTCTCTTAAATGAAAACTATTTTACTAACCTTATGGCTAATTTTCCCAATAAGTAACAAAAGGGTGAAAGGAAAAAGGAGATGCAAATTAAGAGCTAGCTAGCTTGATGATCATGATGATGGATGATGGGCTAGGGAGACAAGCAGACACCAAGAGAGTCTGTGTATATATGCATTTGACTCCTCCTTCCTTCAACCCATCATAAGCCATTAATTATATACCCCTGTATATATCTACCAGATCGGAAGAGGGGAAAGATGGGATAAAAGTGAGCATAGCCAGCTTTTTTTTTTTTTTTTTATCGTAGCTTTGACGAGTGATATCTCTGCATTATTTGCTTTGGATGCTTTCATTATGGAAAACCCTTTTTTGTGCTAAATGTCAACCTCGTGAAATCTAAAAGTCAATTGCTTTTCTCTCTCTCTCTCTCTCTCTCTCTCTCTCTCTCTCTCTGATTCTTATGGGCCAGGGGAAGGTGGTGGGAAACGCTTTCAATTGTAGTAAAGGGTTGGTTGGTACTGGTAGCGATCGAGATGTTATCCAGTAAAGACAAGTAGGGTTTATGGAAACTTATTAGTAGTTGCTAATCTATCTACTAGTACTAAGAGTGCTATATATACAACCATTGTGTAAAACATAACACACAACTAATCTCTATTTGTTTATTGTTGTAATAAATTAACGGCCAGGATTCGCTCAAACTTTTTTCCGGAAGAGTTTATTTTTTAAAATCTAGACCGTCCAAACACATCTGGACGGCCAGAATTAGGCGCACAATCAACATAATGATTGTACAAGTAGTATTTTTGTTTAATAAGTCAGGGGAACCCAAGTTTATGTTCCTCACGCTTTCTTTTTGATAAGCTCCAAAAAGCTATATGTTCCTTTTTAGTTGGCAATTCCATTGATAAGATACATATCCTTTTGTATTAAATTTTTATCTAAGGCCATCAGACACATTCGAGTTTTAGCTACATTTTCTAAGACGTTGAAATGCATTTCGAGTCTACATTCTCTAAGACATCAAATACGTTTCGAGTCTTACTTCCATTTTCTAAGACATCGAACATTTTTCGAGTCCTCCTTCCACCTGTTCTAAGATACTATCTTCGAACCATGAAGCGAAAAGAGAATGACCGAGGAGCTGAGCACAAAACAAAAATGAACAATGCTGAAAATCGGCCCAAGAGCCTGCCTTTTTGGAGCCGAAAATTCAAATGGCAAGGAATGGAGTGAAAAAGAAAGTGAAGGAATGCGCCTTGCGTGGAGAAACGCTGATAGCAATTGTCTCAAGAAAATTTGCCCACATAATTTAATCAATTAATCAACCTAAAGAATACCAGCACCCTCGCGGCGTAGCGAAAATGACGCATTCCTTTCTATTCTTTGTCTGAACAATGCTGCGCAAGTACACACAAAGAGGTCCAGCCGTTGATACCCCATTTTTGCCCCACGGATTCGGGGTTTTGTAGTGCACGTGTCAATCAACGGTCCATATTAAAAATCAATTATGATTGGTAATAAATGACTCTTACCAGTCATAATTAAAAATCATATTTCAACCATCTATTGTCAAGATCAACGACTCATATGCGCTCTACAGAGTGCCTTGCAGAGCCTTGCACTACAGGATTTCTCAATCCTTGCCCCGCCGCTCTGGATAATTAAGTTGTCGCATTTTGAGGCACGATAAAAATGGAAGTGATAGGCAGGGCCGGCCAAGGGTAAGCCCCGCAAGCCGGCCGGCTTGGGCAACCCCCCGGCAAGGGGCAACAAAAAAAAAAATTTGTATGTATACAAAAAAAAAAAAAAAAAAGAAATCCAGCAAAAAATATATTTAGGGGCATCATCCAAAAAAATTTGTACAAATTTAAAAAAAAAAGTAAATATGTATGGTTTCCACCTATTTTAAAAAATTATGATACTTGAGAAAATTAGGAGAGTAAAAGAGAGGTTTTTACATACCTGGGGTAAATAACAGATTAAAAAAAATTAGGAGGGCAAATTATTAAAAGAGAAAATTAGGAGGGCTATCAGATACGAAGGAAAAAGGAAAATGGATGCTATAGCCAAAACGAGAATGGACGGATGATGTAATTCAAGCTAAATGAACAATATAATCTTGTTTTTGTCCTTTTTTTGTTGTTGCTTGTATGTCTTTTTTTTATACTTAACACTAGTGGGCAACAAGCTCTGTTATTCGCAATAAAGATTTGCAGACAACCACATAAGGAAAAACTCGTTTGGGCTCATTCTAGGTCCCACAAAAATTTAAAAAAATATTTATAAATTTTTTAATATTATTTTATGGGGCCTATAAAAAATCAGCTCCAACGGACATTAGTAAGTGTTACTTTTGAATTTATATGGGCGAATTGAGCAGTTTCGCCCCAACGAATCCAAAAGTAATACTTACCGATCGATACTTACCGATCGATATCCCTTGGAGTCGATTTTTTACAAGGCCCCATAAAATAATATTAAAAAATTTTTGGATATTTTTCTAAATTTTTGTGAGACCCGGAATGAGCCCAAACGCATTTTTCCTTGCGTGGTTCCCTGCAAATCTTTCTTGCGATTATAATTTTCGAGTGGGCAACCAAGCGGAAGGTCGGGCTTGGGCAACCCAAATGTCGGGGCCGGCACTGGTGATAGGACCGTTTTGTACTTCAATTGCAATGATCCGCCGGTCGCTCATCATGAAAGCATATTTGAAAGTCCGACAACCTCACCATTATAATGTACGCGTCGATACAAGAAACAGAATTGCTACGTACCCGAAATTGAAACCCAAAAATTACCACGAGTAGTAACACTTTAGTCCAGAACAATAACATCTTGGCCGTCCTCCAATCTCCATCCATAAAAGGTTGCGGCCCCACCCTTTAACTCATTAAATATTTGTTCCTCCTCTATTTTTTTTCAGCCTTTGAACCAAAAATGTAGCTCCTTCAGTTCACAATGAAAATGCAGCTCCTTCAGTTTTTCTGTAAATGGATTTCAATAAGTCTGTTGACACAGACAAATAAAGGATGGATCGCACACAGATTTTGTGTGGGGCTCACTATGGGTCCCCTAAAAACAATCCGAGCCGTTCATTAAATGTAAAATATTTTGTAAACCCCTCTTGCGAAAAATCAGCTAAATTCAATACCTATAGGTACTTGATCCAAGCATCTAACTTTTCATTATCTTGAAATCCCGAATGAAAAGTTAAATGATTGGATTGAACACTTAAAGATATTGGATTGAGCTGATTTTTCACGGAAGGCCTTGAAAAAATCTTTTCATTAAATGAACGGTTTGAATAATTTGTGTGGAACCCTTTGTGGGCTCCACACAAGATCTGTGTGTGATCTGTCCTCTATTTATCCGTGTGAATAGCACAACTGGATTGATTTTTATGCAGGAATACGGTTGATGGAGAATGCACAGATTGAATTGAAGCTTAAAAAATAGCACCAAAATAAAATCCACATTCCACCATCTATTTCAAACACCAGACGAATTTTTTTTTTTTTAATTGACTAGATGCTTTCCAAGTACAAGTCAAATTCTGATTAAAAAAAAAAAGAAGAAAAGAAAAGAAAAGAAAAGGTACAAGTCAAATTTCACAAAAAAAAATAAAATAAAATAATCCAAATCAAAACCCTAAACTGAAAAAGCCCTAAATGTAAAATTCACATCCCACCATCTTCTTCAAACAATAGCAAAAAAAAATACTAGTAATTGAATACATACTTTCCACTACAAATCAAATTTTCAAAAACAAAAAATCCAAATCCAAACGCCTAAACTGAAAAAGTCCCAAGTCTAAAATCCTCAATTTTTTCAAGAGAGAAGATGACGAGAGGAGAGAGATTTGAAAATCATATGGGCTTGAAATGCTTCTTGGTTAGACGTTTGTTACGGAAAAGTAAAGATGGACCTCCTCTGAGTATGGTTTGAGCTGGTGGCCGGCGGCGAGAAACACAGACACCGGTGGACGGTGATGGTTCATGGTGTCCAGGACGGAGTTGTTTTCTCTTCGTGAAACTCTCGCCGGAAATTAAAAGTGTTTGGCTTGTTGTTCAAAGGCCGGGGAATTTATAATGTCACTCCCTAAATTTATGATATCACCCCCGAAGAGGAGTGTGATTATCAATTTGGGGAATGACATTATCAATCCCTACGTGGAATTGATTTTGTCACTCCCCGTAAATTTGGGGAGTAGTATTTTCTAGTAGTGTTATCTCTATATTGTCGTTCCTGTTAGAAATATATGCATTGAGTTGAGGGTCCCAACAGCCATCGAAATTAGTAAGCCGTTGTTGGTATAAAAAATGAGATTCATGCCTTTGCGTGTTTTTCATTAACCAGTTCAATGCAAATCAACTTCGAATTCCGGAAAGTTTTCCACAAACTAGTTATTGTTATTCCTGTTCAAAAATTGCTCTCTCCATCCCATTTTTAAAGTTCAGTATTCTATTTTTGGTTGTCCCTTAATAAGTATCCATTTTGTAAAGTTAGTGGGTAAAAGTTGATATATTTTTCATTTTGCCCCTAAAAATATATTCCATTTTGAAAAGTTAATGAGTAAAAGTGTAATAATGATATCTCCATAGAGGATAAATAGGAAAAGTGAAGGTAAAAGTTGATGTGAAAAGTGTAATGATATTTTCTTAATAAGTTGGAGTTACGAAGCGAAACATTTAAAAAAGGACGGAGAGAGTATTTGTATTGATTTGAGAATCCCAACAGCCATCGAAATTAGTAAGCCGTTGGTATCAAAAATGAGATTTGTGCCTAAGCGTACATGTTTCATTAACCAAATCATTGCAAATCGATTTTGAATTTTCAAAAGCTTTTTTACAAATAAGTCCCATTTGTAAATCTATTTACATTGAATTGAGGGTCCTGATGGCTGTCGAAGTTAGTAAGTTGCCATGGGTATCAAAAATGTGGTTCGCACCTACGTGCATCTTTCATTAACCAGTTTAATGTAAACCGATTTTGAATTTTTTAAAGTTTTTTGCAAATAATTATTGTAATTCTCGCATGAGATATATTTGCATTGAATTGAGGGTCCCGACGATTGTGGAAGTTAGTAAAACGCCGTCAGTATCAAAAAAAATGAAATTTGTGCCTACGTGCTATTTTCATTAACCAATTCAATGCGGACGGATTTTTTAATTTTAAATTATCACAGCTTTCAAATTGAGGTGAGGGTATACATGACAAAAATTAGGCCTTGCTATCTTGTCGCTTATACTCTCGAATCCACCACTCTATATATATTCCATTTTAATCTTTTGTTTTTCCCAGCCGGAGATTAATTTTTGAAAGGGTTAATTTTGGAAGGGTGATGTGGGGTGCCTAACACCTTCTCCACTTGTAACAGTAAATTTTCGGACCCATCTCTGCGCAGACCACAACTCAAAAGGAGTCCTTCACAAATAAAAATAATTTTGCAAGCAAATGATTTTCTAAAGGTGTTTTTTTGGAAGTATCTTTGGGGTGACTTAACACACCCGAACTCTTTATTAATTGACGACTCTAATTTTCAACAAGTTAGAGCTGTCCAATTCATTTAAACAAAATCGTCGCACAAAGTTACGTATTATCTTCTCTCGTTTCTCATGGGGAACGCCACATCAGAAAATTTGGGGCGCGACAAGCGGGTCTTTATTTGTTGATTTGCTAGGATAGATTCACCAAGAGGAGACAGTTTTATAATCGTACTTTTGATTTTCAGTAGCTCCAAATATGACGCAACGGAATTCACGAGAGATTAGTTAGCGTACTAGTCCAAATGAGATAAACAACTCGTCGCAACGTGCAAATTTTGCGCACAAGAAAGAAAGAGAAAATCTCTATAATATTATTGATTAAAAGTTTTAAAAGTTGAATATGTTACAGGCCTTTTTATAAGACCCTAACCTTAGAAATCCTATAGAAAAAGAAATCTTAAATCATGCCAAAACAAGCGGCATTAAAGAAAAGATGTTTCCTATTTAATTAAATAAAATTCTAATTCTTGTAGACCAAGAATCCTAATAAAGGTAGAAATTAAAATCAAACCGAATACGGAAAGTTACTAATTCTAACCTAACTGAAAATATTTCTAGTAAAAAATTTATTCTAAAGCAATAGAAATAGAATATAAAAAATCCTACGATCTTGTCCTACATCAGTCTCATTTTCTTCAAAAGAACTTGACCTCGACTTCTCGTTATTCGAAACAACTTCACACGTTGGCACTTGTCTGCATCAATTTGTACTTCAAATTAATTTTCTCAAACACAAACTTCAACAATGTGTTCCACTCTGCTTAACCTTCAAAATATTCATGTCCCATCTTCCAATGGGTTGCAAGTTTACAACAACAGCATCAACGAAACATGGAATATTTCAATTTCTTACTTCTCCAAAAATTTGTCAAAGAAAAGTTTTCATGCAATAATCTTTTCTTTGTGCTTCACCTTATTGACAAGATTCACTAGATGAACATTGGGAATCTATTCAAACTGTTCCACTCCAAGAAAATCAACAAAAGCAACTTTAGCCCTATCAAAGATGCAATTATGTTGTGAATCCATCGTTTGGATATACGGTTCAAATTGATTGTTGGACAATCCTTTTGAAGGTATTTCATTCGACACCCCTGTATTGATGGCGAGACCCTCCTCCTCAACACAAATATTAGTATCAACCATCTCCAATAGACAACTGTTTCGGTCCTCAACAACTTGATCACCAACATTGATATCAATTTTATATTTCTCACTAACATCAGTGTTACTTTTCTCATCATCAACTTCTATTATGACATCTTTAATATCTTTATCAACATCGCATTCAACCCGATCTCCTTCCTCTTCTACGACCTCATATCCATCATAATAATTGTGAAACGATTGACTGAAACTTGAAGGAACTTGATTCTTTTTTTGACCTCCGAAGCTTAACTGAGTCAAACTCGTTGGCATGTTTCTTGAATAATTTGTATCAGTAGTAACATGGCTATATTGCAAATCAAAATTATCTCGGAATATTTGTTTTGACTCAAGTTTTCTCCGATATTCTTGATACAACTCTTGTCCACGATTTGATTGAAGAAATCTATCACTCATCAATCGTCTCATCCTGGGCCATGTCCTAATGGGTTGTTTATATTGTCGCAATCTATTGGACTACAATTGTTGCCACCACGTAGAAACATAGCCATATAATTTATGAGCCGCATATTTGACCTCCTTCTCTTCAGGAATATTTGTGTAGAACTCAAAGAATTTATCTACTTTACGAAACCAATAAATAAAATTCTCAGGATGGCAATACCCATGAAAAATAGGAATTATTGGTTCTACTTGAAAAGTTAAATAGTCGTCATCTGTGCGATAAAATCCTCTAGACCTTGAATGTCGCTTCTTTGACTGATATCCATAATAATCCTCAGGTACCTCGTCTTCAAATTCATCCTCACTATCAACATGGTAATAAGAATATCTTCCGGGGACGTTTTGGTTAATAGGTTGGTTGTGGGCAAATCTCTAAATGCAGTTCCTATCAACTTTGTGTTTAACAGATTGACCATGGGTAAATCCCTTTGTGCAAGTTTTGTTAAATCGTTTCACACGACCAACGTCAATGGATGTGTCTTCAACCATGTTTGGTGTCATTGAACCAGGCAAAGCCATGCTCTGATACCATTTGATGCAGCGGAATTTATAAGAGACTAGTTAGCATACTAGTCCAAACGAGATAAACAACTCTTCGCAACGAGCAAATCTTGCGCACAAGAAAGAAAGAGAAAATCTCTATAATATTATTGATTAAAAGCTTTAAAAGTTGAATATGTTACATACCTTTTTATAAGACCCTAACCCTAGAAATCCTACAGAAAAAGAAATCTTAAATCATGTCAAAACAAGTGGCCTTAAAGAAAAGATATTTCCTATTTAATCAAATAAAATTCTAATTCTTGTAGATCAAGAATCCTAATAAAGGTAGAAATTAAAATCAAACCGAATACGGAAAGTTAATAATTCTAACCTAAACAAAAATATTCCTAGTAAAAATTTTACTAAAGCAATAGAAATAAAATATAAAAGATCCTACGATCTTCTCCTATATCAAAATATGTAACATGTGCTACATCTATGTTTTTCAATGAGAAGAGTACTAAATCTGATTGTGAGAGTACAAGTAATACTTTTTGTGAGGTTGAGAATAACCAAGCTAGTGATGGAGAGGAACACTATGATGAGGCTTTTCAACAAACCTTTAAGGAGCTTTTTAAAATGCATTATAGATCATCCAAAACAAATTTAAGATTAGCTAGCCACCAAGTTCAAACGGTGTGAGAAAGAGAGAACGGATGTCTTGAGTGAACTTGATCTGATTAAACGCAAACATATGAATCTTGAAATGATATGCATACCCTTTTTTAGGCTAACAAATTTTTTGAATCAAAAATAACAAAATTGCAAGTTGAACTTGACAAGGCCAATGCTACTTTAAAGAAACTGAACACAGGTGCACAAGCCTTGAATGAAGTGTTAAGTGCTCAAAGGGTAACTTCAAAGAGAGAAGGGCTTGGATATGCAGGAGGTGCTTCAACACTAGGTGGAAGGAAAAACGGTTTCTATCAAGCTAAATGGTGCTCCCATTCCTCATGTTGCAAATAAAGCCAGTTTGCCCATCAAAGAAAACAAAGTTAAATATGCTCGTGGTAAGCCCATATTAGTGTAAATAAATGGGGTTTATTCACTACAAGAAATTTAGTCTTTGGAGATGAATGAAAATTGTCACAAATTACATATTTTTCGTCACAAAATTGTATGGGTGACGAAAAATAAGTATGAGTGACGAAAAAAAATTTTGCCGACTAAAGTAGTCAAGGATTGTCACCTGGTGATGAAATCTATTTTTTGTCACCTGCTTTTGATGATGAAGTATTTCGTCGCTAAAAATGGATAATTGGTGATGAAAATTTTTTCTCACCTATTGTGCTTTTTAACGGGAAAAATTTTCGTCACCAATTATTCCTTTGGCAACAAAGGTGACCCATTGATGACAAAATCTTTCGTCGCCAATATAAGAAATCGGTGACAAAATTTTTCGTCACAAAAGACGTTTTCATATGGGCAAAAAATCTAACTCCAACTAGAATTTTGTTGGGGATGCAGACAACTTTCAACAACAGAGTTCCGCGACCCACGTAGAGGGTAATGCGATAGATGGTCCGTGACCAGCGCGGAGAGTTCCGCGTCAGGTAGGCACGCGGTCAGGCTCACAACAGGTAGCGCGTGACAGGCAGGCTCGCGGCCAAAATGGGCCGTGGGCCGCGGCCCAAGTTGGTTGGAGGGGTCCAACTGTCACTTAGGGTTTGCCTATAAATATTAGTTGTTGTATTCATTTATTTCTTGAGCAGTTTGCTAGAAGTTGTAGCCAAAGAGAATTCTAGAGAGAAAGTGCAAGAGAAAACTTTTTTTAGAGAGGAAAGAGAAGACTTGTAATCTTTAGTTTTCTTCGTTCATAGTGGACTAGTGTAGCTCCCGGGAAGGTGGGCAAGTTGCCAAACCTTGTATATCTGTGTGTTCAGTTTTTCTATTCCTCTTTCTCTTCCTTTTTCTCTGGTTTATTTTCTGTGACGATAGTATCCTAAGATCCTGAGTATTTTTGTTCGTTGTGAGTCCTTGCGTGAGGCTCCGATTTCCCAACAACTGGTATCAGAGCCACAAGTTGTGGCAAGGGTATCCAACAGTTTTCCGATTGAAGCTTTTGGGTAGTCCAGATTTTCGCAAGAGCTATGGGTTCAGAAGAAGAGAAATCAAAGATCGAGAAGTTTGATGGTTTGGACTTTGCTTTCTGGAAGATGCAGATAGATGATTATCTATATCAGAAAGATCTTTACCGGCCGCTGCTGGGTAAAGAAGATGGCAAGAAAAAAGAAGGGGAGACTGATGCAGAAAGGGAGGTCCTTGATCGGAAGGCGATGGGTCTAATCTGGTTATCACTCTCGAAGTCGGTCGCGCACAACATACTGAAAGAAAAAATCATGTTCGACCTAATGGACGCGCTCGCGGAGATATATGAACAGCCGTCCACAACAAACAAGGTGCACTTGATGAAGAAGTTGTTCAACTTCGAAATGCCTGAAGGATGTTCGTTTATGAAGCATCTCAGCGAGTTCAATACAATAGTGGACCAGTTGGTCTCTGTTGGTATTGAGTTCGACAATGAGATTGAAGCGTTGTTTATCCTGTCTCAGTTGCCAAAGAGTTGGCAGAGCACGGTTACTGGGATCAGTAATTCGGTTGGGAAGGAAACGCTCAAACTGAATGATATAGTCAGTTTGATTCTAACTGAGGAAGTTAGAAGGAAATCGCTCGAGGGAGCGTCAGGCTCTAGCAGTTCGAGCTCAGCTCTAAGTTTTGAGCAAAGGGGTAGAGGCCAGACCACGGGTGGTCAAAAGAACTAGAACAAGAGCCGGTCGAAGTCGCGTGGCAAGAAGTCACGCGGCAAGACACAGGTCCGCGGAATCAAAGGTGAATGTTGGAACTATGGCCAGGTCTGCAAAGCTCCAAAGAAGAATAATAGTGAGCAAAAGGCCCACATCATACAAGATGCACTTATTCTTTCGATAGACAGTATCGTGGAGTCATGGGTGGTTGACTAGGGCGCCTCATTCCATGCGACTGCTAGCAATGGGGTTCTAAAGAACTATGTAGCATGCGACTTCGAGTAAGTATACTTGGTCGATGATGAGGCATGTAGTATTGTGGGAATGGGTGATGTGCAGATTGAAATGTAGGGGTTTAGATGGTGTTTGAAGGATGTCAGACACGTCCAACAGCTGAAGAGGAATCTTGTTTCAGTTAGGCAACTAGGAGTAGCGGGCTATACCTCAACATTCACAGGAGACGCGTGGAAGGTCTCCAACGGTACCATAGTGGTAGCGCGCGGAAAGAAAGTGGGTACTCTCTATTTAACTTCACATGGGAGTCATTCACTTACCATTGTGGAGGGACTCACGGGGGTGGTCCCTCGCAAGGACTGCGAGGGTCTCACTGGGGTGGTCCCGCAGCTAGAGAGCCAAGTGAGTTCAAGTTTATGGCACAATAGGTTGGGACATATGAGCGAGAAGGGGATGAAGGTTCTGCAGACACAGGGGGAGGTGCTAGTTGAGTCAATGGATTTCGACATGTGCGAAGACTGTGTATCTTCGGCAAACAGAGGCAGGTTAGTTTCCAAAAAAGTGGCAGACCTCCCAAGCTAAGCAAGTTGGAGCTTGTTCATACTGATGTATGGGGTCCCACGCCAGTGCATTCTTTCGGCGGGTCAATGTACTTTGTTACTTTCATCAATGATCACTCGAGGAAAGTATGGGTCTACTTCATGAAACACAAGTCAGAGGTATCTGAAACTTTCATGAAATGGAAAGCCAGAGTAGAGAACGAGATAGAGTTGAAGGTGAAGTATCTGAGGTCAGAGAATGGGGGAGAGTATGAACTAGAAGAGTATAAGAGAGTCTGTGCTCTATTCGGGATCCGTTTAGAGAAGACTCTTCCAGGAACTCCGCAGCAGAATGGCATCGTGGAGCGAATGAACAGGACTTTGACAAAGCATGCGCGGAGCATATGGATACACGCGGGGTTGCCCAAGCAGTTTTGGGCAGACATGATCAGTACAACAGCATACTTGATTAAGGGCCATTGATTCCATTGAACTTTGGGATACCAGAGGAGGTTTGGAGCGGTAAAGAGGTAAACCTCTCACATTTAAAGATTTTCGGTTGTGTCGCTTGTGTCCACCTCAGTGACAAAGTTAGAGACAAGCTAGATGGTAAGTCACTGAAGTGCATGTTCATTGGGTACGGCAGCGATGAGTTTGGTTATCGTCTCTAGGATGAGAAAAACCAGAAGATAATTAGAAGTCGGGATGTCATATTCAATGAGTCGGTGTTGTACAAGGATAGGGATAGCAAACAATGCAGTGGGAGTTCTACTGAGGGCCGTGATGGTCCCACTGCAGAGGGTCCCACGAAGGTGGTCGCGCGAGAGGATCGCGAGTCACCCGAGTACTTTAGTTTGGAGGATCTTCCAGAAAGCAGTGAAGATGAGTCAGTATCTGATCGGACAGATGAAGTAGTCTCGCGGACAGAGACAGTCTCGCGGACACAGTCTAGGGCTGTTCTAGAGACAAGGTCTAACTCACCGGCTGCCGCGGTAAGGAGATCAACCAGGGTACCCAAACCTAATCCGAAATACCTTTTGTCACTAGATTATTTGCTTTTAACAGATAGTAGGGAACCATCTTGCTATGATGAGGCTTTACAAGCTTGTGACAATGTGAAGTGGAAACGTGCTATGCAAGAGGAGATGGATTCTCTTCACTCGAATGTGACTTAGGATTTGGCGAAGCTTCCCGCAAGGAAGAAGGCACTACAAAACAAGTTGGTATATCGCGTCGAGCAGGAAAGCGATGGCACCAAGAGGTTTAAGGCCAGATTGGTTGTGAAGAGCTTTCAACAGAAAGAAGGGGTTGATTTCACAGAGATTTTTTCCCAGCTGTGAAGCTGACCACTATCATAGAGTGGTATTGAGTTTGGTAGCTACAAAAAATCTCTACCTTGAGCAATTGGATGTTAAAACTGCGTTTCTTCATGGTGACTTGGATGAAGAAATCTACATAAAGCAGCTTGTTGGCTTCATTGAGAAGAGCAAGGAAAAGATGGTGTGCAAACTCAAGAAGAGTCTGTATGGGTTGAAACAGGCTCCCAGACAGTGGTACAAAAAGTTTGACAGTTTCATGCAGCGCAACGACTACGCAAAGTGCCTTGCGGATCACTGTTGCTACCTTAAACGATGTAAGGCGAGCTACATAATCTTACTACTCTACATAGATGATATGCTTGTAGCGGGGTCCTATTTACGCAAGATAAACATGTTGAAGCGACACTTTGCAGCAGAGTTTGCTATGAAAGATCTGGGTGCAGCGAAGCAAATACTTGGGAGGAGGATCAGCAGGGACAAAACTCAAGGGGTCTTGAAGTTAAGTCAAGCTGAGTATATTGAACGAGTTCTGGAAAGGTTCAATATGCCGAACGCCAAGGCAGTTGGCACGCCTCTGGGAAGTCAGTTTAGACTTTCTGACATGCAGTCTCCGAAGACAGATGCTGATAAGGAGCACATGGCCAAGGTACCGTATGCCTCAGCCATTGGTAGTCTAATGTACGCGATGGTCTGCACGTAGCCGGACATCGCGCATGCAGTGGGAGTTATGAGCAGGTTTGCAAGCAATCTGGAGAAGCAACATTGGGAAGTTGTCAAATAGTTGCTGAGGTACCTCCGCGAATGTATCGCTATATTTTGGGAGAGAAGATTTGGTGGTGAGAAGATATGTGGATGCAGATTTCATGGGTGATCACGATATAAGGCGAAACACCACAGGTTATGTCTACACTTTGGGATCAACAGCAGTGAGTTAGGTCTCGCGTCTACAGAAGTTGGTAACTTTGTCCATGACAGAAGCTGGGTATGTAGCATTCACGGAGGCCGCTAAAAAGATGTTTTGGTTGAAGGCTTTTCTGGGTGAGTTGGGTTTCAAGTAGGAAAACAGTATTCTTTTCAGTGACAGCCAGAGTGCTATACATCTTATGAAAAATCCAGTGTTTCATGCCAGAACGAAGCACATCGATTTGAGGTACCATTTCATTCGCTCGCTTTTTGGAAGAAGGGGAACTGTTACTGAAGAAGATTTTGGGGAGGCAAAAATCCGGCAGACATATTAACAAAGTCGGTCACCATCGAGAAATTGAAGTTGTGCTCAACTTTAGTTGGCCCTCGCGCGTGAGGAGTTGGAGGGCCGAAGTCGCACCGGGAGGGGTGAAGTTCACTACGTCCACTATTGATTGAGGTTGTTGATATTGGTTTGCTTCAATTATCTTCAAGTGGGAGATTGTTAGGGATGCAGAATACTTTCAGCAACAGAGTTCAGCGACCCGCACAAAGAGTTCCGTAGTAGGTGGTCCGCGACCAGGGCGGAGAGTTCCGCGACAGGTAGGCACGCGATAGGCTCGCGGTCAGGATGGGCCATAGGCTGCGGCCCAAGTTTGTTGAAGGGGTTCAACTATCACTTAGGGTTTTCCCATAAATATTAGTTGTTGTATTCATTTATTTCTTGAGTAGTTTGCTAGAGGCTATAACCAGAGAGAATTCTAGAGAGAGAGAAAGTCCAAGAGAAAACTTTTTTTAGAGAGGAAATAGAAGACTTGTAATCTTTAATTTTCTTCGTTCATTTGGACTAGTGTGGCTCCCGGGGACGTAGGCAAGTTGTCGAACCTTGTATATCTGTATGTTCTATTTTTATGTTCCTCTTTCCTTTTTCTCTAGTTTGTTCTATGTGACGATAGTATCTCAAGATCCTGAGTGTTTTTGTTCGTTGTGAGTCCGAGCGCAAGGCTCCGATTTCCCAACAAATTCAAACCCAGGCCTTCTGAGTTTCATACACAAGCTTCGACCAATTGCACTACACACACTTTTCATTATATATTTGAAGGATAATGCTAGAGTGTCTCCCACTTGTCTAGAGGACACGATATCACCCTAATTTTCCATCGCCTAATTCATCACAGTCGTCGAATTAAATATTGCATAATACCATTTACTTTTTGAACTAGTGACTCTTCCAAAAAAAAAAGGAACCTTAACTCATGTTTTGACCATGGTTTAGGCTCTCTCTCTCTCTCTCTCTCTCTCTCTCTCTCTCTCTCTCTCTCTCTCTCTCTCTCTCTCTCTCTCTCTCTCTCTCTCTCTCTCCCCGTAATTGGCCAAAACCATTTTCCTTTCCCTCCTTTTGCTCCGTTTTCTATCCTCTTAACAAGAACTAGGTTTGATTTGCCCTCATCTGCATGGGCAAAATCAGGTGACTCATCTGCATGGGTTGAAAGATGAGACATGGGTTGAAAGATGAGACAGAGTTAGGTCAAAGAATTGGGGCGAAATCAAGCTCCTCATTCCAGTAAACCCTGATGGTGGTGGATGGTGGCCACGTTAGTGGTGTGGATGGTCATGGCAGTGTAGGGTGTACATGGTGATGGCAATCGGTGGTGTGGAGTGGTGACAATGAGGGAGATAGAGTTAGGTCACAAGATTTGGGTGAAATCATCATTGAAGTACACTCTGATGGTGGTAGATGGTAGCGATGTCACTGGTGTGGATGGTTGGGGGGGAGGGGAAGAAGATAGAGTTGGGAAATTAAGTCAGATTTTTGAGGTAGTCAATCCTACACGTGGTGTAGTTCACAGTCTCATTTCAAATTTTGGAAAATTATTGTATGGACCCAGTTGCGCCAACATTACATACAAATTTTAAACTTCATCACTATGATATATTGTATGTGTGTGTGTGTGTGTGTGTGTGTATATATATATATATATATATATATATATATATATATTTTGGGACGATTTGGACCATTAGGATTTCACATCTTAAGAATTTCCACCATTTTCACGAAAAATACAGATCATCAGATATAAACAATGTTCAGATCATAACACGTTAAATACATCCGAAGGACTTAAGCCTTATAGTGCACCACCCAAGCCCCACATGTCATATCATTTGGCAATCGGAACCTTCTATCTGCAACATACAAGGGATTAAATCTTTACTGTCAATAATGAAGTCTATCACACATTGATAGACACTTGATCAGACAAAAAAAAAAACATTCTAATAATAGAATTACATTCTGATGAAGGGCCTTCCCAAACCTGATAAACTTAAAAAATTACGAGAATGATTACAACAAAAAGCACAACAAAGTGAACGGTCTCGATCGTTGTGATTGTGTTACGGTCATGTGACTACCATACATTATACTAAAGCACAATACTTTAGTTTATTGACAATGAGGTTGAACGTATAGATTTTAAAGGTAGTTGCCGAGTCATTTGTTCTAATTATTGATCTGAACTGTTAAAATTTCACATTTTATCGATTATATCATTGCCACAAAAGATGGTGATAATCAAATGTTGCCAACTACATGATCGGAATCCATCCAATGCTTTCGGAGGCATTTAAGTCTTATAGTACACCACTCAAGCAAAACAAAGTGAACGATTATTGTTAAGGGGCTTCCTCAAATGTTATACTTTTTAAAGGTTTTATGTTATGCCTTGTAATGGTTTCATGTTATGCTTGTCAATGGTTTTCGTTATATCCATTTTTTCCTCCAATGTTATGACTCAATTGTTATGCCATTTATTGGTTTTGTTTTACATGTTATGCCTGTTTTGTCTAAATGTTATACCTATTCATGGTAATGTTATACTCTTGTTATGCACATTCAATTGATGTTATGCCTTTTTTGGTGTAACATGTTATGCCATTAAGTGGTTTCATTACAAAAAAATGGATGACCTATTGGGATGACCGGTCATATTTGGTCAAACTTTGCATCCGTGGTATCATCTGAACCGTTCAATCAGAGGATACAGTGTCCCCTTATGCTTGGGAGATACCTTCGGTGCTCCCATCTGTATTTGAAATATCTAATGTAATATATACGTTAAACATTAAATATTTTGAAACTTTAAATATTAAGATTAGCAATTTTGATAAACATGAAAGATGTAACCCTTTGTGTTATTGTTCAAATTCAATTTAAATTATCTCAATTGGAGTTCTGAGTAAAGAAGTTATGCCCGAAATACATTAGGCGACGAAACACAACTTTCATAAATTTCGTTACCAAAGTTACTCATTTGGTGACGAAATATATTTTTCGTTGCCAGAAGCGTAAAAGATGAGACACAATTATTATTCGTCGCCAAAGATAACCATATGGTGACGAAAAAAATATTTTGCTATCAAACTTCGTCACCAAATGGTTTTTGGCAATGAAAAATAACGTCGTCTTATTTTTTACACTTTCTGCAACGAAAAATGTACTTTGTCGCCAAATGGGTACCTTTGGTGACGAAAATATTTTTTCCATCGCTAAATAGGTATAATTGGTGACAAAATAATTTTGTAGCGGAAGTTGTCAAAACAGTGACAAATTTATATTTTCATCGCCAAATATACTCATTTAGCAATGGAATTTAATTTCGTTGCCACTTTTTTGTCACCAAATATATATTTTCTTGTAGTATTACCCCTCTCGTTTTGTCATACTTGCATATATGTACTCGTTATGTCATGATATCGCGTCCAAGGTATATTTTTGTCCGTTTAACTCCTGAGAGTGCCCAAGACCCCATGGTGGTCCTTCGTGAAGTCATAGATTGAGAAGCATTGAAGAGTGCAAGGAAGGGCCAAGAATAAAGAGAAAGACCACAATTTCAAACCTAATTCAGAGCCATTTTCTACCATTAGAAGCTTTTTTCTCTACCAGTAGAACCTCAAAACTCAGATTTTGATCTAGGAGCATTTTGACCCAGTAGAGATGTCTGTCAGTTTATTGTTCGTAAACCCGCACGGGAAAAGATGCCTCATAAGCCTTTGGGGTTAGTAGTCCATAAATTTGGATAATTTAAGGACTTGCTCAGTGGCCTAGGATTGGTACACAATTCTGATAACTTGAACTTTCAATTTTATGTGCTCTTATTTTCTCGTATTTGAGTTTTTTTTTTTTTGTGGATCGGCAACAAGATTTTATTGAACTTGACAAAGGGTACATCGAGGAGGCCAAGCTCTAGATGCAAAAAAAACTTGAATCATAGAGCAAGCCAAGAAGAAAGGAAAAAAGAGGAAAAAAATATATTCAACAGAATTGAATGAAACCATATGAGAGATGGATCCATCCAGAGCCAAACAAATACTTCCACTGCTCCAAAAATCTACAGAAGCCATTCCAAAAGAGTTTGCACTACCAGCCAAATAGCCATACCAACGACAAAGCATCCACAAAACTAGCCCCATCAAAGTAGAGCCAGAAAGTTCTCAAACCTGTTTCATTAGCCATCCACAGCAGCACTAGAACCTCAGCATCACATCACAGGAATACATAACAGTTGAAATATGTAACAGCTGGAACCAGCCCCAGCTGATTTGACTTGTCTTATGTTTGAAAAAATTTGGTTTCATCTTTCGGACTTGGTTAGATTCATTATGAATTGTGTCGAGCAAGTATATTTTGGAGTTTAATAAAATGGGGTACATGGTACAGCATTCATACTTTAAAAACATGTTCACTTGCATTTTTGAGTGTTTAATTAATAGATTATATGTGGGCGGTTGAGCTCATCCATACCTTACGGGTTTAAAGGGCTAGGGCAAGCTTATTGGAGCCGGTGGTTGAACTACCTCTTATATTTTGTGGTCGGAGGACTTATTGTTAAGTGTGGTTGAGTCACCATTGCGACATGCATATTTTTGACTTGGACATGTAATGATAGTGTTAGTTTTTACTCTAGAAACCTGTTTCTATGTCTTTGGTGAATGGAAGGAAAAACTTGTATTTTTGTAGTTGGAGTTTGTAAAGTTTATGGCATGCTATGGAGAGCCTTCGTGGTTAATTTGAATTCTTTAGTAAATTAAAAGCGGATTATTTCTTTCTATTCTTTTAGTTGAATTTACATTTTATGGCATGAAAAAAAAGGGGATTTCATTAGCATCTCATGACTTTTGATGAATTTAGAAATGGGTTTCAGATTTCCAAGATTTAAATCTTATGGATATTTAAATTTAGCACCACTATGAAGGATTTTGATGGAATGACAAGTTTTGCATATATATATTTTTTATGACTTTGAGGGCCCCTTTGGACTGGGTATAAAGGAGGGAGATTAGTTATGGGTGAGGATAAGGAGACGGGGCCCACTATTATCCTTGATTTGGCGGAAATGCTAGAGGCACATCGGTGTGGCTGAGTTCAGCCACACCCCTCTCACATGCAGGTGGGATCCACTGAAGCGGGTTCCACCTGCATGTGAGAGGGGTGTGGCTGAACTCAGCCACACCGATGTGTCCCTAGCACTCCCCTTGATTTGGAAGCACTTGGAAAAGGCGTATAAGGGATGCGGGGGGATTGGTGTATCCAGGCGTAAGGGGGGCACGGGGTATTATTTATGGGTGGATTTTAGGGTGTTATTAATTAATATCCCCGGATAAGGCTTAAAATAATAGCCCCAACCTTCTTTATTTTAATTACAAAACAACCTTATTTCCTTATTTTATCCTTCATCCAAACCAATTACTATTAACCAATTGGGATTGGCTCAATTGGCCAGAACTCTTGCATCTCAATAGGAGGTCGGGAGTTCGAGTCTCCCTACCTGCATGTGGGTGTTCTTCCCTTAGAGGATTTTTCTTTTCTTTCTTTGTTTCTACCCTATAATGGGCTTATTTCTTGTATTGGTTGAATTGTTTGACTTGGTTATCTCGTGGACTCTTGGAGGATTTTTCTTTATGGGCTTATTTCTTGTATCGGTTGAATTGTTTGACTTGGTTATCTCGTGGACTCTCATAATTGATGCAGTGTCCCGAGTTTGTACTTTGTACTTCATATTTGATATAAAAATGATCTTTTGTATCGTTTGACAAAAAAAAAATCAAGTACTATTTTATCCCTCATTTTTAATACTTCATCCAAAATGACTACTTTTTTATCTACTCTCCATAAAGTCGCGTTAATGTGGGCCCCACCCCTCCATACATAGTACCACATACTATGTTATCCCCATTCATAAATAATATCCCCAATCATTATTCCACATCCAAACGGGCCCTTAAGTATTAACTTGTGCTTATAGCTGGTTTCTTTGAAGCGGGTTCTTTGACGGTTTATATAATCAAAATAGAACTTTTGTAAGAGAAGGTCGTTTCTATTGGTATTTATAATCTTGGCTTGCACGTTGATTATAGTAAAGTACATCTAAAAATGATATAATCAGTTAAAGAAAAATCAGGTCATGTCAAAGCTGGTCCATTTGTAATAACATGACCTTTTTTTTTTAATTATCAGCAGCATGAGTTTGTTTATGTAAGTTATTTTATATTTTCATCTCCATACCTTTTTTAGTGCTCTTTTGTGTTTTTTTTCCTAGTATGCTAAAGAAGTTTTATGAACTTGAGTAATAGATACAACAAGCTAATAGGAAGAAAGAAAATTGTTGGGCTGCTATTTGGTGAGGAGATTTAATTTCCTTAT
Organism: Rhododendron vialii; assembly: GCF_030253575.1. NCBI lineage: Eukaryota > Viridiplantae > Streptophyta > Magnoliopsida > Ericales > Ericaceae > Rhododendron > Rhododendron vialii. Next base: position 33,172,254 of record NC_080558.1, read on the forward strand.
AACACGAACAAATTGAACATCATTGTTAAAGAAATATATCCCCAACTAGGTCGACATATATATATATATCATGTGCTCACCAATCTCCAAACATATATGGTTGCATGGTAAGGGCACCGTACCAACAAAAAACGTTTAAAAAATAAAACACAACTACTAACAAAATCAAGTACATTACGTATTGTCCTCCCAAATAATTATAGCATCTCATTTGGGGACTTCTTCATTTTCAGATTCATTCCCTTTAACTTAACCACATCCTGGAATTTAACAAATCCTGCTGATAAAATAACCCAATCCCTGTTCTAATTTGCAATAAACCAAAAACTCCTTTATCAGTGCTTTTGGACTCTCTACTTAATTAGCATTTTGTTCACTCCTTTCCATTTTTCCTTAGCGAAGGAAGTCGGAGACTCTGTTTAGGATATGTAAAAGAGATCTAATTTCCTTTTCTTTTTTTAAAATCGAAAGTTTTTATTTAGTTGTTGGCCAAAATTTATTAACTTTTTGTTTCATCTTGGGAAGAAGAAAAATGCTAACCTCGACCATAAGAGCGGAGGATAATAGGTAAAGGTGGATCAATATTCAAGAACAGTGAATTGATATCTATGAAAATATATTAATATTCATGAGACATGTATTAAAATCTGAACTTATTTAAAATTATTTGCATATTATCTAGTATTAAGAAGACCTTAAAGAAGAAAGAGCACAAAATTTTGATTTTTTGTTTTCGGGAAAAAGTTTCTGATAAAACCAATTATTTGTGGGCCGTCAATAGAGGTGTCAAATGGGCCGTGCCGGCATGGGCACAGGGTGGCACGGCACGTCATAGGCATGGTCTTGGCCTAGCAGGCACGACACGGCACGGTTTTAATGGGCCCGGGGCACGACACCGGCATGGAAGTGGGCGGCACAGCACGGGCATGGCACAAAAGTTGGCTTGGCACGGCACGGCATGACACGGTCGTAGACGGGCACGGAAAGTGGACAGGAACGGCACGGTTCTAGCAGGGGTACAGGCACGGGCATGGGCACAACACAGGCACGGCACGAGGCACGGAAAAACAAAAAAAAATTAAATAAGCCAAATGGCTTTTTTTTTAATTTATAAAAAAATTAAACAATTTCTATTCGGTAAACAATATTTGTTTACCTTTAAAACTAAGATATTTAATTTTAAAAAAAAAACAATTTCTTAAAAAAATCACGTTTATAAAAAATTATTATTTTACTTTTAAAAAATTGTCAATTTCAGGAGTTTAGTAGTGTCCTTTCTAGGCTCTAGCTGGCCTAAATTTGGTCACAAATGACTCGTATTATAATCCCCTTTACCTACTGGTGTAACCTCCTCTCTTTTTTTTGTTTTTTTCTTTTTCTGTGAGGATTGCTCATGTAATAAATTACGTGACGCAAAATGGAATCAATTACCATCTTTTCGAGCGGTTGATTGTCGTCTGAATGCAAAAAATCAAACTAACTAGAAATCACGTCTCTAGAACAATGTACTGTTAGAGTTAAACGTCAATTACTTTGAAAACATTATGACTTTTGATGTGGTGTTTTTACAAACCTTTCGTAGTTTAAAAAAAAAATTGGCCGGCACGACATGTTTAAAACAGTAAAAAGCAGGAAGCTGCCAGGGAGTCTCGAACTTCCATGGACAAAGACTTATTTTAGAAATTAAGCTAAAGTAATCTTTATTTCAAATTTCTCATAGTCGAACGCGACAAACAGAGCATAACAACCAACCAAGCTTTCATGGCAAAGTTTAACAAAGTTTCCAATTTACAGGACATTTAACAACCAAGCTTCCATATCCTAGGATTATTTATCATTGTTCAATCTATACAGGACATTATCATCATCCATCATTGAAGGAATTTATTTAAAAGGGCACGACTTAAAATGGCCTGGTCTGACCCGACACGATTAAGTAAACGGGCCGGCACATCTTGACACGATTGAAAACGGCACGGCACGACACGATTTAAGAAAACGGGCCGGCACGGCATGACACGCTTTAAGAAAACGGGCCGGCACGGCACGACACGATTTAAAAAAATGGGCCGGCACGACACGACACAATTGGCAAACGGCACGACACTACTTGATTTAAGTAACGGGTCAGCACGGCACGACACGATTGATAAACGGCACGATACGATACGATTTGAGTAAATACTGCAAACAGCCGGCACGGTATGACATGAAGCACAGAGTTAAATAGGCCGGGCCGTGACGGCCCGTTTGACACCTCTAGCCGTCAAGTGGGAGGAACCCATAAAAATGGTCTCAGTTTCAAAAGAAATATACTCCCGCGCGCGTACCCAAAAAGAAAAAGGCTATCTACTTTTTGATCCCTACAAAATTAAGTGAGTTTCAACTTGGTCGTTGCGATTTTAGTTGTTTCGATTTAGTCCCTCCTATAAGATATGCTAATCAATTTTGTTCTTCCCATGAGTTTGATGACAGAATTAAGTGACATGTCTAAGGGAATGTGATGCGGAGCTGATGTGTACAACCAAAATGATTCAAAATTAACAAACTGCCATTGTAGCTGACCCACCATAAAAAAGATTCGTAACAAGGGAAAACTTGGACCATTTTTTGTGCACAGTATGCATAGATGGCGATGTGGCACTCACTATGGGTCTCATACAAACGATTCAAATCGTTCTTTAAATTTGAAATGTTTTTTCGAGTGTCATTGTGAAAAATCAGCTCAATTGAATAACTATAAGTGTTCAATCAAATCTTCTAACTCTTCATTCATATTTTAACCCGTAGAGGGCCCCACATCCCGATTTGTTCACAATTAGTGCGCATAAAATCTGTGTGGACAAACTTTTTGGGAAACTTATTCACAGTTCATCCAGTCATACAAACCAAACCTAAAAACCAAACCCATCTGAGACATACACATCTTGCACATAAGTTCTTTGTGGGGCTCATCTCGGGTCTCACAAAGAGATCTGAACCGTTTATTATTCTTAAAATAATTTTTGAAAGGTTACAATTAAAAATAAGATCAATCATATATCGGTAAGTGTTTTTTTAGTATTCGTAGGGGGAAACTTTTTGGTTTGCCCTACGAATTTTGAAAAATCACGTATCGATATCTCGTTGATCTGATATTTTATGATTACCCTTAAAAAGTCATTTAAAAAAAATGAGCAATTCGGTTCATTTTTGGGAACTCTGCTACATACATAGATAATCTGTGCACAGATTTTATTGTGGGGCCCACCACGGGTTCCACATAAATAATCCGAGCTGTTCATTAAATGTAAAATATTTTTCAAAGGTTCCAACCAAAAATCAGCTCAATCTGATAGCTATAGATGCTCAATCCAATCGTCTAACTTCTCATTATCTTGAGATCTGAATGAAAAGTTAGACGATTGGATCGAGCATCTATAGATATCAGATTAAGCTGATTTTTTGCGTGAACCCTTAAAAAAATATTTTAAATTTAATTCACAATTTGAATAATTTGTGTGAAACTCATAGTGGGCCTCACAATAAAATCTATGTAAAATATGTGTATGGCGTATGTACCCATAACACATCTAGTTAATAAAATAAGATGAAGGATTTTCTTTTTTTCATACTATGACATTTTCTACGAGACGGATTGAGGACTGACGGAGAGACTGACAAGCACAACAAGAATTAGCACAAGGTAATGTGCTGGAAAGGTTGATACGATTAATTTGCTTGCCTCGAAGACTGGCATTAGGCCCCTGATGATAGGGTTGATTCGAAGCAAAGGAAATGCTTCTCCGCTATGGGAGATGCTAGAAGAAAAGAAGAGAAGCCCTGGGGGCTATTACTCTTTCAGTCGGAGTCGGACCGTGCTAGTGCTCTCACGCATCCCTAAATTCAATTCAAAATAAATAGAGGTGGTAAATACGGATCAGAAACTTCATACATAGGGTATATCTGACCCATCTCACAAAAAATAAAAATCTGACTCATCTATCTCTGCACGCGTGTGGTGCAAATTCAAGCAAGTACAGATGTAAAAATAATTGATGTCCGACATCGGGAGATGGGGTTATTTTCCTTAGAAAATTGTAGAGGTGGGAAACAGACAAGTTTGGACGGGTTGAAATGGGTAATGGATTGAATATGGGCGGGTCGAATACGGATCAATAGTAGATGAGTTAAAACGGGTCGGGTCGAATATGGGTCAAGCCGTACCCAAACCCACCCGACCCGTTTTCCTTTTTTCTTTTTTTTTTAATTTTTTATTTTATTTTACTTTTTCATACTCATGGATTAAAATTATCTTTTTGTTTTTAGATACTAAAGAAGAATATATTTTGGATGCAAATGCTCAGATCCTCTCCTATAATATTTAACGGGGACAATTCTCTGTTTCTTTCTGACGTAACTCCACTCTCTCTCTTCTGAGATCTATCCTCCATTGAAAAATTCCGCCGTGCCGTGGTGAATTTATTTGAGGCGATGAATCAGATGAGTGTAGACACCCCCAATTCGGATCTCGAAGGTTCTTTAAATACCCTAATGATGAAATAAAGGAAACAATATGTCTTTGAGAGCTTAAATGTGGAATCTCATAGCCCAGAAAACCCTAAAAGCCCAAAAAAGCCTAAAAAGTCCATAAAAGCCCACGATTAAACCTAGAATACCGTACGGGACACCACTACACTGAACGGTGTAATAAAATTTATTACACTGCACGTGGTTATGAGGTATACCGCACGGCATTTCTAAGAAAAGTTCTGACTTGCTTAGAAAGCTGGTCACGCTCATTTGAGCCACAACTAAAAAATGGCTTGGTAGGGAATAAACTTCTAGCCGGCCTAGAAGCCACCTCCCCCATTTGCATTGATATTCTTTGATTTTTGCCTATAAATACGCCCCTCCTCTTGGAAAAAAAGGACCCTTACACCCACTACCTCCAAGTCTTAAGAAAGTTACTCTGACATTCTCTCTCTCTAAAACATTTCATTCTCCCTCACTTCCAAAGCTTAGTACACTACTAGTTTTGGAACTCCACCACTCCAAAACTCCGAGCTCATAAACCATCCACACTCATCCATCCTCGTTCAAGCTCAAAACCGAAGGTAAATGCAAGTTTCCTTGGGCTAAGCTCAGCCTTGGCCTTGAGGGGACTTTCTACAGTCATACTTGACCTGTTTTTGTTAAGTGTCGACTCAAAAACTATTTTCAAAAACAAAACAAAAGTTGAAACTGTATTGGAAGCACTACACCGTGCGGTGTTATGATACACCGCACGGTCTTATTTTGTTCATCAGCTGTTCATTCTGTCTGTTCTGATCACATTCATCTACTGTTGGTCACACTAATATTGCTCAAGGATTTGTTACTGATGCGTTCCAGAATGTAGTTTTATCTAAAAACCATGCCTTTGGCTTATCGAAATGGGTTTTTTATGATCATCTATGATGATCAAGTGCATCAAAAAGTGCTTTGCAAAATGTTTCTCAATAAAGACAATAAGAAAGATGCGTGGGTTCATGGCTTGCTTCAATCTAAAAATACAAAGACATTCTGAAATGATTTGGGAGCCACATCGTACGAGGTTCTGAGTAAAAATAATGGACTGATAGTAAGCTAGTACACCACACGGTTTATCAGAAAATCGTGCGCGATACTCTGTTATGCCATGCGGTATGGTTTATGATCAAGGTAGTTTGTTGACATACTATCATTTCATTCATGCACATCATCTATTTATCATCCACTGTACAGTAAGCACCACAAACACGCCAACGTGATATATTCAATCCCATGTCCCTTTCCCCTACTTGTTTATTAAGAGTTAATCGTCCAAAAGACGTTTAAAGTTTTCTCCTTTTGAAAATGTTAAGTAAAGACCGGTTCCGACTGGGCGGATAGGGTGTTTTTCAACAAAACCTTCTTCATTCATAACGTGGCCCCCAAACCCAAAATCTCAATGTTTTCGCCATGCCGAAAGCTTTCTTTTCAAATCAATTCTCAGTTTTTCGGATCATCCATCTCAAAAATTCGGGTGGCGACTCTCTCAGGCGCGCCGGTCGGGGAGCCGACAATGAGTGAAGAACATGATCGAAAATCCAATTATCCCATTCTGAGGCTATGTTGCATCGAGTGTGTTTCCTCTGTTTTTGTAAAAATAAAGTTCTAATTTTGTCCAACAAAACCTTTGCTAGTTCGATACCATAGTCAGTGAATACAGGGTGTAGGAGACACCCATGACCCATCCAAACTTTCAGAACTATTACACTGATCCACCACTATCATTCTCTCTCCAAAAAGCAAGATTTGCAGGGTTGGGTGGGCTGTAAATGGGTAGAAGATGGATTTTCACTCTGGAGATGGAGAAAGCGGTGAGCTTGGATTTTACAAGGAGAGAGAGAGAGAGAGAGAATCTGATTGAATAATGAAGACCGAGAATGATTTTGTCTAGAGGCAAGAAATTGAATTTTTACCTTAACCGAATTCGTCATTTGTACGTCAAAAGCCCTAGTAGAAGAATGGATGAGTTTTTTAAGTTGCACCCACTTTCAACCCATTACCAACCCATCTAAACCCATAAAATCAGTGGATTTATTAAGTTGCCCCAATTAGAACCCATATCTAAATATGGGTTGGTATGGGCTAATTATAAATGAATGGGTTTGGGTGAAATCATATTACTGGACCCAAATTATCAGTTTAAGTTGCCCCAATTCTCAGTTTTTCGGATAATCCATCTCAAAAATCTGGGTGGCGACTCTCTCAGGCGCGCCGGTCGGGGAGCCCACAATGAGTGAAGAACATGATCGAAAATCCAATTAACCCATTCTGAGGCTATGTTGTATCGAGTGTGTTTCCTCTGTTTTTGTAAAAATAAAGTTCTAATTTTGTCCAACAAAACCTTTGTTAGTTCGATACCAAAGTCAGTGAATACAGGGTGTAGGAGACACCCATGACCCATCCAAACTTTCAGAACTATTACACTGATCTACCACTATCATTCTCTCTCCGAAAAGCAAGATTTGAAGGGTTGGGGGGGCTGTAAATGGGTAGAAAATGGATTTTCACTTTGGAGATTGAGAAAGCGGTGAGCTTGGATTTTATAAGGAGAGAGAGAGAGAGAGAGAGAGAGAGAGAGAGAGAATCTGATTGAATAAAGAAGACCGAGAATGATTTTGTCTGGAGGCAAGAAATTGAATTTTTACCTTAACCGAATTTGTCATTCGTACGTCAAAAGCCCTAGTAGAAGAATGGATGAGTTTTTTAAGTTGCACCCATTTTCAACCCATTACCAACCCATCTAAACCCATAAAATCAGTTAATTTATTAAGTTGCCCCAATTAGAACCCATATCTAAATATGGGTTGGTATGGGATAATTATAAATGAATGGGTTTGGGTGAAATCATATTACTGGACCCAAATTATCAGTTTAAGTTGCCCAAATTCTCAGTTTTTCGGATCATCCATCTCAAAAATCCGGGTGTCGACTCTCTCAGGCGCGCCAGTCGGGGAGCCCACAATGAGTGAAGAACATGATCGAAAATCCAATTATCCCATTCTGAGGCTATGTTGCATCGAGTGTGTTTCCTCTGTTTTTGTAAAAATAAAGTTTTAATTTTGTCCAACAAAACCTTTGCTAGTTCGATAACATAGTCAGTGAATACAGGGTGTAGGAGACACCCATGACCCATCCAAACTTTCAGAACTATTACACTTATCCACCACTATCATTCTCTCTCCAAAAAGCAAGATTTGCAGGGTTGGCTGTGCTGTAAATGGGTAGAAGATGGATTTTCACTCTGGAGATCGAGAAAGTGGTGAGCTTGAATTTTACAAGGAGAGAGAGAGAGAGAGAGAGAGAGAGAGAGAGAATCTGATTGAATAATGAAGACCGAGAATGATTTTGTCTGGAGGCAAGAAATTGAATTTTTACCTTAACCGAATTCGTCATTCGTACGTCAAAAGCCCTAGTAGAAGAATGGATGAGTTTTTTAAGTTGCACCCATTTTCAACCCATTACCAACCCATCTAAACCCATAAAATCAGTGGATTTATTAAGTTGTCCCAATTAGAACCCATATCTAAATATGGGTTGGTATGGGCTAATTATAAATGAATGGGTTTGGGTGAAATCATATTACTGGACCCAAATTATCAGTTTAAGTTGCCCCAATTCTCAGTTTTTCGGATCATCCATCTCAAAAATCCAAGTGGCGGCTCTCTTAGGCGCGCCGGTCGAGGAGCCCACAATGAGTGAAGAACATGATCGAAAATCCAATTATCCCATTCTGAGGCTATGTTGTATCGAGTGTGTTTCCTCTGTTTTCGTAAAAATAAAGTTCTAATTTTGTCCAACAAAACGTTTGCTAGTTCGATACCATAGTCAGTGAATACAGGGTGTAGGAGACACCCGTGACCCATTCAAACTTTCAGAACTATTACACTGATCCACCACTATCATTCTCTCTCCAAAAAGCAAGATTTGCAGGGTTGGGTGGGCTGTAAATGGGTAGAAGATGGATTTTCACTCTGGAGATCGAGAAAGCGGTGAGCTTGGATTTTACAAGGGGAGAGAGAGATAAAGAGAGAGAGAGAATCTGATTGAATAATGAAGACCGAGAATGATTTTGTCTGGAGGCAAGAAATTGAATTTTTACCTTAACTGAATTCGTCATTCGTACGTCAAAAGCCCTAGTAGAAGAATGGATGAGTTTTTTAAGTTGCACTCATTTTCAACCCATTACCAACCCATCTAAACCCATAAAATCAGTGGATTTATTAAGTTGTCCCAATTAGAACCCATATCTAAATATGGGTTGGTATGGGCTAATTATAAATGAATGGGTTTGGGTGAAATCATATTATTGGACCCAAATTATCTGTTTAAGTTGCCCCAATTCTCAGTTTTTCGGATCATCCATCTTAAAAATCCGGGTGGCGAATCTCTCAACCGCGCCGGTCACGGAGCCCACAATGAGTGACGAACATGATCGAAAATCCAATTAACCCATTCTGAGGCTATGTTGTATCAAGTGTGTTTCCTCTGTTTTCGTAAAAATAAAGTTCTAATTTTGTTCAACAAAACGTTTGCTAGTTCGATACCATAGTCAGTGAATACAGGGTGTAGGAGACACCCATGACCCATCCAAACTTTCAGAACTATTACACTGATCCACCACTATCATTCTCTCTCCAAAAAGCAAGATTTGCAGGGTTGGGTGGGCTATAAATGGGTAGAAGATGGATTTTCACTCTGGAGATTGAGAAAGCGGTGAGCTTGGATTTTACAAGGAGAGAGAGAGAGAGAGAGAGAGAGAGAGAGAGAGAGAGAGTCTGATTGAATAATGAAGACCGAGAATGATTTTGTCTGTAGACAAGAAATTGAATTTTTACCTTTACCGAATTCGTCATTCGTACGTCAAAAGCCCTAGTAGAAGAATGGATGAGTTTTTTAAGTTGCACCCATTTTCAAACCATTACCAACCCATCCAAACCTATAAAATCAGTGGATTTATTAAGTTGCCCCGATTAGAACCCATATCTAAATATGGGTTGGTATGGGCTAATTATAAATGAATGGGTTTGGGTGAAATCATATTACTGGACCCAAATTATCAGTTTAAGTTGCCCCAATTCTCAGTTTTTCGGATCATCCATCTCAAAAATCCAGGTGGCGACTCTCTCAGGCGCGCCGGTCGGGGAGCCCACAATGAGTGAAGAACATGATCGAAAATCCAATTATCCTATTCTGAGGCTATGTTGTATCGAGTGTGTTTCCTCTGTTTTTGTAAAAATAAAGTTCTAATTTTGTCCAACAAAACCTTTGCTAGTTCGATACCATAGTCAGTGAATACAGGGTGTAGGAGACACCCATGACCCATCCAAACTTTCAGAACTATTACACTGATCCACCACTATCATTCTCTCTCCAAAAAGCAAGATTTGCAGGGTTGGGTGGGCTGTAAATGGGTAGAAGATGGATTTTCACTCTGGAGATGGAGAAAGAGGTGAGCTTGGATTTTACGAGGAGAGAGAGAGAGAGAGAGAGAGAGAGAGAGAGAGAGAGAGAGAGAGAGAGAGAGAGAATCTGATTGAATAATGAAGACCGAGAATGATTTTGTTTGGAGGCAAGAAATTGAATTTTTACCTTAACCGAATTCGTCATTCGTACGTCAAAAGCCCTAGTAGAAGAATGGATGAGTTTTTTTAAGTTGCACCCATTTTCAACCCATTACCAACCCATAAAATCAGTGGATTTATTAAGTTGCCCCAATTAGAACCCATATCTAAATATGGGTTGGTATGGGCTAATTATAAATGAATGGGTTTGGGTGAAATCATATTACTGGACCCAAATTACCACCTCTAAAAAATTGATATGTATTAAGGCCATTGCAAATCGGTCTCGACGGTGACTTGATTAGGAGGTTTTTTTTTTAAACACAAGCCAATCATATTTTATTTCAAATACCCAATGACATTTACAAAGAAATTCATCCAAATCTACCAAGATTAAAAAAAAAAAAATCAAGTGCATCCCATACAACACATATGCAAAAGAAAACCTTTGGCTACCTAATTACTTCGAACAAGCCAAAGCACATACTGCACAAGCAGAATCGACATTTCATGTCAGTCAATAGAACCCGCCAACGACAAAAAAAAAAAAGAAGAGGCACCTAAGGGATCACATATTATAACCACTGCATAATAATTAAAAACCGTGGATTCCAAAACAACTACAAGATCGACAGAGGGACTAAGAATTTGAAACCAAACGCCGAAAGAACACTTCAGTAGGCTATCGCACCCACTGCAACCGTTAATTAGATACAAGCCCATCAATCGAACATAAACCAAACCAACCAGCGAACAACTACTAAACCGCACCTCCAACTTCTGGAGAACTTATTTGCCCACCACCAACACCCACCAAATCTAGGAAAACTAGACTGGTACAGTTACCGGACTGGGAAAACTAGCCGAGAGAAAACCAAGCCTAATAGCAGGTAGAGAAAACAATTCCTAACCTAACCTCACCTTTATTAGCCACATTGTCTACTGTTGCTTGCCAAACCACCACAAGCTTGTAGACACCCCAATTTGGCCTAACGATTATTTCAGGTCCCACCTTGGGGACCATCCCGATGATGATATGGATACAGTGATTGCTGATTGACTTCTCGTGAACCTTAGGACTTATAGTGAGAACTTCTAGCCACTTAGAGGACCCAATCTAGAGCCAAATAGCCTTTCAGACAGAAATACAGTATTCTAGGAAAATCTATCTTTCGGCCGTAACATCGATAAGGATCTATTTTCCTGGGACAGTTTATATTTCTGACTTATTTCTGATGCATGTTTTAATTATCGTTCTGGCTCACCATATCAACTGTTAAAGGCTAATAACCAGTTTATGTGTTTAGAATTAAATAAAGCATGAGTTAATCATATGTCGAACAACTATGGGCCAGTGTCACGACTGGGCAAAGAGGGGTGCCTTCCCCTTATTGTATTTTTGCCTCCCGTACCTGGAATCTCCATTTGTTTTTTTCTAGTTTTATAAATTAGGTGGCGACTCTATTTTAGTGATAACCGTTATCGTGTGGTGATGTCCCTAGCCATGGGAATATCCACGATTTTTGTTTATGAAGTAGAAAGCAAACAAACAAACGATGATTAATCTGTATGGCGATGCCCTGCTCAGGGAGGTGTCTACAGTTTTTGGCGACTTTGCTAAGGACTTGAGAGCCATGACCAAAAAATTCGACATAAGACTAACACATGTTTTATTTAATTCATTTACCATATGCATCGAGCGGGCAACCTCGTTGAGTTCATCTAATATCCCGGCATGTCACGGGCTATGTTAGGGGTTCCAGCAAACTTCACAGTCACTCGTATCTAGTGGTATATCAAAAAGGAAATCACCCGATTGCTGCCTATGATGGGCTGGCAAAAGGATTGGTGTCCTTTAACATTGGAGCACCCTTAAGACTACCCAAACTTTATATGTGTTAGAGAGCCATAGAACTTATCAAAATAAGGCAAGAGCCCACAATTAAAGAATTTTCCTGCATTTTGAGTTCTTCCTCACACCCTGTTGTTGTAACATCTCTTTCTGTGCAGAAGGGTTGGAATTTTCGATCCAAATCCTAACCCTAAACAGCCAAGTACTAACTTGCAGGTATTTTACTTTTAAAGCAGGCACGATAGGTAAGCCAAGAAAGCAACCACAGCCAATTTTATACTTTTACAACACCCAAAGTCACGCCAAACAAAGGTCTTTGTAGCCATCCCGTCTGTCATCTTTGCCTATCAAAACACCTTCACCGCAACGGTCCCAATCAATTTCGAGGACTTCGCGGTCATCTTCTCAACAAACCCGATCGTCTATCAAATCCCAAGCTTCACCAAGCAATCCTCCCAACTCCATGACAAACAATGACGCCACTATTGCCGATCTACAAGCTTAAATCGCTACTTTGCTAGCAGAGAAAGCAGCAAGAGATGCTGAGGATGAAGAAAAATCGATAGAAATGAGAATCCTCTTAAAGTAATAACAACAGAGAATCCTGAATTAGCCAAACAAGTCAAGGAGATCAAACGCGCTCTAGCCCATTCACGGGGGGACCAAATTCTAGACTTTGAGGGACTCTGTCTCTTCCCAGATTCACAATTGCCTGAAAGATTCAAAATGCCAAACATTGAGAAGTTCAATGGAATAGGCAACCCTACAAGCCATGTCCGCCATGTTATCAACACCTTAAAGCCAATGGGCTTGAATGACGAGCTCATTGCTCAATTGTATCAAAGAACTCTCACTGGAAGTGGTCTTGATTGGTTCCTCACTTTGAAATTTGTACATTATCAAACTTGGCCCGAGATTGCCAATGTTTTTGTCAAACAGTACGCATACAATGTCCAAATTGAGTTGACTACCCGAGATTTGGAGATGACCAAGTAGGAATCGAACGAAGATTTTGTTACCTTTGTGGCTAGATGAAGAGAAAAGGTTGCCAAGATGAAGAACAGTCCCTCCGAGGAAGATCAAGTAAGAATAGTTGTCAAGAATCTGCAGCCTAAGTATCTAGAGCATATTTACACTCAAGCTATAACCGACTTCAAGCGCATACATGCTACTAGGCTGCAGATTGAAGAATGGATCAAACTGGGACTCATTGGGAAGGAAGAAGCTTCTCCATCCAAGAAAACCTTCCCAACTCTCACATCTCATGCCTCCGTAAACACCCTTGATCCGGCCTTGCCATAAGACCCTTTCCAAGCCAGCCCTTCCCGAAATTCAAATCGGCCTCGCCGCAACTTTAATCCTCTCTACATGACTCTCTCCCAAGCCTTAACCATTCTAAGCCGTCAGGGGCACCTCAAACCTCTAAACAAACCACCTCCTCAACCAACTTATGGCCCAAACCATGACCCTAACAAACAGTGTGCCTACCATCAACACTCTAGGCATGAGACAGACAATTGCATGCGTCTTCGCCATGACATTCAAGATCTCATTGATAGTCAAACCATAAAATCCCCACAACCTGATGCACAAACCAAATCACCCCACAATACCGAACCACCTCAAAATATCAATCTCATAACTTTGTCTCAGAGCCTTATATACAATCCCAGCCAATACATTGTCCAAAGCACCCAAGCCAAGCCAACCCTGACCTTCCCAGAGGAGATGGATGTTTTATGATGGAGGAAGAAGAAAATAATGATTTCGATCAATCGAAAATGATCAATCCCGATATGTCTGACAAAAGTGACGGAGAAAAACAAGCAAAGGAAACAAAGCTAAGGAAATGGAAAGTGCATTCCTAGGCAAAACACAATTTGGAGGACCCTGACATTCCGTTCGTGGAGGATGATGATTGGTTGCGTATCTAGTTTGAAAACAGGAAGAAGGAAAAGGAGAGGGTCATCATGATGAGAAGGCATGCCCGCTTCGAACCTGCCCAAATAGTGGTACCCATCAATCACCCGAGAATCCCAACACCTCTAGTTGTTTAGGAAACAATCAACCTTATAGAAGAAGTGGGGGAGTTCCAAATGCAGCCATAGGTCAATCCATACGAAGAGTGCAACTATAGTCAATGGGCAGAAAAAGAAGAAGATCTAGACTTCATATGCACAGATCCATACAAAACATAAGAAGATAGCTTTGATGAAATGGAAGGAGAATATGACGATCCGCTTGATGTGATCTCTTTGGCATCGCTATTCGACCAAGTGGAAGTAACTAATGACTGCACAATCAACAAGGAGGAAGAAGAGGTGATGAAAACCCAGACCGACATTTTCATTTGGAGACTACTCATGATTCAAAGAGATAACCGCCGTGCAAGCCGTGAAAATGGATCCAGTTCAAAGGCTCTGTTTAGCAAGGAAGATGGTGGAAAAGAGTATAAAATTGCGAAAGACGACCCCGAAATACTACAGTAGCTGAGAAGTCACAACATGGCAAAAAAAAAACGTTGAACATTGCTTTTGTTTTCCAAATCGAACTAGAACATGTTTTAAATCCCTATTTGGTCATTTTATTTCTGCTAAGTAAACTCCTTCTTTGTCTTCTAGACTATACTTATTCAATGATTTAATTCCTAAATTACAATTGCCATACGCTATAGTCACTTTGCCAAATAAAGAAAAATTCAAGAAATCAAGTTCTTTGTGTCCCTGACAAAAGGGAAAGAAATGATGAACTTTAGTTGCTTAAGAAACTAGGTTTCTGTCAAAGCTTAGAGAGAAGACGCTATCTCCGTGAGAACACTTAGAGTTAGCTTACTCATCGTGAAAGTACAAATACAAAAGGAGATTCAGAAAATTGTCTCCATTAATTTCTCCAGAAACCCTCTTATGTAAAACGCTAGTTGGGTAATCCAAGAACCCAAGCAAAAGTAAGAGCAGAGCCTGCTAGGACAAGAAACTACAAAAGCACAGCCTAGGCAAAAGTTAAGGCATTCAAAGAAAAGCTCGCTAGGAACTCAACCTCCATCAGGTAACCTAGGCAAAATTTAGAGCATGTAAAAGGAAAAACCAAGAATGGGAACCCAACCTCAAAGGTGGTGATTTTGGAACTACGTAAAGGTCTGATTTCCTGATTGGGATACGTAGGCAATCTCACATTGAGATACGGCCCAAGCATTTGGAGAGAAGGAAAAACATCGACAGATTTGTACTCAATGATAGGCATAGTTAACCCTATGTATTGAGCTCGCAAAAGATGAGTATGCTTTTTTCAAGGAATTGGCAATGGCAAAAGACACGAGAATTATTGTTCATCCCCTCTAACCTAAAAGTCATTTACACAATAAACAAGATATCTCAAAAGATTCCCAAATTTGGCAATGTAGCTATAAGACATGACAAAAGCAAAAGGCAGAAAATCAAGACCAAGCATAAGAAAAAAGAGAAAAGAGGATGCCACTTGGCCAAAACAAAATCTACCAAAGAATTGATACATCGGCCGCAACATCGATTGTTCAACCGAGTAACCGATTCTTCGGCCAGTATTATTGTCTAATCAGCAAATATTTGTTCAAAAAGCCATGTTCTGATTTTCACATGCATTGAGGGGCACAAAAAGTGTTTCTCATTTCATGAACAAAAGCTTGATTACAAAATCATCGCTATGGTTGTTTTCACTATACAATTTCTACTTGTCTCTTTGCTAACTATGAACAAGAAAAGAGAAAATCCTAAACCTAATCACAACGGTGTCTCCGAGATGTGGACAAGGACTACTCACTAGCTCCCACATCCTTTCCACTAGCAGCTGGAACCCGCTCGGCCTCAAGCTGCAAGAAAAAGGACTTAAATACTCAGATTCAAGAAGGGATACAAAGCAAAGGAACATATGGAATGATCATACCTCAAGGATTTGACGACGCTGTCTCCGAATCAAAGCCTCAGCACTCTGATAGGCACCTAACCATTCTTGTACAATCTCAGCAGGCACCTATACAAATAACCAAGTATTTCAAACATTGGAACACAAAATACAATGACAAAGCAAAATCAAAAATAAAGTGATACCTAGGGAACCCCAGCTGGTAGTGTGTAAAGCTGGGTCAAACAAGGGGCAAGCACCAAGCTCCTTTTCTCCACCATCAGAGTGGAAGGAGACAAAGGAAGGGGCCCGTGGCCAAACAGGAACAACAAGAGGAGCTGTAGCAGCTGGAGCCAAGAAAAGACGGTAGTATTCCATGTAGTCACCTGCCTTGAGAAGCAAGCCCGCCCAATCTCTAATCCGAGCATTCTTCAAATCTTCCTTGGACATTGAGGAAGTATATCTCATTGACATCGAAGGTGGAGGAGGAACGAACTGAAGCACCTCAACACGTGGGCACCACTGGCTAGCCATTCAATCACCTAAGTACCAGGCACGGCAAATGGGACCCTCAAGCAAGCTGCGAGTACGATCCAAAACTCTGGAGCTTGCGAGAGGAGCGTCTTCAGGTACGCTACTCCAAGGGTCGAACCGCACCTAAAAACAAGGTCGAATCAGCCTCGAATACAAGGATATGGAAATCTAAGGACAAGAAATACAAAGGAAAGAGAGGTACCTAATCAACCGTCAATCGGTCCAAAACCCGTCACCACTCGGGAAGGCTCAAATTGGTGACCGTGGCTTACGTTGCCCCACCAACCATCGCTCATAGCGAGGAACACAGCCTACATCCTCATGCTTGGTGTCAGGAGGAAACTGGAGGAGATGCTCAAAAGCCCAGAGCTGAAAAATGGATTAGCAAACATAGTTCAATACTAGGAGAAATCAAAATAGGAAAGGAAGCAAAGGAAAAGGATGAATACCTCAAGCACCCTGTAGTGACCACCGAGGATGAGACTCTTGTCCCGTGAACAAGCTTCGAGGTTGCCATACGGAGTGGCCAAAGCAGATCCCCCCCAATTGAACTCCCGAACGGCCTCCAAATGCTGCAGAAGAGCCAGAAACTGCACATGTACCGAACCGTCCTTGTTGGCAAACAACGTTTGCCCAAAGCGGTAAAGAAGGAAAGCCCGCGTCAACTGCTTAACGCTCACCTGAGTAAAGATGTCAGCCTTCATAAAATTCTTATTCAGCCAAGCAAGGTCAATATGACCTCAGGAGTGAAGAGGAGGCACCTTGCCCAAGAACCATTCCAAGGCCCCTACCTGCTCCCAAAGCCTGGGTCAATCCGAAGGGGAACTCCGCCTACTCGTAGACCGGTCAGCAAAGAGAAGTCACCTGGTGTGATCGTCATCTCACCGGCAGAAGGAAAATGGAATGTGTTGGTGGTATCCCATTACCTCTCAATCAGTGAAGTCATCAACGACTAGTCAATCTTCGAAAGATTGAAACCCAGAATGAATGTCTCAAAGCCAGCAGCACGTGCTAACTCCCGAGCTGGCTCCGGCAGTATTAGGAACCACTTATGAACCTCTTTGCCTCCTCCACGAGCCTCTAATCTCCTGTTTCTCTGCAAAATTCCACCAGGATAAAAGGGAGTTAATCTCATGATTGCGTAAACAAACAAAAAAGGCTAGGTGCATCGAATTAACATTTAAAAAGCATGCATTGCCTAAATAGGGGGCACAGTTATCTTTATCTTTTTAAACAAAATAATTTCTATCTAACCACGAGTCCTCCTCATTCACGCCTTTGGCTAAAAAGGGATTTCATCCCAAAAATTCATCTTTAATCATGCAAGATTAAGCTCCAACTAAAGTAAATCTTTTGCTTTTCAGGGAACTTACCGAGACATTGAGGACACTCAAATGCTGCTCAGGCTCCCTGCAAACCACCTCGGCCTCTGGGCCACCAATAAGAGGATGGTACTGCAAGAAACCGCCATAGCCTAACCTACGCGAAGGAAGAACGTAGGTATCAGCGACAAACAAGCCTGGCTCCTCAATCGCCTCCTCGTCAGAAGAAGAATACTCGCACCTGCATGGAGGGTGCGAGGACGAACCCTCAATGTCTGTAAAAGATGATGGCGGCAAGTCACCGGCTTCAAAAGGTGGTGTGGCCATTGCGTTCA
Source organism: Rhododendron vialii (assembly GCF_030253575.1). Taxonomy (NCBI): domain Eukaryota; kingdom Viridiplantae; phylum Streptophyta; class Magnoliopsida; order Ericales; family Ericaceae; genus Rhododendron; species Rhododendron vialii. Next base: position 33,190,285 of record NC_080558.1, read on the forward strand.
AAACAAGAGAAAAAGAAAGCAACAATGGCAGCCAAGACCGGCGGTGATGGCGGTCGAAACCGATGGTGGTGGTTGGAGGAACGATGGTGGCTGGACGATAATGGTCGGAGAAACGGGGGACGAGGAGGTCCCGGACGAGAGAAAAGAGAAGAAAAAATGAGCCGTGAAATCGATTAAACCAAACTTAAATCGATTTTATGACTTTTAGCATTCTAACGGCCGAGTCATCAATTTTTTGGCCGCAGGATCTATTAGCGTTCTCACGCCTGAGACATCCATTATTCGGCCGAGATATCGATCTCTTGGCCACCTAATGCACTAATTCAAGCCAATGTGAAATTTTGGGTCCGTGACCAACAAAACCAATGATTAAATCAGCCTTGGGGGCATTCCCGAGCAGCATGATTAGCCTTGGGGGCACACATAAGCATAAGGAGGCTCTCTCTCTCTGTAACAACAAGCTAGTCACCGGAACACTGAAGATTATCAAATCCAAGCTCTCACCCTTCAAAGTCCATACAAAGCCACTCAACGGCTTAGTGCTCACCCTCACAACTGCTCCAAGCCCACTATCTCAACGGCTCTGTATTCACTCTTTCAACAGTAGCTCCAAACTCACCATCACTCAGCAGCCCTAAGCTCAACATCACAACAACTTCGTTCACCCAACTGCCCTACGCTCAGTAGCTTCATGTTCATACCCATTACATTTAGCGGCTCTAAGCATGCTACTTCGGCGGCTCTACGCCTGGTTACTCAGTGGCTCTATGCCTATACTCATTAACTCAACTATCTCAACGGCTCTAACGCCCGTGCTTTCTATCACTCAGTAGCTCTACACTCACCATTTCAATAGTTCCACCTTAGCAGCTCTAAGCTCACTCAAGCAGCTCTACACTCACTACTTCAGCGGCTCTATGCCCATAAGCTCACTGCTTCACACTCTCAACACCATCAGCAGCTTTACGCTTGCTATCTCACGCTTCAGCTTCATTTTTAGCGGCTCCACACCCATGTTCATCAATAGCTTAGCGGCTCTATGTCCATATTCGCCTTCTCAGTGGCTCTACACCCATGCTCATTATCACGCAGCAGCTCTAAGCTCGCAAGCTCATTATCAATAGCTCACAATCAACAGCTCACTATCTCACACTTCAGCTACCTCAGCAACTCTACGCCCGTGCTTACCATCTTAGCAGCTCCACGCCCGTACTCATCGATAACTCAGTGGCTCCAAGCCCATTATCTCAATGGCTCTACGCCCGTATTCATCACCTCAACGGCTCTACGCCCACTATCTCAACTAGCTCCATGCCGTAACAATTCTTAACTGACTCTACGCCACCCCAGCCAACAAGATATCATCTATTCTCAAGCTTTATGCTTGAATGCTTAAGTTCTACACTTGAATGCTTAAGCCCTACGCTTGAATGCCCAACCACTGCGTACTAGATGCTCAAAGCCTGTACTTTGAATGCTCGGATTCTATCCTCCGAATGCCCAAGCTCTACGCTCTGAATGCTCAAGTCCTGAAGTTGAAAGAAGCTCTACGCTTAAATCAAACACACGCACGAGCCCGTGCACATATTACATCAATCACATCGAGTCTACATAACCATCAGCATCATTATATCTGCTTACATCTAACAACCATCATCATCACATATACATATTTTGCATCTCTCTCTCTCACTCATGAAATAGGTCAATCCTGCAGTCAACCAGCTCTACACCTTAGTTTTATTGATCGGTCCAATGCCTCGATCCTTTGGCTCTACGCCAAAAATTTGTGATGGGAAAGCTCCATGCACAAACCTTCAGAATGCAACCGGCTCTACGCCTCGATTCTATCACCTTAAACTCTAAGCTCTGTTTCTTCAAGCTCTCGCCTCATGACTGCAACCAGCTACGTGCCTCGGTTCCCTAATCTCAACGATCCGTGCTCTAGTTACTGGCCTCGTGCCCCCATATCTCAAAACCGGCATCTAACTCGTCTCCAGAAGATGGCTTGGGTTCCATCCCATATCTCAAAAATCGGCATCCGATTCATCCTCAACAGATGGTTTGGATTCCACCCCAATTACATCTATTCCATCCAGCTCATTCGCAAGGATAAGCTACTCTACCGAGCTCCCCTCAGTCAAAGTAAGGATGATCAAGAAAAGCAAACGACTCACATGCTGTGTATTGGTCTACCCCAAAATACTAAGGACGCTCTCCGCAAAATTTCCCCCGGCAGCCCCACGCTCCTTCAACTATTCTCCACCAAAATCCTGGCATTATCCAAGTACGTTGCACTACGGCTTTTTAAGCCCGAAGGTATGTCTTATGTTTCTAACCCTTCAAACTTTTTATTTTTCTTTATTGCCTCCGAACTACGATTGGTCTAAATTTCCCTTGTGGAATACGTAGGCAGCCTCCCGGCCTGACCATAACTAAAACCTTTTTCAAAAATCCTTGGAATAGTGGTTGGCCCAAATTGAGTTACTTTTACAGCTTTGACTCTTACTTAAACATGTCTCGCGTTCCGTCTAAGTTCAGTCAAAGAGGGGCATCTGTAAACACCCCAATTTGGCCTAACGATTATTTCAAGTCCCACCTTGGGGACCATCCCGATGATGATATGGATACAGTGATTGCTGATTGACTTCTTGTGAACCTTAGGACTTATGGTGAGAACTTCTAGCCACTTAGAGGACCCAATCCAAAGCCAAATAGCCTTTCAGATAGAAATACAGTATTCTAGGAAAATCTATCTTTCGGCCGTAACATCGATCTCACGGCCTTAACATCATTTCTTCACCCGTGAAACTTATTGCTTGAAAATCTCCCTGAGAGATTGATCTTTCAGCCGCCAGGTCTGTCCTTTGGTCATTTAATCGTTCACTCGGCCGCCATATCCATTACTCGGCCACCAGATCGTCTATTTTCCAAATTCTGGAATGTTCTGTCAATCGTTTGTTCCAATCACAAAACCCTAGCAGCTAAATCCCGATGCATTCGGGCTATGTAAGGAGATTACCATGAGAAGTTCGTATTGCCTTATAACTCCAATTCAATCAATCGATTTTGATTGGTTAAGGTGTGTCATCCCTATGCCTATATAAAGGAGCCTTTGGATTCCGAAATTGATACATTCAATCACACTCAAAAGTCACGAAACTCTGCAAATATACTCTCTTAACTCCCCACTACAAAAGCCCTAACCTTCCGAAGGCAACCATTAATCCGACAATCCGAAGTTCAAACCCTAAACCTAGGGTTTCCAAGAAGCAAATCAATCAATCACACTCAATCCGAAGCAATCAAGCAACTAAGAGATCAAGGTGGTGACGCCCAGGGGCCTATGGTTTGATCCCTTTTACGTTTTTGTACTATAATCATAGTGTTTTGATTTTCTGCTAATCATTTAGTCTGGTGTGAGGAAGAACATCGACTGGGGAATCAGTCCCTCGGCCGATACATCGATCCAGTGGGATCTTTCGGCCATGACATATATTCATCGGCCGAAGGATCTATTTTCCTGGGACAATTTATATTTCTGGCTTATTTCTGATGCATGTTTTAATTATCGTTCTGGCTCACCATATCAGCTGTTAAAGGCTAATAACCAGGTTATGTGTTTAGAATTAAATAAAGCATGAGTTAATCATATGTCGAACAACTATGGGCCAGTCTCACGATTGGGCAAAGAGAGGTGCCTAACACCTTCCCCTTATTGTGCTTTTGGCTCCCGTACCTGGAATCTCCATTTGTTTTTCCTAGTTTTTATAAACTAGGTGGTGACTCCATTTTGATGATAACTGCTATCGTGTGGCGATGTTCCTAACCATGGGAATATCCACGATCTTGGTTTATGAAGTAGAAAGCAAACAAACAAACGATGATTAATCTGTATGGCAATGCCCCGCTCAAGGTGGTGTCTACAAAGCTGCCTTCCCTTCTTCGAACTAAGCTAGAACCACCGAACAACGAGGATCACTGAGTCAAGAAACAGAGAACAAGTAAAACAGACATGGGGAAGACGGGGGAGAGAACGATTGAGGGTGGATCTGGGTAGGTGGAGGAAGAACAAGGGGAGGGGGGGGTTAAAACCCTAACCGCTGGTGAGTTTTTTAAGAGAAGATAGACCAGATAAGGTAAAGAGAGCCGCTGGTGATTAAGAGGTTGATGGTACTGGCCACGAAAAAATTGAGAGACGCAAATAATGTAGACACGAGATTTTCCCCAACCCCTATTTTACCATCTCAGCAAAGCAGGAACGTCAGCACCTGTCATGATAATCTACATGTGCATAGCCTAGCAATAAGGCATGCCATTTCTGTACTAGAATGGTCCCCTTTTCGGGTGACGGTCCAAAAGTGGGTCTTAGAGACCGTAACTTGGACCGAAAAGCCAACATATACTTTAGGATATCCAAACCAAGATCAGTACCGTTGGATGTGCCTATTCTATCATTCTAAGGTGACTTGCTAGGTTTCATCACAATCTGTTGACGTTTCACTGTTGGATCGTCACCGAGCCTTTACCGGCTACCAATAAAGCACCCAATTTGACCTAAGAAGTCTTGATCGGGTGAAGTCATCTCCATACTATTTCAATCATCACACATGGTGATATTATGGTATTCTAAACTCTCTGGTCAAGTTTCGTGCTAATCGGAGCTTGTTTGATATTTCTGCGCATACCGAACTTTCTGAAAAATGTAGTATTTTGTTCTCGAACCCCGAGACCAAAATTTCTTAATCTAAACCATCTACTAGCCCATTCCTATGAATTTGAAGCTCTCTGTAAAATCTCAGGTCAATTGGAGCTCGTTTGGTCTTCTGATCGCCTGTATCATCAAAAGATGCACGAGAACTGAGTGATTCTTTTTCTCAACGATCCGACCATAATCTTGAAAAACGGATGTCACCACAACGTCCAAAATGCCTCAAAATCTAATGAAGGTCACCTTTATCGGATTCGAATTGAACTTTTCCGCGCACGAACGCGCGAAGTAGTGCGTTGATGCATCAAATCGGAGCAAACGAAGATAATTGGTTGCAAGAGAACCACCCAGGCTTAAAGGAGCAGCTCCCTCAAGCCATCACCCACCCACCCGCCAACGCCCCTCCCTCATTTTATATAAATAGGGGGTCCAAGATCTCCATAGTTTTTACCCCTTCTTCACCTTCCATTGAAATTTCTAGATTGTGACTAGTTTTCGAAGTCCCCGAAGGCTTCTTCTTTCTTCAACTCTCAGAGCCTTGGAAGTACGGCGAAGCCCTGCCCATGTAAAAACCTCAGGCTAATAGTTGGCCTTGATCTAGGAAGTCCAGGAGGGAGCTTGTCTCCTAGACCAAGAGATTGGCTTTCTGCTAGCACTGCGCGAGAGCGCTACCGAATTTCTGCAGCTACCTCTCCGGTTTTTCAAGGTCACACAAAAGCTCTATCGGAATTTTGCAGAAATTCTCCAACTTTTAAGGTCCTGTGGAAGCTCTGCCCGATTTTCCGCAGAAATTCCCTAATCCTCAAAGTCCTGTGGAAGCGCTGCCGAAATTTTACCAGCTACTACCTATTCATTCAAAATGCTGCCAAAATGCTGCCCAATTCAAATCAACACTTTATCTCTCCAGCATAGCCGAAACTCTGTCCGAATTTCTAAAAATTTATTTTCTTGTCGGTTTCTATTCTTGAGTTACTACCGAGAGTCTAGAAGTAACTTTTAGTTTTCGTCTTTACTTCGAGTATGTATTTTATAGCCTTGTAGCTAGGTAATCGGATAGAACAAATCCAAGTTCCTACGCGGTAGTCGAGCGCACCCTTCGGGGCCGGCTGTGATCTATTTGTGCGGAGTGTCAAATTAGGAAAAAGACAAAAAGAAATCTATTGGAACTACGTCTGACTTGATTTCTCCCGTGACTGGAGATACATAGGCGCCCGATAAAAGGCTCGGTCAGAATCCATCCCCACTTGTTGGAACTACGTCTGACCTGATTTCTCCCGTGACCAGAGATACGTAGGCGCTCGATAAGGACTCGGTCAGAATCTATCCCCCTATGTCCCACTTGTTTGAACTATGTCTGACCTGATTTTCCCTTTGCCTCGGAATACATAGGTAGTCCGATAAGGGCCTCGATTAGAATCTATCCAACTCTCTTTCTAAATTGTTGTTTCGCCTCGAAGGCACCTCTAATTACCATTTTGCCTCTCAATGGGCCACATCTAAAAAGACAAAAATACCCTTCTCCCCAAGTGGAGATGTTGAAATTACCATTCTATCAATAGTAGGATTATATCTATCTTTCAAAAGACGGTAAAACACCTCTCGCCCTAAGCTGAGTCGCTATTATCGCCTTTTACCTTTGTATCTTCCCGAACAACAGTTGACTTTTTTGGGGCCCTAGGTCGACTTTTTAAAAAAAAACACACAAAAATGATAATAAAATCCAACGAGGGCGGCCTCGTTGCCCGAATTACCTTTCTACCCTTTTCGAGCCTCAGTTGACTTTTTCTTGGCCCCGAGTTGACTTTTTCTAGAAAATCCAAAAAAAACAAAGTTCAAATTTAGCAGCAGTGAATCTACTGCCCAAATTACCTTTTACCCTTACCAGGTCCTGGTCAACTTTTTCTCGGGGCCCTGGGACAACTTTTTCTCAGATTTCACCAAATCATTTTCTTAATCTAACTAGGGTATTTTTACCTCCCGATCACTGTATTACCCTTCAGGCCCTAGTTGACTTTTTTTGGGCCCCGATTGACTTTTTCTCAAAAATTCACCTTAATAATGTTTCAACCCAGCAAAGCCATTTTCGGGGCCAAATTCCCGTTTTACCCCTCCGGGCCTCGGTCAATTTTTATCAGGTCTCAGTTGACCTTTTTCCCAAAACTTCACTAAATCAATGTGTTATCCCCACAGGGTCATTTTTACCACAAAATTACCTTTTTACCCTTCCCAGCCCCGATTGACTTTTTCCATGCCCGAGTTGACTTTTTCCAACTTTCCACTGTAAACCCGTTTTCAACCAAATAAACCTTTTTCTAGACTTTTGGTAAGTCTCTTTCATCCCCAACAGCCCAATAACGGCCGTTTTCCCTTCTCAGACCTCGAACTACATGGACTTGATTTCTCCCGCTCTAGAGATACATAGGCAGCCTTTCAACCAAGCTCAGTCCACTGTTCCTCCTTCTGAAAAAGGTCATTTTCCTTAATAAGCATGAGCATGAATAAATCCGTAAAATGACAAATATAATGTCCTTCTATTTCATCTTCATCTGGAAAATAACTCATCTATATTGCATGTTCAAAGAAGCGAGTACCGCAAAGACAGGGTATGGTGCTCTGGCTTCCCTACACGTAATAGTGAATTACGAAACTCTTTCTTTTCTAACCTCACAGACCTAAAGCCTCTTCCTAAAAAGCAAAACATAGTCAATCTTTTCTAAAAACATATTTCTCTAGCCCGCGGTTCTTTTTCTAAAATACTTGAACTATTCTTCGGATATTCAAGAGGTGATCAAGCACACCTAAACTCTACGCCCGGTGGTGACTCTGAGTTATTTTCTAAACCCCCTTTTGGCCTAAACTACAGCCAGACCTAATTCTCTTTTCCTCGGAGATACGTAGGCAACTTGATGAAAGCTCGATCACCCCCCTCATTTTCTAAATTTCAAGGCTTTTTCTAAAATATCCAACTTTCATAGAACACAAAACTCCTCATTTTCCCTTTTTTTCAAAAACCACATTGCAATCCATAGGAATCGGATCATTTATCTCCGACCGTTTCCCTCACGCTCGCTCCTTTCTTCCCCCTTTTGGCCCAAACTACAGCCAGACTTGATTCTCCTTTCCCCGGAGATACTTAGGCAACTTGATGAAAGCTCGGTCCCCTCTATAAACAAAACCCCCTTCATTCTCTAAATTCAAGCCTTTCTGTAAAATATTTGTAGCTCTTTTATAAAACACAAAACTCCTCATTTTTCCTTCTTTTGAAAAACCACGTTGCAATCCATAGGAACCAGATCACTTATCTCTGAACGTTTCCCTCCCGCTCGCTCCTTTCTTCCCCTTTTTGGCCCGAACTGCGGCCAAACCTGATTCTTTTTTCCCCGGAGATACGTAGGTAACTTGATGAAAGCTTGGTCCCCTTTATAAACAAAACCCCCCTTTATTTTCTAAAATTCAAGCCTTTTTCTAAAATATTCGAAGCCCTTTTATAGAACACAAAACTCCTCATTTTCCCTTCTTTTCAAAAACCACGTCGCAATCCATTGGAACCGGATCACTTATCTCTGACCGTTTCCCTCCCGCTCGCCCCTTTCTTCCCCCTCCTAGAGGGAAGGGGAAGGCAAATGAGACATCCGGCATGCGAGGGGTAAAATCTTGGGCGCGACAGATAATATATGAAATTACTACCTCCTTCTCCTTTTGAGTGTCCACTAAGTTTCTGCATGCACTTTTTAATGGCTTATATCTCATGTGTATTATATTAGGCTTTTAAAATCACTGTCTTATGGAAACAATTGAGATCTATCAAACAAGATTCATTTTGCATATTTGTAACAATATATTTGAGAGATGTAGGCAATTAAAAATGGCATGCAGAACTGTAGTCGACCTTAAAAAGTGACGGAGGGAGTAATAAATTGAGCAAAACCAGGTAACTCAAAACATCTCTAACCCACCTCTATTGTCATGCCCTCGATTTTTAAACAAAAATAATGTGATTTTTCGTAAATAACGCCCTGACAAATTCCATCCAAAAATACCCACAAAATGTTTGCCATACACATTTCTCGGAATCATAGTTAGGTTCTGATAGTTCAAAAGACTACATCCCGAGCACCACGGCCCAATATTTCATAAGTCATCGAGGGTGAAAAGAGAATAAGTGCTTACATCTTTCCAAGTTAAAATAAATAAGAATAAGATTACATTTTCATCACCAAAACATGATTTACAAAGATGAACAAATGAATCCTCAGTCTAAGCTTTCAAAGGTATATCCGAAATGCATGTCAAGCACTACATGTTATTGCCTTTGGTTCGTACCTAAAAAATGAAGGGTAAAGCTACACTAGTCCAGTAAGAAAATCTCTACAAAGTCTATATGCACATGAGATGATTGGTTTAGAGACCCATGTTTTAAATTTGATAATTTTGAAGTTTAAATAAAAATTAGAATATTGGGATAATGTGAAACGTTATGTGAATATGAGATTTGGGGCAAATATGCAAGAACTTGGAGGTGAGGGGCATTAGTGTAATGCAAGATAATGGAGTATATATATAGGAGTGTGCGTGGGTATGAGAACCACACAATCCACCCCTCCCTCTCTCTTTATCTGAACTCTCTCTACACACACATACACACACACACACACTCTCTCTCTCTCTCAAACTCTCACACTCCAACATCCCAAAATACTTCGAACCCACCTCGATCCGCCGTAAGGTTTTTGCATTCAAGTGTACTAGAGCTTGGAAATTCATGGGTTTGAGCTTGAAGAGGAGTATTCCGTTGATTCAAGGTTTTCGGAGCTAGGGCTTGCTTGATTGAGCTTGGGTTTCGTTATTTGACTTTAAGGTAGGATTTCTTACTTCTATTATGTGTTTATGTGTTAATTTTGTGTTTTAATCGTGCCCTAGATCGTTGCTTTCGTTGTTGGATTTGTTCTGGTGAAATCTGAAAATCGTGCACTGAAAACCCAGGTCCTACCGGTTGGAGTTTTGGCCATATCTGTAACGACCCTAATTTTGGCCCTAATTTTTTTTAATAAAAAAATATTATTAATTAATTAAACTAATAAGTTTACTCGATTATTTATTCTATAATTAGTTTCATTATTTATTTAAATTTCATAAAAATCAGTAGCTACTTTTTATTCAACATATATACATACACATACATATAAATAATTCTTTTCCCTACCCATACCTAGAGGTGTCAAATGGGCCGTCCCGGAACGGCACGACACGAGCACAGCACGGGCACGGGGCAGAACGGCACGTCACAGGCATGGTATTGGCCTGGCATGACACGATTGTAATGGGCCCGGGGCACGGCACGGGCACAAAAGTGGGCGGCACAGCACGGGCATGACACGGGCACGGGCACGACACGGGCACGGGCACGAAAAGTGGATAAGAACAGCACGGCATGGTTCTAGCAAGGCACGGGCACGGGCGTGGACACGGGCACGGGTGTGGGCACGACCCGGCACGACATGGGCACAAAAGGGCACGGCACGAGGCACGGGAAAAAAAATTAAATAAGCCAAATGACTTTTTTTTTTAAATTTTAAAAAAATTAAACAATTTCTATTCGGTAAAAAATATTTGTAAACAACTAAGATATTTAATTTTTTTAAAAAAACAATTTATTAAAAAATCATGTTTTTAAAAAATTATTTTTTCACTTTTAAAAAACTATCAAATTTTATTTGGTAAAAATATTTGTTTTGTTTTTGTTAGTAAAATTAAATAGGCTTTGGACCTTTGGTTTGCAAATTTAACATTACAATACAAGATAACAAGTAAAATTTAAAAAAACTTATCAAAATATTTATGGTGCAAGAGTAATTTAATATGAAAAGAAATGTGCAAAAGTCATATATATTATTTACTCCAAATCTAACAAGAAATAAAAAAAAAGTGTCAAACAAAAAAGAAAAAAAATACATAGTAGAAATAAGGGGGAAAAAAATATAAATAAGGGTTAGCTGGACAGCCTGGACTAAGACAATAGGACCATTTGTAATATGTTATTTTTTTAATTGTTAAATTTTACTTCATTAAGACCAAGAATTTCTCTTTAATTAGGGGTTGTAATATGTTATTTTTTTAGTTGTTAAACTTTTTTGGCGTGCCATGGTATATGAAAATGCAGCGTCCATTGTTATTTTTCTCCTTTCATTGTGAATTGTCCTCTCCTTTTTCTCTTCTACAAGTTACAGAGTGATTATGATATTCTGAGACCGAGTGTGAACCTTTGGCCTAACATAATTCTCGTGCACTAACAGGAGCGTAAAACGGTAAAAGCTTTTTTAAGAAAACACCTCAAACTATTCAAATGTGCGACAATAAGAATTGAAAGCGCAACTGCAGATTGATTGAGCCCTTTACCAAACTCGCTTGTATACTAACCCAAAAGTTATCTAAGATTTATTAAGTAGGAAGCTGGAAAAGCGAGGAAAAAGAGGGGATGTTCAAAGAAAAAGAAGGAAAAAGAAGGGGCAACCGAAGTTGAATAGCAACTTCGCTCTCTCTCTCTCTCAACACACACACTCATCCCTTGTTTCTTATGAGGATGCATAGAATGCAAGGATTTCTCTATCCTTGACCAATGTCGCTGAGTTTCCAATATGCCAAAAAACCAAATGTATACAATGGTTGCATGTCTGATGCAAGATTAGTTATGCCTTAAGTCAACCCACACATGCTAAGGCAGACTAAAACGACATGACTTAAAACGGTACGGCCCGGCCCGATCCGACACGACACGACACGATTAAGTAAATGGGCCGGCTGTTCAGTTTTAGGGTAATCATAATAGGGAGAAAACCCATTAGACTTAATTTCATTCAACGTAAAATATATATATAGAAGCTGTATAATAATTGCACTACGGTCCTAGATACTTAAACTAATTACATGATAAGACACATAATTACACTAGATACAAATAGATCCATCATCTAACACTCCCCCTCAAGTTGGTGCGAAGATATCAATCAAACCCAACTTGAACACAATAGGATGAAAACTCTTGCTACCCAACCCTTTTGTGAACATATCAGCTAATTGATCTCCAGATCTCACAAACGGCATACATATCAAACCCTCGTTCAACTTTTCCTTGATGAAGTGTCGATCAATCTCTATGTGCTTCGTTTTGTCATGCTGAACGGGATTATGAGCAATGTTAATGGCAGCTTTATTGTCGTAGTAAAGTTTCATCGGAACACTATCAGCGAACCCCAAATCAAGTAACAAAGTTTGGAGCCACAAGAGCTCACAAACACCATTAGCCATAGCTCTATATTCAGCTTCTGCGCTAGACCTGACGACTACCGATTGTTTCTTACTTCGCCAGGTAATCAGATTACCCCCAAGGAAAGTGCAATAGCCAGAAGTAGAGCGCCTATCATCCACAGAACCAGCCCAGTCAGCATCAGTGAATGCCTCCAATCGCAAATGGCCATGATTAGAGAACAAAATTCCTTTTCCTGGAGCTGATTTTAGATACCTCAAAATACGATAAACTGCATCTAGATGTGAAGTACGAGGATCATGCATAAACTGACTAACAACACCTACTGCATAAGTAATATCTGGTCGAGTGTGGGCCAAGTATATTAGTCGACCCACAAGTCGCTGATACCTTTCTTTATCAGTACGCTCCCCCACATCTCCACTAAGATGATGATTCGCCTCAATAGGAGAATCTGCAGGTCTACAGCCCAACATGCCTGTTTCTTCCAAAAAATCAAGTATATACTTGCATTGGGAAATAAAGATACCTCTATCAGACCTCGCTACTTCCATTCCAAGGAAGTATCTCAATGATCCCAAGTCCTTAATCTCGAACTCTTGAGCTAGACGAGACTTAAGGTTATGAATCTCACTCACATCATTGCCTGTCATTATTATGTCATCAACATAAACAATAAGGACAGCAATCTTACCATTACTTTGCCGGATAAACATCGTATGATCTGCATGGCTCTACTTGTAACCAAAACTCAGCATAGCCTTAGAAAACCTGCCCAACCAGGCTCTAGGTGACTGCTTCAGCCCATAAAGTGCCTTCTTTAATCTACACACCTTTCCTTCACTTGCAGGAGAAGAGAAACCTGGTGGAATATCCATATAAACTTCCTCCTCTAAATCACCATGGAGAAATGCATTTTCACATCAAACTGTTGAAGAGACCAATTCAAGTGGGCAGCACACGAGAGGAGAGCTTGCACAGAATTCATCTTCGCTACCGGAGCAAACGTCTCCTCATAGTCAATACCATAAGTTTGAGTAAAACCTCTGGCAACAAGCCTTGCCTTGTATCTCTCAACTGTACCATCAGCCTTTTGCTTAATAGTGAACACCCACTTACAGCCCACTGGTTTCTTCCCTCCTGGAAGTGACATTAGATCCCAGGTGCCATTCTTTTTCAAAGCTGTCATCTCTTCTACCATAGCTCATTTCCACTTAGGTATCTTGAATGCATCCTGCCAATTCTGTGGAATAGATATAGAGGAAAGAGAAGAGACAAATGCATGGTACGAAGGAGACAAACGGTCATAAGAAACAAACTGTGAAATAGGATGTTGAGTACAAGATCTAACACCTTTTCGAATAGCAATAGGAAGATTGTCAAGATCCATAGGAGGTGGTTCAATAAGAGAAAAATCATTACCAGAAGAGTCAGCTGAGAAATCTGGAACTGGATTGGGTGATTGTGATTGACAAGGTGGTAACGTACATGAAGACTTTCCATTTTTTCGTCTAGCATACCTCTGTAAGCTAGCTCCCTGCAGTCATTGTCGTGCAGGTAGTTGTTCCTCAATGTCACCACCAATATCATGTGTTTCCCTTTCAACAAATACTGGTTCCTCTCCAGTGTTTTCCTTCTCCCCTTCATTATGATCATAGAAAAATTTCTCCCCCTCACTATGATTATAAAAGGTAAACATCTCTTCCTCCTGTTGATGCTCCCCCTGAAGAGATGGTTTGGAGGGAGAATAAAAAACCTCTGTTTCCCAAAAGGTAACATCCATAGAGACAAACATCTTCCTTGAATAAGGATCATAACACTTATAGCCTTTTTGGGTAGGAGAGTACCCAACAAAAATACACTTATGGGCTTTATGTCCTAGCTTACACCCAGAAGGTTTTGGGGCATGAACAAAACACACACAACCAAACACCCTAGTTGGAAGAGTCGTAACTCGACAACTGCTTGGCAGGCACTCAATGGGTGTTTTAAAATTAAGAACACTGGATGGCATACGGTTGATAAGATATGTAGCAGTTAAAATAGCTTCTCCCCATAAGTATTTGGGAACATTCATAGTGAACAAAAGAGATCGAGCGACCTCAGCAAGATGACGATTTTTACGCTCAGCGACTCCATTTTGTTGTGGAGTGTCAACGCAAGTCGTCTGAAAAATAATACCATTATCATCTAGATATGTCCGAAAAATCTTATCAATATACTCAGTCCCATTATCACTCCGAAGAATTTTAATATGTGTATCAAATTGAGTGCACACCATCTTATGAAAAGATTTGAAACAGGAAAATACTTCATTTTTTGACTGGAGTAAGTACACCCATGTGGCACGAGAATATCAATCAATAAAAGTAACAAACCATCGATAGCCCTTTAAAGAAGTAACATGAGAAGGACCCCAAACATCAGAATGGATAACCATAAATGGAGAATCACTTCGTTTATTAATAGATGCATAAAAAGAGCGTTTATGTTTTCCAAACTCACATGCTTCACAAAAAAACTGATCCTAGGACAATGTTTAACTAAAGTAGGAAAAAGCTTCTCTAATATCCCAAAAGAGGGATGACCCAATCTACGATGCCGTCGATGTAACAAAGAAAGAGTGGAACTCATATCTGCCCATAGAGCTTGTCCACATGATAAAGATGGCTGAGATGGATGAGGTGCATGCTTCAGATAATAGATACAACCATGTGCTTTACCACTGCCAATCACCTTCCCCGTTTCCAGTTCCTAAAAGATACAGTGAGTAGGAAAAAATGTCACAGAATAGTTTTGCAGAATGGGTAAAACTACGAACTGAAAGAAGGTTAGTGGCAAAGTTTGGAATATGGAGGACTGAAGAGAGAGAGATAGAGGGAGAATAGCGAACGGAACCTTTCCCTGAAATAGCAGAGAACGATCCATCGGCAATTCGAACCTTATCCTTTCTAGAACAAGTGGAATAAGAATTAAAAACAGAGGAACAACCTGTCATTTGATCTGAAGCACCAGAATCGATAATCCAAGGAATACCAGAGGAGGCAGTAAATGCACTAGCTGGAATACCTGAATGAGCAAAATAGGATGCAGTAAGAGCTGCTGTGGAAGTAGGAACTATAGTAGAGGAAGAATCAGCCTGAGCCATAAGATGCCTGAGAGCTTGCATCTCCCCCTGAGAGAAACCGCCAACAGAATCAGAAGGTGACTGAACTCCTGTACTGAACCCAGAATCAGACAAGGCAGCAAACTCTGAAACATGTGCCTGAGCCTAAGAACGCCCGGGACCACGACCTCGACCTCCACGTCCACTGCCACGCCCACGAGAAGGACGACCATGTAACTTCCAACAGAAATCCTTGGTATGTCCAGTGTTGTGGCAATAATCACACTGGAGTGACATACGGTCTATGGTCCCACTGGTAGTACCAGACAGAGACTTTCCACTGCCAGACCCAAACTGTCCCTGCGGAATAGCAATCAATGCAGAACGATCAGAAGTAAGAGCTTATAACATAGCACCCCTTCTGCTCTCCTCCTGTTGAATAATGGCATAGGCCTCTCCCAAAGATGAAAACGGAACACAACCCAACACCTGCACTCTAATTGGATCATACTCCACATCAAGACCAGCAAGAAAGTCATATACACGCTCTTTCTCTATTCTTTTTAACCAAGCACCAGCATCAACGGAACAGACTGCTTGAAACCCCTGATAATAATTAAATTCTTGCCAGGCCCCACTGAGATCAGCAAAGTAACCAGCAACAGATCGATTGTGTTGATCCATAGTACGAAGTCGCTTTCGCAACTCAAAACACTGAGCATCATTGCCCTGCTGAGAATAAGTCTGTTTGACAATAGTCCAAATCTGATATGGAGTGTTAAGAAGCAAGAAAGGACTACGAATATCAGCCTTCATAGAATTAAACATCCAAGTCATGGCTAAAGATCGACGAGACTTAAACGTCTTGAGTTCAACATCAGTAGTAGGTTCAGTAACAGGGCCTTCAATGAACTCAGACATCCCTTTAGCTTCAATGGCTAATGAAAAAGTACGAGACCAAAGTAAATAATTTGTGTCATCCAGTTTGATGGGACAAATATCCAGTGGAGAGTTATCCAGAGTCCCTACACGACTCAACTCATCCTTGCCACTAGCGGAAGCCTGTTTTTTCTCTTCTGACATCTTGAAAGCAGAACAATAATGCCAAATAAACAATAAACAGTGTTCCCAGCAACTTTAGAACTCCACAAATAATAAATAAAGGTTTCAAAAACCTTAGAACCTCAAAAAAAATCAACTGAATACCTTTGGATCTGACTGAAACAGTGTTGAAAAAGAAAAAAAAATAGATTTGATCGGCGAGAACAGATCTGATCGACGGCGACGACAAGCCCCGACTGATCGAAGTACTGTTCAAAAGCACTATTCACGCGGCCACTGTTCACGAAACACTGTTCCCCCGAAAGTACTGTTCACGTAGCGACGAGAAGAACATCGCAGATCGCCAGGTTCTATCGCTCTGATACCATGTTTAGTTTTAGGGTAATCATAATAGGGAGAAAACCCATTAGAGTTAATTTCATTCAACGTAAAATATATATATACAAGCTGTATAATAATTGCACTACGATCCTAGATACTTAAACTAATTACATGATAAGACACATAATTACACTAGATACAAATAGATCCATCATCTAACACCGGCACATCTTGACACGATTGAAAACGGCACGGCACGACATGATTTAAGAACACGGGCCGGCACGACACGATTTAAGAAAACGGACCAGCACGACACGACACGATTAAAAATGGCATGACACGACACGATTTAAGAAAATGGGCCGACACGACACGATTTTTAGAAACGGGCCGGCACGGCACGACATGATGGGCAAACGGGTCGGCACGACACGACACGATTTAAGTAAACGGGCCGGCACGGCACGGCACGGCACGATTGACAAACGGCACGGCACGACACGACACGATTTAAGTAAATAAAGTAAACAGGCCGGCACGAAGCACGGTTAGCACGAAGTTAAACGGGCCATGCCGCCATTTGACACCTCTACCCATACCTAACACTACGTACCCATCTCAAAATTTTAGGAACCATTTTCCCTCACTTCCTCATCTCTCCCGACTCTCTCTCTCTCTCTCTCTCTCTTTCTCTCTCTCTCTCTCTCTCTCTCTCTCTCGTTTTCTGCCAAACCACAACTCCATCTCCCTTATACTTTGGCTGCCAGCTTTATCCCTCGAAACTTGCACGTACCACTCTTTCCTCTCTCCAATAAATACCTCTCTTCCCTTCCCAAGGATGAGAATACAAACACACCACACATCACTGAAAATCCAGTGAAGAAAAGAAGAAAAACATGAAAGCTTCCAAGGTCCAACAATGGTGGTCTAGAGAGAAAATATAAAGCGGGTTTCGGTTCTGCACTCATCCGAACACAAATCCACGGCACACCCACTCTAGCACAATCTCGAGTACCTCCGAATCAATCCCCAAATACCCGAAGTTAGCATCGGCATCCTGTTGCTCCAGCGTCTTCTCCAATTTCCCGAAGCCATCCGAACCCGGCCAAATTCGTTACCCGCTTTTTCAGCCGGAACCAAGGTAGGATAATCGCTCTCCTACTTTCCCCTAAGTATATTTAGTCCATGTATGATGATTTAAACAAGTTTAATGGTAGGAATCGAAATCACGGACCGAAACTGAGAAACCAGTTACTACTCTGTTTTCTTTTGAAAGTCACTGTTGCATGAACGAAATGTTTTTAACATGCTAGATCAGTATTACACTTGGACCCTTATAGATCTTTAGTTTTTGAATTTGGCCCTAGCTAGACTATGTTTTGACTTGATTTATTCTCTTTTTCTGTAGGGACATAATACTGTTTAGAATAATTGTATATTTACTGATCTTGCTTAATGTAAGTTTTGATATGCGTAAGTAACCATTCACTAAACTGTACTGTTGTAAAATAAAGATTATTTTGGAATGATACCAAATGGGTTGTGTTTTTATGATAAAACAAGGTACAAAATAAGTTACGGAAATTTTATTTTTTATTTTTTTTTGTAAAATAATTACAGTGGCAAATTACCCTAATGGATCGATAGTAAAAAACTTTAGGTTTGATCTTTGGTACTAGAAAAGTAGTAGTTACGAAGAACAAATAAAATAACTCTAAGAACTTAAACTAACACAAGTTCTCCTTTGAACGAACCAATGAACTAATTAAATTAGTGGAGCAATTTGTAACAATATATAGGTAAAACTGTATAGTTAAAATCTCATTGAGTAAAGTACAGATAAAGGCCTGGGATAATTAAAATGTTACGGGTTACATAAGAAACTTACAAACTGATACCTACAATAATTAATATTTTATTATTATTATTATTATTATTATTATTTTAATCTTAATAATACGTTGAACGCTAAGAATTTAATAAACTACTAAGTTACCTAACTAAGGTCAGTGGAGTTAATGAAACGTAACTGGAAGCTAGTCGTGAAATTTAAATAATTCGAAAGGCCTCGGCCCAATCCTAACATCTATATGTTTAATTATTTCGCACTTATATATTGCTTTGCTTGTGTTCTCATTGAAATGTATCATGTTGGATTCAGTTGTTGTTGGAGATATATGATTGTACATGCTAGTCGGACTTAGATTCAATGGGTGGTTACGAGTAGTGACTCACGTAGATGATGTTAAGTAATGGAGAATGGTCAAGTGTTGGAAGTGTGAGTGTGTGGATTGTGATTTGTGACATGGTGATGCCAAGGGTAACCAATGGGGCCTTGTGTTAAAATGGATAACCAATGGGGCCCAGTGTTGAGAGATGTTGTGACGCTAATGTATAATACGTCATGGGAAAATTTGCTTCTTTTGTTCAAGAGGGAATAGGTCCCATGAGACGATTATAGTTAGTGGTAGGTGATGTCCGACCCTAATGTATAATACGTCATGGGATGACTCGATCCTCCTGTTATGGTCTTAAGTGAGAACATGCTAGATACATAATTTAGGTGCGCTCACCTACGACCCTGGTGCAGGACAAGCAAGAGAAAGGGTGGACCCATGAGACGGTTGTAGTTAGTGGATGTGGGAGGAAAGGATCTTGTGGAAAGAATCCTTAGATTTCATGTAAGATGATGGATAGTAAAGAAAAAGATGATGTGTTATTATGTTGTACCTACTATCTTTTGTTATATTGTTGATCTGCTAACTGTAGAGTAAGGGGTTAGTAGAGTAGGGATTATCTATTGAGTTTCAAAACTCATTATAGTGCCGTTGGGCTGGCGTTTCATGCCAGGTAATCAAGAGACCGAGGAACAGAATCCTTTTCAAGATGATCAGTATCAGGGTGAGGACCTTCCAACTGATAAAGGGGAGTTTGTCATGCCTTGGATGCCTTATCCTTAAACGCTCTATTAATTTAAAGTATTGCTATTTGAATTTCCAAAAGTGTTATCACATTTGTCAAACTCTGTGTTTATTTCGTTGGGTTGTAAGACAGTTAAGTAGTTTTGAATTTGGTATTTGAGATTTCCGTTGCTAAACTCTGTTTAACAAAATTTTATTTCTTAAATCACTTTTATGGATTATTAAATCAATTAGAAATGATTTAATTAACGTGTCAGAAAATCAAGGCGTTACAATACCAGTAGATATGTTGTCCAATAGGGTCATTTTGTGAAATTCTGGTCTCCTACCGGTAGAAGGCTGTGTCCTACCTGTAGGGATTGAAAGATTTGCATTTTAGACAAAATTTCGAACGGGCATAACTTTTTCATCCGAACTCCATTTAGGGAAAATTTTATATCGAAATTCATGTATGGAAAATCTACTTTCTAACGATGGTAGTCTCATAGCCTAATTCTAGGCCAATAAGGTTTGGTAGCCAAAATAAGATAGATATGTTCATATACGTTGGGTAATCCTTTTTCCTTAGAATCGTTTAGGTGAGACACGGATGTTCTTAGGTTCGCCTGAGTACTTAATTGAATGGTTTGACAAGGCTAGTGGTATACTTAAGGATTTGTAGTGGTCGTTGGATTCCGTATAAGTCTTTTGACACCGAAATGAGGGTTTAGAGATGTGGGCAGCGTGCCCAAAAAAAATAGGGCGGATCAATGAGCGCGCTTTTTTGGCAGACTAGCGCTCAATTCAGAGTCGCCATTTGGGTTTGAAGGTCCGAAACCCAAGGAACTGAACTTGAAACGCTCACTGCATTGTTTGATTTGAAAAAAGGAAGGCACCAGTCCGTCATAACCATATCTGGGTTCGGGAGTCAGGTTACGAGAGGGGAAGGGTTTTAAGGCACCCCTCTCGCCCAATCTGGAGATCGGTCTCTACTTAGGCATTTGCGAAAACGTTTGCGATTCTGTGTGATTAATCAATTTTTAGCCAATTAGGGCGGGGAAACAATTAATCAGGGATTAAAACTGTAACACTTTGCAGGATGTGGTACGAGAGCATGGATGAGCGATACACTAGAAAATAAATGAGATAAAGCCCAACACTGCGACAAGATATCAAAACAGTGCATTTGCGTGAATTTGACACGAGCAGTGGCCAACTTGCATGCATGAACCTGCCAGCATGCAAGTACAATCGTTTTTAACACACCCAACCTCGGTTCCGCCATTCTGGTCTCCCGAGTATCCTCATAATGGTTCTGCCGCACCTGGTTCCCATTGGCACACTTTGCATTGGCTCCTCTCCACGGATAACCAAGCCACACACCCAACCTCGATTTCTGCCGTTCCGGTCTCCCGAGTATCCTTACAATGGTTCTGCCGCCCGGGTTCCCATTGGCACACAAAACACACACCACACAATGGGCTACCACGTCAGGCCACATTGTGGTTTCCAAAACATTTCACCTTTTTCAAAGCACGCATTTTCATTAACAACACCCTAGGTGTCATGTTTCTATTTTCTCGATTTTCGTGTCTCGTTTTCATGCATCGACTCCGTGGTAGGACTTCATATGTAATCATAAATCATTCATTGTAATCTTAAACTAACCAGATCATGCAACTCAATATTATACCACAAGTAATGCAAGCAATTCATGTATACATGCTCATAACCATCCTAAAGATCAAAATATGAATACTTTTATCAATGATTAAGTTTCTATTTTTCGAAAACCGTTCTTTCTTCTTTTGTGGAAAGTTCAAAACAACACATGTTTATTGAAGTAAAAGTTCATTATTCATTATGTTCATACCACCACTAGCAAAACGAGTTTGTTAATCATCATACATTCTAAACATTATGAGCAATAGATAACTTTGGGGGTGTTTGGGAACCTACTTTTTGGCTTTTCATTTTCAGCTTTTTGGCTTTTTGGTTTTTTGGATTATGGCCAGAATGTATTTTGGGTGTGAGAGTGTTTGGGAGATTTGTTCTTGGAAATGTATTTTGAAATTGTATTAGTGTTTGGTAGATGATTGTTGAGAATGAATTATGGGTTGCATTTTTACCATATTGCCCTTCGTCTTCTTATAACAGGTCACTCCCGTATTTTTGTTCTTTTTTTTTTCTTTATTATTCAATAGTTTTATGGCTTGTTTATTATTGAAGTCTATTATTGTAAAGTACTGTTTTGTTTTTGCCTTTTTTTTTTTTTTCAAATCCCCTGTTTTGCCTTTACTAAAGTCTATTATTGTGTTTATTTTTCATAAGTAATTTTTTTTCTTTTTTTAAATTTAAGGAATTCATTCGGTATTTTTATTTCGTATTTTATAAATGAAATAATAAGACCAACGTTACAAGTAACAATTTAATTTAACGACAAACACAAACACTTAATATTACAAAACAAATTAAAGTACAATCCGAAGCCAGAAAAAAAAAACCCTCAAACCACGCCTACAAGCAGAATAAAAAAAAATGATGCGAAAAAAACAAATACACAAGTTCAACAACATGACACAACCTCCAAAGTGTCGAGATGACCTAACGTATATTGTTTCCCATAATGAAATCTCGCATAGATGCCCTTATAGCATCCATGTCACGATCATCACGTTGGACCCTACTTCCATGGTTGCCGTTAGGTGCCGTAGTTTCTACTCCACGATTTGAAGGCAAGAAATTTGATCGCCTATCGTAGAAACCAAAAGGAATGTCAGGCAAGTTGTTCCTTCTTATAAAATTGTGAATCGCCATCGTTGCGGATACAAGAGCTACTTGTGTTGTCATTGTGAAGCCAACAGGCATGTCACAAATTAGAGGCCAACGAGCTTTCCAAACGCCATATGTCCTTTCAATGGTGCACCGAAGAGAAGAATGTATTTTGTTAAACCTTTCAAAGTTGGTCCTTGGTGCACCTCCGTCACGCCATTCAGGAGGGTGATATCTACAACTTTTGTATGGTGCTAGATAACCAAGAGTGTTTGGGTACCCGGCATCTACCAAATAAAATTGATCTGTAGTGATTGTGCAATACGTTAGTTGTAAAATTTTAGTACAATTAGGGTGTAATACAAGTTAAGGAGAAATCGCAGGACTAACCTCCTTGTGGTTTTGGAAAATTTAACGCAGGATTCCTTATGCAATCATAAAAAATTCTTGTGTCGTGCGCACTTCCTTCCCATCCCGATAAGACGAAAGTGAAACACATATCAAAGTCACATGCGGCCATAATGTTTTGTGTTGGATATCCTTTACGACCAATCCATTTCTGTATGGGGTCGCCCCTAGGTGGGTGGGCTTTTACGTGAGTGCCATCAATAGCTCCAATGCAGTCCTAATATATAGAAAATTGATTGGTTAAAAGCCCCAAGGCAATGAATTGGCTTGATACTAGTAAAACGAATAAATAAATTACTAAAATTACCTTGAAATGTGGATAATATCTTGGATTGTTAGCTATTTTTCTATGCACTCCTTCTTGAGGCCATGGTCTAACCCAATCAATAGCCATGGCATTGAGGGCGTTTAGCACATTATGGAACTGCCTTGATATAGTCTCCCCCGAATGTTGAAAACGTTCTTGGGCATTTCTATTATTAGCTCGTTGGCCCATAATCCAGAGAAAGATAGCTACTTGCTCATCAACTGAGATTCGTTCGGATACTTGCAACCCATAATTATGGTCAAGTTGATAAACAAGCGAAAAAAAATTCATCTTACTCATACGAAATGATTGATACATACGCTTTGGGTTTCCCTCCTCCAGCTCGGTGACCCAAGCTTGACCAGTTAAGGCAGAGGTACGGCACGGTTCCTTGCACATGTACGTATCATGGTGGATGTTACATATCCCAACATCAGCTCGTCTCATTCTTGCATTTGTCTGACGAGGCCTATGATCACTCGACCCTTCCCCGGCATCGTACGAATCTCCATCGTATGGATCTCCATCATATGGATCTTCGCCATACGGATCGTCGTTGTCCCAATTTTCTTCATCGTAAATATCATGATTGTAATCATCCGGATTTTCATAATTGGCCATAAGGATTTGTAGGGTAGAATTTTGACAGTGGTAGAATATGGGTGGTTTTGTAGCAAGTGGAGTTTTGTTTCTTGTAAAAAAACACAGGCAAGTGTATGGGTATTTATACACATTCTGATGCTATTATTTTGTAAAGCAAACCCCCTTTCCCAAGTTGGCAACAAACCTGCAAAACTATTGGCACCACCAAATTATTTGGGAAGTTAAAATCACTATTCACATTTGGACGCACTTCATGCATTATTGGGCTTTTCTCATAAATGTAACTTGTCATTGCTGGCAGCAAAGCTGGGATTTCAGAAAAGGAAAGCTGGGATTTCAGAAATTGCAAGACCCGTGAAGTGCATTATTGGCCTCTTTAAAATCTTCACACTTTAAATTATTGGCCTCCCTTTGAGTGATGAAAAAACCCAATAATGCATGAACACACCCCATACAAGCAGATTCGGATAAGGAATTGCCCATTAAACCTTTACTTTCTAAAGAATGAAATTGCAAAAAGTGGTGGCCATAAAAATTCAGAAAGCACAATCTCATTTTTTACACCATGAACTGATACAAATATCTGATTTAAAAAAAAAACTGATACAAATATACATAGAAAGGGCACATGTACTAGCAATCCATCCACCACAGTGGCTTCCAGCCTTCCATTTCTCCATCTGGTCAACCATGTCTCTCAGATACATGCCCAACCCTCAGGCATGTTAAACACCTATATTTCCTCTCAATGGGAACTTTCAAGTGTATCCAAACAAATTAAGGTGATAGTGAAAAAGAAAAGACCATCGGCGATAAAAAAAATCCGAAAAAGCATGACCATATTCTCTGTAAAATTAAGGCATGAGGGGTTGTTGTCGTCAACAAAGATAGAGCATAAACTCCATTCAAACTCAGCCATACTCGTATCTGAGATAACACCAACTAGAAATGAAAAGGAAAACTAATTCCCAACATATTAACTAGTCAGCTCACATGGGGTTGTTTGCCTATGTCCACACAATCAAAGACAAAAAAAAAAAAAACCAAGTGAAGTGAAGCAGATTTCTGTCATTTTTCTGCTATGCATGGAACCACAAACATTTACCATTAACTCCAAATACAAGCATCAATAACACCAACAAAATTAACTCCAAATACTACCATTACCTTCAAATACAACCATTAACTTCAAATACTACCATTAGTAACACCACAAACAAGGAACCATTAGTCTCAAAGTACTACCATCAGTAACACCAACTTCACCGCCAAATTAAAGTGCAAAAAAATAGAAAAAAGTGTTGCACACACCAGTCATACAAGTCTAGTAAAAGTCTCATCGAAACGACACAATTAAAACACACAAGTCTAGTAAACAGCACTTGAAAGAGGGCTTGACATGAACTGAGGTTGCAAGCCATAAACTTACCGATTGTTGAACCAATTGCCACCACCCATTTTCTGCAACTCCGCTGATTCCACCCTTTGCAATTCTTGGGTTATGAAGTGGTACCTCCTAATTTCGTCCGGGCAAGTCATGAAAAGCGTTCGCGTCCTTGCATCTCTGAAAAGGTTATGGGCTTTTGCCCATAACGTTGGATCTGTGTCAAACTCAGGGAGTACCGATAGCTTCTCGCTGCATTCTTTTATTGTTGGAATGTCAGGGGCAGCACGGTGGACGGAGGAGGGAGAACTTGCACTGTCAGTCGAGTCACAGATTTGTTGCATGCAAGCTTCAAGTCTTGAGCCCACAGTACCCTTTTTGCCTTTGCCTTTCTTCGTAGCCGATCCATCAACACGCCTCTTTTTGGACACATCTTCCAGCGGGTGCACCAACTCTTGAACCTCAGCATCATCATCCAACAATGCATCAATGTTGTCCACCTCCAAATTTATGGTATGCTCTTTCGGGCCAGCTGGAATTGAGCCTGAACTAGGTGTGTGCATATGCTCACCAGTAGCTGTGTTGCTACCAAACAGGATGCGCATTTCCTCCTCAAGTGGCAAGGGCTTTTCCTTGAACTTGATGCACTCAGGATGGCGCTACAAATATACACATATCATTTAGGGCTACAATGATATAAAAATAACCTCTGTATTTTGTACGAAGAAAAACAAATGCAGAATGTAAGGACCCGTATTTTTCGGATATTATTTGAACATTTTATAAAATAAAATAAAATAAAATAAAATGTGAAATTGATTGAGTTTATTTTAATTGTGGGTCAATGTGCAAGAGTTTAAAATATGTGGGTGTTAGTGTGATAAGGTGCATGTGTGTATAAGTGTGTGTGTGCCAGGGGAAAATAATTCCCAAAACCCCATCCCATTCTCTCTCCCATTCTCTCTCGGCTCTCTCTACCTCTCTCACTCCCTCACCCAAAAACTCACCTCTAAATTCAAAACCCACAACAAATAACCTCCATTCCATCTTCTACTCGTGTATTGTGGTCCGTATCGCTCCGGTTCGAGCTCGGAGAAGTTGTATTCCGGTTGGAACAAGGTTTTCGGAAAGCTAGGGCTTGTAACTTCTTGGGTTTCGTGCTCCGACTTCGAGGTAGGGAATTCTACCTCACTTTATATGCTATTTGAGTGTTTTTATGCCTTATTCGAGCTGGTATTGGTTGTCGTTGAGATTGGATCGAAACTTAAAATTTTCTGTCGAAATCTGTTGAAATCGTCTGTAAGTAACTCCTCCTACCGGTAGGAGCTTTTACCCTACCGGTAGAACGATTGAGAAATTTTGTCAACCAGCTCAAACGTACAGCAGCAGCTCAAAAGCTGCTCAACGTATCGAACTTCTACCGGTAGGAATTCCTTACCTACCGGTAGGTCAAGCATGTATCGAACTTCTACCGGTAGGAATTTCTTGCCTACCGGTAGGTCACGCTCGAATTTGAATGTTGACCTTTCTGTTTCCAAGTTCTACCGGTAGGACTTGCTTGCCTACCGGTAGGTTGCGTGAATTGGAGTTTCTACCGGTAGGACTTGTTCACCTACCGGTAGGTCTAGGTTTTACCGGAATGTTAGCCTTTCTGTTTTCAAGTTCTACCGGTAGGACTTGCTTGCCTACCGGTAGGAGACTAGAAGTTTCACCTGCTTTCACCTGCTTATTTGAGCTGCTGCAGTATCTTTCAGCTGCTTTCCTATATCTTTCAACATGCATGTCAAAGCCTCTCATCGACTCTAATGAGCTTGTTTGTGTATTCTTCCAAGTGTTTTGATGAGTATTACTCATTTCTCACTTAGAGTGGCATCCAATGGACTAGAGTGAACATGTCTAGGGATTCGATGAGTAGTGTTGCAATCCGTTCCCTCTCTCGATTCGTAAATTTCTTAGATTCGTTTAGTACATGCTTTTACGGACTCCAAGTATAGAAACTAGATGATTAGGCATCGTAAAGTCTAGTCAACGTGGTAGATTGGTAGATTGTTTGGAATGCTTGAAGTGAAAATTGATGTGAGAAAGAATTGTTTGAAATGAGGAAATAACTCGTGTCCTCTCGACTCGTCAAGCCTTTTAATCCTTTTGACACTCTCTCTATGAGGCTCAAGTGTAGAAACTAACGGATAAAGTATGGTAGGATTATATGTACGGGCTTAGTATGCTATGTCAAATGTGAATGGCTAAATTAATGAAAAGGCATGAACATGTATATTTGTGGAGTCACGTGGTGATTAATTAAAATTCAGTGGTATAACCGTTAAAGGGATGATGAAATTGATTATGAAATGATGTCGATTGTGAAAAGTGTGAAAGGTGACCCAAGTGGTCGTTATTGAGGGAAAAGACTCGGGGTGACCCTGCGCTCGAGGGAACTAGACCCGAGGTGACCCAACTGATTCATATTATTGGAGGAAAAGACTTGGGGTGACCCTGCGCTCGAGGGAACTAGACCCAAGGTGACCCCACCTGATTATTGTTATTGAGGGAAAAGACTCGGGGTGACCCTGCGCTCGAGGGAACTAGACCCGAGGTGACCCTAGTGATTATTTGATGGGAAATACCGGATTAAAGGAAAAGAAAGGTTTTGCAATTAAGGGATTTAATGAAGATCAATGTGGACACGAGAAAGATTGTACTATCATACGGAGAATAATAAGATGTTTTGATTTGATTATAGACAAGTGTGAGATGACGTGAGTTTAATAATGTAACTAGTTAAAGAAGTAAACGGCTAGTGACATTGATGTGAAGTCTAGGACTCTTAGGCGATAATTCGCAGCTTGTTGGTAGTCATTTGTGGTATAGGCGTATCTGTCAGTACTCATTCATTCTCGGTGCATGGTTCATTCAAATTGCATATAGCTTGAGTTTAGAATTTTCTACTGGGCTAGTGTAGCTCAACCAAATCTTTCTTTTCAGGTTCTGATGCCGGGCAATAGATTGCATGCATTATGTGCTTGACAGTAAAAGACTTTTGGAAGCTGACATCACTGGTTATTTCGTCATCATTGTGAAGATCTCATTTTGTTAAAGGTGGTTTTGTAACTAATTATTACTGAATTTTCTTTTGACTAAAGTTGTAATTATCTAAACTTAAGGACTTGTTTGTAAATTAAACAGGTGGGAAACTCATTTGGGTAACGTATATGATATGCGAGGTTTCTCTTTTATTGAAATGTATTACTTAATTATGTTGAAAATCGAGGGCGTGACAACTTGGTATCAGAGCATAAGTTCAGAACACCTCGAGACCGTGGGGAGACTTTTGGTCTCATGGGTTCAAAAAAATCGATGCATCTTTTTACAAAAATCACATGTGTGCTTGCATGAAGAGTCAGTATGTCGATGTGACATTGCATATATATATCACATAGAGTGGCACAAAGTTGTTGACTTCGGTTGGAAAGGTTGGAGACCTGTAGCACATAATTAGGTGGCTAATGTTGATGATTTCATTTCTTATGCTTCCATAGTAGGATGTCTTCGAGACGTGGAGATAGGTGTGGTGAGACTGGGGATCGTGAGCACCAGGGCTGTAGTGCAAACGGGGAGAATGAAGTGAGTCAATGCACCAGGGATGAAGCGATGTTTCCTGAGATTGCTGAGTGCGGAAAAGGTGTCGAGACACTGGAAGGTGCGCAAGGTGGTGTGAATGTGGGAGAAATTAGGCATCGAGTCGTTAGCACAAAATCATCTTCTAAGAGTGTTGAGAGTTCAGGAAGGCAGGAACCTAGAGTATTAAATCACTTTACTCAGGACCAGCAGGGCTTTAAGCCACCTCTTTATATCGGGACTCCAAGAGCTCTTCTCAAGTGTCAGACTATGTGTTATCGATGTCGTCAGTTTGGCCATATTCGTTCTCAATGTCCACGGCGTGGGGGATCTTGTTATACTTGCGGTGAACGTGGCCACATGGCAAGGAATTGTCCTCGGGGATTGGGAGTACATGGTGAGTCGAGCTCGATGCAGCAGGAAACACATACGTCGAAACAGCAACAGATGCAGTTCCGCCGCTAAACTACCACCCCCCCTTATTCTCTAGCTCTTAGAAGCGTCACTTGTTTGAGGTATCATTTATTCCTAGTTGTGCTACTCATTCTCTACAATACTTTTGATTTGGAAGCATTTCACTCATTGAGAATCCTATTCTTGTCCATGTTTGGAATAGAAAATAAGAAATCTTAGTCCACGCGTGTTGAGAAATATCGATAGATCATATTTGCCGAGATTAGAGGTTAATCATTCCGTATTGAAGTGTTGTCTTTGACCTCTTTAAATTGCTTATATCGAGATTTGGTCTGATTTGGACAGGGATTGTTTGTATCCATGATGATTGGTGACATCTCAAATGTGAGTTTAGAAGAGTCGTTTCTTTTATTACCATCTTTCATTGGCCGAGCTGAATATTGCCAGAATTGTATCGTAATTTATTCTTCCATGAAATCCAGTGGGTGGATGACCCGTTATAATTCTCAGTATTTGAGTCAATTGTCATGCGATCCCTTCCTAACTTTTCTTGGGCATACTTAAATTCTTATAACGAAGTATCTTATGACACTGTTGCTATCAAATTTGACAAGTGTTTCTCGTTCCCTATTCGAGGTCTTATTTGACATCATCCTGCTTGAGATAAGTTTTCATTGGTCAGTTTAGATTTCCTTGATGCGATTATCATTTTCGTCGTTTGCTTATAACCGTTATTCCATATGAGTATTTAATTTGCAACATCAATCTGTTGAACCCAACCTTTAGCTATGTACCGTATGAAATACAAATTCGTTAACACTATCAAAATTTAGACCTTGTACCCATCATTGCCTGCTTGGGCCATCATTCATTGTGGTCCCATGACTAAGAAGTCATATGATTTGAACTCATATCCTCTTTGTATCTATTTGTTTGCCCTTGCCTATTTGGTTGGTTCGAATTTCCATTGTTGGAGTCAAATCTTGTGGTGACATATCTATTGATGTCTATTCATTGACACCGTTCAATACAAATTCAATTGTGGAAATTACTTTCAGTGGTATTTTACTCTGTCGTGGTTCCTCGATTCTGGAGGCACATGATTCATCTTGTGATGCTTAGTCTCAAATTGTTGAAAGTTCTACTCATTTCTAGTATGGAAAATTTCCTATTTTGGATCAATTGGTTTGCGCGAGATCAGTCTCATTACCTGGAACTTATTCATAATATCGAAATCTTTCGTTTGAAAAATGTTATCCGTTGACTCCTCTGACTTGTAAAGCAATAAGAGAGTTATGACCTGTCACTTCAAATTTCGTGAGTTGGCATAAATAGGTACTTCGAGTTTGTTGCCGAACCGCCGTAAAGATTCCAAGTGCTCTCTAAATTTCAGATGCCCTATTGCTGTTCTTCAAATTCTTGATTAATGCTGCTTGAGTTTTGTAGCTTATTCGTTTCATTTGAGATGACGAATCGAACCCTTCTCGTAATATAGAATGACCCAACCTAGAGTGAAAATTTGGTGCGGCCTTTAGAAGGATTGGCTTGTGTTATGGACCTGCTAAAACAATTAATTCGATTCGCCAACGATAGTTGGAAGCTCGAGGGAGAATGACCGAAAAGAGAAAGGTAAAGATCGTCAAAGATTGCTAACTGCGGAGGGCTGACCAAAGGATTGTGTTGACCGTCGACGTCACCCAATGTTATTTGAAGAAGGGAAATCATGAATTTCGTAAAGCATAGTTGCGTTGGGGTTTGTCTCGTTCTGGCAGAAAGGAAGCGTTCACCGTAAGAAGGATAGTCTAAGTGTCGGACACTATGTGCGTGTTTTGGGATACCCAGGCGACAACCGGTGAAATCCACTTGGAAGAGGCGCTTGATCACCGCCCATTCTAGATGGAAGTCTCGGGAAGTCAAATGGATTATCTGATTATACTTAGGAGGTAAGATCTCCATGGTGAGATAGATAATTGTGTATAGGATTTGTATAATAAAGAAAAGTTTAGAAACTGTGTACCGTTTGACGTTACCGCCTGACTTTTTCAAAATATATGATGCATTATGTATACGGAGATTGAGGAGGTATGAAATAAATCCATTGCATGTGTTAGAGAGGTCCGAAATTGAATTAGAAGCTCAAGTGTCCTATGAAAAGAAACCGATGCGTACCTTAGACTCGCGTAGTCCATTGTTGAAAGGTAAGCTGATGTTGTTAGTGCATGGTTACGTGGAAATGGGGGTACGAAGTTCGAAAAATATACGCGTGTTTGTTGTGGTTTGCTTGATATGAATCTAGACGTGGACTTCGATGATTATTGAATTGTTGCGTGATGGATAGTGCTACGGTTCGAGTGTGTTGATATGTTATTTGGCATGGCTAGATTAGTTTTAGCAAATTTCGAGGACGAAATTTCTTTAAGGAGGGTAGGGTGTAAGGACCCGTATTTTTCGGATATTATTTGAACATTTTATAAAATAAAATAAAATAAAATAAAATGTGAAATTGATTGAGTTTATTTTAATTGTGGGTCAATGTGCAAGAGTTTAAAATATGTGGGTGTTAGTGTGATAAGGTGCATGTGTGTATAAGTGTGTGTGTGCCAGGGGAAAATAATTCCCAAAACCCCATCCCATTCTCTCTCCCATTCTCTCTCGGCTCTCTCTACCTCTCTCACTCCCTCACCCAAAAACTCACCTCTAAATTCAAAACCCACAACAAATAACCTCCATTCCATCTTCTACTCGTGTATTGTGGTCCGTATCGCTCCGGTTCGAGCTCGGAGAAGTTGTATTCCGGTTGGAACAAGGTTTTCGGAAAGCTAGGGCTTGTAACTTCTTGGGTTTCGTGCTCCGACTTCGAGGTAGGGAATTCTACCTCACTTTATATGCTATTTGAGTGTTTTTATGCCTTATTCGAGCTGGTATTGGTTGTCGTTGAGATTGGATCGAAACTTAAAATTTTCTGTCGAAATCTGTTGAAATCGTCTGTAAGTAACTCCTCCTACCGGTAGGAGCTTTTACCCTACCGGTAGAACGATTGAGAAATTTTGTCAACCAGCTCAAACGTACAGCAGCAGCTCAAAAGCTGCTCAACGTATCGAACTTCTACCGGTAGGAATTCCTTACCTACCGGTAGGTCAAGCATGTATCGAACTTCTACCGGTAGGAATTTCTTGCCTACCGGTAGGTCACGCTCGAATTTGAATGTTGACCTTTCTGTTTCCAAGTTCTACCGGTAGGACTTGCTTGCCTACCGGTAGGTTGCGTGAATTGGAGTTTCTACCGGTAGGACTTGTTCACCTACCGGTAGGTCTAGGTTTTACCGGAATGTTAGCCTTTCTGTTTTCAAGTTCTACCGGTAGGACTTGCTTGCCTACCGGTAGGAGACTAGAAGTTTCACCTGCTTTCACCTGCTTATTTGAGCTGCTGCAGTATCTTTCAGCTGCTTTCCTATATCTTTCAACATGCATGTCAAAGCCTCTCATCGACTCTAATGAGCTTGTTTGTGTATTCTTCCAAGTGTTTTGATGAGTATTACTCATTTCTCACTTAGAGTGGCATCCAATGGACTAGAGTGAACATGTCTAGGGATTCGATGAGTAGTGTTGCAATCCGTTCCCTCTCTCGATTCGTAAATTTCTTAGATTCGTTTAGTACATGCTTTTACGGACTCCAAGTATAGAAACTAGATGATTAGGCATCGTAAAGTCTAGTCAACGTGGTAGATTGGTAGATTGTTTGGAATGCTTGAAGTGAAAATTGATGTGAGAAAGAATTGTTTGAAATGAGGAAATAACTCGTGTCCTCTCGACTCGTCAAGCCTTTTAATCCTTTTGACACTCTCTCTATGAGGCTCAAGTGTAGAAACTAACGGATAAAGTATGGTAGGATTATATGTACGGGCTTAGTATGCTATGTCAAATGTGAATGGCTAAATTAATGAAAAGGCATGAACATGTATATTTGTGGAGTCACGTGGTGATTAATTAAAATTCAGTGGTATAACCGTTAAAGGGATGATGAAATTGATTATGAAATGATGTCGATTGTGAAAAGTGTGAAAGGTGACCCAAGTGGTCGTTATTGAGGGAAAAGACTCGGGGTGACCCTGCGCTCGAGGGAACTAGACCCGAGGTGACCCAACTGATTCATATTATTGGAGGAAAAGACTTGGGGTGACCCTGCGCTCGAGGGAACTAGACCCAAGGTGACCCCACCTGATTATTGTTATTGAGGGAAAAGACTCGGGGTGACCCTGCGCTCGAGGGAACTAGACCCGAGGTGACCCTAGTGATTATTTGATGGGAAATACCGGATTAAAGGAAAAGAAAGGTTTTGCAATTAAGGGATTTAATGAAGATCAATGTGGACACGAGAAAGATTGTACTATCATACGGAGAATAATAAGATGTTTTGATTTGATTATAGACAAGTGTGAGATGACGTGAGTTTAATAATGTAACTAGTTAAAGAAGTAAACGGCTAGTGACATTGATGTGAAGTCTAGGACTCTTAGGCGATAATTCGCAGCTTGTTGGTAGTCATTTGTGGTATAGGCGTATCTGTCAGTACTCATTCATTCTCGGTGCATGGTTCATTCAAATTGCATATAGCTTGAGTTTAGAATTTTCTACTGGGCTAGTGTAGCTCAACCAAATCTTTCTTTTCAGGTTCTGATGCCGGGCAATAGATTGCATGCATTATGTGCTTGACAGTAAAAGACTTTTGGAAGCTGACATCACTGGTTATTTCGTCATCATTGTGAAGATCTCATTTTGTTAAAGGTGGTTTTGTAACTAATTATTACTGAATTTTCTTTTGACTAAAGTTGTAATTATCTAAACTTAAGGACTTGTTTGTAAATTAAACAGGTGGGAAACTCATTTGGGTAACGTATATGATATGCGAGGTTTCTCTTTTATTGAAATGTATTACTTAATTATGTTGAAAATCGAGGGCGTGACACAGAAAGCATAATACAGTGCTTGAAAGAAATTGGGAGGAAGGAATACCATTAGATTGAGATCCCACCACTCCTCTGATGCTGTAATAGCACCCGTGTCTGGATCCCTACCTAGCCCGCTTTCACCTAAAATCAAGTGTTGCCACAGCTGTCACTCCTTTTTCAGAACACCCCATTGATTCTTCAGTTGGCTTCTGTCATAATTCTTTCCCCTTCGTTCATTAAATTTCTTAAGAACATTGGCCCACCCAACCTTGGTAAGTTGGGTTCCTTCTTTGTACCCAGCATCTCCTAACTCTTCTACACATGCTTGGATGAAGCACTCTTTGGACTGTGCATCCCATTGGGCTTTCGTAGCTACAGTTGCTACTTTTTTTCCTCTCGAAGACATTGTTTGAGTGGAAGACATGTCTACAGTAGTGGACAAACAAAATTATACGTTCTGAAAAAAAGAAAGCACAATTGTCCAAGAATCAAAAGGTACAACCAAATGATTCCTTCAATGACCATCAATCACAAAGGGAAGTTCTAATGGCAGCAACCTATGCGAATATTATATATCTGTACACATGTTTTACTTCTTTCATCTACTATTTCATCATAGTATTGTAGGTATACAACATTCATACTACCATCGCAAATAATTGCCTTAACACAATTCTAGGTAAAGAAAATGGTACTCAGGTTCAACACATAGGTAATACGTACGACTAAACAAGCCAACATTCATACTCTGAATTAAATTAAAACTACAATAAGTTTCTGGTACATCTTACCAATTCCCAATACAACATCATAATTACAAAAAGTTGGAAAATTACAAAATAACATGGGCATCAGTACTTGGCTAACACATAGCCATACTATAATATGAATTTAACAACATCTCCCATCTTCATTTCAACACGATGACCCCCATCGCGATAACGAGGCATATTGCCAAAAACTTTGTCAACATCTTTGCATACTCCAATTGTTGTCGAATGAGCATAACATCTTTCTCAAGGGCTACAACATCATCAATCACCTTGTTAGCACAGACATTGGAAGCATAGACATTGGTATATTCAGTCAATCCCCAACCACCAATTTTACTACTGCTTGTCCATTCCAGAGGGAGACACCAGTAAAAAAACCCACACCGAGCTGCCCTCTCCTTACGACATATAAAATACAATTCTCCTTTTGACTTCTCACTCTTTTCAACAACCTTAATTTCAGCCCTTGTCCCACAATAACAATCTCTTGGCTTATATAGAAGTTTTGGGGTATTGGTAACCCCTTTCTTGGTCTCACTTTCCGCTCGGTAATAACTACTGCTCGATGACATTTGCCTTTAACAAACAGGTATATTACTACAGATTAGTACAAAATAATTAGTGTACGATTTCCCCAATTAATTACCATAACAAACACATACAGATGAAACTATTCAAGCTTAAATGAACCAAAATATTCAAGCTTAATTTGTATTTGGCTAGTTGAAAGCTGGTGCAAATGCACTATACTCTCGTCTCGTAAGATAAACACAAGTACTAGGCCACCATGTGACATGATGATCTATGGTTGATGCCAATCAATCAAATGGAACAACTTTGTAACTTTATTGAAAGTTGGTTACAAAAAACAGTTCAACACACTTTTGAAGCTAAGTTGTCAATGAAGCTTCAAAAATTCATTACTTTGGCTACATATAATAATGTAACCAACCTTAGGCCATAAATGTTTTTAAACCAAACAAGCCATTTCTCAGCTCCACTGTATGCTGCTCCTTTTCCCTCGATAGAATCAGTGACTATTTGGGTATCTATGAAGCTTATAAATGCTTGGTTGTATTCATCAAATTTTACTTGCAGTCATACGTAACTATAAATTTTCACACACAAGTTACTAATAAAAGGTTATGAAGATCTACATTTCATGGGAAATTCTATTAGTTTGTTTTTGAGGATTCACCATTCGAGGTAAGTTCTTTTAGCTTACAACCTTGCATTCTTTTCCCACCCAAAGATCTTAGCTAGTGGATATTTTTGCCATTGGGGTCCTTTTAATCCTGGCTACTGGCAGGGCCAGCCCTAGCGCAACGCTTAAGAGGTCCCCTAGTTCTATAGAATTTTTTTTTTTAAGAACTGAACG
This sequence comes from Rhododendron vialii, assembly GCF_030253575.1. Taxonomy (NCBI): domain Eukaryota; kingdom Viridiplantae; phylum Streptophyta; class Magnoliopsida; order Ericales; family Ericaceae; genus Rhododendron; species Rhododendron vialii. The sequence goes on from NC_080558.1 coordinate 33,226,254, forward strand.
CAGGGTAGAATTTTTTATAAAAAATCTGCAAACATTAACCAGTACCGTTAACCCTAAGTCGGAAAAATAAAACCCTTGTCAAATCTCTCTCTCATTTGCTCTAGTCTAATAGATCTATAACAACCTACATACAGATAAGCGATGCAGAGACATCCACTGAAACCCTAACCTCTTCAAGAATTTCAAGCCCAAGAACAAGAAGAATACCTGAAGATTGGGTAGAAAAAGTTGATGAGAGGCGCTGTATAGATCTGCTCCGGCAATAGCACGACCCTTTCTTCGAGCTTTGTTGTTGTGCGGTGCTTCTCGTTTCTCCTCTCTGCTCTTCTCGTCGATCTGGTCTCTCTCTCCTCTCTCGCTCTTTTTTTGTCTGTGTTGATGATAATTATTGTGTGGTGAACAAATGAAGGGAGTGGATAAGGAGGGATCCGGGGCACTTCTGGTAAAATGAAAGGACTATCATGGGTATTTTTGTAATACAAACTCAAAATCTGAAAATGGGAATCCGAAAAACTCCTCAAACCCAGTTTTTGGTTTTTGGCTCCTAAACCCAAAATCTGAAAATGTATTCTCTCAGAATCTATTCTCAACTTCAGCTCCCAAACACTCATTAATCTGAAAATGAGAATCCAAAAATCTGAAAATCCACTTGCCAAACACCCCATTTATCTACTTAAATATATTTCATGTTATACTTTGAACTAAAAAGTAAAGGCATTTTACTTTCTAATATACGGTTCTATACGTAGAGTCAGAGGACAAGGGGTTCTATCTTACTTCTTGGCGGTTGGTCGGTTTTGAGAATAGGTCGTCGGTTGTGCGAATCGGGGGCGTAACGGCTCCGGTTTGCTTCGAAAGGAAGAGAGATGGATTTTCTCTTCCTAGAAACAACTTTGCTAACTAAACTAGGCTACTTTAAAGATCTAGGGGTGGTTTTTGGAGGTGGTTTGGAGGTAACTCTCAAGAACTTCAAGAAAACTCAAGAAACTTGAACTTTGGAACAAAAGAAGCTTAAAAATTCTAGAGGGAAGTTGGAGCAAAGAGTGAAGGTGTGAGTTTAAGCTTGAATGAGCTTGGTATTTATAGGCCAAGCATGCCCTCTCTCTCCCTCTCACCCGAATATCCCTCTCTCTCTCCTATCTTTGATTTTTGCCATGCTTTGATTGAAAGATCAAGGGTTTGCTTGCCCTTTTCTACCTAGTTCTACACGTGCATGGCTAGATTTAGTGCTTTGGATTTGATTTTTAGAAGATTTGATGGAGGATGAGTGATGGTTCAAAGTTGTGTGAATAGGTAAATATATAAGGACAATGAAAGTATGTAGGAAGATCATGTCATGGTTCCCTCCAAATCTCTCCCATATCTTTCCAATCTCTCCCTCATTCTCTCTCTCAGCCTCTCTCTCTCTCTCCTCTCGGCGCTCTCTCTCTCTCTCTCTCTCTCTCTCTCTCTCTTACATATATATATATACTTCTATGTATAAGTAATATATATAAGAATGCACTTAATGTACTATATAATCTTTTAAGATTTCCTAGGCCAAGATTTTCCTAATAAACAATTCATACACACATGTCCAAGTATATATATAATAGTACTATGAAATCTAGTAAGATTTCCAAGTATCCAATAAAAAATTATAAGATCAAAATCCTTTATTAAAATAGTCTAAATTGGCACATGTTTCATATTATAATATTGTACTAGTATACTTAGGAAATCTAGGGTATTAAATCTACTAGGTATATATATATATATATATATACACAAATTATCAAGTGAGGGATCCCTCATTTTTTTAAAATGAGGGACTTTCATTTCCCGATCAAATTTTGAAAATCCGAACCGTTCAATGTGTGCAGAACGTGATTTTAAGGGTCCCCGCGAGAAATCAGCAAAAAAAATGACCGGGAAGGGCTTCATCCGAGCAGTTTTTTTTGAACTGTTCAATGAAAACTGCTCGGATGAAGTCCTTCCCAGTCTTTTTTTTTGCTGATTTCTCGCGGGGACCCTTAAAATCACGTTCTGATCACTTTGAGCGGCTCGGATCATCGAAATTCAATCGGGAAGGAAAGTCCCGCATTTTAAAAAAGTAAGGGATCCCTCACCGGAACCTGACTGTATATATATATATATATATATATATATATATATATATATAAGTATATCATCACATGGAAAATCTAGGAAATGATTTATTTAGTAAATCCTAGTACTTGTTGGAAGATTGACTTTATTATCCAATGGATAATATTTTCCCTAGTAGTTATTAACTAATGGTTAATGGGGTGAAGTAATATCTACTTAAATAATGCTTATATGTCCTTTTAGGCATATGTATATATAGAAATCTTCAAGTAAGGACCTTAAAATAAGGACCTTATATGCGAACCTCCTATTTCTCGCCTTTCCCGATCTGATATCGATGATCCGAGCCGCTCAATGTGATCAGAACGTGATTTTAAGGACACCCGTGAGAAATTGGCAAAAAAAATGACTGGAAAGGGCTTGATTTGAGCAGTTTTTATTTGAACCGTTAGATAAAAAATAAACAAAAACTGCTCGGACAAAGCCCTTCCCGGTCTTTTTTTTTTGTTGATTTCTAGCGAGTACCCTAAAAATCACGTTCTGAACACATTGAGCGGCTCGGATCATCAAAATTTGATCGGGAAATGAAGGTCCGCATTTTATTAAAATAAGGTTATCCTTATAAGAAGGGGACTCTATGTATATATACCTATATATAACTATATATTTGTACTTAACAATCTAACATAGATATCTTTTAATGGAAAGTCTATTGTCCAATGGATAAAAGTTTTCCTAACTTTTATCGTCCAATGGGTAAAGATCCAAGATGACAAGTATAACTTGATTGACTAGTCATATATATATGTGTGTATGTATATGTATATAATAACCTAGGTCCAAAAGGTTTCATTAGGGTTTGAAAGGTTCAAAAGGCTCATCTAGGGTTAGGAGAACGTAACTAGATGAATTGGTAGTTAGGTTCCTCTAACTAAATAGTTAGAATCTAATTATACTTGCCAAGTAGAATCTCTAACCAACAAATATAATTTTAAAATACTAAAATCTAATTATGACGGATTATTAGAAATTAAATAGGAATTTTTGGAAGCAAATTCAAGTATTAAAATAAAATTCAAATTTTTATTGAATTTTTTATTTACCAAAAATCAGGACCGTTACAAATTTGGTCAGTGACAGCTCTAGAATTTTGGTTCAGCAGTGACAAAATTGTGCAAAAAATTTTGCAATGCAACTTGAATACAAATTTTTATTTGATTAAAACAATTGAACCTTATTAATTATGTTTTGTTGTCATATATTATCTATTTACTTACAAATTTAAATAGATTTTCTCTTATATTGGCTATGCACGAGTGACTAGTGTGACAATAACAAATACTCCGTAATAATCAAATTATATTAAAATACAAATCTTAGTGTATTTTTTTTAACCCAATAGATTCGCTTAAAGCCCATAAAATACTATTAAAGCCACCCATGCTTACGTTAGATGATTGGAGCGAGACCTTAGACGTATTCGTCGTAAAAATGAGGAGAAATTTGTTACTCATGTAAAAGAAGAATAGAACTCTACCTGTTTTTTTTTTTAATTTTTGCACCCCTTTAAGTTTTAGGTTTTCAAATGGTCAAACTTACTTGGAATGAGCTTATTTATTTTAATGGGCTATATAATATTTGTCCAATTTTAGTTGGACTTTTATATTTTTACCATGTACGAGTAACTCAACATCGGCAATATTAAGAAAAATTTAATTTATAAACAAAAAAAACAAAAGTTTCAATGCATTTTTTTAACCTAGAGAGTTCGCTTGAACCCTTTGGATTCCAATTAGAGCCGTTCCCGAATTTGGTTATGTTGTGCTTGAGCCTGTTGGAGATGCTCTAACCCGATGCCTAAAATAAGTAAACATTACCCTGAGTTTGGGTTCTTGGTCTTCCCCCCCCCCCTTGAACCCTTTGGATTCCAATTAGAGCCGTTCCCGAATTTGGTTATGTTGTGCTTGAGCCTGTTGGAGATGCTCTAACCCGATGCCTAAAATAAGTAAACATAACCCTGAGTTTGGGTTCTTGGTCACCCCCCGTTTTGATCTTTTTGGGTTCTTGGTTAGGCGTCATTCCAGTTTCGAAAATAGGACCTTTTTAAAAAAAAATAATAATTTCAAGCTCAAAAATTATGTGTTTACGCAAATAATTTTTCTATCAATATGGATATTATTTGATAGATCTCATTAAAATCTTTTAAGCGGTGAAAAAAAATTAAAAAAATATTTTTTATTTTTATTATATTTAAATTTAAAATTACTTTATTTTTAAAATAAAAATTTAAAAAGAAAGCGGAACGATCCTTCACCAGCAAAGCACCGGTTTGTACAGTGACAATTTTTCTCCTCACGCCATTCATGCATGCTCTATGTCCAACACACATGCGCACCATACCCACAGTTTCACCACATTCATACAAAACATACATACACATACATGATACAGCCAACATGTATATTCCACCAATGCATGCAGCATCATCAGAGACAGAGAGAGACAGAGGAGAGAGAAAGTGATGCAGGGCGGAGAGAGAGCAGACTTACTACCTTTTCATTTTCCTTGAGAGAGAGAGAGAGAGAGAGAGAGAGAGAGCTACAGCAAAAACCAACAGCTACCCCATAGGCCCATACGCATTTTCTTGTCTAAAACAGCCTCTGGCGGTCTGCCAAAATTTAAACAGACCCTCTGCATTCCTTTTTCTATTTTCTATTATATATATATTATACATACTACTTTCTTCCTCCTTCCAAATTGTTAGGCTCCGTTCCAGAAACCTTTTTAAAAAATAAGCAGCTTATTACACATTTTCAAACTCAAAAATAAAGTAAATGAAAAATAATTTTTCAATTTTTTTTGCATCGTATAAAAGATCTCATCGAGATCTTCCAAACAAAATCCATATTGCATATTTTTAGTTTTTTAACAAGCTCATAATTTTTGAACTTGAAATTGTCTTCTTAAAAAATAAGGACTTTTTTTGAGTTCTGGAACGGACCCTTAGTCCTGATTTAATTTGTGTCAGGAGTTGTTTCGATTTCTCTAAAAGGTATATATTTTAAAAAAGAAGAAGATAATTTAAAATTTAAAATCGGTCTTGCTATTATCAGCTCAATGGGCTGACGATAAACACACTATAAGACAAGAAAAACACGTATTTCTGTGTACTTTTTATACTCTTTAATACACATTCATACTCACTATTGTCAGCCCACTGGGCTGATTTTAGAATTTTTCATTTAAAATTTAAAAATTATGTATTTATACAAATAATTTTTCTATCAATATAGATTTTGTGTGATAAATCTCATTGAAATTTTTTATACAGTGCAAAAAAATCAAAAAATTATTTTTCATTTTCATTATATTTGAATTTAAAATTTTAAAAAAAAATTTAAATAAGAATAGAAACTGGATTATATTTCGTTCGTGTACTAATTACTGGTAATAGGTAGGGATGGAATATTTCGAATTCCATAATTATATATTTTGTTTATGTATCTATTGATGTTCGTTTAAATTAATTTTTTACGTGTGAATGATATACTTAATAGACTCGACAAAATAAACTATTTCAATCATTCCCGAGCTCACAACGGCCCAAAATTGGACCGGATTAAACCCAATGGCTTGTTTGGATGGGGTATTGAGAAGGGGTATTTAGTTTTTCCTCCTCCTAAGACCATGGGCCCAGGTTTATCACCTGGTTTGGCAACCAAAAAACACATGGGTATTAGGTTTTCTCTCTTTTCTCTTATACTGATAACCTCGTGGGGGATTATTTCTCGGTGGGTTTTGGGTATTATTAGTTAATACCCCGGATAAGGCTGAAATAATACTCCTCCTTCATTTCAATTATAAAACAATCTTTATCCCCTTTTATCTTTCATTCAAATCAAATACTATTTTATCCCTCATTTTTAATATCTCATCTAAACCAACTATTCCGTACTATTTAATTCTCTTTCATAAATATCACATCAATGTGATATATCATTTATTAATCAATACCCCTACTATTTTATCGTTTATTCATAATAATACCTCTGATTCTTATATTTCGTATACAAACGAGCCCTAAATAATGGACCGGACCTGACTCCTCCTACTATTATCGTGATGAAAAAGAGTGATATTTTTCTTCATAATAAAAAGGTTTTTGTTTTTATTTTTGTTTTTGTCGTTGGCTCTGTCTCTGTTTCTGTGGGTTGATTTCTCTCTCTCTCTCTCTCTCTCTCTCTCAACCCTTCGCTTTCTCTAAATTCTCGAGATTGAGGTATTGATAAAGACCAGCAAATCCCTGTTCAAAACTCTTCTTCTTCAACTTGGCCTTTTTTTCCCAAACAGTTCTCAAATCCCTTTTGCGAAACAGAGAGAGATAAAACACTAAACTGATGAGTGAGAGAGGAGGCTCTCTTGGAGGAGAGAGAGCCTACCCGGTCATGCAAAAACTACAGAATATTTCTCTCTAAAAACTGTTTCTTAAAGATTTCTTTCCGGGTTTGTTGATCTCTGTAAAAAATGGCACTTTCGATGCACAGAGAGTCAAACAGTAGTGGGAACAGACAACAGATGGATTCGAGCAAGTACGTGAGGTATACGCCTGAGCAAGTGGAGGCATTAGAGAGGGTTTATACTGAATGCCCCAAACCCAGCTCTATGAGAAGGCAGCAGCTCATTAGGGAGTGTCCCATTCTCTCTAACATTGAGCCTAAACAGATCAAAGTCTGGTTTCAGAACCGCAGGTATTATTTAAGAGTCTTCTTCTAGTCTAGAGAGAAAACCCTCTGTGTGTGTGTGTGTGTGTGTGTGTTTGCATATTTTTCACACACATATCTTGCTACCATAATCATTTTCTCTTATGCTGTATAAACACTTGCAATAAAAAAATAATTTGGGTCTTATTTTTCAACCAAATGGGCTTTTTCTCATACGAGCTATTGTTGAAATCTGTGTCTATTTATTGGGATTTGCTTTTTCCTGTGGTTTGGAGGAAAAGGATGCTAGTAAGATGGATGTTTTTGTTCTTGGGCTACTTGTGACTAGGAAGATTGTTAAGAGTGAGCTTGTATTTTCCTTGTATTTTTTTTGGCTTATATTTTCGACAAAAACTGGGCTTGTTTTTGGCAAGTGACAAAGATTTTTGTTCTGATGTTTTTTACCTCGTTTTTTTTTTCCCCTCTTCATTGTTTTATTTTCTTTCTATTTTCTCATTTGAGGTTGTGAGTAGGAGGATTTTGTTAAATGGGTACTCTAGTTTCCTGTTTTTATTTTCCATATATGTTTCAGAAAAAATGATGTTATTATGAGCACACAGCTGTTTCTGACCCTTATCTTCTTTTTTCTGTTATTTTTATTCCCTCACATGGGTAGCCAGGTTGGGAGAAAATGAAATGGGAGAAATGGTTTCCATTTTGGCCTTTTTTTCATCTCATTAAGCATTTTTCTTAGTAAGTGTTTGTGGAATTTCCAAACTGGTACTTTACCACCAAACGGAATTTGGCTAATTAATTTTTTTCCCGAGTAAAGTTCTAGCCTTTAATTGGAATTGGAAGCATGCGAAGGTTCGGTTGTTTGTTTTCCCGATTTGTTTATGTTTTGGGCCTAATGTCTTTGCTTTTTCCCCCCATTATGTTTGTCACTAACTATGTTTTTTTTCCCCCAAGTATTTTTGAGACATTTCTAGAATATCCTTCTTCCAACGTTTTTCCTTTCACTTTATTTCATTGCTTTATGAGGAAGTGGATTGTTTGAAAGGGCTTTCTTTCTCTTTTCTTATGTTTGGATATAAATGCAATCTTCTTGTCTCTTATTTTTCTTATCATTTCACTTTCTGAATTTAAGTTTTAGGTATGTTGGCAGTGGCTTTCTTCTTTGTCACACATCCTGTTACCGGTTCTTTTAGTTACCATTTACATTTTATTATGTTTTATATCTTCCAAATGTGAGGCGTAGAAAGAAGAATTCTCTTTCATTCCTTTTGGAATGTATGCTGCAGCCCTGATAATAGGTAGTGGTTTATCGTGTTTCTCGGCTGTGTTGAGATGAATCTAATGGTAATGTCACTTAACAGTTTGCTCTGTGTCATCATCATTCTGTTATTTTTTGACATTTTGATTTCTTTGGCTTATTTTCTAGTGATAACTTTTCTCTCTTTAGGTGGATATTGCCCTGTAATTTCTCTAGTTGGATCTGAAATCAAATTTTGAAAGATAATGGCAGCTCATCTTTTTGCCGTATTAAAATCATGATAGTAAACCGAAGAAACCATGATGTTCACTCTTGCTATACATTTTTCCAGATATGCTATCAAAATTAGTTAGCTAACTATGTTATAATCTTATTTGGCTGTCCATCTTTCGATATTTATGTTTGTTTTTTTAATCTTGTTGTGGCACTTAAAATGAACTTCTTGTCAGTTCTTGTGGGCATCCGTTGAATTGTATGAAAGTGCTTGACTTTAATATTTTTGTTGTGATGAATCTAGTTCTTGTAATGCAAACAATTACATGGAAACTTTGGTAGCAATTTGAACAGTTGCATCAGAGGGAATACATCCAAATAGAGTTAATAGGAATGTACTCTTCTGCTTTACCTGGAGGGATTAATATGGAGAGAAGGTTCATCTCCTTTTATATGTAGTTATGCTTAAGTAAAATATGGAGACCCTTTCCGAGTAACGTTTCACACGCACTTCTTAAACAGATGCCGTGAAAAGCAGAGGAAGGAATCTTCTCGTCTCCAGACTGTAAACAGGAAGCTGACTGCAATGAACAAGCTGCTGATGGAGGAGAATGATCGCTTACAGAAGCAGGTCTCGCATCTTGTTTATAACAATGGATACATGCGCCAGAAACTGCACACTGTAAGCTCTCCATATTTGACACTTGGCTTCTCTCTCTCTCACACTACGTCTAGTTGATATATTTTCTTTGGTCTTTTACTAGTAATAATGTTGATATCCACATTTTACAGTCCCAACAATCTGTTTGTTTGACTGGAGATAAATGGGAGCATTGGGATGATATAGAATCCCTTGGAATATGTAGAGAGACTGGGAGATGATATAGAATCCCTTGGAATATGATATAGACTCCCTTGGAATATGTAGAGAGGCTGGGAGATGTATAGAATGTAGCCTATGCTTGTTTAGGCTGGGATAGTGATTATGGTAAGAAAATGAAGAAAGATACACACAAAAATATGTATATGGGTGTCTGTGGATTACCCGATATGCCTTCACAACAATACAACATACCTATCCCTCAAGCCTTCAAATGGTTTGTGGGTGTGGTTAGGCAAAATTATGGTTGAGATTCTGTGAAAGCAATTGGTGAGGGACATGGCATACCAACTCCCGGTGTTTAAGCCCTACAATTGTTTTTCTTCCCTTATCTTTCCTAAAATTTTGTCATTATAGGTATCCACCACTGCAACCACTGACGGTAGCTGTGAGTCTGTGGTCGTGAGTGATCAACACCAACAGCAAAACCCAACGCCTCAGCATCCTCAAAGGGATGCCAACAACCCAGCTGGGTAACCAACTCTTCTCTTAAAACTCACTCTTCTTTTTCATAGTTTCATACTTTTCCTTGGCTCAGGCCTGTGTTTTTGTGTTAGTCTTCTCGCAATAGCTGAGGAGACTTTGGCAGAGTTCCTTTCTAAGGCTACTGGAACTGCTGTCGATTGGGTTCAGATGATTGGGATGAAGGCATGATATTAATCTCTTTTTCTGGGCAATATCACTTTTTAGTCTTATTTATTTTGCTTAAGCTTCACAACTCACTAGTCATTTTTGACTTCATTGTAGCCTGGTCCGGATTCTATTGGCATCGTTGCTGTTTCCCGCAACTGTAGTGGGGTAGCAGCACGAGCCTGCGGTCTTGTGAGCCTAGAGCCCACGAAGGTTTGTATTTTGTTTTTGCTTCAAGCATTGGATTAAAGGGAAAATTCAATTTTAGTTTTGTCGTAAGAAAACATTTCCTTGTTTTTGATGCTTTCTAAAACCAATTGTGCTTCAGGTTGCTGAAATCCTTAAAGATCGTCCATCTTGGTTTCGCGACTGCCGCTGTCTTGATGTATTGGGGGCAATCCCCACCGAAAATGGAGGGATGATGGAGCTAATATATATGCAGGTTGTCCTATTTGCTAAATGACAGTTGGTCTAATTTAGTATTTTAGATGTCCAAAATATTGATCTTTCACTTTATGGATGTAAATCCTCTCATGTGTTGAATTTTTTATCTGAACAGACTTACGCACCAACAACATTGGCAGTGGCTCGTGACTTTTGGACACTGAGATATACTACAAGTTTACCCGATGGCAGTCTTGTGGTAATTCCTGTCGTGTTTTTTCCTTTTGTTCTTCTTTTAGACAGAATAATTGCTTGAAGTTTGGTCAGTCACAAAATTGCTTTTGTGGACAATAGCAATTACTACTTCTCCTTTTAAGGTAAAATTTTCCCAAAATACCAATGATGTAATATAGTCGGCACTCATTTGAGACTAAATATGAGATTGGATAGCACATTGTGTCTGGGGAAACCGTGTTCTCAAATTCTGTTTTCTGAGCTCAAAATCCGTATGATAGAGTTTTATTTCCCTGCTCTTGTGTCTTATGTAGTTAAATTGGGTTATTAGTTTGGACATTCTCGAATCAGATTGGATTATTAGTTATCCAATCAGTTGATCTGTAAAAGTGCTTTTCATGCTGCTGTCATGTCTTTTTGATGGTTTCTAGCTTAATCTTGCAGATTTGTGAGAG